>NC_141687.1:1234751440-1236214703 GCF_964263255.1 Lissotriton vulgaris | reverse complement strand
GGCGTACAGGTAGTCCATCACAACTGAAACAGATTTCCTGTCTGCCTTATTACAAGTGATTTTTTTAAATTCACTTGAACCAAGGCATATGGAAAATCCATCACTTTTGTGCTGGAGAACCTTTCTGCTAAAGTCTAAATCAGGCCCTAAGTACCATCCTCATACAATTAGGGAGTTCAGTATATACACACAATATCTTGAGTCACTCAATCAATGAAATAGCTTGTATTTTTGTTAAGAACCATAAAATTGCACATATAGCTTTCCATTTATGCAGTGCAAATGTCATGAGTAGCAGTGCAAAATGTTCAAGACATATTATTATACGATTTGAATACGCTAATTAATGATAAAACCAAACAAATATATCAGATACAACCTTATTCATCAGATAAAAACTTATTATCATTACAATAACATTTCATATCCCTCTTTTTCCTCACTAGACCTACTGCAAATAAGTATCTGCTGATACCAAAAACTTTTAATGGAGAGGTATCTATTCGTATGACTCTCTATGCATCTAGATATTCCCTACATCCAAGTTTACAGCACGTTGGACAAACCAATGTTCTTCTGGGATTTGCGTAGACTGGGCAAAAAATATGATATGATATGTACAAAAACTTCCTTAGCGTTTAAAGTGCATAAGGTGCAATAAACTTCCTCATCAGCGGGAATGTTCAGTTTTCATTTAGATGTGAAGGAATTAATTAAAGGACTGCCAAAACAAAACTTTATGTGCAATGTTTTACCTAGTTGAGGCTGCACAGTATCCATATATGTTTCAATTCCTACACTTAGTTTAACAGTTAAAAACTGTACAGACAGCCTACCCAATCTTGAAATTTGGTGAAGATTATACAAGACGCAATTCCAATAGGTTTGTTTCAAAAGCTTCTTGGAGTGACCAGACAATAAGCTGGGGTCGCTCCAGGAAGTACTGAAGCTCAGCTTCACAAACTAAGTCTGAACATAAACGGAGCAAGGGAAAAGTGTAAATCTTGTCCAGTCCCATAAGTTTCCTTAGTCTCTCCCTAAAGTAGATATGTTCCTGTGTAACCCAAAGCTTTACCCAGAAGACCAAAGGCCTCGGAGCAGCTAAATGCTCAATTCTTGATAACTCAATCATGATACACTGGGATCAAGGGGGTACACCTAGAAAGGCATAGTAACATCCTTGCAAATGCATTCTCCCCCAAAGTGAGCTTATCTAGGTTATACACTCACCACATTTCTGCTAATAGAGCACCGCTGTTTGGGCCTTATACTTGTAGACCTCTAAGGCCAGGGTGTTTGCTTTAGATATAATGGCGTGATGTGTTTTAATGATTACCATGGAGCTTTGAGTGAGAACTCCTTTAGCTTTATTTATGTGGGGACTCTATGACAATTTAGAATCCAGTGTTATACCATGATAGCTAAAGTTAGTTACATACTGAACACTTGAACTGTCATCCCTTCCTTGTCTTGAGAAAGACCCGCCGCGACCACCCACAGGGGCGCATGAGGGTCGAAACGTTGACGGATTCATAGGTCCAGAATCACCAGGATCCACACAGAAATCTTAGGAATCCTTGGTTGAAAATCAACATCTGGCCATTTGAGATCAATCCTGTATATATGTGTATATATATTAATTCCCTTACACTGTATATATTATCACATTCATTGAGCACTTCTTCACAAAAAGTCACAAATTTGCACAATTTTTATGACGGTCTTGCCATGAATTGTAAATCTATCCTTGAATAAAGTAATTTGGATATATACGAAAGTAAACCTTGTTATAATTTGCATAATATAACGCTTTGATCTTATGACTGTGTTTTTTTAGCATTTATTTCTCAAACTTACGTTGTGTATCAGAGAGCTGTTTGTGTTTGTTTGCATTTATAAGCATCCTTTAAATAATCTGCCTTACCTGACAGAACCATTGTTTGTTTAATTATTGAATACCCAGGTTCTGAGGGACACAGGGTCACCCCTTTTTTGTTAATCTTGCATCTCTGTTCCATCTCCAGTCAAGAAGTCTGACACATCAAATTAAAGCAGCTCTCTAAGACTACAGGAAATATCCCATGAACTTTAAAAAAATAAAGCAAAACCAGAGGGATCTGGATAGAGTTTTCTCCGCACCAGCCTCCTCACCATCCCATCCCTGATTACATTGATATGAATGTTGAAAAGAAAACTCCACAGCTGCTCTGAGGTGGCTGAAATAGTTTCTATGCGTACTGCCTAGGCAGTGAGGCCATGCGGGGGACAGTCTTCTATAGTAGTGAGGAAGGGCTTTAAATTTGTGTTGCACACCAGCATAAAGACAGGCAGACGTGCTACCCTAAATTGTCTCACTTCTCCTGTGCTTTGCATCCTGGCCAGGATGTGTCAGCGCCAACAACGTTTATTTAACACATATGGATGACTTCATACTGATATACGTGTACCACCAGTACCCATTGTCTCCAGTGCCACCATTATCACCTGTATCATCACCACCTACTACATCACAATAACTCACCAGAACCACCATTACCACGAACATGAATAGCACCCCACAGTACTACCACAACCACTATTGCCACCACAACCGCCAATACTAAGACACACGGTACTGCATTTACCAAAATCACCAGTTCCACCACCAGTCAGACCCCAACAAAAACCACCATCACGTCTGCCACTATTACCTGTACTACCAATAGCAATATTGCCACCAGAAACAGTGACCCCACCAGTACCATACCAGAACCACACCAGTGCCAATACCACCACAGTACTGTCAAGAGTGCCACCGCCCTACAAGCACCACCACCCCAGTAACATTAGCACCTATACCATCACTACCAATATCACTAGTACCCCCACCATCAATACCACCACCATCAGTACCACCACAACCAGTATCTCCATTATTACTATCATTAACAGTGCCACCAGTAACAAACCCATCACCAATACCAGCATCATCAGTATCACCACCAACTCCACCAATACCACTAGCACAAGAACCACTACCACCAATATCAATAAGCCATCAGCAGTACCTCCATTAGTACCAACACCACCACCAGCTGCACTCCCACCAGTACAAGTATCACCAGTAACAGCACCAGCACCAGTACCTCACCTTCGGTATCACCACCACTACTAGTCCACCATCAGCACCACCTGTACCAGCACACATACAAGTACCAGCACCACCAGCAGTACAACCACCACCAATAAGAGTAAGAGTAGTACCACCACCAGTACCACTACAATAGCACCAGTATCACCACCACCATGAGTGATGTACATCAGTCCAGTGTAAGCAAAGCAATAAACAGAATACAGACTTCCCATAGACCACAGACAAGGAAGAGGCTACTATCACTCCTAAATGCAAACACCCTTACTCACTACCACACTGACATCCAGAACCAAGGATAGAGGCAGTGAGTTGGGGCCATTCCCAACCACCTAGTGTTATGCCATGCTAATGCCATATCATGCTGCATTTATCAGTCTCCTAGCTATCATTGCTGCAGTAGGTGCAGTGGCAACATGCCCTAGAAAAAAAGGCCCCTATTATGGCGGTCTCTTACTGCCCAACGGAGGAACATGGTGGCCTATTTTCTTTGCTCGCATTCGGACTCAACACTAACCCTGGGCGAAGTTCACGTAGTAGCGCTACACGTAGCTACGCAGAGTGCACTTCGCACTACGCGAGCTGCGTGAACTGCATAGTGCACTGTGTAAAATGCTGTTCGCACTGTTTGCACAGTGCCGGATGCTTGTCCGCACAGTGCAATCATGCAAATGGCATCTTGCACAGTGCAAGCGGAATGCGGACTGGCAGTGTCTCATCGCGAGCATAAGTCTGACCTCCCTGCTTTGAGATTCATGCCAGGAGGTTTATTTTCCACGCTCGCGATAGGCAACTTGATGTTGCTGATCGCGAATGGGAAAAAGTCTCGCCGGGATGTCATTTGCTCAGTCGCGGTTGGCAACTTGACTTTGAGAACCGCAAGCAAGCAAAAAATGATCGCTACGCGTGTGTGTACAGTACTACGTGCAATTCGTGGAGTGCGAAGTAGCGCAAACTTCGCAAACTACGCAAGTGCAGAGTAGTACTTCGCCCAGGGTTACTCAACATCCTTTCAATGCCCCTGGCAGTTACTACTAGAATCTGCAAGTGCAAATATCCCAAGCCAGGTGATATAGTTTAATAATGTTATAGAGTGTTTACTTTCATGAGCTAATATGTGCAAGTCTAAGATAGGCATGCAGTTGTTCACCCATCCTATTATAATATTATAAGACAAAACCCTCTCAGCCAAGAACACCACACCCAACATTATAGTTGGGCACAATTCGTTTTCATTATATGAGGTATCTCGATCACAGTTGCCTGTCATGGAAGACCTCTGAACTGATGTTCTGGCAGTGACAGGGCACAGGAACCTCGCTCTGATTTTCTGTGGGTTTTTGACGTGACTTGGTTGGACAAAGATGGCTCAAGTGTAATTTTATCCTGAGTTTTTTTGTATATTTAAATCAATTCCTGTGCAGTAATGTAGACATGACTGGAACACATTCACATATTTCTCACAAGTATTCACTAGAGGAATTTGCTTATCCATCCAATAGAAGTTGCTCACGGTACGGAGATCTCCCCTTCAGGAGCACAATGTGATTATTGTTGACTATTTGGGATTAACCAAGCTATTTTCACCACTTGCGGAACGTCCCACACACGCCCTGTTTTGTAAAAACATGAATGCGGTTTCGTTTTTTGGAGGAGTTTTATTGGTGCTGTATAATGTGCTAAACCATCTGCCACTGCCAAACATCCTGCCTAAGTATAACTTCCACACAAGGTGCAGTGCAGCTGGCAGTTTCTCCTTCAGATACAATACATTTTAAACAGGCATTCCAGTGGTGTAAAAGCAAGTGTTCGTGGATGTTTTGAGTAATGAATACCTTTTGAAGCAAGTTTTATACCTGCGAAAAAAAAAAAAAGTTCCTGTCTATGTTTGTCGATTTGTATGAGTGGGGCCCACCATAGGTCCAAGAGGGCTGGATTAGTGGCAACATTTTAGGTTTACCACTATTTAATGTTTTTTGTAAGTTATTGTTTGTAAATGTATGTGGAACATCTGACATTTATCTGATACTTGGGGTCACAGTGCAAAATTAAAGCTTTTGTGATTTCGGCTCGGTAACTTCCAATTTCGACGTAATTTACCCGCCTGGCAAAAGCTGAGCTAAGAAATCTCATGCCGTTTTTGTAAGTATTGTAGAAAAGACATCTGTCATATTGTCTCCTGTTGCCCAGCCTTAGCGAAGGAACGCAGAAGTTTGCTGATACAGTATTTTAACCAGAATACTATACACACATGTCAGCAAGCCGATAGAGCTTGTCTTCAGGAAGAGGGCCTGATTTTTTACGGAAGCGCAAGATGGCGGACGCGCCTTGAGTGAACTCCTGGCAGGGAATTCAACATCCGGCACTAATCCTGCTCATCTGGTCATTTGGGATTGTGAAGGAAGGTAGAATCACACCGAAGAGGCCTTATGACTATTAGGAGAGCTGTTTCCCTGTGCAAACTAAGAAATTGTTACAGGAAGTCTGTAAGGCACCAAGTTTTCTAATGTTAATATCTCTGTACTAAGATAATAAACTGACATTTGACTTTTAAATATAGGGATGAATATGTGAATGTGTGTTTATTAGTAACTTGCTCTAAATAATGTGTTATTGAACCACATAGATATATCTCAAAGGTGTTACTCACTTTCCGTTATTGAACTTCAGGCATGCCAGAAGTACTCACCAGTTGTGCAGAAGTATCCCGGTTCACATAGGCCACTTGGAGTTCGAAGGCCCCAATCTGCACAAAACATCCCTATGGAATCATAAAAAACAGACACTCTTATACGAGTTACAGCCTCTCCCCTTACTCAACAATTGTAATTAATAGCATATTACACTCTGCACAAATATAAACTAAAACCTATAGTTGATTATGTTGTTGACAAGTGATGGTGGGTGTAATGGTATAAGATATTTTGTTTACTGGCATATACTGAGGGGGTGTGGATGCATGGTGATGGTTGTGCTTGCCTATGATAGGGGTTCTGTGGGTGTATGATAGTGAGCTTGTGGACCTATCACATTGCTTATGTTGAGTCATGTCTGAGGATAAATGTTTTGGTGAGTGATGCTCCTTGTGTGGATATGATGGTGGGTGTCTTGGTGTTATGGCATATGCCAATGGGTTTGTTGGTGTATGATGGTGGGTGTTATGGCATACGATGTGTGATGTGTGAATGTCCTTTAATGGTTTATGTTTTGGTGTATGATGTTAATTGTGTTGATGTATGGTGGTGAGTGTATTGGCCTATGATGACACATTAAGAGTACATAATAGTTTCCTTTTCCACGGGCCTTCTATAGTACAATCTGGACCTGAAACATTTTGGAGAGCTCTACTGCAGTTTTGTTTCAAAGTCTAAAATATCTTTTTAAGATGTGAATGGCACAATGTTGTAATGAATATATCACCCAGTGATATGGTATATTGTGTTTTTATGATTGCCACAAAATGTTTAATAATTAAGTTGCAAATAAATGCAAGCTAAATACAATTAATACAAATACGAATGAAGTGGATACAATTGTCAAAAGGAAGCAAATACAAAACTGAATGAATATAAATGTATTAAATATTAAATAAATCTAATGCAACATAAATGGAACTATCAAAACAGCCTTTACAATGAAGTGCGTACCCAGCATGCAACGTTACCACTCGTTACTTTACCAAACAAGTCATTACAACGACTTGCTATAGAGGACGCGTTGTTGGACTGGTAATGGATTTTTAAGGACAGCACCTTCCCTACTGTTGCTTAGAATGGATTTGGAATAGTAATTTATACTATTACAAAGTCCAGCGCCCCCTAGAACAAGCCATTGTAACAACTTGCGTGCTAAAGTAACATGTGGTAATGGCGCAGTTGGGATAGTGACTGCGTTCTAAAGGCATGCAGGGGTATGCCTGTGGTGTTCCATCGTACAACCATAAAAATAAAAAAAATAGAAATTAACGTTGAACAATTAAAATTACATAAGTGCTGATCTTTTAGACCATCTACTACAGTGGCCTTCTAAAAGCAATTATTGTTAAATCCATGGTGACATCACTGCTAAAGTGCCAACCCTATTTTTTTGTTGAAACAGGTTTTTATTTGTCTTGGTCCACATAAACTGCATAGCTCTGGGTCCCGGAGACTACTGCACACATCAATTATGCAAAAGAAAAAAATTACATTGACATTTCTGATAATGAAGGAACCATAATAGAACAAACCCCCCTCCCCAACCCCCCCCAATTGCGCTCACGTCTCCAGAAAAGAATACAATACCTCAGTAGCAAAAACAACAAGCCCATCAGCCACCCAACACAGTCCAGACCTCACATACTTATCAAGCCGGCAAGCGAACATCCCCCTCCGGCGGCGGATCCAAATCCATTCCCCGGTAGTCTGCCCACCTTTTCCAAATGTTATAGTGCTTGTGGGGGCACCCCTAGCAATGAAGACTGGCTGCTCAAGCCCCATACAAAAATCCATCCCATTTCTCCAGGCAGCCAGGGACGGGACCCGGGGTGCCTTCCAAGTCTTGGCAATATCCCTCTTTGCCAATGTGAGACTAGCAACAGGAGGTGGTGCTTATGCCTATTGCCCCCAACTCCCTCTAGAACATGTAGCAGGGCCAGACGCGGCGTAAAGGTAAGCTCCCAGCCCAATACCTCAGACAAGCAGGAGAACGCCACCCTCCAGAAGCGAGATAGTGAGAGGCAACCCCAAACTGTGTGCAAAAGCGTACCCTCCTCCCACTGACAGCGGAGACACTCGGGTGATCCAATCATTCCTGCCCTCCACAGCTGTACACTGGTGAAAGTACTCGGGTGCAAGTATTTAAATTGAACCAACCGCTATTGTCGCCCCCGTGGGCTTGCCAGAGCCTCTGCCCAATCCTCCTCCTCCAGCTCACCTACATCTTCCTCCCATGCTGTCTTTAGCCTCTGCAAATTTGTGGAGCAATGAATTACTAATGACTGGTATATGCGTGAGATCTTACGATACGGTAGTTCCCCCATAAAGACCTTTGTTTCTAAGGGGCTAAAATTGGGGAGAGACTCTAGTCCCTCTAGACTAGGTGTCAGAGCATTTTGGAACTGCAGGTATCGGAAGAATTGAGAACGTGGCATCCCATACTCTTCCTGCAGCTCCTGGAACGATTTAAGTGTCAGGTCCATCATAACACCCCCCAGGGCCGAGGTACCTATGGAATCTCATCCCCGAAAACCTTGCAAGGCCGCCAACTGAGGCAAGCATCCGTTGCCCCATAGAGGAGTCTCCTGGGTCAGGACGTTCCACCACCCCATCCTGCCCTGGACCTGCCTCCAAACATGGAACACCACCCGCGTGGCCGGGGACAGAAGCTTCCGAAGCGGTGCCGAGTATGATATTGTGTGCAGAGAGTTTTTGCCCATAATCTGACGCTCCACTGCGTAGGCCGGGTCTCCCCTGGCCCCGTACCACCACTCTTTGAGGACCAACAGATGTGCCGCTTGATAATAGGAGAGAACATCCGAGGTAGCAAGACCACCGGTGTAGGTAGATAAAAAACAGGCACGTAGGGCCACCCTAACCGTGCCCCCTTCCCACAAAAATCCTCCCAGTGCTGAGTTCACCTGCTGGAACCATCGAGGTGAAATCTGGTAGGGATGGTTCTGTAATTGATATAGGAGACAGGGAAGCGAAACCATCTTGAAGATAGCGGACCTACCGTATATGGTCAGGGGCATGCAGCACCACACCTTAAGGTCTTCCTGCGTTCTATCCCACACCAGGACCAGATTGCTTTCCCTGGACACTGCCTGCAGGTCTGTTAAAAGGGCTCCCAAGTACTTTAGCCCCCCGTCGCCTGTTGAAGGGATGAGGCCCCATGCTCCAACCCTCGATGCACCCCCCAGAACCCATAGCGTGGACTTCCAGTGATTGATATACAATCCAGAGGTCTCTCCGAAAATCTGACGGGTACGCAACAGCCGTGGCCCGACCTTTTCAGAGCAGTAAGAAAGAACAAGACATCATCCGCATAAAGTGCTATTTTGTCTGTGATGCCCGGCGCCCATTCAAATCCCCGAAGTTGGGCATCAATACGCACCCAGGTCACCAGTGGCTCCATGGCTAGCGCAAAAAGACATGGGGAGAGGGGGCAGCCCTGTCGCGTGCCCCGCCGGATGGAGAACGAGTGAGAGATCGCCCCCCCACCCGCACCGAGGCTGTGAGATCAGTGTAGAGCAGCTGAAAATAGGCCAAGAAGCGCGGGCCAAAATTAAGTTTCCTCAGCAGAGCAAACAAGTACACCCAGCTGAGGGAATCAAAGGCTCTATCCATGTCGGTCAGCAGCAACGCAGCTGGCTCCCCAAGCCAGCCACTAGCCGATACCGCAACATGTGCGCACCTAATATTATGCCGAGTCGCCCTCTGAGGCATAAAGCCGACCTGGTCTGGGTGTACCAACGCGGTGATGTGGGGCTTGAGCCTATTAGCCAACATCTTGGCCAAAACCTTTGCCTCTACATTTAGGAGAGAAATCGGGTGGTATGTCACGTGTGGTTCTGGAGGTCTACCCGGCTTGAGGAATACCACCACCTCCGCATGTCTCCAATCCTGGGGAAGCAAGCTGCACCCCTGCGCCTCCTCCACCACTGGCCTAAAATGTGGGGCCAGCAGTACGAAAAACCATTAAAAAAATTAACTGGGAAAGCCGTTAGGACCTGGAGCCTTCCCGGGGTTCAGCTCCCCCAGGGCCATACCTAGCTCATCGTCCGACAGGGGCCTGTCAAAGTAAGTCCCGCACCTCATCCAAGACAGTTTTAGGGGGAAGGACATCTATAAATTTCATAATGCCATCTGCCGCAAGACATTCTTTCGACGCATACAGGTCCTCGTAATATGCTGCAAAGCTTTCTGCAATAGCTGGGGGCTCAAGAATCGGAGCCCCCATAGGATCAAGGAGATGCCGCAGGGGCTGGGCGTGCAGGGTGCCCTGACAAAGGCAGTGGAGCATCTTGCTTGATTTGTCCCCCCATTGATAGACCCTACTACGCGTCGCCAGCCAACACTGACAGGCCTCATCTATCTGTAGGGCTGCATATTGTTGCTGGGCCAACACTAGTTGCCGTCTGGCCGGGCCGCCGTATGTCTCTCTACCCCTACGTTCCAGCGCCTCCACTTCCGCCTCTCAACGCACCAGTTCTCGCTGTCGCTCCCGCCGCGCCTCCAAACACCATGAGATATCTACTCCCTGCAGCGTGGGTTTCAATGCCTCCCAGAGCACCACTGGTGACTCAACCGATCCCAATTTCGCCACCAGATAATTATCTATCTCCTTGGTCAAGTGTTCCCTATAGTCTTCCTGCTGTAGCTGCCACCCCGACATACGCCATTGAAGTGGCTGCCTCCCTGGCCCACTTTGGAATGTAAGGGCCACGGGCGAATGATCTGACAGGCCTCTGGGCATAATATCAGCCGACAATACTCTGTGTACAAGTCCCCTGGGAACAAATATGTAATCTAACCTTGAGAATGAATCATATGTCGTTAAATAGTATGTTTTGGATATATGACGGTACCACGCGTACTATTACAACGCGTACCGTTACAACGCTACTTTTACCACGCAAGTCGTTACAACGACTTGCGTGGAGGGGCGCTGGATAGTAAATTATTTAATTTACTATTCCAACTCCAGTCCCCGTGGACTCTAGGGAAAGGAGTTGGATAGTATATTAAAATATTTACTATCCTGGAGCGCCCCCCAGCGCATTTCGTTGTAGTGACCTGCGTGGTAAAATTAGCGTGCTAACGGTACCGCGTTGTAATAAATGCGTGGTAACCATTGCACACCATGTTGGCCCGGCTAGGACCATGTAAATGTCTCCAAGCATCTGCCCAAACTAGCCCCGTCGCCAGGGATTGCAATTTAGTGGGGGGTCCCCCACCCCGGCGGCACTCCCACTCCTCTATCTATCCCGACACAGCTCCATCACATCATTCCAGTCTCCCCAACAACCGAAAGTGTATCTGGCATATCCCCCCACAGAGTTAAAAGTCATTCCACCAAGGACCACTGTAGCGGGGGTGGAGCATACACGCTGCCCAGCGTCAAAGTATCTTCCCCAATCCTACCCTGCACGAAGATATACCTTCTCTGCGTGTCTGACCAAGTTCTCTCATGGGCATATGGGACCCTGCGATGGATTAAAATTGCTACTCCCTGTGAGCCCCGTGTGAATCCTGAATGAAATACAAGGTGATATGCGTATCGCTGTAGGCATAATGCTTTAGTACCCAGCAAGTGTGTTTCCTGTAACAGGAGTACGTCAGCCCTAGCTCGTTTGGCATAGTGAAGAACAGCCCCTCGCTTAACTTTGTCTAGCGCCCCACGAACATTCCAGCTAACTATATGCAGAGACCCAGGGACTATCTACCTTCCCTTCTGTGTTCCAGGCATACCAATGGCTCATACTCTTGTGGTCTGTGTAGGTGTTCCCCAGTGCGTGCGATGAGCTGCAAGCTACCAGTCTGGACGCGCAATCAAACAAGTCAAACAACCCCCCCCCAACAATCCCCCCACCCCATTCCTCTCGAACATGGAAGTTTCTGTCACGATCGGATAGGAACCAAGGGCCAGATGTATCAAAGTGTTTTGCCCATTCTGTGTCTATGGGGGACCTGAGCCATACCTCCCAATGGATCCCCAACTGACCACCCATAGCCCTCTGGCCTCACCCCGTCCCGCCCACCACTACGTGACCAGGTGCCCAGCCCAAACCCTTGTGCCTATCTGGACACCAAACCACAGTCTCCAAATTCTCAACCCACGCCAGATCCCCGGATCAGTCCGCCGAGGCCTGTCTCTCAGGTGGCAAATCCTTCAGCCTGAGGGCGGTGCTGGACAACGAACGACGCCTGGACCTCGATCTCCTATTACCTCTCCGCTGACCTCAGAGGCCTCCCGGAGCCGCTTCGCTCGATGATGAGTCCGATTCCCTGGCATGTGGCGGGTGGACTCGCACCTGCACAGTCTCATCAGTCCATTTGAAGACTTTCTCCGGAGAGTCAAAGAAATGCGTGCGGGATTGGTAGATTACTCTCTGGCGGGCAGGAAACAGCAGCACGTACTGGAGCTTAAGGTCCCGGAGGCGAGCTTTGGCCGCCAGGAAGGATTGTCTCAGTTGCTGCACCAGCCACGTGTAGTCTGGGAATAAGAAGATGCGTGCGTTACCACAGGTGAGGGAGTCCTTAACTCTGGCCTACTTCAGGATAGTGTTGCGCTCCATATAATTTAGGAACTTGCCAATAATTGGCCGCGGGCGGGCCCCTTGCAGAGGTTTCTGCAATAGGGCCCTATGAGCCCGCTCCACCACGAAGCAGCGTGAGAGGACATCAGGGGGGAGCCAGCCCTCCAGCCACTGTGCCAGAAAGCGCTCAACGCTATCTCCCTCGCAGCCCTCCGGAAATCCCACGAAGCGAAGGTTGTTTCGCCGGGCCCGCCCTTCAGCATCCTCAGCCCGTATCGCCAGACCTTTCTGGACCTTCTCCATGGCTGCCACTATTTCTTTAAGGTTGTGACGTAATCTTCCACCTTCGACATGCGGGTCTTGGTCGCCGTAATACGCTCCACTGCGTTCCGCAAGTCCTGCCTCAGGAGCATGACATCTGAGCCCACAGCCTCGATCTCAGCATCGAGCATATCTCGTGACTGGGTAATGGCTGCCAGGAGAGCCGCATTGTCTGGTACCTGGCCCTGAGTCCCCGCTGTCCCAACCGCAGCTCCAGAACGCCTCGGCATGACTGATCCTCGACGTCCCCCGACGCAGCCCCATCACACCCCACCTGAGAGGCCTGCACTGGCTCCCCGTCAACAAGAGGGTCACCTTCAAACTCCTAATCCACGCACACAAAGCCCTACACAACACCGGACCTGCATACCTCAACAACCACCTCAGCTTCCACACCCCCACCCGAAACCTCCGCTCAGCCAAGCTCGCCCTCGCAACAGTTCCTCGTATCCGGAAAACCACAGCCGGCGGCAGATCCTTCTCCCACCTCGCCGCCAAGACCTGGAACGCTCTCCCCACCAGCCTACAACAGACTCAGGACCTGCCGGCCTTCAGAAGACTCATCAAGACCTGGCTCTTCGACCAGTAGCAGCCCCCCAGTGCCTTGAGACCCTCACGGGTAGGTAGAGCACTTTATAAAGGCACTGATCTCAGGGGGGGGCCCAATTACCAAAGCCGGAATCCGGGCACCGATCCGCCCGCAACACTCTCTCCTGCCGCGCCGTCCTCCAAGCTCCGTATCTGGGCGCGCTGATTACGGGAGCCCCTGGCTCCACCCGGATCGTCACTCTGTCAGGCCGCTGCCACCCGCAGCCTCCCAGTCGCCGCCTCCGCGCCTCCTTCGGCTCCCCCTCACTTGTCGGAGAGCCGCTGAGACACTCCAGGGTATCCCGGCGCGGGGCTCAATAAAATGAATGTCCAGTGGCAGGATATATGGTCAGGATGTTTTCAGGCTGATCGGAGTGCGATCAAGACGCGGCCGCTTTATTTTGCCTGCGACGCCACGCCCCCTGCCAACCCTAAATTTAATAAAACGCGTTTTGGCCCACTCCATTGTAACCTTACTTCATCATGAGAGGGTTCCAACTGGGGGAAGTGTTTTATAGACAGGAGCATTCCCAGAAGGCTGTCACTATCAGCTTTCCCTATGCATTCACTTTTAATGTGCCCCCAAATACTTTCTTCACAAGAACCTTTTTTGAGGAATTAATGGCAGAGGGATTGGTCCATAGGGCTTCCAGACCCAAACAAAGGAGCCATTTTTTAATATAAGCTAGCCAAGGAACAGGCATATACCTGTCCAAAAGGATATGTTTGTGAAGGCCTTGTCTATATGATTCAAGCTCCGTCATGACTATAACCTGACCCAATATACCAAGGGTCTCAGTGCTGCTAAGTCCCCAATCTGATTTAGACCTAGTTCAAAATACAGAGGGATGAGTGGCATGGATTGGGGAAAGGATAGTAGGGACCTTATAAAAAAAAAAAATTCTCTAACCATGAGTCTGTCCAAAAGGGCTTGTACCCCCAAACCTCATCCCCGTGAAGTTTAGCTCACTGCACCAGCACCTTATAGACCTCCACCAGTGGAGAAAATGCTCTCAGGGTAGAATCCCTAAGCATCCTTCCAATGGTGGCTGATTTGTGTAGTAAAGCGCCCCAGTAGTTTTAGTGTGGGATAATCATAACTGAGCTGCTGAACCATGTGCAAAGGTAATCAAAGTGTTTGACTTCCTCTGGTATCTCAGTCTCCAATGTTGGGTTTCTACTTCTACAGAAGGATCTATGCAGCCTTAGGGTCATAAATGTAGTTTTCTTCTCGTGGATCTTGAGTCCCATGTGACTACAGAAATTGTGGAATTAGTTTAACAGTTCTGGAACCCAACATGTGCTCTAGAGATAATGAGAGTGTCATTGGCGAACAAGAGGCCAGGGACAGAGACACCACCAAGTTTAGGAGAGTAATTTATACAGTCATGGAGGTGATAAGTCATGTCTCCAATATACAAGGAATACAGTGTTAGAGCAAGTTTGCAGCCTGGTGCACCCCCATGTGACGCTTATCCTCTCTGTTAGTTCCCCACTGTTGCAAAGTCACCCTGTGCCCTGGGCACCCCCAGGGTCTTTGCTGACTACCTACTACTGGTGGTAACTAACTCTGTTTGACTCTGAGATCTACCTAACCAGGCCCAGGGCTTGTGATATGCTGAGAACCCATTTAGAATACAGTGAAAACACCTACAAACACTAGGGTACACTATGGGTTAGGGGACCCCTATGATTGGCATGACCTCCCTATAAGGCCCTAGTACATAATTGGGCAGGGTGATCAAAATTACCTTTAACTTCCCTAGCATATAATAGGGCATGGCAGTTGAGAGGCCAGCAGCCCTTCATGCACATGCATGTGTGCACTGCTGAGGCCTGAGGCCAGTTTAAAAGCAGCCCTGTGTTGCACGACTGCTTTTAAAATGTAAATTGTGCCCAAACTCAACTTTGGTGTTTAGGGCACTTAAAAATAATAAACTCCAATATTGTGGCATGCTCAGTACCCCCAGGGTCTCTCTTAGGTGTCCTAGTGGTGGTGGTGGTGGTGGTGGGGGGGGACTCAGGTATTTGTAAGGAGGACCCTTATAAAATAGGTTGTATATGCCTTAGGTTTAGTAAATTGCACACTTACTTCCAACATAGTAAATTGCTTCCCAAAATCGACTTTTGTGCTAGGAGCACTGTGGAGTCAGGATCTGCAATATTTTTAGATATTCAGAAACCCTAAAGTCTCCCCTAGGTATTCCAATGGTGGGGGTCCTGTAGATAAAGGCAGGGTCCTTATAAAAGATGTTTTATAAGCCATGGTGTTGGACAAATTGCCCAGTTAATTTCCCCCTAGCAGATCCCCAGCCACATAGGTTAATATGGCAAAACTTTCTTAACTGATAATTCCAGCCAGGAGAATCATAACAATATAATTCAAGGACTTACTCGAATGGTATTGATAAATCCAAGAATATGCTATTGTTGAATGTATCCTAAAATGTACAGACAAGAAGTTATAAGGCTTTCTTGGCTGTAAGCTAAAATTCAGCGATCAGAGATCTGATTGGTCAGAGCTAAGTGGATTAGCCAGGCTGCTATGAATATGTGATAAGTATCCCCTGGGGGGAAAGAGCCATTCTGGGAGGACAGGGTTGGTTATATAGGAATGATAGAGCAGGGGGAGGGGTCATAAACAATAATCTTCAATAGAAGGAGGAGACAGGGAGGAGAAATCAGTTTAATTTACACGCCTGCTCTTTGGACCCAGCAAGATGGCAGGCTTAAGGAAGGAATATGCAGATGCCTGGGAGAGGGAGAATATGGAGATGAGCCATACTGGATGGTTGGTTTAGCTAGCTCTTGCCTCTCTGCTGAGACTTCAGCCATATTGAATTTTGGAGAAATAGTGCTTTCTGGGAGACCATTGTGCCACACTTTGGACCAAATGGTCATGCTCTGGGATGCTGTCTTACACCTCATTGGACAGGAGAGCCCTCCTGTGTGACCCCAGAGAATACTGAATTAGTATCTGAGAGGGACAGTGTCTCTCAGATCTGCTGCTTGAAGCAAGAGGAAGAACAAGGGTCCAAGCTAAGAAGTTTGATTTGCACCAACCAGGACCTGCACGCTGACTGTCTGCACCTATTGCACAATCTGGAACTACAGCACTGTTGAACTACCTTGCTTTAAAAGGACTAAAGAGTAGACACCCTGCAAGCTACAGGGTAACAGAGCTCACCTAGACCAACACGACCAAGATCCCCAGCCTGGAGTACTACCTGTGCATTGTAAGGGTTTTGTCCATATGGATTCTGGGAACTGAAGTCCCTAACTTTCAAGGACCATCATGGAGCTTCCATGCCCTTGAAGTAAGTTTTGGACACTGAGGAAATTCAGGAAGAAGATCCAGATGTTTGGAGAACTTAGGAGTAACTTTGAAAAAAAGCTCCCTAAGTGGACCGACTTGACCTTTCCAGACAAGCCAGAGACCCTCAACTGTGAGCTGGCCAGCCATTCCGGTTCGTCCCGCTGAAAAGCTCCAGAGGTCCAACATTCAGAGTTTGACCGGGAGCTTGTCAAAACCGAAGCTGGCAAACCCTCACCAAATCCAGCCTGGAGAAGAGCATTGAGGGACCCCACAAGAAAAAGCTCTGTAATTTTTTTAAAGTCTGAACGTAGGCGAGGTGACCGGGACCAACCACAAAAGTCAATTCGCTCACCCTTAATCGCAAGCCAGCCTGGGTCTCTGGTTTGTCCCGCTAGAAAGCTCCGGAGGTCAGACTTCCACAGTTTGACCAGGAGCTCGTCGAAAGGCAAGCCAGCGGACCTTCATCGAATCCTGGCTTTCTGAGAGCTTCGAGGGACCCCACAAAGAAAAGCTCCAGAAAAGTTTCTAAGTAAGAAGGTAAAAACTTTGTCCAAGACCTACAGCGAGGGGTTGCCACACAGGGCTCTAGCATGACCAGATGGCCCAATAGGTGCTATAGGTTTCTATGTACAATATAGTGCTAAATCTTTAAAAAATCATATATCCAGTGCCCTACATGAATCTTTTTTGTTTTGGTGTCATTTTAAAAATAGAAATAGTTCCTATTTTTATAAATTGGTGTTGGATATTTATTGTGGGTTGTGTCTCAAATATTTACTGAATTGGTGTTTTTTAAATGCTTTGAAGTTAAGCCGACCTGCTTGCAGCCAGGCAACCAAGGGTTAAACATGGGAATAATTTTCTAAGACTATATAGAGCCTTAGACCGCATTAGTGACCTTATTGCCAATGGTAAATATATATTTACTACTACCAATAAGCCACTTTCCAACACCCATCCTTGCCCCAACGCTCTTGGGAAAGTTTTTCTCATGTAACCTCTCCAAGATCCCTAGGAAGGTAGGCGGTGACCCCGTTGACCTTAGGGTGTCCCAAGCTGACTCTGGGAACAAGATCAAATGCTGCTATCAGGCCAATGAAGGCTTTTAAAGGTGATCCTTTAAAATCTTGATGTACTTCCAAAGCATTACCTAGAATCTAAATATTTGATACCCAGTTCCCACCCTGAATCTGAATCCAGCCTGGAACGTTGAGAGGATATCAATATTGGTGGCTCACACCAGAATTTGCCAGAACTGGTGACAAAAACACCTTCTGTAAGATGTCAAGAAGGCTAATATGCCTTTAGATATGTGGGTGAGATCTGGGACCCTTTTAGAAGATTGGAATAACCACCGCTCCTCACCAAGAATTGGGGAGAGGAGCACCTGATGTGATGGAATTAGACTGGATATTAATATACATGCCCAGATCCCGAGCTCAGATTGGTCCAAGTCATTAGAAATAAGAGCTACACAGCTGCTCTGCCCTAGTTTCAGGGACAAAATCACTTCCTTGGCATCCTCTAGGGAAAAAGTAATGGGATCAAGCATCACAGATTCTGCATTACCCTGTGGGTGTAAAACAGTGCTAGAAGGCAACTGGGCTAAGAGGGTGAAGAATAAAGTTTGCTAAAATGTTTGACCCAGATCCGTGTTTGGATATGGTGGCAGTTGGAGTTCGCGCTTCCACACTGCCACAGAAAATTAAATGCCAAAAGGAGGAAACATCCTTCCATTTGGAGGCTTCTAACAAGTCCTGCCAATCTTGCTTATCGCTACTCATTTTGCTGGCATCTAGCACCTTTTTATATGAATTCCTTACCTCGCGAATCTGCTTGGAGAATACTGATCTATTAGCTGTCAGTAGACATGATTTAGCCTGTCTGCAGCCTTTAGAAGACCAGGGGGCAGGTTTAGTGGTGACTCTTTTTAGGTTGCCAGCACGCACTTCCACCTCAAAAAGACAACTTAAAAAGGTGAAAAAGTGGCCACTGGATGGTAGTGATGGGAATGTTGTTTATATCGACATCCTCATAAGGTGAAAAGAACTATATCATATAGGTTGTAAGTGGGAGCAGGCCACAATGGGCAGAAAGTCATTTTTCACGACTTAATAGCCTTCCTGGAATTCTTAACGTTTACATCCCCAGGTAGCCTGGTGTGATGCAAAATCTCATACAACCCTTCTTCGAGTGTTAAGTTGAGATTATTTGGTCGTTCTCTGACCTAACAGTGACACAAATTTCCACCAACCAATTCCATGGGTCAAGAGGTAACAGTATTTAATCGATCCTAAGCCCCTGGTGAACCTAAAAGCCCTAGTCTGGTTGGAATCTGTCCTGCCGTTGCATGCTTAAAGCCTGTGGGAGATAGTAAACAGGGCCATTTGCTTTGCCACTGCAGAGCATGTGCTTAAGAGAGGGGCATTTAGTTGAGGGATACCCAAGGCTGAGTTCTCCACCTTGGTTACTAGCGTAATGTAGTCCAAGATGATATTAAAGTCACCCTCGAGGCAAGGACTTTAGATGATTGTCGTCGAGAATGGTCAGTGTAGGAGAGGGACTGTTGGAACCCACGCTACAATTGTAAATGTTGTAGATATTAACAGGGGACTCTCTTTTTAGAAGTTCAATATTACAGTTAAGTGAAATTTAGACCCATATCAGAAGGCCCCCCTAAAGGGGAAGGGAGCGCGTTCACTGAAAAGGTTGCAAAGCCTAAATCTAGGTAGCAGCTTTGGTACCCAGGTCTCCTGGGAGAAGAAGAGATGGAAATAGTCAATATAGTTGGCCCATAGTGGGTCACCAAGCTTACTACGTAAGCCATTCAAGTTCCAGGAGAGAATCTACAGTTGTCCCACAGGTCTTGGTTGCTCCAATAAGATGCCCAAGGTACTTTTCCTGCCCTCCAGGACAGTGTCTACCTTTGCTGTCATCGAAAGAGACATAACTTTGAGGGCAGCCACGATGGGCACCGAGACAGGGGATACTCTGGGCAACTATGGGTTTCAGTCAGTCCACACCACTCAACAGATCGTTCTCTTCTAGTGGCACCCTCCCTGGGTCATGGATCGCCAGCTCTCCTACTGGAGGTACAAAAAGCAAGCTGGGCCCCAGTGTCTGTCGTGTGGATATCTAGTGCTTCAATTGCCAGAAGATCATCTACAATCTCCCTACAGACCATGGAACGAACAATTTTATTGAAAAGATTTTTTTATATGTATGGTATTAGATCATGTCTGCACGCTTTACAATTCTGCATGAAAGGGGACTCTCCACAAATAATAGCTGCTCTCATAAAATTTTATCTTAAAGCAGAATGGCTACCGACTGCAAAAAGTATGATTAATGCAACGTAAAGATGGCTACACAGTGATTACAATATGAACTCCTGTGATGCTTAAAGGAAATTGTTAAATACTGATTCAGAAGATAGTATATTTTTAAATGTGTTTATCTGTGCAATATTTTATGGTTTTTATTAACTGAAATAAAATTACCTTTGACCTTTGTCCCTACAGACAACTGACACCTAAATGCCATTGCATGCCTCAAGCTCTAGGAGTCTCTATGGGCAGTCAGAATGTCTTGCATGATGATTGACTTACACTGGTATTTGCCCTTTAACCAGTATAGAACATTATGTAGACTCCCTGTCCTCAACACTTTCCCTCCCCACTTTTGGCACATTATTATATAGCTTGATGTGGTAACAGACTTCGCTATGTCTGGGCTGAGTTCGCTTCTCTCCACACATAGAACCACAGGTGTCCCTAGACAAAAACACAGACCAAGCCCCTCTTCTATATGGCAATTCGGAAGGTCTAGCAGCAATAGTTTTACTAGAACCAGCTAGACTCTGCAGGTCTGCTCAGCAGCTAGTCTTTGCTGCCATCCATGAAGCCTGATAGTTTGGGGTAGGTAATTGTGTAGTGTAGTTCCTATAGTCCCAATAGGCTCTACGCATTGGAATAATATATCCTATAGATTTGACTTAGGACTGAGGTCTACTAGTCTCTATTGAATATACTGGACTTAATTGTGAGTGCCAGCTAGCTCAGAGATCACTAGAAACTTTCTTGAATACACAAGAAGGGATTAGTTTCTGATAACCCCATAAACATGACAACTTTGTTTCCCAAGAATAAGAAATGTATCTATAAAGTTGCGGAAACTATAGATAGGTGTTTTACTCAGTCAACTGTGCATGCTTCGTTTCACCAGAGGTGCAGAGAAATAGAGAGACAGGCTCTTTCAATAAAAAGTGTTTAATGAACAGTCTTCTTTCTCATGCAGAAGAAATGAACTTCTACAATCGTAATACTGGTTGCAAAGTACAAGGTGTACAGTGTGAAGAGTATTATAAAATAATTCTGTAAAAGCATGATATGGTTTCTAAGCCATAAAGTACATAGAATACATACATTAATAAATAAAGACTAAAAGTACTCAACTGGTGCTTCTAAAATACGCCTACCCCGGTGTACCTAACTAGTCTAGTCTAGTACGCGGAGAGAAGTAAGTGAGGTGTAGCTTAAGTTTAGTATTTTTTTGCCAAGAATCTATCCAAGAATTCTCTAAGGGTCTAATCAGCTCTGTTCCTTGGTTTCAGAATGAAGGAGGTCTTGTATCTCTCTCTCAGGACTCGATTTCCCAGCAACCCGCAAGGGTAGCCTGGAAACACTGGAGCTGGATTTCTCGGCAGGAGAAAGGACAACGTCTCTCAGTGCGTCTGCTGGAGGGGTTGGCTTCCTTCGGCACTTGCTGCGGGGAGCTGTGTCGTGTAGGTAGATCGTCGAACTGCTCCAAACCACTGTGTGTTTGCCGGGCAAATGTGGGCATATGTATACCTTAAAGGTGCCGAGATTGACGTAAGGATGGACATAATAACGTCATCAAAGACTCAGTTCTTTGAAAACTTCATGATTTCTTTGATACATTAATATTCAAGCAAGGGAAAGTCCCTGACTGCTGAAGGTGGGTTTTTCCAAGAAATCGTTGTGGATTTTCGGAACTAGTGGAAGTAGCCATGCCTAATTTGGACTGCATGGGCTAAGTCTAAATATGGTTATGACTTCTATGCCTATATAAGGATAGGGTGATTTATACCTATATATGGGCATGAATCGGGAAAATTACACTAGGGTCCTAAATTCATATACAATTGGAACAGGCTGGTGCCGACTCTCCAATACCCAGAGGTTCCCTGGTTTTATGCTCCTGGGGAATAACAGGGGTTGGAGGAGCAAGGGACAAAGGTGGAGGTGAGTTGGCTAAGGTACCCTGTAATCTGGTGCCCTGGGCTAGTCTTCCATATACATTCCATGGATGTCCCACCTCTTTTAATTCAGCTAGTTCCTAACACAGTGCCATTACAATTTCATACAGGTTAGATGTTGCATCATGTGATTTGGGTGGTAATGCTAGCCTCCACAGCCCCACAAACAACAATGGAGATCCTCCCATTGCACATTCCATCAGAGGGGTAAACCTGTTGGAGCAAACCACTACTGGTTCAAGTGGGGGTGGGTTGCACACCAGGGGAGGTCACCGTCTGTGTCAGTATTGGTTGCAAAACCGGTTAGTGCAGGTGATTGACTTCTGCCTGTCTGCACCCTATTGGGCTTTTTACCAAAAATATTGGGACGGGTAACTTCCACAATTTTCCTAGTCCCCTGAGTCACACTGGATACTGGTGGGTTCAATAGTATCTGCCAACTAGTAACACAGAATGTGCTCCTTTCAGTGATGTAAGTGTACCTCCAGCTCAGGGAATACCTGGACTGATGATAGTAGTGGTGTAATTCTTAGAGGCACCCTTGTGGTGTAATGTCATAAAATGATGGGTTAATGCCCAATAAGCAACCATGTTAAAAAGTCAGAGGGATCAGGCTGTTGGCTAATCCCTAATAGCAGAGAATAACAATGGGAGAGGTAGGGAAGTACAAGAACACTCTCTTAATCCCCAATAATATGTCAATAAACAAAAAAAGAGAGGTTAAGGTCTCTTACAAGCCACTTAGATGGAGCCAAAAGACTCGTGGAGTTCGCACCCTATTTGGGTTTGAAAAGAAAGCCCTCACACACCGACCTGGTCAGTGTCATGCTTCATCATCGGGCCCCACCGAAGAGACCTAATGCCTCTTCGGTGTGCTGCGACGCCAGGAGACTGCGGAGCTGGTTTTGTGTGAAGGGTGTGTTGTGAGGTTAATTTAAACTTAAAAGTGTCTAAAGGGTATGTAAAAAAAGTTTATTAATGATCCCTAGGACACAAGTAAAAGGGTTCTATGTGTCTGAATTATAAAGCCAAAGGTAATGGATGGTTTAATTCAGATTTAACTTAGTCAACATGTTTCAGCCTTAGTGGTGGTTTTAATTTACCTAGGCATTCGTCAGGACACTGATAAACCCCGGCGGTATGGACTCTCTAATCGTCCACCCTAACCTGGGGGCGTGAAAGTGAAAAATTAATAAAAAAAGGTGTTTAAAGTGCATAAAAATGGAAGAGCGAAATGCTCATTCCGAAAAAATCACTCCTAGTTGTGGAGTGTATCGGCACCTGTGGAACAAGAATACAAAACAGACACATAAGACAAACAAAACAATTATTTATAGGGCTGTGCCATAAGGTTTTTCTGTTCAAGGTGCTCCAAATAAGTGGCAGCAAATGTGTTCCCAAACTAGCTACTAGAATTAAACACCATCCGCAAACCCTCTGGGGATGATAACTCTAGTTCTGGGAAGTGTAGTGGCAAAGGTGATTTAAAAAAGCCATGAGTGGCTTAATAGGGGTTAAAATCACATAGTGTAAGTGTTTCAGGGGATCAATGGACAAAGAGTCAGTGACCCCCAAACATACGTTTCATATAAAATTACAAATCTCACTTTAAAGTTTGGTGCTATCTGCACCATGGGTCTCAGGAGGGGGGTTGGAGTGTCCCTGGCACATCCTAAGGATAAAGAAAATAGGCTAGAGATATTCGGAATCGCATTCGACTTAGCTTAATTGCGTGGTTTCTGTCCGATCGCCATTGCAGTATTACTCACGCCCTCAGCACTCGCAGCCCACTTGTACACCTTGTACTTCCTCAACCAGACCCCGACGATGGAGAGCGGGGCCGGTGGGTCCGTTTTAAAAGGCTGTGTAACGTTGTTGGCGCTCTTCCGGGTGGGCGTGGCTGCACCCGAGCGAGGCCAGAGTGTTCTTCCCAGTAGGCGGGGTTGGACGAAAACGAGGCTTGAATGCGCTCGTTTCTATGTGGAACATTACGTTATGTCTCCAGATGGAGGCTTGAGTCCATTGGCCAATCATTAAATTCGAGGATGTAAACACAAGGCAACATGAAACATTCGATTGTTTCTTAGCTGCTCGAAATACACTCAATTTAATCATGAGTGTGAATCGGTTTAACTATGCTTCCTTATTTATTGAAATCTGCAGATAGCAGCACACAAGGGAGCGCAGGGGAGCGGATAGTGAAATAACATTGTTTATTCACTGATTAGATATACATATTCATATGCTGATGGTGATCTCAAAATCCATTCGTTATACTTAACACCAGAATGTTAATTTCTAGTATCAATAATGTGGATTGTGCGCTACTGATCAGACAAATCTTACAGGCACTGACTTAAAATGGATTTCTCATTTTAGCTTTGTAGGGACTGTTTAGTGAAGTATAGGTAGGTGTGTCAGTTTAGGACTGTATTCCACGGGATATCATCATTGAGCCCAATGATGTTAGTACCTAGACGGTACACCCACCGTTGTTCTTTCTCAAAAAGTCTGCTAGGGATGTTTGTGGTACCAGTGATTTTTTCAATTATTGTCCATTTCATATCATTGGGGGTATGGTTGTGTTCCAAATAATGTCGGCTCAGTTTTGTTGTTGCTTTCTTGCATCGGATGTTGCTCCGGTGCTCACCAATGCGCTGTTTCACTTTTCTTGTTGTCATGCCGATGTAGCGTAAAGAACAGGGACACGTTATTAAGTATACCACATTATTTGAATTGCAGTTCGTGTGTGCAATTTGTGTCCAAATTTTTCCTGCTTCCAATGAAAGTGATTTCGAGGCCTCTGTTAAGTGGCATATGCTACAGTCTGAGCACGGATAATGCCCTGTGATGGGAGGAAGGCCCCATGCTGTTATGACTGAAGATGTCTGAGGATCAGTCTTCTGTTTTGGACGAGTGTGAACTAGAGCATCTCTTAGGCTCCGGCCTTTTTTGAAAGAAAACATAGGTTTTTCCCAATCTTTTTTTGCTGATTTTATAATACTCCAATGTTTGTTTATGGTTTTCTTCATATAGTTTGACAGCCCATTGAATGTTGTCACACAAGTGAGAGGTACCAGTTCTTGGTTGTTGGTTTTTTCTTCTAGCAAGACTTCTCTCGGCTGATTTCTAGCTCTCTTAAAGCCCTTAAAGCCCTTCCTAAGGATAGCGGGAGGATATCCCCTGTCTTTTAGTTTTTCAGTTAGGCTGGAGGCTTGTTCCTTGAAGTCAGTTATAGTACTACAATTACGCCTTAACCTAAGGTATTGCCCATAAGGAAGGTTCTCCTTTAAGGGGCGCGGATGAAAGCTTTCATCCGCGTACAGGCGTAATTGTAGTACTATAACTGACTTCAAGGAACAAGCCTCCAGCCTAACTGAAAAACTAAAAGACAGGGGATATCCTCCCGCTATCCTTAGCAAGGGCTTTAAGAGAGCTAGAAATCAGCCGAGAGAAGTCTTGCTAGAAGAAAAAACCAACAACCAAGAACTGGTACCTCTCACTTGTGTGACAACATTCAATGGGCTGTCAAACTATATGAAGAAAACCATAAACAAACATTGAAGTATTATAAAATCAGCAAAAAAAGATTGGGAAAAACCTATGTTTTTTTTCAAAAAAGGCCGGAGCCTAAGAGATGCTCTAGTTCACACTCGTCCAAAACAGAAGACTGATCCTCAGACATCTTCAGTCATAACAGCATGGGGCCTTCCTCCCATCACAGGGCATTATCCGTGCTCAGACTGTAGCATATGCCACTTAACAGAGGCCTCGAAATCACTTTCATTGGAAGCAGGAAAAATTTGGACACAAATTGCACACACGAACTGCAATTCAAATAATGTGGTATACTTAATAACGTGTCCCTGTTCTTTACGCTACATTGGCATGACAACAAGAAAAGTGAAACAGCGCATTGGTGAGCACCGGAGCAACATCCGATGCAAGAAAGCAACAACAAAACTGAGCCGACATTATTTGGAACACAACCATACCCCCAATGATATGAAATGGACAATAATTGAAAAAATCACTGGTACCACAAACATCCCTTGCAGACTTTTTGAGAAAGAACAACGGTGGGTGTACCGTCTAGGTACTAACATCATTGGGCTCAATGATGATATCCCGTGGAATACAGTCCTAAACTGACACACCTACCTATACTTCACTAAACAGTCCCTACAAATCTAAAATGAGAAATCCATTTTAAGTCAGTGCCTGTAAGATTTGTCTGATCAGTAGCGCACAATCCACATTATTGATACTAGAAATTAACATTCTGGTGTTAAGTATAACGAATGGATTTTGAGATCACCATCAGCATATGAATATGTATATCTAATCAGTGAATAAACAATGTTATTTCACTATCCGCTCCCCTGCGCTCCCTTGTGTGCTGCTATCTGCAGATTTCAATAAATAAGGAAGCATAGTTAAACCGATTCACACTCATGATTAAATTGAGTGTATTTCGAGCAGCTAAGAAACAATCGAATGTTTCATGTTGCCTTGTGTTTACATCCTCGAATTTAATGATTGGCCAATGGACTCAAGCCTCCATCTGGAGACATAACGTAATGTTCCACATAGAAACGAGCGCATTCAAGCCTCGTTTTCGTCCAACCCCGCCTACGGGGAAGAACACTCTGGCCTCGCTCGGGTGCAGCCACGCCCACCCGGAAGAGCGCCAACAACGTTACACAGCCTTTTAAAACGGACCCACCGGCCCCGCTCTCCATCGTCGGGGTCCGGTTGAGGAAGTACAAGGTGTACAAGTGGGCTGCGAGTGCTGAGGGCGTGAGTAATACTGCAATGGCGATCGGACAGAAACCACGCAATTAAGCTAAGTCGAATGCGATTCCGAATATCTCTAGCCTATTTTCTTTATCCTTAGGATGTGCCAGGGACACTCCAACCCCCCTCCTGAGACCCATGGTGCAGATAGCGCCAAACTTTAAAGTGAGATTTGTAATTTTATATGAAACGTATGTTTGGGGGTCACTGACTCTTTGTCCATTGATCCCCTGAAACACTTACACTATGTGATTTTAACCCCTATTAAGCCACTCATGGCTTTTTTAAATCACCTTTGCCACTACACTTCCCAGAACTAGAGTTATCATCCCCAGAGGGTTTGCGGATGGTGTTTAATTCTAGTAGCTAGTTTGGGAACACATTTGCTGCCACTTATTTGGAGCACCTTGAACAGAAAAACGTTATGGCACAGCCCTACAAATAATTGTTTTGTTTGTCTTATGTGTTTGTTTTGTATTCTTGTTCCACAGGTGCCGATACACTCCACAACTAGGAGTGATTTTTTCGGAATGAGCATTTCGCTCTTCCATTTTTATGCACTTTAAACACCTTTTTTTATTAATTTTTCACTTTCACGCCCCCAGGTTAGGGTGGACGATTAGAGAGTCCATACCGCCGGGGTTTATCAGTGTCCTGACGAATGCCTAGGTAAATTAAAACCACCACTAAGGCTGAAACATGTTGACTAAGTTAAATCTGAATTAAACCATCCATTACCTTTGGTTTTATAATTCAGACACATAGAACCCTTTTACTTGTGTCCTAGGGATCATTAATAAACTTTTTTTAGATACCCTTTAGACACTTTTAAGTTTAAATTAACCTCACAACACACCCTTCACACAAAACCAGCTCCGCAGTCTCCTGGCGTCGCAGCACACCGAAGAGGCATTAGGTCTCTTCGGTGGGGCCCGATGATGAAGCATGACACTGACCAGGTCGGTGTGTGAGGGCTTTCTTTTCAAACCCAAATAGGGTGCGAACTCCACGAGTCTTTTGGCTCCATCTAAGTGGCTTGTAAGAGACCTTAACCTCTCTTTTTTTGTTTATTGACATATTATTGGGGATTAAGAGAGTGTTCTTGTACTTCCCTACCTCTCCCATTGTTATTCTGTACCTTAGCAGCGCACAGCTGTGAGAGTTTGCTTTTACTTCAGGCAAGATAACTCTTTTCGTATCATTGCCTGTTTTACCTTTATCTCTGCTTTGATCTCACCATGGCTAACCTAGGCTTAACATACTCGGAATCTGAAATAGAGGAACTAATGTCCGACCCTACTCTATTTGCAGACCCCCACATTTCCCAAGCCATAGCTAATACCACAGAATGGGAAAATCTCACAGAAAAAAAGCGCGAACATATTCGGACTATCTTACATGGTACTATCATGAAACAATATCTCATTGCAAACACAGCACCGAGGGGCCTACTAGTCACCAACGCCCCTCGCATCTTCCTCAATGATGCAACCTTTAGAAAAGATTGGGCCATGATCGCATGGCATTGCACGCGTGATTGGCTGGTCTTAATTATAAAAACAGCATTCAGATTATCTGAGGCATTGTTGATTGAAATTAGAGAGACTGAATCTACCTTTAAAGCCACAATAACTGGCTACAAGAAAAGGCTGGATGAAATAAATAAAGAAATGAATGAGTATAAGGACAATCTAATGCAATCAAAAGCTACAAAATTCCAAAAGGATCTAAAAAAATTTGCTTTTGAAACAGTATATCCTTACTCTGCAGCAACTTTCGTCCCCCCAGCCAGAAATACAAGCAAATCAGACCAATCAGATGACAACTCCTCCGACACCAGCGGTTCAAGCAGTGACTCCTCACAGAAAACAAGAAGAAGAGGGAACCGTGGGAATAGGAATAACAGAGGGAGACCAGGCAACCCAAATTACCATCAACATTGGCAACCACCACAAATGGAGATGGGTCCAGCTCCCTATCCTTACCAACAACCCCAATATCCCTTCATGGGTTGGAACCCAGCTTTTATGCCCCCAATCCATTTCCAAAACCAATACAGACCGCCTTTTTTAGAGAGCGGCCGGAGAGGAAGGGGCAGGAGGAGAGGCAACAACAACAGAGTCTCCTGGACAGAGGACAACTCGGTGTCGAACCACACCCGCAGCAACGCTCAGCAACCAGGAACGAGCGGACTGTAAGTCTGGTTACTAATTTGTCCGAACGAGTCCTGTCACCAATTGAGAACCAGGTCCTAGAAAAAGGCCTAGGTTTTGTTCCTACAGCAAGACCCGACAAATTTAGACTTCATTGCGAACTTGCGGGATTTTTTCGTAAATTGAAATTAAAGGCATTTTTTGAAGGAATGACAGACCCTAATGAAGCAATCAGGAAAGGAGACACTGGGCTGAGACCCAACTCAACATTCACCCCTCCTCCTTATACGGTACCAGCAGCTATCATTGCCTTTGAACAGGCAGTGCTCAAGGATCTGGAGGCCAGCCAGAACCCCAAAATATTTGGTAATTTTACGACTGCGGAATACAAGGCACTAGAAGCTCTACAAAATGACAATTCAATAACCATAAAACCGGCCGACAAAGGCGGAGGAATTGTCATACAAAACACAAGTGACTATGAAAAAACCTGTGAAGATCTTCTAAATGACAATAGGAATTATACTCCATTGATGACAGATCCCTCTACTGACTTGACTAAAAGGATCACCGCTTTAGTCAAACAGGCTGAAGACAATGGACACCTCTCTAAAAATGAAGCTGAATTTCTGAATACCAACGATAACATCATCCCATACTTTTATACACTACCCAAATTACATAAAAACCGCTTACCACCACCAGGACGCCCAATAGTATTCAGTATTGGATCACTTCTGGAACCTCTTTCAAGGTTCTGTGACCAGTTCTTAAAGCCACTTGTACAGGCAACTCCATCTTATCTAAAAGATACAAAAAGTCTACTACGTCTCCTAGCAGATATCACATTCGAGGTCAATTCAGTCACGTTAGTGACCTTGGATGTTGAAAGCTTATATACAAGCATCCCCCAGGACGACACCATCAAAGTCCTGGGTAAGGCACTGGACTCAATTGAATGGGAATATCAAACACCGAAAAAATTCATTATTGATTGTGCAACAATAGCACTCAAAGAAAAATTTTTCTCTTTCAAGGATAAGTTGTTCCTCCAATGCTCAGGGACCTCGATGGGCAGTACTTTTGCCCCTAGTGTGGCTGGGCTGTACGTGGCGGATTTTGAAGCCCAGCACATTCTCCCCCCAACTGCGAAATTTGGCTCGTCAATGCTTTTATGGAAGCGTTACATTGACGATATTCCTCTATTATGGACAGGCAGTGAAAGTCACCTGGAAGCCTTTCTGATGTGGATCAACACCCTAGACCACAATCTGAGATTTACCAACACCACAAGTAAAACAGACATTGTCTTCCTGGATGTACTAATTACGATATCTGGCACATGTCTAACCACTAAAACTCATCATAAGCCAACAGCAAAGAACAATCTATTAGAATTCAGCAGCTTTCATCCGCGTCCCTTAAAGGAGAACCTTCCTTATGGGCAATACCTTAGGTTAAGGCGTAATTGTAGTACTATAACTGACTTCAAGGAACAAGCCTCCAGCCTAACTGAAAAACTAAAAGACAGGGGATATCCTCCCGCTATCCTTAGCAAGGGCTTTAAGAGAGCTAGAAATCAGCCGAGAGAAGTCTTGCTAGAAGAAAAAACCAACAACCAAGAACTGGTACCTCTCACTTGTGTGACAACATTCAATGGGCTGTCAAACTATATGAAGAAAACCATAAACAAACATTGGAGTATTATAAAATCAGCAAAAAAAGATTGGGAAAAACCTATGTTTTCTTTCAAAAAAGGCCGGAGCCTAAGAGATGCTCTAGTTCACACTCGTCCAAAACAGAAGACTGATCCTCAGACATCTTCAGTCATAACAGCATGGGGCCTTCCTCCCATCACAGGGCATTATCCGTGCTCAGACTGTAGCATATGCCACTTAACAGAGGTCTCGAAATCACTTTCATTGGAAGCAGGAAAAATTTGGACACAAATTGCACACACGAACTGCAATTCAAATAATGTGGTATACTTAATAACGTGTCCCTGTTCTTTACGCTACATCGGCATGACAACAAGAAAAGTGAAACAGCGCATTGGTGAGCACCGGAGCAACATCCGATGCAAGAAAGCAACAACAAAACTGAGCCGACATTATTTGGAACACAACCATACCCCCTATGATATGAAATGGACAATAATTGAAAAAATCACTGGTACCACAAACATCCCTAGCAGACTTTTTGAGAAAGAACAACGGTGGGTGTACCGTCTAGGTACTAACATCATTGGGCTCAATGATGATATCCCGTGGAATACAGTCCTAAACTGACACACCTACCTATACTTCACTAAACAGTCCCTACAAAGCTAAAATGAGAAATCCATTTTAAGTCAGTGCCTGTAAGATTTGTCTGATCAGTAGCGCACAATCCACATTATTGATACTAGAAATTAACATTCTGGTGTTAAGTATAACGAATGGATTTTGAGATCACCATCAGCATATGAATATGTATATCTAATCAGTGAATAAACGATGTTATTTCACTATCCGCTCCCCTGCGCTCCCTTGTGTGCTGCTATCTGCAGATTTCAATAAATAAGGAAGCATAGTTAAACCGATTCACACTCATGATTAAACTGAGTGTATTTCGAGCAGCTAAGAAACAATCGAATGTTTCATGTTGCCTTGTGTTTACATCCTCGAATTTAATGATTGGCCAATGGACTCAAGCCTCCATCTGGAGACATAACGTAATGTTCCACATAGAAACGAGCGCATTCAAGCCTCGTTTTCGTCCAACCCCGCCTACGGGGAAGAACACTCTGGCCTCGCTCGGGTGCAGCCACGCCCACCCGGAAGAGCGCCAACAACGTTACACAGCCTTTTAAAACGGACCCACCGGCCCCGCTCTCCATCGTCGGGGTCCGGTTGAGGAAGTACAAGGTGTACAAGTGGGCTGCGAGTGCTGAGTGCGTGAGTAATAATGCAATGGCGATCGGACAGAAACCACGCAATTAAACTAAGTCGAATGCGATTCCGAATATCTCTAGCCTATTTTCTTTATCCTTAGGATGTGCCAGGGACACTCCAACCCCCCTCCTGAGACCCATGGTGCAGATAGCGCCAAACTTTAAAGTGAGATTTGTAATTTTATATGAAACGTATGTTTGGGGGTCACTGACTCTTTGTCCATTGATCCCCTGAAACACTTACACTATGTGATTTGAACCCCTATTAAGCCACTCATGGCTTTTTTAAATCACCTTTGCCACTACACTTCCCAGAACTAGAGTTATCATCCCCAGAGGGTTTGCGGATGGTGTTTAATTCTAGTAGCTAGTTTGGGAACACATTTGCTGCCACTTATTTGGAGCACCTTGAACAGAAAAACGTTATGGCACAGCCCTACAAATAATTGTTTTGTTTGTCTTATGTGTCTGTTTTGTATTCTTGTTCCACAGGTGCCGATACAATCCACAACTAGGAGTGATTTTTTTGGAATGAGCATTTCGCTCTTCCATTTTTATGCACTTTAAACACCTTTTTTTTATTAATTTTTCACTTTCACGCCCCCAGGTTAGGGTGGATGGTTAGAGAGTCCATACCGCCGGGGTTTATCAGTGTCCTGACGAATGCCTAGGTAAATTAAAACCACCACTAAGGCTGAAACATGTTGACTAAGTTAAATCTGAATTAAACCATCCATTACCTTTGGCTTTATAATTCAGACACATAGAACCCTTTTACTTGTGTCCTAGGGATCATTAATAAACTTTTTTTAGATACCCTTTAGGCACTTTTAAGTTTAAATTAACCTCACAACACACCCTTCACACAAAACCAGCTCCGCAGTCTCCTGGCGTCGCAGCACACCGAAGAGGCATTAGGTCTCTTCGGTGGGGCCCGATGATGAAGCATGACACTGACCAGGTCGGTGTGTGAGGGCTTTCTTTTCAAACCCAAATAGGGTGCGAACTCCACGAGTCTATTGGCTCCATCTAAGTGGCTTGTAAGAGACCTTAACCTCTCTTTTTTTGTTTATTGACATATTATTGGGGATTAAGAGAGTGTTCTTGTACTTCCCTACCTCTCCCATTGTTATTCTGTACCTTAGCAGCGCACAGCTGTGAGAGTTTGCTTTTACTTCAGGCAAGATAACTCTTTTCGTATCATTGCCTGTTTTACCTTTATCTCTGCTTTGATCTCACCATGGCTAACCTAGGCTTAACATACTCGGAATCTGAAATAGAGGAACTAATGTCCGACCCTACTCTATTTGCAGACCCCCACATTTCCCAAGCCATAGCTAATACCACAGAATGGGAAAATCTCACAGAAAAAAAGCGCGAACATATTCGGACTATCTTACATGGTACTATCATGAAACAATATCTCATTGCAAACACAGCACCGAGGGGCCTACTAGTCACCAACGCCCCTCGCATCTTCCTCAATGATGCAACCTTTAGAAAAGATTGGGCCATGATCGCATGGCATTGCACGCGTGATTGGCTGGTCTTAATTATAAAAACAGCATTCAGATTATCTGAGGCATTGTTGATTGAAATTAGAGAGACTGAATCTACCTTTAAAGCCACAATAACTGGCTACAAGAAAAGGCTGGATGAAATAAATAAAGAAATGAATGAGTATAAGGACAATCTAATGCAATCAAAAGCTACAAAATTCCAAAAGGATCTAAAAAAATTTGCTTTTGAAACAGTATATCCTTACTCTGCAGCAACTTTCGTCCCCCCAGCCAGAAATACAAGCAAATCAGACCAATCAGATGACAACTCCTCCGACACCAGCGGTTCAAGCAGTGACTCCTCACAGAAAACAAGAAGAAGAGGGAACCGTGGGAATAGGAATAACAGAGGGAGACCAGGCAACCCAAATTACCATCAACATTGGCAACCACCACAAATGGAGATGGGTCCAGCTCCCTATCCTTACCAACAACCCCAATATCCCTTCATGGGTTGGAACCCAGCTTTTATGCCCCCAATCCATTTCCAAAACCAATACAGACCGCCTTTTTTAGAGAGCGGCCGGAGAGGAAGGGGCAGGAGGAGAGGCAACAACAACAGAGTCTCCTGGACAGAGGACGACTCGGTGTCGAACCACACCCGCAGCAGCGCTCAGCAACCAGGAACGAGCGGACTGTAAGTCTGGTTACTAATTTGTCCGAACGAGTCCTGTCACCAATTGAGAACCAGGTCCTAGAAAAAGGCCTAGGTTTTGTTCCTACAGCAAGACCCGACAAATTTAGACTTCATTGCGAACTTGCGGGATTTTTTCGTAAATTGAAATTAAAGGCATTTTTTGAAGGAAAGACAGACCCTAATGAAGCAATCAGGAAAGGAGACACTGGGCTGAGACCCAACTCAACATTCACCCCTCCTCCTTATACGGTACCAGCAGCTATCATTGCCTTTGAACAGGCAGTGTTCAAGGATCTGGAGGCCAGCCAGAACCCCAAAATATTTGGTAATTTTACGACTGCGGAATACAAGGCACTAGAAGCTCTACAAAAGGAATTGTCATACAAAACACAAGTGACTATGAAAAAACCTGTGAAGATCTTCTAAATGACAATAGGAATTATACTCCATTGATGACTGATCCCTCTACTGACTTGACTAAAAGGATCACCGCTTTAGTCAAACAGGCTGAAGACAATGGACACCTCTCTAAAAATGAAGCTGAATTTCTGAATACCAACGATAACATCATCCCATACTTTTATACACTACCCAAATTACATAAAAACCGCTTACCACCACCAGGTCGCCCAATAGTATCTGGTATTGGATCACTTCTGGAACCTCTTTCAAGGTTCTGTGACCAGTTCTTAAAGCCACTTGTACAGGCAACTCCATCTTATCTAAAAGATACAAAAAGTCTACTACGTCTCCTAGCAGATATCACATTCGAGGTCAATTCAGTCACGTTAGTGACCTTGGATGTTGAAAGCTTATATACAAGCATCCCCCAGGACGACACCATCAAAGTCCTGGGTAAGGCACTGGACTCAATCGAATGGGAATATCAAACACCGAAAAAATTCATTATTGATTGTGCAACAATAGCACTCAAAGAAAAATGTTTCTCTTTCAAGGATAAGTTGTTCCTCCAATGCTCAGGGACCTCGATGGGCAGTACTTTTGCCCCTAGTGTGGCAGGGCTGTACGTGGCGGATTTTGAAGCCCAGCACATTCTCCCCCCAACTGCGAAATTTGGCTCGTCAATGCTTTTATGGAAGCGTTACATTGACGATATTCTGCTATTATGGACAGGCAGTGAAAGTCACCTGGAAGCCTTTCTGATGTGGATCAACACCCTAGACCACAATCTGAGATTTACCAACACCACAAGTAAAACAGACATTGTCTTCCTGGATGTACTAATTACGATATCTGGCACATGTCTAACCACTAAAACTCATCATAAGCCAACAGCAAAGAACAATCTATTAGAATTCAGCAGCTTTCATCCGCGTCCCTTAAAGGAGAACCTTCCTTATGGGCAATACCTTAGGTTAAGGCGTAATTGTAGTACTATAACTGACTTCAAGGAACAAGCCTCCAGCCTAACTGAAAAACTAAAAGACAGGGGATATCCTCCCGCTATCCTTAGCAAGGGCTTTAAGAGAGCTAGAAATCAGCCGAGAGAAGTCTTGCTAGAAGAAAAAACCAACAACCAAGAACTGGTACCTCTCACTTGTGTGACAACATTCAATGGGCTGTCAAACTATATGAAGAAAACCATAAACAAACATTGGAGTATTATAAAATCAGCAAAAAAAGATTGGGAAAAACCTATGTTTTCTTTCAAAAAAGGCCGGAGCCTAAGAGATGCTCTAGTTCACACTCGTCCAAAACAGAAGACTGATCCTCAGACATCTTCAGTCATAACAGCATGGGGCCTTCCTCCCATCACAGGGCATTATCCATGCTCAGACTGTAGCATATGCCACTCAACAGAGGCCTCGAAATCACTTTCATTGGAAGCAGGAAAAATTTGGACACAAATTGCACACACGAACTGCAATTCAAATAATGTGGTATACTTAATAACGTGTCCCTGTTCTTTACGCTACATCGGCATGACAACAAGAAAAGTGAAACAGCGCATTGGTGAGCACCGGAGCAACATCCGATGCAAGAAAGCAACAACAAAACTGAGCCGACATTATTTGGAACACAACCATACCCCCAATGATATGAAATGGACAATAATTGAAAAAATCACTGGTACCACAAACATCCCTAGCAGACTTTTTGAGAAAGAACAACGGTGGGTGTACCGTCTAGGTACTAACATCATTGGGCTCAATGATGATATCCCGTGGAATACAGTCCTAAACTGACACACCTACCTATACTTCACTAAACAGTCCCTACAAAGCTAAAATGAGAAATCCATTTTAAGTCAGTGCCTGTAAGATTTGTCTGATCAGTAGCGCACAATCCACATTATTGATACTAGAAATTAACATTCTGGTGTTAAGTATAACGAATGGATTTTGAGATCACCATCAGCATATGAATATGTATATCTAATCAGTGAATAAACGATGTTATTTCACTATCCGCTCCCCTGCGCTCCCTTGTGTGCTGCTATCTGCAGATTTCAATAAATAAGGAAGCATAGTTAAACCGATTCACACTCATGATTAAATTGAGTGTATTTCGAGCAGCTAAGAAACAATCGAATGTTTCATGTTGCCTTGTGTTTACATCCTCGAATTTAATGATTGGCCAATGGACTCAAGCCTCCATCTGGAGACATAACGTAATGTTCCACATAGAAACGAGCGCATTCAAGCCTCGTTTTCGTCCAACCCCGCCTACGGGGAAGAAGACTCTGGCCTCGCTCGGGTGCAGCCACGCCCACCCGGAAGAGCGCCAACAACGTTACACAGCCTTTTAAAACAGACCCACCGGCCCCGCTCTCCATCGTCGGGGTCCGGTTGAGGAAGTACAAGGTGTACAAGTGGGCTGCGAGTGCTGAGGGCGTGAGTAATACTGCAATGGCGATCGGACAGAAACCACGCAATTAAGCTAAGTCGAATGCGATTCCGAATATCTCTAGCCTATTTTCTTTATCCTTAGGATGTGCCAGGGACACTCCAACCCCCCTCCTGAGACCCATGGTGCAGATAGCGCCAAACTTTAAAGTGAGATTTGTAATTTTATATGAAACGTATGTTTGGGGGTCACTGACTCTTTGTCCATTGATCCCCTGAAACACTTACACTATGTGATTTTAACCCCTATTAAGCCACTCATGGCTTTTTTAAATCACCTTTGCCACTACACTTCCCAGAACTAGAGTTATCATCCCCAGAGGGTTTGCGGATGGTGTTTAATTCTAGTAGCTAGTTTGGGAACACATTTGCTGCCACTTATTTGGAGCACCTTGAACAGAAAAACGTTATGGCACAGCCCTACAAATAATTGTTTTGTTTGTCTTATGTGTCTGTTTTGTATTCTTGTTCCACAGGTGCCGATACACTCCACAACTAGGAGTGATTTTTTCGGAATGAGCATTTCGCTCTTCCATTTTTATGCACTTTAAACACCTTTTTTTATTAATTTTTCACTTTCATGCCCCCAGGTTAGGGTGGACGATTAGAGAGTCCATACCGCCGGGGTTTATCAGTGTCCTGACGAATGCCTAGGTAAATTAAAACCACCACTAAGGCTGAAACATGTTGACTAAGTTAAATCTGAATTAAACCATCCATTACCTTTGGCTTTATAATTCAGACACATAGAACCCTTTTACTTGTGTCCTAGGGATCATTAATAAACTTTTTTAGATACCCTTTAGACACTTTTAAGTTTAAATTAACCTCACAACACACCCTTCACACAAAACCAGCTCCGCAGTCTCCTGGCGTTGCAGCACACCGAAGAGGCATTAGGTCTCTTCGGTGGGGCCCGATGATGAAGCATGACACTGACCAGGTCGGTGTGTGAGGGCTTTCTTTTCAAACCCAAATAGGGTGCGAACTCCACGAGTCTTTTGGCTCCATCTAAGTGGCTTGTAAGAGACCTTAATCCCTAATAGCAGCACTGGCTGAGGTTCTTCCCGTTTTGCCCTCCAGTGACACTAATGAGACTAGTCCTGCAAGTCTAAAGCAGTGCAGCAGGACTAGCAGTGTCACAGTTGAATGGGGTGTAACATTACAAAAAGGCATACAGACTAGCACAAGCCCTGAGGCAGGACACAACACATTAATGTCTATGAACCATCGGAAAAATAATTCACTTTAAGAATCACTCAATAGATTCCACACAGTGAGGGCACAAGTTTTCAGAAAACAGAAGGTCCTGCCTCGGTAGTGTCTCGGAAATTTACAGCACACTGGGAAGGATTTTGCCAAATAAATAATGAGGAGAGTACATTTAGATGTGGTGTAGGATGTACCATAAAAACCACTGGCTGTGCCTGGTCGTGGCACCAAAGGGGGCGGTCCAGTCCAGCCTCCAACGGGTTCCAATGGATGTGGGCGGGCACCCTTGGCCCAGACCTTGAACGGGTGCATCCCACACTGTGGGATAGCCAGGGCCTGCCTTTTTAGCATGTTGCCAAATAGGCAGCCTGCTGCCTCACAAACTGTGCCACACCTACAGGTGCTTGGGGTTTTGGTGCTGAGAGCAGCCGCGGTGCGTCCATTGGGGCGTAAGGGCGTAGCCCCACTAAGCCCTGGACGCACCGTGGAATCTTAAGTTACACAGCTAATAATAAATATAATTACACTTAGTTCAGTATAATTCTTCAGCAGCCCGGGACTCGGGAGTGACACGGATCATGTGACATCAGGGGAGGGGGGGGGCGGGTCTGCTGGTCTGCTGCAGCTGCTTGAGTGACAGTCTGCAGCAGGCCAGCACTGTGCGCATTATTCTACCGGGCTGAGCCTTGCCCGCGCATGCGCTGAGGCCAGCAAGCCAGCCAAGCATAGAGAAGGGGCCGGGGGTGCGGCTTCAGCCGGGCCGGGTTTTCTAAGGCTGCCCAGGGCGAGCACACAGTGTGCCCCCCTAGCCAATCCTGGTGCTGCATGCAGCGCCAGGATTGGCTGGTCCACCACGCAACATCCATTATTGGATGCCGCGCGTGGGTGGGCGGGGGCAGAGTGGCGCGACCCCGGGCAGGAGGAGCTGGAAGCAAGCAGACCCCGGCGAGAGCCAGATACCCCTGTCTGGGAGTATTTTCTAACATCCCATCCCACCCGAGCCCGAGGTGGCACTGGAAAAGTTATACATCCCGGTATCTTCTCTCAAGAGCCCTCGGGACTCGAGCTGGCGTTGGAACAGCAGCCCTGCCTGCCCCTGGTACACAGGGCTGAGAATGTCACTGGCGCACCCGGTCTGAAGAGCCGCCGGTGCCAGAGGCTGAGACAAACACCGGAGGGCCAGCTCAGAACAGCACACGGTGCCAGGGGCTGAGACTGGCACCGCAACTCCCGAAGCGAAGCACCAAAGTGCAGGAAAATACAACTGGCATAATGGCATTGAAACACTATCAGTTGAAAACCGCAAAACACAGGGGCTGAGACTGGCTGGCAGCATTGTTTCTGAAGAATCGAAGGTACCAGGCGCTGCGATACCAGATGTGAACCACTGCATGTGCCAGAGGATAAGAAGAGGCTATTTTTCAAGGACGCCCTGCATAGCTCCCAAGTTTCTCCAAAGGCCAGTGTGATCAGCCACAGCCTGGTTGTCTACCTCAGACGGGGGGGGTGGACCTTATCCTGGCATCAGGGCTCGCTATGGAAGCGCGATTCCGTGCTGATTCAGAGACTGGTGCTCACCTCTAAGCATACATTCTGCCCGGCCTGCACCTAGGCACTATGGGGTTTACCTGGCGGTCTCTGATTGCCCCGGTGAGCAAAGCCCATTTCTTCCAGACCTTCCTGACCTGCACAGCCTTTAGCCTGGTGGCGAGTGTCAATGGCTACTCTGGCCCGTATGGCGTTTGGTGCATGTTCACCTGGTGCTTCTGCTGCATTGTGTCTGTGCTGATTGTGGTGCTGGAGATGACCGAGGTAGGCCCTCGTCTTCCGCAGTCCTGGGAGGACTTCACTTCGACCTTCGCCATGCTATTGTGTACCTCCAGTAAGTGCTGGCAAGTGACCGTGTTTACAGTTTGACGGTCTTTTGCGCTCTTGTTTCATATGTACATGGGTGAGCGCAGGGGGGAACTGCGGTGATGTGAGTTGGGGGAGCTTTACTGCCACAGCAGCTTCTCCCAAAATTGAATTTGTGGCCCATTTAAGCTCCGGTAATTATTTCATCGCACCAGGTCCTCGTCCATATTGGTTAGTAGAATTGTATTTTTCTGTCCATGGGTGATTATTCCGTAGGTTAAAATCGACCTGTGCTGTCGGACAGAGAAACTTTTGCAGAGAGGTAATTAAGTCTGAGAAAAAACGAAACTGGACTCTAGTTTCGTTTTATCTCAGACTTAATTACCTCTCTGCAAAAGTGTCTCTGTCCGACAGCGCAGGCCGATTTCAACCTACGGAATAATCACCCATGGACAGAAAAATACAATTCTACTAATCAATATGGACGAGGACCGGGTGTGATGAAATAATTACCGGAGCTTAAATAGAGTTTTGTTATCTGAGAGAGGAGAGATGCTGGCAGTGCTGGGACGTGTGTTTAATGTAACTATGGCACGGTGGGTCTGCGGACTGGGTCAGCGGGTCAGGTGTAGGGGCGGGCAAGCATTAGTCAGGCTGTGAGTGTCGTGGAGGTGGCGCGAGTATCCTTGCGCACCAGTTCTCTAAACTGAATGAGCATGGCCAATGTCCCAGGCCACTGCTATATGTCATTTAAGGAAATGACGGGCTTCCTCATAATGTAAGGCACCACTCTCGACTTTCCCCCAATGGATGAGCACCTTGTGCTTTTGTGAGACAGCTTGAGCTTTGGGTGGCTCTTCAATGTAATGTGAGGGTCCATTTGTTTAGCAGTAGGGTCCTGGGAAATCTTGCACGTCTGGTCAATCTGTCCTGCCCCCATATTCCACCTTATCCTGCTTCCATTTCCTCCATATTCTTTACAAGTGCATCCTTGGTCATTCTCAACCTACTACCTTTCTTTATTAATACATGTCCCTCTGCCTACTCTGAATCTTTGTTCAAAATCTAACTTTCTTCTTCCTGTACCTCACCCTCTCTGTGCACATCCTCCGACCTCCTTGTTCTCTCTTCTTGCTGCTAGGATTTGAAGCTCTTTTTCCTTTTTGTTCCAGCTGCCCAGCTGCCCTCTCACAGTACTAGTTTTACTACTGTGTATTTTTAGCACCGATTCTTTACTGATTCGTAATTAGCAGCTTGTTTCGTGTTAAATGATTGCCAAGCCCACATCAGAGACCGTGAACAGAGGGTCTGTGTTAAAGGGGGGGTGAAAGGGCCTCCTTGAAATATAAGTTATTAGAAGAGAATGTAAGTTGCAGAGGGATGCATGAGAGGTGAGGATGAGGGGAGGGTCACGTGGGAGGATGCACATGTGTGGTGCCCCGACCCTACACACTTCAAAGCCAGGTATACAATCACTGCTCTTTTCCTCCCAAGATTAGCTTCCCTCACTCATCTGACAGGTCCCCGAGCTCTCCTAGAGTCACTATGCTGAATAGCCTTTTCTTTTTCTATGTAATCTGGCACAGCTGACTTTAAACCGCAGGTGTGATTTAATCTTTCCAGGTTGTTACTTTCTAGACCACAGACCTTCAGTTTGTTGAAGTTGACTAATTCAGGAGCTTAGATTTTTAGGTAGCTGTGCCAGGGCATCTTATCATTTGCGCAATTTCAGACCTTGGGTGCATGGGAGGTGAGACAGTGGCTTGGGCGGAAAGACTGCAACAATCTCTCATTGGGAGTATTCCATTTTCCTACAAGCCGCACACCACACGAGCCCCACCACCAGTGCACTTGAATCGACTTAATTTGTGACCAGATTTGACCTATGCCCATCTTCTCTAAGCCTTAGTGGGTTTCTCAAGGTGGCATGGCATACTTTTGGCTCAATTCGTCTCACGGTGGCTAGAGCTCCATGGCATATTGCTTTATTTATAAGGGGGTGAAGGTCTGTAGTTATAACTGGTAACAAAAGGGACTCCTGCTACCCGTAGGAGCAAACTTTGCACCGCCTCCTGCAAGTAGGTTGTCAAACTGAGTCATGTTTGTTGAGTCTAATAGTAGTAGCGTATGTCTGACCTATGGTTATACTTGTATTATGGGAGAGGGGGTTAGAGGTGGGGATGAAGCAACCCAGGTACCCTTCTCTATCCAGAAGACTTTTAAGTATCCATCTTGTGCGTTTCAATCCCCACTAAATGGTCCTCAGTTCAGGATTTTCAGATTCGGACATGTAACTGCTTCGTGTGCTGATTTGAACGTGTGGTGTGGTTGGTTGTGTGTGATGCTTACTGACTCTGGATGTCACTACTATTGCACTCTGAAAGCGATGATTTTCACTATTGCCTCACCTACCACCATAAACACCATTGTTGTTGAATTGTGCCTTTTGCCATTCGTTATATTAGTCCTTTATTTCTTTTTACTGCTGTCATACACAAGTCGTCAGCGTTTGGATGATCGTTTTAAATAAATAAGCGATGAGCTCTCTCTGGTTGGATGTTGCTTCTGGGTCATGGGCCAAGTGTGGAACATCTGCCTCCTTTTGCGGCAACAAAAGACATTTATTTAGCTTCTTGGCCTTTGTTATGAATTCTTTGTCTCCTGAGTCTTTGCCAGACCCTCTGTTATTGGTATTCAACTGAACTCACTGTGTGGTATCGTAACTGGGGTATTTGTCATGAAGGTTGTTCGGATCTTCAGAAAACGGCTTTTGTAGTCTGTGCTGGCACCCTGTACTGGTAAAATAGCTACAGCATTCATGTGTTCACCAGGCCCGGTGTGTGACCCCCCCACAGCCTCCCGGTGCCAGTCGTCCCTGGAGGGGCTGCGAGAGGAGCAGCAGGAGCCGCCGGCAGAAGTTGTGATGAACGCTTGTTAGGGTAACTCCTCTGTGTGTTTGAGAAACCTACCCTGCAGATACTTGTATTGTACCTGCTCTTTATGTTAGGGAAGTTTGGACCGTGGCTCTTCTTTGTACTGCACCTGCTTTTGAGGGAATCTGGTTCTATGAATACCTGCACCTGTGTGTGAGAGACGCTTTCTCAGCAGACAGCTGAATTGTATCTACTGTGAGCGTTATGGCACCTTTTACTGTTATTTTCAGTATTATAAACAGTCTGATAACTGGAATCATGCCAGGCATCCCGGCCCGGCTCTGTGTGTGGGAAGCTTGCAGTGCAGATCTGTATTGTGGAAACAAATATTTAGTGTGTGTGTGTGTGTGTACGTGTGTGTGAGGAAAGCTTACGAATGCACCTAATTTTTGTGTTAGGGCAGCTTGCGCTACTGGTCCCTTAGCTGTTCCTGCTCTGTGTGTGTGTGAGTGTGTGTGAGAAGCCCGAAGTGCAAGCTTCTCGCCTTCTGTGTGTGCTACAGGGAGCTTGCACTGTGGATGAGTGTATATGACCTACTCTTGCTATGAGGAAAGTGGCAATGGTATACAAAGTGTATACAGTGGTATACATAATATGATATCTTGAAGCAGGTCTTTTTTGTGGCTGATTCACCTAAGGACAAGAATCTGTGTCCTGTATCTGTGTTGAGAGAAACATGTTTGCGTGGTGTGGACGCATCCCCCTGATCATCCATCATGATTAGGGCTCCTGGTTTTATGGTATTTATTTTATTAACATTTCCGTCTGTATTTATCCATATTTATTTTTTGCCTATATAACTGGTATATATTTCAATGTTTATTTTGTACTTTGAGAATAAATGGAGCCGTAAAATTGGATATTTCTGTGTTTATTTAACTCTTGAACATGCATACATGGATGCCTGTCACAATTTAGCAAATTAAGCAGCCATGTATAACTAAACACTACACTCATAAGTACATATTAGTGTTATACTACAAAAATATGTTAACATATGCCTTTTTAAGGAAATCTCATCCTGTTTTTTAATTCCCCATGATTTATGTATGTTTAGTGCTAGGAGGTCCAAGTCTGTGCCAGAAAATAATGTGAATATGTACGTAAATATTTGAAAGTTCCATCACTGACAGTTTAAGATAGGTTGCATTGTCGGAAAGTTTGAAGTGATGCCATCAATTACAGCCAAAACAGGCATAAACGAAATTTGACCAGTTGAGCACATTTACATTTGTTTTAGGCAACCAGACTTGTTTAGCTGTCTGCCCCTCCCTCGGGCTAGTTGCAAGACTAAAATATACCCAAATTGCCACGCATAGTGATTGTGTCTGCCCAGTCCCTGTGAATTGTACACCTTCTTAGGTATTTTGTGAAAGTGTTTTATTTTTTTAATAGCGCATGCTACCTATATTGAGTCTTTTTGAAGCTGCCTACATATTTCAATACAACTCGAACATGGCGGTAGTAGATAGTGAGACCTTTTCTTTTGGACCTGGGACATTAGGTGGTTACTGGGCACTATATGTGGTGGGCACTGCTAAGGACGGCAGGACGGCACTGTTCAGGACGGCATTTGTTTTAGCACTTTGTGAAAGCTGATAATCTAAATAATTGCGACTGACATGCCTTTATTTAATTGCCTCAAGCTGTGCATGGTGCGAGCGTGAGCCACACTGTTAAAACATGGTATTTCAAGCTGGTATTTATTTAAAGTCTTATAGTCTGAATTCAGCAGCTGAGCATAATAGGACGGAATGTATGAAGCTCTGTGGTTATACTGAATAAGCAGCTACCTATGTTATGCCATCTATTAATGCAATAACTGCACTTTCACAATTGCTTTATTAACCTTCCTGCTTTCTCAAATTTGCTTGAAAATGCACGCTTTTTCTTCTTTTTTCTCAAAATTTTCTTGGGGGGGGGGGGTAATCGCCCCAAACCCCCCTTTTGGGGTTCGGGTTCGCTCGCTGCGCTCGCTCGCTACGCTGCTGGTACTCTCCAATTAAATTTATTACATGTTTTGAGAGAAGTGCTGATACTCTCCCTTTCAAAATAAAAAAAGTGCTGGTACTCAGTACCGGACAGTACCGGCCCATTCAAAGCACTGCTTTAAGGAGCTCTGTCTCCCCATTCAAACAATGCCCGAGCTGCGTGAGAGCCGGGGCGTGCTTTTAGCATGTTGCCAAATGGGTGTCCCGCCCCGTTCATTAACTGTGCTGCGCCTCCAGTTGTTTGGGATACTGGTGCTGAGCGTCCCGTTTCCAGGTACGAAAGTACTTTAAGGAGTTATGCCCCCCACTCCTACTTCAAACAATGCCTCCCCACTACTAGTTATACATGTGAATTATAGGTATCCAGAGGAAGGTTGTGAATTATAGGTATCCAGAGGAAGGTTTGCAGAATAATAGAAGTAAAACCAGCAGCACAAAAACCTTCAGGGAAATGGATGACAAGGAGACAGATGACAGAGCCTTAGAAGAATCCAAGGAAAATACAAGGAGAAAAATAGGGCTAAAAATAGAGACTCAGAGGCATAGAACCTGATCAACATTACTACAGCTGTGTTGTGACGCAGTGAAAAGGAGTGAAGGTTGTCCTTAAATAGTATACAGTCAGTAAAAGGAAATGACATATTTGATCACATGGACACAGATTAAGAATGCTTCTCTGTCTTGGAACTATCAGGAGGAACATAGAAAGCCTGGGCAGGATTTCATTATTTAAAATGTTTTACAGGCCTTTAGACAAATTATGTAGTGGTCCTCCAGGAAGGTCATAAAGTTGCTCGAGATTCTTGGCCCTGTCCCCTTCCACCACTCAGCCGACTAGCCGAGTAGAGCTCCAAGATGGTTCAAGCAGGAACAGAGTCGGATTGGGAAGGTGGGCAGTCGTGCATTGGCCGGTGCTTCAGGGGAACATGTGGGCCATTTTTTTGGGACCTCTGTACACCGGCCCGAGAGACTTATTGTCTTCCCCCGTTTCCGCCAGGCCTATGTAATGTGGCATCAGCATCACAGGGTCTTTCCTGACCTGCTGTAATTTGAGACTGGAGGCTTTTTGTTGCTCTAGCATTTAGGTAATTCTCGCCTCGGCCCCCTGCCTTGTGGTGCCTACCTGGCCAGAAGCAGTGTCACACCCTGCAGGGCCATGTTCTTCAGGTTATGGGGAGGGTGTGAATACGCAGGGTCCTCCATGGGGGCCGAGGGAGGAGGGGATTTTTATGGTCGTAGTGCCATTCTCAACTCAGGCTGTGGTGGGCTGGGGGGGGGTAAGAGAAGTGGCCAGGTATTGTCACCACAGCCCCAGAGTGCCGGGCTTAAATAATTGGATATGGCATTAAGGTCAGTCCTGAAGCGCTGCACAAAACGTGTGCCTACAAAAGTACAGAATGCACTGAGTGGAACAATGTCAGTGCTGTAAATCAGCATTTACAACAAGACTTAAAATAAATAAACAGTACAGTACATGAAGGTGTCAGCGAGGCCTAAAGTAAGTGCACTCATGTGGTAAAACCTGATGGGCCCATGATTGGGGGTAACTGAGTAAATCTGAATTAAGCAGAGTATTATATCATGAATCGAACTTCACCTGTAAACCATGAGAAAAAAGACAAGCTTCCTAGATCTAATGATCGGAGGCTCCTATGCTGTCAGACAGGAGAGATGTCATACAGCCATAGAAAGGGGTTCCTGATCCCGTGTCCTTCTAGAAGCTTTAACATATGTAATTTGGCAAACATTTCTAAAAAAAAGTAGTCTAATGTGACTAACCAGATGGTGATCCATGAAAGGGACGATCTGGGAATGTGAGCCACGTTTTGGTGAGTGCCTGGGCTGAATTGTGATTCCAATCCGACCCTGAGCAGAAAGCCATCTGAGGGAGATTCAAACAAGGAACCAGCAGCAGAACAGGCCTTCTCCTACCTTACTGCAGGCACGTCTTAGCCTCAGATAAAAAAAAATGACAATAACCCTGCTCCTGCGGAGCCCGCCGGACCTGAGGTCTTTTCGAAGGAGATGCTCGCCTACAAAGCCACCCTTGGTGAACAAACGGAGGTGTGACAATCATTTAATTTACAACAGCTTTTTTTAAATGCACAACATTAAACATTTGCCAAAGACTAAACGTGTTTAACAAAGGTGCCTAAATGGCCACAAGTTTCCTATTGTTTAAATAAACTGTGCAGTATTTTCAAGTAAATGTGAAACAGATTAGTTACAATTATTGTTTTTGGGTTGTTGGTAGGTTTGAGTGGTACATGGATGCTTGAAGGGTTTGCCCAATTTTGGCAAACCCATAATGTTTTGTAATTTTAAGAACACCTTTTTAATAACATCTGGATACATTCTGGATGTGGTGAGGGGTGGACATAAGGTTAAGAGGGGTCCCCTATTTTTATTTAAATGGAGTTCTGAAATAGCTTGTGAAATTCCTGCAACAATGAAGGTACAATGGGGCAGATTTATGTTACAATGGGGCAGATTTATGTTAACTGGCGCATCCCGAGGGATGCGCCAGTTAACGTGCGCCACAGCTGCGGCACCCATGGTGCGCCGCATTTATAATGCGGCGCACCATGGTGCAAAAACGTGCCGGAAATGTGGCGCATTGCTGGAGTTGCGTCGCAAGCACGACGCAGCTCCAGCAAGGCTCGGGGGTGCCCCATCTACACAATGCTGCATCAAGACCTACGCCTGCTTCAAGCAGGCGTAGGGTTTTGACGCAGCATTGGCCAGAAAGTGACTGAGTGAAATCTCATAGATTTCACTCAGCCACTTTCAGGAGTCGTTCCTGCGCAGGAACGCCCCCCCTGCGCAGGAACGCCTCCTTATGGCACAGGGCTTTACAACGTGACGCATCTCCTAGATGCGTCACGTTGGAAATAGGGCGCATTGTTTGCGCCGCAGTTGCGTCAAATAAAGTGAAGCAATTGCGGCGCAAGGGTATCATAAATCTGCCCCAATATTTCTTAAAAGACATATTTCCTTATAATAAACACACATTTTCAAATTTTTTGTTTTAGCATTTATCATTCAAATTAACTGCCTTTCTGCAAGTTTATTTTGAATATTTCACCTTGATCCAATTACATTCACACAGCATTCATTAGGCACTATGATATTGCATTAGCTTGATTTAGGAACGCTCACCTGCTGGGCAAGGAAGGCACTCTGCATCCTGACTCCGGCCTATAGCGGAGTTGTATGTTCCTGGTGGACAGGGTGACCGGATCCCCCCTCCAGACTCAGGACAGTAGAAGCCAGCTGGACATGGTAGGATTGCTCCTTCCAGACAATAATACCCAGTTGGACATTGGAGACATCGTGCCTGACCTGTCAGATTCATGAGTAAAGAGAGACTATGTTGAAGACAATAACATAGTTGCTTCACCTAAAAATGTATGTATTTGCTTATAGAGCATTTAAAACACATTGTAACCACTGGTGTAACACAAAATGATGCGGCCCACGTGCAGAATGTGATTAGGGGTCGCTGAATCTAGCACATTTCAGATACTCATAGGCCCTGGGTTGATTGGGTCCACAGAAATGTTGGCAGCCCCATTGTGACGAAGGGGGCTGCGTTTTACCACTGATTGTAGCCCGTTTCATGTGCAGTACCTCAAGCCACAGTGCTTCACTTATTTTCTCACTATTTTTATGTCAAGTCCACTGACATGTCAGGGAGTGTTGGTAGGGTGGGTGAGGTGTGTGTGTGTCTGTATTTCTCTAAATTCCTTGTTGCAATCAAGCTGAAGTCTCCTTCAATAACAAAATGCATAACTGCTCAATTTTAATTATTTGTTACATTTGAGTTGTGACATCATAATGCCACCTACCAGTAGTCACGGTGAAAGACAGGTCAAGGAGCATAATTACAGCTGCGCTGTATAAAACAAAGAGGTGAACTGACTGTTCTTTCTTTTGATCCGTTTTTCTAAATAAATAATAATCAGCAAAAAGCTGGAATTTGAGACATCATGTTTATATTTTCCACACTACAGGTCATTAGGCAAAAGAAAGAATCTGTCTGCATGTTGGGTCCCACAGGGTTCCTTATTGAGCCCTACCTTCTTCACTCTTTACATGACCCCCTTGGCTAATCTTATTAAATCTTTTTGCTTTGCAGTGGTGTCCTAAGAAGACGACACCCAGATAGTGGTGTCAGTGGCCAGCAAACCAGATGACCACTTCTAGATTCCACGATTGAATGCTCCAGATTGGGAACTGGATGGGGCCCAAGCACCTTAAACAACATTTCTTATTGTACACCCCAGTCGATCACTTAGATCGTCGTTAGCACGAAATTTAGCAGTAGCTACATTTAAAAGATCTAACAGGGGGCAAGAGCTTCATCACCTGTACTGGGAATCTGATTCCCTCAGATCATAAGAAAACATCTGAACTCTTTTCTTACCAGAGAGCTCTTAAAACATGGCTTTTCAACAGTTAAAACCCTGTTCCTTTCTTATCTCTTAGTTGTCTGCTTATGCTGTGATCAGTTTACCTCAGGTATGGCGCCTAGACACCCCAGGGTAGTAGAGCGCTCTATAAATTTCATTTTATTATACTTTTTTGAGCAACTGCATTTTTAAGGTCTCTCCTACCAGATAGTTCAAGCTGTCTGGGTGTGAAATAACTATTGTGGGCGTACCAAGAACTTACAGTGGTGCTCACAACCCACCGATTGCTTACTATTGGTTGGTTTTATTGTCACTATGCTTCCTATTTGATGGCTTTCCTTGTTACATCTTGTCAACCCCATATTGTATTTGTCCCTCCCCTAGTGCATAGCCTCGTTATGACCCTTTGCTTGGCAGACATGTATCATTCCACTGCTCACTTTTACTAAAAAAAAAGATATATTTTTGGTTAATCACCCCATGAGTGTACATGTATTTTCCAAATCTTTCCCTTATGTGATTTACAGTCTTCCCCGATGCTCTTTGTAGAACTCCCCATTATGTGCTTCTCCCTTGCAAAAAAATCACACACTTCTTGTTCCTTTCTCACTCAGGTGCTTGACCTCTTGACACCGCCACAAACACTCCATAGGATCTCTATTGCTCTCTCCACTGTGTACTAACACCCCCCCCAAACAACCCTCCAAACAGCAATAGCAAAGTCAATAGCTGCAAAAGGCGCAACCCACTGGCTTTACCAATGCTTGTTTTAATCCTAATTATAGTAAACTAATTCAAATATGTTTTGTAGCAAATTACTAACTGCTTTTGGTGGGTTACATTTTGTACTACATATTCTAATTTTATGTTATCTCTTACATGTGAAAGAGCAATACACCAAGGATTTAAACGATGTGTGCAATGGTGATGTTCTAATCATATATTATAAGGAATAAAGCCATGGCATATGTTATAAGGTCGTTGCAAGTCTCCTTGGAGTTCCAGAACCTTGTAAAGGAACTCAGTCTTCGGACTTGTTCTTCTATATGAACACCAAACTCATCAGTGACTTGCAATAGCCTTATAATATATGGCAGGCTGTACGTTATCTAATATATTACATGTTTTTGTTAGTCACCCCCTAGCTGCTTACTAGAGCCACTGCTGTGTGATTTATTTTTCAGCATTCTGCTGATTCCAAACTGTAATGCTGATGTGTACTGGCTGACAACTCTCCCGACTGATGCAAGTGAGACTGCATGCATATGCCACGTCATTCCTATATGTGTCTATTGTCTTTCTGATGACCCCAAACCAGTCCACACTTTGCTGCACTGTTCTTCTGGACTTCCATTACTTGTGCTGACCTGTTGAATTGGTGTAAGTCTTCTCAGGGCATAAGGTTGGTTCCGATGACCCTTCAGGACAAAAATGACCTTGAGGGCATATGTCACCAGTAATTCCATCTTGTGGTCTTGAAGTCAGAGCCCCTCCTACACAATAAAAACCTGAAACACAGAACGTTATTAACATTTTATCTGTTATCACTTCCTCGACTTTGCACTTTGATTAGTACACCTCTCCCATCAATCTGCACCTATTTCTTATCCATGCTCTGGTTCCTCTCTTCTCTATAATCTATTTCTTTGAGATACCTTTGGCTGCTTCTCTTAAATTTGTTAATTAATGAGAGGTTGGCATGAAAATCTAGTAGTGATTTGGATCTTGTACCTTGATGCATCCCCAATTTAAACCAATTACAATTGATCACATCCCTTTCGTTCCATCACCAATGGGCTACTATTTAACCGGATGTATGTCGTTACTACGCATGCTTTTACAACGCATGCCTTTACCACGCCGGTTTTACACGCAAGTCGTTACAACGACTTGCGTTGGGGGGCGCTGGATAGTGAATAGTTTAATTTACTATTCCAACTCCAGTCCCCATGGATAGTAGGGAAGGTTTTGGATAGTAAATTAAACTATTCCCTATCCTACAGCGCCCCCCATCGCAAGTCGTTGTAACGACTTGCGTTGTAAAAGTTGCGTGGTAAAGGTACTGCGTGGTAAAAGTTGCGTTGTAAACGCTGTTCCCCTATTTAACCTTCTATAAACGTTCTTCAAATGCTCTTTCTCTGACTTTAACCTTTTCATAATGTTTACCACATTTTTACCATCTCTTTTATCACCTTTGACCATATCTCCACCATTTTCATAATTAAATATTACGCTTTCCACCTAGTTACATATCCTAATACTTTAACTGTCCTAGGGAGTCGCCTTGGGAGGATCTCTTTTCCTTCTCCCTTACACTTTGTTCCAGTCTGTTGGTTCAACCGAACGTATTGGTCAGTTCCTGTATCACACAGAGTGTGAGATCTTTCTCTCTCTCTCCTTTAAACTTAGGTCCCAATTCATGTCACAAGTTGTTAGTGTATTATATCCACCTGGAAAGCAGAGTCCTGTAGGTTTTGTCAATGCTGGTGTGTCACAAAATTCTCTAGGAGGGCAGGGCCGGCACCAGGTCAGATCCCAGGCTCCATGGATCTGGTTCCATGTCCCTGGAGGGCAAGGATTCTCATACAGGTGTTCAGTTCCCATTGGGCAATAATAGCCAGCAGGACAAAGATCACCAAAGGGAAGCCCAACCTAGGATGAGAGAACACATAACCCAATAACTGTTAATTTCTGTAAGAGGAGAGTTCAAACAGTAGGCAATAAACTCCTGCATTAGTGCTTTATCTAGGTTAAAGTGGTTCACGCACAGCATAATTTTCCATTACAAATCATCTGCTAAAATGCACTATGGATAACAGGAAAACAGTGTTGTACAGTATTACAAACTGTAACCTAACAAATGGGTGTTATAGCTGTGGACAAGAAGAGCAGACCCTATCACTAAGTAATTATTTCAATTCAATTCATAAACTTTATTTCGATTTTTAAAAAAAATCACAAAAGTTAAGATAACATGAACATGGAGGGCAGATAAGAATTTAAAATCCAATAATTTTCCTAAAACAGAAATCTTATATATTAACTTATGTGAGAACGAGCACCCTGGATATTCATCATATAAAAATGGATTAAAAAACTTTAAAACACATCCATGCAAGGCAGACTACGTACAAAGTCAGCCTTCGAGCTTTAGGTTTGCAAGGAAGACATCATTACAGCATCATAAAGGGAAAAGTGCTAGTTTGATCAAACAGAGCTACTGGACATAACATAGACAATTACCTATGCCACATTTCATTCCATCGGATCACTCACACCCACACCAGAAACTTAGCTGTAGCAATTACAATTGGCCCATCCGCAGTTGTTTTAAGTATCCTAATGGCCTCGCAGCTGGATCTAGTACCCAGGTTAGCACATACAGGTTTCAACCAACTGAATCTGGGTTTACGGTAGACTGGACAGACAAAGAAAATATGGCCTAACGTTTCAGTCATGTCGGGACAGAAGGGGCAATTGCTAATGTTTATGTCACACCATTTAAAAGTAAAGACATTAGTAGGAAATGTTCCCACTCTGAACTGGTGGAATAGTTTCTTATCTCGAATCGAGGAAATTAAATCCCAGTACCCCTCATATTTGGGCTCATGCTTGATATCGAGGAAAGCATTGGACAGAGAGGGACTAGAGGAAGCAGCAAAGTGCTTTATAATTATCAGGTTCCAATAGGCTGCCTTTAGCTGGATTTTAGTTGGAAATATACTTCCGGCTGGGGAGGTCCACAAGCGGCTCATCCCCAACTCGCAGAGTATATTTTTGACACACCTGAACCACTTGATTTTCCTATTTACATCTAGATCCCTAATTTCTAAAAGAGCCCAGGCGTAATTTGTAAGCTCAGGAGTCACCCAAAGCCTCCTCCAATATGCTACCGGCCTGTAATGTGCCACATCCCTGACCGAATGGCATCCCAAATCCAAATAAAGGGGTACTAGTGGAGTGGACTGGGGGAGGCCTATTATGGATCTTGGGAATTTATTCTGGGCCACCACTAGCTAATCCAGATTGGCATATCCCCACAGCTCTGCCCCGTATAGGATTGATACGCAATTTTGGTATTGTAAATCTGTAGCACAGGAGCTATGGGTTTTGTTTGTGAAAGTCTATGCTCCTTGAGCAACTCACCCATAAGTTGGGCATGCCTAACATTAAGGCAATCTATTTGTGGCTTCCAGCTTTGTTTTCTATCTATTGTTACCCCCAAATATGAAAAAATCTCCGTTTGCTCCAAGACACCTTCCTTCATTCTAACATCCCAATGACTTATTTGGAGTTGTGAAGGACCATATACTTTGTTTTATCAACGTTGACTATTAATTTGTGGTCCTCACAAAACTCCTCGAATCTTGTGGGGGCACGTTGGAGTCCCTGTCTCGTCTTTGAAAGGATGAGAGTGTCATCGGCGAACATTAGTAACGGGATCTTAGTCCCAACTAAAAATGGAGCATCTGTGGGGAAATCCTCGAAATATTGCACTACCCCATTAATGTAGATTGAGAAGAGGGTGGGTGCTAAAACGCACCCCTGCCTCACCCCCTTCTCAACTGGAAACTTGTCCGTAGTGCTGCCCCCTGCACCCCATCTCATCTGAGTGTAATTGTCTGTATGTAGTTTAATCACTAGCGCCAGAATATCCAGTGGTATGCCTAGCTGTAGGAGGGTATGCCACATCTTGGTGCATGGGACCAAGTCAAATGCAGACCTGAGGTCCACAAAGGCGGCGTAGATGGTGCCTCTCCCTAGGATTACAGTGCGCCAATAAATAAGAATAAACCTTAAAACGTGGTCTATTGTGCTTGTACTTAGCTGAAACCCTGCCTGGAGATGTGAGAGGATGTCACATTCCTCCATCCAAGCCTGGATTCTACCAAGTACCACCCTTGCCGACACCTTTTGGATGCAGTCAATAAGGTTTATGGGCCTGTAATTTCCCTGTATCGAACGATCCCCTTTTTTAAAAATAGGCAGTATTACTGCTCCTGCCCAAGAGCTTGGCATCAGTGCTCCCTTGGCGATGGTGTTCACTAGGAGCTGAATATATAATGTCCAGGTGTCTATATCTTGGAGGAACAAATCGGCAGGGAGGCAGTCAGGCCCGGGAGCCCTGCCTTTAGGGACCAGGAGAAGAGCATTTTCCACTTCTTTCTTTGTTATATGTAATGATGGGATGGGAGACGGCATTACAAACGTGTCGTGAGCGCCTGAATCGCATGCAAACTGGCCCTTATAGTGTAAGACCCACTGTTCTGGATCCACGTGATTCGTGGGTACATTACTAAGAGGCTCGCTCCCCCCCTTCACCAAATGCCAAAAAACCGTCATGTCTCTCCCAGAGCATGCTTTAAGAAGATCAGCCCAATGCTGTTCATCCCAGTCCCTTTTGGCCTTGGATTGTGCTGCCTTGTATGCAGACCAGTTCTCTCTTATGGATTCCCTATCTTTTGTCCTAATTGCTGCTGCTAGGGTTCTATAGGCAGTACGGCAAGAGGAATTATACCAGGCGGCAGCTTTGTGGCATGGAATTTTCGTCGCTTTTTTATTTTTAGTAATAAAAAAGCTTTTAAGCTTACTAAAAAGGTGCTCATGAACCTGCACAGCTTTAAAATTGTGTACTTCCTGCGCAGCTGGAGAGAGACTATGGCGTTAGCTACCAATCTATTAATTTGATTCACATGCTCCACTTTGTGAGCCACGTCTACTCATTTGACACATCGTGTGTCATTGGTCATTTGGGCCCCTACAAAGTCTACGCATGATACCATCCCTTCTCCATCATTTTGGTGCAAATAACATAAAGAAAGTATTAGAGGATTATGGTCACTTTCTGGTCGGTCGCAGACCACCATGTCTAATAAATTGGGCCAAAACTCCTTATTGAGCATAAAATAGTCCATACGACTAGTACGTTACCCACTTTTGAATGTGGGCATCCAAAGTTTATCGGATCTGGTTCTCCCGATGTCCGCTCTCACTCCTTGTTCCAGGCAAAATACTTTTAATTGGAGTGCTACACTTGACCACCTTTTTATTGCAGGAAATTCCTACGGAGGTATCGACCACTGTTCGTCCTCCTCTGTACTAAGATTCATATCCTGAAAATCCAGGGGTTCGAATGTACAATTAAAATCACCAGCTATAAGTATATTACTCTGACCTCACTGTTTTGCTAAAAAAGCATCTAAAAGTGCTACCGTATTCGACGCTTTCCCTCCTGGCAGGCCCCTAGAGTAAACATTAATAAGTAGCAGATCAAGGGAATTTTCCTGGTGTAACCTAATAAAAAGAATGTCCCTACAATGTAAATCTCCTCAGGCTTATGTCGGTGACACTGCCTAACCCAGGTTGTCAGTCCCCCTTTGGGTCTGCCCCGCTGTCCCTGTTCAACGGCTTTAGAAAAATGGATATAACCTGGGCGAAATACCTGGTACCTGGCCCTTGTCTCTTTAAAGAATAATATGATTTGCTCCTTGATGAATGTAGACCATTCCATAGAGGCTGTCTTGTTTACAAGCCCCGCAATTTTCCAAGAAGCTAGTTTTGAGCCAACTGTATCGTTATTGGGGCCACTGTTTCTTGGCTGAGGACTTAGGCCACACCTTGCCTCAAATGAGTCGACCTCATAGGGGTTAAAATTACCTGTGTGTGCCATGCCACAGACAAGTTCCCCATTACCTCCAGGCGAACCTAGGTTTATACCCAATTTTAACCTTTTTGATATATAGTATAGTGAAACATCGGTTGTGGTGCGGCCTGGTACAAGGTCGCCCGCACCTAGGTCTACCACTAGGGAAGAGGTATTTTTGGAAGCGGATAGACAACCCAGTCAGTCAATTTCTTCCAGATTTGAAAATAGCTCAAATCTTTTGTGAGTTGGAACGTTAAAGTCAAACATATCCTGAACTTGGGGTGTGTCCCCGTGATCACCACTCCCAGATATTTGAGTAGGGGCGTTTCGATAGAATAAACCCAATGGTAATATGCTAATGCCGTCCCTAGTCAAATGCCTTGTCCAAGCCCTATCTAGGATTGTTTTCACAATCAGGGGGGACCCGAAGTTCAACACAACACAGTCACCTCTACTGGTTTTCAACGATTTCCCTATCCATGGAATTCTACGAATGATTTTGAATTCCTGGAATAAATGGCTACCCAGCCCTGTTCTGTTGTTTAAGAAGTGGAGGGCCTTATTTCTGAGTGATAACCAGTGCTCCCTGGTGTCTGATTGTAAGGGAGGCACGTTGGTGAGTATAATAGTGTATGGGGTAGCTTCTGGTGGTAAATTAAGGGAATCACAAAGGCTCTCCATACCACACCGGGGCGCCCCTCTTTCTTGACCCCCAGTTAGTTCCCTCATAGGGCAGCCTTTGCTGCGGTGACAAGCGTTGTGTGGGAATTTGCAGAGGAAGCATGCGCATCAGTGTTTGTACTAACACCAACAACGGTAGTGGGCAACTGTGTTGAGTGCACTGTTACCAATCCAAATTCGTTAGGGCCACTAAGGGTTCCACTACATGGGGTTGGTTTTGGAAGAAAAAGGTGTTGCTTAATTGTATTCAATCTTGTGTCAATGTTTGACAGTTTAGTTATTAAAGGGTCAAGCATTGCTGCGAGTATTCCTTCGAATTTGGCTAGGATGCGGTCTTCAAAATCACTAGACACCTGTCGGGAGTAGACCTGTGCACTATTGTCTGATGGACTGAAGATACTTGTATCTACGGCCACAGAAGAGCAGCCTTTGTTGCCGCGAGCCGCCCCTCTTATTTCAGCCACTTTACTGGCCTGAAGTGTAGATAGGGGCAGTGCACCAGCTTTTCTTTTCTTTTCTTTGCTATGATGACGCCCTCACTTTCCTTTACCTGCGCTGATCTTTGCTGTCGTGTGCGAATTTTTGCCCGTGGGCAGAAGAATGGGGGTAGGGAAACTAACTGGGTGGGATGTATCGTTGACTATGGGTACTGCGGACGTTGGGGCTACTTGCAACATGCAATCAGTAGGTGGATCCGAGATTAACAAAGGACCTGTTAAGGGTACTTCGGTACAGGCTCGACAGGGATCCAGAGAGAAACTCCTTTGGGTGAGCTCGATTTCATGGATTAAAACAGACTCAGCCCGCATAAGAAATGCATTTGGTGTTCCTACAACCCCTGGATCCCCTAACCCCTTAGATGACCCTTGCACATGATTGGTGGCTATCAATGCGATACAATACTCAAAATAAATGTCTTACGGGCAGCGTTTAAAATACAAAGACCACTGACCAAGTCTTTGGAGACACTGGGCGACCTGAAGATAGAGGGGCGGCCCAGCCCAGCCTCCTCCTGGCTTCAACGGTCCATGGATGGGCCTGCCATTGGCCCGGGCTTTGCCCGAGCAGCGCCTGGGCACGTCCGCGCGTGTCCCACGCTGCGGGAGCCCTATTGCAGTTTTGAGGGCCTCCTGGTGCTTTACTCGTGACGCGGTACTGGCGCCAAAGAGGAATGCTGGGAGGTGTAGTTCCCTTTCTCCCATGTCGAGTGCTGACTGAGTGCAAGAGCTAGTGGTGCCCCAAAGGGCTGTTGCAGTCCCCACGGACTGTTACTGATGGCTATGCAGCTCGGTATGGCAGGTTTAACAGTGGCAGAAGAACAAAAAGGGAATACTAAACCTACCTTCAGAATAAATAGTATTTTTAAGTGGAAAAACATAATGCTGAGCATTATAAACATTGATTGGTGGTATTTAACAAAGCTTGCAATGTTTCAAGAACTAACAGGCAACATACAGTCATACTATGGTCAGAGATTTTTTTTTAATATTGGAGGTAAAATTTGATTCTCACCACCTTAATGACCAAGGGAACGGATTACGATCTCTGGGTGCCATGCACACATACATAATGAAATACAATGGGAGAAGCAGAGCAAAAACATTTGCATTAGGTGAGCTGTCAAGAACATCTCAGTCCAACCAGTGGCCTACCACTAACACAATCTCAGGCATTATGTACTCTTCTCATGCTGCTGCTTCCTCAGTAACTGGAGGTTGTCATGTCCAGTCAGAAAACATGGAATGTATTTGGCAAGGGTGCTTGGGTGATTGTGTTACCTATTAGCAGAGGGAGTGATCAAGTGGAGCTGCAGGAATAGGATGTGGGGTAACGTTAAGATTGCTATCCGAGCAGAGATGCTGTGCACTTCTGGTCACTTCTGGTCAGCTGTCCCTTTCAGAATAAACCACATTTACTTGTCCTTTAATTGTTTAAAGATATATATATATATATATTCACTGAAAAAACCATAGGTTATAGACCATATATAGTTAGGAATTAGCATTTACAAAACCTTGAAAATTCACTGAAAAAAACATAGGTTATAGACCATATATAGTTAGGAATTCGCATTTACAAAACCTTATTTTACTCACACAAAACCATTGAAATTCCATATATAGTTAGTTGCACTAACTATATATCGCGCACCCGCAATCCACTGCTGATGATGTCACATATTACATCATTCATGACATGGTCAGTGACATCACTGATGACATCACTGATGACATCTCAAATGACATCACTGATGACATCTCAAATGACATCACTGATGACATCACTGATGACATCTCATTTGACATTACTGATCACATCACTGATGATATCATTCATGTGATAATACGATGAACCTCTTCAGACTCTAATATAACCTTAGATACAATCAGTGTAAACAGACACTCACAGACTGTCACTCATCCATGGAGTTACTCACACACCTAGTCAGTCATGCAAAGAATCAATCACACCTCCATTTCCTCAACTATACAGTTATACAAACTTTACTTATTCAAACATATACTAACACATATTTACTCTCTTATACAATCCCTGATACAAGTTCACAATGATCCATACAGCCACTCACACATTCACTGGCTCTTATGCACAGTTATTTATATATGTCAACTCTCACATGTACTGTGTTTTACATATGTACTTACTTTGACATGTAGCACTGAGATATCCATTCACTCACCAATACACTCATGCACACAGTCAACCGCCCATACAGCTGTTTCCACATGCACTTTTGAAACCATACATCTAGTGAATCAACTGCTCACACATCTATGCACAGAGTCATACACCTCCCAGCCACCCACACACACACTCAGTCTCCCATACAAATACTTGGGCAACCAATCAATAACCCATATAGTTACTCATATAGCTACTTATCAACACATGCAACAGTTTACAGAACAACAGACATAATGATGCACAAATTAAGACAGTTTAGTCACTAACCCATGCACTCAGTGAGACACATTTAATCACTCACTCATACAGTCAGTCATGCACCTACTAAATCCTTCATCCAGACACTTATACATCCACTCATTCTTCAATATGTAAGACATATTTTAACTTTACAGAAACATACAGTCACTGGATGTTGTCATCAGTGATGTCATCAGTGATGTCATTTGAGATGTCATCAGTGATGTCATCAGTGATGTCACTGACCATGTCATGAATGATGTAATATGTGACATCATCAGCAGTGGATTGCGGGTGCGCGATATATAGTTAGTGCAACTAACTATATATGGAATTTCAATGGTTTTGTGTGAGTAAAATAAGGTTTTGTAAATGCGAATTCCTAACTATATATGGTCTATAACCTATGTTTTTTTCAGTGAATTTTCAAGGTTTTGTAAATGCTAATTCCTAACTATATATGGTCTATAACCTATGGTTTTTTCAGTGAATTTTCAAGGTTTTGTAAATGCTAATTCCTAACTATATATGGTCTATAGCCTATGGTTTTTTCAGTGAATATATATATATACATACATATATAAACATATATCATCTGTATATCTATATAAATACAAACATAAATGCATGCATACATATACTTATATGCATACAGATGCATGTTATTTACATGAAAGTTGAAAAAACACTAATAAAAGCAAAGCTAAAAAGCCACCTCATTACAAACAGAATGGCTTTAACTTAAACGAGGGCGAGATCTATTGCATTTTCAATGCTTGTTTACTTTGGTTCCATCAAGAAGGCATTCAGATGTGTCACACATTTGCCATGAATTCTGAATGTTAGCACTCTAGTTGCACATTAGATCACTGTAGTAAAGCTACTGCTCACCAGGGACGTCTGCTGCTGGTATTCAAAGTGCATGTTTCAGTCTGCATGTCAGAATTTTTTTAATGAAATAGAAGAGGATTTGAGAAGTCACTCAAAATGATCCCTAATTTTTCTTTCTGAAGCACTAATCATACTTTCTATGGCAAAATTAACCCCCTCATGTTGTTCCTTTTTAAATTGAGTGTTTTCAGACTTACCACTTCATTCCAATCAAGATGGCTTCTGGTGTGCCATACTTTTGTCATAAGTAAGACTGTTAGCGCTCTAGTTGTTCTTTAGAACACTCTGGGACATTCTGTCATTGGGCTATACTTGGGGTACATCTGGGTGATATTTGGGCTACATTTAGGCTCTTTTGTCTCTGGTGGCCATCTTGGGAGACTGTATGTCAGAATTTTTTAATGAAATTGAAGAGGGGTTGAGAAGTCACTCAAAATGTGCCCTAATTTTTCTTTCTGCAGCACTAATCATAATTCATATGGCAAAATATACCCCCTCATTTTGTTCCTTTTTAAATTAAATGTTTTAAGAGTTACCACTTTATTCCAATCAAGATGGCTTCAGGTGTGCCATACCTTTGTAATAAGTAGGACTGTTAGCGCTCTAGTTGTTCTTTAGAACACTCTGGGACATTCTGTCATTGGGCTATACTTGGGCTACATCTGGGTGATATTTGGGCTACATTTGGGCTCTTTTGTCTCTGGTGGCCATTTTGGGAGACTGCATGTCAGAATTTTTTAATGAAATAGAAGAGGATTTGAAAAGTCACTCAAAATGTGCCCTAATTTTTCTTTCTGCAGCACTAATAATACCTTCTATTGCATAATATATCCCCTCATTTTGTTCCTTTTTAAATTAAATGTTTTAAGAGTTACCAATTTATTCCCATCACGATGGCTCCAGGTGTGCTATACCTTTGTAATAAGTAGGACTGTTAGCGCTCTAGTTGTTCTTTAGAACACTCTGGGACATTCTGTCATTGGGCTATACTTGGGCTACATCTGGGTGATATTTGGGCTACATTTGGGCTCTTTTGTCTCTGGTGGCCATTTTGGGAGACTGCATGTCAGAATGTTTTAATGAAATAGAAAAGGATTTGAGAAGTCACTCAAAATGTGCCCTAATTTTTCATTCTGCAGCACTAATCATACTTTCTATGGCAAAATATACCCCCTCATGTTGTTTCTTTTTAAATTAAATGTTTTAAGAGTTACCACTTTATTCCAATCAAGATGGCTTCAGGTGTGCCATACCTTTGTAATAAGTAGGACTGTTAGCGCTCTAGTTGTTCTTTAGAACACTCTGGGACATTCTGTCATTGGGCTATACTTGGGCTACATCTGGGTGATATTTGGGCTACATTTGGGCTCTTTTGTCTCTGGTGGCCATTTTGGGAGACTGCATGTCAGAATGTTTTAATGAAATAGAAAAGGATTTGAGAAGTCACTCAAAATGTGCCCTAATTTTTCATTCTGCCGCACTAATCATACTTTCTATGGCAAAATATACCCCCTCATGTTGTTTCTTTTTAAATTAAATGTTTTAAGAGTTACCACTTTATTCCAATCAAGATGGCTTCAGGTGTGCCATACCTTTGTAATAAGTAGGACTGTTAGCGCTCTAGTTGTTCTTTAGAACACTCTAGGAGGCTGCAGTAGAACACAAAGGAATCAACTGACAGTCTCTGTCCTTGTTGGATGTACATGTTTTACTGAGAATGTCAGACTTCATTTTCACATGACTGAGAAAGATAATGTGAATTTACAGAAAATATGCTTTCAGTTTAGCTTATAGATCCCCTTCCAAACCACTGTGGGAAAATCATGAGATATTAGTTTCCTTTCAGACAATATTCATGATATCACAGCAGAAGGTTTTTTCACATGGTAAAATCACCTTAGAACCCACCACAATTCCTAAAACGAGTATGGTACCATCAACAAATGATTTATAATGTAACTAAAGTCCTAAAACCCTCGATTAACTACAATGCTTTTTAATGAGGTGCTATCATGTATATTGGTCCCAAGATGGCTGCCAACACTTCTTGGATGAAGTGCTGACAGCCAATCAGATCAGATGTGTGGTTAGGCTCCGCCCAGATATATATCTTTTTTTGAACCTAAATTACTCAAAATCCACTGGAGCACATATATTGAGACCTAGCAAAGGCACATCGGGCTAACAGTCCCTACAATTTTGCCAAGTTTCGTGCAAATCCATTCAGCCGTTCGAGCTAAAAGTGAGGCCAACCGCCCTATGGAAATTAACATGGGAAAAACGCGTTTTGGGACCCCCCTTTTTTCTTGGCCCCCCCTTGATGAAACCCCCCCAAATTGTCAGGGGCTGCTCAGAAACGAAATGTTCCATTTTCCTGAAAATTTCAGCCAATTCCGTCCACAAACGCCAAAGTTATTAGACATAGATGTTTCAAAAATCCCATAGAGAAAAAATCCTAACTATATATACCTACTGGCGACCGCCAGTAGGTAATATATATATATATATATATATATATATATATATATATATATATATATATATATATATATATATATATATATATATAAGGGGTGGGCAGAATATTCCATTGCACCAGCATACTAGCGGAATTTTGTTAACTTCTGTGTTACTCTTGTAACGTTACATTCCGGTCAAATTCAGCTGATTGCCACGTAGTGGAATTTTTTCTCACATGCGGCTTAAGAAAGGTAAGCTGGGTGAATACAAGCAAGATTTGGTGTTTCTTACTGTGATTTCTGGTTGCTAGGAGGACATCCAAAGAGATTATTTTTAATGTGGTGGTCGCGGGAAGTCAGAAGGCTACAGCTGAAGTAGAAAATCTACTCGAGTGGCAGCAAAATCAACTTGAGTAGCTGCGCCCTCTGGTGCACCTTGTGGTGCCGTTTGTGCTTTTTTTTCAGCGTGGAATGCACTACTGGAGCTATATAACAGTGCGATCAGCAGCACATGCCTATTTCCCCCCATTGGCAGAACTCCACGGAATCTCACAGATTTTTTAGGTACATCATGTCAAAGTCTGTGAGTTATATCACTCGTGATATATTCCATGACAACATTGATAATATCACTGCAACATTTGCAGTGAAATTATTGATGATAAAACTGTGCATGGCAGGGGCACGAGTTATAGTCACCTTAGGGCATGAGTTATAGTTACTTTAGATAACTATAACTGCCGAAATTCTATGATTTTGTGTGAGTAAAATTGGAACCTAACTAAAACATCCCTGTAACCTTTGGATTTTTTTGTGAATTTCTACTTTATTTTAAATTCTACTTCCTAGATACAACATCCCTTAAACCTTTGGCTGTTTTCAGTGAATATATATAAATTCACTGAAAAAAACCAAAGGTTACAGGAATGTTACAGTTATGCTTAGATTTCATGTTGAAATCAGCAGTTATGGTCACCTGAGCTAACTATAACTTACACCCCCGCAATGCACTGCTTATTACCTTACATATTACATCACTCATGACATGGTCAGTGACATCTCAAATTATATCACGACTTGACATTATCCAGTGACTGTGTTACATAAATGTTACTGAGATATAAAGAAATATACTAAGCTACTGCATAAGTTAAATTACTATTCTTTCTGTACTACTGAGTGATACTATTTCTAACATATTTCATCTGAATGGATGTGTGACTGTCTGTATCAGTATGCGAGTGGGTGTCTGAGTGGCTGTGCGTGTGTGAGTGGCTTTGGGAGTAGCTATATGGATCTGTCAATGGAAGTGTGAGTGGTTGTTTTGGTCTGTCATTGGTAATGTGAGTGGGCGGCCGTGGAGCGGACCATGAGTGCGGCGGGGAACTGGGGGGAGAACGGGCCAGCTTGGAGGAACAAAAAAAATAAAAAAAATATTTGGCTCTATGGGTGTGTGAATGGGCTTGAGAGTGGTTTCCTAGATGTGAAAGTGGTTGAGTGGGTGTGTGAGTGGTTGTATGGGTGTGTGAGTGGTTGTATGGGTCTGTGGGTGTGTGAGGGTCTGTGAGTGGGTGTGTGAGTGTATGTGTGAGTAGTTGTATGGGTTTATAAGTGGGTGTCAGAGTATGTGAGTGGGTGTGGAGTGGGTGTGTAAGTGGCAGTGTGGGTGTTTGAGTGGTTATATGGGCGTGTGAGTGGTTGTGTGAGTCGTTGTATGCGCTGTAAGTAGGTGTGTGAGTAATTATATGGGTGTATGACCAGTTGTGTGTGTGGTTGTATGGATCTGTGAGTGGGTTTTGGAATGGTTGTATGGATGTGTGAGTGGGTGTCTGAATGGTTGTGGGGTGTATGAGTGGTTCAATAAATGACGTCATCATTGGTCAGTTGAGATGTCATGAGTGATGTCACTGACCATGTCATGAGTGATGAAATATGTGAGGTCATAAGCCTTTGCATTGCGGGGGCTTAAGTTATAGTTCTCTCAGGTAATTATAACAGCTGAATTTTCATGATTTTTAGCATGTGAAATCTGAGCCTAACTATACTGTCATAGAACCTTTGTTTTTTCATTGAATTTCTAAGGTTTTTTAAATTCTATTTCCTAACTATAACGTTCATGTAACCTTTGTTTGGCTAGTGAATTTCTATGTTTTAAAAAAATTGTGTTTACTAATTGTAACGTGTACCCTTTGAGAGTAGGTGTGTTAGGGGTGTGTGTACGTGGCTGTGTGAGTGTCTGTATAGGTCAGTGAGTGGATGCAAGAGTGGCTGAATGGGTATGTGAGTGGGTGTGCGAGTGGCTGTATGAGTGTGGCAGAATTGGAGTACTTTCTACTGGTTAATTAGTAACTTCTAACCTGTTTGGTAAAAGTCTAGTGCATATTCTACACTACCGCTGAATAATGGGCCAGGACAAAATGCCTTCAGTGACCTTGTGTGCATTTAATTTCGGCAATGGGGTTGTTCCTCAAGTTTCTTTTTCCAAAAATCTGTGATAACATGAATCTTAATATAGAGATGACAGCAAGACTAGAAAGAGGTTAATCTCTGCCCAAAAAGGGTACTTCCTCTTAACTATAGAAAGTAAGTGCTTCTTTGGTTGGCGAATATGTCCTCATATTCCTCTGTATAGAGAATGGGCCACCTAAATCGTTGAGCAACACACTCAGGTGGGCCTTTTGGTAAGCTGTCCATCAACCTGGGAAAACACAAGAAGAATTTTGCTTACTACTAAGTGGACCGGGTGGGGCTAAACAGGCAGAGCTTCCATGTGATTTTGCACATTTGCATGCTTATAGTATTTCAAAAGGAGAACCATGGACTCTGCTATCTCCAGGAGACAAGAAGAAAGAACTCACTTGTCACAGTCACAGCAGATTGAGCTCTGATACATCAACAATGCATTCACCTCCATCAAGAATTTCAAATCATTTTTAAGTATCGGTCAGACAGCGCATGCACTGTCTCGAAGAGAAATTTGCGTTTAATCTGTGGGTTTCATCGAGCCCACAGGATTCCTATTTCCTCACTCGATCGTCTGTCTCATATTCTTTTTCACGATTTGTCCCTTTCATTTATAGTCATGCCTCTTCTTGTGTTTAACTCTCCCCCCAGAGCATGGACCAAGTACTTGTAAACATCCACTGCTCCTGTTTTTATGACCATTTTAGGATCTACTTTTTTCTTTCTTTTCCAGCACTCTGCCCAGTGCTCGTGCTTTTACCATCTCTGTCCCCTTCTACCTGCTCTCATGCCCCATCAAGAGAACACCCCCGTCACTTATTTTCCCTCCTTTGCTTTCCATTTCCCCCAGCTCCACCCTTCTGTCTCTATTTGCTCCATCACACCTTCCGGTGCTTTTCCCGCCACAAATCCCCCGATTCCCTGACCCAGTCACTGATTTAAACTCCCATTGTAGTTTGTTTTGTTTTGTTGTAGTGAGTGGGGTGCCTTTTAATATCCTGTTAGTGTATAGCCGATGTGATGATTGTGCACAGCTGCTATTACTTGGCACACATGTAGTCTAGGTTTCTTTTCTGGGTACTAGTTGTGTATGCATGTTTACACCATATGTTGTAATTCAGCAGTGGTGTTTATAGCTGGAAAATCAGACCTCAAGTGACTCAGTGACTCAGGTATGCGTTATCACAGGGCATGTCAGAGCTTCTAAAGTACCTGTGTCTTCTGCTGTAATTGAATAGCCACGTTTCTCCAGTGCAAAATGATTGAACTGTTATTGTCTCACCTTGTTGCTTCTCATTTCATAGGGTGAGACTCTATTTCTTCAAATTTCTCACATTGGGAACTTTCATACTTTTTCTGCATTCACCGTTAATATTTTCAATGCTCCTTGTGTCCATGGCAAAAGTAGTCCTTTTAAAGTGGTTACCATTGCAATGTATTTCCTTATGTTCACTACTATAAACTAGTCTAACACTGTGAATCTTTCTGTTCTTTTTATGCAGTTTTATGAAGTGGCAACACTACCCAAAGATAGTGGAGTGATTTAAATTAGCACCAGTTACCTTTTATGTGCAGTTTTAAATAGCGGCAACACCACCCAAAGGCATCGGAGTGGTTCACATTAGCACAAGTTACTTTACTCAATGACATATTCACTTTTGTCAGCACGGGGAGATTAAGTGATTTGCCCAGAATCAATTATTTTAGGCTGACACGTAAACGCAAACACAGTTTCCCATCTCCTTAGTCGGCAGCTGTGGCCCTTACGCCACATCCTCTCCGAAGAGGATGCCACATCGTCTCCCTAGCCTCAGCCTCAGTTCTGCATTTTGCGATATGGGAAAATCACGTAATCATCCTGTGACTGCCGGTATTTGCTGTTGGTTGACTGTCCACCTCCCACCCGTTGTTTCTTACGGATCTATGACAGAATTTCGACAGACAGAATTTCGACCTACACAAATATCGGCGTAATTATAGCGATAGCAAAAATATCGACGTCCTATGTACAACATGGTAAGTACCAAAATATCGAAAAAATAATATCGATGTTAAAAATATCGTTGTCAAATATATCGATTTTTTTGGGATTTAAAATAACATAAAAAATACTGTAAATAATACTTATTAATTACTTAAACATATTTAAATATATGTAATGATGGTAAAAAAAAATAATAATACATATTTAATTAAAAAAAAAATAATTAAAAATCATATATAATATATACTTACTTAACAATAATTACTATTCCCACTCCAGTGGGTGCAACAGTAGGGAAAACTGACCCTGAACCCTAAAAATACCCCTTTACCCAAAAACCTAAAACTGACCCTGAACCCTAAAAATACCCCTTTACCCAAAAACTGAACACTGACCCTGAACCCTAAAAATACCCCTTTACCCAAAAACTGAAAACTGACCCTGAACCCTAAAAATACCCCTTTACCCAAAAACTGAAAACTGACCCTGAACCCTAAAAATACCCCTTTACTCCAAAACTAAAAACTGACCCTGAACCCTAAAAATACCCCTTTACCCAAAAACTGAAAACTGACCCTGAACCCAAAAAATACCCCTTTACCCAAAAACTGAAAACTGACCCTGAACCCTAAAAATACCCCTTTACCCAAAATTAATTAATATTACAATTAAATTACTTCCCACCCTATTCCCCTATAAACCCACAACCCGCTCCAGTAGTAAAACATATAATTTAGTTAAAAATATACATAAATTATCAATTAATTATTCTATTAATCAATTAAAATAATTCATTGCAAATTAATATTTAATAGCAAAATAAATTAATCATAAAAAAATAACTATTTAATTACAAATAAATTACTTCCCAGCCTATTCCCATATAAACCCACAACCCGCTCCAGTAGTAAAACATATAATTTACTTAAAAATATACATAAATTATCAATTAATTAATCAAATAATCAATTAAAATAATTTATTGCCAATTAATATTTAATTGCAAAATAAATTAATCATTAAAAAATAATTATTTAATTACAAATAAATTACTTCCCACCCTATTCCCCTATAAACCCACAACCCGCTCCAGTAGTAAAACATATAATTTACTTAAAAATATACATAAATTATCAATTAATTAATCAATTAATCAATTAAAATAATTCATTGCCAATTAATATTTAATTGCAAAATAAATTAATCATTAAAAAATAATTATTTAATTACAAATAAATTACTTCCCACCCTATTCCCCTAAAAACCCACAACCCGCTCTGGTAGTAAAACATAATATTTACTTTTATATATTTTTTATTTATAAAAACATATTAAACACATATTATAACAATTAATTTAAATACTTAACTACAATTTCTAACACATATTAGTAAATCGAAATTACTTACATCGATATATATGCTATTGATATAAGTAATTTCAATATTACTTACCTTAGGGTCGATATTCTGGCCATCGATATTCTGGACATCGATATTCTGTCCCATTGATATTAGCAACTCGATATAAGTGTAAGTTGAAATTAAAAATTTGATATTTTGACTGTTTACCGTTTCTTACCCCAGCTGTGCTCCATCGCAAAGATCCCCTCAACTTCCGTCTCTGTTTTTCACATTTATTGATGCAGTTTTTTGTAGCGTCAACACCATTGAAGATATTGTAGTGCTTTACATTAGCACCTTTTACTTTAAACAAGGTATGGTGAGATTGAGTTATTATTTGTAATTTAAAGGGGGAGGGGGGCATGTGTGTCTACTCCCTGGGCTGATTTTGGCCAGGTAGACCCATCTGCCAGGGCCCGCCCTGTACAGGGTGGGTGTCCTGGAGGCCACCCAGGGCACCCACTGCATTATTGTTGGGGGCTGTAGGGGGAGCCCCCATGCCGCCAAATACCCTGCCTTCAGAGGGAGCCAGCATTGGTTCACCAAAAATGCTGCTCCCAGCGTGTGTGGGCAATTTCTTCATCTGTTTCCATTCTCAGTGGGCAGAGAAACAGATAAAAAGTCTAATCCCAGCAGACGGGAGCATTTTTTTGCTCCCTCCTGCTAGGAGAGAACTTACTGTTTGCCCTTGCTTGGTGGGAGGTTGAAATTGCTCCTGCCAAGTGAGAGCTAACAGAGTTTTGCCCACACTAACCACTATGTCCCGAGGGTGGGCACCTCAGGACATAGCAGAAGCCAGCCTGGGGACGGTGGTGTTCCCTAGGGCCATTTATGGCTCCAGGAGGGGAGTTGCGTGCTCCCCCTCCTTTCGAAATGCAAGGCCTTGCTCCGGGGAGGTGGTGGTCACTGGGCCCAGCCTTACATGTCCCCCTGCCCTCTTTTAGCAATCGGCCATGCCCCAGGAAGGTAGTGATCCCCAGGACTGAATATTGCTCAGGGGGGGGGGGAGCATGGCCCTCCTGCTCCTTTTAGCATTTGACCGTGCTCTGGGGAGGTGGTGGTCCCAAGGGCTGAATACAGCCCGAGGGGTGGGCCCTGTTGCCCCCTCCCCTTTTTAGCATTCACCCTAGCCCCTGGGAGGTGGTGGTCCCCAGGCCCGAACTGGGAGGTCTGCCCTTTGGCTTAATTTATTTGGCCAAGCCCTGGGGGTTGGCAGTCCCCAGGTCCAAAATCGGCCTGTGAATGGGGGTCATGTGTACTCCCTTCCTCATTATAATAAAAAATAGACCCCCCCCCCGGACCCAGCCCCCCAGGGGATATATAGAAAACAAGTGCAGGTGACCATGCTTTTTTAAAAAATTCACACGGATTCGCGGATCCACTTAGATTTAGCAATAAACATTTTTTTATGTTTTGGCCCCGGCAGGGTCCCTGTGAGATCCCACCCTCTGGGCTACTCTGCCACTTTACGTTTTTATTTTGCCTCTTGGCATGAGATCTGTCGAATCTGCAGAGGACTCACATCCCTAGCTATATATATTTCTTTTTTCTGAAATATCTCCAAAACTACTGAGGGGATTTACACCAAATTACAAAACGGGCTCTAGCTGGACAAAGAGTTAGCTTTTTGCCAAATTTGGTGTAATTCCGTCTAGTTCATCGGGCTGTAATTGTCTTCAAAATCCCCATGGAAAATTGCACTGGGAAAACGTGTTTTGGGACCACACCTTTTTCTTGGCTTCTGCTTGACGAATCGCCCTGAAATTTTTGACACAGCAGCTGGCTTCGAGTGAATACCTGTTTAGAAAATTACATGAATACTCGTCAAACAGCACCAAAGTTATTAGCAAACCAAAAAATGCTTTCCCTATGAAAACTAGGTCCTAACCATAACTACAGACCGGCGACCGCCAGTAGGTAATAAATGTATATGTATGTATGTATGTATGTATGTGTGTGTGTGTGTGTGTGTGTGTGTGTGTGTATATATATATATTATTTTTTTTCACTTAAAAAGTACAAAAGTTAGAGTGATGTAAGAGGTAGGTGAACATGTCAGTTAAAAAGAAATGTTTCAAAAACTCACAAAAATTCTCCAGTTCTTGTTAACTGAAGTAACCATAACTCACATCCCCGTCATGTAGAGTGTTGTTATCCAGTGAATTGATGAGGTTTTCTTTAATCTAAAGTGATATATTATTACCAGACCTTATTATAATGCCAATTTAAGCTTTGTCTTTTCAGTGAATTTCTATGGTCACAAAAATTAAAATTAAGAATTTGTATTCACAACACTTAGCATTGTATTTCCGGTTTTTAACACTCTTCAGGCCACAATATAGAGCCATAGAACCAAATACAAGATGCCCTGGAACTCAACCTACAGAGCATACACCTGCAAACCCAGAGTGCTTTAAAAAGAATGGTAAGCTCTCCTGGAGTTGCATTCTATGACACAGGGGACTTGCAGTGTTTTTTTTAAATATTGGCGGAGGCTGCTGTTCCCCTTGCAATCCCCTACAACACCAATGCATTATAGGGTATTCACAGGAGGGAGGACTGACTATCCAGTGCGGGGCCCGCCACTTCTATAGTGAAGCGACCAGGTCGCAACTATTTCTTTTTATTTGGGTGCTCAGGTCCCACTTGAGGCTTCCGCAGGCAACTTTTGCATATCTGTTTTTTCTATCTTTTTAATTATGATCCCTTTCTTAACTTAGTAAAAACTGCAAATATGGTGTCTAAGATGGCGACAGAGTGAGACGTGCTTGAAGGTCCTTCCGGCGCCACAAGCCCGCTTAGCTTTGTTTCAGCTTGCCCTGGGTGCTCCTGCTCATCGCTGCCTGTGTAGCCTGGGCTCTGGAGTCGATCGGAGGAGTCAGGAGCCTCCATTAATCTGCAGCGGCGCCCTGGGAAGGGGTTTGTAGCAGCGGCCTGTCGGGAGTGGAGCGCGAGCTGGGCCCACCGGCATCAGGAGATGGAGCGGTTTGGGTTGGAGAGTGGAGCCGAGAGAAACTGCGGTATCCGGCACCCTCTGGAGTGCGACGGACCACCCTTGGCTGCCTGGTGAGCTGCGTCCCGAGAACTGTCCCACCAAAAAAGCATCGCCATTCCCCCGACCGCCGGACCGCCAGAGCACGGCGAATATAGAGGGCGGCCGCCCGGACCTGTTGTCTGTGGTGCGGGCAGAGACTCAACGGGAGCTCGGGGCCCGAGGCCTAGGGGAGGCCTAGCTCTGACTTTCTACGCCCGGAGAGAGATGTGCTGGGGAGAGGGCCGCCCCCTGCGCCCTTGGTGCCCGGAACCCACCTGGCGGTAACTTGACTGAGCGATCAGGACAGACCGGGGATCCAGGCCCTAGGTGGGCCACGACTGGGCTACGCAACGTAGTGGGGCGGCCTGCAAGCGGAAAGTGAACTGCGGCACCTGGCGACAGAGGGCCTGGCACAGAGCCCCGTGCTGCCCCTGGAGCGAAATCGTGACCGGCGGTGCTGATGCTCTGTACCCCCTGAGAGGGTGCTGAATACAGGGTCCTACGCCACAGTGGATCGGGGCGGCGACAGAGGACCCTTGACCCGGAGAGACCGGACTGCGGAGGCCATAGCACCTGATTGTTGGCCGCGGATCTCCACCCTATCACTGGGTTGCGGGGACCCCCCGAAGAACGTGAACACACCCTGGGATCACCCGAGGGGCGCTTGCAGAGACCCCTCTTGCCTTTGGCCGAACCTGTCCCCTGGCGCGGCACAACCGGTCGCAATGGGCACTGCCAGCGAGGATTACTAGACCAGGAGGTGCAGGAACTGTTGGGTGCGGGGTAGGCCTTGCAGGTGCGTCCCCCCAGGTTGGCGACCTGAAAGTGGTGGCCCAGAGTCACATGAACACAATCCGGGGAGGCCGGAAAGGAGTAGGAGTCCCTGCTCTACAGGCCCGGACCACAGGAGATATGGCGAGCAGGGCCCGTAAAGATAAACCGGGCAAGGACGGCCTGTCCAAGGGCACATCGCCAAGTACGCCGCCGGGAACAAGCAAGCTGCCCCCCGGAGGGGACGATGACGCCCCAGCACCAAAGGCCTTCATGTAGGAACTGTTTTCTGCCATCAAGGACGACATTTCCAAACTGCGCGCGCAACTAGCATCAGATCTTCGTGAGGTGCGGAGAGACGTGGACGACATAGGCGACAGGGTGGCGACATTGGAGGAACACGACTTGGGGATGGCAGAGGATATCCACCGACTCCAGCAGGACGTGCTCCGCCTTTCAGAGCAGAACCTGGACCTCCAGGCGCATGCCGAAGACCTGGAAAACCGTTCCCGCTGGAATGACATCCGTATTCGAGCGGTGCCTTGGTCCGGAGAAGGCCCTGATCTGCGGGAATATGTAGAAAGCCTCTTTAAACATGTCTTGGGCGACGAAGAGGATCTCCAGACCCTACGCATGGACAGGGTCCACCGGGTCGGCCTACCTAGGGGCCCAAAATCGCCTCCCCCCGACATATTGGTCTGCGTCCATGACTTTCAACTCAAGGAACGTATACTCCGGAGGGCCCGGGAGGGTGGACCCCTGCAGTTCCGTGAGCACCATCCCCAGTTGTTCCAAGACCTGGCAGCGCAGAGAGTTTCCCCCAGTCACTAACTTCCTGTGGGACCAGAAGGTTGCCTACTCGTGGGGTCACCCCTTTCGTCTCATCTTTCGCTGGAAGAACAACCTTGTCCAAGTTAGATCTCTCGTGGCGGCCATGGAGCTGTTGGGGTTGGAGGACTCCGCGATGGCCTCCAGAGACGGCAGTCCCACTGCGCGACGTCGTCAGCGCTCCCCAGCCTGGCAGAGAGTTGGCCGGGCCGTGCCCAGGGGGAAACCCCTCAAGTCAGCTAGCCTCCAGGAGCGGGGGCGGCGGTCGCCTCTGTGGCATTGGTGACGGAGGCAGCCCCACAAGAAGATCCCTCAGCCGAGTGAGACCCTGGGCAATGGTGCAGCCAGTGCCGGAGGGATGTGGAACACTCTGTTCCACAAGGTACTTTATGTCTTTTCCAGGTACACAACCCCGTAGCGCCTTCGGACCTATCGTTGATGATGTCCAAGAGACTCGACCCCTATGGTCCATTCCAGGGGCCTCTCCGGGAGGGGTCCGCTGGCCAGGATGGTTGGCTTTTTGGGGCGGGGAGCGGGGGAGGCAGGGTGTTGGGGTTGGGGGAGAAGGGGAGGGAAGGGGGGAAGTGGTGGTAGCTGGGGGGGACTTTCGTTATGTTTTTTGCTGTTGAAATACGTCTTGTGTGGCTGCGTGGAATGGTTGATGGAGGTGGAATGGCTTGCGGTTTATTCTTGGCTCGGGGTGGAGGATTAGAAGAGCCTATAGACCCCATAGCATGCACAAGGTACCCCAGCTCCTAAGATGCCTCTCACCTTAGGGACTTGGAACCTGAAGGGGCTAAACTCCCCACAAAAGCGCCAGAAAGTCTGGAAATACATCATGGACCATCACTTGGATGTAGTGGGGCTACAAGAAACCCATTTGTCTCGGAAGGACGAATCCCGCCTCAATAATAAACAGTTCCCCCTCATATATAGGTCCTCTGCCCCCACAAAGCACAGAGGGGTGGCCCTTATGTTCCGGGCGAGCCTGCACCTCCAGCCCACGGGAGTGCTTACTGACAAGGAGGGGCACTGGCTGGGGGTTAAGGGAATTCTTCGGGGTAGACTTTGTACATTCCTGGTCCTATAGGCCCCCAATGTAGGTCAGAACGGGTTTATACAGGGCCTGCTGAAGACAGTCCTAGACTTTGTGGAGGGTCCTCTAGTAGTGATGGGGGATTTTAACCTCGTTTGGCAGAGGGAAATGGACAGCACTCATCATCAGAGATCAGATACCAGCCTATTCTCCCCTGACACTCAACAAATGATCGCAGACATGGGGTTAGTTGATGTTTAGCGATCCCTGAACCCGCACTCCAGGGATTTTACTTTCTTCTCGCATGTTCACCGCTCATACTCATGCTTGGACCCCTTCTTCCTTAGCCAATCTCTCCGGGGGGACCTGCGTGACGCCAAGATCTTCCCATTGTCCGTTTCAGATCATAGCCTGGTTGCTATTTGTCTACATTGGGAAGCCTGGGATGCTACCTACCGTAGATGGTACTTTCCTACCTCTCCGACTCGCGATGCAACCTCCTGCCAAGAGCTGAGAAGAGCTATAGCTGCTTTCTTTGACCTTAATGCGATAGGCAACACGTCGATTTACATCACGTGGGACGCCGTTAAAGCCTCCATCCGTGGCAGCTGTATAGCCCTCAACGCTGCCCTTAACAAGCTACGAAGGAAAGAGCGGGAACAACTGAGGGATGATCTTTCCTCGCTTGAACTCGCCCACAAGCAAAACCCATCCCGGCGGGCAGAGCAGCAGTTGGCGGCGGTTAGGGAGAAGCTTAGGGCCCATTATAATACCAGAGCTGAGCTCACGTTACTGAAGCTGCGACAATTCTCATATTCCCAAGGTAATAAGGTAGGGAAACAATTGGCCCGCCAACTCCGAGATAAACGGGAGAAGGAGTATATTGGGGGCATTTGTGATGGGCGGGGCTCCCTCATTCATCACGATAGTACCAAGGCGGGGCTCTTTGGAGACTTTTACGAGGCTCTCTACACCGGGGATTCCCCCAACAACAAGGCACAAGAGACATACTTGAGGACGCTTCTGCTCCCTCAAGGGTCGGCAGAATGGAATGACCACTTAGTCGCCCCTTTCACCAGAGAGGAGGTCCTAGCGGCCATTAAAACCCTGAAACCTCACAAATTTCCAGGGTCTGACGGGCTTACCGCGACATTTTACAAAACGTTTGCCTATGAATTGCGCGATTTTCTGGTCCAACTGTTCAATTGCATGGCTGCCGAAGGGGTGTCCCCCGGGGTTTTGGCTGAAGCGTTAATCTCAGTTATCCCCAAACCTGGGAAGGACCCGTCGCTGTGCGCATCATATAGACCGATAGCTCTACTCAATTTGGACACCAAGCTTTACTCGTCCATACTGGCAGGGAGATTACAGGACCTGCTGCCAGTTCTTATCCACCCGGACCAGTCTGGCTTCATCAAGGGCAGGCAAACCCATGACAATACTCGACGGGTGGTACACCTCATCGAAAAAGCTAATAAGTTTAGGATCCCTGCCGTGCTAGTGGGCTTGGATGCTGAAAAAGCATTTGACAGGGTAGATTGGAGCTTCCGGTTCCTCACCCTGACATCCTTTGGCTTTTCTCCCAAATTTCTAACAATGCTTAAGGCCAACTTCAGCACCCCCCGCTCTAGGGTAGTGGTCAACTGCCATGTCTCCGCTCCCTTCCTCCACTCCCGAGGCACGGGCCAGGGTTGCCCCCTCTCTCCCCTGCTTTGCGCCCTGAGTATAGAACCACTGGCAGTGGCAGTGAGGGAGGATCCTGATATCCACGGCCTTCCCTTCACTGGAGAATCACACAAGATCACCCTGTTCGCGGATGATGTCCTACTCTCCCTTTCAGACCCCGCCCACTCCTTACCCTACGCTCAGAGTGCCTTGCACCGCTTTGAAGAGGTGGCAGGCTTTAAGGTCAATTATGGGAAGTCTCAGGTCCTTAACCTCACTTTGCCCTCAACGGAGGCATTACGTCTTCAATCTACCACGACCTTATCATGGTCTCACACCTCTATACAGTATCTGGGGATCCAACTGACTTCCACGGTTTAGAAGCTCTACTCCGCTAATTTCCCGCCGCTGCTTGCATCCATCCAGAAGACCCTAGCCCGGTGGAAACCAATGTTTATCTCCTGGCTTGGACGCATACATGCGATCAAGATGACCCTTCTCCCCAAATTCCTGCACCTCTTTCAAGCTTTACCCATCACTCCTGATGGTGGGGACTTCTTTAGATGGGTCAAAACGCAAATGCTCCGCTTTATCTGGCAGGGGGGTAGGGCCCGCTTCTCCTACGCTACCCACCGTCGCCCAAGGAAGGAGGGTGGAACAGGCCTTCCCGACATGCACTTGTACTTTAAGGTAGCACAACTCCGCGTCTTGGTAGAATGGTTCCAACGAGAGTCAGAAAAGCACTGGCTGCACATGGACAGAAGTGTAGCAGGACGGTCGATATGGGACCTAGTGTGGAAACCAAAAACGATAGACCCAGGAATGCCTACGTTAGCACCCCCACTGGCACTACCCCTAAGGTATGGGACTCAATCTCTGGTGATGACCGATGGACGACGTTTCCTTCACCCTTTACTCCCATACACTTTAACCCAGCCTTCCCCCCGGCAGCACGTGAGGGACCCTTTGACAAGTGGAGGGAGGGAGGATGTTTTGCTCTGACACACATATTCCATGGCCACGCACCTCTCACATTTGACAATTGCATGCGGGACTATGGTGTCCAATGATCCGAGAAGTACCACCACACTCAGCTATTGCACTGGGCCCTCTCCCCCCCAGTGAGGGATGCAGCCACCAGACCGCCTACAGCTTTTGAGTCCTTCCTTTTGAGGACCTCCACCATGCGGGGGACAATTTCCTTCTTATATAGCCTTCTTCTGTCCACTACCATGTTCCCCAGACCTCGGTACATGTCCATGTGGGAGGGAGTGATTGGGCGTGATATCACTGAGGTGGAGTGGTCCCGTCTGTGGTCTGACGTAGCGAAGCACAACGATTCGATAGACCACCGGGAGGCACACCTCAAAACGATCATGGACTGGTACCTTTACCCGGATAAGCTGAGACGGATCTTCCCGAGCTCCTCAGACAGATGTTGGCGAGGGTGTGGGCTGCTGGGGGACTTCCGCCATATATGGTGGGACTGCCCCATCATCTGGCCTTATTCGGCGGAGATCCTGTCCCACATTAAAGTGATACTAGGCTATCCCATCGAGGACTCCATAGCTCATATAATGCTAGGCCTCCGAGACCCAGAGCTTGAGCATCAAACGAAAGCTGATAAGAGGATAATGTGGCTCTGCATGGGGGCAGCTAAACTAACCCTCGCAGTGGCCTGGAAGCAGAAAGAGACCTCTGTGATCTCACTCTGGCTTGCGAGGCTGTGGAGGTTGCTGAGTGTGGAGAGAATGGCTGACATTTTCCTAAACGATTTTAAAAACTTTATACATCGTTGGGGCCCCCTGGTCCAGTTTCTCTCCAAGGGTCTTCCCTCCGCAGTTTGTCCGCCTAGTGTACGGGCACTTCACTTGTTCCAACTATAATTGCCACCACCTTTTTTGGTTTCTCCTTCTAAGACTACAAGCTACCACCACTGGGGCGGGGGCGGGAGGGGAGGGGGGATTTACGTTTCTGTTTATGCGAAATCTCAGTCAAAAGGGCCTTGTGGAGCTCTCTCCTCAAGAGGGGCCGCACCTTTCTACATGTCTCAGCACTTGGTATTATTCCTTGACCTCTTCCATAACATAGTTCTTTCCCTTCCTTAGCAGTCAGCCTGGACGTGCCGCTACTGCGTATAGATTGAGACAGTTCTATTAGAGATGGCAGTGGCACTGCTCGGGAATAGAGGTCCTCCTTTTCATCCTGCTATCATTTATTGCCCCCTGCGTGGGAAGTTGTGCGGGACTGTCGCATGTTTTTTTCTTTTTCTTTGTCTTTATATATCAATAAAAACACCTTTGACAAAAAAACTGCAAATATTACCACTCTTCAATTTATTCCTTCCTCCAAGAAAATCGCTACAAACCAGAACCACAACTAACGGTAATAATATACAAACGAAGAGTTCTCATAAAAAAAATGAAAAAACCCACCACTTCCCATACTTTCATAAACAAACCAAATCTACAATGCTACCTAAAAAAACAGGCCATAGTTCCATTTACCACTAACAAATTCATATCGAGATTTAAATAGTGTCAGGACGTCGACTATGTATTTATTTATTTATTTAAACGTTTTTTATATAGGGCTAGCTAGACCCGAGGGTATCAGAGCTCTTTATAGCTTTATCACATGTAGGACAAATTTACACAGTGATATGTACAGTGAGTCAGGACGTATCGCAGAGTATCTTAGTAAAAGAGCCCATTGCCCTTCATAAAACAAGTTAGCATGTAGGGTGTCCAGTGTCTTGTGACGTTACACAGCGATGTCGTCGAAGAAAGCGCTGTGGCTCTAGGTGAGATTAATGAGGTTAGGTCTTAGTGTCAAAGTGTCTGAGTGCTGCTATGGGCAGGTTTCGATTAGTTAGGCTTTAGTTATCCATTCATCAGGGATCGATTAAGGAAGAGGTCTTTGAGCTGCCTTTTGAAAATTAGGAAGGAGGGATTAGTCGTGATATGGATTGGAATGGAGTTCCAGATTTTTGGCGCATTTCCTGCGAAGGAGTGAGATGCGGTTTTTTGTGTACTAGTTTTCGGGGGTATAAGGAGTAAGGTGTTGGTGCTCCTTAGGCTTCTTGTCTGACCGGCCTCACACCCATACCTAAATACAAATATGTAATAGAGGTACTAATTATGCACTTCCAACACCCAACAAAATCACAACACCTAGCACCACCACCACTACAACCACCCCTCCTGACCCCTCCCCCTCTACTACCTCAGAGGCAGCGCAAAACAGGACAACGGACCTTCCCAAAATAATATATCCCCTCAACAGCACTCTAGCTCAATGTTCAGAGATGTGGAAATCAACAATGTATAAGGGAAGGAACTCGCACATCAACAATAATGTACACAATGCTAACACTACCGGTGATATGCTATACACAACTCACTATACCAACCAAAAACCTTTCCGTGTGTAGATATACTATTGATACGTGTAGTGTACTGCACAGTGGACGCAACCACATTATCTCAGACTTTGGGGAATATCTCGGTCATGCGTCCTCCCTGAGCATGAACCCTCCCACCAGCACAACGAACCCTAGCCAGGCGGCCAACAACCTCACAAAGTGGATCAGCGACTGCACGGACGAGCTCGCCCCCCTGAGGACCCCGCCCAGCAGACCCGGCAGCAAGAAAGCCCCATGGTTCACCGACGAACTCAAGAGCTCCAAGAAGAACTGCCGAGCTCTCGAGAGAACCTGGCGCAGAGACCCAACTCCGGACAACATGACTGCCCTCAAGCTCGCCACCCGAAAACACCACCAACTCATCCGCGCCACCAAGAAAACTGCATTCAAGGAACGACTGGACAACAACGCACACAACAGCAAAGAACTCTTCAACATCGTCAAAGAGCTCTCCAACCCCAACGCTGGAAACAACGACATCACCCCTTCGCAAGACCTCTGCAACTCCCTCGCCTCCTACTTCCACAACAAGATCACGGACATACACAACAGCTTCAGCACTCAACCGATGCACGCCTCGACTGAACCACCGCCCCCCACCACCACCCTCCGCGCCTGGACCCCGATCAGCACCGAAGACACCGTCCGCACGATGAACTCCATCCACTCCGGATCTCCGACCGACCCCTGCCCTCACCACGTCTTCAACAAGGCCGACTCTGTCATCGCACCCCACCTGCGGGACATCATCAACACCTCCTTCGACACCGCTACCTTCCCGGAGAGCTGGAAGCACGCCAAACTCAGCGCTCTACTCAAGAAACCATCGGCTGACCCCACCGACCTCAAGAACTACCGCCCCATCTCGCTGCTCCCGTTTCCTGCAAAAGTCATCGCGAAGACTGTCAACAAGCAGCTGGCCGCCTTCCTCGAGACGAACGGATCCCTCGACACCTCGCAGTCTGGCTTCCGGACCAACCACAGCACCGAGACCGCCCTGATCGCAGTCACCGATGACATCAGAGCGCTGCTTGACAACGGAGAAACAGCGGCCCTCATCCTCCTCGACCTCTCCGCGGCCTTCGACACTGTCTGCCATCGTACCCTAGTACAACGCCTCAGCAACGTCGGAGTCCAGGAGAAGGCACTGGAGTGGATCATCTCCTTCCTCGCCGGGAGGACACAGAGAGTCCGCCTCCCCCCCGTTCAGATCTGAAGCCACCGAAGTCATCTGCGGCGTCCCTCAAGGCTCCTCGCTCAGCCCAACCCTCTTCAACATCTACATGAGCCCACTCGCAGACATCGCACGCCAGCACAACCTCAACATCATCTCCTACGCCGACGACACCCAGCTGATCCTCTCCCTTACCAACGACCCCGCCACCGCCAGAGCCAACCTTCACGAAGGGATGAAAGAGGTAGCCGAATGGATGAAGAACAGCCGCCTGAAACTGAACTCAGACAAGACGGAAGTCCTCATCCTGGGATCCTCACCTGCCGCATGGGACGACTCCTGGTGGCCCCCCGCCCTAGGCAGCGCACCCAAACCAACAGACCACGCACGCAACCTGGGCTTCATCCTGGACTCCTCCCTCTCCATGACCAGACAAGTCAACGCCGTCTCCTCGTCGTGCTTCAACATCCTGCACATGCTACGCAAGATCTTCCGTTGGATCCCCACCGAGACCAGGAAGACAGTCACCCAGGCCCTCGTCACCAGCCGTCTGGACTACGGCAACACCCTCTACGCCGGAACCACCGCCAAACTCCAGAAGAGACTCCAGCGGATCCAGAACGCCTCAGCACGACTCATCCTGGACATCCCCCATCGCAGCCACATCTCCGGACACCTGAGAGATCTGCACTGGCTCCCGGTCAACAAGAGAATCACCTTCCGTCTCCTCACCCACGCACACAAAGCCCTACACAGCCAAGGCCCAGGATACCTCAACAGCCGCCTTAACTTCTACGCTCCCAAACGCCAGCTTCGTTCGACCAGCCACGCCCTCCCCGCCGTCCCCCGCATCTGTAGAACCACCACAGGGGGACGGTCCTTCTCCTACCTCGCCGCCAAGTTTTGGAGCTCCCTCCCCACCCACCTCCGCCTGACCCAGGACCACCTCGCCTTCAGGAAGCAACTCAAGACCTGGTTGTTCGAGCAGTAGCAGATCCCCCCCCCCCCCAGCGCCTTGAGACCCTCTGGGTAAGTAGTGCGCTATATAAATTCAATGATTGATTGATTGATTGATTGATGTAGCTGTGTTGTCTCCCCCACCTTGAAGCAGAAGCGGAGTGGGCTGGTCCAATGTTCGCAACTCCAGCGTAAGAGTATAAATAATTAGCCTACGCCTTGGGCGTGGTTCACTTCTGCAAAGAGAAAAGACTCTGCCACAGCGAAGGTCCTCACTCTGCCACGTGGCTGCCGCCATAACCACGCGCCTCCTCGATACAGGCCCATTGCAAACTCAGCGCCACAGCACCACAGACTTATGTCTGTATTGACTACTGACTTCGATCTACACTGCGGACAGCAGGGTTCACAACTTGAATTCAGCGTTGGATCTACATTACAGACAGCATTGAATTCAGCCTCCATTTATTTAAGGCAGAGACAAAAAATACTCCTGTGGCACTGCTAGTATGAGCAAGCCCCTTCAATCCCTGCATCCTGTGAACTATGCTCACAAAGAATGTAGAAGGCTGCGCCAAAATGTACTTCCACCACTGGCAATACCAAGTACCTCTGGGGCATCACCTTCAACATCTCTACCAGACATACGTCCCCATTTTGAGAAAGTTAGAATGCACTGCGTGAAGTGCAATTGTTTAATTTGTTATGGGAAGCAATAAGTAGGCCTAGTTTGCAGAGCAATTGATAACCATCTATGGTAGTTTTTTTCCCCTCAAAGTTCATGCAGTCCAGTATGCAACAGTCAATGCATTGAGTGCAGCCCGATCAGACCACACATCATCGCAGGGTGAGCACACGCTAAACACCACACGTACCACTAACTCAGTACATCATAAATAATCGCTGCGTGGCCTTATTAAGGCAAAATTCAGTAGTCAAAAGACATTCTTACCAGTGCGGTCTCTGCCTGAACCAAGCATCATCGCAGGCTCCACACAAACCGCCCCTACCTCAGTGCACCGCAACTCATGAACCCTTTACAATAGAATCTTCTGTGTATTATTTCACATACAGTGCTCCTACCTCTGTACAGCAGAAGTCATAAACTGTTTACGATTCAATATCTGTGAATGATATCATGATTACTATTCTCCTTGTTACCAACAGCAACGTAATAAAATGGAGTCGAGAACATGGGCCTGTACCCCCTTCAACTGTCTATCTGTGCCTGTGTATTTATTATGTTTGTAAAATGCTGCTCCTGCACCCTACCAAATTATATTGTGCTGTAAATAGCGTATGCAACCATATTACCTCTGCCAGTAACACAAACTTCGATTATATAACTTTCTCTTGCTCATTCTACAAATACGAACGTACAAACTGGATCATTACAATACTGCAAACAAAGTGTATAGTACATTTATAAGTGTGTGCTATTGCTTGATTTTTTTAATTTATTTTTTTAGCATATTTATATAGCGCGAAGTCGACCCAAAACTATATCAGTGATTTACATGAGCACTGTATTTACAGTACATTTTCAGGCACACGTAGATTACGTCATTTCTCTACAATAACAGGATGTGGACGCGACTCCAAGCCTCGAACACTGATTTCCAGCACCAAGTTCGACAGTATACCCGAATGACCACATATGTATATATATATAAGCTGCTCTTCATATGACAAAAACTGCAACCTAAAGTTTTAATAGCCCTGTATTCCTACAGCTACAACACTCCACTGAATGTACAACAAACATTCATATTCACAGAAATGCATCATGTCCACCGTCTTTTATGTGTGCAACTATGGATGAATATAGGGTCAGTGATACCCCGTACCTTCCATGTTGGCCATGTTGTGGGACTTTACAGACATAATGACACATTTATGTTTAACACCCGGGTGACGGCAGCACTACAACACGGACTCCCAAATCAGGTGATTTCTTATATAGCTCATGACGGAACCATGCCCATAGCTCTGGAGTCATCGTTCACAGCCTCACGCAGCACTGCCGTACGTCAGTCCAGCCCACTCCGCTTACGCTTCCAGGAAAACATAACAACGCTACATGGCCCAGATTTCCATTGAAGTGTTTTCTTAGTTCCAGGTCTAGTTGTCAGAACGGCACACACACACTCCCTCATAGCTGGTATACACCCACACCACACCCATCCAGCAAATGCGTCACAACACACGTGACCCTACCAATAAAAAAGACGGGGCGCACATGCTCTACGCCATTTTAGAGTTGCTACCATCACAAGCGCTGTGATGGCCAGTCCTGGTGGTTCGGATGCTGCATGAAGGCCCAAACTACCGAACAGGGGGCTCACCACCACGTGTGTGGCCTCTTTGGTCACTGAGTTAGTGGTACCGCAAGGACTGAGCAGGTGAGGAACCTGCGATGAAGATGGGTGCACAAGTATGTCCTTTGCCGTAGTGATATCAAAACTCAGCACCAAATGTGAGACTTCTTGGTGGCAGAGCAGGACTGCATGATGTAGAACGTACCCTGTCCACGAAAAGGTGAGCAGTGAGGCCTGGGTGCGCAGCGGAGGGAGTAGATGGGGTGCAGCAGACTGGATACAAAAAAGCGAATGCAGCGATTTAGGCGTACACAGTCCTACATACCATATCTTATTGCATTTGTATTTTTTTTCCTATACCAGGAAAGTTTTTATAGTCGTTCACAAGTCCGTCGCTCGTGATGATTGAAACCACGTGCATCACTGTGCACCATTAGTTTCTATAACCGGATGGAAAACATTACTACTCTACTAATTCTTCATAAATCGAAGCCCATTAAACAAGATGGAACGTTACAAATAGTTGTATTTTTAATGCGGTAGGGAAGGTGTGTGAAAGGGTGAGGATATTCTACTCCACATTAAGATAGTAACAATTACCAATCATAACATCTTTCTTTTACTATCTTTTAGATGTAGAGCTTCAGGGTGCACTATGTCCTGGCACGTGGTGGAAGACACATCGGTGACAGAAAGGTGAGCTGCGAATATTCTTTTCTGTCACTCTCTCACATCCTGCCTCCTTTGATAAACAAATGACGCACAATCTTATCTTCCTTTTTATCTAACAGTTCTGGTGTAAACCTGGGCTTCTATTGGAATTTTCACAAATTCTCAAAAGCCTATTATTAAGCCCACTATGGCCGCTTTAAAGGCACTTTCCTAACGCTAAAGCGACGATAATTTTAACGCTGTCCTAGTAAATATGCCCCCAATATCGCGAGAAATACAGCGATAATTCATGTTCACAAGTGAAAAGCTTGTTAATATAAAGACTGTGGACTTAACATATCAATCCACCTCGCATATTAAACATGCTTAAGTCTACTTCAGAACAGATGTTAGGATCTGACATAAACTGCAATTACATAAAGTTTTGCTATCGGTCCTCAAATCCAGGGCTGCCTTGTAAATACAACGCTGTTCTCATACCTCCCTCTTCCATGTTATATTGTCATAGGAATACCTACCTTGCCACTGGGAACGCCTACATTGCAACTCATTGGAGATACTCGGCGAGCCGTTAGCATACCGTCTCCTAACATGCGTTAATGCAACTTAATGTCACCTAGTAAATAGGGCGATATAATTTTCGCCACATTTTTGTTTTTTTTACAAAATTTGCGGCAAAATGGCACTTGTTAATATGCCCTCAAGTTTGCTATGACAGAGCGGGAACCTCGACTCCCGCCCTGCCATAGCAAACAGCAGTGTGCCAGGGGTAGGCACCCCAAGACACATCAGGAGCCGCTCCTGTGGGCTGGTGTTCCCCCAGGCTTTCGACTTCTCCAGAATAGAGACCACGCAGCCCCCCTCCCAAAATATAAAAAGACCCGGAGGGTAGTAATCCCCGGGCTTAGATGGACCTTTGAGCTCCCTCACCCATTTCAAGTTCAAGTTCAAAAGCTTTTATTCGATTTGTACATACAAATCATACAAGCAAAAACACAATTGAAATATTAAAATCACAAAATAATCTTTCCTGAAAAAGGGAAAAAGCTAAAGTGCAGCAAGTGGAAGGTATTCATGCCTCTATAGGTCAAACATGTTCTTATAAAATACACGACGTTCTTACATGGACTAACTGGGAATCAATAGAAATTACTTACTAGGCCTTTACTGGGGACTGTATGTTAAAATTATTAAATAATCATTCAATCAATACTGTGGGGCACTGCATAAATACCTTAATACAGACATTGATATAAAATTCAAAGAAAAATAAACATATGTATACAGACAGGGATAATAACATTAATTTCATCATGAATAAACCCTGGCAGCTGTATAGCACAAGTACAGACAGGTCAGTAAACAACATTAAAGTACAAAACTTTTCCTGGCAGCTGTACATTTTAAAATAAAAGTAGCCAAGAAGAAACAAATCTCCTCGTTCACTAGTAAGGATAAAAATATCAGTGCTGTTTGTGTGGTACAGATGTTATATTTGATAAAAATTGGTTTAAGGTATTTAAGCCTAAAATACTGATAAAATTTACAAAAAAGTAAAAAATGGCAACTACTCTGACGAGAAATACCGTCACACGGACAAGGTGTGTTTGAACTAGTCTTTGTGTTTGGAAAAGCAACCAAGTGATGTACAATACCCAATCTGACCCGTGTTAAAACATACTGGTGGGAAGGGCGGGTCACAAATACAAGATAGGATTGCAGTCCAGAAGCTAAATTTAGATCTTTGTAAAATTTCAAAGTATCAAGATTTCCAACAGCTTTGTCTCGCTCAGCTTTACGAAAATTAAGGAACGCTATCTTAATTTCTTTTTTTGAAATGGATACAACCTTTTCCGGCTCACGAAACACATTAATGTTAAACAAAAGTAGATACCAATGATGGATGTATCTTAACCATAATACCCGTGAGGAATGATCCAAACCTATACAGTCAAGGATAATATCCTGAGTGAATCACCCATTTATTTTACATATGAATGGCGGTCCCCGGGCTACAGGGCCCCTCTGAACCCCCATCAAATGTAATATTTAAGACCCCAGGATTTGTATTTTAGACCCCAGGATTTGGCCCTCCCAGGTAGCTAATTTATAAACAAGCACAGGAGCCTGCGCTTCATTTTTTTTTTTTTACGGCGAATCCATGCACCCAGCGCACATTTCTCCATGTGGGACCCCCTAAGCAGGTCTAGAGGGTTAAAATATTTCTTACCTGCCCCCTTTATACGTTTTGAACACGTTCCATTGATGTCTATATCCTCGCTTCTACCAAGGCACAAAATGGCTGCCAGCACTTCCTGGTTTTGAATGTTGACAACCACTTGACAGCCAATTAGCATTCAGCGCGTGATTGGGACGGTGCACCTAGAGTGCGAGCAGGATGAGTGGATCCACCAAGGCCATTGATATATATGGACTTTTAATTTTAATTTTCTCAGGAACTACTGAACGGATTTACACCATTTAAGCAAAAGGCACAAGTCTGAACCAAGGACTACGTATTTGCCAAATTTGGAGTAATTCCGTTCAGCAGTTTGGGCTGTAACCGCGATGAACGGTTCCTATGGAAAATTGCATGGGGAAAACACGTTTTGGGACCCCCTTTTTTCTCGGCCCCTGCGTCACGAATCACCCCGAGACTTTCAGGAGAGAAGCGACCCGGAGTGCCCCACCAGTTTTGAAAATTTCGCGAAGATTCATCAACCAGCACCAAAGTTATTCCGAATAGATTGTTGCGTATTTCCTATGGAAAATAGGTCCTACCTATAACTACCTACTGGCGACCAGCAGTAGGTAATATATAAATATATAGCCACTTATGTAGTGTTCAATACTTTATTCTGTCACGCAGCACAGCACCTAACTCCATAGGCATGGCCAGTTCATTGCCAGTGATTTCCGCTACGCGTTTCAGGACCCTGGGCATCATGGTGAGCGTGTGCGGAGGACTCCCAGGGGCCATACGAATCCTGCCCACTTTTAAAAACGCCTGCACAGCGCATAAATTCACAGTGCATGCAAGGGGTTAAGCTAAGAGATATAGCAGCGGTATCTACTAATGGATGAAAGCATTGTAAAGACCGCAAGTACTAGGGTGCACTGAGCCAACACGCCCATGGGGTAGAACCTCAACGACGACTAAAAATAAAGATCACCTGTTACTCTGCCTCTCCTCACAAGCCATCCCCGTGAACAAGGGTGGGATGACGCCTGAAACACATAGGGGAAATCACTGGCAACAAACTGGCTGTGCCTAAGAGTTGGGTGCTGTGCTGCTTGACAGAATAAAGTATTGACCAAGACGTGTGTAGGTTTCCAATCTTCGGTTGTATTAATATGGAATATTGAACGGCCGACCCAGGTCACGGAGAAACCCCCGTGCAGAAGTGCGGGTCCAGCGCTATCACGAATAGGGCGCAGAAGGAACAACATGGTGTTCTGTGAAGAGAAACCAGCATGGCAACGACACTGTGGGGACAGAGCAACCCACTGCAGGTGTTTGAATTATGCTAGGAGATATGGCAGCGGTACCTACTAATGGATTAAAGCATCGTAAAGACCGCAAGTACCAGGGTGCACTGAGCCAACACGCCCACTTGGCGGAACCTTAACTAACACTGAAAATAAAGATCACCTGTTACGATGCCTCTCCTCACAAGCAATCCCCGTGAACAAGGGCGGGATGATGCCTGAAACGCGTAGGGGAAATCAGTGACAACGAACTGGCTGTGCCTATGGAGTTGGGTGCTGTGCTGCTTGACAGAATAAAGTATTAAGCACGATGTGCGTGGGTCTCCAATCTTCGGGTGCATTTATGTGGAATATTGAGAGGCCTACCCAGGTCATGCAGAACCCCCCCCCCCCCCCTGCAGAGCAGAAGTGCAGGTCCAGCGCCGTCACGAATAGGTCAAAGAAGGAACAAAGTGGTGTTCTGTGAAGGGAAACCAGCATGGCAATGATACTGTGGGACACAGCAACCCACTGCAGGTGTTTGAATTAAGCTAGGAGATATGGAAGAAGTACCTACTAATGGATGAAAGTATCGTAAAGACCGCAAGTAACAGGGTGCACTGAGCCAACACGCCCACTGGGTGGAACCTCAATGAACCCTGAAAATAAAGATCACCTGTTACGCTGTCTCTCCTCACAAGCCATCCCAGTGAACAAGGGCGGGATGACGCCTGAAACGCATAGGGGAAATCACTGGCAACAAACTGGTTTTGCCTATGGAGTTGGGTGCTGTGCTGCTTGACAGAATAAAGTATTGAACACGACGTGCTTGGGTCTCCAATCTTCGGGTGCATGCATATGGAACATATATATATATATATATATATATATATATATATATATATATATATATATATATATATATATATATATATATTACCTACTGGCGGTCGCCAGTAGGTATATATAGTTAGGATTTTTTCTCTATGGGATTTTTGAAAATTCTATGTCTAATAACTTTGGCGTTTGTGGACGGAATTGGCTGAAATTTTCAGGAAAATGGAACATTTTGTTTCTGAGCAGCCCCTGACAATTTGGGGGGGTTTCATCAAGGGGGGGCCGAGAAAAAAGTGGGGTCCCAAAACGCGTTTTTCCCATGTTAATTTCCATAGGGCGGTTGGCCTCACTTTTAGCCCGAACGGCTGAATGGATTTGCACGAAACTTGGCAAAATTGTAGGGACTGTTAGCCCGATGTGCCCTTGCTAGGTCTCAATATATGTGCTCCAGTGGATTTTGAGTAATTTAGGTTCAAAAAAAGATATATATCTGGGCGGAGCCTAACTACACATCTGATCTGATTGGCTGTCAGCACTTCATCCAAGAAGTGTTGGCAGCCATCTTGGGACCAATATACATGATAGCACCTCATTAAAAAGCATTGTAGTTAATAGAGGGTTTTAGGACTTTAGTTACATTATAAATCATTTGTTGATGGTACCATACTCGTTTTAGGAATTGTGGTGGGTTCTAAGGTGATTTTACCATGTGAAAAAACCTTCTGCTGTGATATCATGAATATTGTTTGAAAGAAAACTAATATCTCATGATTTTCCCACAGTGGTTTGGAAGGGGATCTATAAGCTAAACTGAAAGCATATTTTCTGTAAATTCACATTATCTTTCTCAGTCATGTGAAAATGAAGTCTGACATTCTCAGTAAAACATGTACATCCAACAAGGACAGAGACTGTCAGTTGATTCCTTTGTGTTCTACTGCAGCCTCCTAGAGTGTTCTAAAGAACAACTAGAGCGCTAACAGTCCTACTTATTACAAAGGTATGGCACACCTGAAGCCATCTTGATTGGAATAAAGTGGTAACTCTTAAAACATTTAATTTAAAAAGAAACAACATGAGGGGGTATATTTTGCCATAGAAAGTATGATTAGTGCTGCAGAATGAAAAATTAGGGCACATTTTGAGTGACTTCTCAAATCCTTTTCTATTTCATTAAAACATTCTGACATGCAGTCTCCCAAAATGGCCACCAGAGACAAAAGAGCCCAAATGTAGCCCAAATATCACCCAGATGTAGCCCAAGTATAGCCCAATGACAGAATGTCCCAGAGTGTTCTAAAGAACAACTAGAGCGCTAACAGTCCTACTTATTACAAAGGTATGGCACACCTGAAGCCATCTTGATTGGAATAAAGTGGTAACTCTTAAAACATTTAATTTAAAAAGGAACAAAATGAGGGGGTATATTTTGCCATATGAATTATGATTAGTGCTGCAGAAAGAAAAATTAGGGCACATTTTGAGTGACTTCTCAAACCCTCTTCAATTTCATTAAAAAATTCTGACATACAGTCTCCCAAGATGGCCACCAGAGACAAAAGAGCCTAAATGTAGCCCAAATATCACCCAGATGTACCCCAAGTATAGCCCAATGACAGAATGTCCCAGAGTGTTCTAAAGAACAACTAGAGCGCTAACAGTCTTACTTATGACAAAAGTATGGCACACCAGAAGCCATCTTGATTGGAATGAAGTGGTAAGTCTGAAAACACTCAATTTAAAAAGGAACAACATGAGGGGGTTAATTTTGCCATAGAAAGTATGATTAGTGCTTCAGAAAGAAAAATTAGGGATCATTTTGAGTGACTTCTCAAATCCTCTTCTATTTCATTAAAAAAATTCTGACATGCAGACTGAAACATGCACTTTGAATACCAGCAGCAGACGTCCCTGGTGAGCAGTAGCTTTACTACAGTGATCTAATGTGCAACTAGAGTGCTAACATTCAGAATTTATGGCAAATGTGTGACACATCTGAATGCCTTCTTGATGGAACCAAAGTAAACAAGCATTGAAAATGCAATAGATCTCGCCCTCGTTTAAGTTAAAGCCATTCTGTTTGTAATGAGGTGGCTTTTTAGCTTTGCTTTTATTAGTGTTTTTTCAACTTTCATGTAAATAACATGCATCTGTATGCATATAAGTATATGTATGCATGCATTTATGTTTGTATTTATATAGATATACAGATGATATATGTTTATATATGTATGTATATATATATATTCACTGAAAAAAACATAGGCTATAGACCATATATAGTTAGGAATTAGCATTTACAAAACCTTGAAAATTCACTGAAAAAACCATAGGTTATAGACCATATATAGTTAGGAATTAGCATTTACAAAACCTTGAAAATTCACTGAAAAAACCATAGGTTATAGACCATATATAGTTAGGAATTCGCATTTACAAAACCTTATTTTACTCACACAAAACCATTGAAATTCCATATATAGTTAGTTGCACTAACTATATATCGCGCACCCGCAATCCACTGCTGATGATGTCACATATTACATCATTCATGACATGGTCAGTGACATCACTGATGACATCACTGATCACCATAGTTTGTCAGGAAAGCAGAAACAACATAGAGGCAGGAGATGATAAAGAGATGTTAAATACACATTGGAGATAATATAGTGGGAGAATGGAAGTAACTATGAGCAAAATTACTATGTAACATAAAAAAGTTGCACAGTATATTTTAAGTCTCACTTTATATTATATCTATTTTGGTACTATTTCATAATTTGAATATAAAAAAGAATAATGTCTCAAACAATTTTTTTTTTTAAATAAAAATTTATTGCTGTGATTTTTCAAAATCTAAAAGAATTTCCAACATTAATTCATCAGGTATGTCCTCATTTGGATTCCATGATTCATTTTCTTCTACACAATTAATTAAGTCTTGGTCCAGAGAGTGATCCAAAAAGTCTATTTCATCTTTGTCTTCCTTAGGATTGTTTTCCATATTAATTTCAAATGAAATATTAATTTTATTTTCTTCTCCTTCCATTTTCTTGCTGTAAATTGCATAAAAAATAAATATAACAGTAGAGATAGGGCACTGTTGGGTTTAAGATCAGACAGGTATTTGTGAGTTTTTAACAGTGAAGTTATCTTTGGGCAGTGTATGGTTTCAGGCAGGAAGTAGAACTATTAAAAAGTGCCTGTGATGAAGCCTAAGTTAATTCATAATTATATCAGAGAAGCCTTACTCAATCCATAATTATAACAGTGAAGTCTATCTCAATCTCTAACTCCTACAGAGGGACAGTATATAACTTTCTGAAAACGTTTTGTCAAATTAACTTAAAGTGCACAACATAGTTCCCCTTCAAAAATATTAACTTACCTTTTTAAAGCAGTTGAAGTTTTCTGTGAAAATTCTTTTGAAATGTCCCTCAGGTACTATTAGTCAAAATGGCTGTGTTTCCCTCTCATTTTTCATATATATTCATGTACTTAACCAATCAAATGTCAGCACATAAAAGTAAAAAATTTAAGTAACATTTTAATTGGTTGTAAATTCTAACACTTTCATATGAGTTTTTGTCATGTAATTTACCTCAGGATATTTAGACAGAGCTACAGCCTAAATGCGTCAATGGAATTTAACCAAATTTGGGAAAATGGTAGGGACTGGTATGTAGTAGGGCCTATTCTATATTTGGTGAAAGTCTGTTCAGTGGTTTTTATGTAATTTAATTTCCCACATTTTTTTTGGGAGCGCTTCCCGGTGCGCGCCCCGGTACGCGCACCGGTAAGCGCTACGGGAGTCCGCCATTATGTGTTTTTGTAGAATTGAGACACAAGATGGAGGACAAACAACGTTGGAAATGGGTAGAAGGGGGCACAGTAGACACTTCCTGACCCTCTAGGTTTTCTGAGGGGAGTTTAGGAGGGGCATATATGCCAAAATAAAAAAAAATAAAAACATTATTTCGCGGGGGAGCGCCCGGTACGCGCACCGGGGAGCGTACCGGGGAGCGTACCCTGGTGAAAAATAGTGAAAAACGTTAGAAAAAGATAATGTTTTGACTGATCAGAGGTAGGGTAGCTCTGAAAAGAGCTTTTGGGTTCTGTGGCTGATTTAGGTACCTACAAGTAGGTTCCAATGCACAGTCTTAAATTCAGGAGGAATATTCTATTCCCCTCATCTGTGAAGTGCACACCATCTCCTCTGTAGATGTCTTGCATGTTGTAACGCAAGTTATTATTGTATATTGAACCCATTCCAAAGTCTCTCATGTAAGCAGAAACAGATTTATACACATATTTCCGTGCTTTCTCAAATTGTGGACAAAATTGTTTGGACCAGTTCCATTTCTGTCTTTGGCATATATTGGATAATACCAAGGCAGATTGTGGAAAAAGTGTCATCAATTGATCAAAGGTGTCCTTTAAAAACATTTCCAGACCAACCCCAGTCATAGTGCCCAAGTCATTTCCACCACAGTGCAGTATTAAGAGGTCAGGGTTTGGCAGATGCAAAAAGGTTTTCACCAATGGTATCAATTGGTGACATCTCAATCCTCTCTGGCCAATCCACTTGATTTCCACATTTGATAAATCAAGGTTGTGAAAATTTCTGCTAGCTGCATACCTTTGAGCCCAGTGGATGTAGCTATGTCCAATAATCCACACAGAATACATGATGAGAGAAGGTTCTGGTGCAGTCAGATGAAGTGTGGGAATGAAATGGCAGTTGGAACAGTAGGAGTTTACAAAAAAATAATTGTGGAGTTTCCCTGCTCTTGAATCACAGGCAATGATTGGTGGATTCAGATAGTTGAAAACTGAAAGTTAGGGTGCATGGTTGTGCTGTGTGAAAGAAGCAATTTGAATGGTTAAGAAAAAGTCACTAAAAGCAATAATGCCCTGGATAAGCTGGTGTATTGAGAGGTCAAACATCCTTGCTGACTTAATTTGCAACATTGTAGAATAAACTTTTGAACCTGAGAGTTCAGTTAGGAGGGAGTTGCTATGGTAACAGATAGAAAGGTCTGAGAGGGGGAAGGGTGTTGGTTTGAAAAAAGTGAGGGAAGAGTATTGATTGGTTGAAATGTGGCATATGTGTGTAGAATTAGAGGTTTTCTCTGCCAGTCTTGGTTTCAGTGTTTCGATTGGACACCTTTTGCTCTGCTAAAGAAAAATTGGTGTGTGTGTCTGACACTGTTCTCAATCTCCCAAAGCATTTGTAAAGGTAAGTAATGATTCATTTAATTTAGATAGACACTTGTTTGCTCTATGGAGAAGATTTGGAATCAGATAGTGAAGTTTCAGTAGTAAAATTAAACGCTTGTACATAGGACTTGTGCTGTGTTTGTAAAAAGTTATTTAAAAAACGATTTTGGGGTAAATGGATGGCTTATATTTTTGAGAAGAAATTAATAGTGTCTGCCTCTGTAAAGAATTGTATTTGAATGTTTTAGAATTATGTCACCTGCGTTATCTCAAATTAGGAAGCAGATTGAGATTTTTTCTTGTTGGTTTGTGGCATGTTTTTTGGAAATGCTTGATATTAAAATATGCAAGATAGAGGAATTGTCTTTTGTGAAATAGTGAGGTTTCAGGAGTAAAATTGAATGCTTGTACATAGGACCTGCGCTGTGTTGGTAAAATGTTATTCCAAAAACGATTTTGGTGGCAAATCAATGGTATTTACATTTGGGTCATATTTATGATTGGCTTGTGCTGCAGGTACATCACTTTTGATATGGGAAAAAAATGACGCACCGGTGGCGCAAGGCTTTCAAAAATAAGGCCCTGAATTTCTTTGGTGTTGGTTTGTGGTATGTTTTTTGTAAATGCTTGATATTAAAATATGCAAGATAGAGGAATTGTCTTTTGTGAAACAGTGAGGTTTCAGGAGTGAAATTGAATGCTTGTACATAGGATCTGCGCTGTGTTGGGAAAATGTTATTCAAAAAACGATTTTGGGGGCAAATCAATGGTATTTACATTTGGGCCTTATTTATGATTCCTTTGTGCCGCAGGTGCATCACTTTTAACATGGGAAACAAATGATGCACCGGTGGCGCAAGGCTTTCATAAATAAATGTATTTACTTTCACTCACTGCTCTTTTCATTCCCTCCGTCATTGCTGTTCCTTTTCTCTAGTTCCGTCACTACCTGTCATTCTCCATCCTTTACTTTCCTTCCTTTTACTTTCATCACCCATTCACATTCTCCCAGAACCTCTGCTTTAGTCTTCTTCCTCTTTCTTCTCTTCTTTTGCTCCCTTATTCATTTTCCTTTTCTCAGTTACTACCTCTTACACCTTTTCTCTGTCTTACTATCTATTACACAGTCCCTGTGTATTCCTACCTCTAGCTTTCTTTCTCTTTACACCACTCTCTCTGTCCCTCTCCTTATGCTCACTCCTTCATTATTTTTTTTTTTTTTTTGGGGTGCGCTAACGGGACGCGACCCGGTACGCGCACCGGGGCGCGCCCAAAAATATGCGCTTACCGGTGCGCACAACGGTACGCGTACCGGGAGCGCTCAAAGGCAAAAAATTAAAAATGAAAAAAACCATGAACAATATATATAAAAAAAATAGTATTACATAAATATACAATATAGGATTCATTTTAGAAACTATTACATTTCATAGCTATAGAAATTTGCTATTAAAAAAACAATGAAATTCACTGAAAAAACCATAGGTTTCACGCCAGTTATAGTTAGGAATTTGCATTTAAAAAACCTATTAAATTCACAGAAAAAACCATAGGTTTCACACCAGGTATAGTTAGGAATTAGCATTTAAAAAACCTATTAAATTCACTGAAAAAACCATAGGTTTCACACCAGTTATAGTTAGCTGGAAATTTTACTGACACAAAACCAATGAAATTCCACCTTATAGTTAGTTTGACTCACTATAACTTGCGCATGTAATGCACTGCTGATGACATCACATATTACATCACTCATGACATGGTCAGTGACATCACTCATGACATCACTGATGACACCATCCTTGTGACAGATTGGCAGACCTCCTTTCACTGTAAAGTAACCCTTGAAACATATAATCAAAAATAGAAACTAACATTTTCAAAAAAGTGGATATACCCATACCAGTTACAACAACCAATTCAGTAATTCCACCATCTATATACACATCCACTCATTCACCAACAGTTCTATATAGTCACTCATACATATACTCGCTCATCATATGTAGTGATAAACCTATACATCCTGTTACACACCGACAGTCATCAAAAAGTTACTCACACACATATTCACACATGCAAATAAACTAATAAACATCCATTTATTAACATATACAGATATACACACACTACCACCTTACTTCTAAGGAAACTTACACATACTTACTCTCTTAAACAATCACTTATAGAAACACATACTTATTTAAACAGGAACTGTTTCAATCTCTCACTCTCACATATACTGACTTATATATATCAATACTCACATATACTAGATTAAAACATATGTAGTTACTGATAAAGACACTACTGAGGCAGTCATTCACTCACTAACACACACATATACACACTCATCCACCCATACAGTCCTGCACCTATGCTGTCTTCAAAAAACATATAAACAGTGAGTCAGTCATTGATGCCTCTATATGCTAAGTAACAACCCCACCAAACCATACAGACACTCATTCTGATACTAAAAACATCTAATAACCCATATACACACACATGTAGCTACTCACCAACCCATGTAGCCATTTATACACAAAGTGAAACACTGATACAAACATTTAAATACTTAAACATTACTCGCTAATATATGTATTCACTAAGATACACTTAATAAGCCAGTTAACCAATCGTTTAAAAAAAAAACATTCATTAAGACAATAATTTAAACATTTATTCTTCCATCGACCTTTACATATTCATAAATAAAACAATTTAATTTTCAGAAAGACACACATTCACTGGATGGTGTCATCAGTGATGTCATGAGTGATGTCACTGACCATGTCATGAGTGATGTAATATGTGATGTCATCAGCAGTGCATTACACGCGCAAGTTATAGTGAGTCCAACTAACTATAACGTGGAATTTCATTGGTTTTATGTCAGTAAAATTTCCAGCTAACTATAACTGGTGTGAAACCTATGGTTTTTTCAGTGAATTTAATAGTTTTTTTAAATGCTAATTCCTAACTATAACTGGTGTGAAACCTTTGGTTTTTTCTGTGAATTTAATAGGTTTTTTAAATGCAAATTCCTAACTATAACTGGTGTGAAACCTATGGTTTTTTCAGTGAATATATATATATATATATATATATATCTCAAGTTTACATCTCAAATTAGTACCACCATGATTCAATTTTTAGACGTTGAATCATATGTCTCAGATGATAAACTGCATACCCGACTCCACAGAAAGCCTACGGCGGGCAATTCAATCTTGCAGGCAAATAGTTCACACCCAGGTCATCTAGTCAAAAGTATTCCGTACGGGGAATTTCTGCGTATACGTAGAATTTGCAGTTCCAATTCAGATTTGGAGTAATGCCAGAATGAAGCATATTTGAGATTTTGTGCAAGAGGCTATCAGACATCCTTATTACAGGAAGCTTTGAATAGGGCGAATAGCATGAACCGAGAAGAGTATCTCACTTCCACCAGTGCCAACAGGATACAGATTGGGCAAGAGTTGACAAAGGAAGCCCCTGATAAGGTTAGTTTAATCACCACCTTCAACAGTGAGGAAAAGAAGGTGAGGGGGATATTGAAAAAGCATTGGCCTTTGTTAACCCTTTCGATGCTCATGACGAGCTCAGCTCGTCATGATGCACAGTTGAGCTGTGCTGATGACGAGCTGAGCTCGTCATGAAATGATGTACTAAAGCATTTTCCAGCACAGGAGGGGAAAACGCCTAGCAGCCAAGGTGTTAAAGACCGACATCAGTGTGGCACCATTGTTACCAGATGAACCAAACATAATTTTTAGAAGAGCTCCCTCAATGAGGGATGCTCTGGTTAGATCCAGTCCCGAGGTCATCATAAAGAAAAATTGGTTGTCAGACAAATCTGGGTTTTATAAATGTATCTCCTGCAGAGCATGCACATTTGGTATTAATACCAAAGAATACTGCTCTGCATTTGATCCTGTGCCTTTTCAAATGAAAGGGCATTTTACATGCCGCACTGATTTTGTGGTCTATGTGCTCCAATGTACTTTTGGGCTAAAGTACATTGGGAGCACCAAATTACAGGCTTTTAATTGTATCCTCCAGCATTTAAGGGCAATTGTAAATTCTGATGAAAACTACCCAGTTGCACGCCATTTTGGTCTGGTCCATAAGAAAAATTTGAACGATCTGCAATACTTCATTATTGATGCAGTGCCTAAAAACATCAGGGGTGGAAACAGAGAGAAATTGTTAAGACAACTGGAAAGCAAATACATTCTGCTTTTAGACACTAGGATTCCGAATGGAATGAATACAGGGGAGGACCTGCATTGCTTTTTATAATTATGGGTCAACAGAAGAGTGGCAGACTTCTGGTTCCTGTTTTAGTTGCACCCCCTTATTCCTGTTTTTTGTATGAATCCAGTGTTACCTGTTCCCTATGCATAATCAGCTATGTAGCTAATTGCTATTCTATCTTTAGAATTATCCATCTAGATTCTCTAGGATATGATGTGGCATTGTAGCATTGCATCTGGATTTCTATTATGTTGACACGTATGCCATGAATTGATTTATTCATTGAATGTAAAGCTTCGTTAGACAGCATTTTGTGAACATAAATATAGGATGAAATGTGCACTAGGCCATAAGCTCCTTCTTTTGTTAATAGCTGTCATCATATCAAGTTTGTTATTCCGTAGCATTCTGTGCTGGTAGTAGAATTGTTTTATAAATTCATTATTACATGTAAACCTGCATAATCGGCTTAACATGCAACACCACATTGTCCTCCTTTATTATTAATCAGCCAGTGACCCATTGAATACAACTGAGGCAGGGATCTACCTCCGTGCCACGGCTGATTTTGCACTTTGCACTTTGCACGTTTGTTTGCACGTTTTTATATCAATTTTTAGCACTTGCACTTTAAGAATTCTGGGGTTCTTTGCCAGTAGTAATTCCATCCTATAGTACATAAACCGTTTTAAACCTGGTATGTTCTGCGCAAATGGTTTAACAGCCATAAATTCTAGAAATGAGAATTGTACATTTGCGCTCTCCGTGGTGTATTATAAATATGAACTATATTTGTTTTTACAATGTTGTGGAGAAAAAAATAATATTTTTACTAAAAAGAACACTCGGATTAATTGTTAAAATGATATTTTGTTACCATTGTATTTTCTCTATGTTTATGGATGGGTAACGCCCCTTCTTTGTCAATTGTACACAGTATTTAAACACCGGTATTGGTTCCGCTAGTCATGTGATCAAGGCTACTGTGATGTACCCGAAACGCATCATGCTGGTGACAAGGGGTCAATAAACTTCCTTTGAAATCTACTCGTAGCGCTGTGGAGTGGTCTGTACCTGTTTTTTCTTTGTTGGGATACATTTCTGAGAGGGAGGCGTAGCAGGAGTTTGAATCGTATATATATATATATATATATATATATATATATATATATATATATATATATATATATATATATATATATATATATCACGCTCCAATTCCTCCTCATATGCGAGAAAGACGACAGCACTCGGGGGTTACTTTTCGAAAAAGTGCAGGTTTATTTATTCCTTGCAGGCACCCTCCACAAACGCGTTTCGGCGTGCTGCCTTCGTCAGTGTGGTAACAACGTATGCATTACTAGGTGGATTTAAATAAGACATTCTCACTTTCAAATTGCAGTAATAGAAAACGACAGAGGACAACCCCACTGTGGTTGCTGTAGGCGCCATCTCTGAGTGTCAATGTGCACAACCTAAAGATGTTACACAGGTTAAGCAATGTAGCCCACAGATGGGCAAATCCATACAGGGCGTGGGTATACATAAAAATCATACTGTTCAAGACATAAACAGAATAAGAATAAAGCCGTGGATCGGCTAGGGTCCTCTATCTAGTATATCAAATAAAAATCCACCCATATACTGCACGAAAATGCCATCTTATGTTACCGAAAGAAGATCATAAGATCATTATGCTGTACAATTCCATATCTCAAGTTATATTCGTACACATTGTTGTGTGAGTGCATTCATGCAAGCCATGAGACACAACAATGTTGAAACCTATGCATGGATAAAAACTAGACACAGGAACTACCTGAGCGTACAGACCGTGCAGAGATGATGAGATAAATCATACATTTTCACAGGGTAATTGCATCTTACAATGTGAGACAAACAAACAGATAAGTGCGTCGGCATACGTCATGTTCAACTTCTCATTCCAGCCACAGTGAGGACCCTGTATATATTCTTTGATCACCTGGAATGTGTACTCCAATCTTCCCAAGACATTTTGTTCTAGCAGGGAAAGGTTCTGTCCTACATATGGCCTGTATACACTGTAAACGGTTCTATTTTCCCAGATGGAACGCCATCTCCTCCCCCGCATTCAAACCCCTGGGATGCTTCGTGGAAAGGTCTATAATGAACCTAGATTCCAGTCTGCGGAGTCGTCTCAAGCGATCTCCGCCCCTCGCAGTTATGGGTATGGTATCTAGACCGTAATACTGTAATAATTTAAACACCGGTATTGGTTCCGCTAGTCATGTGATCAAGGCTACTGTGACGTACCCGAAACGCATCATGCTGGTGACAAGGGGTCAATAAACTTCCTTTGAAATCTACTCGTAGCGCTGTGGAGTGGTCTGTACCTGTTTTTTCTTTGTTGGGATACATTTCTGAGAGGGAGGCGTAGCAGGAGTTTGAATCGTATATATATATATATATATATATATATATATATATATATATATATATATATATATATATATATATATATATATATACTTTACAAACGACATTACACCGGAAAAAAACGGCAGGAAACTCCCTATTGCATGCCTCAAGTTCACACCCACATCACCTAGTGAACAGCATTCCCTACGGTGAAATGCTTAGGATAAAGAGGATATGCCGCACACACGAGGAATTACAGCTAGCCCAGAAACAGAGCAAAGAAAGATTCCTAGCCAGAGGCTACACTAAACAAACTATAGATAGAGCCATAGCGAAAACAATGTTAGTTGAGAGGGAAACTTTATTGGTCAGTAAAACAGATAAGTGCGATAAACAAAACAAAGAACATCAGGCAAGCCAACTAAATTTGGACGAAAAGAACTTTCGCTTGATCCTAGGATACAGCAAACAACATAAGACGATACAGAAAATCATTCAAGATGAATGGCCTACAGTATTGAGTGACCCAGTATTAGGACCCCTGCTCCCGCAGAGGGTGTCCATTACTTATAGTAGGTGTCCTGCAATGAGAGATTGTCTAGTTGTATCAGATCCAGAAATTATTGGCAAACCTACCTGGTATCAAAACCTGAAAGGTTTTAAAAGATGTCCCACATGCAAAGCCTGCACACACGGCATAAACACAAAAGCATACCTCAGCCCCTTCAAGGCCAAACCTTATATGATTAACAAGATGCTGAATTGTAAAACAGAATTTTCTGTATACGTGTTAACATGCCCATGTGGGTTAAACTACGTGGGGTCAAGTAAATTACAAGCACACGTTCGAATACTTCAGCATCTTCGAGCCATCACGAATATGGATAACACCTACCCGGTGGCTCGTCATTTTAGAACATTCCACTGGTCAAACAACAAAGGGTTAACATATTACCTTATATATGCAATTTCCCCAAACAGACGAGGATGGGACCGTGAGAACAAACTAAGGAGGTTAGAGACGAGGTATATTTTGCTGCTGGATTCAAAACATCCGAATGGATTGAATCTTACAGAAGATTTATATACTTGTCTATCCTAGTTAAACATGAGATAAAACAGCTTTCAATATGGATAAGACAACCAGCCATCTGATCGTTAGAAACATGAGATTTATTTGATATCCCATAAAAAAATACACTAAAATTAAATCACCAGATATACATGAATAACAAAACGGTGTTTTAAGTTGTAAATAATGTATATATGCATTTTTATGACCAAACGGGGTACAAAAGATTTTAAAATGTGTAAATATTTTATGAATGTGTTTTAAAAAATGTTTATAAATGTTTATAAAGGTGATTAAATATGATTATTTGATGCTTAAAGGGATACCAAGAAATGTCAATATATGTGGCGGTAATGCACAAGTGGGATAAATAAGACAGATGTGTAATGATATAAGCCGATTAGTAATGTTCAAAAGTCAATAGCAAGTGCAATGAAGTTCCAATAACTACAAACGTAAATAATGAACAAAAGGAAACTATGTATGTGTAAATGGTTTATGGAACGTTGAGTATAAAGCTGAATTAACTGGTGATAATTTGGTTTGTAGAAAAGGAGAACAGTAAATGAAAAGGATTTCTTTTAATAGCACTATCACTTACAAGCACTTTATTGTTGAATGTTGTCATGGTAATTGGAGAGACAAAAAATATAACTAAAGTAACAGGTTAAAGGACAAATGTATTTTACAGAAATTTAAAATAACATCAAATATAAAAAGCTAAATGATTCGCATTTTTATAATTTGTATAAAGTTGCACGTAAAGTTTTAAAGCGTATTTTACGTATAGTTTGCACAGCAACTGACAGCCTTAACCGATGTTACAAACCCAGGTATTATACGATGATTGTAGTATGTTTTCCATGTCCATGGCAAATTGTCATCACGTGATTCACATTTTCTGAAAGCACTGTCACTTTAAATAGCCTTCATGACTAAATGAATTTGTCGAGTGAACAAGCGGCGATCGCGCCGCGAAACGCGTCTCTGACATCTGGCTAAAATAAAGAAATAAGCAGCACGATAATCTTGGGTCCGTGTCCTGTGTGGCTCCTGCGCGTGATTTAAGACGTGGCGTCTAATACAGGATTTGTGATATATATATATATATATATATATATATATATTCACGAACTCCGTTCCCCACACGCTGCAGTTTTCCCAGACGTGGGGCAAGAACAGACACAGACCACAAGGTAGTAGATGCCGGTTTATTTCAGTGCTGTCGCCATAACGTTTCTGCTCTCAACGAGCCTTGATCACATGATCATATATATATATATATATTTTTTTCTTTTTTAAGCATGTGTATGCATGTATACCTATATATTTATTAATTTCCATGTAAACACGCCCATTGCCACACACTCTTCTGGTAGACATTTTGAAGTGCCCATAGTAAATAGACTATCTTCCCCTGTGAAACAGTAGTAAACAGCAGTTTGTACGACATTGAGTTACTTGTTGAAGGGGGTGTAAACCTACTCAAGCAGCAACCACAGTCCTTATCAGTGGGAATTCACAAGCAAACCCCAAATTAACCTGTGCTTGACCATCTGGTAGCTTGGCACAAAAGCTGTCAGGCTTAACTTAGAGGCGATTTGCATAGTATTTATGCAGCACTTCAAACAATAATAAAGTGAAATATAACGCAAGAAAAATACCATATGAATTTAGAAAACTAAAATAAAATGTAATAAATAATTTAAGACAAAAACCACATAAATCTAATTAGTATACCCTGAGACATGCAATTTTAAAGTTTAATTCAAAATAGAAACCAAAAAGCACATAGTGCCAACTGTGGTTATCTGGTCGGTCTGGACAGGTTCACTATCACAAGTTCAGGCAGACCACAATGGAGCACGGGCTTCTTTAGGGACCAGGTTAGGCCCGCTGAACAAGAGTACCTTAAATCCTGGTTGCGGAACGATAAAATTCCTTGCATTGAGTTGAACTGTGCAGCTTCAAGGCACTGTCAGTGTGGAATTTGCTATGCAGCAATTGTTGATAGGAGCTTGAGATGCGAGGCGCTGCATTGTTGTTGAGGAAGTCACTGGGGCTGGCCAAGACTTGGATAGATATGCATCGGTGCTGAGATCGAGATGCGCCTCTCTGGCCTGTTGCTGGGGCTTGCAAGAACTTGTACCAAGATGTGTAGCACTGCGTCAACCATGAATAGTATGTGAAGCTGTGGACCTGCTGTTTTACATTCATTGCCTGCCACAAACTACCTGAATTGGGGAAAGAGGCCTGTTGATGTAGGAAGGCCCCACTTGCGAAGGTCAGGGACCTCGTGACCCTACAAAGGCCATATAGATCACATGCAGGGAAACACAAACTAATTTTTATTCGCCTAAATTATGGGTAGGTCTGTAATTGGGTGCCCCATCAATCATTCCTTGCATAATGATCTCCGCCTGCATCGCGCCTTCCACGGGGGAGTCGTGCACCTGAGCGGACTCCCTTAGAGGAGGGAAAAGTTCACAGGCTCAGATCTGTCTGAATCACAACTCTCATTTCTCTCTCAATTGCACATTTTGTAAATCGACAAAATACTTGTGCATAAATCAGTTTGCAAATATGCATCAAATTTTGAGCAGTGGAAAATAATTCAGTTAATCTACTCACTGCCAAATTATTTTCTTCGAGCAGCTATGGATGGGGTAGAAATGATCTTAAACATGCTTTCGACTCCAGGGCAAGTGAGTAATATATTACCATATTACCAGTGACTAACAAATATACAATTTTTAAGGTAAAGATAAATGAAGTACTAAGAGATATGGGGCACAATTATCGCGTGAAATCATCCTACAAGTCAGTCTTAAGTCTTAGTAAAGAACAAGGGGGCATATTACCAACAACTAGCGATAATTTTTGTCTCTAACTTGTTTAGAGACAAAAATTATCGCCGCACATCGGCGATTTTTATCGCAGATAAACCTTGCTATTAGCAAGGTTTATCGCAAATGCGATAAAAAACGGCCGCAATGCATGAATATCGCTGAAAAGTCAGCGATATTCATGCATTATCGAGCAAATGCTCTTAGCCATGTTATCCACCTCCCATTGGATAACATGGCTAAGAACTGCTCAGGGCAGGTGTTAGCTTTTGGAGATATTCGCGCTTAGCGCGAACATCTCCAAAAGTTGGTAATAGGAGATAGCGATGTTAGGGACTGTTTCCAGTAGCTAACATCTTGGCACGCCCACTTTGCATGTCATTAGTGATAAATATCACTGACATGCAAAGCGGGGCCCAAGATGGTCGCTATCTCCTATTAGCTGTCACTAACTGGTGTTAGCAACAGCTTGGTAATAGGGAGATAATTTTATCTCCGCTTTCTTGGCTTTTAAAGCCAAAAAAGCGGAGATAAACCCCCTTGATAATATGCCCCAAGGTATTTATCCATGGTGCTAGTGTATACAACATGTGTGTGGAGCTTTGTGCCCCAGTGACTTACAGGTGAAGAGGTATTGGAGCCTGGAGTGCAGTAATGTCCATGCCGGCATGGCCCTTCAGGCTGGGTCAGGCCGACTGTGCTGCAGTACATGCCACGGGCACATGGTTTGCAGGATGCTAAGTCGGCAATTCCAGTGGCATCAGAGTAAGTACCCTAGAAAAAAGGAGACAATCATGAACTTCTTTACGCGTAAACAGTAAACAAGAGGAGTCCAGTTTCTATTTTCGACTTTTGAGACAAGAAGTGTAAATAGCTATCTATCTTTATGCTCTTTTCACATTAAAACCTTTGCAACCGTTGTCCTGACCAAGGGTGGCAAGGAAGACAGACGCTCCTGAACAAGGGTGGATGAAAAGGTGGAAGCTAGCAACATGCTACCACTGGCAGTTTCTCCCTCACAGTTGGAACAAGAGAATGGTCCACTCTAAAAGGAGCACCAAGAGTTTGCACCCCAGTTAGGCAAATTTGCCAAATGTTTTGGTATTTCAGCCAATCAGATTCAAAAGAATTGCATTTCAAGCTGGCCCACTACTACCACTATTTCATAAAACTAGGTGTAAAAATGTAGAGACGAACATGGTCTGCTAATACAACACACCAAGGAAACACCAAACTGTCCAGGCTCATCTTTCCTTGCCCTTTCCACTTCTTTTGTACTCCTGAATTTGTTTTGTTCCTCTGCATTCTCCTATATTCGCACTTTTCCAAACCAGTTAGCCTTCTCTTACCATCATCCTCTCCCTGTTCACTGCCTCCATATCATGAGGAGGAGGGTACTGATAATAAAGGAAAAACTCTGCAGTGTTATGTGGTTGAAGTTGTGATTAAACAAGGTAGACGAGACCTTCTTATTTTCACTCTCCTTCCATGACCCCTTAACCCCTCACCCAAATGAAATTTGTTTTTCCACCTTGAATAACCTTCCAACTCTACTGGCGTCCTAAATAGAGGTGGGTTTAGCTGGAAAGGTTGAAAGGGTCTCCACTGCAGTGTTACGATGGTATGCTATTTGTTCATGAACCCTATTCCTCGTAATGCTACCTCATTCCTTTAGTCCCCCATCTCTGTCCACTACCACCTATCCCACTATCTTCCCCTTCACCCTACATAAGCAACATTCTTGTAATCGCCCAAATATCACACCATCCTCTCTCTTCCATACTAATCTCACTATCCCGGAAATCTTGAGGAATATCATTAAAAGAATCCAACTTTATGCATTCAGGCACAAAATGGAAGAGGGCGTTCGACATGTGGAATACCTATTTGAAGTCATTTTTAAAAATTCCTGAAGAGCAACAGCCTAGGTCTCATGAACAAGATTTAGATAACGATTCATTTGCATTATTTGAAGTCTATTTAAACTGGCTTTCAGGCAATGTTTCCCCTAGTTACCATATGGCTCTCCTTTCGCTCCCCAGCGCCAAGCTGTTGAAGTGCACTGCTTTTTGTTTTCTCCCCAAACTTGACAAGCTGACAACTGCAGAATTCTATCGGGCCACTCACGTACCCGCTGACTTCCGTTTTTCGTTCATGGAAAATATTTGGTCCCACAATTGTAAGCATGAATGTACCCAGACCTCCAAACAAAGTGAATTAATTACTCATTTGTCAGAATAGATTTTTTTGATTCCCCTTCACAAAAATGTGAAACTGTTATCTTTTCTTGCTTCAGTAATCTATATATCAATGTCGTTAGATCACACTGACATCTATGTCTATGTGCAACTCTGAAAATTAACTTTAACAAGGACAAGGATTTTCCCTGACCTCTTACTTCCAGTCTCTACTTCTTAATGCCCAAACAACTGCACATCACTACTTAGATCAGTAAACTGGCAGTCTTCACCAATAATTCACTAGCTTCACTCGCCAATACTAGCAACTTCTTCAGTCTGAAATCACTCACCTTACGCTAGGACTGTGCAAACCGCATTGGATCTAACTCGATTTAAATTAGCTACATTAATGCACCGTAAATAAACAATGCATGTAGGCACACATTATACTTGTTTTGCAAATTGTAATGAATCAAACAAAAATAGCACTTAGACCATCGCCACCATGTAAGCATCTGTGTTCATTCCCAAAGTGTATGAAAAATGAAAAGCAAGTATCATTGAGCCAGTATATAAGAGTAAGAAAGTCGTTAGTTAGTATACGTATTTCATTCAAGACTAGGCCATGAAAGGAAGAAGCCAAGGAAACATTCTGAAAACACGCTAGTAGCACCTTGGTGGGTAGCTGCTGTATGGACATATAGCGGTTGTCTCTATACTGGAGGGGAGCAGCTTGTTTAAATGCTTGTCTCAAGCTGGTTTTGGATCCTGGCATGGTGTAGTAATTTATTATATTGGTGTCATAGAAAGCTTTGCAATGTAAAGTACGTTTAGGTATTGGCAGTGTAGGCTGAGACAGAATGCCGGGCTGATATGTTGATACCGGTTGGAATGGTTTCGGGCTAGTGCAGTCAGTTGTAGTACAAGGCAAGAGTGGGTATTGGCTTGTGGGGCTGGAAGCATGGTACATCACATCACCATCACAAGCAGTAAAGTTTACCTTTTTGGAGGAAGGTAAATGCCACTTTGTCAATGACGAAAGCATGTTAGCTTTGGTCCAAGGACAGTGGCAGTGTAAATGTGTTTGATATGCTGATCTCGTAGACTGAGATGTCGATAGTGGGGATTAGTTTGCTTTATTGGTACATTGAACTGTTTCAGTTTCATGTGTATGTATTTGGTTTGAAATTATGTACTGCCTTATATAGAAAACTCTGAGCATCTTACCTCCAACACAGGCATGCTGGGGTTAATCGATTATCAAAATGCCAAACTAAAATGCACTCAATAGTCAAGTAAAACCACACAAAACCCTTGAAGTCCCTTACCAGTGGACATGAGATAGGCAGGATGCTGCCCGCTGGACAGTATTGTCCCTTTGGACAGGTAAAGGACTTTGCAAGACTTGTCTGATTGCAGAATGTTCCTTCCAAACACTTCTGACACTGAGCTTGGCCACGCAACTGCACAGAAAATTAAGGAAAACAAATTGCAAAGGAAAAAAGGTACATATGAGTCTGGAGAAAACTATTGAAAACAATTCCAGCAGCAATTCACATTGTAGAATCCTTTATCAGCAAACACATGACAAAGTAAACAGTCATTGACATAGCCAATAGGTCTCGACTTTGGGACCTTATAAGTGTGTAGCCACAGCTATTGGCTTCGCCAGTGTCTTTACGATATGGTGTAGAGCAGTGTGGCTGCTGTGCAGCATGTTGAAAAGTTATAATAAAAAAGCGTTGTATTTTATTTTAGATACAGCCGATTTGAACGTTGTCTGGTACAGGAATCTTCCGCACGCCGCCATTACCGGCAAGGAGGAGCCACGGACACGCCCACCCCTGGTGGCCACGCCCACCCCTCGCCAAGCCCATAAAGCGCGCTCTGAATACCAGAGCTGCACTCTGCCCGAATCTCCTGAGGCGGAAGCCGGGAGCGACGCTTAGACTAAAAATTGAATATTGGTTTTAAAATTGTCTTTTCTTGTGACTTTTAATTCACTTTTGCGAGCACCCTCCAGCACCTACCTGAATCACCAAAAACAGCCGATTTGAACGCTGTCTGGTACAGGAATCTTCCACACGCCGCCATTACCGGCAGCGAGGAGCCACAGACACGCCCACCCCTGGTGGCCACGCCCACCCTTCCAACGTCCCTCCTCCCCCATAAATCATGTGTCATTTCAGGCAGCTCAGCGGACGGGCGCAGCGGGCGCGCCGTCAGCGCGCCGAAGGCGCGCCAAAGGCAAGCCCATCTGGGCCCGTCCGGGCCCAGCCGGCCCCAGGCCCAACCACTATGCCCATTTCTGCCAGGAAATGCCTGACTTATCCCCGGGACAAGCTTCTTGCCTTAAAAACCCAGAAACACCCATCTTGCACGCGCACCCTGACGGGTGACAACCCATTCACCAGGTGCAACCTCTGCAACCCGGTCGGCTCGGATCCGGCACCTAAGGGTTTACAACTAGGACTACTCAACTGCAGGTCGCTCGTGAAGCATGCGCACGAAATCAATCTCCTGATCGCAAACCATGCCACAGACATCCTGTTTCTCACTGAAACGTGGCTCACCCCCAGCAACGGCCCCGATATAGTCCTTACACTCCCTCCCGGGTACCTCATCTGCTCGCTGAATAGACCAGAGGGTAGAGGAGGTGGACTAGCCATAATTTACAAGGATGTCTTTACCTGCAGAACCTCGGACGCCAACATCAAGGGATGTGAAAGCTGTCACTTTGCCATACAAATCTCCCCAGTGACTTCGCTGTCGGGAATTCTGGTATACCGCCCACCGGGCCACCTAGCCGAATTTCCGAGCAAAATCATCGATCAGATCACTATTGAGTGCACGTCCTCCTCCAACTACCTCCTTCTGGGGGACCTCAATGTCCACTTCTTGGACCCGGTTGACAAGCAGGCGACAGAACTGCTTCAGGACATCACCTCCACCGGCCTTGACTTAAAAAATCCACAGGCCACTCATGAAAGAGGGCAACTGCTCGACCCCATATTTACAAACATCCCGGACCTGAAAACCCAAGACCACGTCCCCCTCCCTTGGACCGACCACTTCCTGGTCCCCTTTGTATGGGCTATCAACATTCCGCCCCCGCAACCCTCGAAAATCAGAACCCGTACTAGACGATGGCATAAACTGGACCCAGAAGAATGGACAGCCAAACTATCGGGAAACATTCCCGTCCCCTCTCAAGACCCCATAGTCGCGGACAACGACTTCAACACTTGGGTCTCCCAATCTCTTGATGCCATCCTGCCAAAAACCAGCTCTCTGAAACGCACCAAGAGAGTCAACCCATCCCCCTGGTACACCCCCGAACTCAACCTTCTGCTCAAGACCTGCAAGAGGAACGAACGACTTTGGAGGAAGGATAAAACAGCAGAGAAAAAAGACTCATTCCGCACCTCCGTAAATGCCTATAAAAAGGAGCTACGTAACACCAAAATCGTATTCTACGAAAGCAGAATCAAAAACGCTGCAAGCTCGGCCCACAAAACCTTTGCCGTCCTCAAAGAACTCCTTCACCCCCCTGACCCCCCCTTCAAACCTCTTGACCCCAAAGAAGCGGAAAGCAAATGTACCAATCTTGCTAACTTCTTTGACGAGAAAATACAAAAAATTCTCGCGGCCATTCCCCCCCCCGAACCGGGCCAACCGGCTCACACGGACTGGGACCCTACCAGCCCCTCTCCTTCCCTGGATGCCTTCGGGCCAGTCAGCACGGAAGAGGTTGTGGCAACTTTAGCCTCTATCAAAAGTGGGTCCCCCCTCGACCCCGCTCCCCTCCGCTTCCTGAAAACAGTGACCAGCACCATCATCCCCCCCCTTACGGCACTGATTAACTCTTCCCTCTCGCAGGGCATAGTTCCCGCCAGCTGGAAAGCGGCAGCGGTCAAAGGCCTACTAAAAAAACCCTCGTTGGACCCACAGGACCTCTCTAATTATAGACCCATCTCCCTTCTCCCAGGAAATAGTAAGATCACCGAAAAATTAGTGAACAAACAACTGTCACTTTTTCTGGAGAGCAACAACCTACTAGGGGTCTCCCAGACAGGGTTTCGTCCAGGCCAGGGCACTGACATCGCCCTCCTGGCAGCAGTGGAGAAGGCCAGAAGCATTCTGGACACGGGAGGATCAGTGGCAGTGGTCCTCCTGGACCTCAGTGCGGCCTTCGACACTGTGGACCATCTCACCTTACTCCAACGACTGGGAGAAATAGGAGTAAGGGGTACGGCCCTGAAGTGGCTAAAATCCTTCCTTGCAGGCCGTTCCTTCCAAGTCTGGGAGAACGACAGCCACTCACCCGTCATCCCCCTCCACTGTGGAGTACCGCAGGGCTCATCCTTGAGCCCTACGTTATTCAACGTATACATGGCCCCACTGGAGAAACTGGTAAGTCCGTTCAGCGTCTCAATTGTCAACTACGCCGACGACACCCAGCTGGTGGTAACCCTCTCACACCCCCATCACTCCCCCTCTGACCTTCACAGTTGTCTCACCGAAGTTTATCGCTGGATGAACCTCTCCTCACTAAAGCTAAACGGCTCAAAGACCGAGATACTGATGCTTGGCCACAAAGAGACCTCCTTGCTGCCGCACCTCTGGCCCAGCTGCTTGGGTGATCCCCCCGCTCCTAAGGAAGAGGTCAAAAGCCTAGGCGTTTGGATCGACAAAGACTTGAGCTTCAGAATACAGGCAAAAAAGACGGCAGGAACATGCTTCGGACTACTTAGAGCCTGTAGAAAGATCTTCCCCCTGCTCCCTGCGACCGCCAAGAAACTCCTGATTCAGGGCCTTATCTTGGCGAGACTGGACTACTGCAACGCAATCTACCTGGGAGCTACCAAAGCCACCCTCAACACCTTGCAGAAAGTCCAGAACGCCGCAGCCCGCCTGCTTACTGGCACTCCCGCAAGATCCTCGGCTAAGCCAGCTCTCCAGGCTCTCCACTGGCTCCCAATCAGAGAAAGGGTTGCCTTCAAGGCTCTCTGTCTTGCCCACAAAACCTTGAACAACAACGGCCCCCCTCTCCTCAAGGAATTTATTATCCCCTACAAAACGGAAAGGGCCCTCCGATCCAGCGGAGAAAACCTCATCACAGTCCCCAGAGCTAAAAAAGCCAGAACCGGTGGCCGCCGCTTTGCGGTCCACACGGCCAAACACTGGAACAACCTCCCACGAAGACTGAGGACAGAACCAAATCTCTTCCAATTCAGGAAATCACTAAAGACTCTCCTCTTTCCTCACCCATAATTTCCTCCTCTGCCGAAACCAAAGGAGACTCAGGTTTAGCGCCGGGATGCTCCAGGGTTACTGCGCGCTCTACAAAACCTTTAAATAAATAAATAAATAAAACAAGAAGATATTATGTAGAACTGAACGACCCTATTAAAAAAAATTAACAGAACAAATGTATTCTAGTTTTTTGTTCTTGTAGAAGATTATAAATTGTTTTATGTAACATTTCCCATAGACTGATTTAGACATGTATGATTCATGTCTCTTTATATTATAAATGTGTGTGATTTAATGTGCTCTGACACCCAATTCTATTATGAGTAGTGCTAGAAAATACATGAATGTGAGAGAGGGGCTAGGAAGAGATGAGGGGCACTGTTGGAGGGTGGTAGTGAGGGAATCAGTTGAGAAGGAGGTCATGGGGAGGTGGATGAGGCAGCAAAAAGATTGTAACTCAGTGAGCCACCAGCAATAAAGATGGGCCTGCTCGTCCTGGTGCACAGAACTTTGCAAACACAACTTCAGTCAGGATCCGTGCCCATTTTCACGATAACCACCGATTATAGAAACGAGCATCATGTAAGTTCTGGATCAAGGTCAAGCACAATTTACTTTATTTATTGAATGTAGCCCTAATCGCTGAGGAGCCATGCGTGTTATATTGAGCATTTCAATTATATAGCACAATTAACATTAACTTTGAAAACTGCATATTTGTGCCACTTGCATAAGTAGTACCTGGTTCCTCCCGGTAGGGTAACAACTGTAGAAACAGAAAAAACCTGAAAAGTTGTGCTTCTAGATTTTTTCAGTATGACAGGAGGAGATCGGTTGTTTCTTATGCTTTCGGTGCTCTGGTTCAGTAGACTGGTGACTAAGCAAGAGAAGGCCTGTTGTGTCGTCTTGGTATGGACATATAAAAGAACCCCACCCATTTATTTGATAAAGGCATGTTTAAATGGTTAAGTTAGTAAACAGGTCCCAGATGCATACTTCATGCGCACATGCATGTGCTAAAAGAGTTTAAAAATAGAGGAGAAAGAATTGAGTTACTTCAGCCCTAATTTTAGCCACATAATGAGGCTGCCTGACTGACAAGAGGGAAAGGCCCAGGACATTTTACCACCAAACTGCTCTTCATGTTTTTTTTTTTTTTTGTAAGACTTTATTGGCAGTTGTCAATTACACAGTACATCATTCGCGTGTTCAAATATCGGTTGCCACGCCATAGTCATTTTGGTGTTTGTAATACACAGCTATTTAGCCGACAACCTTCTGGTCCGGCAGCATGTAAGTATATTGTGTTCGAGACATTCCATCAATAGATAAAGAAATCAATTGTCTTACTTTTTTCATATTTTGTTTAAACCAAAACACAGACTCATTAGGAATAATAAACAATATAACAAGATATCTTTATACAGTCAATCGTTCATATCAGTGGGTTTTCCCTATGTACTATTCTATTCCTTTCTAGTGAGCTTCTTAAAATCCCCCCCTCTCAAGCCCGTATCCCTCCCAGTATTCTGTCAACGGGTATTTATCAATCCCCCAACTCAGTTTCCTCATCGGAGCTGTCTTCTTCCTCTTCAGGTAAAGGCTCACACAGATCACCTCTATACTTATTCCAATGTAACCATATCCTGTTCCATTTGCGAGGGTTGGCTCTTAATTTATAAACCGCTCGCTCGGTCACCATCAACCTATCCATGTGCTTGCACCATTGTGTCGACGTCGGTGCGTCCGCTGCCCCCCATTTCTGTGCTATATCATGCTTGGCCGCCATCGTTCCTATTGTCACCCACAGCTGTCCCTGACGTGTTAGATCAGTCTTCCCCCATACATTCAGCAAACAGACTCTCGGGTCAGGTGTGAGCGACACTTCTAGTGTTTGAGAAATGGTCCTCATGATATGTTTCCAGTATTCACTAATGATCGGGCATCCCCAAAGTGTGTGTTCCTCTCCGCAGCCTCTCAGACAATTTGGATGATCAGTCCTATGTATTCTGTATGAGGTAGTTCTGGTGTAATACACTCTGTGCAGTATTTTAAATTGTATCAATCGAAAGCGCGCCAACACTCCTGCCTCCCACAGGGATGCCAGTGCGGCATTCCAGTCTGTTTCGTCCATTTCCCCTAATTCTTCCTCCCATATATTTCATAGTTTAGTTAATGGATCAGGTAGGTTGTTTAGCAGCTTTCGATAAGTGAGTGGTGTAGCCCCTGTTTGTATAAAATCAGTGAGTAAGCGGTCTTCCAACGGTGACGATTCGGGGACCTTTGTCCCGGGCACCATGGCTGCCATTAATGCATGTCTTATCTGTATATACCTATAGGTCTCAGTAGGTCCTAGGTCATATTGTTGTTGTAAGAGTGAGAATGGGATCATGCCAGTACTAGTCCATAAGTCTCCCACTGTGGAAATTCCTATATTGTCCCATTGGGCGAATCCCTTGCTGTATCTCAGACACCCCAGTGATTTAGTGTCCCACAAAGGTGTAAGTTTAGTTATTACACCCCCCCACTTCAGTCTAGTCTCTGCCTTGTGCCAAAGTACTACCGTATGTTTCGTCGGGCCTATCAATTTTGCCATTAGACTTTTATTATATAATGGTGCCAGTAGACTGTGCGTGCCTAGCTGTGTTCTGTCCGCCAAATAAGCTGGGTCTTCTTGCGATGCGTGGATCCATTGGTTTATCACCTTGAGTTGGGATGCCCAGTAGTACAACTGTACATTCGGCAGTGCTATCCCACCGTCATACCACCCACGGGTGAGTTTTATATGTGCCACCTGAGCCGGGCGTTCTCCCCATAACAAACCTGAAAGTACTGCTGTCACCTTTTTAAAATATGAGGGTGGAACTAGGGTTGGCGTATTTTCCAGTACATACAAAAAACGTGGAAGTGCCTTCATTTTAAACAGGGCCGCTCTACCTAAAAGTGTCAATGGTAAATTTGTCCAGTATCTTGCATCTGCCTTTAAGCGAGTGAGTGGAGGTAACAGGTTTTGAGTTAAATGGATCGAGGCATCTCGGGCGACGTAGATTCCTAAGTATTTAAATGAGGAGTCTGCAATTGTCAACGGGCATTCGTTGGGTAGATGTGGCAGAGGACCTTTTAGTTCATAAATGACCGATTTCGACCAATTTATGGTGTAGCCAGAGTGGATACTATATGTATTGCATAAATCTAGTAATATAGGGATGCCAGTGGCTGGGTCGGACAGGTATATTAACATGTCATCAGCGTAGAGGGAAACTCTGTCTTCCCAGTGCTCCCCCCAACTCACCCCTTTCAGCAATGGAGTGTCTCTAATGACCGTTGCCAGTGGCTCTAGGACTAACGCAAACAGCAAGGGGAACAGTGGGCAGCCCTGCCTCGTTCCTCTGGCCAATGGTATTTCTCGTGAAATGTGTCCATTGGCCGCCACATGCGCAACAGGTTCTGTGTATAGGAGTTTTATCCAAGCGATAAATTTAGGGCCGAAGCCCATGTGTGCCAAGACTGCGAAGAGGTACGGCCACTCCACTAAGTCGAACGCCATCCTGGCGTATAGTGATAGAATGACTGCTGGTTCCGTCAATAGGGGGGCCCCCGCCAGTGCACCATGGACTCGTCGGAGGTTCAGTGCCGTGCTCCTACGGGGCATAAAACCGGATTGATCTGGATGGATCAGTCGGGTTAGGTGAGGTATCAATCTGGTTGCCAATGTTTTCGCCAATATCTTGGCTTCCGCATTGAGCAACGAGATTGGGCGGTACGATGTACACTCAGCGGGAGGCTTTCCAGGTTTCGGGATGGCAACTATAGTTGCCATCCGTTGATCCAGAGGCAGTATCCCTCGCTCCAAGCTATCCTCATACATGGCCAATAACGGCCCACTTAATGTGTCCACCATCGTTTGGTACCATTAAACCGGGATACCATTGGGGCCTACCGCTTTTCCTGTGTGTAGTGTGTTGATTGCTGCCTGTATCTCTTGTGTCATCAGGTCCGCCTCCAGTTCATCTACTGCATCTTGGGGTAAAGTCGGGGTGTGCACCGTTTGGAGTGCCAGTGTCGCATCACTCGTCGTGACTTCCCTTTCCGGAGTATATACTCCTTGAAAGTGGTCCGCAAGGATATCAATTATTTCTGATGGGTGCGAATGCAGCTGCCCACTCGGGTCTGCCAATTGTAGTATGGTCCTGCTACCCTCTTTTTTCTTATCCAGCCATGCCAGTAATTTACTGGCCTTATCACCTATGTCGTATACTCTAGTTGCCGTCGCTGTTATATTCTCAATCGTTTGCTGCCGCACATGATCATTATGCGCTTGTTGGCATAGATTAAGTGTGTGTAGTGCGTCCTCTGTTGGGTGTTCCATGTGTGCCACGTTTGCTGTTTCAAGGTCCAGTTCCAGCTCCCGCAATTCCCTTTGCCGCGTGCGCTTATGCCCTGTTATCGTTGTAATGGCATGACCTCTTAGAACCGTTTTGTACGCTTCCCATAGGGTAGTGGGGGATGATACCGAGCCAGTGTTCTCTACTAAGTAATTTTGGGATGCTTTTTTCAAATCTTTCCGGACATGTGGTATCTTAATATAACCCGGATATATTGGGTACAGCCATTTGCGAACCCTTCCTGAACTCGAGAGGGTTAGTGTGAGGGGGGAGTGGTCCGAGATACGCCTGGGCCTAATCTGTACGTCACTAATTGTAAGGTGGCCGTCCCCTAGTGTGAGAAAGTAATCTATGCGGGACAGACTATTATGAGTTGCGGAGTAGTAAGTGTACTGGCGGCCCTCAGGGTTGAGGTGCCGCCAAACATCCAACAGCCCTTGCGCCTCGATGAATTCGTGAAAACGGGACGGGCCAAGCGTGTGTGCTCGGGTCGTGTACCTATCTTGTGTGTTGTGCGCCACTGCGTTGAAATCCCCTCCCACTACTAGGTCACCTTCCGGAAGATCTAACAGTAATTTCCCTAACTCTGGTAGAGTTATTGCATGCAATGCTGGAGGAATATACACAGAAACAATGTTGAGTGGTGGGGCGTGGCCAAGAGCGCGATGTAAGAAGACGTGCCCGGGTAGAGCTCCGAGCGAAGCTCCCCTTCCACGGGCAATTCCTGTGCATTCGGGCCCAAACTCGGACCGAGTGCACCCGGGGACCTGCCCAGCCATCCCTAGAAATTTCAGGAGGATCGGAGTACCGGACCCTCCGACCGTCAGCTGCCGCTGCACCCGCCCGCCCAGGGCTCACTTCCGGTCGGCGGCCCCGTCTACCCAAGACCGGGGATCCGGCCCAACGAGGTAGGCCGCAACACATGTGCACTCCTCGGCGCGATCCGGAGGGGAAGGAGACCGCGCCGCAACGCCGGCCGCCCACCAGCGCTCCAGCCGTGCAGGGGCCCCAGATTCCACGGCAAGGCATACAACCCTGGCCCACGACAGGTGGTGAAATCGGCCCGCCCTGCCGACCGACCCTGGAGGCATCCTGCCAGGCCCTGTGAGCACCGGAGAGGGGGAACACTCGGACACCCGGGGGCCCATTTGGTCAGTGTTGCCCCTGGCTCCCGGCAGGCCACGGCGAGAATTGACCCGCTCTGCCCCCTGGACTCTCACACTCGCCCGCCGCCTTGTCACTGGCCCAGCAAGGGGGACGAGACAGTACCACAGCGCCCGGTACCCCCGGTGAACCCACGGCGCGGGGATCCCAGAGGCTACAAGCAGGCACGTCACACTGACCCACGGCGCCCTGCACTGCTGACCCGCCCTGCCTGCCGGCGCTGGGGACTTCCCGCCAAAACTGGCGGGAGCCGGAGGACGATCGCACTCCACTGCTTGGAGACCCGCACTATCGACGTCGTCCCTGGGCCTGAATGATCGGCGACGGTAACTGGGTGGCCCCACCTCCTGGACACCAGAACCCACCCGCTGTACAGATACAGCCGCTGGTCAACGTCGGACCCATCCAATACTGACGAGCCCGGCCCGCGCGACACACGGACCGTGGCCACGTCGAGACAGCCCATCTAACAATCGGCCTTACACCAGGAGACCTGCCTAGGCCCTCGCGGGTGAGACCCCAGAACAGCTCCGCATTCTCCACCTCAGCCAATCCGGCACTGAGCTCCGCGGTGCCCCACGCAACGTCAGGTGGCATCCAGGATCCCACACACCGCCCGGCACGGGCTGAGCTGACGGCCTGACCAGGAGAGGCTAGTATGCACAGGCCCCAACAGTGTTCACCGTGGAAGCCTGCCTGACCGGCTGCCTACCTGTGCTGACCTCCCACATGTCAGGGGGGACCAGAGCAAAGACCGGCACCGGTGGGACACTGGGCAAAGGAAAGATGGTGAAGAACACAGAGGCTGACCAAACCGCCTCCAAACTGGACACTATGCTGGCGGCCATGGAACGCCTGGAGGAATCCATGCAGCTCACCCGTACGTCACTGGAGAACAGGATCGATAAAGTGGCTGTGGACTTAACGCTCCTTCGAGCGGACCACAAGAAACTGTCCGACCGCACCACGGCCTTGGAGCAAACGATGGCGGAGACCACACCCAAGCTGACGCAGACAGATAAGCACGTCCGTGACCTACTCAACCGGGTGGAGTTCCTCGAGGATAGAGCGGAGGATGCTGAAGGACGGGCCAGAAGAAACAATGTACGCATAGTGGGCCTGCCGGAACGATGGGAACGGAGGGAGACTGCGGAACATATGGAGATCTGGCTCAGAGAGCTCCTACCAGAAGGCACACTGTCACCGCATTTTGTGGTGGAAAGAGCGCACAGAGTACCATCCCGTCCACCCCCGGAGGGCTCCAGCCCGAGGCCAATGCTCATGCGGTGCTGAACTACCGTGACCGGGACGCCATTCTCCGCGAAACGCGGAAACTGTCGGACATACAGGTGGACAACGCCAAGGTGATGTTCTTCCCTGATTACACCATTCAGGTCCAGCGCCGGCGTCAATCGTTCCTCGAGGTGAAACAACGGCTCAGGCGCCTGGCTCTCAAGTACTCCTTGCTGTTCCCAGCACGTCTCAGAGTGGTGGCGCAGGACAAACCCACTTCTTCGATACTCCAGAGGCGGCGGCGGCCTGGCTGGATTCAGGAGTGGATGCGAACTACGTACCTGCGCCGAAGGAGCAGCGCCGAAATCGAGGTACCCGCAGGCGGAGACAACGACACGCCTTGAGGCCCGGGTCGCCGACCACAGACGCAGAAATCGGACCCACCCCAGAGCAAATACTGATTGAACATCGAGAGGCCATCCGGAGAACGGCTGAGATCAGTGGATCACAATCGCCCATCCTGATCTCCAACGCAAGCCCAAGGTCACGCGGGAGCGAGGACGACGATTACATGTACGGACTGCCAGATGACTCGAACACTGAGGGCTTGCCGGATGTCACACCCCAAACATCGGATCTGATAGCATAAACGTCCCTCCTCAACCTAGCCCAGGCCTGGGCATTGCGATTGGCATCCTGGGACGGTTTGGTCACTTTCAGGGCTGACCTGTCCGGAAGTCCACAACAGCACTTCCGAGACCCACGGCAGCTACGTACAGCCCCATCTCCGGGATCTGAGCTCCACTCCTGATCCCCCCGCCTACCGGCCCGGCACGGCCCGCCGTGACACCGAGAGAGGGGTTGGAGCGGTCCCATTGGCACGTCACTGGGAGCAAGCATCTGGTGGGGTGGACGGACCCCTAGAGGTGAGTGACCCCCCTGAGGAAGTTGCACATGGGATCCCCCCCCCCGGGGTGGACTATCCGAGACCAGCGACATTGGGAACCCTGACCTGTCTGCGGACACTGCCACTGACATTTGGTGCCCCTAGACACACTGCCCGTGGTGGGGAGCCGCCACAGCTCTCTTGGCGACTTGAACTAACTTGCTTTACTCACGTGCTGAACTTCGTCATCCCCCTATTGAACTCACGGATTGATTAAGCTCGATAGAGCGTTTGGGCGGCGACTCGTTCTGTCGTTGCCCTTTTGGTATTATGTTTCTGTTAAAGTTCTTCCTTTTGAGACTAGTGTGGACATTGCAATGCTACAACGTGCATCCCTGGGACTGTGGGAGTGGGCGAGGGGTAACAATAGCCACTGTCCGCGGCCGCTGTGTGTGTGTGGGCGGGGTGGGCTGGGGGTTGGGGGGGGGGGCGGGTGCTTGAGCGCGATGCATACTGTGATGGCTACGGTTAAGTTTTGTCCCTGGAATGTCAGGGGCATGCACACACCCTCACGTAGATACCAGGTGTACGCATATCTTAGGCGACATCAGGTCCAGATTGCACTACTACAGGAGACACACCTAGTCGCCGCTGAGGTGGCCGCACTTCGCCGCAGGTGGAGGGGGCAGATATACGCCACGACCTTTTCAGCGTTCGCGCGGGGGACCCTGATCTGGGTCAGACCTGGGGTTCCATTCGCACTAACACACAGCAATATCGACACCGAGGGACGCTACGTCTTCATACAGGGCAGACTAGACGGGCAGCAAATTGTCATAGCCTCCATATACGCACCCAATGTGGAACAGGGGAAATTCTTCACGCGCTTGTCGGCAGTAATTGAGCCCTGGCCAGATGTACCCTTGATGGTAGGTGGGGATTACAACTGCGTACTAGATGTTTCCCTTGACCGCTCGTCCCCCCCAGCAGCAATCGCCCCAGCGCAAGCGACTTCCAGGGCCCTAATCGATTGGGCGACGCAATGGAACCTGCACGATGCCTGGCGAGTCAGGAATCCCACCGCCCGGGTGTATTCATATTACTCGGGAGCCCATTCTCTGCATGTTAGGTTGGACCGATACATGCTGTCCCGCGACCTGATTTCCTCCGTGACTGGCGCTGACTATCTGGGACGGACGCACTCGGACCATAACCCGCACACACTGGTCTATGGATGGCGGCGCCCGCGCCCGCCCGTACCCACATGGCGCTTACAGCCGGACCTCCTACTCGACCCGCCATTCCGGGAGGAGATGTCCAGGAGAATCATACAATATTTTGAAGACAACACCGACTCGACCTCCTCCCCGAGAATTGAGTGGGACGCCTTTAAGGCAGTCACCCGGGGAGGCTGCTTTAGTGTGCAGGCGGGCCTGCGAGGCCAGGTGGAGAGGGATCTGATAAGGGCGGAGGAGGCCCTACTGGATAAAGAACGGGAGGCGACGGGAGGCGATGATTCCCAGCTGATCTCGGCCAGGGCAGATCACGCTGCGTTGAAGGAGCGCCTAAAGAACATTAACTTCGCGGCCCACTCCGCGCGCACTCACAGCGCGGGGGACAAACCTGGCAGACTGCTATCGTGGCTGATACGGCAAGACACGCAGTCTGTGCCGGTCCTGTCGATCCGTACGACCCAAGGCGTCGAGGTCTACACCCAGACACAGATCCACGAGGCGTTCACGTCACACTACAAGTCCCTGTATAGCACACGGCTGCGGGCCACCGTGGTGGAGATCGTGGTCTATCTAACGACCCTACAGCTCCCGACAGCTACTGCTGCCCACCAGGCGGAGTTGGGTGCTGCAATTACCGGTGAGGAATTACGGGACGTGATTTTCTCCCTTTCCAATAGCAAAGCGCTGGGCCCTGACGGGCTCCCGGCGGAGTTCTATAAAGCCTACTCACTGGTGCTGATACCAGAACTGCTGAGAATGTATAAGGCGGCATTGGAAGATGCTGAGCTTCCGGTGTCCCTAAACGAAGCTAACGTGGTTTCTCTGCTGAAACCAGGTAGGGAGGCGACCGAACTTGGCTCATACCGACCATTGGCACTCCTCAACACCGATTACAAAATATTGGCCGCGACGCTCGCCCGGAGACTTGCACCGCTGGTCCCCGCGCTGGTGCACGCTGATCAAAATGGCTTTGTGCCCACCCGGAGCACGTCCTACAACCTACGCCGGTTTTTTAAGATCCAACGGTATGCAACCCCTACCTGGCCGCGTTCGGGGTGCATCGTGCTCGATCTGGAAAAAGCGTTTGACTCAGTGGAATGGCCGTATCTCCTCCGAGTCCTTGAGAAATACGACCTAGGCGAAGCCTATATCCAGATGGTGGGGCTCCTCTATCAGGCGCCCGAAGTGCGTGTCCGGACTGGGCGGTTGTTTTCCGACAGGATCCGCATTGGGCGGGGTACCAGACAGGGCTGCCCCCTCTCCTCTATGATATTCGCCCTGGCGATGGAGCCATTGGCGGAACTGCTCCGCACCTCCGGCACCGCATGGGGCATCCCACTAGCGGACGGCATACACTCGGTGTCTCTATATGCCGATGATCTACTACTGTATGTCAGAGATCTCACATGCATACCTGAGGCTATCGCGGACATCTTCCGCACATTCGGAGATATGTCGGGGCTCCACGTTAACTGGGCCAAATCGGGAACCTACGCATTCAGTAGCGAGATGCCGCAATGTGAGGTGCGCATGATGGGGGAGACGCTCCGATGGCACCCGACGGTATTCAGGTACCTAGGGATCTTGATATATCGAGACCCCGTGGATCTCCTGGAGGGTAACCTGGTGAGAGCTATATCCTCACTCACGGCCCAGGTCACGTTCTGGAACTCCCTCCCGCTGAATGTGCCGGCCAGAGTGGCACTGGCCAAAATGATAATGCTCCCCCGGCTCCTCTATTATTATGCTAACCTACCAGTGTATGTGCCAGCGCGCATATTCAGAGGGCTGGAAACTCTCACCAGGCGCCTTATTTGGAACAAAGGGAGACCCCGGGTAGCGTTGAAGACTCTATATGCGGCCACGGACGCTGGAGGCTTAGCCGTCCCCAACCAGGAGCTGTATTACTTAGCAGCCCAGCTACAATGGGTCGCTTACTGGCTGAGCGGCAAGAACCTGATAGACACGGCCACGGCTGATACCACTCTGTCCCCCGTGCAGGTGCTCACACTCTTCCACCCCCTAACGCAGGGGCGACACCCCACACAAGTCCATGTGGCGATCGCGAAGCGGTGCTTTGCGCGGGCCCTCAGACTTACCAAAGGTACAGTGCCCTACCCTCCGAACCTACCACTACTGGGAACTCCCTTAGGCACTAACATACTGTCCTCGACTGTGCTACGCAGCTGGACGGAGGCAGACCTGGACGACCTGAGCGGCCTATATAGCGACGGAGTGCTGCTGCCCTTCGAGACCCTGTCCACAGACACCGAGCTACCAGTGGGTCAATTCCTGGCACACGCCGGACTCCTACATGAACTGACGAAGGCATGGGGTGACATGAGCCAAGAACCGCCCACTCATCTTCTCATCCAGTACCTGCACGTGATGGGCAATGGGTCTCATATAGTGCACTGGCTAGCACAGGCACTACACACCCTTACTCAATTCTCCGCCCAAAAGCTGAGGGGGAAGTGGACGACCGACCGGGGCTCCGACTGGACGGACAAACAATGGACCGCAATATTAGCGGGCGCTAGAAATGTTCCCCGCAACGCGCGATTTAAAACCATCCAATATTATATCATTCATCGAGCATATTTGTCTCCTGACAAACTGAATCGCTATTTCGGACTCACTTCGTCGGCATGTCCCAGATGCGGCCTCCTAGACTCAGACTTCCTGCACGCACTCTGGAACTGTGCCCACCTCGCCTCGTACTGGTCAGCGGTCACTGACACGCTGACGGCGGCCTCGGGCGAAACTCTCCCCAAGACGTGGGAAGTATGCCTACTGGGGCTCTACAGGAGAACCAAGCAGACCAAGCTGCGGGCACGCTTTTGGGACTTAGGCCTCATTACGGCTAAACGCCTCATTACGAAACGGTGGAAAAACGCCAACCCACCGCGCCCTGCAGACTGGCATCGCTCTTTTGGCAACTGGGCCAGTGCGGAGAGTGTGTCACTACACAGAGAGGAGACCGCTGGCCTAGGGAAATACCCGATCGCCCAAGACTGGGACGCTACCCTGATCGCGTACCACAGGGCATGCGCCCGGGCCGGTATAGAATGCCAACCTGACGCGGAATAGAAGGGGCCCTGTCACTTGCTGTCCATATAGGGCACGGAATTTGCCCCCCCCGCGCTGCCGCTTCCCCCCCCCCACTGCCACGCCCCCCCTCCCCCCCCCTCCTTCCCCCCCCGCCGCCAGCCCCGACTACCGAGATCTTGCACAACGAGCGATGTCCCCTGCCGCTCCCCGCCGCTGCCCTTCCCCCCCCCCCGCTGCCCCCTCCCCTCCCCGCCTCCGCCCAGCGGCCGCGGCGACACCACATCCTCGATCGCCCCCGCCCCTGCGCAGCCCATACAGGGTGCACCACACACGGCTAGGATTCAAGACAAACTACCACACGCACACACACTAGTCCAGCAGTTGTTGGAATGTTTCTCCCTCCCCCTCCTCTTTTAATTCCCAGTTATACCCTTTTGGTTGACGCAGAAACTGTTGATTTTGTACACGCACTAATGCTCGACCCCCCCTCCCTGTTTCCGTATCATACAATGGCAACTGGGTGTTTTCATGTGCAGGCAGCGGAAGCCCAGCGATCCATGTGACGACGGGGGATATGATCCTGCTCCAGCTCGCTACTGTACTGAACAGGGAACATAACTTACTGCAATGACTGTCGGATTTCTTACAAGACCCTGGTCCTAGCGCAGTGCTATGAACCGCAAGCGCTGCGGCACGAGACATTTCCTAGCACCGCTACTTGTGAACTAATGCATTACCACTGGCTACTGTTTATTTTCACTCATATTTAATTGACATGTCATTATGTACTGATAGCCGAGTACCGCTTGTAGTAGTGGTTTATTGTTATGACACTGTGTGACTGCTGTTTAACTCATCTGTGAAACTAAATAAAGTTTGGGACCATTGGTCTTAAAAAAAAAAAAAAAAAACAATGTTGAGTGGTTTGCCTTCCCATTGCCCAATTGCCACTGCAAAACGGCCATACTCATCGGCTCTCGTGGAATGCAGTATAAAGCGAGATGCCTTTTTCATTAGAATGCCCGTTCCACGAGACCCGGAGGTAAAGTCCGAGTGCACCACCATACTATATCCACGTCTGTCCAGTGCTTTGCTCGCCGTCCCCACCAAGTGTGTTTCCTGAAGAAGGATTAGATCCGGATTCAGTCTTTTAATACCCTGTAGGACCAACCCCCTCTTTATCTTGTCTCCTAGGCCCCTCACATTCCAGGGCATCAATTGTAATGGAGTAACCGGACCTGTGCACGTGCTCCCATTTATAGTAGCTGATTGTGTGTTGTGTGCCATTGCATATCCACTAGGTCTAACTTGTTTACTTCAGGATCTATTTGCCATAGTGTTCGGTATATACTCATCTGAGTGTTCAATTCGTCGTCCTGCACATTAGTTCCTTGAGTCAAACAGAACAAATAACAAAAAAAAAACCTATACCCCAAACAACCCCCCTCCCTGCCCCCTGCTATACAGACATAAAACCGCCCGCCCCCCCAACTTAGCAGAGTGCCTGTCCCATCCCCCACACCAAATACTTGCTCGCGGGGGTGAAGATTCTCCGGAGCCGGCGGCCCCTCATACACTCCTCAGAAGCCCTCAGCCCAGTCTCCTGTAGCCAACGTTCAGACAGATCGCAAAGTATAAGGTCAAGTTTTTGATTGTCCTCCAGGATATTAGTGTTCTTTGCTGGCGCCATCGTTCATTATATCCCCGTCTTGTGAGAGTTCTTCCTCCGTTCTGTGAGACGTTTGTGAGCCCTCCGGAAGTCCAGCGCTTTTGTCCTTTTTCGATCTGTTCCATCTGCGGGGCTGTGTTGCCGGTCTCCATCCATCGAGCCAGTCTCTCACTAGTTCAGGAGTGTCAAAAAACCAAGTCTTGTTGTCTGATACCACTCTCAGTTTAGCTGGGAAGAGCATGGAGTATGGGATCTCTCTCGCTCTTAGTTCCTTCTTGACCTCCAAAAACGTCCTCCTGCGGCGCGCAACTTTTGCCGTATAGTCTGGAAAAAAGGCCAGTGTGGAGTTAAGGATCTTCACCGGAGGGGACACTCTAGCTGCCTGCAAAACGGCGTCTCTGTCACGGAAGTTGAAGAGACTGGCCAAGATAGGTCTTGGGTTCGCGCCCTGCTTAGGTCTACCCCCCGGTACTCGATGCGCTCTTTCCACGGAGAAGAAGGCAGATAGTCCCTTTGGTTGGAGCTCTTTTTTAATCAGGTCCTCCACATACAGGTCTGTTGCTCTATTGCCTTCAGATTCCGGTACACCAAGAATTCTTATGTTATTCCTTCTCGAGTGACCTTCCTGATCGTCCAGTTTCTCACACAGTGATTTGTTTTCCACCGCCATTTGTTGCATTGCCGTTTGAAGCTCGGAGACGTCTTCCACTAGGGACTTCGTGACCACCTCCATCGATTTCACTTTTTCGGACATTTTTTGAAAGTTGGCACAGATCAATGTGATTTCAGTTGATATTGAGCCCACCGTGGCCTGTACTTGAGTTAGCGCTCTCATGATATCTTCCAAAGTTGTCTTCTGCGTGTTCGTTCCTTCCGCCATCTTGCCGGCTGAGGCCGACGGGGAGGATGACCCTCCTCCACTGGCAAATCTATCAATACGGGTCTGCGTTGTGCCTCCCCTTTCGTTTTTTCCAGCCATCCTTGCCCCTTCGTAGCCCAAGAGTCTTGCAAGTTATGTCTCCCAGTCTTCCGGTGTTCCGTGGATTCTGGCGTGCCACTGGTCTTCACCTCTCTCTTCGCTTGGACAGTAGGCCCATACCACCCGTTACGCTCAGGTTCTCGCAGAGTGTAGTTTTACAAGTTCCCGAGTTAGTTGGGAGCAGGTACTATAAGGCCAGAGGTCCCACTTTCAAAAGGTCGATCTCGGTACTGTGGCGACGATGTTCAAAGGCGGCTGATGCACTGAACACTATGTCCTAAGATGGCGGACCGACCCTTTGTTCTTCTTTGGTTTCGGTTTCACCTGTCCGTCGTCTGAAAGAATTCTATTCTGACCGAATTTATTTTGTCCTTTTAGATGTAGCAGAGTCTAATCATAACTGCTCGAGCAATCCTCGCTGTTATCGAGCCCTTGACCAACTTTTCAGACCGTGGTCGCGCGTTTCCGGTGTGGCCGAACCGAGTTGCCCTCGCTCCTTCTCGGTCGATCATTCAGGAGATGTCCCGGCTTGTTGTGGTTTTTCAGGCCTCAGGGTCGCCACGACATAAGTTTCGTCTCCGGTGTCGGACAGTTGTCAAAGTTGCTGCCCTCGGTTCCGCCCGGTCCTAGGCTTCGGGACCCTCCGTTAGAGCATCTTTCCTGCACGGATAAGTGGTCGGATATTAGGAGAGGCCGTCCGAACTACGGAGCTCTTCTTTTAGGCTGCCGCCATGCTCGGCTGCTAGCCACGCCCTCCACTCTTCATGTTTTTATAAAAAGAAAATGCAGCAGGTTCTATTAATACAACTGCTTACAGGCCCCAGATGAATCCAACCAGTGTGTACCGTGTGCAAGCTTGTGATTTACACCCCGCAAGACACTTGCACGTAAAAATAAACCCACTGCTATGCTGAGGCATGTCCTTACACCAGGAATAAGGAACAGTGCCACCACGGCCGGCTGCAAAGTAAACTTCAACCTTGTGTGGACGCGTCAATGTTATAAGTGGAAAAGTGTGGCTCACTGGTTAGAGCAGGCAGACCCTGAAGCAGAGGTCAGACCCGGGACCAGGGTTCAATTCCCGAAGCGGCAGGGTGTTGAGCTCAAATGTCCACGGACTCGATAATTCTCGCTTCGGTGCCTGACCTAATCATGGGTTCACACTCTGCAACTCTGGGCATTAAGCTTGCTTAATCTCCACAACGGCCCCCCGCGGCGGGATGCCTGGCTTTCACCTTGGGGATGCCCTGTAGGGGCTATCTCACAGGGAAAAACCAGGACGGGTTCCCAAGGCAAGGGCGGAGATACCCCTTCGGGGGTCGATTCTGGCACTATATAAGAAATATAATAATAATAATAATAAGCAACTGTGGGAATGTGAATGGGAGAACCGCTCTCCAGAGGCTGCCACAAGACTCTCCAGAGGCTACCACGAGACCCTGACGACCGACAACCATTCAATTGACGTCAGTTAGTGAGAAAGAACAGTGGCAAGAAGGTTTCTAAAATGTTCTCCAGCACGCTTGTTGCTATTCTTGATTCTAGAGATCGGTTTAAGTCTGGGAAGAACGGAAAGGCAGCATGTTTCTACCCTCCTACGCAACCTGTTCTTTGCCATGCTCTGATAATGACGATGTGTGTATTTTCTGTGTTCCTGTGCCCAGAGGGCTCTAACAAAGGCCGCCTCCGGCTTGAGCGATGCAGCTTGTTGCTGTCAAGAGATCGATAAGCTGCAATTAAGGTGCACTCAGTCAAAATTCCTCAGCAGTAAAAGAGCAGATTGCAAGCGGAAGATAAAGCATGCTTGTGTGAAGACAAGACCTCGAGTGGTGTGCGCACGCACTTCCAGGAATATAAGGAATGCACCTGGCATCCGGCTGCCCTGCTGCTTGCTCCTGAGACACCTAGGCCATGGGACTCAACGTTTAGCGAGAAGGCAGGACATGCACCCTCCTTAGGCCAATTGTGTGTTTCCAATTTTTGAAAGCCACAGGAAAATGTCAATAGAATGTGTGGCAAAACTAAAGTCACAAGCATGAGTTTTATGAAAGTCTGGAGGGATTCCAAGAGGCCCTTCTCCTAGAGCAGAGCAGCACATGCGAGCTGCGCTAGGCTCGACCTAAAAACGGCTGGCTGAAAACCCCTTTAAGTAAGTATGCATAGTATATTTATTTTTGCTGAAAAAAGGCCATTGCTAACACCATTCCTAAAAATTTTACATGACATTGCCAGCGGTTAGCCCAGAAACCTGTGGCTGGTGTAGTTTTCCAGATGTACCATTGGCACTGTTTGTCAATTGCAAACAATAGTGAACCTATGCCCGATCATAGGTGCATTAATAAGTGCAGACTTGCTACTTTTTTTAATCGGTTCTCAAATTTCATGTGTAGTTCACACTTATGGCACAAATAACACACATGTACACATAAGAAATGTTTTGTGAACTGGCTTCCAGTTTGCCAACTCACACCATGCACTATGACAAGATGTCTTCACTGTTCACACTGTGACCTGGTTAAAGAGCCATTATCCTTAGGGTTAGCTCATAACCACTGCACAGAATATATCTGCAGCTCATTTATGACTCTTCTGCACAGCTGGGCTCCAAATAAAATCTACTTCGTAACAGTAGTCCCCAGGTACCAAAAGTTATGCAGTCCGAGCAGTATGGTGAGAAGGAGGACAATGTGATTGATGGCGCAACTGGCACCAATAAAAGTGCTACTAATATCTATGAGAGAGTGGATGGACTTTCCAACGCTGAATACGAAGAGATTGTGGAAGAAGAAGAGTTAGTAACAGGGTCTCCCGCTGATTCAGCCAAGAAAATATTACGAAAGAAAGGAAGATCTAAGGCAAAGAGTAAACTGAAGAATAAGAAGAACACTAATCCCTCTATTCTCTCCACTATGATATCATAGTCGAACACACGAGGAAAGCCCATCAGAGATGAGAGTCCTATGCGCAAGTGGATTCAGGCTAAGGGAGAGGTGAAAACCATGGCGCTGCGATTGTCAGGGAATAGTCCCACTGAGGTAGTGCATTCCTCTGAAGATGCAAGCTGCAATGCTACCTTTCCTGCAGCTCTTCCAGTGGCGACGAACCTGGATACAATTGTTTCAGCTGGGACAAACTTACAAGCGGTAACTAACAGTGTAAATTGTATAGATAGTACAGATAGTACTGAAACCGCAAATTTTATTCCAGCAGCAACAGTAACAGTGACTGAAGTAATTGAAAGAAGCCCCTTGAGTATGTATACTTCATCAACCTCAATACCCGACGCCTCTACTAGCATAGCTAACTGGCCAGCTCCAGCTCTAATGGAGACTTCTTCAGTAGCATTAATCCTGCAGGAAGCACAACAACATTTTTTGCAATTAAGAGAAGACAACAACAAAATGCAGAATTGTCTACTGGAGGTGACCAGTTAGATGGGTGGAATCACGCAAGAAATTGAAGAGCTTCAGCAGAGAGTGGTGGGTGTGTAAGACCTATCGACACGTACAGAGACACTATCTGTTCAGCATGAAACAGTGATCAGGGCACTTCAAAATAAGCTGGAAGATATAGAAAACAGACAGCGGAGGCAGAACCTCAGACTTTTTGGTGTTCCTGAGGGGTCAGAGGGATCAGACCCTCGTGCTTATGTAGTCAAATTGTTCCAACGTGCTTTCCCAGATCTGGCAGATTGGGACTGGGACTCACAATTGCAAAGAGTACACAGGCTGTCGTTAGTTAATAGAAACAAAGGAAGTAAATTTCCCCATCCTTTTTTTTATTTACTTTGGAAATTTTTTACTTAGACAGGCAGTCTCTATTAAAGCTAGACCCAATTCCCCAGTGGTAACAGAAGATGTAACATTTTTTGTGAGGTCAGACCTTAGCAAGGCTACTATGGAGAAACGTTGGAAGATGCGACAACTAATTGATTCCTTCAAGTAAGCAGATGCCCAGGTATACCTCCAGGAACGAGCATGTCTTAAAGTCATTAAAGCTGGCCATACTCATTATCTTACCGACATTAGGGAAGCGAAGCTGGTTCTTTCTAAATTTAGTACAGAATAAAAAAGTGCATGAAGTAGGAAATGCATATAAATAGGATATTTAGAAATTTCGTATGTTGTTAGTTTGTTTGCATGGATATTTTTACTTTATTGAAACTAGTCGATGCAAGTCTTAGACACGGGGAGGAGACGGAATTTTGGATAGTTACACCCCTGTTTGGCTGCCCTTCCAGGGAACATAGGGGTGGGGGGTAGGTGTGGGGAGGGTGGGGGGTTTAGGGTTTGGGGGAGGGGAAGAAGGCAGAAAAAGACAAAACAATCACCAGGGTGTTGAAGGGAGAATGTAACAGATTGGTTATATGTATGGCATTACAGAAAAATTATAGAATATTTAGACTCATTAAATATATTCAATGTATCAAATCAGATGTTTAGCCTGGAATGTTTCGGGCCTTAATATTAAGAACAAAAGGCGGCTTGTATGTGAGGAGCTGAAAATGTATAATCCACACTTGGTACTGCTGACGGAAACCCATATTTGTTACAAAAGATAAGAAAATATTGGGGCAACTTGGTTATGAAGTAGTGATTTGTACAACATTAAATGCATTAATTAAAACAGCATCAGACAGCGGAGGGAGATGGGCGATTGCTCAAATTGTACTGGAAAATTTCAAATATGTATTTTGTGCTGTATACGGGCCTAATAATGATGATCCACGTATTTTTGACAGGTTGAATATTGAATTACTTGCTTGGGAAGGCGAATTGATACTTATGGGGGATTTTAATTGTGTTATGAATTATGATCAGGATGTTACTAAGAAAGGTCTGTTACAACGTTTTATGAAAGACACGTGCCGCTATATTGGAACTAGCACGCTTACATCATGTTAAAGATGTTTGGAGGAACTTGCATCCTAGTATAGCAGGTTACACCTATTATTCCCCACCTCACAAACTCTGTTCACATATCGATCTGGCCTGGGCTTCGGATAAAGTTATAGAATCAGGTGTTATGGAGATCTGCCCAAGAGTAACATCAAATCAAAACCCAATCCTTCTTCTATTTAATATAGCGCAAAGGGTTCCGGAACCCAGATCTTTTTCTTTCCCTAGGTATTTATTAGCGGATCTAGCTTTCATGTCACAACTTAAGGAGCATATTAAAGAATTCATTGAAATAAATATCAATACAGCCGCACTTATATTTGTATGGGATGCCTGTAATGCCAATATAAGAGGATTCACCCAGCAGTTTATACTCAAACAAAATGCAGACTGTAAGAAAGAGATTAAGATGGTAACATCTAATATTATGATACTTGAAAAACACTTGGCGGATATCCTTAGATCTGGGGTTCAAAGCTTGCAAGATATTGTTCAATTAGAAATTAAACTAGTAGCTCTCCGTTCTGCCTTGAAAAGCTCATTTAGGGAGAGAAATTGTTTTAAAATTCATAAATATAAATTATCACAGTACGAGTGTGGAGACAAGGTAGGGAAGACTCTTGCGTACAAAGTGGCGGACGATAGAGCAACCACATTAATCAAATCTATTAAAGGGCCCCAGGATATCATGTATACTCAACCGGCACAAATAATGGAGCAGTTTGTCACATAATATGGTAAGCTGTATACCCCTGAGAACTGTCCGACCGAGGGTAATATGCAAGCATATATTAATAAGAATTTGTCAAAGGATGGTTATCTAGAGAAAGAAAGCATTGAGCGACTGGAGGAAAAGGTTACATTATCTGAGTTGAGACTTGCTATTACTTCTCTTCCCTCTAATAAGGCTGCAGGAGAAGATACACTTCCTATAGAGGTATATAAAATCTGTGCAGATGAATTATTACCACTTCTTTGCTCAGTTATTAATCAGATTGGGGAAACAGGGAAGGCACGATTCATGGAAGACTGCCAAGATTATGTTCTTCTTATAAAAAGAATAAATTATCAACAGAATGCGGGTCTTAAAGACCCATTTCATTGATAAATGTGGATGCGAAGGCATATGCTAAACTTCTTGCTATGCGGCTGGCTCCACTTATGCCGAAACTAGTTAATGCTCAACAACATGGCTTCGTGGTAGGGAGGAATACGACTGCCCATGTAAATATGGACATAACCGCATTTGACGTGGTAGCAACCAATCTCACCCCACTCGGTATGATACTATTAGACGCGGAAAAGGTGTTTGACCGAGTGGGGTGGGATCTCTGGCTGGTTATGACTCAATTCGGCCTTAAGGGACGATATTTGAGAAGCATACAGGCTTTGTATAGGGACCCCAACGCAAAATTAAGCTATGCGGCTAGGATGTCTCTTAATTTTCCAATTTTAAGAGGGACACGGCAGGGGTGTCCGTTATCACCCCTACTGTTTGCTCTCTCAATGGAGCCACTTATAAATCTAGTATTATTCCCTTCCAATACGGCGCAAATCTCCTTAAAATTACAGCATACGCTGATGATCTAGCGGTGTTTACAGCAAATGTGGTAGATGCCATAGAAGGGATTACTGAGGAAGCAGAACATTTTGGTGCCATTTCTGGCTATAAATTAAACTTAAATCAAACACAAGTTATAATGAATTACAAATCTCCTTCTCCAGTGCATGGAATGTGTCAGACCACCACGCATCTAGGGGTGAAAATATCATCTAAAAGTGGGGACATAAACTCACTTAACTATGATATTTTATTAAAGGAAGTGGTAGTTCTCTTGAAAAAATGGCACAAGATCCCACTTAATCTTTTAGGGCGGATCAATCTAATCAAGATGAAGATTCTACCGAAATGTTTATATCTTTTTAGGTCCATTCCCCTATGTGTTCATAATTCTTTCTTTAAAAAACTGGATGGCATTTTCAGCAGTTTCATATGGGGATATAGAAAGTCTCGAAGATCGATTTCTATATTAAAACTTTTACTTGATAAAGGCGGCCTTAACTTTCCGGACTTTAGAACATATTTTTTTGCCACTTTTCTGGGACGTCTTCGTAGTCTTTTTGTTACTAATAATCAGTTTTATTATCACCAGTTCATGCTTGGTAACAATATGAATCAATTTTTGGCAAGAGTGCATGGCCCGAACTATTTAAATGGGTAAAATTTAAGACAGCTAAGGATGCGGTACGAATTTGGAATTTGATTTTGACCATTTGTAGAACTTCCTTGTTCCATACTAAATTGCCACTTTGGGACAATCCAGGGTTACCGGAAATTTTTAGTGACAAAGTAGGGCGTGATTGGGCTACTTTTGGTATAAAGTCTCGAGGAGATTTATATTGGACAGCCGGTCTGTTAGATTTTGAAACACTTAAACTTTTGTATAGATTGCCTGAACTGATGCGGTTTAAATACATACAAATAAGAGATTTTTTCATACGTAAAATGAATCTGATGGAAGTAAGTGATTCTGATATATGGTCATGCTTATATTCGGAAAATAAGAAGTCGCTAATTAGTGTAGGGTATAAGTGCCTCAGTCTATACAAAGCTGATGATTGTCCTAAACTGGCTTTAAAATAGACTATCAGATTGGGATTAAATGTAACCGCGCAGAACGTATCTTCTGCATTTTGTAACATAAATATAGTGGTACAATCTTCAAGCTTAAGACTTCAATTATATAAAACTGTATGCCACTTATACTACACTCCGCAAGGAATTACCAAATGGACGCAAAATAATACTGTCAGTGACCACACTAAATGCCCTAAATGTGGTCTGGTGGCAGCAGACCTTGAACATATGCTTTATTCATGCCCATCATTAACGGACTACTGGACGGTAATTGAAAATATCTTACTGCAAAAACAAGTTATTGGTGCTCCCTTGTCAGCAGCTTCGGTTCTATTGAGTATTCACTCACCTAATACTATAAACAAAGATCTGCTAAATACTTTAGTGTCCTGTGCAAGATTGGTGATAGCTAGAGCATGGATCTCTACAAATCCACCTCATATGATGGAATGGTGGGATCTTGCCAATGATATCCATACTATGGAATGGTCATTAGCTAAGATTAGAGGAACTAGATCAAGGGGAAAATTTGTTAAAATTTGGGGCAACTTTCTTTAAGATTTAGTATTGTTTTAGGCCATGGTCGGTCTGGGGATACTCAGACGCGATGTTTACTAATTTACTTAATGTACCATAATTCTGTTCTTTTTTTTTTCCTCTCTGGATATGATTTTGGCTAAACGTAGATTCCATGAAATGTGATTGTGATTGTATAATTTTCTTTTTTTGCTTTTCTGTTTTGTATTTGAAGGAAAAAATGACATTGTATGCTACACTGGCTTGTTTGTCAATAAAAAAACGTTTAAAAAAAACAAAAAAACAAAACGAGAAAAACTAACAAAGACATTGCAAATTCTATAAGTGCCCCCAGACTAAACTCTGAAGCCAAGAGTGAATGTTTTTTTTTTTTGGGGGGGGGGGGGGGGGTAATCATACTCCAAAGACCTCAACCCCATGCCCCCTACCCCTTTTGGGGCCCTGAAGCTGCGTTCCTGCTTGTAATCTGTGTGCATTAAGAGTGTTTGTGGGGCCACTGGGTTTAGACAGAGCTATCTATCGATATGTTATCTGATATATAAGTACAAGCACATATCACAGGAGGAATAAAGAAGATCGCAAAACAAACCCCTTATCTTTTCCTCATCTAACCTATTTTTCCTGAACTGAATGCAACTATATTATTGTTTACGCGTGTTTCCTTAAACTCGGGCTGACTTGAGGCAATGAAAATGTTCCAAGTGGGGAAATAACAGAAAACGCCACATAATATGGGATTATGTCGTCCTTCAGTAGCGGTGTTTGAGGTCAAATGATCTTCTAGGCGATGCAAAATGTGGCAAAAGCAAAGTAATCAGGAAACTGGAACAAAATTGGAAGTGTAAAATAGAAAATGTGAGAAACGGGTCAAAACCACTTACTGCCCACCTTAAAAAAAGTCTTGACCCTCTATTCCATATTTACAACAAGTCTCTCCTTTAAGTTTTACACAGGTATCGCATGTGTATGCCTTGCACCTGACCTGCCAATTTTTGGGAAAAAATGACGAGTATGGACCCAGAGAAGACATGGACAATGTCTGGCAGCTGCCCTCTCTTCCTTTTATTCCCTCTCTTTCTGTCTTGCTCCTCACTTACTGAAAACCGTGACTTGAAGAAACGGTTCACAACCTCTCTTTCCTTCTTTCATTTAGTTGCTTCCCTGTGAAATGGATCCAAAAAAGACAAGCAGCTGCCTAGTGCTGACTAGGAGAGGAGAGTCAGCAGGGGGAGGGGAAGAGAGGAGGGGGCCTGTGCCGGATTCCCTTGTGGGAATGAGCAGGAACCATATGTCAAAGCTCGCTCCCACAAGGGAATCACCAAACGTGCACGCGTTGCCATTGAAGGCAATGCGTGCACTTTTTTGGCAGCCAAACTGAATCGATGGCTAAAGGTCTTTTCCCTAACAGCGCATGCGCGCTGCGTAGGCGAGACCTAAAAAGGCTTACTATTTTTGATGTTTGTCCTTGTAAAACCATCCAGATAGTATGTACTAATGTAGTGAGTTTTGCTACTTTCTGAATAATTGCTGAAAAAAAGTTTGCATAGAAAGCTTTTTTGCTGTGAATATATTGTTAATTTCAAATGAGATTTGGCCTGCATTGCAAGGATTTCGTTTAGGTGCCACTAGGGTTTGCTGAGCGAACCCTGATTTGTCCCCTGTATTTCCTGGCAGTGCCTACGCGAAACCTGGCCTCAGAAGTGCAAAAATAATAACCAAGAACGCAGAAACGCCTCGCCCTTATGGGCGTCTGGGCTTTGTCCTCCTTGTTTTTTGCCCATTCTTTATAATACTAGTTACAGTTCACTATTGAATGTGTTTGTGAGAGAGCGAGCGTATGTAGGTGTGAGCGTGTGGAGAAGTGTGAGCATGTGTGTGAATGAAAGTGAGTGATAGTCACTGACAGGTAATGAGTCAGAGTGAGTGAAACTCAGTGTCAATAAGTATACATGAGTCATGGTGAGTGAGAATGAGTGACACTAAGATTGACTGCAAGTGAGTGAGTGAGGGTGACTAAGAATGACCAAGGATAAGTAGAAACAGTGGTAGCCTAGCGAGAATGAGGATGAGTGAGAACTAAAATAGGTGCTTTCTCCCCACGGCACTTTAGTAACACCTCCTTCCACTCCAACCACAACCCCATCTGGTCAGTGCTTTACGCAGCTTCTCACCCACCTCGAATCAGCAATGAGGTCTTTACTGTCTCCCCAATCTAAGCATGGGCGAATTTTGCGAATCTGGCGTTCGTGAATTTTGCGAATTTGCGAACTCGCAATCCGCAAAATCCGCGAATTCTCGCGAATTTGCAGATTTTTTTTTTTGTTCGCAAGGATTTCTGCCAGTTCGCAAGGATTTCAGACAGTTCGCGAGGGTTTTGTAACAGATCGCAATTGTGAACTTACATGTAGGCTCGCAACCGTCACGATTATGTTCCCTCTGTTTCACCCCTGCCACCCTCTGTTTCACCCATGCCACCCTCTGGTACATCAATGCCACCCTCTGGTTCATCATCACTGTAGATTATGGGGGGGAAAAGCAAGCACACCTGCCTGCTTCAACTCACATGAATTAATTTGGGGTTGATTTATTAATGTGTCACTGTTTTAAAATTCCAGTCTGGCACCTGCTTCCTTATCTGTAATTTGCTTTCTGTTGCAGTGCAATTTTTTTTTCCAGGACCTTTGTGGCCTACTTGTAGCTATTCTATGAGCCTGCTGTGAGGGTCAGAGCAGGGTCATACAATTGTTGCAACTAGCAACTGAACTCTGGAGGGGCCCTTGTCAGGAAGCACTACAGGGAACGGTTACTAATGATGAGTTTGAACTTTTGAACCTGCTTTCACTTTTGCAAAACTCGTTTTTCTGCAGAACAGCATTACAGCAACTGTAATGCCCCACCAAGCTTATATGAGAAAGTTGATTTCTAATCCAAAAGTTATCCAAAGAAAATCAAAAGGCCTCAAATCCAAAAAAGTGCAGGCAAATGTCAACCTGAGGAGTTATTCTGATAAAAATCATCATTTTCAGAAGGTCTATGCTGCTTGCTAGTAGATTTCTTGTGCAGAATTGCAATTTTTGTAATTTCGCGAGTGCGAGATTGTTGCTGCCCGCCGCACCTACATGTTCGCAATTGCGAAACTTACACCGCAAAGAAAAAAAATCCGCTGCGTGCGAATTTGCGGATTTTCGGTAAATTTGCGAGCGTTCGCGGATTGCGAATTTACCGAAAATCCGCAAAATCCGCGAGCGTAACGGATTTTCCGCCCATGCTTACCCCAATCTCATTTTACCCCTATCCATGGCCACCCTTGCAAAAGTGATGGAACCCAGTCCAGGAGCAAAATCATAACTGTAACCATTTTTGTTGCAATGCAAATCTGACATAGGAAAAATGGGCAAAAAATCAGGCAGTGGGTGTGGGTTATAAAAAGCAGCACTCTAGGCTGCAAGAAGGATGGAATGCATGCCAAAGAAAATCTACGATGAAGAAAACACAGACAGACAGCACGGTAAAAAAATAATGATAAGATGTGAAATGACAGGTAGAAGGAAGGGTCCTCGTCATGGAAATGTCACTAAGATAACATGAAAGTATTAAGAGAGAAAACACTCACAAACTCAATAAAAACATTATTTAAACAGATTACATAAATTCAATAACAATATAGTTTATAGAACTATGAAATATAGGCGGAACCCAGACAGCTCACCAAAGTCATCTAAATTCCTCTGGCGTAATATCACTGTCCTTTGGTGGGTATCTTAAGAGTTGGTAGAGTTTACAAGTTTGCTGGTGGTTCAATGATTTAGGAAACTGCAAACAGCATTCATTGTTGAAGTGGAGAGTTCATCTGCAGTATAAAAACACTACAGAGTGTTGTCTACATGTGGCATATTCCGTGCAGGAATATTTCTGTCTTGTTTGTAAACATGCATAATTTAGAATACGATTTATTGATTCAATAAAAGAGAGTTTGTCGTGTGCACCTGCTTGATCCAGCTCTTTTGATGGAGAGGGTCAGAAATAAGATCCATGTGCAGCGCTCTGTTGTCTTTTGTCTAGATTTGTTCTATAAAATACCATATACATGTACATACACATATATTAATAATTGTTAAATATAAATTATGAATTACAAACTAATAACAAGTCAAACAAGCATTTGCAATGCAATAGATGTCGCATTTTTCAGAGTGGTGTGTCAGACTGTGCAAGTGACTCTACATCCCGCTATTCTAAATCTTCTGATTATCTCCTGAAATGTGGCAACCAAAATGTCATACGTCAAAAAGAGAAGTATAGGGTAAGGCAACTGTAAAGACATTTGTGGGTAGCAGACATAGAATAGGGGCAGTTAAACAGAAATTATGGCAACCTATGACACGTGGCAAACTGAACTGACAAGTAAATAATCCTGGATATGAGTGGTCGATGTAAGGTGTTGAATGTGTGAGGAGTTGGATGTGTGAAGGGTTGGAAGTGTAGGAGGATGTGTCGGTATATGGCTTGGTTTATGGATAAATAGGTTGATCAACCCAGAGTAATGGTCAGGTGTATGGATAAGTAGGTGGATGAACAGATTGGTAGGTGGAAAGATGAGATAGTAAGTGCTTTGCTAGGTGGATGGATGAATGGCTAGGTCTTTGGATGAGTGAATAGGCAAATGGGTGGATGGGTGGTTAAGTAGATGGAAAATTGAGTAGCTGGTTGCACAGGTAGATGGATACGTTTGTAGGTTGGGTGAATATGTGGTTAGATGGCCGGATGGGCGAGTCGCTGGATGGAATAGTTATGTTAGGTTAATATATTTTATATAGTGTTCGATTACCCGAGGGTGTCTTGGCACTGCCTTGGAAAGGAGCAAGATAGCTGAAAAGAAATAGGACACAGGACATGGCTAGAGATTGTAATGCCATACTTTCAAAGCCTTTCTAAATTGAAGAAGATTTTGTGAGTCTTTAAGATAAGGGGAAGAGAATTCCAGATTTTTGCGGTGCTATCAACAAAACCTTTGCCTCCCCATCGAGCTTTCCTAACGATGGTGTAGTGAATAGGTGGATTGACGTACTGCAGGTTATGAATGAGGTAGCAGGTAGATGGAGGATGTGTTGGTGAATGGGTAGCTATATCATAGATGGGTGAGTGGATGGTAGATAGCTAGGTGGGTGGTGGATTGCATAGTGGATACATATATGTGCAGGTAGCTGGTGAGTGAATAGGTGGATAACATGGGTGCATGGCTAGATTAATGTTGCTATGGGAACTGGATAGAAAGAGGTGATAGGCTGTGAATTGGTAGGTGTTTGATTGTAGGCATAGGAAAATGGTGGTGTGATTAGTGGATGCCAGATGACTGTGTGGGTAGGTGGTTGAAGGATCAAATTAATGAGTATGTGGAAGGTGGATGAGCAAGTCAGCTGTGGGAAAGTTGGTGATTGGTGTGCAAGTAGGTGATTGTTGAATGATTAGGTGAGTGAGTAGGTGGATGTTGATTAATTGGTAGATGTAGGGCGACTAGACATATCAACACATTGATTGTGGATTATTGGATAGATGATGAATGAGTAGGTGGGTGGATTGATAAATGAATGGGTGGACAGCGTATGTGAGTGGGTGTTTGAAAGAATTGATGAGCAGGTGAATAGATTGTTGGATAAATGGTAAGCAGATGAATAAATGCTGAGTGAGTCAGTTGGTGAGTGAGTGACTAAGTTATATGGATGTCAGTGATTGTCTAGAGATCCAAAAGGTGGTTGATAGAATGAATGGGTAATTGGTAAGTGAGTGGATGGAAAAAGAGCGAGTAATTGAATCAATGGTGAGTAGGCAGATGAGCGGGTCAGTGAGAGGATAGACGGCATGGATGGATCATCACAGCATGAAAAGCAAATGTAAACAAAGTGCCTCCAGGTGATACTTTTCGGCTGTATGAACAGAAATAAAATAAAAGCAAACACACTGACGCTGCCTCGTTAGAGAACAAGAACGGCATTTACAGAAGCTGTCTGTAGGGTAAATAAAGAACAGTACAGTGTTTGATGTGTCCACAGGATATGCTCTTGGCTGTGAAGCTATGTTTCAATTAGGAAACTGCGCAAGGATGACTGCATTGAATGCCCTCCAAAGGTTACTGAAACAACAAAGTGCTGAGTTAACCCCTTGGCTGCTGGGGTCATTCCCCTGCCGTGCTGGGGGGAGGGGGCGCGCACAGCGCCCCGGTGCTCATGACGAGCACATCTCGTCATGAGCCACGGTGGCCGTGTGCTCATGACGAGCTGAGCTCGTCATGACCACACCCGTTTAATTAGAACGCTTGCACAGCAGGGGAATTTGCCCACCGTGCGAATGTTCCAACGAGCACACGAGAACTGTGGATCATGACGAGCTCAGCTCGTCATGAGCGTGGGAGGGGTTAAACAGATGTGCTGCCCCTGAAAATAGCAGTCGTATTATAGAGAGGTGCCCTATGCAGCCAGTTTGGGCGTGAAGGGTCTGGCATTGTGAATGGCAGTCACTGGCTGCTGTCTCCATTCATTCTTTACTGCCAGCAGTGCATCCAAGCAAATGGCCAGTCCTCCCTGGGCGTAGATATCAATAGCGCAGCAGGTGCAGTGGCACTGAGGCCTAGGCATAATAGGAGTCTCCTGCACCATAATTATGGACGAACATCAATACCTGAGTAAAAGCTTTCTTGCATGCATCAATGCCCATGTAACTCTTGATATGTGACTGCCCTAGTCCTATCTGCATATGAGCAGCACCACCATGGAGCCCGGAATGTGCAATTGTTTATGTGTTGCTTTGTCTAATTTAGTAATTCAGTACGGTCACTGCAGTTTGGTGGAGAATTTGAAGTGGACCTGTAGTAGAATCCTGTGTGTCCCCAGTCTCTCTATGTCTGAGCTGCTGTCTGGACTGTTGAGTGAATGGAGCCTCAGAGTGGTGGGTGGTGAGGGGGTAATGTTAGGAGATTGTAACAGTTGGATGGAGGATGGAGCTCCTACGAGAACTATCTGCGGTTGCTATAGCTTAGAGCCCAACATGAAATAACAAATGTACCTCCTATATCAGTGGCTCAAAGCTACAGCTACAACTACAACAAGACCCTATATCCAATGTTTTATAAGTTACAAAGTGTAATATAAGGTTCTAGACAGCATAAGAAAAGTTAAGGCTCACCTCGATTTGCAAAGGGCATCAGTAGTATATTGTTTATAACTTTTTTATTTACACTGCAGGAAGGCATTTGCAGAGTAACAGGTGTTGTGGCCTCTGCATGGAAGCTTCAATCACAGCAAGATGGTTGTTTGGGGAATAAGGCTTTAAACCTGTACCTGTAGTGGATGAAACTCTAGTAATTCTCAATGTCATAGGAGTAGGAACAATGAACTGATCATTGGTGAAAGCCTGTTTGGCACCACCAGGGAACTAGTTATTGATAGAGGCCCAAAAGAACCAGGGAACAAGGGCAGCTTCCAAATAAGAAGGAGATGGGGTGGCATGATCTATGCAAAGGTGAGTGTGGGTGCATAGCAGCCTGAATACCCCTGCGTTCGACCACTGATGCATATTATTTGGCTTCCAGTGTTTATGCACGTACAAAAGGCGATGGGAGGAATACTTGCAATAAGGCTAACCACTGGCAATCGCTTGGGGTAGCACTCCAACCCATCTTTCTTTAGCCCACCATGCTGCCTCAGTTTGGATCCAGCAATATGCAAATCAGTCGTGATCCTGCTCCAATAGGAACAGGACAGCCCAAACGTCAAGGACAGTTCCTCCTTGAACAAGAACACAAGCAAACCAAGACCGGTTTCTCCCTCGTTATGGCTCTTCAGTCAGGTGTAAATTTGTTCCAATGGCACAGTGAGCACAGGGGCCATGATCCTATAACTCAAAAAAGCTTATCGCCATGCTGCAACAATGAATCCGTCAATGTAAAACAGATTGATGGGGTAGCTTTTCAGCAAAAAAAACATTGAGACCTCTGCCCAAAGTCTAAGTTGGTTTCTTCCCATGCTGTGAGACAGAGTCTTCAGAATTTCATTTCTAGATGGTGTGGTCTTAAGACTCAAGTTGAAGGAAAAGTGAAAGCCTCCCTCATCCTCCTGGACCTCTCAGCAGGGTTTCACAAGATCCATCACACATCACTGCTCCTCCATGATATTGTCTTCAAATAAGCAGGAACGGTAATGAATTCATTCTGAAGCACATATAGACTACGATCAACACAAAGGAATCAGCAGCTGGTAACAGCCATGAATAACGATCCGCAGAGGATGACCAAATTAACGATCAATTATATCTTTGTGTGCAATCTTTGGTTTGGACAGGTGGCGGAATTTGAAAACCCTTTCATCCAGAGCAGCGATCACCTCCCTCTGGCCATAGCTATCACTTTACAAGAGAGTTGGCTCCAGCCCATTGTTCTTGTGGGTAATAAAAATGGGGAAGAAATCCATGTTTTGCCAAGGAGACTAAAGTGGAACAAAGTAGACACATCAGTCCTAAACAGGTGGAAAAGCGATTGTCCGAAAATAGCTGGTAGCAATATCCCTGTGAACTGGATCAAACTGTTGACGAAGGTATACAATCTCTTAATAGGCAAACAAAGAAGGCATGCCCCAACATTTAGAGAAATACCCTGTTGCCAATTCCAACCGCGGTGTAAAAAAGTGGAGCAAAGCAAGAGGCTATTTAGAACGTCTTATGCAACCACAAGCGAGAGGGAAATAACGAAACACATCAAATCCTACTTTACGCAAGGAAAACACACAGTAAAAATGTCTGGTATCACAAAAGAAAACAACAAGACTCTGAGTGGCTGCACGTCTTCACTCTGCTGACTCCAAGCAGACAGGCCGAATTCTGGATGTACATTAACAGGTTCTCAGGGCATGGCCATGATCGATGCAATGTGGTCGACAGTGACAAATGGATAAGCCATGTAACCTCACTATACTGTGGAACCTCTAACCCACCATCAACGGCCACGCAAAGGCCCTTCACCAGCATGGGTTGGATTGACAGCCCTCCGGTAGATACACTCGGACTACTCGTGGAAGGGAAACTGACAACTATTGAAGAAACATCTGAAGTAAAGGTCATGGGGGATCGTGTGATGACAATTTTAAAAAACATTAGAATTGATGGGGCTCCTGGTCCCAATGGCCTATCAGACCATCTTTTCAAAGAAGATTGCGACTTCTGGGGAACCGAACTCACGCCACTTTATCAGTACAGTATACAAAATTCAACAGTCCTGGAGACTTGGAAAGGCTCCCTGTTGCAACCCATCCACAAAAAGGGAGACACTGGGGACCTTACTAATTATAGGCTTATTACCTTGCTGGATATTGAGGCGAAAGGATACGCCAGCCTCCTCCTGCAAGACCTACAGGACTGGGCTAATGAAAATGAAATTCTCCCTGTGTACCAAACCGGCTTTAGGCTAGGAGCATCTACAACAGACAACATTCTAGCTCTGGCCCACTTAATAGATCAGTCCGGGTAGAAAAACTCGCCTCCTCTCTTTACATGTTTCGTGGATTACTCTGCTGCCTTTGACGGGGTCAATCGGAGTCTGCTATGACGGAAACTGCAAGACTGGGGGATACCAGCAAACCTGTTGCAAGCCATAATCAGTCTCTATACAGGAACTTGGGTACGGGTAAAAACTGCTGCAAATTCAGCCACTAAAAGGATTCTAACAGAGGGAGAGTTGAAGCAAGTCTGCGTACTGGCGCCTCTGCTTTTTAATCTCTACATGGCAGACCTCTGAAAAATTATATCTAATGCCAACCTTTTACCGCCCAAAATTGGCCTAAATAGATTATGTTTAATGCAGCACACAGGCGATATGGTTTTACTGGACCATACAAAAATAGACATGCACAGACTACTAGATGCACTAAACAGTTACCACAACCACAAGGAATTACGAGCGAATGCAGGAAAAACAAAGGTAGTGATATTTGGAAAATATACCAACAAAGTCAGACAACAGTGGAGACGGGGTAATTTAAAAATAGAAACAGCGACCAAATACCACTACCTGGGGGTGTGGCTGACGATCAACGGGAAACCCAAAGCACACATTGCCTCAGTTAAAACAAAAGTCAAAGCAGTAACGTTAGCTCTGTGCAAACTGTACTCCAAGCTAAGCAGACAGACGACCAAAGCGATGAGAAAGGTCATGAATGCCAAACTCCTCCCGGCAATCACATATGGTCAGATAACATTCCCAGAGACTGTTATTACCACTATGGAAAATGCCAATTGTTGCGCATTTAAACAAATCTTTCAGATTCCCTTCCACGCTCGCAAGGCTCTGGTGTGACTGGAATTTGGGCTGAATAAACAGAGTTATGAGCAATGGGCCTCAATGGTGTGGTTCTATCATGGGGTTTGCGCACCCACCGTGCACAATGAAGTAAATTTTAAAGATCATTTTTATTAGAAGGATCAACCCGTGGTGTGATGGCCTGTACACCGCCGGTAGTGAACTGAACCTCGATATGTCCAAATTGCAGGACTTTACTCAACAGCCTGGCATCCTAAAGTCCATACTGAAAAAAAAGTCAGATTATTATCAAAGGAAGGGGACTTGAAGGAACTGAACTCTTCCAGCAACAACATTGGGATACTTGCAAGTTCTTATGAAGCCCACCTATGACAACCATATCTCAATATGGCATTAAACAAGGTGATTTAAAAACAATTTTCTTATGGTGAGACTAATGGCCTTGTCGATTAAAGCCATTAACAGGCACTGGAAAACCTTGGGAGCAATAACAACTTGCAGACTTTGCCACCAATATGACGAATCCTTGGCCCATCTGGTTTGCACATGCCATTGTTTGTTGCAATGCATGATGCACTTTATTAAAACCCTTGTTTCTAAAACACGGGGTGAAAACCTGTACTGAAGCTATGAAACTGCTTTTCAATCTGGAGACTCCAATGGAATTGGCAAGGTTCGCTAAGTTTGCACATAAGGCCAAAGAACTTTTAGGTAAAACAAGCACAACGCACCTTTGAACTGAAATTATGAGGCCCGAAGAACTCATTCTTTATTTAGAATTGTACATCTCTGTTAGACCTGGCACCTTGGTGTGAGTCTCCGTTCCACTTTTTGCTGATGTGCCTCATATGTTTTGATGGTGTTCGCTGCTCAGAGCACTGCACCACGGCTAAACCTCTGCCGCAGAGCAAGTGCTCCCAATGTAAAGTGTACCTGTAATTGATGTCCATGATTGATTCAGTGGATTTACTGTCAGTCCCCAGTAAAGTGCACCAGGAGTGCCAGGGCTTGTAAATGCCACTACTGCTAGTGGGCCTGCAGTGCTGGTTGCGCCACCCACAGAAGCAGCCTTGTAAACTATGTCTAGGGTCTGCCATTGCAGAACATGCGTGCAGACTGGTACTGTCATGCTGGCTGGGCAAGTGCATACACTTGCCAGCCTATAAACCTTCCCTGTACTTCATATTAGTCACTGCTATGGTAGGCCCAAGGGCAGGGTGCATTGTAAGCATAAGGTAGGACATGCCCTGATGTGTGTGGCATGTCCTAATGGTGAATCACAGCCAATTTCGTTTTTCACTATTGTAAGGCTACCTGTTCTCATAGGCCAAGATGGGCTGCTGGAATTTTTACACCCTATAATCCCAGCAGGCTCAGGGAACATGGTAGAGGGTCAAGTTTAGTATGCCTGAACTCAGAATAATAAAATGCCGCTTTTAGTAAAGTTTATTTTAATATTCTGTGTTTGCAAATGCTACTTTTAGAAAGCTAGCATTTGCTTGCCTAACCATTTCAGCCCGCCTCTGCTAGGATGTGTATCTGCTGTCTGGGTTGTGTGAGTGACAGGGCTGGGGGGATGACAGATGGTGAATGCGAGGATTACACTTAGGTGGGTGGTGGGAGTGCCCCTGGACTCTGAATAGGGCTGTGCACTGCCACCACAATGCTGGCTCCACCTCCTGGGGAGCGACTGATGACTCAGCCCGACACCTGGCCCAGGAAGAGTGAAGCCTGTCAACAAAGTACTCCTGGCTGCCCTTGTCCCCACAATGCTGGCTCCACCTCCTGTGGGGCATCTGATGTCCCTGCCCCTCACACTGAAAGGAAAAGCCAGGAACAGCACAACAGAGTGCTTCAAAACTGAAGTGGGCTATGCAAAGGCACCCCTGGCCTGAAAGAACAAAAGAAACTGAGTATAAGTATAGGAGCCCTGCTCCCAAGAAATCAGATCCTGTTTCCCACAACGCACCTCTTCCCAACTAGAAGTACTAAGAAGAAGCTGGAAGGACTGGCCTGCAGTTTGCCTTGCTGAGGAAGGAGAGGAAAAGACCAGAAAAGGACTTTGCTGAATTGTGCTTGAAACTTTCTCCAAGGGCTTGACTGAGCTTCCCCCCTGAACAGAACCCCAGGACTAGTGGGTTCTCTGTGCCTTGGCTCGTCTGCAACTGAGCCATGTGGTTCCTCCCGCCGGAGACAAGACTGCGCCCCACTCGCCCCCTCCTAGAGCCGTGAGACTCGGGAGCAGCCCGCCCTTCTGCCCGTTTAGAGCCTCGCTCTGCCAAGAGCCGCTCTCTGCCCCTCGGGTCAGGCCGCCTGCTCCTCTGCCACTGCGCTCATCATTGAAGTGCTTGGAGTGCTTTTCTTCCCCCCTCCCGCCGGAATCCTGGTCTCCTGAGTGCACTCTGAAAGCAAGGACGGCCGCCCGTGCGCTGCGTACTCACCCGGCCGCCCGCTGTGCCCTCTGACCTGTGGAGAGGCCGCGCCGCACAACAAAGGAATCCGCCCCCAGTATGGACCGAACCGGAGGCCCCCATGCCGCGCCCCCCCTTCTTGAACCCGCCCGCTGTTTTAAAGACCCCAAGGTACGTCCCGTGCTTCGAAGCACACCTACCTCCTAAGTCACGTCTGCCTGCCCGGTAGACTGAGTGAAGAGCGGACGTCGCACACAAGCACGAACCTGCACACAACGGGCTCGGGCCCCCAACGTTTTCTTTCCCCGTGATCACTGTGCGCCTCAAATGTGCCCGGTACGCTCCTATCTGCCCGCCTGGACCGCTGACAGCGTTCAGTGCATACCTGGCCTGAAAAGCTCCCCCTTCGTATCGGAGTACGAGTCGCACCAGAACAGTACGACTCGTACCCCGCCTTGAGATCAACACCGCCAAGCGTGGGGCACCGCAAGAAGCGTGGGTGTTGGCCGGACTCCGCTTCCCTGCCCGTACGACGCGCAGAGAAGCGCTACGAAGCGCACAGCCTGCACGGCCCGTGCCCCAGTGCCTGGAAATTGTGCCCAGAGAGTAACAGAATTGTTTTAAGATTATAAGGACTAAAGAGAAGCAATCACAAGTGATTTGCAGCCAAGAAGAATACTTGCCATTGTTGTATATCTTGTGGCCCCAATTTAAAAACGTTATAGAAGGTCTTGTGATATCTTACCTGCCGACATATATTTTTATATAAAGAATACGTATTTTTACAGAACTACAGCCTGGTGTCTATTTGTGGAGGAATCAGTGTATTTATTGTATAAAATTACAAATGCTTAACTGACATAACGCTCCTGAGTTTAGCCTTGACTGCTCACGCCACGCAACCTAAAGGGTGAGCAGGGGTTATTCTGAGTGGATAATTCGCACCCTGATTAGAGGAGAGGGTCCCTGTTTGTCATAGGTGTATACCTGTGCCAACCAGAGACCCCCATTTCTAACAATCTCTTACTTCATTGAAATTAAATCGCCTATGCATATTTAGCCCTCAGCCTACTTATGCCATCATCAGACCCATGTATTTTATAACATCATTGAAACTCTTAATTTAAAACTTACTTTGAACATCACTAAGATATTTTTGAATGTACTTATAACTCTGTGACCCCAACCCTCCCCTGCAAGGCTTGCAAAGTCTGCACATAAGGGGAAGGATCCTACAGTATTGGATTGATTTATTGTTTTATACTAGCACTTTATTTTTTTTATCTGTTTTTAATGCCCTGTTTGTAAAAATCATCTATGTTAGTTTTAGTAAGATACAATATATCAAAACTCGCTTGGTACGAATTAATTGAAACAAAGTATGTGAGATTTCATTTGAATCAATTGTAACAATTTTTATTAATTGACACAATAAACATTTGAATTGACTTGTCTTCAAATTAAGCCCTGAATTGAATTTTATTTTGTCTTTCAAACTGTTGACACATAATCTCCAGTCCATTTTCATTTCTTCACCCAATACTATCATATCTGGGATTCTGCACAGTTCCACCACCGCACCTATCATGCTGAAGACACAACCCGACCTTGATTTTGGAGTGCTGGACCCTGCTTGTTCACAATTAGTGACTTGATGACTAAGAACTACCTAAATGTCAATGCCAGCAAACTGATATCCTGACATGCAGAACTTGGCCACATGGGGTACCCTCCCTCTGGTGGCTCCAGAGCCTGGTGCATCATCTATGTCTTGAATATTAGAGAGGATCCTTAGTGTCACCTTACAAGTAACAATTACACTGGTGCTCTCATGATTGGTAAATAGCAATAGACTTTATCTCAATCATGCACAATACCTCCTGTGTTGAGTTCAATAGGGCGAGAATGTAAAGGCACATTTCTTCATTTACCACATGGAGACCATAAATCTTCAGCATACATGCTCTACCATTGCTTACTGTGGCCAGAAGAATTTCCTCCAAGTCATTGCTCATCACACACCCTTCCCTTCATCGTACAAGAACTACATTCCTCCAAGGAAAACTATCCATTTACCAACCGAAATCCACCTTCATTTGAAAATAAAACTTCAGATTTATATGAATTGCAGATTTCAACAAGTCTTAGCTTAAAGGATTCAAGTACTCTGAGCAGTCTGCTACCGTTTGGAACACCTTTCTGGCACCACTAGTAATATATTTACAATAATCTTTCAGCAGGACCAACAAGGTCTGGTTATTTCTCATGTGAAGAACTACCAAAATCTCTGTGATTCTCCTCAACTCCGGAACACTAACAACTGTATAATCAACTCTGGTATTTGAAGAGGCACAACCTTCTTAGAAAAATATCTGAGTTTCTACCTCATGCTTTCTCCTCCATCATCAGAGCACATCACTGGACCTCACACATGGCACCAATGCACAATTAACACCCATCTCCTCATTTTCATGTTCATGCTGTACCAACTTGCACATAAACCTCTTTGTACTATCTCCCTTTGACTAAGGTGCTCCTCCTAATACAGCTTTAAAGTTAGGCACTTTGTGGTGCTGTGGTGTCAAGTCTCAGGGACACGACTGGAACTGATTTATGGCCTCATGTAGCTCACTCCACTTTTCACATCAAGGTCACACTAACCACCAATCTCGCCAAACATACGTGCATGGCTGAGCAAGTAGTTCTCTGTGCAAGATAACAATGCCACAGAGTCACAACAGCGACAGTCTGCTATAGAAATGGTAATGATAATTCTCTGTTTAGAAGGCATCTCTACTAATCAATTATTACTTAATTATAATGAATTTACTTAGACGGGGCGTGTCTAGCGCCCAAGGATGATGGCGGTGTTCACGTGACTCGGCTCAGGGCAGCAAGGAAACGGAAGGCTTTATGCAAATTACTTGCAACATGGACTGCCTCTCCTAGCACCAAAGGAGGTTGGAACCTACACCCTGTCAGGTGAACCGTGTCCCAACTCTTGTTGAGCTCTTTTCAGCGTTTTACCCGACATCTTTGTTTCGGCCATTTTGAACAGCCACCATTTTAGCGCTTCCATGGTCTGAGGAAAAAATTTGTGCATTGGAATGCGTGTCCTGCGAGCATGGTTAACTATATTTTTTCTTTCATTTTTTGCCTTTCGCCTCAGAGAATCTGTAGGGAAATGAAATGCAGCGTTTCGCATTTTGCTTGATGTGAGGCTTTTACTTTGAAATTTGTTCCCCGCTTATCATCTATGTAAGCCATTACCAAAGTGCTACTTTCCTTCACTTCATGCATTTGCTCAATTAGTCTATGCCTCATTCTTATCTCAGGCTCCTGGCATTACCATTTTGGTTAATTTACTAGCTTTGCCTGGTATTCACTACACTTTGGACTATTCTACATATTGAAAGCCATTATTGACATTAACTCTCAGGACATTTCCTTTTTATTAGGCTGTTCCTCAATTTGGGCATTTTCAACAGTAGTGAACTGTCGTTCGTTTACTACTAGTGCCACTGCTTTTCCACTTTTCTATGAGCAGATTGAAAAAAGCTTTCTCCTCACAAGTGGCTTCAAAACACACGCTTATAGTGCGTTTCAAACCTCGTACTCACTCTAAACAAATGGACCCATCACTGAGCTCATCACCTAAAATGGCTGCCCTACCTGTCGCTAATATTCCATCAGCAGCTATGAAAGCTACAACAAAACGGCTAAAAAAAGATCCTCCTTCCCGCCAAAAGAAACCTTGTCTGTGTCTATGGACCTTCTCTTGGAAGAAATTTGCGCCCTGAGACTTTTTGTTGAAGAGACAAATTCTAAGATCCAGGTTCTTACAGATGGTTGGGAGAAAGTAGAGGAAAGAGTTACTAATGTTGAGCATCGCGTCAAATTGCTTAACTCTCCTTTAGCCAAAACGGGGGCTCTCCAATCACAAGTTACAGGTCTCCAAAAACAAGTTGAGAATTTGGAAAACAGGAATAGGAGGAATAACCTTCGCATTTATTTCTTGGCGGAAGGTTCAGAAGAGCCTAATCCTATTTCTTTTTTTCAAAAAATCCTGCCATCAATTCTGACACTAACCTTAACATTCAAAGAGCACATCAACTGGGACCATTGTCTTCAGCAGTCTCAAGTACAGAGAAACCAAGAGTATTCATATTATATTTCTTGGAGTGCACAGATCTCCTTAAAGGCTTATCAAACGGATATCCTTTTCAGGCAACCAGCTTTTCTTTTCGCAGGACTATGCTAAATCAACAACGGATCGATGTAGAGAATTCCTGAATATGAGGCAGGACTTACGATCTCTTGGAGTTAGGTTTGGGTTACTGCATCCCTGTTTGTTCAAGGTTACCCTCAACAACAATACAACGACCTACAAAGAACCAATAAAGCTACGGAGTTTTCTCAATTCACACTGCCCAGATGGATGAACACTTCCTATGAACGCTTTAAATGAACTTGCTTTTGTTAGTTAATACTATGTAATGTCCTAGTTTGTTACATCACTTCCTTTGATGGTTCATGATTTAATTCTAACATTATATTTTGGTCTTCCCGCTCTGATTAACGGTATTACTTCAAGTTGTTATTGTGTATTCCATATCGTTTTGCGCGTTTTCCTGTAAAATATTTGACGGAACTAATCTTTTTCTCCTCTTTATAGGTTCTATCTTAGTGTTTCCAACAACTTCCGTCTCAGTGTTTTCCAACAAGTATGTCCTATTTGTATGTTTCAATCCTGACCTTCCCCTTGCCTCACCTTGTGGAGTCTGAACGTGCCATCGTTCCATGTGGCTTCATCCCCCCCACCCCTTCATTGTCTAGAATTCCCTATAGGTATGACCCATGTAATATTAATATTTTTCACAGTACTCACTTCCTTCCTTGTATTCTCTCTCATTCTTTCTTTTTATATGTTTTCTTATCTTCTACCTCTCCTTTCATACTTTTACTTCTCTTTTTTCAATCTTTGTCAAGAGGTTTTCATACTGTATATCTTCGTACTCCTTTTTAAGATTGTCCGAATGGTTTATACAGATTTCATTATTGTATTTTTTACCAATGTTATACTCAATATTACGCCAAATGTCATTGGTTCTCTTTTTATCTCATATTTCTTATTTCATGCATGTCTATGAAAATTGTAACCTGGAATGTTAGAGGCTTAAACTCTCCCATCAAAAGACAAAGTACTCTTCCCCCACTAGGTAGATCTTTAGTGGTTGGTGGAGAGTTGGCTTGAATGATTTAGTCAATACCTGTTAGTCTATCACCCAGGGCGTTAATTTTTTCTACCAATGGTAATACGACAGAATTTAACAATAGCTCTAACTGAGACAATAAAGGGAAACGGGGAGAAGATACTTGGTCGTCACATTTTCCAGCCTCCACCGTAGTTAAGGTGGGGTTAGTGACTGGCGGTGTAGGACCAGCGCACAGTTTTAGTATTTTCGGATGATTCCCGCTGTCATTAGTCCCGCCATGCTTCCTTTTAGCGTGTGGGCCCTGAAACAATGCAATACCTTGGGTATTGTCTTTTTGAGATGGTAAAGATGAGTCACAAGGTTTCCTAATTGGGGTAATGGTGCTGATGCCTTTTACGGGGGATGGTGATACCACTGGGGCATACTTAGTGCCACACAAAGCGTTTATTTCCTCCCAAAAAGGCAAGTTCTGCGGACTATCAGGGATCAGTGGGGGAGATTGCCTAGTATCTATGGATTGGCGCAGGTCTTTTTCAGCTTGGCTAGAGGTGGGCAATGTACTACTGGTCACGGTAAAATGTAAGGTCCCCTGACCTGGGTCGCGCTGTGAAGGAGATTTCTTATTGGTCCCCTTGCGTGTCATAATACAGTGTGGTACTATATAAACGATGATGATGGCTTTAAGGGGAAAGTAAACTGTCCATAGAGTGTCAATGTATAGTTCAAATCGATGTACCTCCTCTTGTCGAGGAAACAAGGGGGGTGGCCCGTCCCGTCCTCCTCAGGCCTCCGAGGGCCACAGAGGGCCCGCCCTTTGCCCGGGCTTAGCCCGGCGCACGTCCCGCTCACGTCCCGCGACGCGGGGCTGCTGATTGAATTTAAGGCGCCTCCAGGCGCGGAAACCAGATCAGGCGGCTTCCTGCCGCAAAGGACACAGGGGGTCGTAGTCTCCCCCGCTCGGCGGCAGCACCGGGATGTCACAGGCTGCGACAGCGGGGGGAGACTGAAGGCAGGGACCAGCGGTAAAACAAGCTTTTCCCAGGTGAGGCAGGGGAGGTCCGATTAGGTTGCTGGCGGAAAGGGTCCGATTTACCCCAAGAGAGCCCGCTCCACAGGGGCTGCTGATTGAATTTAAGGCACCTCCAGGCGCGGAAACGGTATCAGGTGGCTTCCTGCCGCAAAGGACACTGGGGGTCGTAGTCTCCCCCGTTCGGCGGCTGCGCCGGGATGTCACAGGCTGTGACAGCGGGGGGAGACAGAAGGCAGGGACCAATGGTAAAACAAGCTTTCTCCAGGTGAGGCAGGGGAGGTCCGATTAGGTTGCTGGCGGCAAGGTTCCGATTTCCCCCAAGAGAGCCCGCTCCACAGGGGCTGCTGATTGAATTTAAGGTGCCTCCAGGTGCGGAAACGGGATCAGGCGGCTTCCTGCCGCAAAGGACACTGGGGGTCGTAGTCTCCCCCGCTCGGCGGCCGCGCCGGGATGTCACAGGCTGCGACAGCGGGGGGAGACATCTCTATTTTTGGAAACAGGTCTTGTCACAAATCAACACTATTTTTCACAATACAGCCCCCCTTTCCTTTTCAAATCTTTTTTTAGGAAGCCTGGCACCAGACTGGAAGGGGAACCATTCCCAATTGCTACTCATTGATTTGCTATTAGCAGTGGCCATACAACAAATAACAAAAAATGGGAAGGACGCTTCCAAATTGTCTTACCTAGCCTGGTGGTATGCTGTTTGCCACAATCATCGCTTAGATACAGGTTTTCTTCACCCCATATCACTTGCTACAAAGCACTTACACCTTTGGGGTCCCCTTGCACAATTCTTATATAGCAGTGCGAAGGAATCCCTAGCTCCTCCACCCTCCTTACAAGAAGTTGCTAACCCTCCTTGACTTCTTCATGTTTACCCATGACTCTGTCTTAATACAAAACTTTACTAGCATGTTTTCGATTGCATATATTTTAAATTGCTACCATTATTTTCTGACCATAATGAAGCACACAAGTGTATTTAGATTGTTCAATATTACTTATTCTGCTTTCCTTATCATTCAAATGTAGTGTATACTAGTACTCTTATTTATTTATTTCCTTGTATTTCGCAATGGTGAAATATTATTTGTACGATGTATTGTTCTTATTATCTTCTTAACCTCAAATAAACCTGTTTTTTTAAACTTATAATTAATATACTTATTACAGTATACCCCTAAACAACACACCAAACTCTCCTCAAATGTAACTTACCCCAAAAATTAATTACACAATTAACATAAATAATAATCAATTAAAAAATAATGTAAATTAAAAAATGAATTATAACTTAAATAAAATGAATTTACTTCCCACTTTATACCCCTACAAAACCCACAGCCCACACCTAAAATGTATGTAAAAAAAACTGTAATTGCACAATGTACATAATTATCAATTAAATAATCATTAATAAATAAAATCTCAGGGGCTGATTAGGACGGCAGGCAGACTTACGTCCGCCTGCCACCGTATTGGGAATCGGGACCACCATGTCGGATGTCCCGACATAGGCATTACAATGCAACCTCCACCACTGCGGTCGCAATACCTATACTATGCTAATTCAAAATAGGGACCCTGCACATATCCCTGCACTACGTGGCAGGCACCATACGGTGCCTGCCACATGGTGCAGGGACATGTAGGAGGGGTACCATAGGTGCCTCCGAGTGCCCACGTCGTAGGTCCAGGGGGAAAGGGGGGCCTGCTATGGGCCACAAAAGTCCCTTTCCGCCAGCCTTTTCATGGCGGGTTAACCGCTACCATGATAGGGACTACAACTGCCTCCGCTGTACCGGCGGGCTCAAGGAGCCCGTCAGATGCATGGTGGTCGATCCTTCCGACCACCAACACCCCGCCCGCCATACTAATGTGGTGGGCTGGGCTGTCGGTGGGGGTCTCACTTCTATCGTAATCAGGCCCTAAGTATTAATTACATTAAATTCCAGCCCTGTACCCCTTTAAATTCCACAACCTGCACTTAAATTTTTCTTTATTAACAATTAAATATTTATATTAACAACTACTTATTAATTAATTAGAATTACTTCCCACTTTTAAATCTTATAAATTGCACAACCCATACCTAAAATTAAAAAAATATATATTTACACAATAAGCATAATAATTATCAATTAAATAAATAATAATAATTACAAACTAATTATTAAATTATTAGAATTAAAAAACTTCCCACCCTGTAACACTATAAACCCACAGCTCGCCACACAAAAAATAATTACATTACATTTCATAACTAATGCAAATCTAACTATATTAAAAACATAAACAAAAATTATACAAAAACTCACATCATATACATTTAAAATATATACTAAAATACATAACAATAATTTAAAAAATGATATAAACAACTATATTTTTGAAAACGATATTAATGACTACTATATTTTAAAAATCGATATTACGTACATTAAAATCGACATTGTTCACAACAATATTCTTGCAGATGAAATTTCTAGATCACAATATTTTAGAGACAATATTTTGGTATGATGATGTTTTAATTTCAATATTTTGTCTGACACCATGCAGATCATTTCAAACCACCCCTTTCTCCTTGTGAGCTGGAAGAAGTCCTTCTAATTATGCCTTTTATGTGAGGCATACTTTGTTCCTGCTGCTGGAGAGAATTCTAATTAACTGGGCACAGCATGGTGAGATAAGGCCTAGTCTATTATCCTTAGCTGACCAGGAAAATATGAAAACTGTAGGCCAAAGGGGAGCAAAACTGCACTCTATGGCAGTTCTCTCCCTATATGTATGATACAGTGTTCGCCATTGACAAAACAGTAAACCACACTATCTTTCCCTCTTAGCGTACACTAACATTATAAGATCTATCCCAGGTGAACACCTAATCCTTGCAGAGTCCCCATTATGCCAGGGTACCTGTGCGCAGTTACCAGGCTGTGCACGACATTTGTCTCCCACATGCAGCCCATACATGTGTGTATCCTTGCTTCAGGGAGGCTTTAACTTAAAAGGTGGACACTGGCGGAAAACACACAAAGTCCATTTGCCATGTGATTACTGTGGGTGAGACTCATGTAATTAGCTCCCCTTCCAATAAAAAGTCCAAAAACAGGTGATCTAAAAAGCAAAGAATCTGGGCATACTGACTGGGGGAACCCAACTGCAAAAGTGCTATACTGACATGGCAGCTCGAAGAGTTGAGGATCATCGCTGAAGTTGATCAACAAAGATGCTAGCACACGTGCACCAAGGTGATGTTGTTGCAGCTCATGACTGATACACATTGGCAAAGCTGGACATAAGTATATGTAACGAGTAGGAAGGGTTGCCGCCACACCCTGAACCCCGGGGTGAGCCTTTAACCTGTAACCCCTCCCTCTTGTTTCCACAGCCACCGATGCCCCCTGTCTGGAACACGCTTGAGGAACGGTACAGTTGCGATGAAGAAGACGGTATCGGGCCCTTTAATTGGACCAGCGGGAGCATGGAGGAGAAGGGGTCAGGTCCCACCTTAAAAGACGTCAGCAAGAGAGCACGGGTGTGTCTTTACACCGGAGGAGTGGACAGCGAGTGGCGGAGAGGAGGAGCGGCGTGGAGCAATAGAGAAGCCGAGAGCGGAGTCGGGAGTACGGAGGAGAGGGTGACGCGAAGAACAACAGAGGAGGAGGAGCCGCGAAGCACAGCGGAACCGGAAGATGGACGGGACCCTGTCGAGAAGCAGGAGCCAGGAGGCCAACGGTACTACGCTTCGCCCAGCCGCACACCAGGAGGGGTGTGGCTAACCGAGGTGCGTAATCGTATCGTGGGCTGGGTGGGAAGGAAGGGCAGAGGCATCCCGTGAGCATTCCCCGACCCCCGGTATCCACCGCCCTCACTTCCCAGATACCCCGAGCACTGTGGTTTCCTTCACTCCCGTCCCTTGGATTGACCTGTGGAGTAGAGCGTGTAAACTGATATCTCCCTCTCTTGTGTTTCCCCCACCTGCGGAGCCTGGGTCACAACGGAGCCCGAGGAAGGAAGAAGGAGGAGGAGCCCGACTTGCCGAAGGGAAGAGGGAATCCTGGGAAAGTCACGAAGGGAGAGGAGTAGATCCCCGAGGAGGGCCGTACCTCGAAAGACTTGCACTGATTTATTATTTCATCAAATAAAGCCTACTCGAACAAAGACCCGTCTCCTGCCTTTTCCTACCCCACAGGTTACAGTGGTGGAGAATGCGGGCATCTCTTCCATCTGCTTAACAAAGATGGACGACGTCGTGCAGCCTTTTGGTGAAGGGCCAAGAAAGACTGGAATGGGTGATGGAGCAGCAAATCCAGTCGGCAGATGCAGACAGGGAGATCATGAAAGCGGCCATGACAGCCCGTGCCCTCGACCCTCCCGTGGCGAGTGGAACAGTGACTGTAGGAGGGACACCACAGAGCATCAGCGGGGTCTCCCTCCAGAAGTATCAGCCTGGGGAGGACCTCGATGTGTTTCTACTGAATTTCGAGAGGGCCCCCAGGGCGTGCGGATGACCCGTGGCCAAGTGGCCCTTCTTCCTCGCACCCTTGCTTATAGGTGAAGCCCAAGCTGCTTATCAGGTGGCGAACCCGACAGGTGACACCTCCTACGCCGACATTAAGAGGATCATTCTGGATCATTTGGGACTAGATCAGGAAGCTTACTGCCTCAGATTCAGAAAAGAAAGAGGAGTACCAGGAGAGACTCCCAAAACTCTATTCGTACGGATGAAAATGGCGGCCGACAAGTGGCTAACCCCGAACACCTGTACAAAAGAGGAGATAATGGACCAGGTCTACCTAGAACAGTTCTTGGAGGCCCTTCCTTTTGCGACCCAGAGGTGGTTAAAACAGCACCATAACCTCACCACCTCCCAGGCTGTGGAAATGGCAACCACGTTCTCCCGGGTCCAGCCAAGACGCCCCTCTTTGGGAGACGGAGAGACAAAGGCCCGCCAACAAACCCGAGAAGAGGCAATTGAAAGTCCCAGAACCAGTAAAACCTAAGCCATGGAGACCCGAACCCCCATCCCTCAGCGGACCGCAATGTTTCGAATGCGGTACCTGGGGACACATAGCCCGGATGTGTCCCCCAAGGAAACCGGCCAAAGAACCAATGGAGGTCGGCTACCTTCCGAAGTCTGTGCTGTATTCAGCAGAAATGAGGCATGCATTCAGAGTGAGTATGAGGGTAAATGGTACCCCCGTCCAAGCCCTCTTAGATTCAGGCTGTCGACAATCGGTGGTACAGACCCAACACGTGAGGCCCCACCAAGTACTCCCCCAGGAACGAGTGAATATCAAGTGTGTACATGGGGACGTGAGACCGTATCCGGTACCCATCCTTCCCATATCCCCCTTGAAAGGAACACCCCATACGATCAGGGTAGGAGTGCTGTCATCTCTCCCTGAAGACCTCATAATAGGGACCGATAATTCGGCATTTCTAGAAATGTTTAGCCAGGGGCCCCACAAACCACTAGCTAGGCACGGTGGGAACGACAGGCCTATACCGGCTTTTGTGTCCCCTGAGCCGTGGGTACTGGACCGTAGTTTCCGTTTCGCACAGGCGAACAACGCAACTCTGTTCAAAGCCTGGGAGAACGCACATCAGAATCAGGGCCAAACACCCCTGGTATACCCTCGTTTTTTTGTGAAAAATGACCTGCTTTATAGACAGGGACAGAAGGACGATCCTGAACAACTTCTCGTCCCCGCGACGTTTTGGGAACAAGTGCTCTTCTATTCCCACGCCCACTTGGTAGCTGGCCACACTGGAGCAGAAAAAACAACCCAAAATATCCTGCGGCACTTTTACTGGCCAGGGATTTATAATGATACCATGTCCTTTTGTCAGGAATGCGACGTATGCCAGAAGCGGAACATGACCAGACCCCCGGCTGTCCCTCTACAACCCCTTCCCATAATCGGGGTTCCATTTGAGAGGGTAGGCATGGATCTTATCGGCCCTCTACCGAAGTCCCGGAAAGGACACCAATACGTCCTCGTGATCGTGGACTACTCCACGAGGTTTCCGGAGGCCTTTCCACTGACCACCACCACGACCAAACAAGTGGCGGACAAAATGCTGGAGCTCTTTTCCAGTGTGGGGTTCCCCAAAGAGGTCCTCACGGATCAGGAAACCCTTTTCGTGTCAAGACTGATGAAGGAGTTCTGTCAGCTCCTGAACATCCATCAAGTACGAACAGCGGTATACCACGCCCAAACGGACGGACTCGTGGAGAGATACAATCGGACCCTGAAGACCACTCTCCGGAAAATGCTAGAGGTGAACGGAGCTGAATGGGACCAGGTCCTGCCCCTGGCATTGTACGTTATTCGAGGGCAAAAACAAAGCAGCCTGGGTTTCTCGTCATTTGAGCTATTGTATGGACAACAACCCCTTTCGCTCCTGGACATGACGAAAGAGGCCTGGGAGAACGAGACCCCAGAAGAAACCCTGAAAACCCTAGAATACGCCCGGCAACCTTCGCTCCAAGCTAGGGAAGCTGAGAGACCTGGCGTACACCAATCTGGAAAAGAGCCAAGTGAAGCAAAAAACAATATACGACAAAGGAAATAAATGGAGAAGACTACAGAAGGACGATTGGGCGTTAGTTCTACTGCCCTCCTCTACTCATAAATTCAAGGCCGAGTGGGGAGGCCCCTATCGGATAGTATCAACGATAGGTAATACCAGTTATAAATTGCAAATCAATCCCCGAAAGACCCAAGTCTATCATATCAACATGTTAAAAAAATGGTTGGGTCCTCCGCCCTTAGGAGTCCATCTTGCAAATGCCAACCCCCCAGAGTCTACAAACACCATAGACCGACTCGTGATCAACGAGGACCTGAGGGAGGAGGAGAAACAAGAGTTGATGGAAACCCTACAGGGACACCCCACAGTGTTCTCGGACCAACCAGGAAAAAACACTCTCGCGGAACACCAGATACAGACACAACCGGGGAAGATAGTCAAAATACGACCATATCGGATACCAGAATCCCGGCGTAGGGGAATTAGACAGGACGTCAACGACATGCTGAAGCTCGGCATCATACGACCCTGATGTAGCAACTGGTCAAGCCCCATAGTAATGATACCGAAGGCCGAAGGAACCCGCAGATTCTGCATGGATTTTCGTGCCCTCAATGAAATCTCATCATTTGAAGCATACCCTATCCCCAGGATAGATGAACTGATTGAGAAACTAGGGGAAGCCAGATACATAAGCACGAGAGACCTAACAAAGGGATATTGGCAAGTACCCCTCAGGGAAGAAGACCGACACAAGACCGCCTTTTCCACTGAAGACGGGCATTTCGATTTCACAGTGTTGCCGTTTGGGCTACATGGGGCCCCGGCCACGTTTCAAAGACTTATGAACCACGTGCTGAAAGAGCTGACAACCTTCACATCCGCATATTTGGATGATATCGTCGTCTTCAGCCCGGACTGGAAGACGCATATGACCCATCTACATCAGCTCCTGGAAACTCTTGAGAGGGCTGGTCAGAAAATCAACGCAGGTCATCTGCGCAGTTTATTAATCCCAGCTGATCCCGATTCATCATCTTTTGGCTAACAGCTAGCTGTTGGATCTGAGGTTATGTGGGTTTTTTACAGGCTGGGAGACTCCAATATATTGAGAGGGTACTGTTAGATTTGGGGGTGTGAGAAGTTGGCCTGATATATAATGTTCACTATTCTAGTGAGCACTTTGTATCAGTCCAAACAACCCTCATTGATGATTGGTTGTAAGTCAACCTTATAGACCAGCTATCCTAGTAGCATGGATACGAGCAGTCTTCGGGCTAAACTCTAGAGGGCGTGTTAAGCCAGCTGTTATACCATCACATATACCCCTTGAACACCAAGTGAAAGGACACCACACAAGTGTTATGAAAATAAACAGTGTATTTATTTAGATCACAACAGCCCTGTACTCTTTATGAGGACAGGGTACTAAGCACACAACAAAACTCTTACGAAAATACTTTAAGTTGCACAATTTACACAAATGCCCGAGGGGCACGAAAAACCATATACTACAAAAGTGGAATGCGAAATTACTAGCAGGTAAGTACTGTACTAATAGGCTTTGGAATCGCTAGGACTGGACTACTGAACCTTCAGATTACTAGTAGGAGGCCTAGGGGACTCGGGTGCAGAGTGTGCACTCTCACGCGGGATGCGGGACAAAGTCTATGGAGGCTAGCAAAAGCAAAGTTAGTGTTCTCGGGCGAACCCGACTAGATAGGCTGAAAACGAAGAAGGATCTGGACCCTTGGATAGTGAGGTTATGCTGGGGCACCAAAATGCCGAAGTTACCTAGCCCAGGGGCTGCGGCTGCATAGGTCTGGAAAGACGTCGGGAATCCTCGTTGCAGTCTATGGAGCCTGAAAGAAGAAGTTGCTGGCAGGCGACCAGTGAAGATTGTTCGGTGGATCCAAGCCTGGATCGAAGATGGAAGACACCTGTAAGCAGAGGGGACCAAGTTCTGAATCACTAGCCAGTGATTAGATGGGCACCAGGATGGCACCGGCTGAAGTCACCTCGACCAGGTGAGTGGGCGACGCTGGGCTCTGCAGTCTCACGGACCAGGAGGCGTTGTCGGCGACCAGGATGGAGGTGCGAGCTGTCCCACGATGGTTGCTGCTGTCGACGTCGCTGGACCCAGGATTGGGGCAACAAGTCTTGGCAAATTCAAGCCCACGCGGTGGACTCAAAATGGCGTCTGGAGTGGACCAGGAGGGTCCGGGGTGCTCCGCTTTTGGAAGGGAGCAAGGGCCAGTCTGGAGCAACCAGACTAGCAGTGGTGATGTCGTCGGTCGTCGTCGGGAAGGCCACAAGCCAACGGGCTAGTAGCCAGACAACGCGGTGAGCAGCAAAAAGCAGAAGGGCCCCACGCAGATCTGGTGGATGCTGGAGGGCTGAACTTCGGTGCTGGCGCTGCTCAGGGTTGGGGCTTCTCGGACCCCAAAGCACTCACACGAGGATCCCTCGGCGGTCGTGCTGGATAGAAGTCGTGCAGTTCTGATGATGGCCGGTCCCTCGAGGTCTCGTCGCACCTACGGTTCTCAGCTTAGCTGTAGAGGTAGGTAGAGGTCAGAGGTGCCAGGGAAGCCGGGTCTCATCATGCTGGTCGGACGGATTCCGGAGGAAGGACGTGCAGCAAACCGCAGTGTTCTTAGATGGTGCCTGCGGGTGCAGGGTGACTACTCCTTAGTCACAAGGGAGAAATCTTGAGAAGAAGTCGAGAGTTCCTTTCGTAGAAAGTAGTTTCTTGATTCAAAGATGATCTAATTTGGAAGGGTCCCCGCTCCTGCCTTTATCCTAAAGAAAGGGGTGGGTACGCGACTAGGTCCTGCCCTAGGGGTGGGACCAGGAAGGGGGGTGGTTACACCCCTCTCCCATGCCGGACTTTCCCCAGCTCAGGGGCTGGTGTGCCCCTGGAACTGGTTCTAGCCGGCAGATGCGTAGTGAGCACTGGGGTGCCACTTGCAGTCACCTTCCTGTAAAGCCCTGCCTACCCAGGATACACAAAACCCTGTCTGGGATGGTGCTAGCACCGCCCCTGACAGGAAACCCTTTGTCCAAGCTCCCCTCGCTGGAAAGACTCCCAGCTGCAGGGGGTCAGACTTGTGTCTGTGGTGGCAGCATCCATTTTGTGATGCTGAGGCTTGAGTTAACTTTAACCGGGGTTCACAGTTACATTGACAAGGTTACAAGCACCCTTACCTGTAGGTTGCTTGTTGTGGTTTTCGCAGAGACGTTATGGACCAACTTCCCCAAATTCTAGGCAACACCTAGTGGTTGATTAATAACACTGAGGTAATTAAATAGAAATCAGGGAGGTAGGCCGGATCGTGGACGCTACCTGCTTCCTTGATTGTCGACCTGCGAAGCAATAAGGAGAACTTTTGTAAGATCAATTTCCTGTATTTCTAATGATTTACCCCTACAATGTCTCTAAAGGTTTGTAACTATTCTTTAGTAGAAGCCTACCTGCGACTGGTAAAGATTTAGCGTCGCGTCCGTGTTGTCGTCGTGAAGGGTAGAAACTGGGCGAGATTCATGTTGGTGCAGAAGGGCTGTTTATCTGGGATTGTCCTTCTGAATTCTCACCGTGCCGTTCTTCTCCTTCACTCCCTAGTATATACAATATCAAATAAAAGACAATTTGGCAATCAACAATAACATTTGCTCTCACTTTGATACTTCTCAAAGTCTTTAAGTTCCTTTTTCAAAGTCCTTGTAACAATACTCTTTTCTTTTAGATTCTCAACGGATTGGAAACCTTAGAATACTGTCCAGGTAAGTCTTTAGTTCTGTGAATCACTTGTAACTTGCTTGCGATGGGCGCCAGATAATGCAAATAAGAAGAAAAATGTTCACTTAGCTTATTTGTTCTTTTTCCTCCTTTTCTGATCGTGCGCGAGCAGAATGATGACCTTCAGGCTTCCTGTGCGCAGGCCGTCGTCTTCGGGATCCAGGACTCTCCTCGGCGAACCTCTGGAGGGCGGTGGCAGAAGGCAAAGCGCCGAGCAACGTTGGGTGTGGCTTTTTATAGTGGAGCCACACCCAGCCGCACCCAGGGAACGTTGACGCATCGCGCACCAAATACCTGCGTGCCGTTTTCAACGTGCGCGCTGAGCCAGCGTCTTCCGAACCTTCTCTGAGCAGAGCAATCCTTTTTCCAGTCTCGCTCACGAGCCAGCTGATTTCTTCTGCATCGCATTCTTTACCAACAACTTTAAAGCCATCTTGCAAATCCCCATTCCCTACTTCGATAATGACTTCAATAAACAACACTTGGTAAAGACAAATAAAGTCATGAAAACACGTGTAACACAAATAGCATTATGCACCAAGGAAGTACAGTAACAATATACATTTACACACTAACATCACACTGGCGTGCTGGTAGCACGGGACAGGGGCGGGTTTCTTGAGTGGGCAAACTACCCCTGCATGAATGTGCATATGGGGATGAATGCAAGGCTTGTGAGGTATGTGATTCATGACAGTACTCCCCTCTCAAGAGCCCTCCCAAAATCTGTGGTACAGGTTTTGGTTTATTTGGATTACGAAGATGAAAATTTCTGAGTAATCGAGGAGAATGTTGGATGTTGGAAAGAGGTTCCCATGTTCGTTCTTCAGGACCATACCCTTTCCAATGTATAAGGTAGAACAATTTCCCTCGAACTCTCTTTGCATCTAAAATCTTTTGAACTTCAAATTCAGGAACCCCATCAATAAGTATGGGTGGTGGATTCTTTTTAAATCTAGTCATGGGATTACAAGGTTTGATCAATGACACATGAAACACTGGATGAAACTTATACCTATTGGGTAAGCTAAGTCTAATACTGACGGGATTTATTATTTTTTCTACGACAAATGGGCCGATGAATTTGGGACGTAGTTTCTTACAAATTTTCATTCTTAGATTCTTTGTGGATAACCAAACCTTATCTCCGACTGAATAATTAGGTGACGATTTTCTATGTAAGTCTGCAGTTTCTTTTTGGCTTTCTTTTGCTTGAGCCAAGTGATATTGGGCCTGACTTTGAACATGAACCAACTTTGTAATATGTTCTTCCAATGATGGTATTTCTGAAGGGATATGTACTGTTCCCGGGATATTTTTAGGATGAAACCCATAATTGCAAAAGAAAGGTGAGAGAGTGGTGGAAGAATTGTCTAAGTTATTGAAAGCGAATTCTAGAACCCACAATATATCAGACCACTCCCTTTCTTCTTCTGCTAAAGCACATCTTAGAAACTGCTCTATGGTTTGATTTGCTCTTTCAGTTAAGCCATCTGTTTGAGGATGGTAACCAGAGGACATGCGAATGTCCATATTCAAAGTTTCTCCTAAACTTTGCCAAAAGTGAGAGACAAATTGTGGACCTCTGTCTGAAATGATTACGGAGGGAATTCCATGCAATCTAATTATTTCTTTAGAGAAGACTTGAGTCAATTCTCTTGCAGAAGGGATATTTTTTAACGGGATAAAATGAGCCATTCGAGAAAAATGGTCTACCACTGTCAAAATAGTGTTATACCCCTCTTTGGTCTTAGGAAGTTCCACAATAAAGTCCAGTGATATTGTGTGCCATGGCTGGGGCGAAATTGGAAGAGGAAGTAAAAGACCACTAGGTGCCTGATGTTGTGTTTTATTCTGAGTGCAAACTACACAAGTCTCAATATAAGATTTTACATCATTCAACAAAGAAGGCCACCAGAATTTCCTCTTAATTAAATGACTGGTCTTAGCAACTCCAGGATGTGCACACATTAGAGTATCATGATGTACTTGTATCACTTTGTCTTGTAGATCCTGTGTAGGTACAACAATTTGCTCATTCATGTACATTAACCCTTCTTTGAATTGCATTAGTGGATACAAAGCTTTCCATTCTTGAAAAGTCTTTTCTTGAACCTTTTGTTTAATGTCTTCCATTACATCAGTAACCACCACTCCCACCTTGAAGCAACTATCAGGCAGTACAGGTTGAATTTTTTCAAGAGAACACTCCTTTTCATCTACAATCCCCAAACGTGACAATGCATCTGCTTTTAGATTTTCTTTTCCGGGACGATAAGTAATTACAAAATTGTAATCATTGAAGAACAATGTCCACCTTAACTGTCTAGCAGTGAGAGCTTTCACTGAACGCAAAAATTGTAGATTTCTGTGATCAGTATAGATTGTTATTGGATGTTTTGCCCCTAACAAGTAATGGCGCCATTCTTCGAAGACTGCTTTTATGGCTAACAACTCCTTGTCAGCTATGGCATAATTCTGTTCAGTAGGAGTTAGCTTCCTTGAATAGTATGCGATTGGGTGCATCTGACCAGTTTCTTTGTGTCTTTGGGACAAAATGCCTCCAATAGCAAACTGGGAAGCATCTGCCTCTACAATGAATGGATTGGAAGGGTCAGGGTGCATTAATACTGGTGCTGAAGTGAAATGATTCTTTAAATTTTGAAAGGCTTCTTCGGCATCACTATTCCAGTCAAATTTTGCGTTCTTCTTTAACAATTTTGTAATTGGGGTTATCAAGTGAGAAAAATTACATATAAAACACCTATAGAAATTAGCGAACCCCAAGAAACTTTTTACCTGCTTGACTGAGGAGGGGCTGGACCAATCTAAAACTGCCTGAATTTTCTTTGGATCCATTTCTATACCATTTGGACTTAGGACATATCCCAAAAATTCCACTTTTGTGGTGTGAAAGATACTCTTTTCTAATTTGATGTACAAGGAGTTGTCGAGAAGTTTTCGAAGAATAGCTCTTACTTGTTGTACATGTTCTGTAGTGTTCTTAGAATAAATGAGAATATCATCTATGTACACAATGCAACAGATATCCAAAAATTCTCTCAAAACTTCATTTATGAAAAATTGAAAAGCTGCGGGAGCGTTACATAGCCCGAATGGCATGACCTGGTATTCGTACAAACCAAATTTGGTACGAAATGCTGTCTTCCATTCGTCTCCACTGCGAACTCTGACCAAATGGTAAGCTCCTCGCAAATCCAATTTAGTGTATATGGTGGCATCTTTTACCTGGTCTAAAAGTGTCGGGATCAAAGGAAGTGGATATCTATTCTTGATGGTAACATTGTTCAAGGCTCTATAGTCGATGCATGTTCTCAACTCACCTCCCTTTTTTGGAATGAAAAAGAGAGGGGAGGATACTGGAGATTTCGAATGTCGGATAAATCCATTGGCCAGAAATTCATCTAAGTACTCTCTTAGATGCTCATTTTCTTTCTCGGTGAGAGCATAAATTCTACTACACGGCAATGTAGCCCCTGGTACCAAATCTATTCGACAATCGAAATCCCGATGAGGTGGTAGAGTGTTAGCCCTTTTTTTGTCAAATACATCGTGAAGGTCAGAATATTCCTTAGGAATTCCTTCCAGTAGCAGTATACTCTTTGAAGTCAAGGGGAAATTATTACCTAGAATCAACACTTTTGAATCTTGTGTCGTCAGACAAGAAGATACACAATGATCAGAGTCAAAAAGCAAAGTTCTTTCCACCCAATCTATTTTAGGGTTATGCTTAACTAGCCAAGGTATGCCTAAAATTAAGCGGAATTGAGGGGCATCTATGATGTCAAAGGTTATGTCCTCTTGGTGTTTATGTGAACAGGTCATCAAAAGAGTCTCAGTGTGAAATTGAATCAGACCAGATGATAATTCTTTACCATCTACTGCTTTGACCACCTCCGGGTGTTGTTTTGCCTTGGTTTTAAAATCTAATTCCTTCAAAAACATGGTATCTATGAAATTGCCTGTAGCCCCTGAATCGATCAATGCGTCTACCGTCCATTCCTTCCCCTTTTCTGACAAAGATTGTAAAGTAACCTTTATACTAAGATGATGGGAAGTTATCTCAGGGGTGATTGAGGCCAAACTAGATGACTTACTCGACAATCTGACCTCTTGATTTGTCGAGCCAGTTAGTTTTCCGACTGCTGTACTAAGGCTACCTCAGAATTCTTGTTTTTAGGTTTACTTGGGCGCACTGGACATTCCTTGACGTAATGACCAGATTTGCCACAATATAAACATTGATTCAGTTTTCTTCTCTTGTCCTTCTCTTCTTTACTCAGAGGTCCTTTTATCGTGCCTATTTGCATAGGTTCTACTCCTGAGTCCAATTTAGATGTGTTTTCTGTCTTAACACTATTGTATCTCTCTTTAAAGGAGAACACTTTAATTTCAGTTTTACCTTTCTCACCTCTACGCTCTAATAAACGATGATTTAATTTTACTACTAAGTCTATGAAATCTTCAATGGTATCTGGTGGGTCTAAGATTTGCGTGACCATATCCTTGAGCTCATCTCTAAGCCCCTTGTAAAAAAGGGAAACCCTTTTTTCTTCGGGCCAGCGGGCCTCAATAACGAGCCTATTAAATTGGGATATATAATGTAATAAATCCGAAGACCCTTGCTTGAGGTGTAATAACTCATGGTCTGCAGACTGGACAAAGACATGTTTGGCAAATAATTTTTTCATTGTGTTCTTAAAAAGTCTAAGGTTATACAGAATTGGGTCATCTCGCTCTACAATTGGCACCGACCACAGGGCCGCGTCACCACCTAGGTAAGATAGAATAAAAGCTACCTTAGAGGAGTCATCTGGAAAGGCTGCTGGTTTAGCTATAAAATGTAGGTGACATTGATTTAAGAAGATAGAGAAGTTGTTACTATCTCCCAAAAATCGTTCAGGTGGTGCTAAAGGAACTGTTACTGGAGTCACTACCTGAATCTGGGTTGGAGTAGTAGAAGAGCTGGGACCAGAGTGCAGAGTTTGAAACCCCGGCTGAAACGTGGCTGGTTTCAATACAGATTTCTGAGTTGGGGAAAAGCCCCACTGTCCTGAACCAGATTGCATATTACTCTGGATATCTGTAATATCTCTACGAAGGGCTGCGTTTTCAGCTTGAATAGCCGTCAACAATGTTGTAATGTCTTGCAAGGAACTTGTAATGGAAGGATCCATAACGTCTGGGCGAAAATATCGTCGTGGGCTTTGCCTTCTGACAAGGTTACAAGCACCCTTACCTGTAGGTTGCTTGTTGTGGTTTTCGCAGAGACGTTATGGACCAACTTCCCCAAATTCTAGGCAACACCTAGTGGTTGATTAATAACACTGAGGTAATTAAATAGAAATCAGGGAGGTAGGCCGGATCGTGGACGCTACCTGCTTCCTTGATTGTCGACCTGCGAAGCAATAAGGAGAACTTTTGTAAGATCAATTTCCTGTATTTCTAATGATTTACCCCTACAATGTCTCTAAAGGTTTGTAACTATTCTTTAGTAGAAGCCTACCTGCGACTGGTAAAGATTTAGCGTCGCGTCCGTGTTGTCGTCGTGAAGGGTAGAAACTGGGCGAGATTTGTGTTGGTGCAGAAGGGCTGTTTATCTGGGATTGTCCTTCTGAATTCTCACTGTGCCGTTCTTCTCCTTCACTCCCTAGTATATACAATATCAAATAAAAGACGATTTGGCAATCAACAATAACATTTGCTCTCACTTTGATACTTCTCAAAGTCTTTAAGTTCCTTTTTCAAAGTCCTTGTAACAATACTCTTTTCTTTTAGATTCTCAACGGATTGGAAACCTTAGAATACTGTCCAGGTAAGTCTTTAGTTCTGTGAATCACTTGTAGCTTGCTTGCGATGGGCGCCAGATAATGCAAATAAGAAGAAAAATGTTCACTTAGCTTATTTGTTCTTTTTCCTCCTTTTCTGATCGTGCGCGAGCAGAATGATGACCTTCAGGCTTCCTGTGCGCAGGCCGCCGTCTTCGGGATCCAGGACTCTCCTCGGCGAACCTCTGGAGGGCGGTGGCAGAAGGCAAAGTGCCGAGCAACGTTGGGTGTGGCTTTTTATAGTGGAGCCACACCCAGCCGCACCCAGGGAACGTTGACGCATCGCGCACCAAATACCTGCGTGCCGTTTTCAACGTGCGCGCTGAGCCAGCGTCTTCCGAACCTTCTCTGAGCAGAGCAATCCTTTTTCCAGTCTCGCTCACGAGCCAGCTGATTTCTTCTGCATTGCATTCTTTACCAACAACTTTAAAGCCATCTTGCAAATCCCTACTTCGATAATGACTTCAATAAACAACACTTGGTAAAGACAAATAAAGTCATGAAAACACGTGTAACACAAATAGCATTATGCACCAAGGAAGTACAGTAACAATATACATTTACACACTAACATCACACTGGCGTGCTGGTAGCACGGGACAGGGGCGGGTTTCTTGAGTGGGCAAACTACCCCTGCATGAATGTGCATATGGGGATGAATGCAAGGCTTGTGAGGTATGTGATTCATGACATACATACATGTCGTGTCCCTCTAGAAGGGTGGAATGCTAACACCGTCGCCAGAATTGGCGAGGGATTAGTATTCCAATTCGTATGACACCTTCCTCGACATGTTTTGATAAAGCGATACCAAAGATAGCATATAACCGCGAGTATTATAATGCACTTAAGAGTATATGGTATGCGTTATCATGGAACAGCTATTAGGACTTGGTTCGCAAGCTGCAAACGGGCTCAGCTCATGCCAGAGCACCATCTCACACGATTCCAAGCACTCTGCCTTCAGGATTGTCAAGGCCTGTCATAGGAGTGACTGATAGGAACCTGTGTGTCCATTTTAGGGTTAGATATAGGTATACTATATCTACAGCAAAGGGTGATTACACCTCCTTGCCCCAGCTGTCGTGCAGCCAGTTGTGTCAGATTTAGATGGCCAGCCAGGGGTGGCATAATACATGCTGCAGCCCCTGGTAGGCCCTGGGTACACCTATGCCCTGAGTTACAGGGTCTGATAAGGTGGCCCAGTACCAATTGGTAAATGCACCTAAGGTACATGGAATCCATTTTACAGAGAGAACAGTAGGCCTGGGGTCCTGATTGGCAGGGTCCCAGGCCAACTAAGTCGGAAAACCAGCAAAACACCAGGCAAAAAGTTGGGGGCAACCATAGTCAGGTATCCACCTTCCTACAGGGGGTCTCTAGTTGGCACAGGTAGGTACTTGTGACAAATAGGGACCCTTGCCTCTAGTCAGGATAAGGGGATTACACTTCCAAAATAACCCCTGCTCTCCCCCTTGGTAGCTTGACACGAGCAGCAAGACTTTATCTCGGAGGCGTTGTGTGTTAAGCATTTTTGACCACATCGTGGCGTTACAACCACCTTCGCACCTTTTAAATCCCACCGTGAGGGGAACGGCTGCAGCACTTGCCGCCAGTCACCCGGGGCCACAAGCAGCTGGGGGACCACAACTCCCAGCTGCCCCAGGGCTCGCGTGGCATGACTGACACACTTCACGCGCCAGGAGGCGCCTTATCAGCAGAAGCGCCGAAGCGCTCGTGGAGCACTTATCCGGAGCATCAAGCTAGCCGTGAGGGAAACGGCGTTACAACCACCTTCGCACCTTTTAAATCCCGCCGTGAGGGGAACGGCCGCAGCACTTGCCGCCAGTCACCCGGTGCCACACGCAGCTGGGGGACCACAACACCCAGCTGCCACAGGGCTCGCGCGGCAGGACTGACGCTCTTCACGCGCCAGGAGGCGCCTTATCAGCAGAAGCGCCGAAGCGCTCGTGGGGCACTTATTCGGAGCATCAAGCTAGCCGTGAGGGAAACTGCGTTACAACCACCTTCGCACCTTTTAAATCCCGCCGTGAGGGGAACAGCCGCAGCACTTGCCACCAGTCACCCGGTGCCACACGCAGCTGGGGGACCACAACACCCAGCTGCCCGGGGCTCGCACGGCAGGACTGACGCTCTTGACGCGCCAGGAGGCGCCTTATCAGCAGAAGCGCCGAAGTGCTCGTGGGTCACTTATCCGGAGCATCAAGCTAGCCATGAGGGAAACGGCGTTACAACCACCTTCGCACCTTTTAAATCCCGCCGTGAGGGGAACGGCCGCAGCACTTGGCCCCAGTCACCCGGTGCCACACGCAGCTGGGGGACCACAACATCCAGCTGCCCCAGGACTCGCGCGGCAGGACTGACGCTCTTCACGCGCTAGGAGGCGCCTTATCAGCAGAAGCACCTCTTGCCCCCGCGAGTCACGCGCGGGAGCGACTGGGAGAAGCCCAGGACAAGGGCGGGACCATCTGTGGCCATCAGGGGCCAGCATAGGTCGGGTCGGGGCACCCCCCTTGGTCCTGGAGATGGGGAAGCGCAAATTGATGTCCAAGAAGAGGAAGGTAAGAAGGCTAAAGTACCCCAAAAATTTGAGACAATTATATCATATTTAACATCTGCTGTAGGGGCCCTAAATGTTCAAATTGCTAACGCAGAGAAAGAACTGGGACTTGACGTGCCTCCCTTACACAACCTGACCCGGATTGTCTATCACCATCGAATTGTGCTCCCCCTATCCCACTAGAACCAGAAATAGTACTAACGATCCCTCCGCAGGTACTCCCTTCTGCACATGACCATATGGAAGAACAAGAGCGGGGCAGCATGGGGCAGCCTGAGGAGAGTGACTTTATAAACCCTAAAGGGAAACGTAATTGTGGAAAAAAATCTCGCAAACAGGCCAAAGCTAGACTTGATACAACATCTACCTCTAGTCTTCCTACCAATTTGGCGGACTTGGTTGAAGGCCTATTTGAATCTCGCCTGGAGCCGGCACTTGCGAGTATCGCTAAGGACATAGTGGATTCCCTGAACTCTTGTGTTGCACACCTCATAAAGAAATGTGAACATATTGACGAGTTTATGAGGGGATTTAGGACACAACGTTCTGATCCGAAGTATAGAAGGGTGGAGTGTGAGATCCTTAAGTTGACAGAGGGGCAGGACGCAGTTATAGAGCCCTCTCCACCACCTACTCCTCCTGCCAATCCCACGAGCCACACACTCCAGGAGCCCATGGCTGTATCAAACTTCGGGGGCTACAGACTAAACCTTTGGAGGGCAGGCCTACAATGCCCATTGGTCCTGATCGCTCTATCGGTGGGTCTCATACAACATCTTTACGTACACTAAACCTCCCCCCGATGCTGCACCTTTAGTGGCAATCCTAACTGGGGTACCATGCTTAACTAATGGCTCCGAGGAAACGGAGAGTGCCCTCCTACTTAGAACAAAAGGTGGTGTTCGCAGTTCAGCAGTGGGAGTGTCGATGTTGCATCAAATATTATTTCGGCCAGACGGGTTGGGTGGGTGGGGAAGAGAGAGAAATGTATACCTGGTGACTGTATGGTAGTTAATTTTAACAGGCCAAACATTGTGGATACCCTGTTGTGGGAGGGTTCGGAGCTTGATGGTTCTGGCATTAGGCCGCTTCCTCTGGGTTATTTTTATCCCCCACCCTCCCACTTACATACTAAGCCCTATATCCCGAAAGCACCAAGGCCCCCACGTCTTTTTGTGGGAGTTCCCAATACAAAGAATATCTCTTACCAAACAGGTCAGGCTACATTGAGGGCAGAGCGGGGGGGGCGTCATTCGCCAATAACCCACCAGTTCAATCTACCTCAGGAAATTACTTTGGAATTATTGTGACTAACAGGTTCTCTCCCCTCTCTAATTTAGACAATAATGACTGACTACCACACATACAGTCGGAAGGATCTGAGCAGAATAGGCAGGATAAATGCTGTCCCTCCCACAAGTTACTTAGTTGAAATGTAGCGGGGTTGAGAAACAAAGTTACTGATGAAAGGTGGACACACTTTGTGACTCAACACGATATTATAACCCTGCAGGAAACGTGGGATACAAGTGAAAATTATTGTCTAGATGAGTACTGCAGCTTTTCTGTGAAGGCGGTCCCTGGGCTTGACGGGAGACCTAAAGGAGGACTGTACACCCTTATATCACTTAAACTGGCCGGCACCTTCAGAAAGCTGGAGGTTGCTTCAGCTAACATCTTGTGTCTAGAATGGGTCAGTCTTAGCTATCCTACTATTTTAGTAGTAAATTTCTATAATGCTCCTGAGAAGGACACACAGAATTATCATTTACACTTCTTGGCAGACTTTTTAGACAATTACAAGTCAACACATAATGCTTTATTCGAAGCAATTTTAATGGGTGATTTTAATATACATCAATGCAGATGGGATTGCTTAGCAGATTTGCAAACGGGCCCCCCTGGTTCGATTTCTACCCACTTCGAACATACACCACAAGGGGAAATGCTGGAAGATTTACTTGCTAACATGAACCTGTTTGAGATGGACGGGGCCAGGGGGGAGGACAGGGTGCCAACTTTTACAGGCAGAGAGGCTGATACAGTGATTGACTTCATTTTTGTTTCAGCTGGAATAGTTAATGTGGCTTACTCCTACGAAGTTGTAGTTTCAGCCTTTAGCGATCATAATCCCCTGGTATTGTCTTTGATCCTTGGGGTTGAAAGGGCTACATGAGAGGAGACACCAGTAGCCTGTGCAGACACCTTGATTCTTAAGGACCAGGGTAGGAGACTAAATTGGGCCAAGGTGGTCCCAGGTACCTTTATGCAGGACCTTGCGACCAAGGTACATGTGGAAATGGCGGTCTGCTCAGATAGCTTGGCAGATGGTAAAGACATCATTGACTCCTATGAGGCCATTTGCAAACAAATCAGTCTCAACCTAAAGAGTAGCAAGAAGGGGGATGGTGTAAATCGACCAAGGTGGTTTGATGAGAAGTGCTCACAAAGAATTAATGCAAGCACTAAAACAAATACCCAGAAATTGTGAGCTTGTTGCTAAGAGTAGAAAAAATTATAAACTGGCCATGACCACCCGCAAAAAGGCTATTAAAAGAGAGGCCTGGGAAAACCTCATGTCAACTGATGTCCTTAGAGACAGTAGTAAATTCTGGGCCACGATTAACCACTCGTATTTCTCAGGTATAGACAACTCGATTATGGATTGTGTGATCCCAGACGAGAAATGGGTTGCCCATTTTAGCAAGATATATGACAGTGAGGAGGAAATCACAGGGCTTTGTACATTCGCATTTAGTTCCTCCTTTATGTTTTAAGGAGGCTGAGGTTCATATGGCCATAGAGGAGATGACGAGAAACAAGGCGCCTGGTCCAGACGGCGTCCCCGCAAATCTATATAGGACTCCCATAAACTTCTGGGTAAAGACTTTAACTAACGTCTTTAATTCCACAGCTACTTCAGGGTTCCCCCTGCCTTGGGCTACTTCCACAATAATACCCGTCTTTAAATAAGGTGTGAGGAGTGACCCTGCTTGTTACAGGCCGATCTCGCTGATTGACTCTGTCGTCAAGATCTTGGGCAGAGTCATTCTGCAGAGACTGGGAGATCACCTGAAGGGGATGGGGGTCCTTTCTGACCTTCAATATGGGTTCAGGGCCAAAAAAGGCACCCTCGATCAATGCCTCAACCTTCATATGATAATAAGCAAAAACACCCAAGCGAAGGAGGGCGTCCTATACATGGCCTTTATGGATCTGTCTTCGGCCTTCGATCTGGTCAATCGAGCCAAGCTCTGGACCATCCTGTCTGATATGGGGATAGACCCGTAATTGGTGAACTTCCTAGCCGTCCTGCACCAAGGACTTTTAGCCTCCATTAGAACCGTTAAGGAGGGTGGGTGCACTAGGTTTTTTAGATCCAAACGAGGTGTCAGACAGGGATGCATATTGGCACCCTCCTGTTCACCCTCTACATAAACTCACTTGAAAAATCTTTGACAGGAACAACACCAGATATACCGCGTGCAGTGGACTCTGTGGTACCAGTACTTCTTTACGCGGATGACGCAGTGCTATTGGCCCGCACAGGTATAGGGCTCCAGAAACTTCTGGATGCCTTTGGTGAATTCATGCAATCCCTAGATCTCCAGATTAACAATAAAAAATCACATGTGATGGTTGCGAGTAAACAGTCTAAAGCTGCTAAAATAAAACGATTTACCTGCAACGTTGAGGAGGTATCTAGGGTCCCGGTATTTACCTATTTAGGTGTCATTTTTGACGAAAGGGGTACGTGGCGTCCTCAATTAAATGCGAAAGGTATCACTGTTAACAGATCAACCTCAGCCCTACTGGGCTTTGCAAAACGCCTGGGATCACGTCCAATAGAGGCTCTGCTAACAGTGTACAAGTCCAAATGCCTGCCAATAGCAATGTATGGTGCCTCCTTATGGGGTTTTTTACCTCAAGGTAAACTACAGACCGTTGAGAATAAATTTCTTAGATCCTTGTTAGCGGTCCCCCAATCTACCCCAACACTCTTGATTCATACAAAGTTGGGGCTGGGGTATAATACAGATCAGTTACACCTGGCCCCAGTGATCTGCTGGGCTAAAACTTGGCTCAACACTGAAATTACATTGAATCACATTATTCTTAAAGATTTTAAGGCACTTGACAGAGCAAATAAAATCCCTTGGTTATCATACATCAAAGACACTCTGACTAAACTGGGTAGGGCAGATTTATATACATTCCCAAATTTGCTGTAGAAAGGTGACGTCAAATGGATTAAGGATAATTTCCTGGGCTTAGCTACACAGGAACGGGAGGAAGTAGAGGTGCTAAAGCCTGGAGTCAGAGCAAATTATTTGCTTCTGACTACTCCACAAATTGAACCCTACCTGAAAATTGTCACCCTGCCATTCCATCGGCATCTACTGCCACACACATCAGGGCTTGTCCTACCTTATACTTACCATGAACCCTACCCTTGGGCCTACCATAGGGGCGACTGAAATGAAGAAAAGGGAAGTTTTAGGGACTGGCAAGTGGGTGCACGTGCCCAGTCAGCCTGACAGTACCAGACTGCACGCAGGCTCTGCAATGGCAGACCTTAGACACAATTTACAAGGCTACTTCTGTGGGTGGCACAACCAGTGCTGCAGGCCCACCAGCAGCATTTGGATGTACACGCCCTGGGCACACTCAGTGCACTAGACTAGGGTCTGACAAGTAAACCAAATAGCCAAACATGGAACCACTGATTATTACATCAATTTGCAATAGGGAGCACTTGCACTGTGGCACTGGATAGCAGTGGCACAGTGCCCAAAGCACCTAATACCAGCAAAAACACATGAGGCAACAGCAAAAATGGAAGGGAGACCCACGCCAATAGTGCCAGGTCTAACAGGTACTCTTTAAGATAATACCTGATATCATTTATATTTGGCTGGGGATTTGCGCTAAATACTCAATAGCTTTTTTGAACACAGATACAGCACTTTGGGGCAATCCCGCTTTCCCCCCAATCTTCCACAATCCCGTCTGTAGGGTATGGACATGTCATGAACTGAACCAGCTCTATAACCTGAATGGTTTTTTATCCTTTTCGGGTTTGCAAGATAGTTATGAACTCCCTCGTCACGTGTTCTTTTAGCTATTTGAAATTAGGGACTATCTATTGTCAGGATGTGAATACCAATTTGATATGGAAGGCTCAGAACTAACGCTGCAGTATTATAAATCCACTGGGAAACCCTTGATCAGCATGTTGCACCAAGTCTCTGTCAATATGTTTTGGATGATACTGCCCTGTTAGCTGCTAAATGGAGTCGGTCTCTGTCATCTGAGAACCTTCTCTCAGAGATTCACAGCACATTAGGCATACTTGATCTGTACACTCTACTAATTTGAATTTGCAACAGCTTCGGACAATTTATCTTCTATATTATACCCAAGATAATATCTCTCAATGGGGAGTGATTTCTACCTCAAATAGGACTCTGGGCCTCATTACAAAGTTGATTGGTAAGCCTTCAACCACTCATTGGAGGCTGACCGACCAACACCGTAGGTTTACAGTCTGACCGCCGAATTTCAACGTTGGTGGTCAGGGTGTAAACTGGCTGGTCAATCTGACTTTATTCTGACGGGCTCAGTCAGATACTTATCATAATCCATTATGGGCTGCGTTTCTGCCATCGGGATTATGATGTTGGTTTCCAACAGCCTTTCCATGTAGAAAGCAACTTTGGGGGCCCCTAGCAGGGCACCCACCCATCCCTGGCCTACGGTTTTTGACCTGTAAATCCCTCTTGGTGCCTGCCATGCGGTTCGGGAATTTGCACAAACTCCCATTTCTCTATGGGTTTCCTTGGCCCCGCCAAAAGCTGTTGGATGGTGTGCCATCATCCAACAGATTCATGAATTTGAGTTAGCTTTGGCAAAAGCTAGAGGTCGTCCTTCCTTTGGGAAATTTCAAATAATTTTGGAATAATTTCAGCTGGGAGTCTTTTTAAATTCAAATAATACTGTAAATCCTCTTCTTTTGTTTTTGGTACATGTTCCTCCAGGCGGCCTGTGTGTTACATTTTTAGAAATTTATGATTTTTGTGTGTTAAATAATCTGGCCTGAAAAAAATAAAAATAATTGAAAAGAAAGCGTTGTAGGTGAAACTGTTGCTACAGTAAACGTATCCAATAAACCACGTAAACTTTATGCAAGTAAAACGTATTATTGAGATTACATTTGTTAACTATAAATACTCGTTTTACAAATTAATTGAATGAATAGTGAAATATTTGGTAAAGAAATGGAAGGATATGGACAATGTATTAATAGAAAGATGGGGATAATTTATGAATCCATAATTTTTCATTTCTGGACCAAATATTTCACGTTTCGCTCAATTACTTTAAAAGAACAACCTTGACAATGCATGGTCAAATGCCATTGTATGTAATTTCTGGTGCAGACTACCCCTTTTGCACAGAACACATATAACATCCCAAATATCTGTAAAAAGTTGCAGAAGTTTAAAACTGCAGCAAGGAGTTATTGACTGCAGTATGGAAAGAATTACATTGAGCTTGCGCTGCAGCACCAAAGATGCTGCACTGCGGAAGGTGAAAGAGAGAAGAAGAAGCCAGTACCGAACAGGAGGACAGACTCCAAAGCCAGATATTCAATGTTGGAGTCCAAAGGAGTTGGGCCCCCTTGAAAGGGTTGATAAGAAGAAGGTCAAATTGTAGGGTTATGATAAATGTGGAGAGATTTGTGTGTTTAGATCCAAAAAGTATCATTTGAAAGTGATTTGAGGTTTGGAGAAAGGTGTAACAAAATGATGGTTACTAGTGTTTAATTGTGGCAATCCCAGCATTTTACTTGATCTGTAGCGATCCATGACGTGTTGATTTGTAAATCTTATGTGAAGAGTTGCACTTTTTTAAGGCAGTTTTGGGAAGCGTATGTAGAGTAGGCTTTGTAAACCGTTTGTTATGCTACCAACGTTTTATTGTTTCGTATTATTAACCTTCATGTAGTTCACAGTGATTTGTGATTCCACCATGCCTAAACCCAAGAATAGTTATTCTGCTTAGAAAGTGTTATTTGATGCTAAAGCAGAATATGCATTTGCCACATGATTACTGCGAAACTGTCATACCATTGACTCCCAAAGGAGTTTGTAAATAACTGCATACATTGTATAGATTTTAGTTGTGAATGATTCTAAACTCGCGAGGAACAGATATAGCAATTTACAATCATGTATCAAATGTTGAAAATGACTAACATGCCATATTGTGAAAGTCTTGATTTTCATTTGAAAGTTCAACTTGCGTACAGTTTTGCGGCATTTGTACATTTTTTGTAGCTGTGCAAGAATTACTCAAAAGATCACAAGATAAAAGAAATGCAACTCTGCACAACTCAAGGTCAGAGCATGGATCATTTTGTGCTGGTGTTCACTTAACCCAGTGATAAGGCATCATAAAATACGATTTAAGTTAATAGTGAACCAGTATATACGTTGATGGATGCAGTACACACACTGATGTTTGTCAAATGTGTGAACAAGGTGCTAAGTACCAAAGGTGTAATTGTGTGGAAAACTGCAATTGTGCTAGATGGACACAGGTGTAGAGAGCCACTGGGCCCTCTACTAAATTGTTGCAACCTTCACGCATCTGCACAACCATTGGGGCGGGCTCGCCCCGAGGGAATAAATAAATGGCCGGAGACCGCTCGGGGTCTTCCGGCCACGATAGTGAATGTACTTGTGTCGTGCCTTATTTCACTGCGCTGCTGTGGCCCAGTTACCCCAGGCCTTGCCGCGCTAAATTGGTGACGAGGCCGATAGTACCACTTGTGTATTTTGGCGTACCTTCCAGAGCCCTGCTGGGAGCGTGCAGAGCCCACCCGCGCTGCCCTGCTCCGTCCGCTCCTGTGTGGTGTCCTTCAAAGAGCGCGTGGTGCCTACCCGCGCCACTCTGGTTCGCCTGTCACCTGCTGCTCCTGGTGGCCCTCATCGTCTGCGGCCTCTGCCCGCCTCAGTGCCTGCCCACACAGCGAAGATCTGGCCTGCCCACAAATCTCCCTGCCCAACAGGAGAGCGTTCAGCTGGCAGCGCTTTTCATGTGGCCTGCGTCTCGCGGGTAAGTGAGAGAGTGCTCAGAGTACCTCGCTGTGCCCAGGCTGCCCCACCTGCAGGGGGCTGATCCGAGGGTTACGTCTGCCCCCGCGCCCCTGCCTGGGACCATCTACCGCGTCTGCGCCCACCCGCCAGCATCTGTGCTGCAAGGCCCCAGTAGTAAGCTGCCCCCTCTGCTGCCTGTGCCTGACACTGTGTGCCCCTACAGGGTCATGAGGGACCCACAGTCTGCAAGCCCTGACTCTACTGAGGAGTGCCTTGTGTACTTCAGCGTGTGGGGACGATTCTCCTCAAAGGGAAAAGTGAAGAGCTGGCTATTCTGGGGCACATGAAGCAAGCACCACTGACAGGACTGCACAACTGCAGCGCAAAAGAAAAGAAAAGGGAGAGATAGCAGAAGGCACTGGGGAAAGGAGAACCGCATCAAGGCAAAATGACGCACAGGCCTGCCTCAATCACTCGCTATCTCCACCACAAAGGTGCGCCAGAGGGCAAACCGCCCTTCTCCCTTTGCGCACGTGGAGCCGCCGGACGACTCGTGACGCAAGACAACGTGCATGACACAAGACTACGTGATACGACACTCGCTCAAGCGCAAACCATCGGCAAACAGGCCACGCCTCTGTTCACACACACCGTCACACGGCCACAATGAGCAACCCACCAGTGGCTGCTGTGGCCGCCCAGCCAGACGGAGGTGCCAATCTGCCACCGCCAGTGCATAGTCACACTGCAGTTGCACCGCTACCCCCTTCAGTGAAGCCTCAGACCCTGCCACAGCCGCGCTAAGATGGAAGGCCTGGGTTGGATGACTCAACCACTAATTTAAGGTGACAAGGGAAAAAGATGGCACTGTGAAACGGTCACTCCTCATCTACTATTGGGGTGCAGAGATCTATGACCTGTTCGAGACGCTCCCTAACACGCTCAATAGACACTTTGACCCCCAGCTCAACCACGATTTCGAGAAATTCAAAGTTCAAGAGGGCGTGGAAGACTGACTCAGAATCTGTCAATATGTTCTACGCACTGCTACATCTGCTGGCTAGCATGTTCCCCTTTACTGACCAGTGGGAGGAGATCCGAGACCAGATTATCCTTGGTTGCCGCTCAAAGTTCCTGCGCAAACTAATCCTCCGGCAACTTGGAATCTCGCTGGACGAGATCCTGGTCCTAGCCCGCTCCCATGAGCTGTCGGACGTCAGAGCAGAGGAGATGGAAGCAGCCCTAGACACACCGGTGGCCGCCTCACATGCTCTTAGACACCCGCCAATCAAGGAGGAAAGGGTGGAAGTGATCCAGAGAAGCTCCACGAAGACTCACCAGGTGCCCAGACCGCCACCAGGTGGACCGTGTGGATACTGTGGTGAGGATCACCCCATCACAGCCGACTGCTGGGCCATAGGGAAAACGTGCTCCTGCTGCGGAAAGGCTAAACCACTATACCAAAGTGTGCTGAGGTGGGCTATTCAGACCAATGTTGTCAAGGTCCAGAAGCATGTCCTAACGTATTCGCCAAATCTCCTTCGACGACCCACCGCCAATATCGGAAGGCCAGCCACAGGAACGACGCCCAATGTATGAGGACGAGGAAGTATTTGTGGTGTCGTACGTCAGCAGAACAGGTACTTGTCGAAGTCCTCCTCCCATTTACTTAGTCTCCATCGAAGGCACTGATGTACAAGACCTCATTGACACTGGTGCATCTGTCTATGTGATGGATTCAGAACAGTATGACCACCTGTCACTGCGACCCCCACTTACACCACCCACAGCCTGAATCTACACGTACAGGGGGGACTGACCCGCTACCTCTCCGTGGTGTCATCCAGACCACCGTCGCCAGCGAAAGCTACACCACCGAGACGAGGTTCCACATCACTGAGGGTAAAAATGGAACCTTACTCAGAGGCCACACGGCCGAGGACCTAGGACTTGTTTTCTTCGCCAATCAGGTCCATGACTCCCACGCGGAAGCGATGCTGAAGGAGTTTCTGGCTCTCTTCAAAGGACTGGGGAAGCTCAAGGGCAAGAGGTTCAAGCTCCACATTGACCCTTCGGTACGACCTGTGGTCCTCAGGCACCGGCGGGTGCACTTCAACCTACGCCCGCAAGTTGAGGAGGAGCTGAGAAAGCTTGAAAAGCTAGATGTGATCGAAAAGGTCTCTGGCACCACTCCGTAGGTGTCCCCGCTGGTCATGGTGCCCAAACAATCAGGAACCATTCGGCTCTGTGTCGACAAGAGGCTGCCAAATACCGCTGTGAAGAGAGAAGGTCACATCACCCCCACAATGGACGACATTGTGGCAGACCTAAATGGGGCAAAGTGGCTTTCAAAGCTAGACTTGAACGCCGGCTACCATCAGCTGGAACTGGAGCCCGAGAGCAGGTATATCACCACCTTCTCGACGCACGTTGGCCTCTGAAGGTACAAGAGGCTCAGCTTCGGAGTATCGTCAGCTGCCGAGGTCTTCCAAAATGCCTTCCGGTAAGCACTGTTGGGGCTGCAAGGGGTGATCAATCTCAGTGATGTTATACTTGTGTTCTCAAACACGCTCGAGGAACACCACTCTGACCTCCGAGCCACTCTGAAGAGGTTGGCAGACTGCGGGCTGACTCTGCACAAGTTCAAGTGTTTGTTTTATCAGGAGAGCGTTGACTTCTTTGGATACACGTTCACCTGAGAAGGGCTCCTGGTGGACCCGAAGAAGGCCGAATTCATCCGAGCGGCCAGCACACCAAGAAACCCCACCGAAGTGAGGAGTTTTCTTGGCATGGCCACGTACTGTGGGCGCTTCATCCCTAATCTTGCAGCCATGTCAGAGCCACTACGGGTCCTTACACGCCACAATCATGAGTGGGAGTGCACGCCGGCGGTCAACAAAGCGTTCCAAGACATCAAAGCGGGGTTGCTGGACAAGACAGTAATGGCCTACTTCCACCCAAGATGATGAACGGAACTTGTCATCGACGCCAGCCCTGTGGGCCTAGGAGCGGTCCTCCTTCAAGAACACGGCAGCAAAGCTCTCACTGACACTGAGACCAGATACGCCCAAATCGAGGGAGGCGTTGGCTATCAAATGGGCGTGCCAACACTTCCATCCGTATCTGTGCGGCCAGGAGTTCCATGTCAAGACCGACCACAAACGGCTTTTCCAACTTTTTGCAGGCTCATCCCAGCTAGCACCCCGAGGATTGGCTGGTGGGCAGTTCAGTTGCAAGCATACAACTTCAAAGTGATCTATCGTCCAGGGACCCACAACCCTGCCGACTATCTGTCTCGTCACCCGGAGTCCACGATGCTATCGCATCATCGGTGGACACCTGCTGCACCGAGGCTTTTGTCAACATGGTGTCGCAAGGGGCCTGTCCCACGGCAATGACGCTTGAAGAGATTGGTCGGGCCACTCAGGAAGATCCCACTCTCTACTGAGTCAGAGAAGCGCTGGAGAACAATGGATAGGCCCATTTCATGGACGGAGCCCGCATCCTCCGGCACGAGGTCAGCCATGCCCGCCAACAACTATGGCAGGTCCGTAATGAACTCAGTGTGGGGGTCAAAGGAGTTGTCTTAAAAGGACACCTGATAGTGGTCCAGGAGAGTTTGCAGGGACGGATCTCACGCTGGCACAGGTCGGCCATCAAGGAAATGCGAAAACCAAGGCCAGGTTGCGGGACAAGGTCTTGTTCCCAGCAATGGACTCCATGGTGGAGGAGATGGTAAGACAGTGCCACGCCTGCATGATCATTGGAGGAGACCCCGTGACAGCACCCGTGATCATGGAAGAGCCAAGCAAGACCCCTGGACACACCTCAGCCTGGATTTTGGGAGCTTCCCAGACGGACATCACATGCTGGTCATGGTTGACTCATTCTTGAAGTTCACCATCGTCGAAGTGGTGTCGTCGACAGCTTTTCCCCAGGTGAAAAGGGTCCTGGACAGAACCTTTGCAATGATGGGAATACCGGAAGAAGTTAAGTCCGACAACGGACCTTTCCAAGGGAGAGAGTTTCGGGAGTATCTTGAAAATCAAGCAATTCGGCATCGGAAGATCACCCGGCTATGGCCACAAGTGAACGGTGAAGTAGAACGTCTAATGAGGACACTTAACCGTGCGTTTTGCATCGCAGTGGAGAGTGGAGAAGATGCTGAAACAGCTCTTGATCAATTCCTGGGTGCCTACCGACAAACCCCTCATAGCACCACCAAGTGTGCTCCAGCTCATCTACTGTTCAAGCGGGCCCCATGAGACAGTATCCTGTCACACCCGACGTGGGTGCCCATGGAGCGGGATGATGCAGCCTGTCAAGCAAGGAGGGAGACAACAAATCGGAAGGCCAGCAAAGCCCGGAGAGCACAAGAACCTCAACTAAGAGTGGGAGACCGGGTGGTGATCAAAGACCAACACCCCGGTTGGAAGTTCCGGATGCCCTACGAGCCAGAAGTATGGATCGTTGTAGGTGTTCAAGGGACTATGATCCCTGCTCAAAAGTGACAGCAATCCGTAACAAGGAATGTGTCCAGTTTCAAGAAGACCACTGAGAGGGCACTCGATCAAGAGGTGTCTGATGATCCAGACTCTTTTCCAAGTTTCTCCCCTCGTTCCTCACCCAGCATTGGGAGTACACCATCAGAAGTACCCCGGCAAGTCAGCCAGGGCTTTGCTGATTCTACATGGTCGCCGGGTCAAGACACCACTGCTGCATCGTCTGGGAGTGTCCCGTCCAGTGCGTCGGCTGGTTGCAGGGTCTGGAGCCAGAAGTATGGCCTCCGGCCGAATCCGGCGTCAAGTCAGCAGCTGAAAGACTTTGTATACACTTCTCCATGAACTGGGATGACTTGATGTCCAGAACTGAAAGAAAGCAGTAATGTTGAGAGTCATCTGGGCCCTCTATTAAATTGTTGCAACCTACACGCATCCCCACACCCCTTGGGGCGGGCTCACCCCGAGGAGATAAATAAACAGCCGGAGACCACTCGGGGTCTTCCGGCCACGATAGTGAAAGTACTTGTGTCGTGCCTTATTTCACTGCACTGCTGTGGCCAAGTTGACCCAGGCCCAGCCGCGCTACAATGGGGGAGGCACCAGAAGGGATCAGGGATACTTTTATGAGGAGTGTCGGGAATATATAACAGAACCAGCGAACTTTGAAGTCTTCATTTTTTAATAGAAGTGCTTTTGACCTCCCAAAAAGGTATTCCTTAACTTGTTGACTGGTCTTTCAAAGCTCACAGGCCAAGGACAATAGGCCAAAAATGCATTGGCAAAGTCAATAGGTCCGGCCTGGGCAGGCTTTAGCGATGGTTACTTTTCTGTTTTTTTATTGCAAACTTATGCTACAAAATGTAATAGAAAAAGAAAACATGAAGCACCTGAAATGGCTGCTATGTGCTTACAATAAAAACGTTAACATTAAAAAGCAGTCATTGATGTGGCTGCTTTACTAGTGAAATAGTTTTATTTATTATTAATATTATTATTATTATTATTATTATTATTATTATTATTATTATTATTATTATTATTATTATTATTTTTATTATTAGTTTTAGTGAAGTAGGCAAGAATAACTCACCAGCTAATGTGCCATAAAAATTGCAGGCTTCTGTCATTTGACAGTGTTATTTGAACACTTTTTAAACACATTTCTAAAAGGAGATGGAAAATATATCAGAATTTACTTACGCTCCCTTAGTACATAAATAAATAGCTAGTATGAAAAATTAATTAAAAAAAATAACTAACATAAAACACTTTCAACCAGGTGTGTCACTGAGAGAAAGAGATTGCAGCGCATGAAACAATATTGCAAAGACTTTGTGCAGTCACTCAAAGTGAAGGAAGTCAATGGGCAAAGCGTGTTAACCCATTGTCCCATACTATATATGCTGTGGTGGGCAGAAGCAAAATGCAAATGAAATTGTAACAAAACAAAGGATAAAGCCTGCTGTCCAAACCACTCAATATTTGTATATTATGTGTGAATATTTTGTGGAAACAATAGTGTGGCTTGGCAAATAAAGGTTTTGTCAAGGGACAGACCTTATACATGTGGGCCAATACCAAATGTTATTTAGAGCTACTGTACTGATGTGCAATCACATATTTATTTCTAGAGTGAGTTTATATTATTACCAGAGTGCAGCAACACTGAAATGAGAAACTAATTATTTACTTTCTCATGAATTGCACGTTACCATTACTTTTCACAGGAAAACATCTCTGCTGACAGTCATAAGGCTTCTTCAATGTGGTTTTAACTTACTGAAAAATGGTACCGCTTTGTATCATGGTTTTGGTTAAATGCTGTTTTATAAGCAAATGCCCAGGAATAAGTGTCATGGCATAACCAAATTCGGAAATTAGCTGAGCACAGTGTGCTAATTGCTGCCATTTTGTATGGCAGAGTGGTGCATCATGACCCGCTTGAGGATTTACCTCTTGAATGTCATGACCCCACCCACAATCAACAATGTTAATAAATTATGGTGTGTGTGTATGGGTGAATTTTAAAAAAAACTTTTGGGGTAAAAGCAGAGGCCTTGCCTAATGCACGACCAAATGTCACTGCAGTAAAACCACTGTCCCTTCTATACCAGCTCTCTCTGTGTAAGTGATGGTGGGTGTGGATGTGTGTCTGTGTGTTTGTTTGTCTTTTTGGAAAAAGAAAAGGTTCTTGTCTAATGACAGATTTAACAATATATGTTTTATAGCATGTAGAGAAATTATTTATATTCTTCAATTTGTTGGGGGAATACTGTTGTTTTACAGTGTGTGTCAGTTTGAGGGGTGTCATGGCTACCTGTACGAGAAACTAATTATGAGCACACAAACTGGCATCCTGATTCAATTTAATTTATTTAGTACAGTTTATGCTTTTCTAAATGGTGTGTCTTACTGATTTGACAGATGGAAAGCGCTTCCAAAAGAACTGTTGTACGTTTCAGCATCACTCGACTCATTTACTAAATAAGGCTTGGAGCACTTTTTTGATGCATTTATTTGTCACAATTAGAAAAATTACTACAATGTTATTTGAGCTCTTAAGACAAGAAGGCAACCAAAGCACTTTGTATTGGGAGCTCAGGCTTGTAAAAAGTGAAGGCCAAACCTTTGAAGTATTTAATGAATAATACTTGTAGTGGGCTGGCCCGACGTGTACAGGAGACCAGACTCGGACCATAAAAAGGCTCCAAACCGCGTCTACCCCATACTCTTAATTTTTGCAGAATCCACGAAACGCTGCCGGAGTAGGAGCAGGGAGGCCGAATTCGAATTTTAAGGTAAGCTGAACGCGACTGGTTCCTTGCGCATATTATCCGCACTGCGCTGAATAGATCCCTGTTTTTTAGGTCTTGCCTGTCGATGCGCATGCGCATCGAGCTTGCGAGACTATGGGGGCTTAAACAGTCTTTAACCAACTTGCAAGGAATCGTGGCGATTCCTTGCAGTGCCCGTGAAAATCAAGCTCAATGCGCATGCGCATCGAGCTTAAAAGCGCGTGCACATGCCCCCAGCCGCCTGCCTTGCACTCCTCCCACACCCCCGCTCCGCCCCCTCCCCTGCCTGCCGTGTCGCATTTCTTCAGTTCCCTCAGCCGTCTGCCAGGCCCCTGCTGCTTTCACACCCTCTCCCCGCTCCGCCCCTCCCCTGCCCGCCGTGTCGCATTTCTCCTCCCCCCTCCCCTTCTCTGCCTTCCCTCCGTCTTGTTGCTTAAGCAGCTGCTCACCCACGAGCAATAACCACTAAACAAAGACGTTCCAGCCCGTGAATATGGATCCGAGCCACTCTTTCGATAATCGTCAAAGGTTTTCTTCATTTTTATTATGTAAAAATTGACCTTGTCATTTTTGGTATCTGTGAAACCTATATTTGTTAAAGGAGGTGCCTGCTTTTCATCCGTTCCCCCTCGCTCCTGTTTTGTTTTCCCCAACCCTTTGTTCACGCCTCCTCCCGTTCTCTGTGTTTTCCATCCTCCCCCTCCCGTTCTGTTGCCTGTGCGCTTCTCTCCCATGCCCCCTCCATGATGCCCTTGTTTTGAGCTGCATTCATTTCCTGCCCTTTTGGACTGGTTTGACTTGCTAAATCGGTGATTAAGTGTCGCCTCATGCTGACTTGTGGATCCCGACTGTGACACAAGTCCATCTTTACCAGCCCCCCTTGGATTACTTCGAAACGAAAGTTATTGCGTATTGTTTTCTGGACATTTTTTTACACAGTCTGTAAATTATTTATACATGTGTCCTCCTTTGGGGTATTTTGGTCAGCGTTTTGGTACATTAAGACTCCACCAGTCAAATTAAACATGCACTAAGAATCTCTCGAAGCATCGTGGCACTTATTTATAGCTTTTGCCTGCTCCACACTTCGTGGTGTTTAAAAAATAAGTGTGCCAATTACGGTTTCTGATCCTGTTTCTTTTTCCCAAAAAAACTCACCATCTAAAAATGCATTTTTGCGCACTCGGCCAACTTTAATGACCCCAACATTCCTCCCTTGTGTTTCTTGCGTGTTTCTTATTTAACTTTGGCATTTTTTACGCAATAACAACTACTTTGATTGTCACGTATTTTTCATTGTGTTTTCGCTACAGCTTTTCTCCTCCGCATTATCAGTGTTTTTTATTCCACTATAACCAATGCTTTGCTTTTGCCGTGTTTTTAATTCAGTTTTCGCAACGGCATTTCTCTGTCTGCATTATTAGTGCATGTCCAGTTAACGGAGCTTAAAAAAACACAACTGCGGCGCTAGTACTAACCTCTGGGCTTCCATTGCCAGCGGCACATATGCAACATTTATTTCGTGGCTATGTTTTTTATGTGTTTCAGGTACTCGGCTCTCCTCCCTCTGTTGTGCTCCTTCCACAAACATATTTATTTATTCAGCGCTTCATAATGCGCTTCTGTCATTTCTAAGCACTGTAACCATCAGATGCAACTATTGCATCATTTAATGGCACAGAGTTTACCGTCCTCCAAAGCATGAAGGCTGGGGTAGAAAGAGTCCAACATCCTGCACCACGGGGCGAGCTTATGCTAACCACGTGCATCACTCCTGCATAAGGCACGCGATTTAATATTTGGCATCAGGCTTCGTGAGCTTTTTTTTTTAATTAAGACTACGTTATTGTCTGACCTAACGTCCGTTTTGTTGTAGCCAAAACATTTACAAGCCTCTTTTTTTCATTCTAAACTTCTCTTTCACAGTAAAAACACATAATTGGACCCTTGCTGCTTGACATGGAGTTAAAGCCCCACCCACGTACTTCGCACGTCTTCTTCTCAGTATGTGCTTGCTTACATTCAGGAAATTGATAACACTGTGGGATTGCATGCTTTTTTTCTTTCTCTCTCCCCGCGCACCCATACCTCTTACCACCCACTCTCTCCATGTTGCTCTCACCCCACCTAGCTAGTCTGTTTATTCCTCTACCCATTCCCACCCTGCTTGGCTTTTTTTTATAAAAAAAAACAACCCACTCTTGTTTCCCCCATCCGTATTTGCCAACCCTTGCTGCACGGCCCTTCCCATTTTTTTAATTCACACTTTTTAAAAACTTCTTTGGAGTGCTCGTCGGTTTCATTTTGCTACCATTATACTTTTTTTTTCTGTATGTGCCCTTTCACATACCGTTTATCTATATTTTTTAATTACCACTCCAAGCGCATACACCATCTTGGTAACTCATTCACACCTAAAGGTCACCATGCTGGGACCACCATAGTAAGTGAGCTGACTGCCCGCTCACTCCGGTGCACTTCGCTGCACCACGGAACAGCACTCTCTAGTTCCCCCCCATGCTCGGGACCAAGTTGTAATTTCGGGCTAGTCCCGCATTGCCTGTATTCTTAACTTCAACAGCTTTCATTAGTTCCAGAATGGCCTCAATGGGTATGAGCCAGCATGCCCTTGCTTAAGAAGTTTGGACACCAGGCCTCACACACCCCCTCACCCACACACACCCCTTACCCTCACTCACCCTCTCACCCACACTCACCCACCCTTTCACCCTCACACACCCTTTCATCCTCACACCCTCTCACCCTCACACACTCTCACCCTCACACCCTCACCCTCACATACCCACTCACCCTCACAACCCTCTCACCCTCACTCACCCTCACCCACTCACACCCCCACACCCTCACACCCCCTCACCCTCACACCCCCTCACCCTGACACACCCTCACACACCTTCACCCTCACACACCCTCTAACCCTCACACACCCTCTCACCCTCACACACACTCACCCACCCTCACACACCCTCACCCTCACACACCCACTCACTCTCACAACCCTCTCACCCTCACCCTGACACACCCTCACACACCCACTCACCCTCACAACCCTCTCACCCTCACTCATCCTCACCCACTCACACCCCTACAGCCTTACACACCCTCACACCTCCTCACCCTCACACACCCCTCACCCTCACACACCCCCTCACTCTCACTCACCCTCTCACCCACCCTCTCACCCACCCTCTCACCTTCACACACCCTTTTACCCTCACATGCCCTCTCACACCCTCACACACACTCACCCACCCTCGCCCTCACACCCCCTCACCCTCACACACACCCTCATCCTATCACACCCCCACACACCCTCAGACCTTCACACACCCTCTCACCCACCTCACCCTCACGCACCCTCACACACCCTCACCCTCACACACCCCCTCACCCTCACACACCCCCTCACTCTCACTCACCCTCTCACCCACCCTCACCCACCGTCTCACCCACCCTCTCACCTTCACACACCCTTTCACCCTCACACGTCCTCTCACACCCTCACACACACTCACCCATCCTCACCAACCCCTCACCCTCACACACCCCCTCATCTTCTCACACCCTCAGACCCTCACAACCCTCTCACCCTCACCCACCCTCACCCACTCACACCCCCTCACCCTCACACCCCCTCACCCTGACACACCCCTCACCCTCACACACTCCCTCACCCTCACTCACCCTCTCCCCCACCCTCACCCACCCTCACCCTCACACACCCTCTCACAATCACACACACTCACCCACCCTCACACCCCCTCACACTTACACACACCCTCACCCTTACACACCCTCACCCTCACACACCCCCTCACACCCCTCACCCTCTCACACCCCCACACACCCTCAGACCCCCTCACCCTCAAACCCTCACACACCCTCTCACACCCCCTCACTCTCACACCCCCTCACCCTCACACCCCCTCACACACCCTCACCCACCCTCACTCACCCTCACACCCCCTCACCCTTACACACCCCCTCACCCTCACTCACCCTCTCACCCACCCTCACCCACTCTCTCACCCACCTTCTCACCCTCACATACCCTCTCACCCTCACACACAAACACACTCACCCACCCTCACACACCCCCTCACCCTCTCACACCCCCTCACCCTCTCACACCCCACACACCCTCAGACCCACCACAGCACCTCTCAGCACCACCACAGCACCACTCAGCACCACCGCAGAACCACCACAGAACCACCACAGAACCACCACAGCACCACCACAGCACCACCACAGCACCACCACAGCACCACTCAGCACCACTACAGCATCACTCAGCAATACCACAGCATCACTCAGCACCACCCCAGCATCACTCAGCACCACTCACCATCACCACATCATCACTCAGCATCACTCAGCACCACCACAGCACCACTCAGCATTACCACATCATCACTCAGCGCAGCATCACTCAGCACCACCACATTATCACTCAGCACCACCACACTATCACTCAGCACCACCACATTATCACTCAGCGCCACCCCAGCATCACTCAGTGCCACCCCCAGCATCACTCGGCGCCACCCCCAGCATCACTCGGCGCAACCACAGCATCACTCAGCACCACCACAGCACCACTCAGCACCTCCCCAGCATCACTCAGCACCACCCCAGCATCACTCAGCACCACCCCAGCATCACTGAGCACCACCACAACATCACTCAGCACCACTACAGCATCACTCAGCACCACCACAGCGTCACTCAGCGCAACCACAGCATCACTCAGCAGCACCACAGCATCACTGGTTCAAATATGTTCTTTCAATGTTTCAAGCTGTTTTCAAGCTTTCAAGCTTTATTACAAATCACAAAAAGATGTTAATATTTCACTTCTGTTCTTGGATTTTCGTCACAATAAAAAACACTGAATATAATCTTCACAAAAGTTATTTACAAAAGTTTAAGCTATTGCCATTACAAATTAAATAAATTATTTAACAATTAATAAAAAAAAAAAAACATTGTTATTTGTAATATCAATACATCTAAGTCACGTAAATAAAAAACATGTTGCATTACAAATGCTATAGGTGTCACATTTGCAAAAGTTATAACTATTGGCATTGTAAATGACAAAGCTATTAATTTAGCTATTTTAACAAACACATAAAGAAAATAAAAATTTCATTTATAAGACCAATAGCTCAAACTTTCCTAATGCGAGACCTATTGCATTTCCAATGCTTGTGTTAATATGCAGGCTAAAAGATCCGCAGTGCACCGTATAACTCTAAGTAACCTAATTGTGACAGGCTTTTTACTATTCAGGACGCCCAGAGTAACGTAATAGAATACTACCCGCAATGTCTTCCATACTGAATACACGTTGTTAGAGCTAGCACCTAGGAACACGTGTCTATTAAATTGCTGTACGCCCGAACAATATAACTGGGACACTCGAGGCGGGTTATATAGATTTAAAATACGGAGTACATTTCCAAAAGACCCGATGGGACATGATCCACATCAGGCGGTGCAATTGCACCCACGCTGTGACGTATATGGTTAAACAGGAAGATTCAATTACCTGCAGGCTCGATATTATTAACACACTGAGAGCAACATATATATCGAACTTTATGCACAGACACAACGCTTTAAATCAGTTCACATAGTAATATCTAGAAACAGAATAGAAACAATGTGAAATAATGTAGAACATATAATGAACCGAAGGGCCAATAGAAATGGTAAATATAGCACAGCAGCCCCCATAAGCAATGCACTATTATTGTGTATATATAACACAAGTAGGTACACACATGGTACCTGACGGCAAACTATAGCAATCAATTTAATAGGAGCATCCTTTCATTAAAATCCCTTTCCCTACCAACAGTGTCAGGAGAACCCCCGTCAACACATGAATGCCGACCTCAACACAAGCCAATTGAAAAAGCTCGTGTAATAACGATTTGCCAGTGATTAAAATCTGGGTAAGTGTTAATGATAGAACTTTCCAGGACATTTGGGAATCACCCCTTGGAAAACAATATGGTAATAGATATTTATTTATCTGCAGTTAATCAGAAAACCAATATCGGTGGCTCCTACTACCAGAGCGTGACCCTGCCCATTGAAAGCACAAGGTAGACGCATTGCGTAAAAACTATCCATTTACCACTCTATACGCCTAGAAAATCATAGCAATTAGTACATTTACGAATATTCTACTGTCATTTATCTACAGACATCAGAACTGCCCATGCTATATTCAAAGTCATGAGAACATGCAGTTCAGCTAACACCCGGATTTTATAATCGGGCGCCTGGTCCTCTATGATTTATCTGGAAGCCAGTATTTCAACTCAGGTAACTAATGCCATTGTTAGAAATCACATATCAGGTGACAACATAGTGCAAATATCTCCCTGTAAGCACATGCTGGTATTTACTAATGGTGACCACTATAGAAGCTGGTATGTTTTGACAATACCAATAAAGTTACCAACAACTAGGTTTTGACTAGTGCCAACTGTTAAATAGTCATAATATGCTCTATATCTTTAGCCAACAGGAATTGTTTTTGTAAATGTGTTTGGTCTGCAAAACAAAAATATCTGTAAACACAAAAAAGTAATTGTGTGTTTCTTTTTAGAACTTGGTCCTGAAGAAGGTATTAACTGTTTCTCCAAAACCGAAACGCCGCGTCGACCCCCGTTCTTGCGAATATTTTTAACTTCACATTGTATAAATTGTTTTTGTTTATAGCTTTGATCCTATATGTTTTTAATTGATATACTGTAAAAAAAAATTTAACTATTTGTTACCATTGCGATAATTTTGTGATCTTGAATAAACACACAAATGATATATTTTTCTAAAAACATTTTTCCTGTTTTTTCTCTAACTTTGACCAAAGATAAGTAACACATGTGCTATATAGGTATAAATGGTATTTGACATCTTTTCTACAATGGTTGGCCTATGTCTAGCTGAATAAGTTGTGTAAAACGTTTTGTAATATATTTTTGTGTGATTGGTATTGCTAAAAAACAAGATTCTGGGCACCACCATAATAACTCTAACCACCTTTGTGGTTAACCAGTGGGACTTCCCTGTTTCTCAACAGGAGACAAAGTAGACATAGCTGAGTTGAAGTTGATGTAGTTTATTGAGTCCATAAGTAGATGTTACAGCAAGCCCCACCAGGAGCAGCCTCCTAGCTGCGCAGCCCATCTTCCAACTGACAACACTCACACACCAGGCACCCAAGCTTTCTACTCATGTCACTCACACCAACATTCTACATGGAACACTCACACTGGCTGAGCAGCTAGTTACAAAGAGAAAGGGAACACATATACATAACCTGAGGATACTACATATTCTCTCCCTTTTACACTGTAAAATAATAAGACCCAAACTAAAATGAAAACAACTATACACAGTACTGTACAAAAGATGACAGCAGTCAATAGACCCAGGGATGCATAATGGAACACTTAGCGAGAATGGAAACAGACAAGCAAAAAAGAGTACAGAAGGATGAAAGGATAAAAACACACACTAACACCATCCTCCTCCTTTAATAGTAAACAAAGAAAAGTTAAATAGTTTAAAATGAGCTCACATATAAAAGGTGAGCAAGACACACGTGAAAAGAGTAAAGGGCGAAAACGTACCCAAGACTCACACAGTGGGTGAATGGCACCCAAAGAAGTACTCCTCATATAAGGAGAACGTGGCGAAGAGAAAGACGCCACCCCTCATGTGAGGGACACTGACCCTAAACAGAAGCAGTGTAACACGTAGTGTTGCATGGGACTGACACTCAAGTGAAGCAGATAATGTTGCATGGGACTGACACCCAAAAACTTGTGCAGCAAAAGCAGCACAGTGTGGCACACGCACACATAACGTCAAGGTGAAGCATAGGGTGACTTACACACACACATGTTGACATAAAAAGAAGTGAGTCACAGGGCGGCTTACACACACATCCAGACAACATGAGGCGCAGGGTGGCTTACACACAGGACAAACTTAGAGGTGGTGAGAACGATACCCAAAACACGCCTAAAAAAATACAGGAGTGTCCTACATATGTAAATGGGAAAACACCCCTTAACTACACAGATGAAGACACTAAAGGCGTGGATATGGGACTAACACCCATACCAAACGTGGCAAGTGTAGACACAGTGGCAATTCATGTCAAGAAGGGACATGGGACTAAGACCCACTCCCATCCCTTAAGCAGGGATGAACAACTAAAACTAACAATAAAATTACATTTAAAATACATGACTAGTTGAGGCTTACCAAAGAGCATATGACAAACGAGAAAAACAAAACGTTTTTTCTTTATATAGTTGTTTGACTGCAACTAGCTACATAAAAAAAACAAAAATGTAATTGGTGTGCCTGTCACCGTGATGATGATGGACAGGTGCTGCAAAGTCGCAAAATGTACTTAGTAAAGAGAAAACAGCTCCTGGAGACTTGTGACAAACAGGATGAACTTTGGAGAAAATATTACGCCCCTGAAGATGGAAGGTCTCTCTAGTTTGCTTAACCCGTTTCTTGCGTCGAACGTTCAGCACCAGTGCTGAACGTTCTAAGAAACGGGTGGGGCCCCGTCAGCCGTTGGATGTGCGCAGCACTACGGAGGTAGTGCTCGCAACGTACAACGGCCGATGGCAGCACTAAAGGGCTTAAATACTACCAACTCACCACATGAGTCCGCGAGGTGTCCATGTCCAACCAAACCGAAACACAGTGCAAACAAAGAGACTTGGAAGTCAACTCCGCTACAGACGACGGTTGCGCTATTGACGATCCTCTTATTTCGACGCTGGTACTGGCTTCGTAAAACTTTATTCAGCGCATACAACGTGGTTGGCAGAGAAAAAGAAGAAGGACACATCACGCTCCATAACCGGCAATCTGAATATCTGAATGCTCCAACTCCAAGATGGCGTGATGCAAAGAAGACGCATGCCGAGTGGCTCACGGAGCGCTCCTGCTGCAAAACGTCCACAAGCAGCATTGATGACCAGGCGGCACTAACTTGAGGGCGGCTGCGTGCTGCACTGGCACATTGCGGCGTCCTTTATAATTTATTTGGGAACACTACAGTGTCCCCAAATAAATGATAAAGGCCGCCACAACGTGCCAGTGCAGCGCGCCGCCGTTGGTTTAAATACATGCGCTGCGACTGCGTACGTGACCTGCTGCTTGTAAAAAGCTCCAGCACGTGACGTCTTGAGCTGCCCACTACTCATGAAAGAAGCTCCGCTGAAGGTTTAAGCACTCCGATCTTCAAAAATTAATCCCATCAGCCCCGTGCCCCAGTGACCCTCCCACCGCTGATATCTGAAGCCTGCAACGCCACGGAGCCTCGTGGCCTGGGCCCTTGAGAGAAGAACAAATGCAGAGGCAAGTGAAGTTAGTTGATGTACTTCAGAGGCGCAACTAGAGACAACTTTGGGGGGGGAGAGGGGGGTGAGAAGAAATTTCGGGGGGATGGGCTGAACCTTCAATCAATCGGCAGAGTGGAGCTGCAGGGGCTCTTAGAATGGGTGAATCAACAGCAAGGCCTAATTAACATTCAAATGGTCTTTTAAAGACCTGTGAAGCACTCGGTGCGGCTGTGAGTTGACCCGGGATCTGTCTCAACCCGGGCTGCCACACACGACGTGATGGGGGGGAGCGGCTGCAGCCCGGTGAGTCCAATGGGTGTTGCGCGCCTGATGTACTTGCTGCTTCATGTTCTTATGCTGAAAGAAGGCCCTCTTACTACTCTCAGAGTTGCACTTGGGTTTAGGTGCACTGAAAGCATAAGCACGTAATAAAAGTCCAGCTGCAACTCGCACTAGTGACAGATTAATCACTTATGTACACTCCTCTATGCAGCACTCTGCTCAGATGACAGTATGACCGGCTGCCGGTGAATCGCAGTGACCGTGGGACATATTTACTTAGTGCTCATTCTCAATATATTTAGTTTAAAGCTGAGCGTGCATCTGCATGAACCTGTAGCTCAGCACTTGTGTCCTCGGTTACACTGAAATTAATTGTGCCTCTGCAGGCTGGGCAGTGAGGTCAGGTACAGTGGCTCTAGATAACTGATTTATATTATAGCAGCTGAGATCTTTTACTGCGTAACATGGTGACTTTTGGGAGCAAAGCTAAAGTCCTGCTAAAGATGACTGCTAAAATATGTTAGCATCCTTCCATTTTGCTGCGATACAACACTTTATAGAGCTTCTTAGAGTTTCTTGTTGCTCAAATGGGTCTAACTAGTGATATTTATATATTTACCTCGTCCTCATTGCTTGATTTTGCACGTGAGAAAGTGTCACTCATAGTTGCTGAAATGTCACTCATAATTACACCGAAATTATGAAAATGTCACACAAAGCAATCTGAAACCTTGGCAGCTATGAGGGGCATATTTACAAGCCCCTTGCACCTCTTTTGCCCCGCCGTTGTGTCACTTTTGTGATGCAGCGGCAGTGCAAAAGATGCGCCATGGTGCGGGGTATTAACAACGTGACGCATCTGGGAGATGCGTCACATTGTAAAACCATGCGCCAGAAGGAGGCGTTCCATCGCAGGGGGGCGTTCCTATGCAGGAACGCCTCCTAAAAGTGGCTGAGTGAAATCTACAAGATAAGGCCAATGCTGAGTCAAAACCCTGCGCCTGCTTGAAGCAGGCGTAAGGCTTGATGCAGTATTGTCCAGATAGGGCCCCCCCAAAGCATTGCTGGAGCTGCGTCGCGCTTGCAACACAACTCCAGCAATGCGCCGCTTTTACAGCACAGATGTGTGACGCATCTGTGCCGTTTTTGCACCATGGTGCGCCGCATTCTAAATGCGGCGCATCATGGGTGGCGGAGTGCGGCGCACAATTACTGGCGCATCCCTGCTGATTTGCAGGGATGCACCAGTAATTGTAAATCTGCCCCTGAGATCTGAGGTCGCTAAAAAACTTTGAGGGTGTGGGGGGGGGGGCGGGGGTAGAGAATTCTCCACACCAATATTGTTCTGACCACTCAAACTATGCTCCTCGGGATAAAGAAGGCAGGAATGGCTAGAGGGGGTGATTCCTTAATATATGTGGCCATGGCTGTTTTAGTATGTGCATCGCTTCAGCGATCCACAGCCTAACACGTTTCAGCAATGGCAGGGGGCTGGTTTTTGTCTATCCTGAATTTAGAAATCGCATTGTATAAGCACAAAGGAAGAAGGTCCAGGCAGAAGGGAAAAAGAATATGGGGGCCTCTGTCGGATTGGGTCTATGCTCTCTGGCTGGCCCCGGATCCTTGGGTAGGATGACCTGCTTTTGAGCCTAAATGCAAGCATGGTTTTTCATTGTATGGATTTTTGTGCTTACACATGTAAGAGTACAGCACTTTATGATCAGATTAGTTTTGATATTGGTTATAATATACGGGCAGGCTGCTTGAATCTTTTGCAGAAGTGTATATTAGACTGTATCAGGGATTGTGCTGATGTTTTGTTTACATATTTTATTCATGTATGTAGTTTCAAAGTCCATGCTTTGATAAACGAGTTCTAATGGCCCCTACAGTCTTTTAGTACAGTATCAATTTCACTCAGATGCTTTTTGTAGTTTTATTTTTGCTTAGTGAGTCTTTTGTGTGCTGTTACATAATTGATTACTTACTAATTATGAATCGATTCTTGCTGAATGCGCACCCTTTCTCTCCGTTTACTTATTGTTTTGATAAAGTAAATGTTTAAAAGCTTTAATAAAAATTATTGAAAAGAAATGAAAGGGGTATTCAATTGAAAAAGCTAGAGACCTACAAAGTCAAGGGAAAACAACTCAGGTTGGAGGTGGTTAGAATAAAAATTGTTAATAGAATGGATAATTAAAGGAGTGCGGAGGCAAATTGGACAAGGAATAAATTAGAGATTTAAGGGATACTCTACCATGCACACATTTTACTTCAGCTTGTTCAAAGCTTTTAAACTGTTGATGTTGACGTGTGCATGGTGTGACTTGCTTGCTGTAAAGTTGACCATTGGATCGATATGTAAAGGATCCTGATTGGGCCAGCTGGACAATTTGGTGCAGATTTGAAATAATTGAACTCTGGGTTCAACATCAACATCAACATCAAACATCAAAGACTGCTTGACTTTGGATGGCGCATCAAAAGTCAAATGGCTACGACACGTTCAGACGATGTTCTCCAACATTGGACACCCCGAATTTTATGATGATCCAGAGACTCTAGAAACCTTGTCTAGGCCGGCCCTCAAAAAACTTTTAATTACACACCTAGAAAGTGCCAGATGGAACATTGAGAAACTTAAAGGCACTACCCTGAGCTATCAGCAAATTACCCTTACCGAAGGTCTACAACTTTATCTCAGGATTGAAACTGCACCCTACCCTCGCATGCTCCTTACTAGGCTGCGCTTAGGGATCTTCTTTCGCATGGTCACTTTGCCAAAACGGAACGATTGGGCCTCTTCGAACCTAATTTGCCCATGCGATGATCATTCAACACAAAGTAACATCCATATCATGTTCTTTTGTAAATTGTACACCACCCCGAGGAAATTGTTCCTTTTACCACTACTTAAACGCTTGGGGATAAGAACATGTAAAACTGCATACTTGAAATTACTGTTGCTAGATGATGAGCATGTTATCTTTGTTGTTTCTCGCTTTTTAATGACAGTGATGAAATACAGAAACTCAATGACCTAAGTATCTCACGTTCAAATTAACTAAATACTGCAATACGAGGCCTTTCGTCTAAATGTCTACTGTAGACTTTTAATCTTTGGAAAAATGTTTTATCTATTTTTTGTAAACTTTGCTTATGTGTAAATTGTTTTTAGATCCATTGTATAAACTGTACTTGTACGCTTTTATGATTTTCTGATAAATCGAATAAAGCTTATTTGATTTGATTTGATTTGATTTGAACTCTGGGTGTTAGTATGTTGGTGAAAATGTGGTTGAATGCCTATGACTGATTGCATGGTCTTAAATATATCCTTGACCCTAAATTTCCCAGTGGACTGAGCATGGTAAAATTATCTAGATAGCATGATGACACTGTCAGTAGTGATAGTATATGGCACATCTCAGTTCTCTTGGAAGGATGCCAGCAACTCTAATGTATGATTTGGGATGTTTTATGTAACATGCTTTGGTTCATACACATTTAGTCACCCCTCATAGCCAACTCCACAGCGTATCTTTATGGGGGATGCTCTCTGTAATGTACTTTATGTGTTGTCTTTTGATAACAAGTATGACGTGATGTGATTGCCAGCTGTAAGGTATGTAGTTATGTTTCTGTCTCTGCACACACTTGGCATGCTGCAGAATGTGATGAAAATGCAATGATTGTTGGCACCCCTACCACCACTCCCCGATGACGGTGGGTGAATCAGCTATGGTGCCTGACACCCCCGGATAGGACCCGTTCTCTTGAAGTGTCCTACTGTGCCGCAGGTGGGGTGGTGGGTAGTGGGAGGGGCACGTGGGATGGTTTCTACTGAGCTCTCATGGGGGGCTTGGGTGGAGCGAGTAGGCTTCCACTGCAGGGCTGGTACTGCCCCAACTGCAGAACTCAAGTTAGTCTAGTGATCAGGTGCATTGGACTCACCTGTAGTATCCTGAAGGTGCTGCCATAGGAATTGTGGTCAAACCCAGTGTGGTGGACTGGTCTGCAGACATTGCTGAGGTCTTGGATGGGGCAGATAGGGGACAGGGGACAAGGGTTCTGCGCAAGCTGTGATGTTATGAGTGAGATGTCACAGACAGGGTAGGTAGAACTGATGTAAGTTTTGGGCTTCCTTCTGCTTTTCCTTCAGCGGCATAGCTAGGTGGGGGCGGTCCGCCCCAGGTGGCAGTATTTTGGGGACGGGCTGTCTAGCCCTAGACCGTGTCATGTATGTGCATGTAATTTGCATGATCAAGGTAACTATTAGCGGCGATACTACGTGTCTCTCTGACCTCTTTCAGATGCTCGCCGTCCTTTTTCCCCAGCAGCCCCCCAGGGGGGGCGGCAATCTGAAGGATAGCCCCGGGCGCCACAAACCCTAGCTACGCCTCTGGTTCACATATAAACAAAATGAAAAAAGTAAAATTCTCACCCAGATGGCCTCCAACTGTGGCATGCAGGGAGAATTACGGATACTACACACTGCTGAAGCATACCTACTGGAGGCTAATACCCAAAAATTATTCTAATCACTGCAGACGTCATCTTCTGACATTTGAAATCAGGTTAATGTGCATTTAAATGACACACTGGTAGCTATCCCTTTCATAAATGTGGCCATGCAAACTGCAGAATGTGCTCAACATAGACCAATATTTTTTTTTGCATTTAAGAAAATGCCCGGTATGTATCCTGTGTGTATTTAGTATAGGACAGTTGAAAAAAAAAAAAAAAAGGATTAACTAAGTGCACGTTCCCACAGTGATCTGTGGTTTTGCTTGTTCTTTAAAAACGTGGGTGTTTGCTAGTAAACAATGGTTGGATCCCTCTTCATATTCTTGACTGGGCTGAAGTTAAAAGACCCCCTTCATTGGTAACTGGTTGGTAATCTGTAGTGAATGTAGTTTGCTTAGTGGTGACGTGAGCCTAGGAAGGTCTTGCCTTTTTGTCCAAATGAGATCAGTTGTGAAAACACTTCGAAAAGACTGAGAGCCGGATCACAAAACGTTTTTGACTGGTGTAATTTAAGGATGTATGACGTTAGCACGCATACTATTACCACGCATACCTTTACAACGCGGTATTTACAACGAATACCGTTACAACGCATAGCGCTTTGAGGTGCTGGATAGTGGTAAGTATAATTTTATATTCCAACTCCAGTCCCCGTGGACACTAGGGAAGGTGTTGGATATAAAATAAAACTTATTCCCTATCCTAGAGCGCCCCCCAGCGCAATGCGTTGTAATGGTATGCGTGGTAATGCCTGCGTTGTAATGGTAGTGCGTTGTAACAAATGCGTGCTAAACGTTGTATACCGTAATTTAATGTTCTTGGTGGTAAGTTACAGCAGTGTTTACTCCAAACATCTTTTACCACGGTATTATGAAAACAAGGATTCTGGAAGAGGTAATGAGTGACAAGAATGCTCGTGATTATTTGTTGTGTGCCAATTTGCTGTAGTGATGTGTTCTATTGAGTTTTCTGCTGTTGTGTATTTGTGCTGCATTATTGCAATATGATTGTGTTGTGCTGGAGTTGTGATGCATTCAATTGCCACTGTTTTCTTGTTATGGGCCCGGTTGCTTAAATTTTTTATGCTGCTTTGTGCATTTTATTGTGATATATACGTTTAATTTTACATTTGTCAATAAAAAGCTGCTACAATTAGTGCCAAAAATATCTAATGCCTTGAAATGGCCTATGATAGGCAGCCATATATCACTGTCTAAGGTGATAAAACAGGGCTGTAGCGTCTTGTCGCCACCAGTCATCCCAAAAGTGGAGCAGAGACTGTATCTTAACATAGTGTAGTGGGCCAGCACTAGGCCCGACTAGGCCCTAGTGTGGCAGTCAAGTAACACACACAGGACGCAGGAATTACTCCGTAGGCTGGAAGACCACGAGCGATCTCACGCCGGTTTATTTATACCCCCGGAGCGAGCCCGCCCCAAGGGGTGTATGGATGCATGGTGTGTGATACATTGTAGAGGAGAGCCCGAGTGGCTCTCTACATCCCTCCTTTGTTTCAGTCCAATAACAACACCTTCACCATCCTCACGGGGATGCACAGGCAAAGTCTCAGAGCCGTTGGCTAAGACCCAGGTTGAGCCGGAGGCTGTATCGTTGGTTTCGGCCACAGGGAGACGGTATAACCCCAGCCGGGGTTTCCTGGGCTCTTTCACTGTCCTGGGTCTTTCTGTTCAACCGGGGACTGGCCCCTGTCTTTTGATCCAGTGATCCGGGCATCTCCACGGCTGGACTCCACTCTGGTGATGACCCCGAGAGGGGTGTTCTTGGTGTTGTGTCCTGAGGTACTTCATCTTCCGGGTCAGCTTCCGTTTTCGTGGCCTTCTTGAAACTGGATACGTTGCGGGTGACGAGTTGGTGTCCTTTCCGGGCCGTCACCATGGTCCCTTGGACTCTTTCCACAACCCAGACCTCAGGTTCATAGGGTGTTCGAAACTTCCACCCGGGGCGTCTGTCTTTGATGACTACCAAGTCTCCTATGTAAAGCGTCGACTCCTGTGCTCTACGAGCCTCACTTGCCTTCCGGTTCGTGGTCTCTCTCCTCGCCTGGACAGCCTCGTCATCCCATCCCCGTCGCCAATGTAGTGGGCCAGGGCTAGGCCTGACTAGGCCCTGGTGTGGCAGTCACGTAACACACACAGGACGCAGGAATTATTCCGTAGGCTGGAAGACCATGAGCGATCTCCCGCCGGTTTATTTATACCCCCGGAGCGAGCACTTCCCGAGGGGTGTATGGATGCATGGTGTGTGATACATTGTAGAGGAGAGCCGGAGTGCTCTCTACACATAGCTCTTTCAATCACTGAATCTATTCTCTACCTCCACTAATGCCCACTGACTCACTTTATGGGCAGTGTTAAAACTGGGCCAGTACAGGAAAGGGTGAGATTTATTGTATTTTTTAAAATGCAACTATCCCAATTGCCACTGATATTGGAAAATACATTTGACAATTTTGTTTCTGGAAACAAGAGTCTGTAGACATAAGACCAAAGTTTATCAAGGCATATTAGATTATTAGGAATTGGGCAAGGGATTGATTGTGTGATATTCCATTTGGTGCAGTTAACTTAAGGCAAAGTTGCTTAACAGTCTTTTATTCGCTTAACAGTCTTTTATTTCTGCAGTAAAAAAAACCTTAGGAACCCTGCTTTTCCTGTAGATGGGGCAGGTCATCAGTAAATCCAATCAGGACCAAAAAAATTTACAGTAAAAAAAAAAGTAGTCCCTCTGAAGTAGCGCCGGCCGCGACGTGCATGCTCATGTCAGGAGCGCGGGGAGGAGTGGCGTCCAGGAGCGCGACGAGGAGCAGCGGACATGGCGCAGGGGAGGAGCGGTGACGTGAGGAGCAGCGGACAGGCCAGCAGCGGTACGAGCAGCAGACAGGCGGGAGGAGCGGCGGCTGAGGTAAGGGGGCCCATGTCGGGGCAGGCGGGGGTCGGGCCGGGCGGGGGCCTGGGCTGCTGGACAATGTCGGGGCGGGCGGTGGTCAGGGAAGCCTGTTGCTCCCGGACAAGGTCAGGACGGGCTGCTAGTTTCATTTCATAAAAAAGAACCATGTCAAGGCCATCTTATTCTTCATAGCAGCTGTCAAGAAAGGAGAGAGACTGGGGAAGGAGTATCGCTGAGCCCTCTCCATGCAATGAGAAGGAAGAAGTGATCATCATGGTAAAAAATAATGCAATCTCTGGCTTCTGAATTTTGAAGCCCCATCATAGAGGCCTCAGAAAAAGCCTACAAAGACGCAAATACAGACTGCAGTCGATTTAGTCCTCACAAAACATCTCAATCGTATTATGTGCTGCTTAACACACATGCTGCCCACCTCCATAAAGGTATCTGATGGGGAAGAGCAGGAGCCTGGAGAGTGAGAGCAAGCGCTGAAAAGAGTGAATCTTTCACAAACATCTTACCCTGTTACTGTCTGCTGCTTCCAGGTTACTGCAGGAAGATACTGGCCCACCATTGCTGTCACTGACTTGACCTACACAGATACTGAAATTAGTCAGGGCCCAGTAAAACTTCATGTTAATGAGGAAATAAAGTAGAGGTTGTCAGCACCCACAATTAAGAAGACAAATGAGTCTCTAAAACTTACAAGGGCAGCCGGCCCAGATAATCTACCGGCAGTAATAATAAGGAACAATATCACTTGGTGGACCCGCTTGCTCTACCCCCTTTTTCAGAAAATTCTCCTGACGGGACGTTACCCGGATAGTTGGAAGGGAGCAGTTATTAAACCTATGTAAAAAAGGTGAGTATTCCCTCCCTGGAATTTATTGTAAAATAAACCTGCTAGATGTGAGTGGGAAAGTCTTTTCAAAAATTATTTTGGGAATATTGAATGACTGTCCCAAAATGAATGGTACACATGTAAATTCCCTCTGATATGCGGACGATCTAGTAACTGTAGGTTTGACAGAAATCGGCCTCCAGAGGGAGCTAGATGACTTCTCAGATTATTGCAGAAGGGAAACAAGTAATAATCAATATGGAAAAGACTAAAGTTCTTTCAACACGCGAAAAGAGGATATGATCAGTTTGGGCTATATATAAAGTTAAAATAGAGATAATTAGTAAATATAAATATCTGGGGATGCGGTTTTCAAGCAATTTACTGTGGAAGGAACATATTGCTTCTCTGGAGGCCAAGATACTCTTATCTGTAAGGAGGCTTAAGAAATGTGACAATAAGTACTGGAGCCCCTCCCCAAGACTTGTACTGGCAGCCTTTCAGGGTATGACACGGCCGCAGTTCCAGAATGCTGGTGAGGTGGTCTGTATCAGTGGGAAATCAAACTGGTACCTCGACGATGGTTGGTGCTTTAAACGATTACTTTCTCTCCCTCCATATACGATGGTCCAGGCTGCTAGAATAGTAACTGGTCTGACGCGATAAACTCACATAGCAAACGTAGAGACAATACAATTCCGGACAAGAATAGATAGTGAGGAGCTCCCCAAAATCTCATTGCTATGCAAAAACGAAATTAGTGAGTTAACTTGAGCAAGATGTCAGAGGGAGGATCCTTAATAGTTGCCTGAAATATAGAATACAAATGTTAACAAAAGGAGAATAATCTTAAATGGATTCGTTCTCCCTAGGTTAGTTTTTTAAACAAAAAGAATCCATCAGGGAAAAAGGGGGAAGAAAGTGTCCCTACGATGGTTGGGAACACCCTGGTTGTTTTTGATACCCCTCGCACACCAACAGGCCCCTTGGTGTCATGCTTCATGGGAGCACTTATGGTGGCTATGTGTGGTGCGAGTGAGGGAATTTTTATGTGAGTGCATTGGTGGGGTTCGATAGTGAGTGATGTTTAAAAAGTGCCTGGCTCGTGGGGTAACAAAAACTTAATTTGACCCCCGGGCTGGTACTAATAAAAAGGTGGGAGAGGAGGTTTTTCGCGTAACCTATGTAGGCCACCTCCTATGTGTGTGTCAACATGTCTCACTCGCACCACACATAGCCACCATAAGTGCTCCCACGCAACCATAGGTCGCAGCACGTCGCATCCCATAGAGGGGTGCGAGGACCCCAATGATGAAGCATGACACCAAGGGGCCTGTTGGTGTGTGAGGGGTATCAAAAACAACCAGGGCGTTCCCAACCCTCGTAGGGACACTTTTTCCTCATGAAATATAGAATAGACTGTGAGATAGATCGGGCAGGCATGAGTAAATCCCAGCCCAGGGAAACAACTAAACAGGTGTCTAGAGAGTAAGATTTATTTTATCTAAGGAAGAAGAAATCAGTATCCCTCCTGATGAAATTGTGGATGGAAGAGGTGATATTTTCCTATCTGGAGAATTTACCTATCGTACAGCTACGACAATGTTTATTGAAATTTAGATGCAAGGTAAACCAGGTTTTAATGTCGAATGCTCCTGGTGTTCTGTTACACAAGGATTAAACCTACAAATGTGTCCCTAATATGAAGGGAGAGCTAAAACATATTTTAGTGAATTGTTTGTGGTTTTTAGCTCACAAAAGTTTTTATTAAAACCAGTTTTAAAAAAATATGATATTAGGGATAGGGGGCGAGCAGTTACTCTACTCTTGAATATGCTATTCTTGAAGGTAGCCTGTATCTTGGGGCAATTTTTACTGTCTGTGGATGATTTTTTATGAAAAATCTGATTAATTTATGGTAGAAATAATTGTGGTAATATCATGTTTTAACTGTGAGTTCGGACCAATTCTAGTTATTGATCTTACATGTTTGTACATGAGTTTTATTGAGCTTTGTTCAAAGACTAAGATCTAAATAAACATATGTTTGACCGACTGACATTTTTGGTGGATGAGCACATGTGCAGTAGCAAAATGCCATCACTCACGGTGATGGGAGTTACTGGCTAAAATGGGCAGACCTATTGCCACATTCTGTATGCTGTGATGGGCTAAAGTAAAATGTAATTGGTAATACAATAGACAAATGGATGAAGAGAGCTGGCTGAAAACCCCTGTACGTTCATATTTTTAAGGATTCCTTTTAAAAAATAAAAGGTCTTGGCTAACTCCTAAAAATCAGAAAGATTGCAGTTTGAATATATATGTATATCTATATGGATTATTGGCTGTAATTAATTAAATAGCCACAACATTTTTGCTCATCGTGGCTGGCAGAGAGAAAGATTTTGCTGTATACCAACCTATTTTGACCTTGCAAAATAATGACAGATAAAAATACATAAGAAGAGAAGGTGTTCGGGATAGCCCCCTTCATTCGTTGGTCAGCTGGACTGTCATTCACATGTTGTATAAGCCCGCAGAACAGTATAGAGGAGACAGCGGGCCAGTCCATTCTACTACTAGCTCCTGCTGCCAATATTTATATGTTTAGATCAGACCACTGGACAACAATGCTGTGTTTGAGGTATCATGCAATGTGACTGATTGGATTTAGCGTGTACAGTTTCACGGTCACCATCAGGAAAAAACAAAATGCAAAGTAGTATATCTTCCATCCACCTCAGGAGAAGGTTTGCACCAGGAAATGGAATCCTGTGCAGAAGTAGCAGCTCAAAATGTTTCAGGTAGCAAATAGCCCCAGTAACCCTCCAAGACTGCTAAATCTTTGGGAGCACACATTATAAATCAATTGGACTCCAAATTAAAATTGGCTATTAACTTATCATTAGTGCAGTTGACATCTTCGAATGGGAGAACATTGTATATCTGCTGCCTTTAAACCACACATGTGGTTGGCAGGAGAGTGACTGATGGGGGGCAGGCTACTGTGTAGATGAAATGTTTATGTTTTGGGGCGGCCTGGCTCCTTTTGGATGTACACATTACTCAGTCATGGCTCATCATTTGTGCCCTAGTTTTATGAGGGAGTTGTTTTGGTGCCCCCTGTAGTGGTGTTACACATTCCTCTTCCACAGTGGTTATGTGATACAGCCCAGTTGATGCAAAATAAGCTCCATTGTAGTATCTGCTTCCACTAATTGAATACATTGGAATGTAGCCAAGGTAGAACATGATTCTTTATGACGTGTGGACATTCTTGACACAATGGAACCCATCACTGTGTAATGCTTGCATTGGCATGATGATAGAAATAATTAGCAATGATGTAACATTAACACAATTGATGTCCAACAGCTAAATCTGTCCAAATAAATGAACATATCTGCATCCATCAATGCATTCATCTATTCATCCCTCTTTCCTGAACTCACTTAATCAATCATTTAAACATGAACCCACCTAAACATCCATGTACTCAGATACCCATTAATTATACATTTCCTCAAACATTCTTCTATTATCCATTGATAGCATCTGGCACTCATCGATTCACCCTTCTACATACACAAACTCACCAATAAATGAATAAGAAATGTAACTTATCAAAATGACAAACCTAATGTCTTTGTTTATGATTACTTAACTTTAAGAAGAACCACCTTAGATTGGCTAATTTATACAAGAAATAATGCATCATAGCGTTGTAAACCATTGCTCTGAAAATGTACATTTTTTATGACTTGTTGGCAGTTGAGATTTGCTTAAAGTGTTCTATTTTAAAGGTTTGATAGCACTAGAGAGCAAATGTATACTTACAGACTGGAATGTCCCCAGTGGGCATGCTTCAGGCCTGGAAGCTCCCTCCAGTGAGTAATATCCCTGCTTCACTTCCTGCTGAACAGCTGTCGGAGAGGCCCCTGTGCAGAAATAGCCCGGCCTGCAGGGACCAGTGGGTGAAATGGTTTCTGACCCGTCACAAAACATCCTGGAGAAACAAATAGTCAATACTGGTCAAACAGTTGCATGTGTACCGGCGAGAGGCTGAGAAATATGCACCTTATACAGATATCTAAGTTGCTGAGCACACAACTAGGGTGTTGAAACATCTGTCATGAGGGGCAAAATCTAGGAGAAGATTCACACACATCAACTATGTAAAAATCTCAAATGAATAAGTTTGGTACACTCATGGGGAAGAGACTGTCTGTGGTTGTAAATGGAGAGTATTCTTTGGCAACTGGGTTACTTAACAGTCCATCGAACAAGTATGCCCGCAGAATATCAAAAGATCTATACTTCCCTATATACACTTACTTTACAATATTTTGTCCCTTGATATTCTTACACCATGATACTGTTGGTGTTACCATTTAGTAGTACAATCCATAAAATGCAATCTTGTGGAACAGTGGCCTCCATGTACTGGTTGAGCCTGGAAGGTTACTTTTACCCCCCAAGGATAATTCATTCTTAGCTTTTGTTAACCAACCAAGGAATGTGCTTACAGGTGATAAAACCAACATTCTGTTAAGATTGGATTGACTTACCTTTGGTAAAACAAAACGCAGAGAGAAACTGAAGCTTACCCTGGGGGACATGGAAGACACTGATTTGCACTCTTGAGTCCAGTTATATTACTGTAAGTCCCTGGTGGACAAGTGATGGGCACTGCAGATCCTTCAGGACAGTAACTACCAGCAGCGCAAATGCCATCAAATGGAAACTGAAACCAGAAAAAAATGTTTAAACAGCAAAAATCATTAACATTAAGAGCTTAATTTGTTAAATATTAAATCAATAGATGAATAAGTGCTAGTGCCCAAACATTTTTTTAGGAAGTTGCCACCTACTGCTGCTGCTTGAGGGGCCCACTTCCACCAGTGGCGCAGCCCACTGCACCCTAGTGCCAGCTCTTCTCGTCTCCCCTCTTCTCTGTAATTTTATCTCCACTTTATAATTATATCATTCTCTCCTTTCCCCTGTTTTCCATATCTCTTTAGCTCCCTACAAACGGTACGCGACTAAATATGAAAGCAAACTATAGTTCCTCCTCATCCACACAAATGTAAACAAGCTATTGTGGCATAACAAATCCTTTTATAAAATAGCAATTATAAAACAAAAATGCCAACCTTGTATCCTCTGCCCTTTTCAGCTGTCACACACAAATATAGGTTATATAGAGATAAAAGAAACAGAGTTTTGACCCATTCTCCACAATCAGGGATGGTTCTAGGATGTTCCCTGCCTCGGGCATAAATGGAATGTGCGAGGTCCCTCTAATTTGCATACAATGTGACATCATAGGAAGTGGCATCAATTAACTATTAGTCCACTGGCATCACTCAAAGGACTATGCGAGAAGTACATTTCTGGTGCCATTATCAGTAAAACGATAACAACAGGAATAATAACCGTAATAAAATACCTATATTTTAAAGTTCTATTACGATAAAAGACCAATGTCAACAAATCGTTTCCAGATTAGTGACTTATCAATTGCATGTCCACGGGAGAGAGCTGTCAGGGTCAAATTCTATTCAAAGACACATTCAGTATGTGATAGGCGTATCAGCGTTGTGGACTGTTACTGCATCACAATGTAGTGCTCTTTAAATAATTCAGTATTCAGCTGTTTCCGAAATTGGAGTTGGGTTGGGGTTGCCTGGACGGGTTTCATTCCAGATCCTTTGTCCATAAAATGGAGAAGGCTGTTTGTCTTTTTTTTCTCATTTGTTCTAATTTTTGCACTTCTTCAGTTTCCAATTCCAATTCAATAATCTTTATTTCGTTGCAATTGCATCATAAAAGATATACAAAACACAATATATTTAGAAATGCATATAAAAATACATAATACACATAATATACATGGCCACAATATCATCAACAAATATACAGGATATATAAATCAGAAAGTGCTAGTGCATGACCAAATGCTATCCCTAACCTTCTCGGTTAAATCACGGGAGTGAGCTTAGAACAGTCATCTATAAATATAATTAAAAAGAAGTTTAAAATATTTACATGGTTAAAAAAACATTAAATTGGTTTATAACAGCCAGACACTTAAAATGCCAGTGATGATTTTTGCCTAATGAATTTTACTGCCAAAAGGAATCTACTGATACCAAACACTATTACTTGACTAGTGTCCGTAAGTAATATTCTTCCTGCTTCCTTATACGAAGTTGTTCCAATATTACGGCACAATGGCACTATCCATTTTTTTCTAGTTTCTGCATAGCTTGGACAGAAAAACAAAATATGAAAAATGTCTTCTCTTGCATTATTTGTACATAAAGTACATTTGTCGTTACTGGTTTTCCCCCATTTTGACTCGGTTTCCCGAGTTCTTAGTATACCGTACCTATACTTTATATACAAGGTTTTCGCTAAAGGGGGTTGAATCTCATCAAGAAACATTTCAAACTGGGCTACATTTTTCACCAATAAAAATCTTTCGGTTAAGGGGCCATGTGCTCCAACATATACAGCATCATGGCTCACTAGAGCCCAAAAAGAGAGTTTGACTATTTTCTTTGAGGACACGGTCAGTAATTCTGGTTGACTCCAAAAATGGGATAAGCCCAATTTTGTTAACCAGCTTTTAACATGTTTGAACCAAAGAATCTTATTACACGTGTCCAGTTCCCGAACTTCAACCAACCCTTTTTTATAATCAGACAGCTCTGGGGTAATCCACAACCTGACCCATAACAATAATGGTCTTAATATTGCATGTAGGTCAGTACGTCGTATGTTCATATCAAGGAGTACGGGTAATAGTGGAGTACTACTAGGAACCTTTAATAGTCCCCTTAAAAACCTGTTCTCCATGATTTCAAAAGTCTTTCTACACACGGGTCCCCAGAGTTCAGCCCCATAAAGAACCGCTGACTGAACCTTGCATTTAAACAATTCTAACGCTGGGGTAACTGCTTTGTTAGCACAATTATTATGCCTTTTCAGTATTGGTAGACAGTTTTGTTTGAAGACAATTTTAGATTTTTCTAATTGGGGTTTCCAACTTAAGGATGTATCTAATAGTACCCCCAAGTAAGTAAAACTTAGTTCGTAATCAAGTTTTTCTCCATTCAATGTTAAGTTTTTCCTGAAACTTTTGTGGGGATTAAGTGCCATATATTTAGTCTTTTTTACATTAATTTCTAACCCTTTTGTAATACAATACTGCTGGAACCTATCTAATAAAGTCTGTAGGCCCCGAGGAGTTTGAGAAATGAGAATCGTGTCATCCGCGAAGAGGAGGGCCGAAACTCGATCCCCCCCCAGGCGAGGTGAGTCATTATCACAATTCTCCATATGAACTGCAATATCGTTAACATAAAGGGAAAAAAGTGTAGGTGCCAGCACGCACCCTTGGCGTACTCCCCTCTTAATAGGGATTTCACCTGTTAGTTCACCATTAGGACCCCATCTTACCCTGGCGTAGTTATTCTGATGTAACCTAATCACTAGTTTCAAAAGATCATTTGGGAACCCCTGCTTTTTCAATGATTTCCACAATAGGTCACGGGGGATAAGGTCAAAAGCTGCTCGTAAATCTACAAAGGTAACATATAAATTACCTCTGCGAATGATAACATATTTCCAGTACAAGCAGCATAGCCTAAATACCTGGTCGATAGTCCCAGTCTTTTCCCTAAACCCTGCCTGATACTTGGATAAAATTAGTTTTTCCTCTAGCCACGTATTTACGCGGTTTAGAATATGTCTAGCGTAAATTTTCTGCGTTATATCTAAAAGACTAATGGGGCGATAGTTCGCTGGGTCCCCTCTATCCCCCTTTTTAAAAATGGTGATGATTTCAGCCCCATCCCATGTGTCAGGGATTTGGTCACCTGCTGCGATGACATTAAATAAATGATTTAGATAAGGTGCCCAGATCTCCACATTATGTTTATAAAGATCACCAGGGATCTTATCCAGGCCCGGGGCCTTCCCTTGCTTCACAGAAGCAATTGCTGTTTCGGTCTCTTGTAAGTCAAAAATTACCAATGAGTTTTCAACATCCTCTCTCTGGGTTACTATTTCATTTGGATTTACCATAAGCTTTTCCTCTGTGGTTTGGGCTGCATATAATAATGTAAAATGATCAACCCATGTAGCTTCATTTAGGAATACCTCCCTTGAGCCTTTATCTGGCTTGTTCCCTTTGGCTACTAACTCCCAGAACTGCCTGTGATCTTTAACTTTCGCAGCTGATAACATGCTGGACCATAGGTCCTCGTCCCAGGATGATTTTGCGGTAGCTATTGTTTTGTTATAAATCTTCCTTTTTACTTTAAGTTCTTCGGGGTTTTTTGTTTTTACCGCATTGATCAGGTCGGTCTTGGCTACTCGGCATTCCCTGTTAAACCATGGTTTGCCTACTAATTTAGTGTTTGCCAACCCATTCCCGTTCCTTGGTTTTTTAGTAATAAGATCAATCAGTTTTTTACAAAAGGATTTGTGTAGACCAATAAATTCACCAGGTTTACAATCGTCCATGTTATAGAGCTCAAATGAGTTCACAAATGCGGAATAAATATTAGCCAACAGGTCCTTTCTTTCTAGAATATATGCCCATTTAATGGCCCTTCGATTATTACTTAGTACAACATTATCACAGATTAATGGTAATTCTGGGCTATGAATACCCTCAGTAACACCAGGTTCTTTCAAGATACTTGACAGGAAACTCATTTCTAACGGGAAGTGATCACTCTCAAAGCGTTCTCTAACATTTAAATCATATGTATATGGCCACAAATTAAAAGAAACAGAAACATAATCTATCTTGCTACTACAGTTCCCCCTGCTAAAGGTAAATGCTCTCGGGGAGTCTGATGGCATGCGCCCATTACAAGCTCTTAGACCATAACTTGTGAACAACCCTGAAATCTGGAGGGCTAGTGTAGTTCCACGAACAGTTCCATTGTTAAGAACTGGTATCCCATGAGCAACATCCTCATCCTCATACAATTTAGTCATCCCCACAATCGGCTCAAAATTGCAATTTAGATCACCACATAAAATGATACTTTCATCATGGTCTAAAGTATCCATGAGCATTTCCAGTTTCTCTATACATGGAGATTCCCTGTTAGCGGGACATGGTCTATTGTACACATTTATGAGATTTATTATCCTCTTGTCACTTGTAGTCAGTTTCAATCCAAGTATATCTAAGGAATCGGTGTTTAACATTTTTATCCCCACATCGATAGTTGTACTGATCCATATTACCAACCCTCCCGAGGCTCTCCCTCTTACTGAGGGGACAGCCGCCACTTGGTAGGTCCTATATCCTATTATATGGATCTGGTCCGTGGCCCATGTTTCTTGTAGCACACAGATATCAAATGAATTAATATAACTATTCCAGTCAGGATCACACATTTTTACACCTACACCTGCAATATTCCAAGAAACTAAGTTTAACTATGAGGGTCTCTCTTTTGCACAATGTGTACTAGATTTAACAGTGGGAGGTAGATTATTATCAGTATTGGTACAGGTGTTTAAGTGCCTATCCACCGATAACCCACTGTTATCACTATCTCCTACTATTATATCACGGGGTCTTGTACATACTTCATGGTCATACTCTATCAAATTATTACTGTTGCAAAATTTTTCACAGCCAATCTCCTGATGATTAGATGGTGTATTCACTACCCCATTTTCCCTAGGAGATATAACATTAAGTATGGGGATCACATTATTTAATGGAGAGGGTTCTTCTAATATAGTAGTCATTGATGATGCCTGTAGTCAATCAACTGACTCTAGGCAATCAAATTGGTTATAGGAGAGGAAGTTGTAGGGATGATGGGTTTGACCTAACCAGCCTGCTCCTTGATGTCTATTTCCGCGGTGTCTTACCGTGGTCCACCCCTCCGTTCTGGAATGAAAGTGACTGGGTGGGTAAAAATGTGTTAACTTAAATGGGTGTATGGTAGTGGCTGGATCTGGATTGGGATACTTCCAATTGCAGATATAATTAACTATTCTTGGGTTGTCAAAATTGATAACTATGCTATCCCCTTGTATATCTTTCTTCATGCGCCCCACCCATGATACTCGCCTGATACTCAAGATGTTACCCCTCAGGCCAGGGGGTAGTGGCCTATTGGTATTTAACCATTGGGTCACCCTTTTCCAGAGGTAGGATGTACTTTCCAACTCTTGTTCACCTAGCTCTGGGACTCCTGTCAAAATAACCACAAATGGGCAAACCTCTGGAGGAAGATTAAGTACATCCTTTACGTAATCTTTACTAGATTTATTTACATTTATTACCTCCTTACTACTTGTTAAGTTTGGAGTACTTTGCTTTTGAGACTGGCCATTGGGTACATCACTAGGTGTCATAGGTCCACCCTCATTTGATTTGAGCACTACTTTTTCCTTTTGCGCATCTCTAGCATCTAAGGTTTTTACAGGAATAGCTGTTATCAATGATGGTTGCGAGTCAGTACTGGACTTTCTCAGTTGAATATCTATTTTCTCCTTTATGTCCCTCTCTATACGTTTCAAAAATACCTCTATTTTACTTAATCTCTCCTCTAAAGGGTGGAGCATGTGACGTAGTGCTTCAAGTATAACAGTGGAGGCAGAGTCCACCCCCTCTGCGCCAATCCCTGTTGGATCCTTGTTTGTACCACCAGCCCCTTCCCGGCTAGTGTTAGGTGAGACAGGATGCTTAGGGCCCTTCCTTCTCTTGCCACTAATATTGTTTGCAGGCCCTTGTTTATTCTTTGGTATGGCCCCTGCGTTCACCCCCTTTTGCTGTCTGGTATTGTGAACTTTGGCTTGTTCAACAACTACCGGTGCAGCACGAACAGTTGGTAGATTATTAGGAGATTGTAAAATAGAGTCGGAGACAGTTAGAGAACTACTCTCTGTGACATTTAGTATATCATTAGCAATAGTTATGTCCACATTAGTGCCACTACTTTGAGGACCATTAGAACTCCCAACTATTTCAGTTCTGTCTTTAGTAATAGGTGTTTGTACATGTGCCAATGGCCCAAGAGAGGATCTTCTCGCAATGTCCAATTCCTGCGAGACCCTCCTTTCCATGATGTTTATGCTTTCGTCCACCACACAGTTCATTCTTTTTAAGAAATTGGTCCATTGCTCCCGTAAAGGCAACAGTATCACTCTTCCCTTTGCTTTCCTTTGGCGGCATTATACCAATGGCAGTGGGGTTCGTGTAAGCAAGTAACAAGTTAAAAAACTAATTAAATTCAAACAGTACTCACGAAATAAAGTATGGAAGAAACAAGGGGGGTGGCCCGCCCGACCACTGCTGTCCACAGATGGCCACAGATGGCCCCGCCCTTGTCCCGGACTTCTCCCGCGCGCGACTCGCGGGGCGAGAGGGGGTGTCAGCCTTTTAACAGGCGCCTCCGGGCGCTCTCAGGCCGTCAGCGTCGTCGTGCCCCGCCCCAGGGGCTGCTGGGGATTGTAGTGCGCGGTCGCGCTATCTCCCGGTGGTCCTTGGCGCTGCTCCGCCGTTCCCCTCACGGCTCCTGGACACTCAGGTGAGTTCTGTCGCTTTGGTGTTCCCCCACTGGGCTCCCGGGGGGTCAGCCTTTTAACAGGCGCCTCCGGGCGCTCTCAGGCCGTCAGCGTCGTCGTGCCCCGCCCCAGGGGCTGCTGGGGATTGTAGTGCGCGGTCGCGCTATCTCCCGGTGGTCCTTGGCGCTGCTCCGCCGTTCCCCTCACGGCTCCTGGACACTCAGGTGAGTTCTGGCGCTTTGGTGTTCCCCCCAGCTTCCATACGAAGGTGCCCTTACTGCAGATGCGAGCTGACCCATCAGAGATGGTGAGCTGTTAGGCAAGGGTGCTAGTTAAATGTATGTGGCTGAACTTTAGCGTGAACCTAGCCAAAAGCAGCAGCATGCTATACAGGCTCAAAGACAAGCATTGAGTCAACAAGTGATAGGAAATGTAGCTGGTGAAGGAAGTGACCTGAAAAGGGTCACTCAGGTCACCTAGGACCACCTTCTCTGCCTTCTTACAAATGAAGAGTCGGTCAGCCAGTAGAAAATACAAATCAGATTATTTATTAATTACACTGCAGCAGAGCCCAGTCTGGCCAGCCTCCTGGGATGGCTGTCGAGGGACTGGACCCCGTAAGCATACAATTACATTATATACATTTGTGGAGTCCACGAAGACCCGTCTACTATGAAAAAAAACTAGGAGGTGTCGTAATACAATGGGGATACAGAGCATAAGTTTTGATTCTGCAGCCGGGCACAACCTATCTACTGCCCAAGGTCGTCTGGCCTACCCTTCCCACCAGACAAGTAAGAGGAGGACTATATCTAACGAGAAAGGCATGAACTAACAAGATCACTTGCAATTACAGGGAGAACAACTCAACCTTGGGGAACAAAACTTACCGAAGACCGTTTTCATCGAAAATAACCAAGAAATAGTTTAGATTATGATACAAAATGGCATCTGGGTAACAAAATGGTTTTGCAAATGCTAAGCTATACAGACATGAAGGCCTTTCAGATTTAACAAACCCTCCTGTTAGCATGAGCTAACCATCTACAGTAGGCAATCAAAGCAAAGTATAAATTAATAATAAAACACATAGCCCTTCTAAGCACATGTCATGTCGTCAGCAATAGGAGGGTGTTCTGAGAGAATAGAGGATGTTTTGAAGATACCCTCATCTGTAGAACCACGAAAAGCCCACCTCAAGGAGGAGTGGGGGGTCGGCGGTGCGGGAATCAACTGAGTTTACTCTTACCCTCCTTATATAATAAAGTGGACCCGGAAACCTTCGCCTGCAGAGAGACCCACCTTTATTACAATAGCCCGGGCTATGGAACAGAGTCCCAAGCTAGTCAGAGACAAAACCCAGGAGGCTGCTGCTTTCCTCCTCAGCGAACAAGCCTTATATACATTTTTACTCCACTCTTTGGCATTCAGTCCATTGTTCAATCAGGCCGGTGTTTGTAGTTGATGACCTGATCAAGGCGGTGTTCAGACCATTGTTCAATCAGCTAGATCAAGGCTCAGCATTTAGACCATTGTTCAATCAGCTTGATCAAGGCTTGGCATTCAGACTATTGTTCAATCAGCTGGATCAAGGCTCGGTATTCAGACCATTGTCCAGATAACCTGATCAAGGTGTCAAGGATGTTTACCAAGCAGAGAGCAGAAGATGAAAAACAAGCTTGTTTACAAAGGGCATAGGTATCTCATGGCTTTCTGTTGAGGAATTGGCTAACTGCAAAAAACAGGGGGGTTGGGTATGTGATATTTTTAGCGTCAGCAGAAATGGAGGCTGTAGGCAGGGTTTCGTCACGAGATGGCAAGGAATGGAGGAATTAAGAGGACCTAGTGAAAACCCCTTTTTTCAGGGCCTCTTTTGCCATTGAGTGGCAAAACATGTTCTCAGGAAATGTCTATCTGCATTAGGTCGCCAATCTCTTGTTGAAGCATTATCCTTACGTTGGTGTCACGTGTACTGACCGGGGAACTTTTAAGGGCCTGTGTGCACATAGCCCAAAGCATAGGCAAGCACTGGATACACAAGCAGCATGAGATGATGACTGCTATTCCCAAGTCAAAAAAGATGAGGATCCCCCATCCCCATCTAGAAAGGAGGCCCTAAATCCAGCCCATGAGGGACCAGTCGTCGTGTTGTTGATGAATCTCAGAGGAAAGTTTATGCAGACGTTGAATAGCTTGATAGACTGATGGAGCATTGTCAGGTATGTAAATGCTGCAAAAACAAGAAAAGAGAGGTCAGATCAGACTATTGATCAATCTAAACGCAAACTTTACAGACCACAGTTCATGGAGTTAACACAAGATTCGACTATCACAACCGATTTGGGTGATAAAGAAAGCCCTCACACACTGACCTAGTCAGTGTCATGCTTCATCATCGGGCCCCACCAACAGAGGCCGAATGCCTCTGTGGTGTGCTACGACGCCAGAAAGACTGCGGAGCAGGTTTTGTGTTTGGAGGGCGTGCTCTTGTTTACAGTGAAAGGTTTAAAAGTGCCTGAAAAAGGGTATCGAAAAAAATATATTTAATAAATGATCCCTGAGGCACAAAATAAGGAGTATTATGTGTCTGTATTTACATGCCAAGGTTTAAGGTTGGTAAAATACAGAATATACTCAATTTTTTAGTCAACATGTTTCAGCCATAAGGGTGGTATATTACCGTGGCATTCTTCAGGACTACACCCCGGCGGTATGGGCTCTCTAATCACCCACCCTAACCTGGGGACGTGAAAGTGAAAAATAAGAAGTGAAAAAAGTGCATAAAAATAATGGAAGAGTGAATTACTCAATTCCAAAAAATACTCCGTAAATTTGGAGTGTCACTGCACCTGTAAAGTGAAAAAACACATAGACAAACAGAAGACAAACATGAACATTGTTAATATGAGCCTTCCTGAATGATCATAGTGCTCCATGATGTGTGGCTCAAGTGGTTTTCCCAAAGTAAACATAGATTTTATGCACCATCCAAATAGCCCCTAGAGGATGATAGCAAATATCTCTGGGAAGTGATGTGCTAGAGGTGTGCTATTTACAAGACAAACGATTAAAATGGGGGATTAAAAACGCGATTGCGTGTACTCCTTATGAAGGGATCAATGGACCTCAAAGGTCTGTGCCCCTTCAAGTAAGTAATAGAAGGTTCAGTTCTCACTTTCAAAAGGGGCGCTACTAGCACCATGGGTCTCGGGAGGGGATCGGAGCGACCTGGCACATCCTAAAAATAGAGAGAAATGGTACATTTGCAAGGCATGTACATAAGCGGTTACTTAGCTCTGTTGGCAGAAGCAGCAGCGGATCAGGTATCGTAGTTACTCACGCCCTCAGCGCTCTCGACCCACTGTTAAACCTGTTTGTGGCCTCAAATCCGGACCCCGAGGATAGAGAGACGGGGCCGGTAAGCTTGTTTTTAACCAGAGCGGTCGCGTGTGCGACCTGTTTCCGGGTGGGCGTGTCTGGCCGAAAAAGAGGCTTGGAACGCATACGCCCTCCTCGGGGGCCTCGCCTGGATCAATGTGAGGCTTGGATGTCGGGGACGACCACGCCCACTTTTGCTGTTGGAAAAGAGGCTTAGAAGTTATCTCTAAGCTATTGAGGGCGAGTAGCGCAGTAGCGCTAGTGCTGATAAGAGGATAATGGTAGAATTTACGCTTGTGCTGCTTATCATTATCTCAGTATTAATGATAATTAATGAAAATATGATCTACATCAGAGGCAATAGGCTGTACTTAAGAGCATACATTAAAGATGAGGATTAATCTGTGTAGATTACAGAAAGAAGGGGGGGGGGTTACTGTTTACAAACAGGCAGAATGATACAATTTAAGATGGGACTGTGTTTCAGAGAAACTTGATTTAGGATAACACTGAGCTCCACGGAATGTCATCGTTGAGCCCATTAACGTTGGTGCCTAAACGATACACCCAACGTTGCTCTTTTTCAAAAAGTCTGCTGGTAATGTTGGTTGTACCCTTCACTTCCTCGATTACCGTCCACCTCATGTCATTGGTAGTATGGTTGCTATCCAAAAAGTGACGGCTCAATTTGGTGGTTAGTTTTTTGCATCGGACATTACTCCGATGCTCGCAGATACGTTGTTTTATTCTCCGCGTTGTCATGCCAACATACCGTAGCTGGCAAGGGCATGTGATCAAATACACCACATTCATGGTGTTACAGTTAGTATGTTCCCTTTGGGTCCATATTTTGCCTGCTTCAAGTGAAAGGGTTTTAGTTGCCTCTGTCAAATGACAGACACTGCAATTCGAGCACGGAAAATGTCCCACAACCTTGGGCATACCCCAAGCCCTGGTGACTGTCGGTGAGGGTTCAGAGACTTTTTCTTTAGGACGGGTATGTACCAGAGCGTCCTTTAGGCTACGACCTTTTTTAAAAGAAAAAAGAGGTTTTTCCCAATTCTCTCTGTAAGAGGTCAGAATATTCCAATGTTTGTTGATGGATTTTTTCATTATGTTGGACAGACTACTGTATGTTGTCACACACGTAAGAGGTATTGTCCTCTGGTTGGTGACTTTCTCCTCTAGTAGTGCCTCTCTTGGTTGATTCCTCGCTCGCTTGAAACCTTTGCTCAGGATGGATGCCGGATATCCTCTGTCTTTTAATTTCCCAGTGAGGTTTAGGGACTGTTCTTTGAAGTCCGAGAGGGAGGTGCAGTTGCGCCTAAGTCTCAAAAATTGCCCATAGGGGAGGTTTTCCTTCAAAGGGCGCGGATGGAAGCTACTGAACTCTAGGAGGTTGTTTCTTGCAGTAGGCTTATGATGTGTCTTAGTCCTAAGGCCAGTTCCTTGTACCGAGATCTCAACATCAAGGAAGACAATCTCAGACCTACTCTTGGTGTATGTAAACCGCAGGTTCCGGTCTAGAGTGTTGATCCAGTTAAGAAATAGATCGAGATCAGTGTCATTCCCAGTCCATAGTAACAAAATGTCATCTATGTAGCGCTTCCACAGGAGCATTGAAGATGCAAAAGATTGGGAGGTGGGTAGAATGTATTTGGCTTCAAAATCCGCTACATATAACCCCGCCACGCTTGGCGCAAAAATACTGCCCATGCTGGTACCTGAGCATTGAAGGTAAAGCTTGTCTTTAAAGGAGAAGTAATTTTCTTTAAGGGCAATTGTTGCACACTCAATGATGAAGTTTTTCGGTGTTTGATAGTCCCATTCAGTAGAGTCTAGTGATTCTCCCAGGACTCTGATCGTATCGTCCTGGGGGATACTTGTATACAGACTTTCGACGTCCAGGGTAACGAGAGTGACTGAATTTGCAGGGAAAGTTACATCTGACAATAGACATAGGAGACTTTTGGTATCCTTCAAGTAGGTTGGAGTGGATTGGACCAAAGGTTTCAGGAAGTAGTCACAGAATTCGGATAGGGGCTCAAGAAGGGAACCAATACCCGAGACAATGGGGCGACCTGGTGGAGGAAGCCTATTTTTGTGCATTTTTGGTAATGCGTAAAAATATGGAATTACATGTTTAGAATTCCTCAGAAACGCCGCCTCGTTTTTTGACACATGACCCTCCTCTTCAGCATGTTGAACAAGGGTCGTGATCCTACTTATCAGGGCTGTGGTGGGGTCTATTGTCAGTGGGGTGTAGTTCCGGGTGTCCCCAAGCAGTTGGTAGCAAGTGTTCTCATAGTCAACAGTGTCTTGGATTACAATACCCCCACCTTTATCGGCCGGCTTGATGGTGATCGTACTGTCATTTTGCAATTGTTGCAATGCTTTGTACTCAGCAGTGCTAAAGTTGCCGAAAACCACGGGGTTCTCACAGGACTCTAGGTCTTTGAACACAGCCTGCTCGAAGGTAGTAATCGCTGCAGGTGTGGTGTGGGGAGGAGGAGTAAAGGTTGAATTTGGTCTCAAGCCTGTATCTCCTTTTCTTGTAGCCTCGTTGGGGTCATCCTTTCCTTCGAAAAAAGCTTTCAGTTTAAGTTTTCTGAAAAAGCTGGCAAGTTCGCAATGAAGCTTAAATTTGTCAGGTCTTGCTTTAGGAACAAAACCCAGGCCTTTCTCAAGCACCTGTATTTCCGTGGGTGTTAGTACTCTTGTAGAGAGGTTGGTCACTAGGCTTATGTCCCGCTCGTTCCTGGTTGTTGGTTGCTGCGAGTGTGATTCGCTAGAGTCGTCCTCCTCCCAAGTGACTCGGTTGTTGCCTCTCCGTTTGCCCCTTCCTCTCCGGCCGCTCTCTAAAAAAGGCTGCCTTTGTTGGTTCTGGAAATTTTGTGGGGGCATGAAACCTGGATTCCAGCCCATGAAAGGGAAATGAGGTTGGTGGAAGGCAAAGGGATTATGGCCCATCATCATTTGTGGTGGTTGTTGCCATTGCTGATGTTGACCCTGGTACCTTTGCCTGCCCCTTGCGTTTCTATTCCCACGATTACCTCTACCCCTTGTCTGCTTGAATGAACCATTACTCGATCCACTGCTGTTAGAGGATTCATCATCAGAAAGGTCAGATTTGCTGTTGTTTCGAGTGGGAGGGGTGAAAGTTGGGGCTGAATAAGGGTACACCTTTTCAAACTCAAACTTTTTTTGGTCTTTTTGTAATTTGGTTGCTTTGGACTGCATCAAATTATCTTTATACTCGTTCATTTCCTTGTTCAGTTCGTCTAACCGTTTTTTAAAACCAGTGATTGTGGTTTTAAAGTTTCTTTCAGTTTCTGTGATCTCCACCATCAGTGCTTCAGAGAGTCTTAGCGCTGTTTTTATGATTAAGACTAGCCAGTCGCGTGTGCAATGCCACGCGATCATGGCCCAATCTTTGCGGAAGGTGGCATCATTGAGGAAGATGCGAGGGGCATTCGTAACTAGCAACCCTTTGGGTGCAGAGTTTGACATCAAATATTGTTTGAGAATCGTCCCATGGAGAATAGTGCGAATATGCTCTCTTTTTTTCTCTGTGAGATTTTCCCATTCAGTGGTGTTAGCTATTGCCTGTGATATTTGGGGATCTGCAAATATCGATGTGTCCGACATCAGTTCCTCTATCTCCGATTCGGAATATGTCAGGCCCATGTTCGCCATGGTGATAGTAGTAGAGGTGAGGCAAAGGAGTAAATATTTAAAAGCCAGCAACGGTAGGGAATATCTTGCTGGAAGTAAAAAAGGCTCTCACAGCTGTGCGCTGCTATAATATTAAACAACAAAAGGAGAGGTAGGGAGAATGAGGACACTCTCTTAGTCCCCGGTCAATTATGCAAAAACAAGAAAAGAGAGGTCAGATCAGACTATTGATCAATCTATTAGTATGTAATAGATTGTATGTAAATGCAGCAGCTGGAGCCGATTAGTTTACATACAGCACCACAGTCAGCAAGGATAATGTCAAGTACCATTTGATGTTGTAGTGTCATCAAGCGGTCCGTCTGAAGCTCTGGGGTGATGTTGCCTAATGCCCCTGCTGTTTCATTAATGGTCTCCTCCACCACTCGGGTAAGGTGTCGTATGTTGCGGCTGTTGACCATAGGACCCAAGAATGGCAGGAAACCTTTGAAGAAGTCCCCCGCCTCCTGTCCTGCAGTATCATCGGCTTCAATTACACCCCTAGGCATACGATTGTGGAGGTGGGGATGGGTCAAGTGAAGTGTTCCAACAGCAGTAAAGGTAGGGGAAGAAGAAAGGCCAAATAACACACACCTGACCAATTTCCTGGAAGCCAGGTATAAGCAGACTGTCCACAAACAAAATAGGTATTTTGAGAAGCGATTAGGAGTGGTGGTGAAGTAATATTCAGTGTACTGACTATTGCTCAGTCACTGACTCCTACCTCCCAGGTCCCCAGTCCTTTCATGGATACCTGGCCATGCGTGTTGATCACATTGAAAGCCTGCAATTTGGTGGGAACTTTGGGCCAGATGTAGGAGACCAAATACCGGCCGATTCGGTAAATTTACAGAATCTGTAAACTACTGAATCGGTAAATTTACCGACTCTGTAAATCCAGATGTAGGTGGCACTGTAAACAGTGCCACAGGATCTTAAGAATTTGTTATTTACCACCCAATACTATTGGGTGGTAAATAACGAATTCCTGTGTACATGCACATCTGTGCATGTACACCTGTGCCATGTGGCACACATACATGCCCTAAGGGCATGTATCTGTGTCACATGGCACACAAGCCAGAAACAGGGGTGCTACAGGGTGTCAAAGTGACCCCTGTCCCCCTTGGCAATTCGGTATTTTTACTGATTCGGTAATTACCGAATCGGTATTTGCCATTGATTCCTATGGGCTTTAAGGCCCATAGGAATCAATAGCAATTACCGAATCGGTAAATACCGATTCCTACCGATTCGGTATTTGATACCGAATGATTACCTACATTAGATTTACGATTCATAAATACCGAATCGGTAAAATTCGGTATTTATGAATCGGTAAATCTAATTTACCTACATCTAGCCCTTTGTGTCTGGACCGAAAGCGGGAGAAAAGTATTCTACTTGAGGTGTTGAACACAACCATCTCATTGCGTTCAGCATGAGAGATGTTCAAGATGTCAAAAGTCGTAGTAGGGCAGAAAGGATTATTGATATTGCCTGTTCTGTTTCGAGTGAAGGTGTCATAAAAATTGCCAATGATGGAGCTCGTTGTTCCATTGATCGTATATGCATCAGTGACGAGCATCCTCCAAGCCAGACAGGACCCAAAAACAGAAAATTGATATACGAAATAGGGGACAGTGTGTGTCATAGAGTGTGGCATGAGCCCACATACCCAACAGGTCGAAGAATTAATCACAAGCTGATGCTGGTGCAATAATTGTACAAAAGTATTGTTCATGAATTCCAGGCGCCGTGGTAGTTCATGGGGTGACAAGGTGGCGTGGAGATGTCGGTGTCGTAGCCAGAGGAGCTGGGGGAGAGGTCAGCAGTAGAAACCATCCCAAAACCAGCAGGATGAGGAGAGCAAAAAGTATAACTATTGTGGAAAGGAAGCATTTATTGTTCAGAAGTTTGACATATTTCTTGTGTGCTTCAGACCCTCGGACCGCTGCCATTATGCTCAGCCTGTTGTCACTAGCGCCTGTCTGTGCTTGGTGGTTGCTTCACTGGATGTGGATACCAAGAGTCCTACGGACTTCCCATTGGTCCAGCATACCAGCACCAATCTCACCCAGAGATATCACAGCCCTACAGCCTATTAGACACCAGACAGAGACAATGGCCAGCCACTTTCCTTGGTCTCAAGTTGTAGCGAGTGGGAGAAGGTATGGTGTGGTCTGGAAAAAGAGCTTCTTGTTCCTTCCTCTGATCCTGCAGAGGAGGGATGACTGGACCACCTAAGAGTCGATCAGTTTCAGCTTCCGTAGTGGTGTAATGAAGCTGAGCATCACTGAAAGGGACAAAGGTCGATACTACTTCTGTGTCGCAATCAGGCAGTCCTTCTTTCACCCATTGGTTGTACGGAAGGGGGAGAGGCACCCTTTTACAATGGGTAGCATGTGTCCAGTTTTTTCTCCCTTCGACTTTTACAGCAGTGCGGGTGGCCAGAAGAACCTGTCGGGGGTGCGACCAGCGGGGCACCAGACACTTGTTACGCTGAAAATTTTGGATCATCACCCAGTCACCTGGTTGAATGGTGTGACCTCGGCCTTCGTTCTTGTCGGGATAGCAGCGTGTACCTAATGATAAAGAGTACAAAAAGAATCGGTTAACTGGTACAGGTAGTGAGTCAATACTGGGAACTCAACATCAGACAATTTCTTTGTCCTTGGTATGCCCCATACATTAGCTGGTCTACCGAATACCAATTCATAGGGAGATAATCCTATCCTTGAGTGGGCAGTCGTCCTCACTGACAGGAGAGCAAGGGGTAGGGCATCCACACTATTTTGGCCAATTTTAACTTAAGTACCTCATTGTATTTCTCCACCAATCCGGCTGACTGGGGGTGATTAGCAGCATGAAATTTTTTTCTGATACCAAGCCCGGAACACACAAACTGGACCACATTGGCTGTAAAATGTTGGCCATTGTCGCTCCAAATCAAATGGGGCAACCCAAATCGGGGAAAGTATTCTTTCAACAAAACTTTGGCCGTTGTAATAGCGGTGCAATCCTTGGTGGGGTAGGCCTCCACCCATCTGCTAAAGGCACAGACCACTACAATGACATTTTTCAAATTCGCACACCTGTCCATGTGTATATAATCCATCTGGATGGCCTCAAAAGGGAACGTAGATGAAGAGAAGCCACCAGCGGGCTTAATTGTACCTTTTCCTGGACTGTGCATAAGGCAGATCATACATGACTTAACCACCCGGTCAGCATATAGGGGTATTTTCTCATTATACCATGTTGGCTCTAGTAACTTGCATATTCCCTTTGCACTGATATGGGCAGGGCCATGGGCCATAGTGACAACTGGGGGGGACATGACTGTCTGGTAACATCCATTGCCTCCCTTCGGATACACACACCCAACATCCCTCTATCTCTTTCTCTGCCAGATGTTCCTCCCATGTGTGCAGTTCTTTTGCAGTGGCATGAGATTGAATCTCAGCCACACTCTGACTAGTATTTTTCAACATTCCTCCTTCCACCACCCATCTGCCTGGTCCTGTTACAAACATTCCATCTGATTTACTTAGAGCAGACTGTCTTGCTGTTTGGTCTGCAAGGGCATTGCCTCCCCCTACATCATCAGTCACTTTCTGGTGGGCTTTACATTTAATCACTGCAACTTTTCTAGGTAATGTCAAGGCATCTAGAAATCTGTGTATCAGAGGGCCATGCTGTATTCTAGTCCCATGTGAGGTGAGAAAATGTCTTTCTTTACAGAGTCTGCCAAAATTGTGAGCCACCCCAAAGGTGTATTTTGACTGTCCATATAGATAGTAACAGTCATGTTTTTACTGATTTCACAAGCTCGTGTCAAGGCCATTAAATCAGCCGCTTGGGCCAAAGCCTGTGGAATTTGTGCTGTCTCAACTACTGTAACAAGAGTGTTGAGGGCATATGCAGCAGATATAGTTCCATCCGATCTTCTAAGACATGAACCATCTATGTATAGTGTTCCCTCAGCATCTGTTAGGAGGGTGTCTTGTAGGTCCACACGACCCTTTGTCTCTTCTTCAGTCCGTAATATGCAGTCATGAGGGTCAGAATTTTCCCCTTGTGTCTCAGTGGGGAGTAGTGTAGCTGGGTTTAGAATATTACATCTCATAATGTCAATGTTACTGGCAATAAGAGTGAGCTCATAACCTGTGTGTCATGCACTGGTAAGGTGCTGTGTCTTGGTGTTGTTGAGCAAGGTATCTACTGCATGTGGGACCTTTAAGGTCAAGGGTGAAGACATAATAATACCTGCGCTATGGCGGACCATATGTGCAGCAGCAGCAGTTGCACGTAAACATCCAGGGAGGGCTTGTGCTACTGGGTCAAGTGTAGACGAGAAATAAGCACAAGGGCGATGTTTGTCTCCAAAAGTCTGAGCTAAGACCACGCAAGCGCAGCCATGTGTCTCATGAACAAAAAGAAAAAAATGTTTTCCATAGTCTCGGGTGCCTAACACTGAAGCTGTACATAAGGCATCTTTGAGTGTTCGAAAGGCAGCCACATGTTCAGTTGTCCATGGAAAACCTCTTTCTGACATATCTTTAGTAGTGAGAGCTAAAAGAGGTTTGACAATGGCCGAGAAGTTCGGGATCCATTGTCTCCAATAGGAAGTGAGACCTATAAAGGCACATACTTGTTTCTGTGTCAAAGGGGGAGGCATGGAGGTAATAAGGGACACTCGGTCAGCAGTAAGTTGTCTTCCCTCCTTTGAGAGGAGGTGGCCGAGGTAGGTCACCTTCTCTCAACAAAATTGTAATTTATTCAAGGAAACCTTATGATTGTGGGACGCAAGGTGGTGAAGCAGACATACTGTTGCTTGTTCACAAAGTGGAGCAGAAGTGGCTGCAAATAAGAGATCATCTACATATTGCAACAGAGTGGCTCCTGCTGGGAGCGTCAGGAAGTCAAACTGATTCTTGAGAGCCTGACTGTAGATGCTGGGGCTTTCAGTGAAGCCTTGGGGGACACGGCAGAACTGGAAACTCCGCCCGCCAAGGGAGAAACCAAAAAGATCTCTACTGTCCGGATGTATGGGAATGCTGAAAAATGCATTCTTTAGGTCAATAACAGAAAAATGAGTGGCGGTCGCTGGGACCATGGTCAAGAGGGCTGTGATATCAGGGACAACGGGATATTGTGAGACCGTAATTGTGTTAAGAGGCCGCAGATCGATGACAAACCAATAGATTTTGGGGGCCACGGGAGAGGGATCAATACATTTTTTAAGAACTGAAATAATTGGGCTGTTACACTCATTACCACCAGTCTCCTCAACTACTCCCATCTTCATGAGATCTGATATTATAGATAATAGGGCAGCCTCACCTTCCTGGGGAAGGCGATACTGGCAAAGCTGGGGCAGTTGGGCACCTTGCTGGATACGGACAGTATGCGGAGAAATGTCAAGAAGTCCTACATCAGTGTCAGAAGTGGCCCAAAGTGATGGGGGTAAGGCCTGCAGAATGGGAGGGAGGGGTTCAGAGAGAAACATAGTGGCAGAGGAATCTGGTGATATGGTAAGGGACACGCCATCAGGACTACAAGAAATGGTAGCATGTAAGTTCCTTAACAAATCCATACCCAGCAAATTTTCACTACATCCAGTCTTGAGAATCAAAGGAGCATCCATATGAGCTGGGCCGAGATCCAGCGGGAGAGGCTTAGAGACGGGGTTGGTGACAGGGACCCCAGAAAAACCCACTGTGACATTGAGGGAGCCAGAAAGGGGTGCCTCCGGTATCAAGGTGTGTGCAACAGAGGATCTAGTAGCCCCGGTGTCTAGGAGAAACTTCTTTTGATCCCCTGCAACTGGCATCCGGACATAAGGACCTCGCGGATCCACAGGAATCGGCACTCTTGCATTACCCCTTTCCTGGCTTTCCTATGGCTGGTAGAAACCTGTATCATTGGTCTCATCATAATCATCGTTAAAGTACGTCCTAGTGGCCTCATACCTGTTGTCAAATCTGTTAACTGTACACTGGGATGGACCCATACGGGGTGGAACATTAGGATCTGGTGCATGCCTCTTCCTAGGAGGTCCTATATTTCCTTCCCTTTGGGTTCAGTGCCTAGTTTTTCCTGACTGAATATTCTGGGCTAATACCGGGCATTCACTAACCCAGTGGCCATCAGTCTTACAGTAGGCACACTGGTCTTTATCAACAGGACCTGCCGAACTGATGGACTTCTGTAAAGGAGACTGAAGGGGGCACTGGGGCAGCCTCTGGAACTGGTCCGAAGTCGGACCTTGGCCTCTAGCATTTCGTCCCTGGGGTGGGTAAGCTTGTTGTAGCAAAACTTTTGTTTTAAGGTCCTTGTTCTTCCTAACCTCTTTGTCTTTATCTTCATTATCTCTATTCTCATGATATTGGGCAATGGCAAGGATGCCTGCCATAGTCTGAGCTGGTCACGCACTCTCAACCTTCTTAAGGCGGACCGAGAGATCCGGTAATAAATTAGATACATATTTATCAATAAACACTGAGCCCGAGCCAGGGGCTCTAGGGTCCAACCCACTGTGACTTTTGTACTCAGTTTCGGAGCGGGTGAAAAAATCAGCAACAGAGCAAGAATAGCCGGATCAGGCTTAGTCCCTCCCTCTCTGTCATTCTCCATCCTTTCAAAGTCGATCCGGTCACCATGCAAAGCGGCATTATGGTTAGCATGGCGTATTTTGTCCCATATGTCGGGTGGTCCTACTGACCCGAATAATAAGTCAATATCCTCTAAGGTAAGGGACACCAGAGGAAACAATCTGACCTAATTCCTGATAGTAAAGAGCCGGATTCTTACGGGGGTCTGGTCATTGGGATTTCAATTAAAGAACATCCGCTCTTTTCCATGGGACATGCACCCACATCCTACGCCAGTGGGCTGGCGCTGCTCCAACAACCTGGTTATTACCGAGCACTGCAGGGATAAAGACGGAAGCTGTCTCTCTCATAGGCATAGCTTTGTCATTCGGAGATGGCGGAAAAGCCGTTTTGTCTCTGAATGTAATCATGGTAACAAGGGCTTCATGCATATCATTGTGGAGAAGTGTGGCTCAGGGGTTAGAGGCGGCAGACCCGGAAGCTGAGATCGGCCCTGGACCAGGGTTCAATTCCCCCCCTCGGCGGGTCTTGGGCTAAAAATTCCACGGACTTGATAATTCTTGCTCCGGTGCCTTCTCGACTCATGGGTTCACACTCTGCGACTCTGGGCAATAGCTTGCTTAATCTCCACAACGGCCCCTCGCGGCGGGATGCCTGGCTTTCACCTTGTGGATACCCTGCCGGGGTTATCTCACAGGGGAATACCAGGACGGGTTCCCTAAGCAAGTGCTGGGAAACCCACTGTGGGTAGCTGTGCGCTATATAAGCTCAAATACATTTACATCATCTCCCTGAACATGACCCTTGGCAATTTTAAATCAATCAATCCCCGGGGAGTATCTATGAACAATGCTTCTTATATTTTCATTATAAGTGTGCACATATACTCAACCATGTCGGTTTGTTGTATGGCCGTCCATTGTCTTAACGTCGACCAGAAATCTTTAACGCCATAAATATTACCATTATTTACCCAAAATGCACATTGTTTTCGCATAGCGTCCCTTTCACTACCCGCAGCGAGTTTAGCAGACCTTAAAGTATCCTTTCTAGGGGTACCGAAGAATCCAAACAGGGTATTGGGCATATGGGAGGACCATCTTGTTCGGTCCGTAGTGGCATAAGAGTCGCCAACAGGGGTACCAATAGACTGTTTATCAAGCAGACGGGAATGTATGGTCGGGTTGGGTCAATAGGTGGGGTGGTATGTACTGTCGGAGGGAGGGGTGCTGGCAGGATGACGGGAGTCAAAGGATCAGGCAGTGGTACAATAGGTGGGGCAGCCTGAACCACCAATGGTGGAGGTGGATCGTTAGGAACATTTTGAGGAAGAGCGGGATACATAGGAGCGGGAGCATAGGCAGGAGGTGGACCTTCAAGAATAGCATTCAACAATGAGTCCCCCTCTTCTCCTTCAACCTCAAGGTCCCTAGAAGAGCGAGCAGGGTAACATTTTGTGGTCTTAGCCCTATGATGCCTATCTACCATTTCAACCCATTCCTGAACCTTAATTTCTAAATGGGCTTTTGCATGATCAGCTATAGACATCCTCTCTTTCTTTTTATTCAACTCTTGCTTTTTAAAAATGTTGTGATCTATTTCTTTCCTCCACAACGCGGTGGCGTCAAACATGGCTTGATGAGACCGTTTGCGGAGCAGCTGCTCATCCAGGCTCGAAAGGACCTGGAGATCAAAGGAGCCAAACTGTGGCCCCTATAATTCAACATTGCTTCAGTTTGTATATTTTGCCCATAAGGAAGAAAACATGATAGCAGATGGCCCATATTTAACATACATCTCATAACTTGGAGTTCCTTCTGGAGGAAGTGGGCAGGCTGAATCCAGAAGGAAGTCTTCTGTAAATACCCAACAACATAACTTTCGTGACTTACTACTGACTGGCATATTTTTACTTCAGGCAGACAACAGTGGGAGAAAAACACTCACCTCACTGGCTTGGCGTTTGCAAAAGTCAATATAGACAGAAAACAGAGCACAAGTGGTGGATGATCAGTCCACCCTTACTCAAAAATGTTGTTCTCTTCTGCAGACGTAGGCACAAGTCCAGATCCAGCCAGAGACCGACCTAAAGGGGGCACCAGCGGGACGCAGTCAGGTGGCCCAGACCGGATGGGGAACACTGTGTGCAAGACTTCTGGTCTACCGGACTCAAAAAATAGTCCCTCGGGTAGGGTACCTCCGTCAGACTTCCACCACAGGCCCCCTCACGACCACAGGGCCAGACCTACATCTCTGTGGTGTACCTGTTCAGGCGCCATTTGTAGAACCAAGAAAAGCCCACCTCAAGGAGGAGTGGGGGCTTGGCGTTGCGGAAATCACCTGAGTTTACTCTTACCCTCCTTATATAATAAAGTGGACCCAGAAACCTTCGTCTGCAGAGAGAACCACCTTTATTACAATAGCCCAGGCTATGGAACAGAGTCCCAAGCTAGTCAGAGACAAAACACAGGAGGCTCCTGCTTTACTCCACAGCGAACAAGCCTTATATACATTTTTACTCCAGTCTTTGGCATTCAGTCCATTGTTCAATCAGGGCGGTGTTTGTAGTTGATGACCTGATTAAGGCGGTGTTCAGACCATTGTTCAATCAGCTAGATCAAGGTTCGGCTTTCAGACCATTGTTCAATCAGATTGATCAAGGCTCGGCATTCAGACGATTGTTCAATCAGCTTGATCAAGGCTCGGTATTCAGACCATTGTCCAGATAACCTGATCACGGTGTCAAGGATGTTTACCAAGCAGGGAGCAGAAGATGAAAAACAAGCTTGTTTACACAGGGCGTAGGTATCTTATGGCTTTCTGTTGAGGAATTGGCTAACTGCAAAGAACGGGGGGTTTGGGTATGTGATATTTTTTTGTGTCAGCAGAAATAAAGGCTGTAGGCAGGGTTTTGTTACGAGATGGCAAGGAATGGAGGAAATAATAGGACCTAGTTCACATCCATGACCATAATTTCAACTATCTCTTCCTGCAACATTATGGCGGCATTGGTATCATTAAACGATATCTTACTCTTTTGAGTCAACACAGAGATACAATATGTGCAGCACATTGAAAGACATTGAATAAGGACACATTAAAGTATTAATATAACAATCAGATATATTGCTTTTTCTATTAACCAACTCAATGTTCCAAAAAGGGACCAACTCCAGTTACCTGGTTCCATGCCTTTGACATTCTCCATAATGTCCAAGATATACTATTCTTTTGCATATTAGTTATTCTCATTATGGACTCATCGCCAATAAGTGCACATGGACCATCATTCTCTGCTAAAATAAAATCAAGTGCATATCTAGTTTGTTCAGAATAGATCTGCATACTCTCTAATCTGACTTCACTTAGAGTGAACCTTCCTTTCTTATGGATCCTCTCTAATTGAATGGTAATGTCACGTAATGCTGCTACTGTGGTATTGGACAATATCTGCAACTTACAGCAGAAGTATTCCTGGGCTTTTTCAGTCCGACTCATAGCCATTCCCCCCAACGAGAAGATAGCTGACAGGATATAACCAAAAGTAATACCATTACTATAACTGTTTATCTCAATATCTGTTATTCCTTCACAAAATTATTTTGTGAATGTTCTTTTCACTTATTTTATCTGTCCGTGGACATATTTACAAGGGACCCTCAGGGGCAATACCATTCCAAGAGTTACATCATTGGTGCCATTATGGACATTTGAATATGTTCCATTAGTTAAATATAAGAACCTGGGATGGGCATAAATCAGTCTGTCATAGTTCACAGCTGACTTGCAGGAAATACCTGTAATGGTGCTAGAACCTTTCGAATCTTTCAAAGGGAATGTCTCTTTGGATATGACCACCCCTGGAAAACTGATATACAATATGGTATCCATACTATTTATGATGTGGCAATAAGCAGGGTAATAGCCAGCTTTTCCTAGAACCGTTACTTCTTTATAATGCCAACCCATTTGAATTCTTTATTCGATGATTAAAAATCACCATTAAAGTGCAAACAGTCATTATGCATTGAATTCATTTCTTTAAAAACAATCAGTCAAATTAGCATATAGCCCAATATGAACACAGCAACAAAATCCCCATAAAATTAGTAAACATTATAATCCATTAAACCCAACCACTGAGTTTTCATCATCATCGACCCCCCCTCCTCTAGTTACTCTTAGTCGTACAGCTACTTTAATAAAATTAATTATACAGCACAATGTTAGTTGGTCCGCGGCTTGTTGTAAGAAAATCAAGGCCTCTTTTGCACCTTTAATAATTGATCTTTTTAAAATATCTACCAAAAATCTGCGTCTGGGTTCTGAATAAAATGGGCATATTAATACAAAATGAAGGGAATCCTGCGGAGACCTATTGTCGCAACCGAAGGTTCCCCTCTGCTCAATAGTAGGTAGGTACCCTAGTGGTGATCCCAATAAATAAGGTAAAAAATTGAGCCTAAAACGGGTCATAAATAACCTTTCCTGTGCATTATGTAACAAATATAAATAGGGTTCCATTCCTTCTGTTTTCTTTACAAGGTTGTATGCGCCCACCGTGGTTTTAGCCAACTCTTGTTCTACTCTTTGTTCGGCTCTGAGCGCAAAGAACGCCTCTTTACCAGTTGTCTTATGCTGAGGGATGATCGCAGTTGGGTCATTAAAGAGATTCCCTAGGCCCAGGGTTACCAATACAGATTTTACGTAACTGAACCACGGGATTTGTGACCATTTGTCTCTGCCCAAACAATCCTTCAGTATTTCCCTGCTTAGGATCGCCTCTTGATTCGTCCAGATCTTTAGCCACGCTAAAATTGGCTTAACCTTTATCAGATCTTCAAGATAGACGATCCCCAACTCCCTGTGTACTATTGAAGCAGTTACACTGTGTGGGACTTTCAGGATGGATCGTAGATGTTTATTCTCCTCCCGCTGCAGATGACAAACATTTGTAAAGCCCCACACCTCTGCCCCATAGGTCACTTTAGAGCAACATATTGAGTTGTATAGGATCATTGCCTGTTCGGGGCACCATCTCCCCAACCTTCTACCATAACCGGCTATTGCTCTGTTGGCCATAATCAATTTGCGACTGCGATCCTCTATCAGAGCGTTAAAATTTAAAAGCCCATCAAACAGAACGCCTAGATATGAAAATGACTTAACTTTCTCAACCTTATGACTCCCTATTGTAAAAGCACATTTCTTAAAGGGTTTTTTCCCAGCAGTTAAAACATAAGATTTACTTAAATTAACAGAAAGGTCTAAAGAACCCATAAAGGAAACAAACCCATCAATTAAAATCTGCAGACTCTTTGGTGTTCGCCCGAGTAGGACCGCGTCATCTGCGTAAAGTAACACAGGTACATGGCGCGGTCCTACTCGTGGACAGTCGGCTCCCAACGGTAAAAGATGCTGTTTAAGGTTGTTGATATAAAGAGAAAATAAAAAGGGTGCCAGAATACAACCCTGACGAACCCCACTATTACATTGGAAGGGGTCTGTGCATTCACCATCGGTATTATACCTGATTTGTGCAGATGTATTGCTATGCAATTCCCTCAATATGTTAATGAGACCAGGCTCTATCCCCAAGGAAATCATCATGTTCCAGAGCTTGCCTCTGTTAACATGATCAAAGGCAGCAGCCAGGTCCATAAACCCCAAATAGATGGATTCATCACTAGCCATGGTGTATTTAGCTACTAACATGTAAAGGTTCAGGCATTGATCACTCGTCAAGCGACCCCCTCCTAAAACCGTACTGCACATCTGAGATGATATTATTTGTTCCTGTCCACTCAGACAGATGGTTTAATATCCCCCTTCCCAGGATTTTAGCGGAGACGTCAATTAGTGAAATGGGGCGATAACATTGTGGGTCGTCCCTATTTCCCTTTTCAAAAATGGGGACGATAGTGGCAGTGGACCAAGAAGGCGGTAGGCCACTGCGGATTGCAATATTAATGACTCTCGTCAGTATAGGGGCCCATAAATCCACTGAACTAAGAAACAAGTCAGGAGGAATACCATCTGGTCCTGGTGCTTTATTTTTTGATAACCCCTCAATCCCGACCGTAATTTCCTTTAAAGAGAAAACCACAGGCTGGACTTGAGCTGTATTCCCATTATCATCCTGGGTGTCTGTCTCGTGGTTATATAGGCCCCTATAGTGGGCAATCCACATATCGGGCGTGATATTTGTTGCGTGTAGGTCTGTTAATAATTTTCCAGAATTCAGTCATGTCCCTCTTTTCCCCAGGTTCTCTCAGGTCCGCCCAACCTTCTGCTTGTAAAACCTTTTTCCTTCTACTCAACTCGCTTTTGTATTTTTTCCTGCAGGACTTAACCTGATCCCTGGGTTTTGCTTTAATACTATCTTTAAGATCCCTCAGGGCTTTGGAGCAATCTCGATCAAACCATCTCGGTCGGCTACGAATCTCTTTTGTTGGGGCTCTGGATCTTAACAACTCATCCACCAGGTGTACTAGTTGCTCAAATACTGTAAGTAACTGGTTTCCTTCTATACTCTCATCTAAACACGCCTCAATGAGTGTTTTCCCTTTCTCGATGAGTGATTCGTAAAACCTTTCCCCATTGATCTTAGACCACCTTAGGTGTCTACCCTGATCAGTAACCTTCTCAGCAACCACTACAAGCTTCTCCCTAGTTGAGGCGGGCTTGTATAAAATATCCAGCGTCAAGGGGTTGTGGTCACTAAATGGGTTCCATTCTATGCCTGCCCTAGATACTCTATTTATCATAGTCCTTGAGATGATAATATAGTCAATATACGAGGAGCATCCTCTCCCCTTGAAGGTGGGTGGCAGAGACTCATCCTTTGATATGAACACCATATCTAGGGTGTGAACCAGATCCTGGTATAATATGAATTGTGTTAAGGCCTCCCCTTCTTCAGAGTGCTCAAAATGAGCCCCGTTGTCCTTTGGACATCGCAACCATATTGAGTCTATTGGAAAAAGAGCTGGGCAAAGGTGACAATTAAAGTCCCCTACAATAATACTATTTGAGGTATGTGTATGGATTTTACGTGTGGGGGCATGGCAAAATCTATTCTCCAGGTCCCGTATTAAAACATTACATCCCCCTCCTGCCACATTATTATACACGTTCAGTATGGTCAGATTAAATCCTTTACCCATGAGCCGCACCTCTTGGATATCGTGAGAGTGGCAATCAATAGTAGACCATGAACCAGGGAGGTTCAAATCCACATATACAGCTAGCCCACCCATTGCCCTGCCCGATCTGGATTTTCTTGCTGGGACAAAAAAGCATTTGTATCCTTGTAAATGTAAGGACTGGTTGTCAACAGCCCAGGTTTCCTGTAGGCAGATTATGGAGAATTGGTGTATGAACTGGCACCATTCTTCATTACTAATTTTAACGGCCAGGCCAGCAATGTTCCAGGACACCATCTAACTGCCTCATTGTCCACCTTGGCCCTTATGCCATCCCTACCTAAAGCATGTACGTTGACTAGTTGCCCCTTATCTGTGGACATACTAGCATGCACTGGTTTTGGGGGATCTTTAGGGTTTAAAAGGGAGGCATAGCCCTTGCAGGTGATGGTTGGCTCAACAGTTATTGTACAGGGGCCTTTTCCAGGAACAAAATTATCTGCAGTCTCTTCTATATTCCCTAAACAAAGTCAGTCAACACCCTCCATGTCAGCTAATACAGCAAAATGATTAAAGGTGGGCCAATAAAAGTCACCTTGCTGGAGCACAGGTCGTCTTAAGTAATCATCCTGCCTCCGTGAAGTTGGCCAAAAATCTAAATTTCCGGGGCGATGTGATGGAATTATTTGGGTGTCCTGAGGGTGGTAATAAGTGGGTCTGAGATAGTCATCCTGTCTCTGAGTGAGATACCCGTGGCCCATGTTCTGATGTCTAGGTAAGGCTGCTGCATGGTTATTCTGTTGATAGGTCCGAGGTATACGGTTAGGTATCGGGGCAACTACTGCTCTTGGATAAAAATAGGTTAAATCACGAATAGTGATAGTGTTGCCTGTATTTTGTGGGAACTCATTCATAATATACCTAACAACCCTGTCATCTTGAACATTTATGATGACAATGTCGCCTTCTAAATCCTTGATTCTTTTCCCCAGCCAGGCTAAACGTCTAACATTGAGTATTGCCCCATTTATATGTGGTGGAAGTGGGCAATTCTGCCTCAGCCAATGTATGACTTTGTTTTTTAGCCCGCGTTGGTCTTCCACATGTCCATCTACCAACACTGGTACCCCGGTCAGGACTACAACAAATGGTGACGCCTCTGGTGGCAGCTCAACTCTGAGTCTCTTCGCTGGAAGTGTCCTAATACTTGTATGATGCTCAGTGGGTTTTGGGATATTTGTATTTGTGGGTTTTGAAATATGTGTTTTAGTAGCTGCGTGCAATAAAGGTCCTTTGCTTAGATTGTCCGGGATTGCACCTGCTTGTGTCTTCTTAGCCCTGTTCCCACTGTTTAGTGTTTCAGAATTAGTATTTAGTATTTTGCGGGGTTTGGGTTGGGGTAAGGACATGGTTTTAGTGCCCTTCTGGGCAGCTGTAATTGAAAGTGATACAGATGGGTTATACATTAGTTCCTTATTGGGGGAATTTATAATAGCTGCTTTAATATCCCCTAAATCTTTTTCTAGCTTCTCCATTTGGCTAGTTAAACCCTTCAGTCTCTCAACTAGTGGCAGCGTAAATGATCTTAATAATTGCTCTATGCTGCTCAGCAAATTTGAGCTAGCTGGATCATTTGACTGAGAGGGTATTTGTTTTTCCAACAGGTTTATTGTGGATGCTGGTGTGTTAGGGGCCGGTTTGGTAGAAGTTCCCCCGTTTTTTACAGACACCTTTTTTGTAAACAAGGAATCCCCCCTCTTCTTCCTTTTTTTAGGAGGTGGACCTTGGGCTCTATATGTTTTCTGTGTTTTTCCTGGTCCCTTCACTATAATGGATGAGACCGCTTGCGTTGACAATGTATCCGGCAAGGGATCAATGTCAACAATCAGGCTACTGTTCAGATGTAGACCATTTATATTCAGACTAGTGACTACAACTGGGGGAGGGGTATTGTCTTGTAAAAGTAGTGGTATATTAATATTGTTTAGGGTTACCTCATTAACCACCTTAACGGGGGAAATACTACGAATTGGAGAGCTTGTGAGCTTTGGTGAGCCTATAGGTGTTCTCCTATTTTTAATACTTTCAATCAAGCGGCGTCTTTCCGCCCTTCGCTCAGCCAAAGCAATTTCCTTATCTGTCCCCACATTCACCTTGAGCAAAAAAATCATCCAGTGTTCGTTGGTTAACTCCCCCTAACAGTGAGTGCCTGTCTTTCATAGGTGATGTCGCCATTTCTAGATAGTGTCCCCAAATCAATCTAAACACAACCTACTAAAGTAAAATAAACACTATGGTACAACTTGGAGCACAGGATACAATTTAACAACCAATGTTCATACGGACAATAGGTACTAGAGCTTACTACAAGTAATACCCACTCTACAGCATAGCTTTAGAACAGGGGGTACCTCAGGGCTCTGCCCTGAGTCCCACCCTGTTCAACCTCTACATGGCCCCGCTGGCAGAGGTGGTCCAATCGTACGGCGTAGAGCTAGTCTCCTACGCCGACGATACCCAACTGCTGATCTCCCTGTCCCAAGCCCCCTCCTTGGCTGCTGAAAACTTTAAAATCTGTATGAGCGATCTTGCAGATTGGATGACCCAACACTGCCTCAAACTTAACGGCTCTAAAACTGAGGTATTAATAATTGGAGGTAAGGATACTAGCTGGACCAAAGAGTGGTGGCCATCCTGTCTGGGGTCTTTACCCACCCCTGGCAGAGAAGCCAAGAACCTAGGTGTCTGGGTGGATACCAAACTCTCTTTTGACAGCCATGTAAATAAAATTGTAGGGAAGTGCTTTGGGGTCATGAAAACTCTCAACCGTACCCTGGACCTCCTCCCCTTGGAGGCCAGGCGTACCATGACTCAGGCCCTAGTAACCTCTCGTATGGACTATGGCAACGTGCTCCTCCTTGGCACTTCGGAAAAGAACGTCAGGAGACTGCAAGTGCTACAAAACTCAGCAGCACGGCTAGTATTGAGACTACCTAGAAGAGTTGCTTCTAAACCTACCTTGGCAACCCTTCACTGGCTGCCTATTAGGAAGAGAATTCTTTTTAAAGCACTCCTTTTGTGCTATAGAATTATCTCTCATAAAGCACCGTCCTACCTGTCTGACCTAGCTGTTCCGTACGAGCCTAACAGAGCTCTTCGCTCGATGGGAAAGGGCCTCCTCATGATCCCCCGTATAAAAAAATCCAGAATGGGAGGTCGGTCTTTCCGCTCTCTGGCAGCAATCAAATGGAACTCCCTTCCCACCAATATTAGGCTAGCAAACAATGAAGCCACTTTCAGAAAACTGCTAAAAACTTACCTATTTGCCCTTTAGGCCCTCCCCTTTCTACTGCTCTCTGACCCTTCTCCACAGCGCGGGGATACGCCGTGAGGCGTCACCAGGCGCTTTATAAACCCCTTTATTATTATTATTATTACTTAGCTCACAGTATAGTCAAATGAAAGAGGGTGGGCCCAGCCCAGTCTCTTACGGTCTCTGAGGGACTCAGAGGGCCTGCCCTTTGCCCGGGCTTAGCCCGGCGTGTCCCGCTCGCGTCCCACGACGCGATGTTCACCTTCAAATTTAAAGCGCCTCTGGGCGCGCAATGGGTGGGGGCGTCTTCCTGCCGCTGAGACTGATGGTGGTTGTAGTCTCCCCCCCACTGCGGCTGCAAGTGCCAGGTGACAGAAGGCACGCAGCGGCGGGTGGAGACCGGCAAAAAAAAACAGGCAGGAATGTCCCAACTGCAGGGCAGAATCAGGTACGGCGTGCGAAAATGCAGGGAAAGTGCTCCCAGTGTTCAATAGAGCAACCTGCTCCTCTGATGTTCACCTTCACATTTAAAGCGCCTCCGGGCGCGCAATGGGTGGGGGCGGCTTCCTGCCGCTGAGACTGATGGTGGTTGTAGTCTCCCCCCCACTGCGGCTGCAAGTGCCAGGTGACAGAAGGCACGCAGCGGCGGGAGGAGACCGGCAAAAAGAAACAGGCAGGAATGTCCCAACTGCAGGGCTGAATCAGGTACGGCGTGCGAAAATGCAGGGAAAGTGCTCCCAGTGTTCAATAGAGCAACCCGCTCCTCTGATGTTCACCTTCACATTTAAAGTGCCTCCGGGCGCGCAATGGGTGGGGGCGGCTTCCTGCCGCTGAGACTGATGGTGGTTGTAGTCTCCCCCCCACTGCGCTGCAAGTGCCAGGTGACAGAAGGCACGCAGTGGTGGGAGGAGACCGGCAAAAAGAAACAGGCAGGAATGTCCCAACTGCAGGGCAGAATCAGGTACGGCGTGCGAAAATGCAGGGAAAGTGCTCCCAGTGTTCAATAGAGCAACCCCACTAACGTAATATTTTGCTCTTCTAAATAGAAGTTATCACAATACGTGTTATTGTCACAGCCAGGGTAACTTGCTCCTGTGGGCTTATAATGATCCAAGCATGGCTCTGGGTAGCCAAACCCAAACTCCCTTTTTACCTCAACAAAATTTGTTAGCTTAGAATATGTGTACTTTATCAGAGACAAAGAATAAGCAGTCCATAGGCTAGTCACAGATTCAATGGGTTAACCAAAAATGTCTTATGAGTGTCCAAAAAAACAATATTAGAAACCAATATCTTCTGTCTTGGCGTGAAGGGGATATCATTATTAGAAGTAGGTGAATTACGGGCATACTCTAGTGCCCAAAAAACCCATAAAAAAATAATCATCAGCAGAATAGCAAAAAGAAGGAGCATCACTCGCCGTTGTATGATCCATGATAATCGTGGCAAAACAACAAGACCTAATGGCTGTTCCTCATCAATCATTGGCCTGCCAAAAAGATGCATGATAGCAGAACGAAAATATACAATTAAGATAACCTCAATGAAACCTAGGAAAATAATCTTCTTTCCAGAGTTCGTTTTTCTTCTCCTTTGAGCCTCACTGGCAGGCTCCTTTTGTTCATCCGGAGTTGTGCTATTGAGCCCTTCTCATTGGAGCTGCGCTATTGCAGCGCTTAGTGGGCAAAATCCACTTCTCTCAGGATAGGGTACCCTCCCTCCTCGGAGGAACACCCCAAACTTATCCTGTCAAGTGTCTTGGACAATGCCCCAATCTCCCTTTCCCTTCTCTATTGTCCCTATTCTTCATCCATGAAGTCCATCCCTACTAATCTGACTTTTCCGTTGGTGAAATTTCCCTCCGTTGAGGACACAATTGTTCCTAACAACTCTAGGAACAGAGGGATCAAGAAACAAAAGGCTCACTTCAGCAGGATTGACTGATTCCGACTCAGACTCAGGCAGGCCAGCCAACGGAAGCTCTTGGCCAGCCTTAATCGCCAGGGGCACTACCTCATTCAGAACTGTGTTGCTCTCCTCCTCAGAAGGCGCTCATGTTACTCTGGCATTGGAGAAACAAATGAAATGGGGAACCTTCTCTGTCTCGGAATCCTCAATGCCCTTGAGCCTCCACTGATCATAGGGCAGAGGGAGCGGCACCTTCTTGCAGTGCGTTGAATAAATTTAATTCTTCCGACCATCCACCTTCACAGCGGTACGGGTTGCAAGGAGGATCTGGAAAGGACCCTTCCACCAGGGCTCGAGGCTGTGTTTCCACTAAAAGTGGAGGACCAAGACGTAATCCCCAGGCTGGAGGTCATGGCCTGGGCCCTCTGTCGCATCTTGGATCTGCTGATTTATAGAACACAACTTTTTAGTTAACTCACACAAGTAAGTTATCAAAAAAGGGTGGCCGATCCCAGAAAAGTGACGGGGTCTTGGAACGTCACAGATATTAGCAGGCCTACCGAAAACAACTTCATACGGGGACAACCCTATTCTAGTATGTGCTGTAACTCTTGTTGACAGCAAAGCCAAGGGTAAAGCATCTGGCCACTTCAATTCTGTACTCTCCTGAATTTTGGCCATCTTTAGTTTGAGAGTACCATTGTACTTCTTAACTAAACCTGCTGACTGAGGGTGACTCACAGCATGAAACTTTTGCTTAATGTGCAGGCCAATGTATATCAACTGGATGAATTTTGAAATTAAGTGGTTGCCGTTATCACTACAAATCAAATGGGGCAAACCAAAATGAGGGAAGTACTACTTCAAAAGAGCCTTCGCCAAAGCTGTATTCTCCGTGGTAGGATAAGCTTCAACCCATTTACTGAATGCACAGACCAACACTAACACATACTTCAGATTATTCACCCGTTCCATCTCAATGAAGTCAATTTGAAGGAATTTGAAAGGGAAAGAAGGGGGTGCAAAGTTACAGGGGGGTGTGGGAGTACCCAGAATTGTACAGCATACACAGCAGGCAATGTTTTACTAAATGGGCAGCCATCTTTGGGATATTATCATTCTGCCATACTGGGTCTAGCAACTTACAAATTTCCGTAGCACTAATGTGGGCTGGTCCATGAGCCATAGTGACTACAGGGAGAACAGATGCATCTGGCAGCATCTGCCTCTGCTTCCCCAACTTGTCTATCCAGCACTCATCTTCATCCAATTGCGCTGTACTTTCCTGCCATATAGCCAATTCCTCAACTGTCACCTCACTCTGTATTTCCTTCACATTATCTAGGGTGTCCTCAAACATCGTAACTTCTGTCACCCAACTGCTACAAACATCTTTTTCATCTTAGATCGGGCAGTCTCCTTAGCTGTTTGATCTGCAAAAGCATTTCCCCTCCCTACATCATCAGTAATCGCTTTGTGAGCACTACACTTCACTATTGCCAGCTTCTTGGGCAGTGTTAAAGCTGACAAAAGTCTAGTTATCAAAGAGCCATTCCTAATCTTCGAACCATGGGCAGTGCGAAATCCTCTCTCGGCCCATAGCCGCCAAAAACTATGAGCAACTCCAAAAGCATACTGGCTGTCTGTATAAATATTGACCGCCAATCCCTGACTCAACTCTCAGGCTCAAATCAGAGCTACCAACTCTGCAGCTTGGGCCGACTGATAGGGAACTCAGGCTATCTCAACTATTGTGTGCAGTGTTGTGATTGCGTAAGCAACAGTTGTGGTGCCATCCGGTAATTTAAAACAGGAACCATCAACTTATAGTTCCCCTTGGGGTCAGATAAGGGAACATCAGTCAAGAATACCTGTCCCTTCGTCTCCTCTTCTGTCCGAAACATACAATCATGTATGTCTATTTCCTCAATATCCGAAGGGAGGGGTAGTAACGTGGCAGGGTTCAGAGTGGCACATCTTTTGATGGTGATGTGTGGTGCAAACAAGGTCAACTCTTAGCCAGTCAGATGTGCACTGGTCAGGTGCTGTGTCTTTGTTCTGTTCAAAAGTGTATTCACAGCATGTGGTGCCATGACTGTGAGATCACTATCAAGAACAAGCCCTGCCGATTGTCGAATAGAGACGGCCACAGCCACGGTCGCTCTTAAACAGCTCGGGAAGGCTTTCGCGACAAGATCAAGCACAGCAGAAAAATACGCACATGGCCCCTGCTTACCTCCAAAGGCCTGTGTTGAGACAGAAAGCGCACAACCGGCTGACTAGTGGACCTATAAAACGAACAGCTTGTTGTAATAAGGTGTGCCAAGCACAGGAGCCGAGCAAAGTGCAACCTTCAGTTGCTCAAAATCTTGTTGACATTCAGGCATCCATGGCAAAGGTTCATGCACATCTTTAGTGGTTAGATAGAGTAGGGGCTGTTAGTAAAGCAAACTTCGGTGTCCAATGACGACAATAGGAAGTGATACCAATGAAGGCTCATACATCCCTTTGAGTCCTTGATACAGGCATGTTAGCAATAGCATTAATACGCTCAGGAGTTAGTTTCCGACCCTCCTTTGACAGTAGGTGACCTAAATAGGTGACCTTCTGTCAACAATATTGAAATTTGGAAAGGGACGCTTTGTGTCCATATTGAGCCAAATGCAGCAACAACTTTACTGTAGCCTCTTTACAACCTTCCTCAGTATCGGACACAATCAAAAGATTGTCCACATAATGTAAAATTCTTTACTTGGGGCAAGGGCGAGGGTGTCCAAATGACCTTTCAAAGCCTGACTATTTATGCTAAGACTCACAGTGCACCCCTGAGTAACTCGACAAAATCTAAAACTATGACCTGCTAAGGAAAACCCGAAAAGGTGCCTGCTATGTGGATGAACAGGGATGCTAAAGAAGGAATTCTTAAATCAATAACAGAAAATAGCTTGGCAGAAGAAGGAATCATAGTCAAAAGAGCAGTAATGTCAGGAACCACAGGAAACTGAGGGACCACAATTTTATTAACGTCGCGCAGTTCAATGACAAAATGATAAATATCAGCAACATCATCAGAGGAACCCGGAGGTGGCCTCTTGAGAACAGGAAGGATGGGGCTATTACATACATTCGCCGCCGCCTTCTCTACAACGCCTGACTGAATCAAATCCTGTATAATGCACAAGAATGCCAGTTCTCCTGCGTGCAAAATTTTATAGTGAGGGATACGAGGCAAAATGGCGTTTTCTTTAACCTGAATAGAGACTGAAGGTATCTGCAATAGTCCTACATCTTGTCACTTGTGGCCCATAACGTAGATGGGATATCCTTAAACTCAACTGGAAGGGGGCATCTTTCCACAAACATTGCGTAGTACCAACCACACTCTGGCCCATTGTTATATAGACACTATCCAGGGAACAGTAAATAGACTTCTTCAACAGATCTAGTCCCAATAAGTTCTCTCCGCAATTTGATGGTAATAAAAATGGCGATAACAGTGAAAGCGCCTATAGTCAAAACAAGAGGTTTGGAGATGGGGCTTATTACCAGCACACCGAAAAAACAACTGAAACATTGTTATGGCCAGACAGGGCTGCCCTCAAAACAGAACTAATTATTGTGTCTGTATCCACCCAAAATTTATTTTCTGAGCCCTGCAAATCCACACTATTATAAGGTCCATGCTGTTCCACAGGTATCGGAACTGGTCCCTTACCCTGTCCTAGGCTGTCCTAGCTGTAAGACATCCTGTAACCTCAATTTAGCCCAATCCCCACCCTGACTGCATGTTCCCTGGCCTCTCTCTCTCTCCCCATCCTCTAGGAACCGCAACCTTCTGCAACAAAACTGGGCACTCTCTGCACCAGTGCCCCTCCTCCTTGCAATATGCACATTGATTTGGGCCCACCGGTGCAGCATTTTGGCTTGTACAAGGAAGCTGCACTGCTGGTCCAATACCTCAATGCCATCTCTGTCCCTTGGAGGCCTGCTGCATCAATACCTTTGTCTTCAGTTCCTTTGTCTTCTTTTCTATTTTCTCTTTCTCCTCGTTCTCTCTGTGCTCATAATACTGAGTCATACTCAATATCACCGAAGGGGTAGAGGTAGTCCAAGTACTCTCAGCAACCTGCAACTGTGTTGCTATCTCTGGGAGCAAATTTGCGACAAACCTGTTGAAAAACAATTGAATACACACTTCCAAAGACAAATCCTGGCCACAAGTGGCGGCACCTCAAGGGAGTGCTGTGGGGAGATGGTCGGGGCAGGGGAGGGGCAGTGTGGGGGTAGTAAACTCCGGAATTAGACCAAACGGAGTTGAGTAAAGAAATAGATACATGAAACATATTACATTGTGCACCGCATCGACGATTTGGCGTTGCAGCGGTGCAATGTAATTAGTTTTATTTATTTATTCAACTCCGTTTTGGCCAGTTCCAGAGTATGCACCTGTCGCCAGATATCCACTGGCACCAACAAACCAAAAAACATTTCAATATTTGCCAATGTCATTACCATCGATGCAGCAGCCTCTGTCAATTCCTTATAGTATGCAGTAGGATTCTTTCTAGGGTCAGGTAACTGAGCTTTAATTGTGAGGACTTCACTCTTTTTCCATGGAGTATAAACCCACTGTTCTTTAAAACGGGCCTCTACTCGCTGACTAGTTACTTGCTCGTGCTGCTGATCACGTAGTTCCGGTATCTCTGAGTGAAAAATGGGGTGAACTTCACTCATCGGGAATTGAGATATTGTTGTCAGACATTTCTAATACAATCTGCCTCGGTTTCCAATCAATGTGGTAACACTAGCAAACACCTCATTGGGAGTCATGCACGTGGCATACACTTTGTCTATAATATCATAAGCAACCTGAGGTTCCCTTTTCAGTCCAGGGTGAACCTGGCTTGGCAGTTCGGGCTGGACTGTTCCCATGAGGCACAGGGTCAAAACTGATTTGCATATGACTGGGTTCAAACTTGAATGGCATGGTGAGCAAAAAAACAATGGATTTAGGCCCAGATCTCTGTTCTGGGGTTAATGTATGACATTGTTCTGCCTTCTGCCCATCAACTGTTGTTTTTGCATTTGTCACCCTGAGTGGGACAGGTATGCTCAGACGTGGGTCCTGTGCTCTCCTTGAGACTTGAATCAAGCTATCTGGCTGAAGAGGGGTAAAACCCCGAAACCGGTCCTAGGATGCTTGATTTCAGTCCAAGGAGAACCTTGCTTGGCAATTCGGGCTGGACTGTTCCCATGAGGGACAGGGTCAAAACTGATTTGCATATGGCTGGGTTCAAATTGGAATGGCATAGTGAGCAAAAAGCAATGGATTTAGGTCAAGATCTCTGTACTGGGGTGAATGTCTGACCTTGTTCTGCATTCTGTCCATCAACTGTTGTTTTTGCATTTGTCACCCCGAGTGGGCCGGGTATGACCAGACGTGGGTCCCGTGCTCTCCATGCCACTGGAATCAAGCTAACCTGGCTGAAGAGGGGGTAAACCCTGAAACCGGTCCTAGGATGCTTGTTTCCAGTCCAGGGAGAACCTTGCTTGGCAGTTCGGGCTGGACTGTTCCCATGAGGCACAGGGTCAAGACTGATTTGCATATGACTGGGTTCAAACTGGAATGGCATGGTGAGCAAAAAAACGATGGATTTAGGTCCAGATCTCTGTCCTGGGGTTAATGTATGACATTGTTCTGCATTCTGTCCATCAACTGTTGTTTTTGCATTTGTCTCCTCCCTAGCTACATAGGACTTATCACCTTGCAATTGAAAGCTATCAGCACATTATATACCCTACTCCACTTTCTCTTCATCATGCGCCACTGCTTTCTGAGTCAGTGTCTGTGTCCTTTCCTTCCTTGCCTCCCTTTTCGCCCTTAGCCATCTCTGTTTAGCCTCCTTTTGCCATACCTGAAAATAATCAAACATCGATTAGCCGGTTATCATTGCCACAGGAGGAGGGCAGCCAGGACCTCAAGCCCCAGCAGGCCCAGTGACTCTTGCCGCCTTCAATCTGCACCTGTAGCGCGGGAGCCCGTTACCATTGCGGGAAGAGAAAGACAGTCAGGACATCAAGCTCCAGCAGTCCCTGCGGCCATTGCCGCCTTCAATCTGCATGTGCGCTCGTCCACGCCTGGTTGAGGTTGGGCTGGGCTTAATCTCTTGGTTGAACACTCTAGGTCATGGCCTGGTCTGTGTGAATGCTTTCACCAACTTCAGCCAATTGGAGGGGTTGCACTAGGAATTTAGGACACAGATCCACCTGTGAGTACTTTATTTACTTGGTTAGTTATTCTGGGTACTCGTGCAAATTTGAGCAAAATTGAACAAACCACTGTTATCCCTTTGCTGCGCATCTTGGGTCTATTGGACTCTTTGTCACCGGGCTCTGTTCGATCCAGTGTAATAGGAAAAAGGAAGGCTCAGCCAGCGTCTCCTACGGGTCATCCGTGCCATACCATTGACACATTTCTGGCAAAGGCAGTGGGTGCCATCAACAAGGAGATAGTTGGGGCGGAGAGGTGGCTTTCATTAGACCTAGAATGTTCAGGACTAAATTTGTCACCTACTTTGATAATGACCCCCAAGGCCCAAGTCCTGCCTGCCCTCTCCCAGCCTCAAATTTGGCACCTGTTGAGTCATCCCCACCGGAGCCCTTAGCCTCGAGGCCTGAGCCTCCCCTTCCCCTGCCTACTCCACCCTCTGAACCGGCGAGCCCCCGTTCCTAAACGGAAACGGAAGGCCAAGAAGATAATGGAAGCTCCTGTGATCACACATCAGGGACAGGCGAATGCTGTAACTGGGCTGCTTGCGGAGAAATTGTTGATCCATCTGGTGCCATCTCTACATATTATCACAGTGACTCTTACAGACCTTTTATCTCGGCTCGTGAATAGATTGGATATGCTGGAGCTAGCAACTATATCATATGAAAACAACAGTGGTCCCTGGCAAGGAGACGAATAGTTGAAAAATAAATATAGACTCAATCAGTTCTATATTAATGAAAACATGCCCAGCCGGGCAGAGGTTCTCAAAGTTTATATTTTGAATCAAAATTGTGAAACATAATAACACCTTCAGCAATTCACGTTCGTGGGGCACAAGCCTGTACCCATCCACGACAATACACAAACAAAGACATACACAAAGGGCTTGTAAGGCAAAATCAACAGTCTCTGCAAAGTTCCAATTTAAGGCAGAGAATTTCTTACATGTACCATTACACAATTTTGTATAGTGAGTTATTCCACAAGTATATGGTACACATTTGGTCGACGACGTTTCGGACCCCCTTACTAAGTGCTGGGGTCCATCATCAGGACAAAACAATGGTTGCCTTTTTAAATTTTAAGCCTCTTTTGCCTAAGGGAGAGAAGGGAGGACAAAGGTACATTTACATCTTTGAATTTTCTCACAAGCATAATGATAGTGACATTGTGCAGTGATTATTGAACTAGTTCGCTTGTATCCAAGTGGAAACAGCGAGTGACTTTATCTATGGTGTCAGCAGGCATGTGACTATGTGAAGAGGAAGCACATTCTCTTGGTGATTAGGAAGGTGCCTAGGTGTACGTGGGTGGTTATAACACTCAAGGCCAAGGTGATAACAGGATCAGATAAAAAACGGCGCAGTGACAACAATTGGATATTTGAGGAAAGAAAACGCCATCGTGATTGTAGGTGCGGCTGTGCATTTATGAAGACCATCATAATCAAGTGGAGTAGCGGCGCCATGGTGCGAGGTGAATTTTCAGAGATTGCGGCGATATACATATATAGTGTTACACACAGGGAAGAAGGATTTAGGTCTCACCAGGGGGGCAGTTGGTAAAAACGCTCATATGAGAGCATGCGGGCAGGTGGTAGGATCAAGGACAATGTAGAGTATGTGTCCACTCAAATCGATTTTAACTAATTGATGGAGGGAAAACCACAGTTTAAAACCAAGAATAGCCATTTAGCAGGCTGGGGGTAAATGGAAAAGGAGGCATCTTACCCGTAATTTTGGTGGAATCGAGTGTTAAGTTCCAGGTTGCAGGGCTATAAGTTTGTGAGCTCAAAATACGAGCGCGCAAGTAAGGAAATAAAGCGGATTCAGAACTGGCCGATTATTCCTCTGTATCCGTTTATCTAATTAAAGGGAGAGAGTGGCCACTATTAGACACAGGTCATAATCGCCATGTACTATGGGTGCAGTCGGGGAGTATTAAAGGGCGGCTTACCCGTAATTAACTTCAGACTTCTTGCGAGGATGCGGCGGCGGGGGAGACTAATATCTCGTTTTCGCTGTACCTGTGTGTACAGTGCAATTATTAGGGACGGGCAATCTAGGGTAGCCATAGGGAACATCGAGGCACAGGTAATAGAGCAGAGGAGCCTTACCTCGTGTGCCGGGTGGTGCCGGGCGCGCCGAGTCGCGCTGGAGTCCTGGAACCAGGGGGGCCTGTCGGCAGAATGAGGGATTATCAGAAGGCAGTTGGGCATAATTTAACGCGCAAATAGCAGGATGGGCAACCCGCGCGTGCATCGCTTACCGGATCAGTCGGCAAGGCTCGATTTCCTGGTTAAGGGAATCACGTGGGCAGACCACTTATATTAAGCTCGGCCATTGGCTCGCTTTAGGACACAGAAATAAAGAAGGGACCAGGGCTGGGCAGCCATGTTGGTTGAGGGAAATGTGAGCAACAGATAGGTGGAGACAGCGTGAATAGTAGTGGGTGCAAATTGGTGACTTTAGTGAAGGGCAATATAAAAGGTAAATTACACACAGGTAACAACATAAATAAACTTTTTAGAGTACATTGGTTATACATGGAATTTCCTGGGAAGGCCAGAAAAATTTTTGTTCATCCAATTCAGTTCTTTCAGACAGAGAGAGTACTTAAATTAGTGTGGTCCAATCTTCTTGCTGGTTGAGACCAGAGTTCAGACTGTCAGTCTTAATTATCCATTTGAGCTCCTCTTTATTGAGCATGAGGTTCAGGTCGCCTCCTCTAGGTGGTAATGTCACCTGGTTAATCACCGTCCAGCGGATATCATTTTCCGTGTGCTCGTTGGAGGTGAAATGTTCAACCAGCGGAGCGTTGGGAGTCTTACACCGTATTCTGCTTCGATGTTGGGAAATCCGCAATTTGACCTTTTGTTTAGTTTGTCCAACATAAATAAGGTCACAGGGGCATAGAATTGCATATACAACATTACAACTGTTGCAGTTTGTAAACGTCTTCAACACATTTTTAGTTTCCTTGTAAACAAATTCTTTTCCTTCAACAGTGAAGTCGCATACCACACAAGTTCCACATTTCGCATGGCCCCTAAGAGGTGTTGTGGCCCAGTGGTCATTGATCGTTCTTTTTAGGGGGGTAGGAGAAGGTAAGGCTGCCCTCACTAGATGGTCTTTGATATTTTTGCTTTTTTTGAAAGCAAAAAGTGGGCGTTCCCAGGATAATTGCCCTGAATTTAGAATGTGCCAATTTTTTTTAATAGTTTTTGTGACCTTGTTGGACACGCTGGAGAAAGTTGTGACACATACCAATTTATTTGTAGTGGGTTTAGGTCTATTTACCAAGAGTGTCTCACGTGGGCAATACCAAGCGCGCTTCATAGAGTTTTTTATGAGGCGGCGAGGATATCCTCTTTGTCTCAATTTGGTAGCTAGCAGACTAGCTTCATGAAAGTAGTCCTCTTTATGGAAACTGTTCCTTCTCAGCCGGAGGAATTGTGAATAAGGGAGGCTATCTTTGAGAGCCCTAGGATGGCAACTATTATAGCTTAGAAGCGTGTTCTTTTCAGTGGGTTTGTGGTATAGGGACGTGTAGAGTAGGCCATTCTCATGTTGGATGTTTAAGTCCAAGAAAGGGATAGACGTTTTACTATGAGCCAGTGTAAATGTGAGTCCACTGCAATTATTGTTAAGCCAATGTAACAGGGCTGGGAAGGTATTGATGTCACTACCCCATATCATGAAGATATCGTCTATATAACGTCTCCATGTAAGGATGCCTTGATAGAATGGATTACTGTCAGCAAGAATCACATTACATTCTAGCCAATCCATATACAAAATGGCCAAGGTAGGAGCAAAAATGGCTCCCATGGAGGTTCCGCGAACCTGCTGGAAATACTGATTATCATATGTGAAGAAATTTTGTGTGAGGCAAATTTCAAGGAGCTGAATTAAGAAAAGTGTGGGAACCCTGTGTGGTCGAGTTCTTTGGTCAAGAATGGTCTCCATCACTAGCAAAGATTCTCTCTGGGGGATGTTCGTATACAACGATTCAACATCGAGAGTACACATGGTCTCATTATTGTGGTTGAATGGATGGTTCTCGATAAGGTTAATCATGTGGGTGCTGTCCTTTATATAGCATCTGGTAGTGGGGACAAAGTCCTTTAAGAAGAAATTTACATAATGGCCTAAAGGTTCCAGAACCGAACCACAGCCCGATACAATCGGCCGGCCAGGGGGTTGGTCAAGGCTCTTGTGTACTTTGGGCAGAGTATAAATTACCGGTGTTCTGGGATTTGGGGTATTAAGAAAATCATACTCATGTTTACTCAAGTATCCATTATCTAGGGCCTCAGTAGTGATGACTCTGATAAGGGCTTGAATTTCTTTGGTAGGGTTCGTAGGGAGTCTACAATAATGATCCGTGTTTGATACTTGACGTAGTAATTCACTTTTGTAGTTGTCGATGTTTTGCAGTACAATCCCTCCACCCTTATCAGCTGGCTTGATGATCAGATTGGGGTTATTTTTAAGTGTTGAAATGGCAGATTTTTCATCTACAGAGATATTATATGGTACAAAGATGTGGGATTTTGCCAAGTCTGTCATTTCTTTGAGAACCACCTTTTCAAAAGTTAGGATTTCCTTGGGAATCATGCCCGACATGGGGGAGAATCTAGAGGGTGGTCTGAAGGGTGTAGAAACAGGTTTAGGGTCAGTTGGGTTGAGTTCAAAATAGGCACGCAACCTGACTTTCCGGAAGAATGTCATGAGTTCTGACTGTAAGTCAAGGAAGTTTGGGTAAGTAGTAGGAACAAAGGATAAGCCTTTACTAAGGACAGAGATTTCATGGGAAGACAATGTGTGGTTTGACAGATTAAACAAAGGAATGGTAAGTTCTGTATTTACAGGCTATATTACCATTGATAGAATCTGTTCTGCCCAACTGCCTTCTGATAATCCCTCATTCTGCCGACAGGCCCCCCTGGTTCCAGGACTCCAGCGCGACTCGGCGCGCCCGGCACCACCCGGCACACGAGGTAAGGCTCCTCTGCTCTACTACCTGTGCCTCGATGTTCCCTATGGCTACCCTAGATTGCCCGTCCCTAATAATTGCACTGTACACACAGGTACAGCGAAAACGAGATATTAGTCTCCCCCGCCGCCGCATCCTCGCAAGAAGTCTGAAGTTAATTACGGGTAAGCCGCCCTTTAATACTCCCCGACTGCACCCATAGTACATGGCGATTATGACCTGTGTCTAATAGTGGCCACTCTCTCCCTTTAATTAGATAAACGGATACAGAGGAATAATCGGCCAGTTCTGAATCCGCTTTATTTCCTTACTTGCGCGCTCGTATTTTGAGCTCACAAACTTATAGCCCTGCAACCTGGAACTTAACACTCGATTCCACCAAAATTACGGGTAAGATGCCTCCTTTTCCATTTACCCCCAGCCTGCTAAATGGCTATTCTTGGTTTTAAACTGTGGTTTTCCCTCCATCAATTAGTTAAAATCGATTTGAGTGGACACATACTCTACATTGTCCTTGATCCTACCACCTGCCCGCATGCTCTCATATGAGCGTTTTTACCAACTGCCCCCCTGGTGAGACCTAAATCCTTCTTCCCTGTGTGTAACACTATATATGTATATCGCCGCAATCTCTGAAAATTCACCTCGCACCATGGCGCCGCTACTCCACTTGATTATGATGGTCTTCATAAATGCACAGCCGCACCTACAATCACGATGGCGTTTTCTTTCCTCAAATATCCAATTGTTGTCACTGCGCCGTTTTTTATCTGATCCTGTTATCACCTTGGCCTTGAGTGTTATAACCACCCACGTACACCTAGGCACCTTCCTAATCACCAAGAGAATGTGCTTCCTCTTCACATAGTCACATGCCTGCTGACACCATAGATAAAGTCACTCGCTGTTTCCACTTGGATACAAGCGAACTAGTTCAATAATCACTGCACAATGTCACTATCATTATGCTTGTGAGAAAATTCAAAGATGTAAATGTACCTTTGTCCTCCCTTCTCTCCCTTAGGCAAAAGAGGCTTAAAATTTAAAAAGGCAACCATTGTTTTGTCCTGATGATGGACCCCAGCACTTAGTAAGGGGGTCCGAAACGTCGTCGACCAAATGTGTACCATATACTTGTGGAATAACTCACTATACAAAATTGTGTAATGGTACATGTAAGAAATTCTCTGCCTTAAATTGGAACTTTGCAGAGACTGTTGATTTTGCCTTACAAGCCCTTTGTGTATGTCTTTGTTTGTGTATTGTCGTGGATGGGTACAGGCTTGTGCCCCACGAACGTGAATTGCTGAAGGTGTTATTATGTTTCACAATTTTGATTCAAAATATAAACTTTGAGAACCTCTGCCCGGCTGGGCATGTTTTCATTAATATAGAACTGATTGAGTCTATATTTATTTTTCAACTATTCGTCTCCTTGCCAGGGACCACTGTTGTTTTCATATGACTAAGCTCCCCGAGGTCCCTCGCTGATACTAATTGGGGTCCCCTTGTTGCTTAAAATAGGAGCTAGCAACTAGGGATTTGGCTAGCAAAATGGGTATTCTTTTGACTTAAGTGGGAAAACATCCACCTCCTCAACCATCAGAGTGCCCATCATTAGCTGATACCATACCCTTTGCTATTTCCCTGAGTAACAGTGGTGCTCGGCACGTTAATGCCCTCCTTAAGTCCAAAAGTCCAAGGGAGTTATGGTCCAACATACAGCGCTAGGGACTGGTAGATCTGGCATTGTGGGAGATGGCGCTCCTAGCGCCAAGCAGGCTCACCAGGCCCTAGACCTCGAAGATGCACCCTACATAGGGGTGCAATTATCTAAGGTTTGCCAGCTCTCTGTGATTGATCTTCCCTGAGCATGTGCTCCCTACTCTGTGGTCCTGTCAGAGATGCCCGGCCTACCTGCTCAGGAAGAGGAATCTATGGTCCATCTAATTAATTAAGTCTCCCATTGGTTGGACTTGCACTCCAGGTATTCAGTCAGGGATCATATTGGCATCTTGATGGCACGGAGGGTGGCGTGGATAGGCCCATCAAGGAAATCCTATGAGGGAGACTGTATCACTATCTCGGTACCATACCCCGAGTTAGCACAAAAAATTCTCTCTGGAGCATACAAATCATTTTCACCGACCTCATGCATTAAACTACTCCGGCTGAGCTTTTTTTTATAGACCTCTGCTGTGCAACCCAGGGGAGTGACCGTTACAAGGGGTAGACTTAATGAAGGAGTTTTGGGGCAGCTGTTGCCACTCTCAAACTCTTATGACCCTATTGCAGATTTGAATGAGTTGGACTGACTTCAGGAGGTTAAGGAGACACACGCCTATTCTCTCCAACAAAATGACCCCCTGAGACAGAGTGTAGAGAAAGGTTGCCCCCTTTTAATATCGAGCCCAAATGAGATTGTATCAGCCCCCCCTTATGTGCTTCATGTGATTAACCATATGCTCCAGGAGAGACCTCACACACCACTCTCTCCATTTCCCTCCATTTCCCTCCCCTGGTAATATCAACCACATTCCTGGTAGATAATTTAGTCTTATATCCTGGAATGAGGCAGGTCTGTAAGTTTACCGATGACAGATGGCTATTGTATGTTAGGTCATATAAAATTATATGCCTGCAGGAAACCTAGGAGACCAAGAATAATTTTGTTCTGGATGGGTATCAGACTATCTTTTGTCCAGCTTTAAACTCAATCATGGGACGAGCTAGTGGGGGCCTTATCATATTTGTGGCTCTGGAACTATGCAAAGACCTAAAGATTTTAAAGTGGGATTTTCAGGCACTCCAGGGTATAGAATTGCATATGGGGAGAGCACACACTTGTTATAATTAATATTTATAATGCCAAGACGGGAGCGGGCGGGTCCCCCAATGTTAATGCCTTAAATTGTGCCCTAGACTCTAAAAAGGAGGATGGTTGTGGGCAAACAAATTGTATTCTAGCGGCTGATTTCAACTGTCATTTATGCCCATCCTTTGTGAAGAACTAGTCGACTGCTCAGCCTTGCCCGCTTTCAGACGGCCTCCATATGGAACACATTATGGAAAGGAAGGTGTTAAATAATTTGTTACTTACTCATAACCTGGTAGACGCCCTAGATCTTTGGTACCCCGGGCCTATTTCTCAACTGCCCCCGACCTATAAAGGTAGGGGTTATGCAACTATTATAGAATTTATATTTGTGAAAACACCTTTGGGGGCGATCCCCGGCTCATTTAATATAGAGCATAGTGCTTTTAGCTACCACAACCCAGTGACACATGTACTGACAGGGCTGGGCCACTGTACCATAGGTCCCCGTAAACCCCAGTCATCTTTAACCCTCACTGATCAGGGTAGGCGCATTCGATGGGCGAGCACAGACGTAAGGCCTTTAACCATAGCCTTTTCTCTTCATGGCAGAAAGCGATAGGCGCATGCCTGAGTCTTCACACACCGAGAAAGGAAATTGTAAACTTGTTCTCCTCCATCGCTCAGATAATTTCTGGCCTTTTAACCACATAGGCAGCGGGGCGGGTCCAGGCTTCTCTCTCATGGTTTGATCACAAGTGTTCTCAGGATTAAAGGAGGCTAACAGCAGCCTTGAAGCAGGTGCCACAGGAGAAAGATAGAGTCGCTGAGAGAGCGCAGGCTCCAACTCCAAAAGCAGGCTTGGGAGGACTTAACCAAAGCAGGCGAACTGAGGGATTCAACCTTATTTCGGAAAATCATTAATAGCCCTTGCTTCCCAGAACCAGTCAATCCGACAGTATGCCAACACATCACGACAGACCAGTGGGGGACTCATTATGAAAAAGTTTATACTGTAGCTTGCCACGGTGAGCAATGCGTAGACATACCTCCCTGTGTGGCGGTTTCCCCCATTAGTTTCTCTTAGGAGGAGGTAGCCTCAAGCATCGAGTTCTTGGCATCAAATAAGGCCCCAGGCCCTGACAGTATACTCCTGGACCTTTTCCACGATAACACAAAGGTTTGAGCTCCTTTACAGACTGAAGTCTTAAATGCAGCAGCCTCGAAGGGGACGTTGCCCTCCTAGTCCACCGCTTTCATAGTCACAATTTTTTAAAAAGGAGATAAAGATAATCCGCAATCTTACCGTCCAATCTCCCTCATTGATGCAATAGTCAAGGCCCTGGGTCGGGTACTTCTATCCTAAATGTCTTTGTGGGCCACAGATAAACACATTTTATCGAAAGTCCTATATGGCTTCCAGGAATGTTTATCAACCACAGAACAATGTCTCAATCTTTATCTCCTGATATCTAAATACACAGTGGCCCAACCAGGCGCACTGTATTTAGCTTTCATGGACCTTATGTCCGCTTTTGATAGTGTAAACTGGACTAAGCTGTGGGACATATTAACCTCTCTGGGAGTGGAACCTCACATTGTCCACCTACTTATATCACTCCATGCCCACATAATGGCGGCAGTGATATTTTACCATGAGGGAGATCTTTCCAATCATTTTAATTGTATACTGGGTGTGCGCCAAGGCGGTATCCTAGCTCCTTTTTTATTTTCGGTTTATATCAATGGCCTCGAGGCTGCTCTCTTGCCACTCCAGTCAGACTCTCCTAGAGTAGGTAGGAGAGCTTTGCCAGGCCTACTCTATGCTGACAATGCAGTACTCATGACCCATACGGGCAGGGGCCTGCAGGTTTTAATAGATGGTTTGTGGCATTTCTGGATAGGCTGGACCAGTCTGTTTATTATACCAAGTCCTATGTCTTAGTGGTGGGTCCCCAAGGGCTCCGGACAAAAATCTTCAAAGCTGGCAACTATACCCTTGGTAAGGTCCCTGCCTTTCCCTATCTGGGAGCATTATTTGATGATAAACTACAGTGGGAAGCCCCCTTAGAAGGGAAGCTGAACGAGATGAAAAAAGTCTTGGGAGCCATCACTAGTTTTGCAAGTAGATTGGGTTCATTGGCCTCGGAGGTCATTTTAAAACTGTATAAGTCTAAAGGTATTTCTAGAGTTGTATATGGCAGTTAAATCTGGGGGTATGTGCCCCCACATAGGTTACAGGTAGCAGAAAATAAATTCTTGCGTTGGATACTGCGATTCCTCCAAGGCACGCCAGCCTGGTCTATGCTTGAAGAGTTAGGGGTTGGTTACCTGGCTGATCAAGTGGCAATACGCCATCAAGTCCCTCTTCTCATAACCGGTTTTTGCCCCTATCTACATTGGACGAGAATGATTGACTTAAAGTACCCACCCCACATGAGAACCATAAGGCAGATAGAACATGTTTGTCTGGAGTAGATGGGCTCAACAAGGAGAATTGTAATATCTTAAGTTGGAATAAAGCAGGTTTGCGGTCCAAAAAAAGCGGATCCCGGATGGGTGGGTCTGATCAAAACTTACGACATATTGGGTTTTGAAGAGACTTGGGACATGGAGGGCGATTTCTGGGTAGATGGGTACAAATGTTATTGTGTGCCAGCACAGCATTCTCCCTCGGGAAAAGCTAAAGGGGGGCTTTTACTGCTGTTTTCCCTTGCCCTGACAGGATCCCACAAACTGGTTATGGTGGGCACCCCTAATTGTTTAGCAAATGAATATGCTGTCCATAATTCATTTAAATTGCTGGTGGTAATTTTCTGTATTTCTACTGATTGCTGTATGGAAAATGAACATTTGTTAACACTGAGACAGTTTTTAGAAACTTATTGTGAGAGTCAAACCACTTATCACTCGATCATTATTATGGGTGATTTTAATATTCATCTTTGTAACCAGAGCTGTCAGGGGGGAACTGATCCTATTGGTTGGTAAGTTATGTATCGTTATACTTTGAGCACACACGATCCGGGGAATGCTTGAAGGAGATCCTGGCAGAAATGGATCTTCATGAACCAGGCGACACTACTTTACCTGAAAGGACACCTACATTTACAGCTAGAGGGTGCAATACTGTTATATTTATGTCTCTATCTGTTCTACCAAAGGTGATTTCTTATAGCACCAGATGGTCATATTATAGTGACCACAACCCAGTTATCCTTGAGCTAGATAGAAGCTGTGGGTTTAAAAGCAATATAGGCAAACCTAGAGAGGAACTTAGTCTGAAACCCACTGATCAAGGTAGGCGGCTAAAATGGGCAAATGTTTTACCGGACGCTTTTTTCCAAGATCTAGCTACTAAGGTAGAAGATAGGATGGCTATATGCCTGGATCGGGCAACTGAGGGCTTAGCAGTTTTGGGGGCTTTTGAAGACATTTGTGCACAGGTAGCTACGGACCTGACCTATTCTGTTGGATCTGGTCAATTTAAGGGAGAGAGATGGTTTGATAGCAACTGTTCCAGGCCACATCGTAATTTGATGATCGCTTTAAAAATGTCCCCTCAAGATAGAAGCCACTTAGCGATACTCAGAAGTGAGTATAAGTCAGCATTCTCTACTCGGAAAAATGAAATCAAAAGAGAAGCCTGGGATGCCTGAACATCGGTGGAAGTCCTAAAAGACAGTAGCAGTTTCTGGGCCATTGTTAATAAACCTTTTTTCTTTGATGTAGGCAATACTCAGATTGAATGTAATATCACTGAGGACCAATGGCTTGCCCATTTTGAGGCCATTTATGAGACACCTAAATGTGCAGATGGGGTGATTGCTCCCGTTACAAGAAGGTATACTACTGTCTTTACATTCTGTGAGGATGGTGTAGAACTGGCCATTAGGAACATGACAAGCAATAAGGCTCCTGGCCGGACGGAGTCCCGGCAGATTTACATAAGCTGTATCCCTCATTTTAGGCCAAAATTCTGACTAATGTTTTTAATGTCTGTGCCAGACAAGGATTTCCTCCCTCCTGGTCATCATCTATAATTGTGCCAATTTTCAAAAAGGGTCAGAGAGGGGATGTTAGATGTTATAGACCAATCTCCCTAATTGATTCGGCAGTAAAAGTTTTAGGGAGAGTGATTTTGGGTCACTTTAGATCGGGTCGGGGAGCAAGACAAGGTTGTATTTTAGCTCCATTACTCTTTAGTCTTTATATAAATGATTTAGGCAAGGTTTTAAATGTAGCTACTCTGGATGTTCCGTTAATAGGTCATGACCGTTGCCCAGTACTTCTGTTCGCCGACGATGCTGTTTTATTAGCATGCACATCAGTCGGCTTACAGAAGCTTTTAGATTCCTTTGGGTTTTTTTATGAATTCCTTGGATCTTAGGGTGAATATTGCTAAATCTCATGTAATGACACTAGGCCGGAAAAGAAAGAATAATCCGAGAACCTTCTTCTGCGAAGATACAGAATTAACTAGGGTGCCCTCATTTAACTACCTGGGGGTCCTGTTTGACGAAAGAGGAACTTGGGCCACACAACATAAGGTTAAGACCAATGCCATGGTTAGGGCAATTGCAGCAGTTAATGGTTTTGCACAGCGGTTGGGGGCAAAACCGGTAGAGGCCATTATAAACATTTACAAATCCAAGTGTATAGCAATAGCTACTTATGGTTAATCTAATTGGGGCCATATGCCTATGGAGGGGTTGCAGATAGCAGAGAATAAGTTTCTAAGCAATCTTTTGTCTGTCCCCCAATCCACTCCCACTTTTGCCATACACCAAGAACTGGGAATGAGCTATATATCTGATAAATTGAAGTTAGCACCAGTTATCTGCAGGTTAAAAACATGGCTTAACCCACAACTTGACCTAAATCACAGAATCATAAAGGACTGTGTCTCTTTGGATCGAGCGCATAAGATCACGTGGCTATTTTATATTAAAAATCTGCTAGCTGGTGTGGGCCGTCAAGACCTTTTTGACCATCCAGACAAAATTGAGAAAGTAGATCTCCTGAGGGTCAGATCACAGCTCCTGAATTTGTGGTCAAGTGAGCGAGAAGAGTTGGAGTTAAGAAAACTGTCTGTTAGAGCACATTATTTATTAAAAACTGTACCTATTATGGAACCATATTTGAAAATTGCCAACAGGCCATTCCATCGCATGCTTTTAACTAGGTTCCGTTTTAATCTTATTCACTTCTTTCTAGATAAATCGCGGGGGTGGTGCAAACAGAATGAGCTAGGGCCTTGTACCTGTGATAATTTTTCAGTTCAAGATACTATGCACTTCACCATGTTCTGTGAAAATTATAGAGATATCAGAAAGAAGTTTTTATTTCCTGTTTTAAAGAGAAAGGGATTTACCCAGGTTAAACCGGCTCTAATGTATCTCCAACTTTTAAATGAGCCGAGTGAAATCTTTTAAATAGCAAGCTTTTTTGTGGCAACTGTGAGACTCAGGAATTTACGTAACTGATTGCTATCCCAAGTAGTTTGTTTTTATATATTTATTCATGCCTTTTAAAATTTGAGTGCACACCTTGTATTATAGTAGGAATTTGATGAATTGCTCTGGTTAAATGTATTTTGTAAGGGTTTGTATGTGTATGTTTGGTACTTTTATGGTTCTGATTTAACCGAATAAAGTGATTTGACTGACTGACAAGTGGCAATCAAACCTTTAGTGTGCTGGATAAAGATATGGACATCTGACCGTACGGATTTAAACCACATGATTGTATTGGATTGTCTGGCATTGGAACATGGCAATAAAATCTATTGGATACAATACGTAAAGGAGTCTTTCCAGGCAACAGGCAGGCCAGATATTTTTGTTGCACATGACACTAAGTTTGAGGGACGTTTAAAACATAAAAGACCTACATCACAAATTTTTAACGGTGAACCGTGAAAACACTGAGCTTAGTAAACCCTCAGTAAGGGCCTATGTAATGTAAGAATCGGTTCCGGGTATTGGACCATACCTATTGGCCCCAACTAGTGCTCATGATCGATTCTTAATCACATGTTTCAGATTCAATCAGCTTCATCATTTTTTAGCCTCTCTGGCTGTTTTTTTCTCCCGTCAGACCAACGAGGTCCATGTGGCTGCGATCTTCGATCTCCTCAGGACATGTTCCATTTTATACTATTGTGCAAATTCTTTTTTTGCCTAAAAAAAAACGCTTTCTACGGCCCTTGTTAAAAAGTCTGAAGTTTAAGCAAACTAAAGTGGCACTCTTGCACTTACAGTTGTTACCTAACCCCTTCACACTCTGCGCAGTGATAAGTTTTTTTGCGGGCCGCTTACAGATCTAGGTTGTCTAGAATTGACTAAACCTGTGCGGGATGCTTTGGTTAAGTCCTGTTAGCGCGTGGGTGTGTACAGCCCTGTCACTAGTGTTTTATCAATTTGTATTGTTTTACATTTTTTATGATGTTCTAGTTGCATGAATTGCCTTTTTACTTATTATGAGATGTATTTTATATATATATATATAATCAAACATCGACTGCCTTCTACGTTTAGCAAACGATTTTACCTCCATATAATTCAATTTCTGCTCATCCAAGCTGCCTGTTGACATTCACTGCAGATTGGCATTGTCCCTCATATATTTGTGCCATAATGTACTAAATATAATAGGGCCAAGACCATATTTAACATACAGGTCACAATTCAGAGTACCCTCTGCAGGTGCAGTCTGTCTCTCCTCCAATCGACATCAGCAGAACAACAACGACACCTCACACAAAACAACTTACTCCAACAAGGCATTCTGTTTACACGAAGAAACACATTCACCACAAAATTACACTAAAATGCACTCATGCCTGTACAAAAAAGCTGCTTCAGCGGATTGCATCAATCACGAAAGAACAAATATGGTACCATATTTCAAAAAATATTCAAGATCAAATGTAAGCACTTGTCTAAAACTGATTCCTAGACCAACCAAAGTTCCCACCAAACAAACGTCATGACGATAGAGACCCAAACAAGCTCACCTGGTGCACAGAGGTCAAACAACTGTATTCACCACTGTCGACTTTTTGGACCAAACGGTCAGATTCAAGGGTTTCGCCATTCAGGACCCCATTTTGGAGGACCACTGAGCAGGGCACCACCCGATCAGACAGGCAGGGCAGCTACGAGTACAAAACTCTACTGTGCAGGGTTCCTCCGCTAAACCTATCCGACCCAACGCGGCCCCGTCCTCCTCACCTGTCCGCAGGCGAGGACAAGGTCTCCCAATGGAGTCCCTGTTCAGACGCCAACTGAAGGAAATGACCAGAAAAGGGTCACTCTGGTTCCTTACGACCACCTTCTCTGCCTTCTTACAAACAAAGAGTCGGTCAGAGAGTAGAAAATACAAACCAGATTATTTATTGATTACACTGCAGATTCCTGGGATGGCTGTCAAAGGACTGGACTCCGTAAGCATACAATTACATTATGTACGTTTGAAGACCCACCTACTACTGAAAAACACTAGCAGGTGTCATAATACAATGGGGGTACAGAGCATAAGTTTCGATTCTGCAGCCGGGCACAAGATATCTACTGCCCAAGGTCGTCTTGCCTATTATTCCCACCAGACAGGTAATAGGAGGGCTCTATCTAATGAGAAAGGCATGCACTAACGAGAATACTTGCAATTACAGGGAGAAAAGCTCAATCTTGGGAAAAGAAACTTACCAAAGACCGTTTTCTTGAAAATAACCAAGCAACAGTTTTTATTATGATACAAAATGGCGTCTGGGTTGCAAGATGGTTTTGCGGATGCTAAGATATACAGACATAAAGACCCTTCAGAATTAGGATTGGTTTGTGGATTTTTAAAGCATTATGAGGAGAGGTTGTGGTGGCTATGTAGATGATGCAGCTGGTTTTGAAGGTCGTGAGGGTTGGCATGGGGAACCTGTGAAGTTCCGTCAGGGTGGGGTGATGTGGTCATATTTCTTCAGGCCTTAATGAGTTGTGCTGACATGTGTAGGATGTCATTAAGAGGGGCTAGAGTGGATTCAAATTGTAAGATGGTTTCCCAGATACCTAGTGTGAGAAAGTGGATTGTTGGGATGGAAATGTACCTCAAATGGTGATAGATGTGTACCCCTGCCATGTGTACCTCAGCTGCCATGATATTTGGAGCCTTGGTAATGATTTCTGGTCATGAGAGCAAACAGATTCTGCAGTCGCAAATTCCAGAGTGCTGCTCATTGCCAGGATGGGAACACATGCCTGAGGACTCCGGATCGTCAATTCATTGAGTGCAGGTAATATTGATACTGGGCCATCATGCCCTGGGTGAACTTACTCTGACTGACGTGCCTTGAGAACATGTGGAATTTTGCTAGAAGACATCGTACAACTTCTAAGACTTCAACTCACTAGCATTTCCAAGCTTGGAAGTCACCACATGTTAATTGGGAATAACCATAATCCATTGGCAGGAGAGTGGGATAGAAGCTGCTCCAGGTAACCTTAGCAGGCCTGTCTTAAGAATACTGTCTGTATTATATGCAGTGTGTTGTACTGTACTTTATGTTAGTAAATAAATACTCCTTTTTACATAAAAGCAAGTATTTGACTCAATTTGAAAAGTCTTTATTTCGATACACATATCAGAAAAGACAGTACAATAAAAATATTAATCATTCCGTTCTCATGGGATAACAAAACTGGTAGAGTAGGAAAGTGAATCAACAGGTTAATCCATCCATATACACAATAATTTAGTCTAAAAAGCAAGATAAAAATTATTTAAAAAATGTAGAGAAACCCAGCCCATGATTCAGGACCCCATTTTGGAGGACCACTGAGCAGGGCACCACCCGATCAGACAGGCAGGGCAGCTACGAGTACAAAACTCTACTGTGCAGGGTTCCTCCGCTAAACCTATCCGACCCAACGTGGCCCCGTCCTCCTCACCTGTCCACAGGCGAGGACAAGGTCTCCCAATGGAGTCCCTGTTCAGACGCCAACTGAAGGAAATGACCAGAAAAGGGTCACTCTGGTTCCTTACGACCACCTTCTCTGCCTTCTTACAAACAAAGAGTCGGTCAGAGAGTAGAAAATACAAACCAGATTATTTATTGATTACACTGCAGATTCCTGGGATGGCTGTCAAAGGGCTGGACTCCGTAAGCATACAATTACATTATGTACGTTTGAAGACCCACCTACTACTGAAAAACACTAGCAGGTGACATAATACAATGGGGGTACAGAGCATAAGTTTCGATTCTGCAGCCGGGCACAAGATATCTACTGCCCAAGGTCGTCTTGCCTATTATCCCCACCAGACAGGTAATAGGAGGACTCTATCTAATGAGAAAGGCATGCACTAACGAGAATACTTGCAATTACAGGGAGAAAAGCTCAATCTTGGGAAAAGAAACTTACCAAAGACCGTTTTCTTGAAAATAACCAAGCAACAGTTTTTATTATGATACAAAATAGCGTCTGGGTTGCAAGATGGTTTTGCGGATGCTAAGATATACAGACATAAAGACCCTTCAGAATTAGGATTGGTTTGTGGATTGTTAAAGCATTATGAGGAGAGGTTGTGGTGGCTATGTAGATGATGCAGCTGGTTTTGAAGGTCGTGAGGGTTGGCATGGGGAACCTGTGAAGTTTCGTCAGGGTGGGGTGATGTGGTCATATTTCTTCAGGCCTTAATGAGTTGTGCTGACATGTGTAGGATGTTATTAAGAGGGGCTAGAGTGGATTCAAATTGTAAGATGGTTTCCCAGATACCTAGTGTGAGAAAGTGGATTGTTGGGATGGAAATGTACCTCAAATGGTGATAGATGTGTACCCCTGCCATGTGTACCTCAGCTGCCATGCTATTTGGAGCCTTGGTAATGATTTCTGGTCATGAGAGCAAACAGATTCTGCAGTCGCAAATTCCAGAGTGCTGCTCATTGCCAGGATGGGAACACATGCCTGAGGACTCCGGATCGTCAATTCATTGAGTGCAGGTAATATTGATACTGGGCCATCATGCCCTGGGTGAACTTACTCTGACTGACGTGCCTTGAGAACATGTGGAATTTTGCTAGAAGACATCGTACAACTTCTAAGACTTCAACTCACTAGCATTTCCAAGCTTGGAAGTCACCACATGTTAATTGGGAATAACCATAATCCATTGGCAGGAGAGTGGGATAGAAGCTGCTCCAGGTAACCTTAGCAGGCCTGTCTTAAGAATACTGTCTGTATTATATGCAGTGTGTTGTACTGTACTTTATGTTAGTAAATAAATACTCCTTTTTACATAAAAGCAAGCATTTGACTCAATTTGAAAAGTCTTTATTTCGATACACATATCATAAAAGACAGTACAATAAAAATATTAATCATTCCGTTCTCATGGGATAACAAAACTGGTAGAGTAGGAAAGTGAATCAACAGGTTAATCCATCCATATACACAATAATTTAGTCTAAAAAGCAAGATAAAAATTATTTAAAAAATGTAGAGAAACCCAGCCCATGATGCAATAAGTTCCACAGAATTAATGTGACTAGGTTAATAGTTACATTAAAAACCTTTATATCAAGCTTAGCTTATGTGCACGGATTGGCCACATCCAGTGTAAAAATTTGGCAACAGCAATTGCTATAGGTTCTGTGCAATCTGTTTTTGAGTATCCTTAGCGCCTCCTTGCCAGTTTTGATACCCTTTACCAGGCAAATGGGCTTCAACCATGTGTGCCTCGGATGTTTATACACTGGGCATATAAATAGAATATCTGCTATAGTTTCTGGCTGTGTCGGACAAAATGCACATCTCGTGCTGGACTTGGCATGCCATTTACCGGTAAATTAATTGACTGGGAGTGTACCCACCCTGAATTGGTGGCACAGTTTCCTATCACTAGAAAGAATAATGAAATCCCAGTACCCTTCATAAACATTATCATATTTGATCTCCAAGAAATCTCTTGATAGAGAAGGACTAGTTAGTATCCTAAAAGGTTTGGTGGAGACCATATTCCAGTATAACTCCTCAAAGGTCTTTCTAGGTGGAAAAACATTATCTGCGGGATTTAGCCACACGGAGTTTAGACCCATTGCGTTGTAGGTTGCCTTAGCCTCTTTCAGCCATGGGATTTTGCACGCACTATCGGCATCCCTAACCTCAAGAAAAGCCTGAGCGTACTGGGAGAGCTCAGGGGCGACCCATAATCTTCTCCAGTAGGCCACAGGTCTGTAACATGCCACATCCTCTATGCGCTGGTATCCCAGATCATAGCAGAGGGGCAGTAGTGGTGTAGATTGAGGGAGGCCGGTTATTCCCCTCATAAACTTATTTTGAGAATTTGTCAATGCCGCTAGATTACTAAACCCCCAAAGTTCGGCCCCATACAGGACCGAAGCACTGATTTTGGTGTTGTAAATTTTAAGCACGGGGGAAATTGGCTTTGTAAGTGAAATGCACTGTTCCTTTGTTAAGGCACCAGCCAGTTGTGCATGTTTAATGGCCAGCTGATTAATGTAAGGTTTCCAGTCTAATTTGGAACCTAGGGTTATACCGAGATAGGAAAAAACTTGGGTCTGCTCTAAGGTAATTTCATTCATGGCTACCCTCCCTCTTACAGACTTATGCTTATGTAACACCATGAACTTTGTCTTGTTTACATTAATAATAAGACCATGGTCCTTGCAAAACACCTCGAATCTCGCGATCGCCTTCTTGAGACCTTGTTGCGTTTTAGAGATTAACAGGGTGTCATCTACAAACATTAGCAGAGGGATCTTTCTGCCATCAAGTGTGGGGGCGTCAGTTGGGTGATTCGTAAAATACTGGATAACCCTGTTGATGTACAAGGAAAAGAGTGTTGTGCAAGTACACATCCTTGACAAACACCTCTGGCGATCGGGAATCTATTGGTTACCCTCTCTTGCTGAACCCATCGCACTTGTGCGAAGTTTGCATTGTGAAGTTTGATTAGAAAAGCCAATGGGTCCAGGGGCATACTCTGTTCCCCGAAGACACTCCACATCTTGGCACGCGACACTAAGTCGAATGCCGACTTACGATCTACAAATGTGGCATACAGCGTGCTGCCTCTAAGGATCACCACACGCCAGTATATTAAAACAGATCTAAAAACCTTATCGATAGTGCTCGTGTGTGAGCGGAACTCAGCCTGTAAAGGGGACAGGATATCGAACTCGTCGATCCAGCCTTGGATTCTGCTCAGCATTAGCCTAGCAGTCACCTTCGGGATACAATCAATTAAACTTATGGGCTTGTAATTGCCAGGATCTCAATGAACCCCCTTTTTAAAAATCGGAATAATCTCAGCACCCTTCCATGAATCAGGTAAAGGGGAGGGTTTTGCAATAGCGTTCGCTGGATGTAAGTCACCCATACTTCCTTATGATGTAAAAACAGATCAGCTGGTACACAGTCCAACTCGGGCGCTCTACCCCTTGGGGCCGTGTTAAGTGCAGTTTCGACCTCCAGCTTGGTAAAATGTAAGGGAGGGATGTCTACAGGGATATTGGGTAAACTATGGGACGGCTCAGGATCTCAAAAAGGGGAGGCAAACTGAGTCATAAAATGTGAAACCCACAACTCCGGTGCTACATGGTTGGAAGGTGGTTCACTAGGCTTCCCCTTGCCCCATTTAACCAAGTTCCAGAATGCAACCATATTCCTATCTTTACTGGCATGGTACAGCTCATTCCAATACTGCTCGTCCCATTCCCTTTTAGCCTTATGTTGCACTTGCTTATATTCCACCCTCGCCTTTTTTAATTCTGTCCCTGTTTTAGGTTCTTATCGCCCTGGCTAATGCTTTATATGCTTCCCTGCAAGATTTCCCATACCATGTTTCCACCACTGGTTTGACACTGTTCTTGGGATTTTGTACGTTAATTGTAAAAAAGCCCATGAGCTTGTTAAAAAGTTTTGTATGGATATGAATGACTTTAGACTCAATTTCCTGCTGCGTAAGACAATTTTGAAGATCTACTGCTGCCTCGGAGACCAACTCCTTCAAAACCACTAGATGATCCTCTTTGTTGAGGCAGTTCGACCATTTTACTCTCCTGGTATCATTGCTACGCTGCACTTCAGTACCCACTGAACAAACCTCTGGGGCATAACTTTCTAGCAAGTGGAGAGACAGAACCAGGGGGTTGTGGTCACTTTCCCCCCTTTCCTTGACAACCATGTCCAATGTTCCTCATTAAAAAGTATATAGTCTATACAACTACTACACGGTCCGCTACTGAATGTAGGAGCGCCCTGCTTGTCAGATTTCGTCCTCCCATTCACAGCCCTAAACCTGTGTTCTAAGTATAATACTTTGAAATGCAGTGCAGTTTCCATCCACTTTTTGATGGGGGGTAGGGAAAGTTGTGGAATGTCCCAAGAAAGGTCCTCCTCAGGGCAAGATCTACATCATTGCTATCTAAAGGTTCAAAGCAACAATTGAAATATCCCACTACTAATATATTCCCCATTCCATTGTAATGATCAAGAAAGGAGTCTAACAGGGCAACAATGTCCGAGGCTTTGCCTCTGGGCTTCCCTCTAGCATAGATATTGAAAATAAAAAGGTCCTTGATCTCCGGGATTTGGATTTTAGTTATTAAGATATCATTGCTCTCAGAGTCCATCTGATGAACTTTATACCTGTTATCCTGTCTCACCGAGATGGTTAAACCCCCCATAGGTCCACCCACCTGACCAGGAATGGCAGGCTTGAAAAAGTTAAAATAACCTTGTCTAAACTCCGTGTCCACTGACCAGGATTCCTGAAATATCAAAACATCATTTTGATCAATGACAGATAGCCAGTCAAGTGATGTTAGTTTGCTCTTTAACCCAGCAATGTTCCATGAAACCAAAGCCAATTTTAGAGGACCAGAGCTAAAGTTTCTACTTGGATGGAACCGGTTATCACCAGGGCTTACACAAAAAACAATTTTACCCAGCGATGAACACACAACATTCATTTTGATCTCAGTTGAACTATCTTCCACCCCTGATCGATCTTCCCAATTATGTGGGCCCTCTGATATGTCAGTTGTTATTAGCAAAGGGCCCCCTTGACTCTGGATAGTCATTGTAGTTTTATGATCTCCTAAAACCTTGGTTACGGATTCCCCAGGAGTAATAAAACCAGTTGTGGAATACAGTCAATCATTGTCTTTCAGCGAGCTAAATACTTCGAATCTATTAGAGGTCAGAACTGCACAATTGTTAGGGCCTAGCGAGTTCAAAGTTGTCCTCTGGGTTGCTACCCTGCTATTTATACCTGATTGACAAAAGTATCCCAACGGGAAAACATTAATAGCCGCTGAGCAAATCCTAAAGGAGGCAGCCGATTCCAGAATACACCGAACCATGTTCGGAGACCTGAAACTTAAAACTATGCAGTCACCATCCAGGCCTTTATCGGAATGTCCTATCCAAGCAACCCTTCTCACCATCTTGAACTCAGTAAAGAGATGGTTCCCAAGCCCTGTCTTAGTGTTCAAAAAGTGGAGGGCCTTATTCTTAAGTGAGGACCAATGTTCCTCTTCTCGAAGTTGGAGTTTTGGGACATTTGCCAATACTATGGTGTCTGGTGTTGCCTCAGGTGGAAGATGGAGAGAAGCAACCGCCAACGAGTCCCCTCCCAATCCCTGTAATCTCCCTCCTCACTGGGCCCTTTGGCCCTTCCCTGCCAATCAATGCATGTGGTATGGATGGTTTTGGAGGAATTACCAGGGAAGGGGTTGGGCGGACCACATCATAACGTGATGATCTAGATAGATTTCCAGTCTGACCAGTAGCTATGTCTTCAGGCTGTCTATTCCCAAGACAGGCAGGTTGGACCTTAAATATGTGCTGCTCAATCTTGATCAATCTCTCGTCAATGGCTTCTAATTTGGACATAACAGGATTAATCAAGGCTAAGAGCTTTACTTCCAGGCGTGTTAAGAGATCATCCTGAGCCCTTAAGGGGTTGGGATGTCCCGGCACCGATGTGGATGGATCAAGGCTAGCAGCACCCACCTTGGTGTTATCAATCTCGGTGGGTGGAGCTTTAAACCCTCTCGTCCCAGATACTACACTCTTATTCTTAGCCTGCTTTGAAACCTGATTACTAGCTTTAGGGGCGCTCCACGCTTTCCTTTTCTTTGTTTGGTCATTTCCAATAGGGGCTTGTGATAACTTTTGCTGCAGAGTACGCATGTTGGAGGTGGAGGATGGGGACGAGCAGGACGTGTTGACCACCGGGCAAGAATGGGAGATACCCAGCTGTGGGCTGCCTGCAATCCCAGGAGATGTTTGGGGGCTAACGGCTGAGTTAGCTGATGACTCTGGCACTGAAACCTGCCCTGTGGATTGACGTAATGGATCCAATGAGAGCCTCGGTTCTGTTAACTTAATCTCGTGTATTAACACGGATTCAGCCCGTAAGAGGAAGGCGTCTAGGGTCCCCACCACTCCTGGCCCTACCTCCTCTTGTGGGTAGCTTTACTCATATCCACGAAGTGATGATCTAAGCAGTTTACAATATAAATCATTAGCGGTAATGTCAGCACAGTCCCACAACCAGTCAATCCCTGTAACATAGGTGGAAGGCCCCCCTTATGTCCAAGTCCATTTGCACAGGTTTACTTGGGATTCCAATGAAAATGTTGGAGGGGTGGCCCAGCCCAGCCTCTTCCGGCCGCAGATGGGCGCGGATGGGCCCGTTCTTGGCCCGGGCTTTGCCCTGGCACGTCCGCGCGCGTCCCGCGCTGGGGGAGCCCTATAACGTAATAAAAGCAAGTATTTGACTCAATAACCATTTGCTGATGTTGCTGGACAAATATTCTGTTCTGACTCTGTGCTCACCTTACACCTACCTCATCCTGAGATTGTTCAACCTGTGCTACCAATGCAGTGGCATTGAAAGTGGGGGCGGCCTTCCACCCCCATTACCTGAGGTAGTTGCAGGATGCAAATGCAGGAATCACCAGCACGCCCGCTCTAATATGCAGCAAACACAGGGGCCACCATGGGGGGCATAAAGTCTAGCTGCACCACCCTACCACTGAGAGGCAGGTGCTGAAGGAGTACTTGGCCCAGTTGTAAGAGCCCCTACTAGAGAACATCTAGAGTAAAGGGCTTCAGCCACGATGGTCAGGTCCATTAGCTCCTGCTTACTCATGGCTCTATGAAAGGGGTTCTTGACATGGATTATGAGTTGTGGTGGATGGCAGTCCACAACAATTAATAATGTCACTGTTCCTGTTAGGCCAGTAAAAGTTTAATTAATTCAGACCTAAGCTCAATCCCTGCTAGCTAAGACACAGAGCTCAACAGGCTTAACTTAACTCCCTCTATGCTATCCACGTGCTGAAGCCTTCCATCGCAGCAGCATTCGGGTGCTGTGAACAGCTCTAGAGCATCCTAGCATTATGGGCAGGGAATGCCTCTGGTGCTCGCGTCAGAGGGATTGCCTTTTTTTGGAGTTTAGTTTGGGGTGCTAGGAAAGATCTTCCCCAGCAGCCTGAGTATTTTTTTGTTTGTGATGACGATAAGAGCATATGCCACGCTGCCATCATTACAATGAAAGTGAAATGATTAATTTCACTTTCACTACATCGTGCTTGGGGTATATCCCTCGAGCACCTATTTGAATGTGGGGAGATACAATTGAAAAGAGGAGAATCTCCCCTTTTGAATTGTTTGCTCCCTTACTGAGGAGGTGAGGTTTTCCTCCATTCTGCCCCTGGGGCAGCAGAAAGCCCACTAGACACCAGGGATTTCTTTTTTCTGAGTAAATGTGGGGAAGGCGGCCCATCAGACATTGAGCCATGGCCCCATCCCGAAATGGACCCCAGCAGTCTTTTTGCCCCTTCTGGAGCAGATAGCAGTTCTTTACCTACAATTTGCCCCCAGGAGGGCAGTGAGCCTACTAGACACTAGGGATTTTTTAATACTGCAAGGCATGGGGGAGCCTGCCAAGACATCAGATTGAGCCCCTTGCCCAAACTGACCCAAAAGAGATTCTGACTTCTTCGAGGGCCGATAGAAGGTATTTAACTCCAACATGCCCCTTTCACTTGGTGCAGACAGCCTGCTAAGCACCAGGGAGATTTGTTTTCTTTTTTGCTGTAAGGTGCGGGTATGCTTGCCCAGACACTAGGCTGAGCCCAAACCCCCAAAATGACCCTAACAGGTTTTCTGCCCAACTGGGGGAAGATAGGAGTTCTTTCAGGGAGTTTTTTCTGTGTGATATAAAAAAGGGTTGGGTATATTTACCCACAAACTGACCAAGGGGTCAGAAAAATGGTTGTGCCCATTCTGCAAGGCACATTTTGTGGGTAAGACTCCCCAGCCCATTCTTTTATTTGGGGGCTTATTTTCCCCCTGGTGTTTAGTGCCCATTCTGTCTGCTGGAGGCACATATGGTGCACTGCCTGGCTGAGCCGCCCGCCCCCCATTTGTTTTTGTTAAAGCCTGCTTTTCTCCTGGTGTATGGTGTCCTTTCTGTCCCCCGTGTGCAGATTTTGAATAAACACCCTCAATCCACCCTCTAAGGGGCAGAAAGTCTGATGCACCTGCTCTGGTGTGGGCCAAGGTGAAATGCCTAGGTGAGCTGCCTGAATATCATTTTCTTGTGGACCTCAGGCCCAAAGAAAGGGTGTAGGCTCGGCTTCCTCAGGCATCAAGCTGTGCTCCTACCCCAAGATAGGTGCAGCAGTCTTTCCGCACTGAGTCACTCTATCACTGCATGGGATTTAAATTTACCCTGGTTTGATGCATGCCAGTCACTGGAACTAGGCCCAGCCACACCAGTGGGATAGCATTTTTATCAGGAGTAGTGGAGGAAGGCTGGGTGGAGAGGTTTTGTGGATCCCTATGGTTTCCGGAAGTTTACATTACAGAAATAGGAGGGAAATGTGTGCTTTTAGCCAAAGTTTGAGGTTTGCCAGGCATTGTGGATAGTGCAATTCGTGACTGGCACACCACCCTGGATTCCCCCAGATGTCTAATTTTTAAAAATGTCTCTGTTTGCTATGTTTAAATAGGTGCAGACTGACTAGGATCAAAAATCCCCAGCTATCCAAATTACAATACAAGCACTGGCTGAGCCAAGCGGTCTGGCTATTTTGGAAGTGAAAGTCCTCCTTCACTGGCAAGTTGTGGTTGTATGTATGACTTAGTAAATGGGAGGATGGGTAAAATCCTGGATGGATGAGTGAGTGCATAGTTGAAAGGAAATTAGTCACCCAATACATTAATAATTACTGGGTAAGCGAGTGCATGGTAGGTGGCCATATGATAATGTAAATGAGGTGATCCTGAGTCACAAGAATGAGGTTTTCTACATGTTACAAAATGATCATAAATAATTTGAAAAGATATTCCCTGCAGAATACATCCACCTGGAAAAAATGCTATCTTGCTCAACAATTCAAAGCTTCTGCAAATCAGGGAATGTTTTAAAATCTGTTTACATATTTTGGGAAACAGGCTGCAAATAGCTAATTTCCAAAACTGTACGCAGATCCAGAAACTCCCAGTACTATCTTGGAGAGTCATCTCACCTGCATGGTGTGCTGTGTTGTTGAGATACTACCCTGAAGCATCTAAGAGAAAAGATTCAGTCATAGCACTTTTCTAGCAACATTTATCCTTCAGTGAAAGTGAAAACAAAGGCTTGCTTTGATGATTCTATATCCTGATATGTAAGGCAATACCGCAGCTAAAGTACAACATCACCATAAATTGCAGGTAATCCATGTTCCATATAGTCTTCAACTAAACACTAAGAAAAATGGGAAAGTAGGCAATGCCAGAATTATTGGCACAGGCAACAATTGCTTGTACATTGGCCTGAAGATCAGTGAATAAACAAAATTATCACAACAGGCACAAAATCCACAATTTGCTTAGAAATTCCATAATTGCAGCAAATACATTTTCTTTCAAGTTTCGCTGTAAAAGAAGGTACTAAATGAGCACCACACATGGTGACAAACAGTGGCAGACCCCTACCACATGTTAACTGGTTATCTTTCAGTTGATGATTGCTGTATTCGGGTATTACATAGCTTTAGAACTTCCGTCCTTGGTGTGGCTTTCTCCCTAACTTTTTGCCTTTAGAGTTTCTGTTTTTCCTGGCTTTGTATTTGCTGGCTTTAGGACTCTGCACAATTTACTACTGCTAACTAGTGCTAAAGAGCTTGTGCTCCTGTCCTAGAACATGGTAACACTGGCATCTTTAATTCACTTGTAAGCTCCAATTAAAGTGCCACTACCTCTGCCTAGGGTCTGTAAATTAAATGATACTAGTAAATGTAAATGTAGAGGTACTTGTATAGCGCACAACTGCCCAGAAGCATCTCGGCGCTTGTACGAATACCGCTGAGGAACCCTTCCTGGCCTTTCCCTGTGAAGTGCCCACTCCTGGGCACCCCCAAGGTGAAGCCAGGCATCCTAGCATTGTTGGGGCTGTTGTGGAGATTAAGCAAGCTATTGCCCAGAGTTGAAGAGTGGAACCCATGATTAGAATAGGCACCAAGGTGTGAATTAACAGGCCAGAGGAAATTGAGCCCACGACCCGCAGAGGCGGGAATTGAACCCTGGTCCCGGGCCAGACTTCTGCATCAGGGTTTGCCGCTCTAACCATTGAGCCACACTTCTCCACTAGTGGGCCTGCAGCACTGTTTGTGCCACCCACTTAAGTAACACTTTAAACATGTCTCAGGTCTGCCATTGCAGCCTATGTGTGTGTAGTTTTAAACTGCCATTTCGACCTGGCAAAGTAACCTTTTTGCCAGGCCTAAACCTTCCTTTTTAATACATCTGTCGCCCCTAGGGTAGGTCCTGGGTAGCCCAGAGGACAGGGTTCTATGTAGTTAAAAAGTAGGATGTGTACTTTTGAGTTTCCCATGTCCTGGTAGTGAAAAACTCTTAAATTCTTTCTTCACTACTGCAAGGCCTACCTTTTTCATAGGATAACACTGACTTATTACATTTCATAAGTGTAATTTACAAATAGGTACAGGAAACTGCTTCATGTTTGGTGCCACTAGAATCACAATTTGAAGTCCTAACTTATGGTGAAGTCGGATTTTAAATTGTAATTCAGAAAATTTGAGAAAGTTGCCATTTTCTTGCTTTAGACATTGGGGGCCGGCAAGTCTGCCTCTGGGTTACATGAGTGAGTGTGGGTGACAGTGGCCTGTGTGTATTCCTCCTACACAGCCTCATTTAATGGGGAACTCAGGTGTGACTGGATGGGCTATCACTGGCAGAACGAGAGTGAGATGCTGGGCCCCACCTCCACTTGAATAGGCTGTGCCATGTTCCACACATAGGGCTTTCTACCACCTGCAGTTAGTCTGGAGCCAGGGTATAGAAGGGAAGGCACCTGTGCACCTTAAAGGCATACTTCTACAAGATTCTCCCCATTTCGAAGGCACAACTGTTTTATATATATTGGACTTCAAACACCCCCACTTCAGTACACTTCTGGATTGATGGATGCTATGCTGGAAAGGACTACTGTGCTGATGAAAGGACTACCACTCTGCTGGACTGCTGCTTTGAAGGAACTGCTGCTCTGCTGTGCTGAACTGCTGCCTTCTGCCCTCTTGCCTGGGTGAGAAGGACCTGCCTCTCTTGAACCCAGAGTGACTCCAAGGGCTAGTTGGCTGGCCTCCTGATCTGAAGCCTCAGGGGCATAACAGGCTTGCAACAACCTTGCATCTGGAGTCTGCAAACTGTGAATCTATCCTGCCAAGTGGTACCACTGCAGTCCTGGAGCCTCAGAAATGGGCTTAAGGTGCTCTGCCAGCCTCTGTGGATCCAGAGGAACCAACGCATCTCCTCTAAAGCACTAACCAAACCAGAGCAGAACTGATGCAGCACCACTGCAGCATAGATTGGACCCACTGCAAAGATCTGCATCCCTGGTGCAACCCTCAGTACCTTCAGAACCGCTGCTGCGCAACGCAATCTCACCACAGGACCTGGCATCTCTCGTCGACAGCGCTTCGACGAGAACGCCAGACTTGGCATTGCATCTCTTCAGAACTGATGCATCCTCTCGACTGAGCACCACATCCTCGAGGTCGGACTGCACACTGCAAGCCCTATTGACGGGATCCTCGACGACGATGCAGGCACTAGATTAGCAGCCGTGCAACATCTTGGAATGAAAACTTTGCAACGGCTGAACAACGCATCTTCGATAAGCACCACGCAACATTCCGCAAACCATATTTTAAAATACTTTGTTCAGTGGGCCTAACTGGATTCATGTAGCCAACCTATGCTTCATCGCGGTTGGCCTGAACCTGTGACTTTGTCCCAGTCCAGAGCGACCAAATATTCACAGTTGGCGAATTTGTGCTTTTTGCGCTGTTTTTACTCAAATCTTTAAATATCTGCGGTTATACCAATTGGCTTTTCAACATGCTGGTCTTTTTTTATTTATTAAAGAAAGCTCTATTTTTCTAACTTGTTGTGGGACCAGAGGGTTGAACACAGGTTAATTTAGGGTTGACTTGTGCATCAACCTGACAAGGCTTGTCATTGATTCTTGACCAGGGCTCTCGCCCCAGTCAACAAACATCCCAATTTCTCAAACATAGGTAAGAACGAAATGAAATATTTTCAGATACAGTATTAATATGTTAAAATTGTTACTTAGCAAAATAATGCTTACACAAAAGATTCTCCATTGAGCTACATAATTTGTCTTTTCTTGCCACATAATTTAGTCAGGCCTGCCTAATAATTTGATTTTATTGCAATACAATTTTAGCAGCCCTACTATAATCCACATCCAATCATGAAGATCCCTTCACCCAGCATTGGATGAAGAATCTACCAGAGTGATCTATGTCCAAAAAAGGTGTGGTGTACATTTTGCCAATGCAACACCAAAGGACGGTGAATAGTGGTGAGCTATATATCCATCTGAAGGGTATTGGAGTCCAAATAGCTTTTGGACCCTGGTCTCTAGGAAAGACTGAGAGTAGATTTGTTGTTTTTGATTTTCTTCAAGTATTGTCTGTTTTTAAAGAAGACCAGTTAACTGGTGCCATCTGTGGTATTCTGGCACCCAAAGGGGAGGACTTGTCTTGGCCTTCACTTATGAGAGCTGCAAGTGCACATGGAAGAGACATTACAGTCACAAGAGCTTTGAAATGACACAAACGAGGGACTGTAAGCAGCACAGCCTTGTGAGCTGCAAGTCGCTTGCAAAATAAATTAAAAAAATTTAAAGGGAGATAACATCGTGTTTCTTTTTTTAGTATTTTTTGGGGTATTATCAAAAGTAGGGAAACAAGGTGGGAGGTATGTTACCTGTAATGAGCTGTCTCTCCTCTGTCTGTCTACATGTTTCAAAGCCCTCCCCTGGCTTCTTCTTCAGGACCAAGAAAATGCCTTCTACAGTCACCTTATATTAAGGAGCAACGTCTATAAGATGTATGAAAAGTAGTGTATGTACATGCAGTATTTACTACGTGATGAGCATGCTAAATAGTCATGCACAGTATACAATATCTAAATTGGTATACAACTTTTTTATTTGTTCCCTTAGGAGATAATGCCCCATTAGCTTTTTAAAACATGTGGGAAGGGTGTCAGTAGTCACACTTACTCCCAGGACACTGCCTCACTGTGTCAAGCCATCCTGCCGCTCCGTTGAACTCCGTTGAACGGTTAATAATACCAGCTCAAAGGAATATTAAAGTATTTTAGTCCAAAGAGCCAGGTACTTTTTAATTCACTCTCTCCTGACCCTTCCACTCACACTCCTACATGACACATAGTTTTGTGTTTTCAAAAAATTGTGCTCTCACGTAGTCGTAGCACGCCCCGTCCTACAGTGGGGTGTGAAGACCCATATGATGAAGCATGACAACAAGGGCCCTTTTGGTGTGTGAGGGGTATTTTAACAAAACTGTGTGTTTTTCCCACCACTGTAGGAAACACACTTAGTCGGGGAAGACACAACTGTAGAACTATCTGAGGGTGGATTTCTATGTTTAGTACCTGAGGGTTTGATGTTGACGGATGCTGGTGGGGCGCACTGAAACAGATTTGCTGCTTCAGAAAGGAACATAGATGGAGCTTTGACGAAGTCAGGAATACTGCCGATGCACCATCAGCTGGAAGGTTGGTCACAGTCCCACAGTGTTTTACTTGCAGAAATTTGGCAAAAAAAATTCTAACTGCCAGGTTCCTAGGTTTATGCAGGAGGAGTACATTCTGACACCGGCCAAGGGTCCAGGACCTAAGAAGCACCACTTGGGGCTTAACATTCACTTTAGCAGAAGCCACAGGCATATTGCAAGGCAGTTTCAGTTGAAACTGGCCAGCTAGGCTCTGCCAAGAAAGTGAGCTTCCTGTGTCATTTGTGTCCCTGTAGCTTAATAGAAGGTCAACAAAATGACCCTTGGTGTTCACGTCTTTGTACTGGGTACAAGTGGCAGCAGGCCTAGCCTTTAGGGTTCTCCTCACAGGTTTACACAGCAGGTACAGTCCTTCCGCCTTCCACAGGTCCATCAGCATTCTAAAGAGGGTGCCTCATTTATGCCTGGCACTAGCCTGTAAGTGGTGATGAAGCCTGACCCCCAAACAATAGGGCATAAATTCCCAATGGTAACTCCCCTGTGGATGCTCAAAACCAGTTCCGGGGTAGTCCATCTCCCATTTGGGTTGGTGCCTGGCTGGCTAGAAGGACAAAAGAGGGGGAAGGCCCAGGGTTTAGCTACAGCAGCCTGAGACAAGGAAGGCCTATTTGAAGATAATTAAGTTGCTGGGCACTGCCCAGATAGTCATCCTGTCAGAGTAACATAACACCTCCCCACACCAAATGCCAGTTTCTCAGCTGTGAGAGCCAGTTCACAGCTCAGCACAGAGCTATTCAGCTCCTGGGTTAAAGTTGGAAGCTTGTGAAAATGGGCTTCTAGAGGATTTACGAAGGCAAGCAGTGACTTTTTAAAGGTACCTTTTGTGAAATATATAGTTCGAATCCAACTACCAATAAATTGGACTTGTGTAATAAATATTTTAAAAAGTCAAAGAATTCTCTTTTTATTTGGTGCCTAGGTGAGAATAACAATATTTCATTTTAATACCTCCTCTCAATTCTTTCATATGAAACAGCTAACCCTACTACAGTGAAAATAGCTTTAGGGGCTCTGTCAGTGTAAAGACATGCTTTACTTTACACTTTTTCATGTCCTACTTTTAAATACCATGCACCCTGCCTTCTTCGGCATTAAAGCCTACTTCGGTGGGACATATTCATATTTAAAAGCAGGGTTTGGGCTTGTCAAGGGAGGTTATTTTGACAGATTGAATTTGCATCTTAAACCTGCAAAGCTACATTATTGTTGGGATGCTTGCAGTCATTTTCTCCATTGTCACTTTAGTGGTGGAACAATGTGTGCTGCAATCAACTAGTGATATTTAACTTACAGGCCCTGTATACACTTTGTACAATATACTAGAGACTTATAGGTATGTTAAATATGCCTATTAGGAGTATAGCTAATCTCAAAATGTTTATAGGGGTCAGAGCACAAGCAATGAAGCCTGGTTAGCAGAGTCTCAATGAACACAGTCAAAAACAAAACAGCAGCATCAGTTCAAAATAAATGGGGAATATCATAAAAAATGAATTTTTCTACACCCAGTGCAAGACAAGGTATGTGCATGTGGCACAAAAGATTTTTGAACAACAAAGTTATGAAATCAAATAAAATAGGTAATAACTGCTTGACCTCAACGAAATGCGTCAGTGAAGTCACCATAAAATACCAGAAACCTTAAGAATACAATGAGATGTACACCAAAAGAGTTTAATGGCATGTGCCATGAGCCATGGATACAAGCCCCCTATCAATGCCCTATGTAGGTTTAGATACTTCTCAGTGAAACTCCCTGTAGGAAAGTAGGAGGACCTGCTTTTTGCAAGTATCAGTATATTTTTTGACTTGTCTTGGTGGGATCCTGCTAATCAGTAACAAAGCTATTGTGCTTCCTCCCTAAATTTGATATGGTAAGTACTTATGTACCTCCTCAATTGTCTAGTGATGCACCCCTTTAAGCCCCTAATATATGGTACTGAGGTACCCAGGGCATAAATTCACCAGGGGTCTCCCATGGGTTGCAGCATGTATTATGCGGCCAATGAGAGACCACTCAAACAGGGCCATTGCAGCCTGTGTAAGCTGGTGCCAGCACCACTTACGACAGATATGTTTTCTTATTTCTGAGGTCACAACACTGAAAACCTATAAGTCACACCCAAGGTAGACCTTCAAATTCTGAAGGCACAATGCTTGGTTATAGGTGTGAGAGTGCCTTTCCATGAGCAGGACACCCTTACAAACCCTAGGGTTGATTCTCCATGTTTTGTAAGTGCGGTCAGCCATTTTAATACATATAGTGGACATCAGTCATTATGAGATGTCTAACTATATAGTGGTTGCACCAAACCCCGTCATGTTTGGTATCAAACATGTTAGATTCATACCCCAACACCGATTCCAGTGTTTAAAGGATGATCTAATGTACTGGGGGGGCTCCCTTGGGGTACTCCTGGTTACAGCCTTTCAGGGTCTGACAGCAAGCTAGGTCTGCTGCCAACCACAGACATGAGTCTGCCCTCCTGCTGCTTAGCCAAGTTTGAGCAGGGAAGGGTAGAACAATAGGTTTCCTGCCACAGGGAGATGTGACCACCTACTAGACAAGACTCAGTGTATATGGCTGGGGTGGGGGTGCTTGCCAGCGCCACCAGACTGCTTTGAAGGGCATATTTGGTACCCTACTTGCATACTCCAGTTTGAGCCAGTCCAGGGAGCTCTTGGCTCTCGTTCTGGCACAAAACTGGATAAAGGACATGGAAGTATCCTTCCCTCTGTCCTGTTCCTCATCTGGAAGGGACCCCTGAGTTGTCCTAACCCCCTTCTGAGTCTCCTGGTCCAAGTCCTGACGTCAGTTGCAGTTCGCATTCCACTTTCTTAGTAAATGGTTTGGTCTCTCCCTGGAGATCACTGTGCATTGTGCTTATTTACCACTTGCAATTGAAGTATTGTTGTGTATTTGTGTAGATATACAAATGTATTAGTGAATGTTGTGTGATAAATAGATATATATTTATAACTACACTGTGTGGTTCTTTTTCATATAACCTACACTACATGATTAGATCTGGTGATACAAGCTGCTTAACACTCCTTTTGGATAAGCCTGAAGGCTGCTCTCCCAAGCTACCACTTAGAGAGCTTTCTAAGGTTGTCTAAAACCACTAAAGCCACCATTAGGGTTGTCTGGATTATTGCAAGATGCTTCACTTAAATAAGTGTGCACCATATACTAAGCCAGCCTCCTACACACCCTATGTGCAATTGGGCTCCCCAGATTTGGGCTCCATAGTACACTGGGCAATAGGAAACAGCTGCCCCTCACTGAGGAGGCCTAACAAGGCTGAGACCAGTTTGGGGTTGATTGTGTTTCCGTTGAGATGGTACATGTCATGGCTGCACTCCTATCTAAGCAGAAAGAAGAGTGATTTGCAAAAGATCCTGACAGTAGTAACCCAGTCACATCCAAACTACAATCTCCTTCAGATTCTGCAGGTACCAAACAACAGTCCAAACATCCATATGATAATCTTACTCAATTCTTCGCAACAAGATTAAACTGATACATGAGAACATCCTACACCTGATCACCTTTCTATGACAATTAACATTATCTAAACTGTGATTAATGTAAACTCTTTCACATCAATTGATGGGGCTGATCTTGATGTTTCTGTTACAAGATGTCTAACGAGCTTATGCTCAACTAATGTCAGGAAACATATTTTCCCATATCTCAAAATGCAACTAGTAAACTTGCTTAACCTTTCTTGAGAACAAGGTTAGAAGACCTATAAAAGCACACTACAGGATTTTCAAAAAAGCTGCAGTCTTGGAATCATGTGTTTCAATAATCAATAAGGGAGACCAGTAAGGCAATCGCTGTGCATACCTCTAAATACAGAATATGTATCCACAATAAGTTAATATGTAAAATTGCCTTGATTATTTGAGCCACCTAAGGTTCCAAAGTAGCTTTAATTAAACCTCCCCCCCCCACTAATTTAAAAAAAAAAGCCCAGAATTCAGATTTTGGGTAGGAGGTGTTGATTTGAGTATTTGCAGTATGCTTGTGTTTTTTGTACCTTTTCATTTTTGTGGAAATGCATACCGGGGCTCTATTACACATAGGATGCACTTTCCCTGTTTGCTTCACAGTACACCTTAAAACAGATGTGCCAGGCACAAACAGGGAAAGTGCACCCTATTACTTTTAATGTGTGCTGCCCTGGGGGCAGTGCATTCAGGTGAAACACGGAGCGGCTAAGAAGCAGTCACTTCCTGTTTTACTGTGCAGGTGGCAAGCCATCTGCACTTTTAACACCATCAATGCAGATGGTATTTCCCTCCTGGTGCTGACCCTGATTTATTCCCATTGTTCATGACGAGCTCAGCTCGTCATGAGCACAGGTCAACCGTACCTCATGACGAGCTGAGCTCGACATGAGCATCGAAGGGGTTAAGACGTGAGACAGTCCCCCTTGCATGCGTATGCAATGAATGACTGCGCCTGCCTGCAAGAGGATGTCTGGGGGAGTTCATGGGACCCCTTTACCCCCTCTAGAGGAATGTCATCAAGGGGCGCACTATCAGTAAGCATCCAGACAGCCTCTATGCCTCTCCGCCCGAGTCTATAACATGGCACTGGTGCTATATTTGCACAAGTGCTATCTGTATTACAAGAATCTGCAGCCCTTTCTGTAAAACCGAAGTGCCCCAGGGGCGCGCAAAGTAGGCACACATGCCCATTGCACCCCCAGGCACCTTCCATTATGCGGCCCCTGGTGCCCAAAGTTGGAGACAGGATGCAAGTTCATGTGATTTTGCGAAAATGAACTGCACAAAGTAAATTACATGAATTTTGCAAACCCCTAATATGTAGACAATGGGGGGCGTGTGGGTTATAGCCAAGGCCATGGTATTATCCATCAATGATTCAGTAGTAAACATGACATTTGGTTGATAAATCTGTTTATTACAAATAGCTGCAAAATGGTTTACAGAGAATTTATCATTTAACAGAATGTAATCTATGTCCTCAGCAGAATTCTCATTTGTGTTGTATGGAGCTCTGTGGCATACACTGACATGGCGCTTAGGTTTTTCGGCTGCCACTGTAAGGGGTTGAAGTCAATGCTTACATATGGCATGAACTTGCTACGAATGGGAAGAGGTGTGAATTAGATGTTGTGAACATTTTACATTTAGTTTGATGGATTGGTGTGGTATGAACATAACATGCCTACTCTACATCTTCACATGGGTGTCCCCAGATGAGCAATTCTTTGGTGTGCTGTCTGCAACGGGGCAGACGGGCACATGACACATGCTGTCTCACAATTAATTTACTTTATGTTTTCTGATTTTGATTATGTGTCAACAGAGTGTAAATTCCTGAATCAGACACATCAATTTGAAAGCAGTGACCAGTCCATTTGTTCATTTAGAACACATATCCTTACACAATCTGCGCAACATAAAAACCCAGGGTCTTGTCTTTATTTTTGGTGCAACTTTTTGATTGTCCGCAGAACTGCTTCCCCAATTACAGCTCACATAATTTCAGGCATTTCTAAATTCCATGACTTTGTACCAATCATTTCACAGACGTCAAAAGAAAGTATGAATGTTGGTTACTCACTGGAGTTATGGCATGCTGAGGACAGTAGAATCCTGCTCTGCATTGCCCGCTAGGTGTGGTTTGTCCATAACCATCGCAATAAAATCCTCCATCGCAAGGTTGGCATTCGGTTTCATCTGAAATTCCATGAATTTTACTGTAGGTGCCAATTGGACATGGTTCTGGCCTAACACTCCCTTGCAAGCAGTATGAACCCTGAAAATAAGATAGACATCTGAATATCTATATGGTAGACAATATCCTAATCAGTAAATGTAATATAAAAAGGGACCCATTCACAAACACAATCCAGTTTATTTATCAATATTACGATAGTATTACTAAGGTGCTACAAAATGCTATTCACAAACTTTTGTGTGAGGCTCGAATGTTGCCTCTCCTATAATTTTCTGTGCAGAGATGTGCGTTCTGACAAGTATATTTTTTAATAGTAAATGTGGGATGGATGGAGGGGAGTAATTAAAAAATGGGGAATTTGTACTACAAAATGGCAGCGGTTAAAAACACAGTAGGGCTAAGGTAGGCTATGAAGAGGGACATGCATCCACCTACAAAAGATTGAGTTCATTCCTATTCACAAACTCCACATCTGAAGTCACTATGGCCAAAAATAACACAAAACAGTGGTAAATATACTCCATCTCAGAACAGGAGCAAGTCCGCCACCATCCATAGCTAACTACTGGTACTTAAAAAAACCTCCCATAGAAAATAATGTAGGTAGGGACTTTAAGTAAAACCCAATAAGAAACAATGTTCAATTAAATTATTTAAACTAGTAAAAAATATTGAAATGTGAAAATTGATGTAACGTTAACTTTTATTACTATAATTCGATTATTTTTAAATTATTTCCATACATCTCCTTTAATAGTTGACAATACTGAAAACAACCATATCATTTTTAACTTTAGGAAGTTTTCTTTTTTCATTTAAATTTTGGAAAAATAATTGTAATTGAATTTAATATATTCAAATAAATCTCTTTGCAATTGGAAATTAAGTTATTGATGCTGTCATATTTTTTATATTTTCCTAAAAAAATATATAAAAGTATGGAACATTAATATTTTAATAAAACTTGCTTCATAATTTTTTAATCAGTCAGTCAGTCAAATTAACTTTATTCGATTTTGTTAAAAATCATATAAAGGACATAAAAACGTATTATATACAAGTAAAATACAATTAAACAATTTCATTTCAATCGAAATTCATGTGACATGGTATTACAGTAAAAACAGAGTTTAAAAATCAATAAAAGCAGTTTATACAGGGGAAATTACTAAATTCCTACGTCTTCTTAATCTAGCCGCCGCCACTGGAAAATTTGCCATGCAATATGTAATACGAATACTTTCCAATTATTGTAAGTAAAACATGGCTGGTCTCACCTGGGAGAAGCCAGCTTCCCTTAGAACAGGTAACAAATGTTTTTTCCTCTGTTCAGAGAAGAAATCGCAAAACATAATAAAGTGCATGGTGTCTTGTACTGAAAAGTTATCACAAGTGCAAGGTGGTGCTAGCTCTGGTTTTGTCCAAGTATTAAAACTGCCCAAATAAAAATGAATAAGGTTTTTTTAATCAAAGTATAATCAAGTTTTACACAGATCTTCCTATACCTTATCATATGGAGATCTGTGCCCAAGTGGCAGAGATGTCTTCTTACATGTCAAAAGTTGCTTTTAGTGATTTTTCAAATTAATTTAAATATATTAAATATGAAACTAAATATTTAAACAAAAACACCTAAAGTAAAATGTGTTTACATAATGTATGTAGTTAAAATTACAAAAATGTATGTTTAGAATTAATAGAAATTCATTTAAGTTGTGACTTAAAAATAAAATTGCACGTATTTTTAAAATTCAAAAGGTTAAATATTTTATCATTAAATAATATTTATTAAAAAAAATATATGTTTGTAAGCGTCAATTTAATTTAAATATTTTTTTTAAAAGTCAAAACAAATTATGTTATTTTCTATGGCAGGGTAATGCAGTGCCAGTGGTTGACCATGTGTAGTGCTGAACAAATTACAGCTCCTTTTTTTACAATGGCAATTTCACACTCAAGAATCAGGCTCCAGCCCCTGTTTCAAGGGGTGGAGACATGCACGTGTACACTTATGAGTAACTTTACACTTAAAGTTACTTCAAAGTGTAAAAGTAGACTTGCATTAGTAGATTTACTTGTGTAAGTTTACCTTGGTGAATAGGCCACAAAATCTATACAAATAAATAACAGATAGTTTTTTGGAAGGAGTACTTTGAAAAAGTTTTACCCTGGACAGTATAATTAATGAAAGAGAACCTATTAATTAATGTTTATAGTAAATTTATTCGATCAATAAAGAAATGGATCATTTACAGAGATAAAAAACATCATAACGCAATATAAAAACAGTTGAATAAAATTAGATAAAAACATCATATTCCAAATAGCAGAAATTAAAATTAAAAAAAATATATCACATACTCTCAGATCAGGGTAAGTTAAAAAAAAAGCAGTGGAAACAGTTCATTTCAATCAGTATTTTGCATGTGCTAGGGTTAAATTGATAAAAGCTTCAAACGTTTTCGCACACGCATACAAGAGATACCTAGTTAGTGCAAATACAAGCCACCTGGTATTATCAGATGTAAATATCCTAATGCCATCAGAAGGGTGAATACAAGATAAAATACGGCGCACAGGGATGATCCATTTTTTACGATGATCATTATATGCAGGACAGAAAAAGAGAAAGTGTTCTATAGTCTCTGATTTATTCAGACACACAGGCATATAGGTGAAACGAGTGCGTTGGCCCAAGAACTTCTTCTAGTGTATAATGGTAAAGTCCCATATCTGAACTTCAAATATAAAGATCTAGCCTGAAGCGGCTAAATGTCATCTAAAAACTTTTCAAAGGCAAGCTCGCATTTAAAGTTAAGAACATTTATTGTAAGCGAGCCGTTGGTATTTTTTATCAAAAATTCATGGTCCATAAAAGCCCAAAACTTTTTTTAAAAAATTGGAATAGTCGCCTTCTGGATAGACCCTGGATCATCCCATAAGTAACTCATACTAATTAATGTTAATATTCTACAGCCCTCTTTTGACTTAACAAATACTTTTTCAAGGTATTTACAATTTAAAAATATTATAACTTGTGTTAATGATTCTCTTCTTTTTTCCAATTCTCCCAATTCTGTTTCCCCAACCTAACGACTCTATACTTTAATTAGGCAACACAATGCTTTTGAAGCCTCAATGTCATATAAAGAATTACATGAGAATTCTTCCTTAATAATCACTTCTCATTTTGAATTAAAATTGGAAAACTATTAGGCCAAGAAGGTAAATTTTGTTCCGTTTGCGGAATTTGGGTTATTTGGGTAATTTCACGTTCCGCGGAGAACGCGAAATTGCCCAAAATTCTACATTCAGCGACTTTGCAAAATTTTTTTCTTGATCGCGTTCTCAAATGCGTGTTTGCAAGATATTTCCCTCAGAGCACGCAAACAGCGATTGCAAACAGTAAAAAAGCATTGCGAACAAGCAATTCTGCGTGTTTGCGGAATTTTTGCGTGTTCGCAGAGATTTTTTACCATTTCGCAGAGATTTGCGTAACCCGATTACGAAATTCCGCCCACCCATATATATTATATATATATATATATATATTACCTACTGGCGGTCGCCAGTAGGTATATATAGTTAGGATTTTTTCCCTATGGGATTTTTGAAAATTCTATGTCTAATAACTTTGGCGTTTGTGGACGGAATTGGGTCAAATTTTCAGGAAAATGGCACATTTTGTTTCTGAGCAGCCCCTGAAAAGTTGGGGGGGGTTCGTCAAGGGGGGGCCGAGAAAAAAGGGGGGTCCCAAAATGCGTTTTTCCCATGTTAATTTCCATAGGGCGGTTGGCCTCACTTTTAGCCCGAACGGCTGAATGGATTTGCACGAAACTTGGCAAAATTGTAGGGACTGTTAGCCCGATGTGCCTTTGCTAGGTCTCAATATATGTGCTCCAGTGGATTTTGAGAAATTAATGTTCAAAAAAAGATATATATCTGTAACAGCGCTCCGGGTAGCGCTCCGGTTCGCGTACTTTTCGATGCGAAGCTGATTGGCTCTCCGGTGTCTGTCAACATTCTAAACAGTCCGGAGCGGCCGCCATCTTGTCTCTCGGTAGGATCGAGAGACAAGAGGAGGCCAAAACAAAGGGGGAAATTACCATAAGGGGGCATAGTAGATCCTCGTTGACCCCCTAGGTTTTATGTGGAGGTTTTAAAAGGGCCCAGCAGGGCAAAAAAAAAAATTTTTTTTTTTTTTGCGTGGTGAGCGCCTAGTCCGCGAACCGGAAAGCGTTCTGGGCAGCGTACTATAAGGAAAAAAGAATGATAGACTTTTCAAATACTGTATGTTAATTGTTTGTTGTTTTTGTTGATTATTTTTTTTTTCTTTATTTTTTAAGCATTTTTTTTTATTTTGATTGTGTTTCATAATGTATTAAACTTTCTAACATTTCATTGTCAGAAATTTCATATTTGTCATTGAATATATTTTGAAGTCTATGAGGGTGTAAAATGTCCTCATTATTAAGCAGGTTATCCACTGCTTCCACACATTGAAGTAGTTCCTGGTCCCTACTTTCATCCATAAATTCATTAATGTTTCCTTGGCTGCTCTCTTCCAGTATAATTTTAAATTGAACTTGCTGCTCGTCTTCCATTTTGCCTGAAATTTGGATTAAAAAAATATATATTACTAGAGATAGGGCACTGTTGGGATTAATTTTAGATAGGCAGTTTTTATCAGTGAATTTATCTTTTGGCAGTGTATAGTATCAGAGTGGAAGTAGGACTATAAAAAAGTGTATGTGATTTAACCAAGAGAAGCCTAACTCCATCCATAACTATAACAGAGAAGTCTATCTAAATCTATAACTACTACAGAGGGATAGTATATAACTATCAGAAAAAGTTTACCATATTAAGTTATAGTGCACAATATACTTCAGTTTTAAAAATAACAACTTACCTTCACAAAGAAGTTGAAGTGTTTACTAACAATTCAAATGTAATGTACAACAAGAAGTAGCAGTCAAAATGGCTGTGTTTTCTTCTCTTCCTTTATATATATTCAGGTATTTAACCAATCAAATGTCAGGTAATAAAAGTAGAAAATGAAAGTAACATTTTCATTGGTTGTCAATTCCAACACTTCAGATGTGTTTTGTGAAGTAATTTACCTCACGGTATTTAGAGAGGTCTACAGGCTTAATGGCTAAATGGAATTTCAATCAAATTTGTGAAAATGAAAGGGATTGTTATGTAGTATGAGCTAATGAATATTTGGTGAGAGTGTCTCCAGTCGTTTTTCTGTGAATTACTTTCCGACCTTTTTTATTGGACCGCTTCCCGGTATGCGTCCCGGTCCGCGAACCAGCAGCGTAACGGGAGTCCACCATTTTGTGTTTCGTTCGAATTAAGATACAAGATGGAGGGCAAATAATGTTCAGAATGGGTAGAAGGGGGCACGGTAGATGTATCTTGACCCCCTAGGTTTTCTGAGGGTGGCTGAGGAGGACCATATGTGCGGGAAAAAAACATTTTTTTTTAAAATTTTGCGCGGTTAGCTTCCAGTTCGCGTACCGGGTAGCGCTCCGGGGAGCGTAGTTTGATGAAAATTAGAGAAAAAAGTTAGAGAAAAATAATAATTGTGAGTGATCAGATGTAGGGTAGCTCTGAGAAGAGCTTTTGGGTTTATGGTACATTTAGGTACTTATAAGTAGGTACCAATGCACAGTCTTAAATTCAAAATGAAAATTCTGTTGCCCTCATCTGAGAAGTGAACTCCATCTCCTCTGTAGATATCTTGCATGTAGTAACGCAAGTTATTGTTGTACATGGAGCCCATTCCATGGTCTCTCATGTAAGCTGAAACAGATTTGTTTACATGCTTCCTCGACTTCTCAATTTGTGGACAAAATTGGTTGGACCACCTCCATTTCTGTCTTTGGCATATATTGGAATATACCAAGGCAGTTTGAGGAAAAAGTGCCATTAATTGCTCAAAGGTGTCCTTTAAAAGCATTTCCAGACCTACCCCAGTCAAAGTGCCCAAATCATTACCTCCACAGTGCACAATTAACAGGTCAGGTTTTGGCAAATGCATAAAGGTTTTCACCAATGGTATCAATTGGTGACATTTTAATCCTCTTTGGCCCAACCACTTAATTTCCACATCTTGTAAATTGAGGTTAGGTAAATTTCTGTTCTCAGCATACCTTTGAGCCCAGTAGATGTAACTATGTCCAACAATCCAGACATAAAACATGGTGGGAGAAGGTTGTGCTGCAGTCAGATGAAGTGTGGTAATGAAAGGGCAGTTGAAACAGTAGGAGTTTGTAAAGAAAAAACACTGTGGATTTCCAGTGCTAATGATTCATTAGCAGTGATTGATGCATTTCCATTTCTGAAAACAGAAAGTTAGGGTGCATGGATGTGTTCTTTGAAAGATGTAATTTGAATGGTCAAGGAAAAAACATTTAATGAAAGATTGCACTGGATACGCAGGTGCACTGAGAGTTCAGAGTTCAATTGAAACATTGTTGTGTGCACTTGCAAACATGAGAGGTTTTTCAGGAGGTGGTTGCTAAGCAAAAAAGGCAGAGAGGGCAGAGGGGGGAAGGGTTTTGATTTGAAAAAAGTGAGGGAAGAGTTATGATTGGCTAATATGAGAGATATGTGTAATGAATATCAGCATTTCTGTGCTTTCTATAGCTGCAGCCTCTGGAGTGCATCCTCTTTGTTCTGCTGAAGACAATTTGGAGTATTTCTGAGACTGTTTTGAAACTGAAAAAGTATTTGCTAAGGTGAGAAAAGATTTATTTAATTTAGATAGAGAATAGTATGATTTAAGGAGAAAATGATGAAGAAAGCTGTGTTTTTAAAATGTGGCTTTGTCTCAAGTGATATACAAGTAGATTTTGTTTCTTTGAGAAATTGTAATTGCATATTCGGTGTAGCATTCTGGCATGCAGTAACACAAGTTATTGTTGTACATGGAGCCCATTCCATGGTCTCTCATGTAAGCTGAAACAGATATGTTGTGTTTAAAAACGATTTTTGAAAACAATTACATTTCTGGATATGTTCTGCTAGAGTTTCATAGGTTGTTTGGGCCATATTTATAAGGCATTTGAGTGTCTCTGATGTTATTGTTCCCATTTTAATTGAAGAGCGTTCTTCATGGGGCAAGTTTCTTGTAAATACGCTCCCACCTGTGCTTGGTAAATTTAGATTTTGATTATGGGAGTTACATAGCCATGTTAAAAATGTCCCAAAAGTGGTGCAAGGGCATTCAAAAAAACGCTTTCATGTGTCTTAAGGACATTTTTAGTCATTTCCTCTTGAATGTAGGTATACAATTGATTTATATGCTGTGTTTAAAAACGATTTTTTGAAATTAATTACATTTCTGGATATGTACTGCTAGAGCTTCATAAGTTGTTTGTGTCATATTTATAAGGCATTTGAGTGTCTATGATGTTATTTTTCCCTTTTTAAATGGAAAGCGTTCTTCATGGGGCAAGATTCTTGTAAATACGCTCCCACCTGTGCTTGGCAAATTTAGATTTTGATCATGGGAGTCACATAGCCATGTTAAAAATGTCCCAAAAAATGGTGCAAGGGCATTCAAAAAACGCTTTCATGTGCTTCAAGGACATTTTCAGTCATTTCCTCTTGAATGTAGGTATACAATTGATTTATATGCTGTGTTTAAAAACGATTTTTTGAAATCAATTACATTTCTGGATATGTACTGCTACAACTTCATAGGTTGTTTGGAGCATATTTAAAAGGCATTTGAGTGTCTATGATGTTATTTTTCCCATTTAAATTGAAGACTTTTCTGCATGGGGCAAGTTTCTTGTAAATATGCTCCCACCTGTGCTTGGCAAATTTTGATTTTGATTATGGGAGTTACATAGCCATGTTAAAAATGACCCAAAAATGGTGCAAGGGCAATCAAAAAAACGCTTTCATGTGTATTAAGGACATTTTAAGTCAATGAGGAAACACAGGTGATGTAATTCTGAAATGAGGAAAAGAAACTCCACATTTTTCAACTACATCACTAGTGTTTCCTAAGTTTATGAATGACATTGTGCAGATGAAGTTTAGGTCTGACCACAGATTCAAAAGAGGTCTGCCCTTTGTTCAAGAGTGAAGTGGACATGACTTACTTCATTGGTAGGCCTTCACATGTATTATCTCCTTTGTTTTCTTCAACAAGCGAAAATCTCATCTGCAACCGTGTGTTGGCCTCACCTCAAACAAACAAAACAGGTGATGGACCGAATGTGGATCAATGACACACATTCACCCCAGTCCAAAGATCTGGGCCCAAACAAACCTCTAGATAGGCCACACCTTATCGTCATCCTGAATCAATCATTTAAAATGTTAGGGAGAGATTTATGATAGGTGTATGCCTGTTTTGTACCATTGCAGCCGAGATTGCCAGAGACAGTTCTCAGGACAGTCAGAGTTCTGTTTCATTGAGTCAGGATCCACTAGGAGGACCTGTTATCGAAAATGAAGCTGCCACTGCTATGAATGAAGTGGAAAGAGCCATGGCACATGCTCAGGAGGATGCGGTTAACTTAGAAGACTTGGAAAAACAACTCAACGTTGAGCAGAGGAAAATATATGATGAAGTTACCAAGCAAATTGATCATGGATTAAGTCATGAGAAGAAAGAGTGCTCATGTACGTCGTTGAAGCCTGTCCGACTGTACGTGAGTGGAGAAGCAGGAACTGGAAAAAGTTTCCTTATTAAACCAATTTCTTGTTATTTGCAGTAAAGGACTGAGTCATCGCTGTCTTGTGTTGTTACCGCTCCTACTGGACTGGCAGCACATAACATTAAAGGTATTACTTTGCATCGTCTACTGATGCTGCCAGTGGAGCATGACAACAAATTACAATACCACAAGTTATCTGGGGATGCTTGTTGTGAAGTTTCAAGAGTCTTGAGGAAAATGAAACTTCTTATCATTGACGAAGTAAGCGTGGTTTCCAATGTCATGCTTGCCTTTGTGCATTTGAGAATGCAAGAAGTTCTTAAAACTGAGTATGATGTGTTATTTGGTGGCAAACACATCATTGTTTTCGGAGATCTTCTGCAGCTGACACCAGTAAAAGGACAACCTGTGTTCAAAATACTCACGCATGAAGATACCAGGAAGTGCCTAGGGAGCATTGGCAACGTCAATATATGGTTAAACTTCAATTATGCTGAACTGCATGAAAATATGCGTCAGGCAAAGGATGAAGATTACAAGAATATTCTACAAGATATTAGAATTGGAAAAGTGACCGAGCATGGGAAAGAAGCTTTAAATGCACGATTACTGTCAAATTTATATCCAGAACAAGACGTTGTGCCTGAGAATATTTCTCAGAAAATTACTGAGACGAAATCCGGAATATGTTTGATGCCAACTCTTGCAGAATGTGCCATCTTCAACAACAAAATGTTGAATTTAGAAAAGCCAGAGATTGTGAAACTTGAAGCTATTGACAGAATAGAGCATATGGGATCAACAATTATTTTGTCTGAGAATTTGAAATCAAAATTGGATTCATTAGAGAAGACTATATCTAAAACAGCGGGTTTTGAAAAGACTTTGAATGTGTGTTTAAATTGCCGAATCATTTTGAGAAGGAATTTACATGTTGAAAGAGGTCTGGTAAATGGATCAATGGGTAATGTTGTTGATTTTGAGAAATACAGAAGTAGAGATGGTATTGAATTTTTAAAAATTAAATTTGATGGCATTGAGGAAGTACAGCTAATTGGTCGTTGTTCTGCTAGGTTTTTGCTTGTTAAAGACTTATATGTTCGCCGTAAACAGTTTCCTGTTTGCTTGGCATATGCGGTGACAATCCATAAATCGCAAGGTTTAAGTGTAGATAGTGCATTGGTGAATATTGGCAGTTCTGTGTTCAAAGAGGGTATGGCATATGTGGCATTGTCACGAGTTAGAACTTTATCGGGATATTACTTGATTGATTGTGATGTCACAAACATTTGTGCGGATCTAGATTGTGTTAAGGAATACAATAGGTTAAGAAGAGAGTATGCGCCACATTTGCCTCAATATCCTTTGTTTGAGAAACGTGTGGTAGGCCGTAAACGAAGAAATGTCACTAATAGTAGGGAGGTTGTAGCAAAAAGCCGAAAAGTCGATGAACCGAAAATTGTAAGCAGAAAGAAAACGGATTCTGTTGAAGATGTTGTCGGTTTTCAATTTGAAAACAGTTCTGGTGTCAACTGCTATGCAAATGTAGTGGTTAATGTTCTCTTTTCACTAGTGACTTTAAAAGAACAGATTGTGTTCAGTTCGGAACAAAGTTTATGCTGTTTGTTAAATTCTGTGTTAGAGAAATGTAGCACTGATCGAACAAAAGTAGAAAGTGTGGCTGAAGTTCGTTATCTGTTAGATGAATGTTCAGGTCAAACAGGCTTCTCTGAAAATAATCAGCAGGATTGTCAGGAGTTTTTAATGTATATGCTTGATGTATTGCAAGATGAGGGTGTAGATGTAGATCACCTGTCTGGGCTTTCTTATCAATGGCAGCATGACTGCGAGAACTGTATGGTATCAAGTACTACTAGTGTAGACTCAGAAAGATTTATATATTTAACTTTGCCAGACAGTAAATCAGTCTCCTTTAATAAGCTAGTAAATGCAGCTGATCACAACATGGAGTGTAGCCAATGTAAATCTGAAATGATGTCAACATTATTTATACGAAGATATGGCCAGTATGTCATTTTAATGATCCAACGATGTAGGCCTGATGGATCAAAATTGTCAACTTTAATAAAAAATTTTGTTGCTTCTCAGCTGTCAATATCAGGAAGGACTTTTGTAACTGTAGCAATTATCTATCACGTTGGTCCTTCAACAACATCAGGACATTACACAGCTTATTTAAAGTCTAGAAACGGCTGGTCATTCTGCAACGATTCTGTTGTAACTTTCAAAAAAAAATTGCCGTTTGACCTTAAAAATTCTTACCTGGTGTTTTTAAAACCAAAATTATAAGGAAAGAATCTCGGGATTTCTTCTGAGGAATTGCAAAAGGTTCATGAAGTAGAAGGAATGTAAGTCTGCAATGCTGTCTAGATTATTGGTCCAAAACCTTTAATTATAATGTCATTTTAAAAATCCAACTATATAAACCTGATGCAAGTAAGTCTGCTTCATAGTAAGCAGTATCAGTGTCATAGGAAAAGTAGAACATGAGTGAGCAAGAAGGGTAAGATATTAGTAGTCCAGGATTGTGAAAGTAATCTTAAATGTTTTCTTTTTGAAAGTTGCGAAAATAGAAAATGACGGGATTTGATTACAAGAATTACAAGAGTTGTAAATCGCTCCAACATGATTTGGCCAAGTGGAAACATGTGGTAGAATGTGAGAAGTCTTTTATTGTATGTAACATATTTTTCAAAACGATGGAGGTTTACTTTCAGAAAGTGGCGGGCTGAAAATATTAATAGCACAGCAGAGTGTACGCTGTTCATAGGACATCCTTCGACGTTATGGAAAGTAAGTTAATTTTAAGGAGTTTTGAATTCAGATTTCTTATGTTGTATGGGTTTTTTAAACACAATCATTTTGATTGTGTTTTTTTTTCCCCGCTGTTACATGATGAATACCTTCAAGTCACTGATTTAAGTGAAATTTGATACATTCTGAGAACAGCAAAAATAAACCATTTAACATGTATAATTAATGTTCTACTTTTTGTACTTATGATATACATTTAGAAATGTGAGGTAGACATGGAAAAACTGAGGCTTCTATGAATATCAAAGTTAATGCATACACTGCTGCACTTCTGGGTACTGTTTCATATGCTGGACTACATCTGCACTATGAGATACCTAAGCAAAGGCAACACAGGTGATGTGATTGTGAAATGAGCAAAAGAAACTCCACATTTTTCAATTACATTACTTGTGTTTTCTAAGTTTACGAATGACATTGTGCAGATGAAGTTTAGGTCTGTCTATGGACACAGAAGAGGTCTGGCCGTTGTTTAAGAGTGAAGTGGACATGTTTTACTTCAATGGTAGGCCTTCACATGTATTATCTCCTCTGTATTCTTCAACAAGTATAAATTTGAAATGCAACCCTGAGTAGGCCTCACCTTAAACAAACTTTTGGAGAGGCCACACCTTATTGTCATCCTGAATCAATCATTTAATCTATCACATTTAACATCTATTAGTTCTACTGCTTCATTTCTTTAATCCTTACTTTCCTGCGTTTGCTACTTCCCTCATTCCTTTCTCTATTACTTAATTATTCTACTCCTTCCACTATTTTTCTCAGTCCCGCTCTTCTCATACTTCTTCATTTTTATTCACTCATTCTGTCTCTATTAATGTTACTGTTTCTGATTGATCACAAAAAATTTTTTAAAACAAGAACAGTAAGTATAAGGGAAGGAAACAGACAGTTATGTTACAAGAAAGACAGCTATAGGAAGTAAACAAAAGATAATGTTACTCGCAATCCACTGCTGATGATGTCATTGACCACGTCAAGAATGATGTAATATGTGACATGATCAGCAGTGGATTGCGGGTAACAGTATCTTTTGTTTACTCCCTATAGCTGTCTTTCTTTTAACATAACTGTCTGTTTCCTTCCCTTATACTTACTGTTCTTTTTTTAAAAAAAATGTTTTGGTTCACTCCCGGTTCGCGTACCGGAGTGCGGAACGGGAAGCGAACTAAAAGAAATAGAGGTTGGCAGAGTTTCAAAAATTCTACCAATTTTTTTATAATGGGGAGGTAGTTCTGAAAAGAACTTTTTTTTATTTTTGTTGTTTTAAATTTTTTTTATTATTTTTCAGAATTTTTTTTTAATTTTTTTGTATTTTCTGAACATTTTGATATTTTTTTGTTTTTTTGGGGGGAGGGGGGAAACAAAAACGATTCATTAAAAAGGGCTCAACAGGAGCAACGAAAAAAAGAAGAATTTATTGTTTGGGGCGTTTCGGGCAAACATGATTTTCAATAGCTTTCATAATTAGAGTAATGCTACTTTCTCTGTAGCAAATGAGTTGATTACAGCGCACGCACACTTGCTTCACTTCCCCAAACTTCATTTGAATGTTTGGGACCATCTCCCTCGCCTCTGGTCCCGACACTTCTTGAACAACCGATCTTCTTGCCATCGCAGGGGGAATTTGTTGCTCATCACGTAGCTGGGCAGCACTATAGTTGTTTGGATGCCACGTACTTATATGCCGATGCATAGTGTAATTGCCGTAACTGTATTTTTTATCAGTCCCCCTTGACAGTCTATCATCGCATATACGGCAAAACACGTAGCGTGCATTCACTTTTTTTTGCCCCTCAGGAAATTAAAAAAATTGCCAAATGTAGTTCTCTTTTCGATTATACCTCCTGGGCTCCTCTGGCAAAAACTCTTCCTGCTCTTCCTCCTCTTCCTGTTCTTCCTCTTCTTGTTGTATAATTACTTCAGCAGGTGGTCCTCTCTTCCTTGGATCTGGTGGAGGTGGTGGGTTAGAACCAGCTGAAGCTACTAATGAAGCCATATCACAATGTTCACAAAGGGTCTTTCTCTCACCAAGATGAAAGTCAGAGTGAGGAAAGAAGGAGGGGTTTTCATCATTTGGGAAAAGTAAAAGTTCTAAACCAATGAAAAGTGTTAATTTTAGATCACATGACCTAGTATTACATCATTAGGAAACCAAAAGTGAAATGAACCAATGAAAAGTGTTATTACCGAGTCACATGACCTGATGTGTTTACGTTTCGCGCTTTGCTCCGCTTTCCGGTCCGCTTCCGGGTCCGCTAACTTGGCGCGTCAAATGACGTATTACGCGACAACGCAAAACGTCATGCTAACGTAACAGTTACGCTAAAGGAACGTTTACCGGTTCGCGGACCGAGTCGCGGCTTTAAATTGAGCTAACGGGAAGCTGACCGGTTCGCGGACTGGGAGCGAAACAAAAATTTTTTTTTAAAAAAAATTGTATAAAAAACATGTAAAATATATTTTAAGATTTGAAGAAGAATACATTTTACAGCTACAGATATTTGCTATTAAAAAACCATTGAAATTCACTGAAAAAACCATAGGTTATAGACCATATATAGTTAGGAATTAGCATTTACAAAACCTTGAAAATTCACTGAAAAAACCATAGGTTATAGACCATATATAGTTAGGAATTCGCATTTACAAAACCTTATTTTACTCACACAAAACCATTGAAATTCCATATATAGTTAGTTGCACTAACTATATATCGCGCACCCGCAATCCACTGCTGATGATGTCACATATTACATCATTCATGACATGGTCAGTGACATCACTGATGACATCACTGATGACATCTCAAATGACATCACTGATGACATCACTGATGACAACATCCAGTGACTGTATGTTTCTGTAAAGTTAAAATATGTCTTACATATTGAAGAATGAGTGGATGTATAAGTGTCTGGATGAAGGATTTAGTAGGTGCATGACTGACTGTATGAGTGAGTGATTAAATGTGTCTCACTGAGTGCATGGGTTAGTGACTAAACTGTCTTAATTTGTGCATCATTATGTCTGTTGTTCTGTAAACTGTTGCATGTGTTGATAAGTAGCTATATGAGTAACTATATGGGTTATTGATTGGTTGCCCAAGTATTTGTATGGGAGACTGAGTGTGTGTGTGGGTGGCTGGGAGGTGTATGACTCTGTGCATAGATGTGTGAGCAGTTGATTCACTAGATGTATGGTTTCAAAAGTGCATGTGGAAACAGCTGTATGGGCGGTTGACTGTGTGCATGAGTGTATTGGTGAGTGAATGGATATCTCAGTGCTACATGTCAAAGTAAGTACATATGTAAAACACAGTACATGTGAGAGTTGACATATATAAATAACTGTGCATAAGAGCCAGTGAATGTGTGAGTGGCTGTATGGATCATTGTGAACTTGTATCAGGGATTGTATAAGAGAGTAAATATGTGTTAGTATATGTTTGAATAAGTAAAATTTGTATAACTGTATAGTTGAGGAAATGGAGGTGTGATTGATTCTTTGCATGACTGACTAGGTGTGTGAGTAACTCCATGGATGAGTGACAGTCTGTGAGTGTCTGTTTACACTGATTGTATCTAAGGTTATATTAGAGTCTGAAGAGGTTCATCGTATTATCACATGAATGATATCATCAGTGATGTGATCAGTAATGTCAAATGAGATGTCATCAGTGATGTCATCAGTGATGTCATTTGAGATGTCATCAGTGATGTCATTTGAGATGTCATCAGTGATGTCATCAGTGATGTCACTGACCATGTCATGAATGATGTAATATGTGACATCATCAGCAGTGGATTGCGGGTGCGCGATATATAGTTAGTGCAACTAACTATATATGGAATTTCAATGGTTTTGTGTGAGTAAAATAAGGTTTTGTAAATGCGAATTCCTAACTATATATGGTCTATAACCTATGGTTTTTTCAGTGATATATATATATATATATATATATATATATATATATATATATATATATATATATATATATATATATATATATAAATACACACACACATATGCACACCCACATCTCAAATGACATGACTGTTAACATCACTGATAACATCCTCCAGTAAGTGTGTGTGTTCTTCAAACGTTTCCTACACTGATAGATATATACTGAGCTACTGCACAAGTTAAATTGCTAATCATTCTGTACTACTGAGTGATAGTAATTCTAACATATATCATCTGAACTATAATCCTGTTTTAAAAGATGATGTACTATTTATGAGTGAACTAACCTTTACGTTGACACTTTCCTCCTGCTGATGAATATTTATGCTAGTCTTAGCGACATTCTAAGATGTTTATTGAGACTTCAGTGATGTCTGAGTATAGTTGTTTTTTACAACTTACATACCACTTTGCTTAGACCTCTCTTCTTTGTGATGAGTAAGTGTAGTAGTAGTTTGCAATAAATTCATCTGTTAACCAAGACCTTTCTCTGGGGTGATGGCTCAGTGTAGAAGTGGTTTGCAACAAACTGACCTCTCTTCTGACACCTTTCTCCAGGATGAAGAATAATTGTACTATTGGTTTGTGACACAGTGGCCTGTCCGCTAATACCTCTCTACTGGGTTTGTGTTGTAGTGGTTTGTGTAAAACTGATGTCTGCAATAAAACCTTTTTCAAGTTTGACACATGGTGCTGTAGTGTGCAATATTCTAGCCTGTACGGTTAGATGTCTTTAGAGGAGACTAGCTGCAGAGAACTTTCTCCTGGGTGAGAAGTAAGTGTAGTGGTTGATAAGGCTACAGAGAGCTCGCTGCTGTATGTCTCTTAGCTATTTTATTAAGTATATTGAAGTTTACTCTGCTGGATGATGTAATCAGTGATGTCATTTAAAATGTCAGGAGTGATGTCACTGACCATGTCATGAGTGATGTAATATGTGAGGTCATAAGCAGTACATTGCGGGGGTGTAAGTTATAGTTACTGGAGGTAACTATAACGACTCAATTTCTATAGTTTTGTGTGTGTAAAATCTGAACCTAATTATAACGTCCCTGTAACCTTTGGTTTTTCAGTGAATTTCTAAGGCTTTTATAATTGTATTTTCTAACTACATCATCGCTGTAACCTTTGTTTTTTTCATTGAATTTCTATGGTTTTTAATGCTATTTCCAAATATAACGTCCCTGTAGCTTTGGTTTTTGCTGAATTTCACCTTTTTTTAAAATATAAATCATTCTACAATTTGACCCATAAGTTGAACTTACTAATTTACAGTTTCATAAGCTTATAAATACATTTTATTCATACATTTTTATTTTATTTAAAAAAAAACATGTTTAATCTTACTATACATTTTAAAACTAAAAACTTAAAAAATTATGGTAAGGTAACTTATGTCTTACGTAAGGTATCTAGGTAACTTATGTCTTTCTATAAGCGCAATGCAACAAGTCTTTCTATTATTTTTTATTCATTCTATGGATCTGCAGATTGATTCCCAACCAATGTTTATGTTAAAACTTTGTAGAGCACGTGAATGTCATTTGGCATCTTAGTGTTAGCCTCCAAACAGGGTCCCAACAGGCAACAGCAGAAAAGCAAAATAACAGTAGGAGTGAAAAGCCAGGTTTTCAATTGTTTCCTGAATATTAGAAGATTTGACTGGGTTCTAAGATGATCAGGCAGAGTGTTCCACCACTTACATGTGGAGTAGGAGAAGCAACAAGCATTTTATATTCAGGGGATAGTTACCATTCTCGTGGAGCTAGAATGCAGGTTGTGAGTGGGTATGTGTAAGTATTTGGAAGGAGAGAGTGCCAGCCTTGTGAAGAGCCTTATGGACCCACCACAAGGCCTTGAACTTAATGCACTCCCGTATTTGTTAACCAATGCAAATCAATGATAGTTTGTGAGATTTAACTAAAACCAAAAGAACTCATTCAATACTAAAACAACAACACCTTTAATATAAACATATGCTTTTGAGATTTATACAAGTGTATCACTACCTGTGTGTGGATGTGTGACTGTGTGATGATTATATGGGTTTGTGAGTGGCTGTGTAAGTCGGTATGGGAGTGGCTACATGGATGTATGAGAAGGTGCGTGAGTGGTTTTGTGGGTCTGTTAGTGGATGCATGAGTGGCTGTATGGGTGTGTGTTTGGGCTTATGAGTGCTTGTGTGGGGGTATTTGTGGGTGTGTGAATGAGTATGTGAGTGTTGTGCGGGTCTATGAGGGGCTGGGTACATAGGTGTATGGGTGAGTGTGTGGTTGAGTGGGTATGTAAATGGGTGTGTGAGTGGGTGTTTAAGTTAATGTGTGGCTGTCTGTGTGCGGTCTGCAAGTGGGTGTGTGAGGGGTTTTGTGGGTTTTTGAGTGGCTGTATGGGTGTGTTACTGGGTATGTAAGTGGTTGCTTGAGTGAGTGAGTGTGTGAGTGAGTGGGTGTTTGAGTGGCAGTGTGGGTCTGTGAACAGGTGTGTGAGCGGTTTTGTGGGTCTAATTGGGTGTGTGAGTGGCTCTGTGGGTGTGTAAATGGGTATGTGAATGAGTGTGTGAGTAGGTGTATGGATTTGTGAGTGGGTGTATGTGTTTTGTCAATTGGGGTGTGGATCTGCAATCTTCCACAGAGCACACAGGAGATTGCGCTGGGCACCACAGTGTTTTGGACAATTTCTTGCCCATAAATGGTCCCTCACCAGACCCCTCCATCAGTCCCATGGGATCAGGGTTCCTCTACCCTGGCTCCTTCTGTCACTTTTGAATATTATTTTCTCTCCTGGGAACGAGTCCCGATACACAAAATGACAGCCACAACTTTCCTTTCAGGTCAAGGCCAGCCAATCACGGCATTGCTCTTGGTGCGTGGCTCCATGTTTCTAGATATACATGCATCATTTTAATTTAAAACCTCCAGAACTACTGCACAGCTTTACACCAAATTACAAAAAGTACTCTTTCTGGACCAAAATCTAGCTTGCTGTCACATTTAATGTAATTTCATTCAGCAGTTCTGGCTGCAGTTGTGTCTAAAATCCCCAAATTGCATGGGGAAAATGTGTTCTGGGACCCCACTTTTCTTGGCCCCCACTTGACTGATCACTACAAAACTTTCCAGACAGCAGCTGACTGGACTGGAAAACTAGTTTTTAACATTTTGTGAAGATTCATCAAACAGAGTCAAAGTTATTACAGAAAACAACACCCTTCCATGGAAACTAGGTCCTAACTATAACTGTGACATAAAGAGGGGCTACTGTTACAGAATGTTACAACAGGCAGCAGAGAGTGTGAATGTGAGTGATAGGTAGAGAATTCATTCTCTTCAAGCAGAAGTAATCATTGAAGACAAATGTTTCAAAAGAATCAATTCAGTTTATCACCACCCATACTCCACATCATTATAATATCAGAAGGATACTGAGAAAACATTGGGATTTTCTTAGATGTACTGAGACTTTGGAAGCTGTGTTAGGGCTGACACCATCTCTCTCCTATAGGAAGGGATGGAAGATTGCAATATCCATACACATAATTAATGACAGGAGAAATGAGGAGTAAACCCCATTGTAGTGCAAGGGAGGCGTTTTACATGTTATAATATTCATGACAAGTGATGTATACCATTACTGTACAAGATTAGTATATAACTCATTTTCTAATTGCACACAATATTGCACGTCATTTATCTTTAACAGCGTAAAATACACCAACCACCTAAGGAATGTACATCATCAAATTCCCAACTGAAAAGCATGCTTCCAGCCATCCCTCTTTATGTCAATTTTTAGTGCATTGAATCTACATTTCTTTGTATATAATTGTGAGAAATTGGGTTGCTGGTTGACAGGGGTGTGAGCCCTGGTTAAGCAGCAACCACAATCCTTTTCAGGATGAGGCACGAGCTAACCCTAAATTAATCTTTACTCAACCCTCTGGTAGCTTGGCACAGAGAAGTCAGACTTAACTGAGGGGCCATTTGTGCAACACCTCAAACAGTAATAAAATGAGAGACACCGAAAATAATGATTCTACACCACGTTAGAAAAACAGTACTTTCCTTAAAAAGGAAACCGGTCGAACACAGAAAGCCAGACTACCACTGTTACACTCTGAACACACACAGATAAGCTGCAGAGTGCCTAAGGGCTGCTCCCTGAGCTCCACACTCTCACATTTCTGTGTGGGAAAGCTGTGCGATCACCGCACCGAAATACATTTCCTACCACCCACATTCCCCCATGTCTCTCCGATAAACATGGTACCTCACTCGCGTGGGTGGGCAAGTGCCCTTGACAGGCAAAGGCCCAAAACATATTGAGGTGACATCAAATTTACCTCAGTGTACAGAGTAAAATTAAACCTTACTTTTATGGGTGTGGCAAGGGCCTGTGACTTCGAAGGGCCAAAAACATAGGCCTTAAGGGTATAGCAAATAGAATTGCCAAATTTTTCAGAAAAAATGTTTTTTGTCAATTCTGTATTGGACACCCACACAAGTGAGGTATCATTTTACTGAAGGTAATACTGTGTAGTAGGACATTTGTGCCAGCATGGTGAGCCCACGCAAAAATGTGTGGAAAATGTGATTTTTTCAGCTAAATTTGAGGGATGCAGGGGATTTTGGGTACGAAAATGTTGAGGGATCCAAGCAAGCCATACCTCCCTGGACTCCCCTGTGTGTCTAGCTTTCAGAAATGTGTGGGTTTGGTAGGTTTCCCTAGATGCTTCTGAGCCCGGGGGCAAAAACCCAGGTGCTCCCCCTTGCAAAACCAGGTAGTTTTGAGATAGATAAGTTGGATGTCACCTAAATAAGTTTTGGCACTTGCCTGTCGCGGTTACTTGGCCCACCCATGTGAGTGGGGAACCACTTTTATTGGGAGACCTTGGGGAACACTGGGTGGTGGGAAATTTGTTTCAGGCCAGTTATCCCACAACTTTCCCACACAGAAATTTGAGAAAATGTGATTTTTTCAGCTCAATTTGATGTTTGCACGGAATTGTGGGTAGGAAAACGTTGGTGGGTCCACGTAAGCCACACATCCCTAGGCTCCCCGGGGTGTCTAGTTTCCAGAAATGTGTGGGTTTGGTAGTATTCTCTTCATGGCCGCCGAGCCGGGGGACGAAAACCCAGGTGACCCCCCCTTGCAAAACCAGGTTGTTTTATGATAGGTCATTTTGATGTCTCCTCAATACTTTTGGGCCCTTGCCTGTCGTGGGTACTTGGCCCATCCACGCAAGTAAGGTACTATTTTTAACAGGAGACCTGGGGGAACGCTGGGTGGGAGGAAATTTGTGTCAGCCCAGTGAACCCACAACTTTCCCACACAGAAATTTGAGAAAAAATAGATGTTTTCAGCAAAATTTGAGATTTGCAGGGTATTCTGGGAAGGAAAACATTGGAGGTCCATGCAACCCATACCTCTCTGGACTTCCCCGGGTGTCTACTTTTCAGAAATGTGTGGGTTTGGTAGGTTTCCTTAGATGACCGCTGAGCTCGGGACCACATTTCGCAGGTGTCCTCCTTGAAAAACCAGGTTGTTTTGTGATAGATAGGTTGGCACCTGTGTTTTTGGTCCTAGGTTTGCAGACATCTAGAGGAACCTAAAACATCCACACATTTCTGAAAACTAGACACTTGTGGGAGTCCAGGGAGGTGTGGCGTGCGTTGATCCCCCAACATTTCCATTCCAAAAATTCACTGCAAACCTCAAATTCAGCTAAAAAGTCACAATTTCCTCTACTACCTTAATGAGAAAGTTGGGGGATCACGGCACAGCACAAATGTCCTACTACTCAGCGTTCCCCTCAGTCTTCTGATAAAAATGATACTTTACTTGTGTGGATGGTCCAAATGCCTATGATATGGAAGGGTCACAAATGTATAGAAATTGAGGGGGGCCTAAAGCGGGTCTAAAAGGGCAGTTTGTTTATATGTTTTTAGGCTAACGCTATTTTGGGCATCCATACAAGTGAGGTATCATTTTTCACGGGAGACCAAGGGAAATGCTGGGTAGTAGGAAATGTGTGCCTGCACCGTGATCTTACAGCTTGCCCACAAAGAAATGAGAGGAAAATGTGTCTTTGTAAGTAAATTTGAGGTTTGCGTTGGATTCGTGGTAAGAAAATGCAGGGGGATCCATGCAAGCCACACCACCAGCCAAGAGTCAGGACACGCACACAACCATCCACAAGCATCACCAGCCAAGCGCCATCCATGCACCCCGCTTGACAAGCACCATCCATGCACACAGCCAGTCAAGCACCATCCATGCACACCGCCAGCCAAGCACCATCCTCATACACCACCAGCCAAATGCTATCAATGCACACTGTCAGCCAAGCAATGTCCACACACTCCACCAGCCAAGAGTCTTCCCCGCACATCCCCAGCAAAGCAGGTCCAGACTGAGAACAGCAACCAGCCCTGGCAGAGTGCTGCTCGACCTGCCCTGGAGGGCGGGTGCTAGTAAAAAGCACTTCTCCCACTTTTGTTACTGGTGCCCACTATTGCTGCACTGCTGCAAAACCGGCCCCCGGTGACAAAACAACCCCCACGACCAGAAACCGCCCCACCCCTCTGGCCTACCGGGGAAATGCCCGGCCAGTCCAGCCCTGCACCCTTTCACCATCCATGCATGCAGCCAGCCAAGCACCAGTCCATGTACACTGCCAGCCAAGCCCCACTCCATGCACACAACCAGGCAAGCGCCAATCTACATACACTGTCATCAAGCAAAAGTCCACCCACACCATAAGCCAAGTGCAGGTCCACACACACTGTCAGCAAAATGCCTGCCAAAGGTCAGTACACGCAGACCATCAGCCAAACTCCAGTTTACACACACACACAAACTCCCCCTGGTTTCTAGTAGTTTTCTGCCTCTGCTTGGGTGTAGTTGAGAATTAAAATATCACAGAAACAGTAAAAGTATGTGCCTAAAAAAAAGGGAGGAACCCTTGCCTTTAGGGGTTCTCATTGGTTTGCCCATAAACATATCCCTGGTGCCTAGTGGGCTTTCTGCCCCCCTAGGTGCGGCAGAAAAGGGGCAATTGCCACTGATCTGCCGTCCAGTGGGGAAAGAATGCCTTTTTTGGTAGTGGGGGCATTAGCATGCCCATTCTCGGCATCCCCCACCCCTATGTATAAATAAAACAACAAAATCTTTGGTTCTTAGTAGGCTTTCTGCCCCCCCCCGCCCTCCAGGGGGGCATATGCTGGACTAATGCTCTTATAAGCCCTCACCTCTACATTTGAAAAAAACAATCCCTGGGGCCGAGTGGGCTTTCTGCCTCCCGGGGGGCAGACCAGGGTCTATTGCCCCATCTGCCTCCTGGGGGGCAAAAAGACCATGGGATTTTGTGGGGGCTTTGTCATGCCCATTGTGGGCAGCCCCCACCCCAAGATACATAAAAAAAATCCCTGGTGCCTATGGTGCTTTCTGCCCCCGGAGGGCAGATCAGGGGCTATTGCCCCCATCTGCTTCTGGGGTGGGCAGAAAGACTGTGAAATTTTTGTTGGGGGCTAGGGGGCAGCCATCACCCCTAAAAACAATTTTAAAAAATCCCTGGCTTCTAGTGTACTTTTTGCCCCCCCAGGAGGGAAGACTGTGATTTTGCATTTTAGGGAGCCAATACCCCTAATTGCAATGAAAAAAAGATCCCTGGTATCTAGTAGGCTTTCTGCCCTCCAGGGGGCAGAAAGACTGTAAATTTGTGGAGAGGAGGTGGGGGCATTGGCATGCCCATCTTGGGCAGCCTCCACCCATAAATTCAACAAAAAATAAATCCCTGGTGTCTAGTGGGCTTTCTGACCCCCTACGGGGAGGATAGATTGGGCCTACTGCTCCCATCTGCCCAGCAGATGCAGAAAGACTGTAATTTTGTGGTGGTGTTGTTGGGGGCATTAACATGCCCATACTGGGCAGCCCCAGCCCCTAATTCAATTGCGAAAAAAACCCTGGTATCAAGTGGGCTTTCTGCCTCCCCCCCACACACACAGGGCAGATAGACTGAATTTACCCTATTTAATTTGGGGGGAGCAAAGGCCCTTGCCCAAGGAGGCGCTCTCCCCTCCCTGATGCCTAGTGGGTGGATCCCTGCTTTGGCAGGGTATGCCCAAACTTGGGTCCCTTGCTCACTTTGCCACTGGATTCAAGCTAGCCTTGCTGATGAAGGGTGTTACCCAGAATGCTTGTTTCCCATTCAGAGAAGACCTGGCTTGGCAGTACGGGCTGGACTGTTCCCATGAGGCACAGGGTCAAGACTGATTTGCATATAGCGGTGTCTGAACTGAGGTGGCGAAGTGAGCTAAAGAATAATGATAGATTCAACCTAAATCTGTGACTGGGGGTGAGTGTCTGAAAAGTTTCAGGGCGCGGTCCATCATCTCCTTGTGTTTGCTTTGTTCATCCTAAGTTGGCAGGGTATGCCCAGACGTGGGTCCCTTGCTCACTTTGCCACTGGATTCAAGCTAGCCTAGCTGATGAAGGGTGTTATCCAGGAAAAGGTCCCAGGATGCTAGTTTCTGGTTCAGGGAAGACCTGGCTTGACAGTACGGGCTGGACTGTTCCCATGAGGCTCAGTGTCAAGACTGATTTGCATATAGCTGGGTCTGAACTGAGGTGGCGAAGTGAGCTAAAGAATGATGATGGATTCAACCCAGACCTGTGACTGGGGGTGAGTGTCTGAAAAGTTTGAGCACTCCGTCCATCATCCCCTTGTGTTTGCTTTATTTATAATATGGCTTAACCATAGGTTATAAAAAATAAGTCAGGAAATTAAAGCAAAAGGTGAACAATAGTCTCAAGATTTAAACCGAGAAGCCTTAATGATCTTAACTGAAAAAAGGAAGATGTATCCTGGGTCAATATTATACAATGTTACACATTTTCCTTGTTTGCACCGGATGTACCTTTTAAAAGGTGCACCTGTGCAAACAAGGAGAATGCGCTGTTTTAAACTGAAGGCGCTGCTCCCTAGGGCAGCCACAAACTCGCGCTACCCTAGGGACAGTGGGTTCTAGTGAAATACAGAGCGGCTTTGAAGCAGCCACTCTGTGTTTCACCGTGCAGGCAGCAGCCCGCCTTTACTTTTAAGAGGGGTGAGTGATCCCCTTGCAGGCGGGTGCAGTGAGTGAGTGCACCCGCCTGCAAAGGGATGTCTGGGGGTCCATGGGACACTCCTCACCCTCTCCAAAGGATTTCCATCAGGAGGCGTACTGTCAGTGTGCCACCTTTTTGTCAGTGCACCTCCTGATGGCTTCTGTGCTCACGTTAATAATACAGCGCTAGGGCAGAACCAAAGATATTCCGTAATTTGCATGGGGCCATGACCCCATGGAAATGAGGGAATGCTCTCTGATGATATCGCTGGCACTATATGTGTTCTAGCGCGATCTGTGTTACAGAAGGGGCCACACAAGCGTCTGCGGCACCTTCTGTAAAACCAAAGTGCCCCCCGGGCGTGCAAAACGGGTTAAACGCCTGTTGCACCCTCGGGCCACTTTATATGAAACAGCTTAAGGTCTCATGTTTTATTTCGAAGTATAACTGCCTAAATCTAAGTACTATAACAAATCAACTTACCCCTTGATCGTGGAGTTCGAGGAAGAGTTTTTGGTTTTTAACCAGAGATGTGAAAATGTATATGTGTTTATCAACACCTCGAAAGCTTCACAATGGCTGAGAAGCTTAAAACAATCGTTGGAACTAACAATCCTCCAAAAGTATTTATTACAGAAACTACCAACCACAAAACCCCGCTTTGGTCCATTAAAACATGTCTTGTTCGAAAGTTCATTTCTAAAAATCTAGGGGCATATTATCAAGCCTGTGCGCTAAAATTATCGCCGCTTTATCGGCCGAAAACGGCCGATAAAGCGGCGATAATGGGCTTGATAATATGCTCTGTGGAATTCCAATCGAAGCCCATGTTAGATGTCTTCACATCTAACATGTGCTTCGATTGGAATTCCATAGAGCATATTATCAAGCCCATTATCGCCACTTTATCGGCCGTTTTCGGCCGATAAAGCGGCGATAATTTTAGCGCACAGGCTTGATAATATGCCCCCTAGTTTGCCAAAAAGATTTGCCTGCAGGTGAAGATTTCTAAAATTGACAAATCGATGCAATCTTATAGAAGCGTAAAGTGAGTAAACTTCAGAAATCTTTTGTGAGAAATGTTTTGTTGGAAATATACATTTCACCCACAACTCGCGTTAATCCTATGAATAACTTATATTACCCAAACCATGTACTGTTCATTCTTAAAATATCTTTCAAAATATAAAGGGCCTTATTTATGAAGGCCTTGCGCCGCCGGTGCGTCACTTTTAACATGGGAAAAAGTGACGCAACGGCGGCCCAAGGCCTTCATAAATAAAGCCCAAAGTACTTCTCCCTAAAATATGAAAGCGGTTGAGGCAGTATGTTCATAAATGCGCCTTAATGCCTCAATGCGATTCCTATGCAAACAGAGTACAACTAAAATCCTAAGCTAGTTTGAGCCTTTGCCCAATTTTACCACAACATTTTGATTTTAGTGGGTGCTAAATCAGTAGAGCCAATGATATTCTATGTGGCTTTATTTTAGTGTCTTTGGTTGCCTTTGGGAACTCTTGCGTCTCGGTTCAGTAACTATAAGCAGTGATCAGTCTAAAGAGAACCGACCCCCGACAAAATGCCACAATGCATCAAGATGGCTGTGCTATGTATGCCCTAGATTTCTTATGCACCCTGCTTAGCAAGGCTGGACAACTGTGTGAAATTCCAGTAAAAAAAAAAATCTGCATATACATGTCCAATAGCAGAAACCAGTAATCTGGTAGTGAACTTCTGTGGCCATACATCAAAGCCCAGGACCACTCAGACCCAAACCCATCTCAATGTTACTGCATGGTGATTATTAGTGCTAGAAATGGGCTAGATCTCGAAAGGGGATACCCCAGGAACATCAACAACTTGAAGGGCCCCTATTAGCCATCCAGATGGCTCAGTAGGTTAATGCATTTGACATTTGCTGTAACGTGCAGGTCTGGATTTGGTATCCCGGAAAGTCCAGCTCACTCTCCTGTCCGTCCTTGTCTGAAAATGGAGTTAAATTAAAGAAGGAAATAGTAACATCTTTTATTTAATTAACTTGGACATGTCGACATCCATTGAACGAAGGGCATATGAGTAAAAAGTGAATATTATTGTATTTATATGGGCATTTGTTTTGCATGAACCCAACTATGAAGAACCCAGCACAGCACCATAAAAGGGAGTGTTACACAGCGATGACAAGCAAAACTTGCTTTGAATGTGTGAAGGTTCTTTCTGTTGAAGCCTATTAGAAATAAAAAATTGAAATGGATGCTTCTTGATGAGTTCCTTTGAAAGAGGGTGCACACCCTCAACCTCCAGTAAAGGAAAGTAAGAACCTGTTCAGGGTCAATGGGCGGGAAGGGCCTAAAGGGCATCAGCCCTAGAGGCCAGCATTGTTTGCTCCCCATTAAGTACAGTCTCTCCTTTAAAACCGTCTCTCTGTCTCACGCCTAGGATAGGAAGTCCTAGTTATCTTTTCCCTCTGATTCCATGCTATATTCCCTCCAGACATCTTAGATCCAGTGAGGCCGCTTTGGCAGTGATTCCTAGTGTGCGCAGACTGGATCTTGGGGGTAATTCTTTAGAATACGGGCTGCTACGTTGTGGAATTCAATGCCACTGCACCTGACACTTGAACCCTCAATGGCAAAGTTCCTGAAATTTCTTACGACCTGGATCTTTAGGCAGAGTCAGTTGATCTAGCAGTCCTTGCTGTGATTTTCCTGACTGCAATTGATGCCACTGCTTAGCGCAGGGACACTCTATGGAGTATCCAGGCACTCTATAAATCTTTCATTCTATAAATCTTTAATTCATTCTGATGCCCTAGCGCCCATCCTAATATGGCTCTGCAAATTGGGCCGAGTACAAATCATTCAGCACCTGTTGAGTGGGTGATTGAGCTCAGTGCTCAACCATCACTTAGTAGTGGAATATATGAATGTCCAACACAGTGCTTGATTTTTGAGCCTGAAAAGTACTTTACTGCACACTACAACACAATACCACACACAAATATAGAAACAACACAATTTAGTGTCCTTGAAACTGTGAACTAGGGCCGAGTTTCTATTCGGTAATTCCCCCTACTATTTTGAGGATTAGGGTCTCACTCCAGCAAAGGCCAGCAGGACCCAGGTAGGTCAAGTGCTGCAGGTCAACTGGGCAGTTGCAGGAAGCTTGTTGTGTCCCGTTAACTCACACAGGAGGTCTGCCAACTGACCCTTGGAGTCACTCAGGTTAACATGGGATGAAGGTAAGCAGGTCCAGTCTTTCTTCTCAAAGAGCACCTCAGACCTCTGGCTGTAGAGCACTCATTCTTCTGTCCTTCCCACAGGTCTAGATTTGTTCTGATGAGTGACTATGGAGGTCCAATATTTATACCTAGTGCCAGCCTTTGTGTAGAAAGGGAACTTCCTGTTTTACCCCCACATCTGGTTTTGGAATGTTCTGTCCATCCCCTATAAAGGCTCCAAGCTGTCTGGAGGTGACAACAGGCAGGACTGGCGCCATATTCCTTTGTGGGTGCAGGAGGCAAAGACCTTTGAAGAGTAATTGAGGCTGGGTACAGCTCCTCTCCCAGCCATCCTGCAAGGATGGCCCACCCTGTCCAGTCTAAGTCCCCTTTGTGTTACTGTCTAGAAGGAATACACAAACCCCAACAGCAGAGTAATTCACTGGCATGTGACCCAGGACATGTGCAGAAGGCACAAATGGTTAGGATAGAAAAATGCCAACTTTCTAAAGGCTTATCAAAAAAGGGGTTACGTCCTTTATGGGGGCAGGGTGGGACGTAGAGTAATTGTGACAAAAAAGGTTACCCTACCACCAGTTTGATAGGCTGTTATTTATTTGAACAAACTACGTAACGTAGCAATGCATTTAGTCTTGTACAATGCTTTACATTTAGCATTTAATCATGTTAATTGTATGCACTCATTTCATTTTTTTTAAACATAAGGCATTCAAAGATACACCTCTCAACATGTGAATAGAATATCTATGACATGTAAAGTATACAAATCAATGTGACTCTACAAGTAATTGTGAACAACATATAACAAACAAAAAAAGATACTGTGCGTCAAAAAAGAATACACCAGTTCAATTCAAGATTTTTAGTTAGACAAAAACGCTCTCTGTGAACCGCCTTTTACTTGGCTAAACACATCTTTAAACAGAGAAAACTTCCAGGGGTGAATATTTAGGTTTCTGTGGGGGTTTATACATTGCCTAGACCCTCTACAGAACTATGGATTGATTCATACACCCTTCTGAATTTAAAGGAAAAACCAACGCATTTCCAATTCCATAGCGATGTTAGGGATTTTCATCAGGGCTGGAAATACACTGTGTAATCTGTGAGGAATAATGAAACAAAAATAATTTGTATTATGCTGTCTTGGTCCCTCTGCTTCTGTAAGTACACATTCTTGCTTTAGTACTGCTGTGATTAATGGAGCTTGCATTCCCTCTGCACCAGCGTACAAAATGGCATTTTGTATCTGAAACAAGAATATTGAATTTCTTGAATTTACTGTCCACAAAGTTAGTCTTTGTTTTAAAAAGATAACGGTATTATTATTGTCTCTGCTTACTTGTTTATTCATTTTTATTTACACCAAGATTTGACTGCATTCACTCAGTGTCCTTTGTAAAATCGTTCCCAATTATGTTGGTCATCAGCGAATCTGGTTTGTAGTCCAATTCAAGGGTTTATTATCTGAAAACAAAACCGGAGAAAACATGCAACTTTTGATCTGATCTTTAAACGCAAGTTCCTTCCATTTAATTCTTAGGTACGGGCTGCCATTACAACAAAAAACGCTTACTTGTGTAAACCTTCGTCGTGGTTTGAGGTTAAACTGCTGTTTGCATAACATTCAGCGCTAGAGTGAGGAGCACAGTGTTTGAGTTAGGTTGAACGAGGTTGATTTGCTACCCGTTCCTAAAGCAATCAAGGAAAATAGAGCGACATTAAATCTCTCCTACGTTGTTTAACTTCTTTTCTTATCAGGCAGTAGCTATATTTGCAGCTGTTGGTGGCGCATTTACTCACTTTTTCCAACTTTAATTGCATGCCTCTTCGCAGTACCTGATTTGTGTTCTCAGTTCCACAACATTTTTTCATATGTAGAATTGCTAAAAAGAAGTCACTATGTTCTTTTATATTTAGACTTCTGGGTTTGTTTGACTAGTTTATGCTCCCACTTGTTTTTCCTTTGAACACAAGAATGTTCCAGTTATTATCCAGACTGGTAGTATTGTTGGTATGTCTGCCCGATGTCTTGGTTTTATTTACTGGGTTTCTCTTTGCCATTAAAGTATTTTCTTATACTGGATCCATGCCTCCTATTCCAACCCCACACACATAGTTGAAGGGTATTCTGGGTGATGTAGTGTATATGAGTCACAGTTTGCATATTTTCTTACGATGGATACTCTTCATCTTCAATGCTGTGCATGACCCTCAAAATTGTTGTGACTGATTATGATTTGATTATGTTAATTTATAGCTTGATTTAGTTCACACATCTCGCTGAGGCCTTTTTGTAAGCAGTTGAATTTTAAAATTAAGTAAGCTTCTTTTTTCAACAGCAAGTTCTCAACGTTGCCGCCTCGTGGTGGTTGTTTGAGCCCAGCAAGTACTGTCCATTGGAAATCTTTCTCCGAATGTTTCTTTATGACAAAGTGAGATACCATTGGTGCTGTCATAACTTGTTTTTTTATTTGTGAACGATGTTGTATACTTCTCTGATTAATTTGCTGATTTGTTTTTCCGATGTATAGTTTGGGACATGGGCACAGGATGGCATAGACTGTATTTTTAGTTTTACAATTAGTAAATTCTTTGTGTGTCCACTTAATGGAATCAAGTGTGAACTCTTTGCCTTCGATGGTGGTACTGCATGCTGAGCAATTGCCGCATTTGCGGTGGCCTTCAATCGGCTGTAAATTCCATTAGGCCCTTAGGTGGATTTTCTTTGAGGCGTTGGTTACGTCAGCTCTGATTATCCTCTGACCGATACTTTTGTTTCGTTTCAAGGCAAAGAGTGGACGTTCCATGGGTAAGTCCAACAGTGTATGTATGTATGTATGTATAGGCATTTATATAGCGCACTACTTACCCGGAGGGTCCCAAGGCGCTTCGACCGCTGCGAAACCCTTCCTGGCTTCCCTGAGAGATGGTCCCTTAATGGGTATCTCCAGGGTGAGACCAGGCATCCTCGGCGGTCTGGTGGGGCCGTTAGTGAAGATGAGGCAAGCTAATGCCCAGAGTTGCCGAGTGTGATCGCTGATCAGAGTGGGCACCGAGGCGAGAGAATTATCGAGTCCGCTGACCCTGGTCCAGAAACCTGCCGCGCCGGGAATCGAACCCTGGTCCCGGGCCGTCCTCTGCTCTCGGGTCTGCCGCCTCTAACCAGTGAGCCACACTACTTCACCAGATGCCAATTTTTGAGAATAATCTGGCGAGATGTATTTGTGTCTGGGCCAAATGTCGACACACAAACCAGGTTTCTCAAGAGATTTTGTTTTCTTTTTTGGTCAACAGGACTTTTCTCGGTGTGTACCAGGCTCTCTTGGTCGTGTGTTTTAACATCTTTCGTGGAAACCCTGGCTGTTTAAGTTGATCACAAAATGTCCGTGCATATATTAAAAAATCTTCTTTCTGGGCGCAATTTCTCCGGATCCTTAACAGCTGGCCGTAAAGTAGATTGTCCTTAAGGCTCCTGGGGTGAAAACTCTGGTAGTGGAGTATAGTATTTATGTCCGTCTGTTTTCGGTGTTGGGTTGTTGTAAGTTGGTCATCGTATGTCATTACCTACACATCCAAGAATGTAAGCTGGGTCCTACTTTTTGTCATGGTGAATTTTATGTCCTGATGTCTATGATTCAGCCAATCATGAAACTGGAGAAGTTGTTCTTCACTACCACTCCAAAGGGCCCAGACATCATCGATATAACAGTACCATTGTGAAATATATTCACCGTGAGGGTTCTGATGAAAGATGAACTTGTCTTCGAACAGGGCCATAAACATTACGGCCATTTCTGGCGCAAATGGACAACCCATCGCGGTTCCTTTGATCTTGACAAAGAAGGTGTCCTTGAAGTTAAAATTCTTCTTCTTAGGAGCAATGCCTGCCAGGTCTAGTATGAAATTATTATGAACTCTGTGTGGCTTTGGTCGTGTCTCTAGGAAGTATGGTTGATCTCGTTTGATGTAGTCTCTTTATACACCCAGATCCCTCAAAACGAAGCGCTGGAAACAATGGAATACTTTCTAGAGACACAACAAAAATCAGATTTTACCATTAAAGAAGATTTTAAATTCCAATTCATTTAAATGTAAACAATACATCTCTATCTGCCCCCAAATCAAAGTTATCACTTATTAAATGTAATACGGTAATCCAGTGTTAGTCAATGGAGGAGAGAGAGGCCTTACAGCAGTGAAAACCGACTTTAGGAGTTTATCTCTTCCAGGACATGTAAAACTTAAATACACATACCCTACTTTTAAAATACAATGCACCGTACCCGTCCCTATGATTCTTTAGAGTTTAACTAAGGGGTGCCTTATGAGTATAAAAACGAAGGCCTAAGTCTTACAAAAGGTTTATTTTGTCCAGAATGAAATGACAGTTTAAAATTGCAATGCAGGCTGCAGTGGCAAGCCTGAGACATGTTTTTAAAGGCTATTTTAAGTGAATAGTATAATGAGTGCTGCAAGCCGACTAGTAGAATTAAATTTACAGGTCCCGGGCACACGTATTACCATTTACTTGGGACCTACAAGTAAATGTAACTGTATCAATTCGGTGTAGTATACTTGTACCATGTTTTATGGAGTAAGAAACAGTATTTTTAGCTCTGGTTATCGGTAGTAAAGTGCACAGATTACTAAAGCAACAAAAATGAACTCATCAAAATGAGGAGTAAAGGCAAATAGTTTAGGGGAATACCATGACAAGCATGTCGGGTATAACAATTTGTGTTCAGAAAATGGAGAAGTCCTTTTTCATGGCCTTGGTGACTGCATGCAGACAGTTTAAAGTCCTGAAAGACACATTTGATGGAGTGGTGAAAGGAATATCAGATGATGAGAGTTCAATTTGAAAAGTAGAGCTAGGTTTTGAGAGCTAATTTAGAGAGGAAGACTCTCTCGGGGTTTAGACAGTAGAAGTGGCATTTGAGGATGTCAAATTGCCATATTAAAGACTCTTCCTGGAGAGGAGATGGTCAGGTGAACTTGTGAACGATTACAAGGCCACATTCTGATTTAGGAGGGTGGCACATTTGTGTGATTGTAGTGTGCTGTGCTGATGGAATTAGGACACCATAGATGTTTGTAGAAGTGCTTTTGAACAACGCTTCTGTGAAAAAAACGGTCCATATGGAGCCTACGATGTCAGATTCTTTTTGTACTATGTGTGATGATGAGCATGAGATGCTTTTTGGTTATGCGTGGTTGCTATGAGAGATAATGAGGCAGTTGTGTCCAGGACTCTTTTCACTGGCTCTATGAGTGTTTGTTCAGAGAGTGGGGATTGTCTTGGCTGTATATATGAGAAGGTGATGGTTTTTATGAGGCTTGAGAAGTAGGGGTTTCTGTCCTTTCTACATTTAAGGCCATAGTAGAACCAAAAACGAGTCAACTAGTCCTGTGTGCCTCCAAGCAGACAGCCATCCTAATGCTGCAGGAGTTCATAGTTTGTCAGCTCCTTCCCACTTGACCTGTGATATCATCAGGGGTCTAGGGTGCCTGACTTTCTTGAATTTGCCACCTTGCGGGCATCAGGTGATTTGATCTTTTCTCTATATTTTTCTGGTCAAGGCTCCGCTCCTCTCCACATTAGGAAGTAGGGCTTTGACTTTTTAAGGCCATAGAAACAGGGCTTAATTCCATACCCTAAGTCTAGGGTTGTCTATGAGAAGGTACAGCAAGGTGGAAACCTGTCCTGGGAAATCATCTTCCCTTCAGGCTCCAGTCAAAATATTGGTGAATGGGGACATAATTGATCCTGATTTAAAGATATTGGAAGGAAGCATGTGGAAATCAAATCTCAATCGGTCTTCACGATTAATGTTTTTTTTTATCTGGCTAGAGTACATCTTGCTAGATTTGCTAACTTCTTTACAGGCTTTTTGGAATGCAGGGGAGTGACCTATAGCCACTGGCCAAGTTATGTGCATTAGGATCGACCAAAACCAGAACATACCATCTAGGGCCTCTTGGATGTTAGACTGTAGAGCACAGAGAGAAAGGAGGAGCTTATGTACTATTACGGGTCAGATGCCTGCCTTGCAGTAGCTGTGTATGCGTTTAGTAAGCTCACAAAAGCATTTTCCAGTTCTTTGCAACTGTTCTCAAGCAAACAACCCAGAAATAGCAAAGTGATCTGCTGGGGAAACACCATTTTGTGCAGCATTTACCCTGACCTCGTGAGGGGCATACTGCGTTTATTTTTCACTGGTGAAGCTTTTTAAAGTTCAGTGGCATAGATAGACCTTTGGCCCCCCTTGGCGGACTGTGAGTTTGCCGCCCGCAGCGGCCACTGGTGAGAGCAAAGAGTGGGGAGTAGGTTTGGGGGGTTATGGCAGATAAAAGTGCCGCCACCCTAAAACTCATGCCACCTGGGGCGGACCCCTCCCCACCACCCACTTGCTTCACCACTGGCAAAGTTCCTGACTTTTGTCTTCACAAAGTTATAATAGTTTTCTGATGTAACTACACCTTTGCATAGATTTTCTTTGGAGCATAACTGTCACTGCATGGACAGAGAATTGCCAGTTTAATTGCCCCCAACCAAGCTGAAAAATGAATTTTTCTTTGAAAGCTTATCACTGTCCTGAGGGTTTTTTAACACAATGAAAACTGTCTACAGTCTCACACTTGTGCTTAAAATCAGGTTACAAGTCAAGTGCTAAATGCACCAGACATGTGTGCTTGTCCTTTTAGTTTTCACCAGGTAAAAACTCGACACAAATCCAGGTGCAAAATATAAAACAATGCCAGTCTTGCCACCAGCTGTGCATTAATTCATGCATATTTGTTCGTAAATATCAATTCCAATGTTTCACACTCCAAATCTAATACAAATTCCACACCGTCTAATTGCCGAACCTTTCGCAAATTCTAATTATTGAATATACTATTGCACAATGCAGCCACATTTTACCCGACATTTGTATTTGGTGTTCAACTATTTTTTGCAAACAATGATATATTTAGAACAAATGCTGTTAGTATTAAACAGGGATATATACAACATGAAGTGTCAAACTAAAATAAATAAAATAAATAAAGTATACAACTGCATTACCTATTAAAAGTTTCAAAATGTTTTATGGAAGTCTGCACAAAAATTGCAGCTACGCGCAAGTCGTCTAAGGTAATGCGCTGAAAATGAACGTTTTCTTCCAGCAACAAAACACATCTGTAACACAGCCGGGAATAAGAGAGCATTGCCCACAGTTGGCCCTTGGTAGTTGCACATTTTGCATGCAATTCTTGAGACGCAACAGAGGCTTTGTCTTATGCAGATGAACCCCATCAAAAACACTGTGCAAAGCCAGTGTATTGAAGTGTCACAGAATAGGACAAGAGGGCAGATTTTTGAGCCATTTAAGCGTCTTCCCAAGCCCGAGAGTGTGCAAATGAACACCCACACGTGGAGCTATGTAACAGACGTCTTTATTCCTCAGCATACAACTACACACTGCATGTATTGGGTCATAATTGTTATAACCACACCTTAAAATCTCCCAGCAGTTTACCTAATTCCTGTTTGAGTCCACCCAGAACCGTAAGGGTTCTAGCACACATAAAATCATTATCCTACATCTCCCCCTTTGTTAAATAAAAAAGTACAGAGAGCATTAGCATTATAGTTCCTGAAAGAGTCGTCTAGGTGCTTGCACTGGTCTGCCAGACCTGGTGGTATGAAATAGTTGAGGTGCACCTTGATTGTGCACCAATGACATATGTTCAAATGCTTGATAATGGACATTCGGACGGAGTCAAGCCGAACATCGAGGTAAATGTTTAAAGTGTGACGAGTCCTGTGTGATAGACTTTCTGGGGTGATGTGCTATCACCATGTGTCTATTGCACGTTACAACCCAAGGTGTCGACATCAAATGGAGTGTCCATTTGCTGCTTCCTTTTCATTTCTTTGGTCAGTATCCAGTTCTCGTTGTTGAAGACTTTTCTAGGCGTGTCGTCCCACTGATCTGCATGAACCTTATTAACATTCATTGCTCTGTCCGATGTCCATTGTAGTAGTTTGGTTCTGATGGCTCTCCCAAATAGCAAGGGGGCAGGATTCTCACCAGTTTTGGAGTGAGGAGTTGATTGACTGACATAAAGGGTTTGACATAGGTATTGGTTTAGCTCCATTGTTTTCATCAATGCTCGTTGAATTACCCACTTGAGGGTGCCGATGAATCGTTCAATAACACCATTGACATGGGGCCAGAGAGGTGTTTTCTTTTGATGCTTGACATTGAGTCGAACAAGAAACTCCTTGAATGCTTTGCTATTGATGGTGGGCCATGATCAAATTTGAGAATTGTGGGGATGCCCCTTGCTGCAAATATGTCATCAAGCTGCTCAATACCTTAATCATGGTTGTTGATAAATCATCCACCAGAGCAAAATGCGAATATTCATTAATGACTACCATGGGGTGATGTCCATTTCTTAGAGGCCCAAAGAAGTCAACTGCAAATCTCTCCCAAGCCTGTGCAGGAAGGTTAGCCATTGTTAATGGATACTGCATCACCTTAGGGGGTAAACTGTTACAACGGTGGCACGCTTCCAGCTCTTTCTCAACTCGTTCACCTAGACAAGAGAACCACACTTGGTCTCTTAGGGCCCACTTGGTGGCTCCAATGCCATAATGTCCTTCATGAGCCAGCTCAATGACTTGCAGGTAGGATGATTCTCAAGCCTCTCATTATTATACTTTCTTGGGTGATAGTGAGCTCATCCTGTAAATTTTTGAATTGTTGGACTACTTTTTTTCCCACATTTTCATCATAATGATGTCTTTGAGGATGAGCATGTCTTTATCTGCAGAGGTATCCGCAATAATCTGTTCAATGGATAGAGCTACCAGCGTGCTGGACCTCACAATGAAGTTGAGATACTCTTCATACTCTTTCGATGTTGAACTGTGGTGATCCAGTGGCAACTCATGAAAATTAATCTGTGGGGTTTTGGTCTTTCCCTGGCTTGTGTTCAATCATATAGTCATTTCTCTTGCAGTCGAAACTCCCACCTCTTGATACAAGGGAGCATCTTAGCTTTCCAGTTTCCAAAAATAGTGAGCAAAGCCTGGTGTTCAGCGATTACAGTGAAACATTTTCCATATAGAAATATGAAAATGATGAAAATGTTTTGCAGTCTACACTACAGTCAGACTGTCCTTTTCCGGCTGAGAATAGGCATGCTGTGTTTCAGACACCCTTCTACTGGCATAGGCCACAATGTGTCTCTGAGCATGCAGATGGCCATTGTCTTGACCAAGAATTTCTCCAGCCCCACCGGGCTCGCATTTACTGTGATCTCAGTATGTATTTTGGGGTCAAAATAGGCCATTCGAGTTGCATTCCCAATCGAATGTTTCATCTCCTTGAAACTTTGATCGCATTCAGCAAACCCCTAGATAGGGAATTCTGCTTTGTTAAGTCTCTCTTTTTTAATTAATTGTTTTATTCAAAAGCTAGGTAGGTACAAAAAATATAGAAAAAAATGAGCATTATTTGCATCAGATAAGAGAAGTTGCATACCAGTACATAGTTCATATTACGGACCACACTTTATACATAATTCGATATAAAAACTCCTTAGACATATCCATATTTACATACGTTGTTTCATTGTTAGGATTTCCCAAACAATCGTTTCCATTACTATGGTCTCAGGCTACTCTTTTAAGATTCCCCCGGAGCTCCTCTATTATTACGCCATTATTATGCCATATCGTCAGCGATTCCCATAGCTTCATACCCTTCTTCCTGACCCTTCAGCCCTTACATTTGTATAGTGCAGTTTTCTGCGCACAGATGCTCAATAGCCGGTGCAGCCACGGCTGGTATGTGGGTGGGTCTGCGTCTTTCCATACAGCGGTGATCAGCAGCCATTCCACAGCTATTGTCATAAAAATGAAATCTCTTTCAGATTAATCTAAGTTGGCCTGGTAATCATATACTAATAGCATCAATACTGGGCTAACAGCAATTTTCTTGTTAATTGTCTGGAACCAAAAGGTCTCTATGCCTTATTTCAGTAATGTGAGTTTACTGCAGGAATAAAACATATGTATACTATCTGCCGGACCCATTTGACATCTGGAGCATTCCCCCACCCAAATAGCTTGGCCGGCGTATACTACAGATTAAACATGGTTTTGTAGTGCTGGACTTTTAAGTTGGCTGATAGTAAGATCTTTATCCCCAGTTCGATGAACATAACCAAGTCAACATCCCCATTGCCCAGCTTTTCTGCCCCTCTTGACTCAGTTTTTTAAACATTATCTGGGAGGGTCTCAATTAGGTCTTGATAGTAATCTTTAATCCTGCTATGTTGGCGATTCGCAGTTTCCAAGATTGGAATTTTATCCAGAATAAGGGAGCCACTATGGAGGCTTTTAAGGCACTTTTGAATCTGTATATATTTGAATTGTGTTCTATTATTAACACCATATCTTTCCATGAGTCCTGCAAATGGGATGATCTCAGTATTATTAAACAGACTTACGATTCTATCTATGCCAGCCGGCTCCCAGTTTCAAGCCATGCCATCATGCAGTGCCTCTGGGACTAGTGAGGAGTACCATAAGGGCGTGTGCCTATTATACCTGGGGATCTTCAACAGCCTGCTAACCTTTTTCCAGACCCTCCAGGCTGCCTTAACACACTTGAACCGCGTCTTCTTGTAGTAACTTGGTTCAAGCTGTCGAAGAAAGAGCCTTTCTGCATCTTTCCCGATGGATATGTGGTATATTGAAGTGAAACCAAAATCATTGTTCCTTGTCTGGCCGGGAGAGAGAAAAGTGCCCATCTGTAATACGGTTGCCTAGTAGTAAAACAGACAATTTGGTACTCCCCATCCACCTCATTTACTAGCAAGCTTCATAGTTTTCAGCGTGAGTCGTGTCTTCTGGTAGCTCCAGATGAAATTTGGGAACATAGCATTCATTTTATTTAAAGTTTCTTCTCCAAGTTCCAGAGGAATTGAGTGAAATAAATATAGTATTTTGGAGAAAATTCAAATTTTTTGTAGATTGGATCTTCCAATTATTTTAACTGTAGTTTATCTAATTGGCTGAGTTCCAAGCATATTTTATCCAGCACTGGGTCAATGTTGATTGCCCACAGTGTATCCATATTGGATTTTATATTAATCCCTAGGTATGTAGCCATATCGACTTTGCGGACATCTTGTGTATGACACTGGGGTGAGCAGATTATTTGCGTTTTCCCCTTATTCAGGAGGCTTCCAGCCTTATTGTTCCAACATGGTGCTTGATGAATATAGCTACCCCTCTGATCATGGAGTTCTGGGTAGAGCATACCACCAGGTCATACCCCCTCATACCAAGAACATCCTAATTGACCCATGGAATATGAATTTCCTGTAAACAGATTAGATCTGGGTTGATTGCCTTTAGTATTTTATACACTTTGTCTCTCTTTTTTTTGTCGTTTAGCCCCCCTACTTTAACAGAACATATCTTAAGTCTATCCATATTTATCTGTAGAGCTTATCCATCTGAGCCATATTGTACTGGGGTTTCCTACCCTCAACTCTTACCCCTAGCCTACCACACCTCCCCCGACCGCCTTGCCCCTGGCCCGCTAACCCTCTCCCCTCCATAGAAGCTTCTAGAATGGGCTAGTATGTGATGGTACAGCTTGGCAGATCAGGAAATGCCCACCCAAGCAAATCTATCATATACAGACGTGTATCTGTTCCCTCTCTGCCCTCCGGAACACTTAAAAAGCGCAGGTTATTACAACGCTGTCGATTTTCCTGTTCCTCCTGATTCCACTGGATATCCACCAATCTGGCCTCATGAGATTCTGTTTGAGCCTAGGCACCTGCTATGTCCTCCGCTGGGGTTCTGGTTCTTGTCTCTGGATCCGTTAGGCGCTCGGTGATATTGTTGCATACTTTAGCGACTTTGCTGACAGTGCCTTGCATCTTTCGAAGAGCAGATTGCGAGCATTGACTGTCCTGTATTTTCTCTTTGCGATGCAACATGATGGATTGAAGGTTGACATCCAGAGTTGAGACAACATTATCTTCAGGCTTTTTCGCTGCTTCTTCTGCAGCAATACCCACCAGTTAGCTAGCTGGTAAATAGTCTCATTTGAGATCTTCTGTCTCTCCTTCTTTTCTTCTTGTTGCCTTTCCTAGTTGCCTTGATATCCTGTGTGTTTTATGCAAAGTTGCAGGAGAATTCATCCCACTGCTATCCCCTAAACTTCCACTTTCGCTTGAGTCTGTAAGTGAGATTGATTCATCTGTGGAGCAAGTATCGTCCAAGAGAGAATAGAAACAATCTGTTGCCTCCAGGTCATTCTCTTTTCTTCTCCCTCTAATTCCTTACTACGTTGTGTTAGCTGCTGCCCTGGCCTTTCTAGAGAATCATGATCGCTTTGTGTGTTTTTCTGTGGGGTTTTTGATTATCTCTTGCTCCCCCTCCTTTCCCTTACTGTCATTGTGGAGAAGGATTTGTCCGGTATTACTCCTTATTAAACTGCCATTTACCCTTTCTCTTCCATCCACCCAAACAGTGGTCTTATACAAGCTTGCCACACCCCTAATATCAGTGTTACCAGTCATGATAGGTGCTCCAGTGGTCTCTGGTGCTGTTGGATGCCAGTTGATGTGATCAGGGCATGCTCCTAAAGAGCTTGACAAAGCTCATTCCCTCCGCTACTCCCCTCCGTATTCACATCAGGGGCAGCAGCGTCTTGAGTTGCTCCATTTCTGAGTCGAGTATGCCTCCTAGCTCCCCTCAGCAGGTCCACCACTGTATGGCTGGGAAGGAGCTGCTAGGGTGCAGCTCCACCTCTCCCCTTATCCTCTAGGGCATTTTCGTTCGGGTCAATCCCGGGCCGCTTCGTCCTGACTGCTGCCCTGCTCCAGAGTTCATCTCCCCATTGGATCATCTCGCGCCATTGGCTGGATCAGTTGCGAGGCTGTCTCTGTCAGCAAGAGTCGCCGAACCTCTTCCATGCGCCCTAGGAGGAGCCACTTTAAGTTTCATCATCACGGGTAGGTGTCCAGGACTGCGTTGAGGGTCATTTGTAGCTTACAGCAGGCAGAGAGCAGCTCCTGTTGTCCTACAATTACCTCACACTTGTTCACCAAGATGTCAGACCACTCCACCAGTGCTCTCTGCAGGACATCCAATGAGGCAAGTAAGGGCACCAGCATTTTTCTTCTCATACCCTATGCTTATGTTGGGCTTCGCTGAGTCATGATGCTGTGAGCTCTAGTGGTCGCCTAGCCGACTGCCATCTTGCTTCTTATAAATTTTATGTAAATGGCGATTTGTTAAATATCTCAATGGGGCACTCGCTGTAGTAAAGTCACAAATGTATCTTGAGCAATAACTGGCCAAGCCTAAGATGGATTACCTTATAGTTACATCTTGCGGGGGCAAGTATATAACAATGCTCGCTCTTAATCCAGGTCAGGAGTCATATCCTCATCACAGAATATATGCCAAAGAATTCAAATTTGGTTTTGTGAAACTCACACTTTGCTGCATTCAGTGGGAAACCGGTATCCGCAAGCAATTGGCACACTTGTGTAAAAGCCTTGTCATGCTCCTTTTGTGTTGTCCCAAATACCAGTATGTCATCAATTGAAAGCATGTGTAACAGGTTGAATTACTCAGCAAATAACATCCTGAAATATCTCCACAGCTAAAGATACTCCAGAACTCAATGTTTTGTATGCAGATTGAGTTGTTCAGGTCAAGATGGGGGAAGACTTTGGCTCCTTTCAGCTCATGATCATGTTCGTTATTTGGGTACCAGGATGTCTGTCTCTTGCGATTACTTTGTTGGCGTGGCACATATCAACACAAATGCGCCCTGCAACTCCACTGTCCTTTTTTTGACACCACGACTATGGGTGAAACCCATGCCATAGGACGGTGGAGTGTTCCATCTTTTCATCTTTCAACTGTATTTCTAGTTCTTTCTCAGTAGCTTCACTCTGCGGTGCTGTTGGGCAACCGGGTAAATGTCCTCATTATTGTGAAGTTGCACTTTCATTTTCTTGAGTCTTCCTAACCTATGAAACAACGACAGGGACCGACTCATGATTTCAGACTGAGCACAGATGTTGTAGTTGAGAGATATCATAGGCCTGGGTGGAGTTTGTGGAGTGACCAAAAATCTCTGAAACGCTATATGGAGTACTGCAAGCAGCAGAGTGGGTTAGGTTGCACCCTTCACTTTGCTTTTTAGTGCTGGGTGTTTGTTCCGAGCTGGAAAATCAGTGCGGACAGCACCATGCTCTGCGCAAGAGGGCACTGCTTATTTTCTGCACCTCGAGTAGATTTTCTACTCGAGCGGCAACTTCCTCAATGTGCATAGATGGTTTCTCTACACAAGAGTTAGCGACCATCCACGACCGCCTGCATTAAGAAATATCACTGGGAGGTGGTTTAGCATTGAATTTTCCTCAGTCATGCTTGCCAACTTAACATTGTCAAGCACGAGCGGAGGATAATGTCCTCTCCGCGGAGGGGAGATTTTCCAAGCTCCGCGTGCTACAAAAAGTGTGGAAAACTCTGCAACACCCTCGAACGGAGCAGAGTTCACCGCCCAGTCCTAGATGTCAGTCCCATGTCAGCAGCATTGGCAAAACTAAGCAGGCATGCACTTGATGAAGTTCCCTGAAGAACATGAATCGGTGCTGGTACTGACATTGCTTTGTGTCTCCTGGTTGCTGTAAATGACCCCTGACTCTGTATCAGATTAGAAGCAGCATACCTTTGTGTTTTTCGGGGTAAGCCATGGTACAGCAGAAAAGTTGTTAAATTACTCTACATGCAAGATATTATTTGGCACACCAATGTCTATAAAGCGGGTTAAGGGTCAACCGTTCACCTTTAATGAAATTGTGGGACAGTGTCCAAAGAACTTTGTCGCTCCATTTGTAGATTTTTTTTTTGACTTTTGATCTTCTTTTCATGCAGCTAATCCCACATGTGCATGTCATTCCTTAGTCGATATCATCAACACACATCCATCTTCTTCACCAGCGCTTGATAATGAAATTGAAGAACCTTTATATGATAAACTTGACACATGATCAACTTTGTTGGGATTCTACCTGTCATAGCTGATGTTGCCTTTTGGCCCTTTGGGCGTTGCGAGAGTCTTTCTGGTACGCTCTGGTGCCCATTTTTTCTTCTTACTGTGACACATTCAGTTTCACTTTTGGTTTACTAACTGCTATGAAGAGATTTTCTTTCCCACAGCCTTTGCAATACTGTCCTGTTTCTGGACATTTACCCCATGGCGAAATATAAACCCACATCAGAAGCATAACTTTTTCTATTTCTGAGGCATTGACTTATGTGCATCTGTTTAGTGTTCAAATGTTTTGAACCATGCAGTCCAACAGATACCGATATTCTGTTTCTTTGCCGTGGTGGCTTCAGGAATGTAGTTGCGGTATACTTTGCACTCTTTCCTACTTCTATTTAGAGTATATGCTGTTCAGGCAGCGTACATTGCACAAGGCGCCACCTGCAACTTTTGCATGCGTCAGCTTCACACCTGAGCCTGGGACATCACATCTAAATCGAGGTCTTGTTGCACTTTAATCACCTGTGCTGGCAAATAAGTTTTATGTTTTTGTACCGGGCCATTGCTGCCTTTGGAATTTGCTTCATATGTATGATGGCTCTTGATAGACCTTGAATCTTTGGTATGTTTTTCCCTTGCCTTTTTTTGCTTCTGATCTCCTGTTTTTGACTGTCTGCTGCAATTTAATTTTGATGGTTATAGGACTCTGGGCACTTTACCACTGCTGACCAGTGCTAAAGTGCAAGTGCTCCCTGTGTAAATTGTATCTGTAATTGGTTTATGCATGATTTGCATATTTGATTTACTAGTAAGCCCCAGTAAACTGCACCATGTGTGCCCAGGGCCTAAAAAATCAAATGCTACTAGTGGGCCTTCAGCACGGATTGTGCCACCCAGATGCGTAGCTTTGCAACCATGTCTCAGAACTGCCAATGCAGTGTCTGTGTGGGCAGATTTAAATTGCCATATCGACCTGGCAGGGGCACCTACTTGCCAGGCCCAAACATTCCCTTTTACTACATGTAAGGCACCCCTAAGGTAGGCCCAAGGTAGCCATGTGGGCGGGGTGCAGTGTATTTAAAAGGTAGGACATGTACTGGTGTGTTTTTTATGTCCTGATAGTGAAGTACTTCCAATGTCATTTTTCACTATTGCAAGACCTTCCTCTCCTATAGGTTATTATTGGAGCTACCTTGTAACCTCTTACAAGTGTAACTTCCAATTGGTAAGAGATACTTCCAATTGGTAAGAGATAGAGATTTGGAGTTTGGGGGTCCCTAAACTAACACTTTAAAAATGCATCTTTTAGTAAAGTTGGGTTTTAAGTTGTGTGTTTGAAAATGCTACTACTAGAAAACAAGCATTTTCTTGCTTTTCCATTCTGTGGCTCTTCCTGCCTGTGAAGTCCACTTCTGAGAGTGGTTGACAGTTAGGCTGTTTGTACATTCACTCTAAACAGTCACACTAAGGTAGCTGAGGTGTGCACTAAGGTAGCTGAGGTGTGCCCTACATGTCCTGATGGCCCATCACTAGGTCGATGGGTCTTCCTGGGCTAGAGTGGCGGGAGGAGTTGTCACTGACAACTGAATAGGGCTGTGTGAGGTTAAGGACACCCCTTAGCAAGAACTGCAGCACACGTATGGAGTTGTTGAAAGTGGGTTTAATGTAAGATGCATCCATAGTACAGAGACGGCTTTAGTCGAAATATCGGAGGCTATTCGGGAGTGCCTTGACGGGGGTGGCAGAGCGGCTCTAATTTTATTGGACCTCTCTGCTGCCTTCGATACGGTGCCTCACTCCCTTCTACTCTCCAGACTAGCCGATATTGGTATTACTGGCTCCGCATTTGACTGGCTGACCTCATTTTTAAATAATCGCACGCAACAAGTTTGGTTGCCCCCTTTTGCTTCCACTCCTAAATTGCTTTCGACTGGTGTTCCTCAGGGGTCTATGTTAAGCCCTTTGCTTTTCAATATTTATCTTACCCCTTTGATCTACCTGGCTGAACAGTTAGGGGCAAAAATTATGGCGTACGCCGACGATACGCAATTGCTGTTTACCTGGCCCAAAGATAATTTAGATACGTCGGCGGCCCAATTATGCCTATCTTCTGTCTTCAAATGGTTAGCTAATGCCCAGTTAAAATGTAATGAAAGCAAATCCGAGATCCTGTTATATGGTTCTTTCCCTGAGGATTTTAATGACTGTCTTTGGCCCACCGACCTACCCCCTCCAAAAGCTGCTTCGGGCCCAGTGAAGAATTTGGGGGTTTGGTTCGGTAAGAACCTTAAGTTTGAAGACCATATAAATAAAATTACTGGAGTCTGCTTTTTCACTTTAAAAACTGTGCGCAGGTTTTTCCCTCTATTACCGAAAGAAGCTAAAGAGACTGTCATACGGGCATTAATACTCTCCCGGTTAGACTACGCTAATGGACTGTTTTCTGGCCTACCGGCTTATCTGATTCACCGCCTTCAGGTTATTCAGAACGCCGCCGCCAGACTTCTGTTCAATGTCCCAAGGCGTTCCAGTGCTCGACCTCTTCTTCGTGCTTTGCACTGGCTTCCTGTTGCCCACAGGATTTTGTTTAAAATCCTAGTGTTGGCGTATCGAGCCATACATCACACTGGGCCTGTCTACCTGAGAAATAGGTTTTCCCTATATGTCCCGAATCGTCCTTTACGCTCGGCCAACTTGTGCCAAATGGCTGTCCCTAAATTTAAATATTGCAGACTTGGCGGTCAATCGATCTCAGTGAGAGCAGCGAAATCTTGGAATACTTTACCCCTTCATTTAAAAACTGCACCGACTCTCTGTTCCTTTAAGAAGAGTCTAAAAACCCATCTTTTTAATATTATAGCCTAAATTTCCCCACTCCTGGTACTCCTTGACATTTACGCTCACCTAGTCTGCTCTGCCTTCAACGCGCCAGGATACTATTTTCTTAGTAATAGAGCGCGATATAAAAGCCTTAATAATAATAATAATAATAATAATAATAATAGAGACCTCATCCTCCAGGTCCAAACTGTAACTGTAACTCTCAAACATGAACATTTCTATCATGGATTACATTCTGGAAAAGAACATGAATACTTAGCAACACAGGTGGAACATGGCGAACACTAGAACACCCCATCACCTCCCCCTTGCAAAACCCAAAGAAAGTAAAATACAAAACCTAACGGTACAAAGCATAAAAGAAATACCAATATGGAATAAATATTACATTACAGTTTTAAAGAAAAACAGTCCTGTAAGTGTAGGGGCGCCCTTTTCACTCTAATGGACTTTCTCCCAACATCTTGTGTAGCAGGGGGCACACTTTTCACTTGAATGGACTTTCTCCTAACATCTCGTGTAGCAGGAGCCACTTCCTCACACATTCTGTGCAGTTGACATTTAACAATCCTGTTAAGATTCCAGACTCTATGATCCTGAGTTTTGGTCGCATTACCCAACAGCTTGATGAGCTTCATAGGCTGTTCAAACTTCGACTTTCCCATTCTTCTTTTAGGTAATTGTACCCTAACCCAGTCTCCAACCACAAAAAACATTTTCTTCACAGATTTCCTCACATTGAAGCACATGTTCCTCTTTTCCATGTTTTTCCAACTCTCACTCCTTCCACCCCTCAGTGCAGTCCACAGCACAGCCTGCCTCCCTTCTTCTAAAAATAACCCATAACTGAGTCACCTCAGTGTTGATAGCTCTACCTTTGAACCACTTAAAGGTCGCAACACCAGTGTAGGGATGTGGGGTGAACCTAAACTCACACACTTTTTTCTTTACTGCTTTTTCCCGGTCATTGCCTGAGATTACAGCTAGCTGAATTGCCTCTTTAAGCACCTTAACAAACCTTTCTACAACACCATTGCATTCTGGATGGTAACAAAGCAACCCGTTTATGTTTAATGCCTGCCTCACGTAAGAACTCTTCCACCACAAGAGAGATGAATTGGACACCATTGTAAGACAAGATGGAGGCTGATAACCCTTGCCTCTTAAAAAGGTCCTCCAAAAAGTTATTAACTACCCCAGATTCTACAGAGTTGACAATCTTAACCTCAGGCCACGTGGAGAACATGTCATGACAGACTAAAACACAGCGTTCCTGTGACCTCAACTTCACTGGACCCAAAATGTCCACAGCAATGTCCACCCAGGAACCACTCACTTGTTTTCTGACAATCATGGGCTGCGTCCTACACTTGAGTATTTTGTCACTACACACACACACACACACAGCAATCATGCACAACGCTTTTGATGTGCACTTCCATGGCAGGCCACCAGTAGGGTAGGCCTCCGTAATCCTTACCTTAGTCTTGGTTATGCCCACATGTCTCGCATGGGCTTTTGCCACAAGCTTGTCTCTCAAATCCTCAGGCACCACTAACCTGCTTCCCTTCATGAGCAAACCATTCAACACAGCTAACTTATCCTTTACAAACTAAAAACCCTTCAGCTGCTCATTACAATGTTGTTTCTCACCCCGTACTTCACGTGCATTGACCATAACTTGTTGTAATGTGGAATAGCACTCAGACTATCCATCCATCCAGCTTCAGTAATGATACCTTTACTAAACAGAAAAAGTATTCTTCCTCAATCTCCTCACCAGCAAAGAATTCACTAGTATTCCAGCAAATCAGGGTGTCCAGACAACCAAGATCCTAGACAGACAATCAGCCAAAATATTCTTTGACCCTGGTAAATACGATACATCAAACTCAAATTCTTGTAAGGCAACAACCCATTTTCTTATTCTATGTGAGACAAAGTCTACACCATTCTTCCCGGAAACCTCTTTTAGGGGTTTGTAATCTGAAATGATGCCAAAATGCCTGCCCCACAGAATTTTCTTATGTTTGTGAATTGACTAGTAAACACCCAGCGCATCTTTTCCCACCACTGAGTAGTTACATTCTGCTCCCCTCAGAGGTCTTACAATGAATAAAATAATGTTCTCTGAATCTTCCCCATTTTGTAGCAACGCTAAACCTAACCCCTTAGAAATTGCATCAGCCATAATATATGATTCCTCGGAAGGATAACAACTTGTCAAATTAGGAGCCTCATTCAAGCATTTCTTGACCAGATCAAACTTATCACAACATGTTTGTTTCCATAGAAATTCACATCCTTTCTTCAAAAGCTCTCTCATGCACTCAGTCGTCTGCGCAAGGTTAGGAACACATTTATTATAAAACTCTGCCATACCTAAGAACTTCACTAGTTCATCTTTGTTTCCAGGATAGTTGAGATGAGAAATGGTGTTCACTAAAGAGGGTTTCAGTTTAATGCCGGACCCATATGCCAAATGCCCCAAATACTCTATATCACCCACATCAAAATTGCATTTGTCCAATCTCAGCATCAGCCAGAGTCTTGTAACATGCATAACCCTTCTGCCAACCTTTTATTATGTTCTTCCAAATCCACACCATGAACAAGCACATCATCCTGATAGATCTTGATGCCATTAATACCCTTCAGAACATTCTCCATCACCATCTGAAACACAGAGACTGCAGAGATGAGACCAAACAGCATCCTGAGAAACCTAAAAATTCCAAATGGTGTAATAAAAGCTGTAAGCTCTTGACAAGAGGGATGACATTTGACTTCGTGGTAAGACGAGTACAGATCCAATGTTGAAAAATGTGTGGCACTGCACAGAAAAGACAACATTTCAGAAATATTAGGAAGAAGGTAATGGTCCACCACCACAGCCTTGTTCAGTTCCCTCAAGTCAATGCACAACCTGGCCTCCCAATTGGCCTTGTGGGCCATAACCACCAGGGAAACCTATTCAGTTGCTTCAACTTCTTGTATGACCCCATTCTTCAATAACTTGTTGTTACGATTGGAGCGGGTTGCGGCGCAGGAGAGATAGGTAATAGACGTGCTCTTGGTAATTTAGGCTTTATTGTGGCAAACAGTTGATCCGTACAGCTTTTACGGGCAGGGTATTTCCTTGGTGACCGGCTTCTACTCCTGCGTCTATGGACGGTCTTTTCCTTCTTCCGTGACCCTTCCGGTCTTCGGACAGGCGGTTCCTCCTCCTCCGAGTCCGTCCCGACTGGCGGAGTGGCTCTCCAGCGATCACCCAGTCCGAGGGAGGAAAGAGAGAGAGACAGTGTCAGGTGCTGTACAACTTCGCACACGGTGTAGGGTAGGGGAAGTGAGGGGACTCCCAGTGCTCAGTTTAACGCGTGAACGGCAGTGAAGGGTGATTAACGAATCCCCTTTTAAACTATACGTCCCTCGGGGTTGTACCTGACGTACGCTGCCCTCCTACCCAGCCCCTGAAACGATCACGTACCTGGAGGAGCCACGCACCTCCCCTGGGTGAGTGGCTGGGCGGCTCGCGGAAACGGTGGCCTCCTGGCTTTCCTCCGTCCTGGGCAGGCGCCGACTCTGCTCGCTTTTCGTCTCCAGTCGTCCGACTCTCCACCTCTTCTCCTGCTTCTCGAGTCTCCAGGTTTGCCGAGCCGTCTCGCGTTATCTCCTTCTGATCGTCGATCTTCCTCCGTTCTGATCCTTCCTCCTCCTCCGGAATCTTCGTCGTCCTCCTTCCTCTTTCGCCTTCTGTCCTCCAGGTGAACAAGCACACCTGGGAGGCTTCGGCTTCTCCTTTTGAAGGGCAGGGCTGAAACGCTGACTCCTCCCACTCGGTGTTGTCCTCGCAGTTAAAGGGCCAGTCCCTAGCGTTCGGCTCAGACCAGGTTGTCGCTGGTTCCTGTGGTTGAGACATAGAGAGAGGAGGGGAGGGGGTAAAAGTTAAGTCGGACCTTCCCTGGTGTGTTCCTGGGCCGATGGGTAGACCCGCACCGATATCCTGTGTGCCCCGACTGTACACCCCGTTACACACCTCCCCCCTAGGACGCTCCCGATCGGGGAGCGGATGTCGTGAGAGGTAGTCCGCATTAATGTTTTCAGTCCCCTTCTTATGGTGCACTGTAAACGAAAATGGCTGGAGCGCCAGGAACCAGCGCATGACCCTGGCATTGTTGGACTTGTTTCTAGACATCCACAAGAGGGGAGCGTGGTCAGTGTACAGGTGGAACGGTCGGCCCTCGAGGTAGTAGGCCAGTTTCTCAATAGCCCATCGTACCGCTAAACACTCCTTTTCAATTGTGGCATATTTCAATTCTCTGGGGAAGAGCTTTCGGCTGACATAAACGACAGGGTGCTCCAGCCGTCCTTGCCTATCTGTGACAGAACGGCACCTATGCCGTATTCCGAGGCATCGGTATGGAGGAGAAATGGGACAGAAAAATCCGGGGAGGCCAGGACGGGGGTCGTGGTAATGATGCGTTTCAGGTGGGAGAAGGCATCGGCCATGCCCTCAGTGGGCTTAATGGGAGTGGTGGATTTCCCTGGATGGCGTAGGGCGTCTGTAAGGGGGGCGGCAATGTCTGCAAAGAGAGGGATGAACCTTCTGTAATACCCCACCAATCCTAGGAAGGCCCTCAACTCTTTCCTGGTGGAGGGGAAAGGTGTATCCGCTATGGCCGGACTTTCTCAATCTGGGGCTCAATCATGCCATGTCCCAGTACATATCCGAGGTACTTCACCTTCTGGTAGGCCAGTCTCGATTTCTTGGAGTTCACTCTTAGTCCGGCTTTCTCTAGTTCTTGAAACACCAGATGGATGTGTAGCAAATGTTCCTCCCAGGTCTTGCTGTGGATGACTATATCGTCCAAGTAGGCTGATGCCATGGAAGCTACAGGGGCGAGAACGGTGTTCATCAGTCTCTGGAAGGTGGCGGGAGCCCCATGTAGCCCGAACGGGAGGACGGTAAATTCATAATGCCCTTCGTGGGTGCTGAAGGCGGTCTTTTTCTTGTCCTCCTCCCGTAATGGCACCTGCCAATATCCTTTTGTGAGGTCAAGTGTAGTGATATATCGGGCTTCACCAAGGCGTTCTATGAGTTCATCCACTCGTGGAATCGGGTAGGCGTCAAATTCCGAAATCTCATTGAGGGCTCGAAAGTCCATACAAAAACGCCGACTACCGTCCGGCTTTGGGATCATGACGATCGGGCTAGACCATTGGCTGGTGGACGGTCTTACCACCCCTAGTCCCAACATGTCCTGTACCTCTTTCTTTATGGCATGTCTTCGGGCTTCGGGAACTCTGTAAGGTTTGATGTTAATGACTTTTCCGGGAGGAGTGTTTATTCGATGCTCTGCCAGGTGGGTCAGTCCGGGCTGGTCTGAGAACAGTCCCTCATGCCGGTGGAGGACGGTTTGAATATCCTTCCTTTGTGCTTGTGTTAACTCATCATTGATGTGTAGTTGGTCTTGAGTGGAAGGGGACGTATTCCTGCCAGTCAGGACTCGTACGTCGGATGCGGGCGGTGCTCCCAACCATTTTTTTAGGGAGTTGATGTGGTAGGTTTGCGTTTTTCGGGGTCCGACTTGTAGTTCATAGGTGGTATTCCCAATGGTACGTACGACTTGAAAAGGTCCTGTCCAACTGGCACGGAACTTCTGAGTGGAGGAGGGCAATAATACGAGAGCCCATTCCCCTATCTTCAACTGTCTCCACTTCTTGCCTTTATCGTAGCACAGTTTTTGTTTCTGTTGACTGTTCCCCATGTTAGCATAGGCCAGGTCTCGGAGCTTTCCTAGTTTGGATTTAAGGCTCCGGGCGTAGTCCAGGGTGGCTGCGGTTTCTTCCGGAACCTCGTTTTCCCACGCTTCCCTTGTCATCTCCATCAGGGAGCGGGGTTGTCGACCATACAAAAGCTCAAACGATGATACGCCGAGACTGCTTTGGCATTGCCCTCTTATCACATATAGAGCCAAGGGAAGTATCTGGTCCCATTCACTCCCATTCACTTCCATCATTTTCCGCAATGTTGTCTTCAAGGTGCGGTTATAGCGCTCAACGAGGCCATCCGTCTGCGGATGGTAGGCAGAGGTCCTGATCTGGTGCACGTCCAGACACTTGCACACTTCTTTCATCAGCCGTGATACGAACGGGGTCCCCTGATCCGTTAGTAATTCCTTTGGGAATCCCACACGGCTAAATAGTTCGATCATTCTGTCCGCGACTTGTTTCGTCGTGGTAGCCGTGAGGGGGAAAGCCTCGGGGAACCTCGTGGCATAATCCACCAGAACTAGTACATACTGGTGTCCTTTTCGGGTTTTTGGTAAGGGTCCGATGATGTCCATACCGACTCGCTCAAATGGTTTCCCGATAATGGGGAGAGGTTGGAGAGGCACTGCCGGGGGTCTTGTCATGTTCATGGTTTGGCATATGGTGCACTCCTGGCAATAGCGTTGAGCGTCCTTATATATACCGGGCCAGTAAAAAAACCGTAAGTTCATCTGCGTTGTCTTTTCGCTCCCGGTGTGCCCGGCTACTAGGTGGGTGTGGGCGAAAAAGAGAATTTGTTCTCGGTAGGATACCGGGACCAAAAGTTGCTCAGGGTCATCCTCCTTAGCCTGCCGGTATAGTAGCTCTTTGGAGATGAGAAAACGGGGGTATCTGGGGTGAGGGTCGTCCATCTCACGGTGGGCCTGCTCCCAGGCATTAAGGAGGGTGGTGTCATTGATTTGTGCGAATTTGAAACTCCGGTCCATTACCCAGGGTTCCGGTGTCAAAAGTGCCGGCTTCACTGACTGTCTGCTTGGTTCCCCAGTTCCCAGACTCTGTCTGAACCAGTGAAGAAAACGTGGATTGTCAGTCCCTATGATCAACGGCTCAGGGAGGGTATCGAGAACACCTACTCTCACTCGCTGTTGGGGCCCTCCCTTGGGGACTATGGGAATTAGGGCAAGGGGGTATGTCCTAACGTCCCCATGTACACACCTTATTGCCACGTTTTGGTTCTCGAGGTATTGAGACCTTAACACATGAGGGGCCTGAATAACAGACTGCCTGCACCCTGAGTCTAAGAGAGCCTGAATGACCACTCCGTTCACCTGCACACTCACCCTATATGTGCTCCCCATCTCCGCGGAGTACAGCACGGTCCGTGGCAGGTATCCCACCTCCATCGGTTCCTCTTGGGTTTTCTTCGTGGGGCAGAACCGGGCGATGTGGCCCCAGTTCCCACAATCAAAGCATTGGGGTCCAGAGCTAGATGGACCCTCCGGTTTCCAGCTACGGGGCTTCGGAGGGTCGACGGGTCTCTGGACGGGGCGCCTCTCGGGTTTCAGGGCCGGCTTTGGATGGCGCTCACTTTCCCACCCTGTGGAGCGGGGTTGGGCTCTGGAAAAGGTAGTGGCCATCTCCACGGCTTCCGCAGTCGTTAGATTGTGGTGTTGGCGCAGCCACCGCTGCGTCGCATAGGGAAGGGCTTCCAGGAATTGTTCGAGATATATGCGGTCCATAATCTCGGTCTTGGTGCTAGTGTTAGGGGTCAGCCATTTATCGGCGGCCATTTTCAGTCTCACGAATAGGGTTTTCGGGGTCTCTCCTGGGGTGCCCGCATTCTTTCCGAAATCGTATCCGGTAGGCCTCAGTGTCCAACCCTAGGTGATCAAGGATTAACTTTTTTATCTCTTGATAGGTCGTATCCCCGTTAGGATTAGCGACCTGGTATGCGGCTTGGGCCTCCCCTGAGAGGAGGGGTGCCAAGAAGAAGGGCCATTTGCTGATGGGCCAGCCACAGGCCCTTGCGGCCCTTTCAAAGTTTAGCAAGAAAGCATCTGGGTCGTCTCCAGTATGATATTTCTGTAGAGCCACTGCAGAGGAGCCATGTGGGATTGTTCCTTCACCTCTAGTTCCCCCGGTGGCGACGGGATCTACCCAGGGCTGTTGAGACTCCTTCCGGGCGGCTAGGGCTTTCTTTAGTATCTCCCGGTCAGCCTGGGCGGACGTCAGTTGCTGTTCCGCCACCCAGCCGAGCTTCTCCTGTCCTTTCACGAGTTCTTGTAGTATGGTTTCCATCTCTGTGTCGAGATTCAGAGTGCCCGCATTCTCCACCACTGTTACGATTGGAGCGGGTTGCGGCGCAGGAGAGATAGGTAATAGACGTGCTCTTGGTAATTTAGGCTTTATTGTGGCAAACAGTTGATCCGTACAGCTTTTACGGGCAGGGTATTTCCTTGGTGACCGGCTTCTACTCCTGCGTCTATGGACGGTCTTTTCCTTCTTCCGTGACCCTTCCGGTCTTCGGACAGGCGGTTCCTCCTCCTCCGAGTCCGTCCCGACTGGCGGAGTGGCTCTCCAGCGATCACCCAGTCCGAGGGAGGAAAGAGAGAGAGACAGTGTCAGGTGCTGTACAACTTCGCACACGGTGTAGGGTAGGGGAAGTGAGGGGACTCCCAGTGCTCAGTTTAACGCGTGAACGGCAGTGAAGGGTGATTAACGAATCCCCTTTTAAACTATACGTCCCTCGGGGTTGTACCTGACGTACGCTGCCCTCCTACCCAGCCCCTGAAACGATCACGTACCTGGAGGAGCCACGCACCTCCCCTGGGTGAGTGGCTGGGCGGCTCGCGGAAACGGTGGCCTCCTGGCTTTCCTCCGTCCTGGGCAGGCGCCGACTCTGCTCGCTTTTCGTCTCCAGTCGTCCGACTCTCCACCTCTTCTCCTGCTTCTCGAGTCTCCAGGTTTGCCGAGCCGTCTCGCGTTATCTCCTTCTGATCGTCGATCTTCCTCCGTTCTGATCCTTCCTCCTCCTCCGGAATCTTCGTCGTCCTCCTTCCTCTTTCGCCTTCTGTCCTCCAGGTGAACAAGCACACCTGAGAGGCTTCGGCTTCTCCTTTTGAAGGGCAGGGCTGAAACGCTGACTCCTCCCACTCGGTGTTGTCCTCGCAGTTAAAGGGCCAGTCCCTAGCGTTCGGCTCAGACCAGGTTGTCGCTGGTTCCTGTGGTTGAGACATAGAGAGAGGAGGGGAGGGGGTAAAAGTTAAGTCGGACCTTCCCTGGTGTGTTCCTGGGCCGATGGGTAGACCCGCACCGATATCCTGTGTGCCCCGACTGTACACCCCGTTACACTTGTCCAACGCTGCTCTCATGCGGTTCTTAACAAATAACGGTTCATTACTAACTTTTGCTACTTTTGGAGTGGCATCGGACAACCTAACCCATTCCCAATAACCTTCGGAAACTTTGTGACCCAAGTCTCACCACCACCACTCACAGTTTCAACAACAGGTAAGTCTCTTAGACACACAGAGGGAGATTCATTGGGACCCAAGTACACATGTGATTCCCGCTGGTGACACCAACTAATGAGAGTCACCTTTCATTGTGACATAAATCTTCCCTGGAACAATACTACCTTTGAATTCAATGGTGCCCCCCAAAAAAAACAACAGGTCAATGACTTCACCACCAGAACCCCTTGGTATGATATCAGTTTTGTTCAGCTCCACCTTTCCAGTGAGCTGTTTTGCGTGGAAAACTTTTGGAATGAGTGTAATTTTAGAACCAGAGTCAACCAGCATATTAACAGACTTGTCGTTAATTAGCATAAATTCAAAAGGTCACTCAACAGCCCGATCTGTGAACTGAGTAATGACAACCTCCTGGTAAGATTGATCATAAATGTCAACCTCTCCAACCTTCTTCTGATCTTTGTTGGATCTGCAACACTTTGAGAAATATCCCTTTTTCTTGCAAAGAGAGCAGACGACTTTCCACCCTGGGCAATCCTTAAAGTTTGCCATGTGACCTGAATTCCCACACTTGAAACATTTACCCTGAAATGTTTTAACATTTGTGAAAGAGTGGGAGGCTTTCCTTACTCCAGAGGTACTGTCAGAAGTAGGTTTGTGTGACTTATCAGAGGATTAAACCCTCACTTCCTTGACTACCTCACTCTCACTCCTAGAAACATGGGCATCCTTGCAAATAGCATCAACACAAGCTTGAGAATGCTTATGCATTTTCAGGATGGTAATTACCTCTTGTATTGGAGGATTATCTTTTTGCCAGAAACTATCTTTGGCTTTATCAATAGTACAACCTAGCATTAACTTTTCACTTAACCTTTCTTCTAAACTTGCTCCAAAGGAACACGTTGATGCTAGTTTATGCAACGCCATGATGTACTGTTCAACAGACTCCTCTTGTCTTTGCATCCTCTTCCTAAAGTGAGAACGCTCCAAAATCATGCTCACCTTGGGAAGATAATGCAAGACTATTTTTATGCAAATCTCGTACTCATTCAATGTCGAAGATTCATTGTCCGGGAGATCTGGGAGATGTTTGAACACCTCTTGCCCCTCAGAGCCTAAACAATGTAATAACAAAGATTTCCTCTCTGAGCTCAATGATGTGCCGCAAACTCTGGCATAGTTAGAGAATACTTTCTTCCACTTTGGCCAGGGTATAGAGGGATGCTCTGGAGAGGATAAAAAAATGGAGGTGCTGTAACATTTTGCATACAAAACAGGTGATGGACCGAATGTGGATCAATGTCACACATTCACCCCAGTCAAAAGATCTGGGCCCAAATCCATCGTTTTTTTGCACTCCACACCACCCTGGGTTAGAAAATGGCGATATGCAAATCAGCTCTGACCCTGTGCCCCATGGGAACAGTCCAGTCTGAACTACAAAAGCCATGTCCTTCCCAGAACAGAATCAAGCTTCCGAGGACCGGACCGGTTTCGAGGTAACACCTCTCATCAGCCCGGCTAGCTTGACTCCAATGGTGTGGAGTGCCTGGGACCCACGTCTGAGCATCCCCAGCGCACTTATGGCGGTATTGCAAACAAAACAGGTGATGGACCGAATGTGGATCAATGTCACACATTCACCCCAGTCAAAAGATCTGGGCCCAAATCCATCGTTTTTTTGCACTCCACACCACCCTGGGTTAGACAATGGCGATATGCAAATCAGCTCTGACCCTGTGCCCCATGGGAACAGTCCAGTCTGAACTACAAAAGCCATGTCCTTCCCAGAACGGAATCAAGCATCCGAGGACCGGACCGGTTTCGAGGTAACACCTCTCATCAGCCCGGCTAGCTTGACTCCAGTGGTGTGGAGTGCCTGGGACCCACGTCTGAGCATCCCCAGCGCACTTATGGCGGTATTGCAAACAAAACAGGTGATGGACCGAATGTGGATCAATGTCACATATTCACCCCAGTCAAAAGATCTGGGCCCAAATCCATCGTTTTTTTGCACTCCACACCACCCTGGGTTAGACAATGGCGATATGCAAATCAGCTCTGACCCTGTGCCCCATGGGAACAGTCCAGTCTGAACTACAAAAGCTATGTCCTTCCCAGAACGGAATCAAGCATCCGAGGACCGGACCGGTTTCTAGGTAACACCTCTCATCAGCCCGGCTAGCTTGACTCCAGTGGTGTGGAGTTCCTGGGACCCACGTCTGAGCATCCCCAGTGCACTTATGGCGGTATTGCAAACAAAACAGGTGATGGACCGAATGTGGATCAATGTCACACATTCACCCCAGTCAAAAGATCTGGGCCCAAATCCATCGTTTTTTTGCACTCCACACCACCCTGGGTTAGACAATGGCGATATGCAAATCAGCTCTGACCCTGTGCCCCATGGGAACAGTCCAGTCTGAACTACAAAATCCATGTCCTTCCCAGAACGGAATCAAGCATCCGAGGACTGGGAAGAATGTGTGACATTGATCCACATTCGGTCCATCACCTGTTTTGTTTGCAATACCGCCATAAGTGCGCTGGGGATGCTCAGACGTGGGTCCCAGGCACTCCACACCACTGGAGTCAAGCTAGCCGGGCTGATGAGAGGTGTTACCTCGAAACCGGTCCGGTCCTCGGATGCTTGATTCCGTTCTGGGAAGGACATGGCTTTTGTAGTTCGGACTGGACTGTTCCCATGGGGCACAGGGTCAGAGCTGATTTGCATATCGCCATTGTCTAACCCAGGGTGGTGTGGAGTGCAAAAAAACGATGGATTTGGGCCCAGATCTTTTGACTGGGATGAATGTGTGACATTGATCCACATTCGGTCCATCACCTGTTTTGTTTGCAATACCGCCATAAGTGCGCTGGGGATGCTCAGACGTGGGTCCCAGGCACTCCACACCACTGGAGTCAAGCTAGCCGGGCTGATGAGAGGTGTTACCTCGAAACCGGTCCGGTCCTCGGATGCTTGATTCCGTTCTGGGAAGGACATGGCTTTTGTTGTTCGGACTGGACTGTTCCCATGGGGCACAGGGTCAGAGCTGATTTGCATATCGCCATTGTCTAACCCAGGGTGGTGTGGAGTGCAAAAAAACGATGGATTTGGGCCCAGATCTTTTGACTGGGATGAATGTGTGACATTGATCCACATTCGGTCCATCACCTGTTTTGTTTGCAATACCGCCATAAGTGCGCTGGGGATGCTCAGACGTGGGTCCCAGGCACTCCACACCACTGGAGTCAAGCTAGCCGGGCTGATGAGAGGTGTTACCTCGAAACCGGTCCGGTCCTCGGATGCTTGATTCCGTTCTGGGAAGGACATGGCTTTTGTAGTTCGGACTGGACTGTTCCCATGGGGCACAGGGTCAGAGCTGATTTGCATATCGCCATTGTCTAACCCAGGGTGGTGTGGAGTGCAAAAAAACGATGGATTTGGGCCCAGATCTTTTGACTGGGATGAATGTGTGACATTGATCCACATTCGGTCCATCACCTGTTTTGTTTGCAATACCGCCATAAGTGCGCTGGGGATGCTCAGACGTGGGTCCCAGGCACTCCACACCACTGGAGTCAAGCTAGCCGGGCTGATGAGAGGTGTTACCTCGAAACCGGTCCGGTCCTCGGATGCTTGATTCCGTTCTGGGAAGGACATGGCTTTTGTAGTTCGGACTGGACTGTTCCCATAGGGCACAGGGTCAGAGCTGATTTGCATATCGCCATTGTCTAACCCAGGGTGGTGTGGAGTGCAAAAAAACGATGGATTTGGGCCCAGATCTTTTGACTGGGATGAATGTGTGACATTGATCCACATTCGGTCCATCACCTGTTTTGTTTGTAACATTTTGCATGGCAGATTGCAGAAGATTCTACACACTTGAGAAGGCAAATTGTACCACTAACAGATACATAGCACACAGTAATGTAAGATGATAATGTAAAAGAAAATAACAGAAAGCAGAGGAACTATGCTGGAGCTTTGAAGAAGCACTTATTGTTATGGATAATGATGATCTACCACTGTGCAATGCAGATCAGCGTGAACAGTATTTAAAAGAAACAGAGCCCACAACGTTACCAGTAAGTAGAGACAAGTCGAAGTCTGATCTGCCACCAAGCCGTGCAAATCAGCACAATCGATGTCAAAATCTGTTTGGAACAGATGCCCCTGACCCAGCTTCGTGAATGAGAGCCAGAGTGAAACAAAGCCAGTGGTCAGGCACAGCGTTTCATCCAATCTGCAACTGAGCTGTGCAGATCAGCGTAACAACCAACAAAATAGCAGCTTAAATGCTGCGATGTAGAAATGTGAATGCGAGGCCTGCGTAAGGGTGAAGGAAGCGAAGAGCAACTTTACCCTAGAATCGCTGCAATATCACAGAAAAATGAAGCAGAGGTAGGCAGGATCAGGCAGTTCAAAATGGCATCAACGTAAATGGTGTTTGCGTAAGGACGCTGTGTTATTAAAACAAAATGGAGGGCAGCAGAGTCAGGCAGGGTCAGGCGTATCTCTGTGCTCTTTTCGGCAAAATGAAAGGCAGCAGAGTCAGGCAGGGTCCGGCGCTTCAATGTGGCTGCAACACAAAGCTTGGGTAAGGGTGCTGCATTATTGAAACAAAATGAAGGACAGCAGAGTCAGGCCTATTTTGTGCTCTTTTAGACCAAATGAAAAGCAGTAGAGTCAGGCAGGGTCAGGCGCTTCGCTAGCCAATGAGCAACAAAACAGGGAGAAAAATCAGGCAGCGCCAGACAGGTATTCGCCACGCATCCAAAATAACTATCATGAAGCTCCAAAAGCACTGAGGGCGGAATTCCAAAGCAGGCACCCTGCACACACCAGGCTCACTCGAAAAGTACCTGACAGAGAAGCGCAGGCCGAGAACCAGAGAAAGCGATGTTCGATAGGTGTTCCAGTGAATTCAGCGAAGGTAAGGAAGTATCATGCAGGGATTGTAGCGATGGCAGTGACACCTCAATTTGCCGACTTGAGGTCTCTTTGAGGAAGAAGCTTGTAGTTTTCACTTGTCCCCAAAATGAGGTGAAGGGTACCCCTTAGCAAGAACTGAACCACACAAATAGAGTTGTTGAAAGTGGGTTTAATGTTTCCTGGGCAACTAGCACTATCGTCCTAATCTTTAAAAAGGGAGACAGGTCAGAACCAGTTAACTACCGCCCGATCTCCCTCTTGGATAACACCTTTAAAATTTTGGGACGAGTAATTTATAACAGGGTGCTTGAATGGACTGAAGACACAGACTTACTGGACCCGCGCCAGATGGGATTCCGGAGTGGGGTGGGGACAGTGGAGCAATGCTTGAACTTAAAACTGATAATTGATAAGTATAGTATTGCTCGATCCTCCCCTACCTACCTTGCTTTTATGGATCTTTCATCCGCTTTTGATCTAGTGAATAGATCCAAACTCTGGACAATCTTATTGAACTACGGGTTAGACGATGCCCTTGTCGGCTTCCTGGCCTGTCTCCATACTGGAATTCAAAAAAGGAGGTACCCCTGGTATATATAACAGGGAAGGGGGTATTAGTATCAGCAAAAACAAGAGTCCCTGTTCAAACAGTGGTAGGCTAGAGTGGCCGGACAGAATAATGCTAAACGGGGTAGGAGATATATAAATGGTTCTCCCTATATTCTTTCACTCATAACAACCTATGTGAGCAGGCAAAGAATGAACATTCACACAAGATTATCCAAAAGTATACTCAAAGGGTCAATTATTGTTGGTTACAAAAAATAATACAATTTATTACCTCCCAACTTGGGTTACATTCTAAAACATCATAAAAACATTAGGATTAAAAACCACCAGCGGTGGTGAGACAGTGAATATGTAGTTGAATCAAAAGTGAACAAAAAACTTGACGCGGCGTTTCGGTGTTTTCTAAGTCTTCACACCTTCTTCAGGACTTTTGTAACATATTGACTCAATATCTGATTTAATGCGAAAAAGGATTAAAATTTCCTTCCATCTAGATTTGGATTGCTTGTATTATTGGACATGGCGATTCGAATCGCCATGAAGTTTGCAGCACGGAGGAGCAGGGAGGCCGGATTTTAAACTCGAGACTACTTCGCTAAAGTAAGAAGGTGAAGCCTGCGACAAAGAGAGTGTCGCCCTTTTGATCCATACTTTCAAGATCCACTGAATTAACATAAACAGATCCAAAGAGAAAGAGGACCTAATCCTGATATTTACGGTGGCTCCTCCGTGCACTCGTAGGTTTGACTCCATCGACCGTGAAGCCTGTGAAAGACCAATAATACAAGCAATCCAAATCTAGATGGAAGGAAATTTTAATCCTTTTTCGCATTAAATCAGATATTGAGTCAATATGTTACAAAAGTCCTGAAGAAGGTGTAAAGACTTAGAAAACACCGAAACGCCGCGTCGACTGTTTTGTTCACTTTTGATTCAACTACATATTCACTGTCTCACCACCGCTGGTGGTTTTTAATCCTAATGTTTTTATGATGTTTTAGAATGTAACCAGAGTTGGGAGGTAATAAATTGTATTATTTTTTGTAACCATCAATAATTGACCCTTTGAGTATACTTTTGGATAATCTTGTGTGAATGTTCATTCTTTGCCTGCTCACATAGGTTGTTATGAGTGAAAGAATATAGGGAGAACCATTTATATATCTCCTACCCCGTTTAGCATTATTCTGTCCAGCCACTCTAGCCTACCACTGTTTGAACAGGGACTCTTGTTTTTGCTGTCTCCATACTGATCTGAAAGCACAGGTCAGAATTGGGATGGGCGGTGAAGTTTCTGGAGCTATTGACATCGGCAGGGGGGTGAGACAGGGGTGCGTTTTAGCACCCCTGCTGTTTATCATCTACATTAATGGTCTATCCAGAAGTCTGAAAAAAGTCACTAGTGATGTCCCAACAATCCTAGGGAAACCCCTACCAGTGCTATTATACGCAGATGATGCGGTGCTCATGGGCCGCACACCAAATGCCCTCCGCCTACTTGTTCAAAGTTTTGTCCAACATATGGAGGGATTAGATCTGCGGGTAAATTTAAAAAAATCTTTTATCATGTCATGTGGCCCCGGGAAAAGGAAGCTCAACACCATACAGATAGGTACAGATAAACTTGAATCTGTCCCCACATTTCCTTATTTAGGATTGGTTTTCACTGTGAATGGCTCGTGGAGTGGGCATTTGGCCCACGCCACGAGCAAGTTCTCGAAAGCCACCAACTCCATTCTGAGCTTGCCTCGCCCGAAGAAAATAGGTGCAGCTAGAGCCATTTAAATTTTTTTTAGATTACAGTGCTTACCTGTTGCCTCATATGGAGCTGAGGTTTGGGGGTTGGGAAGTAGCCCATGTATTCAGTGGGAAGAAAGCCGTTTTTGCAGGAAAATATTGGGCGCTCCAATCTCATCCTCTGATTATATTTGTCATAATGAATTAAATCTTCCCTATGTAAGCGATTTTATCAGAGCCAGACCAGCACTTTTCTGGATTAGGGTTTGGAGGAACAATTCAGCTACCCTCACACAAAATATAATAAAAGATTGCTTAAACTGTGATCATGGTATGGAGATTCCATGGCTCTCAGGAGTTTTCAAAACACTGAGCGCCGTGGACAGAGGCAATCTATTTTCAGACCCCACCAGGATTGAGCCTAAGGATAATGTTGAGGTCAAACATGCACTGTATGCACTCTATAATTCTGAACGGATGGGAAGAGAATCATTGAAATCAACTGTCGCAAAATATTTGGGAAATGAACTGTGTAGGCAACCACTCCCGCCCTATCTCTCCCTACCCATGACTAGTTGGGAGAGATCACTTTTCTTTCGTTTAAGAGCGGATTCAGTGAAATTTCTGTTGTCTTTCCCATTGGGATATCGACATAGTACTGACTATAATCCCTGTCCGTGCGATGGTGTTAGTTCACAGGATGATTTGCACTTCCTATTCTTCTGTAAATTTTACCTAAGATATATTAAATGGTTTTTAACTCCATATTTTAAGAAACACAGACCTCTTTCGCTCAAGGAGTCATATAAAATGTTGGTTTCCCTGGATTCAGATGAATTCATTTTCCGCACTAGCACTTTTCTGAGACTGATAACACGAGTGAGTAAAATGATGGAAAATCCCTGAAATTAGCCTCAATAGAATAGAATTGTATTACATTTTAAACATGAAATCTTTGTAATAATGTGTAATGTAAATGAATTGTTGTTTTTATTGTGGTACTTATATGAATTTTATGAAATTCGAATAAAGGTCTTTTGAACTTGGACTTGAGCATAATCTACCCAGACCCTCAATTGGCCCAACTATGTCTCTAACAGGAGATGCGGCCCTAACTACCCAAGGCCAATGCTTAGCCCAAACGGAGACCCAAACCCCAACCACAGACCAAACTTCAAGCCTGATAAGAACCCCCACCGATATATTCTTAGAAAAAATGATGGAAGAAATTAAATCTAGATTCGAGATCTCAGAAGGAAACCAAAGCAAGATCCAGGAAGCATGTGAACTCTTAGACACCAAACTAAACGCCTTAGGAGATAGAGTAACAGCAGTAGAGGCTGAAGTAGTTTCAATAATCAGAAGAGTGGAATCCAATCAAAAGGAAATCAGAACATTGAGAGAAACAGATAAAATCTTTGCCGACAAGCTGGAAACGTTGGAAAATCACTCCAGACGTAATAACTTTAGAGTCCTAAATGTTCCGGAAGGTAGGGAAGGTACAGACATTAAAAAGTTCATCATCTCACTTCTAGAGGAGTTCTTCCCATGGTGCAAAGATCTCGGGCTAGAAGATGACATTCAGAGGGTACACAGAGACCCATTTGGAAAAAGTAAGGAAAGGAAGAATCCGAGGAAAATCCTGGTCAATTTTCGAACATACTCTATCAAAGAAAGACTCCTAAGTGAAGCAATAAAGACTGGATCATACAATAAAGACGACTGGTCCTTCAGGATCCGTTCAGATATATCAAAAGTTACACAAGACAGGCAGTGGGAGTTGGGGCAGATGATGCCGGATTTGAAAGCGCTGGGCGCTACAGTCCAGATGAAATTCCCGGCTTCTCTACGGATAATGTGAAGAAATAAAATGCATAACATAAGAGACCCTAAGGAAGTCGAAAATTTTCTAGAGCAGTTACGTGATCAGATGAGGAAATAGATTGCGCCTATGTATTCTCTGCTCAAATGTTATTAAAGCACGGAGCTCAAAAGAGGGCTATCAACAAGACCAAGGAAGAAAAAGGGAGGTTTCTCCAGGGAAGGGGGGACTTTTTAATCTACTATTTAACTTGTGCACTACAGAAAAAATGAAGCAAAAAAAAGAAAAAATTATGCACGGGAAACGAAAGCAAACTAGGCAAAAAAGAAAAAAAAAACGTCCCCAGCAACAATCAGAAAAAACAGAAGGAGTACTCGGAGGCCCGTAAACACAAAATGAATTAGTCATAAAAATGAATACAGATAAAACTCAAGTCAAAATTATCTCCTGGAACGTTAATGGTTTAAGAATCAAGAGTAGAAGAAGGAGAATATTAGAATACTTAAAAACGGTAGACAGTGAGATTATAATCCTCCAGGAAACACACCTACTAAAAAAAGAGTGGGAAGACATCGTGAAAAAACTGTACTGGGTAGACTCATATATCTGCACTGACCAGGAGTGTGTTGTCAAAGGCGTTGCCATTCTTTTAAAAAAATCTTTGAATGCAAAAGTGGAAGCATCAGAAACTGACCCAAAGGGGAGATGGGCTCTGGCCAGAGTAAGGATACGGAACAATGCCCTTACCGTGGCAGGTTATTATGGTCCAAACATGGATGACCCGGTCCCGCTGCAAACTTTGTATTCACATTTACTCTCGGTTTCTTCACCAGTAATCCTAGGCGGAGACTTTAACATAATACTCGACCCAAAAACAGACTGCCTCCCCATTAAAAGACAAACAACTTTGCCAAAAATGAGAGATTGGTTGGGGGTATACAAAAGAGATCTGTGCTTAGTGGATATATGGAAAGTAAAGGGGGACAAACAGAATAACTTTACCTTCAAAAATAAAAAACTCAGAATCCAATCAAGAATAGACTTTTTTCTTCTAGATCATGGTCAAATCGAAAAAACAGTCAAAGTAGAACATATTCCTGCCCATCTCTCAGATCATTCGGCAGTTCTGATCACCTTGAAACTGGAACCTAATAAGGAAAGCACAAGATGGATATTGGATCGCACAATCCTCCTAGACCCTCAGATCATTGACCAGCTAAAAGTACGGACCGAGCTCCTCTTTGAGGACAATAAGGAAGGCACCTCGATACAGACAACCTGGGACGCATATAAAGCAGTGATTAGGGGACATATCCTCAGTCTAGCGGCTCATAAATCAAAGGGTATAAAACAATCGATATTAACTTTACAAGATAAGATCAAAAACCTGGATCTACAAATAGCTGCAGCAACTTCTTCCTCTCATAAAGAGCAATTAGAGGCGGACAGATCAAGTCAAAAAGAAAGTTTAGCAGAAATCTTGGAAAACGAAGTTAGAGAAAAATGGGAATCCAGCAAACTCGCCCACTATGAATATGGGGAGGGATGTGGCAAGATGCTCGCTTGGAAAACCAAGACAGAACAAGCCAGGAACAAAGTTGTTTGTATTGATCCTAGAAACCCAGCAGAGAACGGATCTGAAGAAGTTGTAATAAAACAAGAATTCCTCACTTTTTTGTCAGACCTGTACAACGAAGATTGTAAACCCAAAATGGAAGAAATTAAACACTTCTTGGACCCCCTAAATCTCCCAACCTTACCACCAGAATTGAGAGAAGAACTAAACGCGGAAATCTCGACTCAGGAAGTAGAAGAGGTATTAAAAAACCTCAAGAAAGGCAAAGCAGCTGGTACAGATGCTCTACCTAACAAATTGTATACAAAATTAAAAGAGGCATTGCTTTCACCCTTAACAACACTGTTGAATAAAATATTCTTGGAAAATGCGATCTCCCAGACTCCTGGAACGAAGCCACAATTACCATCCTTCTAAAACAGGGTAATAGCCCAAAAAAATGCGAATCATACCGTCCAATCTCGATCTTGAACTGTGATTATAAGATCTTTACACAGATTATGGCGAAGAGACTGGGGAAAACAGCGGGGCTACTAATAAATAACAACCAGAAGGGCTTCATACCCGGAAGACAATTACAAGACCTAACGCAAGAATTGTTTGCCGCCATAGACATTGCCTCCAACGAGAAACTTCCTCTATCAATAATCACCATCGACGCCGCAAAAGCGTTCAATAGAGTCAATTGGGTATATTTAAGCGAACTTCTGAAAAAATTTAACCTGGGGACAAATATCCTTAATATGGTGACAAAAATATATACTTCTCCTAGAGCGCAAATCTTTATTAATGGCAGCCTTACTACTAATATACAGATAAAGAGAGGAACTAGGCAGGGTTGCCCCCTCTCCCCCTTGTTTTTCAACTTTTACATTGAACCAATGGCGGAACATCTCAGAATAGATCCTTCAATATCTCCCTTTTCCTTCCAAGATTGGTCTAAAAAGATCGCCCTCTATGTAGACGATCTGATGATTTTTACAGACAACCTTAGTGGATCGCTAAGAACAATTGAAGAGGCCGTAACCAGTTTTGGAAGTATCTCTGGCTACCAAATTAACCAAGACAAGACGGAAACAATGAGCTGGAATGATAATTCCATCAGCCCTCATAGTAAGAATAAAATCAGATACCTTGGTATAGACCTAGTCAAAGACTTAGATAAGGTAACTCACATCAACATTCAAAGAATAGAAAAGGAAGTCAAAAGGTTATTGAAAGTGTGGGGGGGACTCCCCTTGACGTTACTAGGCAAATCGAACATAATAAAAATTTCAATATTACCGAAATTTACTTTTGCCTTTGGTGCCATTCCTCTTGAATTAAAAAAAGAATCAATAAAAAAAATCCAGAGTGAAATCTCAAGTTTTATCTGGTCTTCAAAAAACCCCAGAATTGCCTGGAGTAAGCTAAGAAGGAAAAAAGATCAGGGGGGAATCGCAAGCCCTGATCTCTTTGAGTACTGCAGAGCTTTTCAATTTAAATCAAGCAGAAAGCTCCTAAACACATTTGAAAACTATCCGCTGTACTTCCAAACAATGACTAATAAAACCAGCCATTTCTTATACAAATTTGGACACCCTAAATTAAAAAAAAAAATGTAAACTTAAGATGCTGAAGTTTGCGGCCAAATCTTGGTTTGGCATAAGATGTACTTTAAATATTGCCTACTACAGCGATCTGGCCCCCATATGGGACTCCCCTGGCACCCCAGAGTGTCTTAAAGACAAACTAGCATACCCTATACAATCAGCAGGAATAACCAAGTGGGGACATCTGATGTCTCAAAACATTGTTCTGGATTGGAATACCCTATTTTCAAAAACTAATGGCTCAGTAGCTAAATTCAAGTACTATCAGCTATCTAGCTGGGCTAAATCCCTAAAAGAAGTCAGAGCAGGAAACTCAACCCTGGAAAAAGAAATGCTGAAAAAAGATACTATACATAAAGAAATTTCACATTAATACTGGGCCTTGATCCTTGCAGGGGAAGAAGAATTTCGGATACCGGAGAGAGTAAGGGGGAAAGATCTGCCGACGCTGGAGTTAAACAACCAATGGCAAGTATCTATGAGCAAATGCTGGACAATTATAACATCAGCTGCCCTAAAGAGAAACCATTTGTTCACTTCTCATAGAGCTTACTGGACCCCCAAAAAGCTGTCGAAATTCGCTGGGACGACAATGAAAGTCTGCCCAAAATACGGATTGGAAAGGGCCGACGACTTACACGTTTCGGCAGTGCCCCCTTCTCGACGGCTTCTTGAATGATGTGGGTAAGACACTTGATGGGGTTTTAGGAAGACATCTAAATGTAAGTATTGATTTACTTATCTTTGGGGTAAGGAATCCAAATGTACCAGAAACATTTTCTATAGTGCAGGAAAATCTTCTTTTCCTGTTAATACTGCTGGCAAGGAGAGAAATCTGTGTGAAATGGGCAAGTCCGGTCCCACCAACTCACAGTGAATGGCTAACATCAATACTAAGAATATATAAACTTGATAAAAGAAAAGCCCCTAGTAAAAAATTTAAGTTCTGGGACATCTGGGAAAACTTCCAGCAAGGTTTTAGCTAAATTGTTTGGAGGATAATTTGGAGGGATATTGTCCCAATGGTTGGTACGGATCGGATAAACCTATGTAATAGTCCAATGATTATGTGTAAGCAATGGAAAGTCAGGAGAAGGCCTGCATGAGTAGCCATAATGGCTAGCTCCCGGCCCTCACATTAAATCCTTCTACAAAGTAATGGAAATAAGGGGACCCTCCTCTCTTTCAAACGTTACAGGGGAACTGTCTAGATACATACACTCTGTTATATGACAGTGAAGTCTAAGAACTAAAGAGAGATTGGGGCCCCGACAACTCCGTACTAATAATATTGCACTAATGAGGACAAAAGAAAAATTATAAAAAATGGGTGGCTGCACAGGCACGCCCATGTACCCACTCATGTAACTCCCCATTGGTGCTAAGAAATGCAAAGCAGTGTTTCTCATTGCTTTGCATTGCTTTTGGGTACTTTCCAATCCAAAACAAGTTTTGCACTAGAAGGTTAATTAGGTGTTGCTATGCTTCTGCACATACACAGAATTATGCGCAGGAAAACAGGACCCTGGTGTATAGGGGCTGTACCTTCCTACCATCTTTGTACCCAAAATCCAAAAACCGACTAGCTATCGTGCCTCATTCTTTTTCCTACATATTCACAAAGCTACAAATGATTAGACAACCCAGAACACAACACTCGGACTCTCTCAGGAATTGCGGTAGCAAGACATACCCTTTCGCTCACTCGCTCATACTTGTCCACAATAAGGATTTTCAGAGTCACTTTATAGTTTAAAATGTTTATTTTAACTATTGTGCTCTATAATACAGTTTTTAGCCACTGCCAGCAGAAAAATGCATAAACCTAAAACAGTTAGCATTGTTACAATACCATAGAATATAAAGGGGGATGTTGTTATATACAGACAGTGGAGAAAGGGACTATAAGTCCTAACCATCCTCCCCTTTGTTAGTTGAAGTTTATTATATAAAGAAAGATCTCTTAGCTTTGTCAGCAGACCTCATACCTTAGAGCCTAGATGAAAGGTTTACATCATAGGAACAGCATAGCTCTTCTCCAAGGAAAGGTCTCTCTCCAAGTGTGTGTGAACAACATGCATCCCTGTAATTTTAAAGCATGTCTTTCCAGCAGTGCAGCTGTGTTTAGCATGATTTGCTTAGTTGCTAGGGACTGACCAGAACATGATAACAAGGGGCATGTTTATCGACCTTGTACATCGTGTTAAGACTAAACTCCAGGAACAAGCAGAGAACGTAGAAATCAGAGAGTTCTCATGTGAAAGTCACAAACAGAGTCTTGCAAAATAAAGTCATGTAGTAACGTGCGCAAAGCAGCATCATGGCAGCAGAGCTCATGCTAACTTAGCAATGCCGACAATGACCCTAACAGCCATATAACACAAGAAATCCCGAATTTATAACCCAGAACACTTTAACCCAGAACAAAATGTTTGAGAATTTCCCCCCATTTGAAACTGAGATGTGTTTCTTCCATTTAACTAGTTTTCACTCTCCTTTACCCTTCAACTTTGGTCGCTGACAACCATAAAATTGACTGTGAATTGTAGTATTAAGAAGAACAGATTGGAAGGCATTTTTCTGCTGTCCAAAGCCTGGCTTTGTAAGATCCAGGTGGACCTTGGGGGCCAATATTCAAGGCATGCAGCAAGGAGTAAATTTAAAACTCACAATGCAACAACAGAGGCTTCTGTTGCATAATAACCCCTTCCATGCTCATGACGAGCTCAGCTCGTCATGAACAATGGGATTCAAGGGAGTTCAGCACCCAGGAAGATTTCCTGTAGCATTGAAGGTGATAAACTAAACTGCATAGGTATAAATGTACTCAATGAAAAAATCAAAGGTTAATTAGGATTAATTTAGGATTACTAGCCACTAGCCCCATCTACAGTGGCCATTCAGAGCATGTCTGCACAGCAACTGTCCAGCTATCACTATCTTGTTAACCCCTTTATTACCACTCCGAGCATGACTCAAACCCCACATTTCTGAAATCGGCTGAACAGTTTTACACCAAATAATAAAAATCCCACTTTCTCTTTAAAGTTCTAACAATTTGCTAAATTTGGTGTAATTCCGTTCAGCAGTTTTTATCTGTTGCTGAGACAGATGTTTCCTATGTAAATTAGCATGAGAAATCAATGTTTTGGACTGCCCCTTTTTTGATGGATTGATGCAAAACTTTCTATGATATCTGGGGCCGTATTAAAAAAAGTGTCCCAAGGGCGCAACTGGCGTTTGCGCCCACTTTGCCTGCCCCAGGGGCACTTTGGTATTATAGAAGAGGGCGCAGACACTTTTGTATCCCCTTATATAATACTGATAGCGCTGGCGCATTTAAAGTGCCAGCGCTACCTTCAAAGGGTGCTGCTTAATCTGCATAGGGGCGTGTTGTTGGAGAGTAGGGTCTGCTTTCCTATGGTCACCCCATTTTTTGCTTTTTGCTTCACTGGTTTTTGACTCAATGTGGCTGTGGGCCTGCTAATCAGACCCACAGCCTGCTGTTCTCTCTCTAAATTCACAACCATGTACTTTAGGTACATCACCAATTGGACCCCTGGCTGGCTATCCAATCTGACACAACTGGCTGATCACTCAGCTGGGGCAAGGTGGTGTAATCACCCCTTGCTTAGATATAGTATACCTATATCTAAACCTATATCTGGACACATATATACCTATAAGTCACTCCTACGGCAGGCCTTAACAATCCTGGAGGCAGAGTGCTTGGTTTTATGTGAGATGGCGCTCTAGCATGAGCTGAGGCTGTCTGCAGCTTTCGGAACCAAGTCCCTTAGCTGTTCTGGGACATTGCCATACCATATACACTGAAGTGCATTATAATCATCGTGGTTACTTGCTAACTTTGGTTTGGCTTTCTCAAAACATGTCGTGTAAGGTGTCATACACTTTGTAATACTACCCCCTCGCCAGTCCTGGCGACGGGGGTAGCATTCCACCCTTCTAGAGGGAGAAGACATGTTACTTTGCTTGAACGCGGTTAAATCTAACCAGAGCCTCAGCATCACAAAATGGATGCTGCTGCCACAGGCACAAGTCTGGCCTCCTGCTGCTGACCGAAACTCCGGCTGGGGAGGCCTGGACAAATGGTGTCCTGTCACAGGGAGGTGTTACACCACCCCAGACAGAAGATAGTGGATTGGGGCAGGGAGGGCTGAATGAAACTAGACACTGCCTGGGGCGCACAAGGCGTCCCATGCATAGCCCAGTTCAAACCGGTGCTGGGGCACTCCAGCCCCAGCTCTGGCACGAAACTGGACAAAGGGAAAGGGGTGTAACCACCCCCTTCCTGGGTCCCACCCATAGGAGGGACCTAGCAGGTCATCACCACCCCCTTTTCTGAATCATTTTTGTCCACCATAAGCGTGGAAGGGTTACCTCAGATGTGAGTCCCTTGCTCATTGCACCATCAGGATTCAAGCAAGCCGGGCCGAAGACGGCTGAAATGCCAGAAACCGGTCCCCGGAAGCTTGTTCCTTCCCAGTATAAGAATTGGCTTGGTAGTTTGGTCTGCCCTGTTCCCATGATGCACTGGGCCAGGGTCAGACTAATTTGCATATAGCCAAGTTCTGAGCTGGGATGGTGCAGTGAGCTAAAAAACGGTGATGGATCAAGCCCTGATCTTTGGACTGGGTAAGAGTGGTCTGCTTAATTCAGACACTCTGTTCATCACCACCCCCTTTTCTGAATCATTTTTGTCCACCATAAGCCTGTAAGGGTATACTCAGATGTGAGTCCCTTGCTCATTGCACCATCAGGATTCAAGCAAGCCGGGCTGAAGACGGCTGAAATGCCATAAACCGGTCCCCGGAAGCTTGTTTCCTTCCCAGTATAAGAATTGGCTTGGTAGTTTGGTCTGCCCTGTTCCCATGATGCACTGGGCCAGGGTCAGACTAATTTGCATATAGCCAAGTTCTGAGCTGGGATGGTGCAGTGAGCTAAAAAACGGTGATGGATCAAGCCCTGATCTTTGGACTAGGTAAGAGTGGTCTGCTTAATTCAGACACTCTGTTCATCACCACCCCCTTTTCTGAATCATTTTTGTCCACCATAGCGTGGAAGGGTATACTCAGATGTGAGTCCCTTGCTCATTGCACCATCAGGATTCAAGCAAGCCGGGCCGAAGACGGCTGAAATGCCAGAAACCGGTCCCCGGAAGCTTGTTTCCTTCCCAGTATAAGGATTGGCTTGGTAGTTTGGTCTGCCCTGTTCCCATGATGCACTGGGCCAGGGTCAGACTAATTTGCATATAGCCAAGTTCTGAGCTGGGATGGTGCAGTGAGCTAAAAAACGGTGATGGATCAAGCCCTGAACTTTGGACTGGGTAAGAGTGGTCGGCTTAATTCAGACACTCTGTTCATCACCACCCCCTTTTCTGAATCATTTTTGTCCACCATAAGCGTGGAAGGGTATACTCAGATATGAGTCCCTTGCTCATTGCACCATCAGGATTCAAGCAAGCCGGGCCGAAGACGGCTGAAATGCCAGAAACCGGTCCCCGGAAGCTTGTTTCCTTCCCAGTATAAGAATTGGTTTGGTAGTTTGGTCTGCCCTGTTCCCATGATGCACTGGGCCAGGGTCAGACTAATTTGCATATAGCCAAGTTCTGAGCTGGGATGGTGCAGTGAGCTAAAAAACGGTGATGGATCAAGCCCTGATCTTTGGACTGGGTAAGAGTGGTCTGCTTAATTCAGACACTCTGTTCATCACCACCTCCTTTTCTGAATCATCTAGCAGGTGATTCAGCCCCTTGATTTGGAATTCAGGTAGGAGCTGTGCCAATGTAAAGCAGATCATCCTGACTGAAACTTTGAAATGAAACTCTGGACCCTTCGACATCCTACTTGTAGGAAGGGGGAGGCTCTAGTTGGCGCAGTGCAACACTAGCGACAAGCAGGGACTCTCTCTTCCTCGTCAGGGCTGAGGGTTACCTTCCAGACAACCTCTGCTTACCCTCTAGGTAGTGTGGCTTAAGCAGTCGTAGGCTAATCTTTGGGGCACATAGGGTTAAACACTTGCAATAGTACACCTTTACAACCAACCCACCACACAACGATACCAGACTGTATTCTGTAAAAATATATATCTTTATATAGATTTTAAGCAGGCTTGTGAATACAGTCAACGTACTTTACGATAACGGTTGCAAATTACTCAGTTCAGGTTACCACAGTTCTTTCTAGCAGTTTAAGCGTTCTCTTAGGGCCCTCAGACCGATGTCAACAAAGTTCTTGTGGAGCAGGCGGCTCTCAGGGGATCTGTCCCACGTCGCGTTGCCTTCCCGGGGTCGCTGTTCGTTGCGGCTCTCAGCCGAGCGTTTCACGGGTCATCCGGGGCAGCGGTGTTCTGTGGCGGCAGGGTCCTCTCCTCGTCGTCCGCTCCGACCCTGGCGGCGGCGGCTGTGCGGTGGTGGCAAGTGGCAGTACGGTCCCCAAGTGCAGGACGTACCCAGCCAAGTGCCGGTGCAGCTGTGCGCTCACAGCTGGGCTGTCGGGCAGGTTACCGACCTTGCGGATTCTCACAGGGCAACTGTCCGTCTTTGCAGGTGAGTGGCTGTTCGTAGCGCAGTCCACTCGAGAGCTTGGACCGGACGGGTCCTCCTTCGCTTTGCTCTCGGGCTCCCGGTGCAGTTGCGGTCACGGTGTTCGGGCCAGCGGCGGCTGGTCCTCACTTTGCTTTTGCTGTTGCTTTGGGCCCCGGTCACGGTGGTCAGGTAGATGTCGTCGCCTTGGAGGAGATTCCTCCGTCGGTACTGCAGCGAGGGTCAGCACCCGCAGTCGCTTTCTTTCAGGGGGTAGCGCCCACTGGTCCTGATGCGCTGGTCAGGGGGCAAGTTCAGTTGCAAGCCCTTGGAGATCTCTTTAGCAGAGTTTGGCACAAAGTAAAGCAAAAGTCTTCTCGTAGTCTTTTCTTCTTCCCCTCCTTCGGCAGCAAGGCACCAGACACAGGCAAGAGTCAGCACCCTTCCTTGTCTCTCACGGTCCTTCTCGTCGGGCAGAGTCCTTCTGTGGCCCAAACAGGATCTAATTTTCAAGGAGCAGGGCTCCTTCTTTTATAGGCCAATTCTTTTGTTCTCGCAGGCCAGGGGGGCCTTTGCATAGCCACTCTCAGTCCTTGAGTACCCTGGCGGGTGTACTCTGGCTTCTGCTTTCAGTGTGAGGGGCAGGCGCATCAGACGCCCCACAGGAGGTGGAGCCAGCATTGTGCGGACAGGGGCGGCCAGAGTACCTTGTTGATGGGGGCTTCGCCCTTCCTGGGCCAGGTGCCGACTGAGTCATCAGTCGCTCCCCAGGAGGGTGGAGCCAGCATTGTGGTGGCAGAGCACAGTTACAGTTCGAGTCAAGAGGCACTCCCACCTCCCACTAAGGTGAAATCTGCGCATTCACCACCTGTCATCCCCCCCAGCCCTGTCACTCACACGTCCCAGACAGTCAGATACACATACCAGCAGAGGCGGCTGAAATGGTTAGGCAAGCAAATGCTAACTTTCTAAAAGTAGCATTTGCAAACCCAGGATACTAAAATAAACTTTACTAAAAGAAATATTTTATCATCCTGAGTTCAGGCATACTAAACATGACTCGCTACCATGCTCCTTGAGCCTGCTGGGATTATAGGGTGTAATAATTCCAGCAGCTCAGTCTGGCCTAATGGAGCAGGTAGCCTTCAATAGTGAAATACGGTTTTGGTGGTAAGTCACTACTAGGACATGCCACACACATCAGGGCTTGTCCTACCTTACACCTACAACGCACCCTGCCCGCAGGCCTACCATAGGGGTGACTAATATGTAGTCAAGGGAAGGTTCGGGCTGGCAAGTGGGTGCACTTGCCCAGCTGGCGTGACAGTACGAGACCGCGCGCGGGTTCTGCGGTCGCAGTTCCCAGACACATCTTTACGGCTGCTTCGGTGGGTGGCGCAACCAGCGCTGCAGGCCCACTAGCAGTATTGGCATTCACAAGCCCTGGCACTCCTAGTGCACTTTACTAGGGACTAACAGTAAATCCAATGCACCAATCATGGACATCAATCACATGTACAATTTACAGTAGGGAGAGCATATGCACTTTAGCACTGGTCAGCAGTGGTAAAGTGCCCAGAGTCATTAAACCAAACAAAATAGGTCAGAGAGAGTATTGGAGGAAGGCAAAAAGTTTAGGGATGACCCTGCCAAGAGGCCCAGGTCCAACACAACCCCCTTCCAGCCAAAACGCAGGGTAGACCAATCACCACTGTGATGGGCTTCCCTGCTTGGGGCGATAGAACATGGACCTGGCCCGCAACAGCAGGGGCACATTCCAGTTCTACGCCAACCAGAACCTATTGTAAATCCTCTGTACATACTCTCAGGGTCCACCCAGCTACTCCATGGGGCACCCTTCTCTTCCTCTGTGGACACCACCTTGGCAGCACCTAGTCTTAATTCGCTCCCAGGTGTGTCCCAACAGACAGTCATCAAATCACAGTGGCCACTGACAGTAGTCAGGAATGAGACCCAGGCCTTATGCCTCTCAGGGCTCTCAAACCTCTGTGGCCTTAAAGAGCGGGGGGCAGTAGCCCCAGGTGCTTGGCACCCTTTGTCCACTCTCTCTCCTGTCAGGTCAGGTGTGACATCCTGGCACTGACCCACCAGCCCCAGGCCTGTACCTGGCGGCTGGACCAAACACTGGGGTGGGCTCTCCCACTCCCGGTCCTCCTCCTTGGGGCTCTGTACCCTCCCACCTGGAGTGGTACCCCCTTCCAGAATTGTCAGGGCACCTGTGGCAGGTGATCTGCACAATTCGCCCACCAGTTCAGGGGTGCTATCCTGCAACTGGGGCACCAGGTCAGGGGGGACACCCTGCACCTGGCCCTTAAACCTAGGGTCTAGACCCTCTAGTTGAACCGGGGTCAGAGGCGAGGACTTCCTCCCTCTGCACCCCCTTCCAGAGTACTGCCCACTCCCAACTGGAGTGATACCCCTAGAAGTGGAATGGGCCAGGACACTGATTACAGTGGTCCTGCCCTCCAGGTCAGACAACACCTGAACCTGGCTCTCCAACTCAGGGACCCAACCCTGCAGTTGAACTCTTGCCTGGCGCACCAGGACTTCCCGGGGAGCATGCATGCCCCCCCTGAGGGTGGCACATAGCTCATGTGCTGTGCGACAGTCTGCCTGGCGCAGATCTCCCAACCCCTGTCCATCTGACAGTGTGGGATGATCCCCCAGGACAGAAGTGGTGTCCCCATGGTCATTCACTGGGGACGCAGCCCTGCTGGCTGGCCCCTGACCCACTGGTTCTTCCACTGGGGACTCCTTCCCCCTCTCGCCCCTCCTTCTGGACTTCTGCACTCTCCCAACTGGAGTGGTACTGCCAGACACCAGAACTACTGGAGCTCTGTTTACAGAGCCTCCACGTTCTCTAGCCACTGGGGGATCCCCCTCAGCGGGTGACTCATCCGGACAGCCTAGGCTCCCCACCTGGTGTTCCCTTAAAGAACCATCCAGGCTCTGAGACTGAGGTTGGGCACTACCGGGACAAAACCCATTCTCACTCCTTCCCCTCAAGGACAGGACGTGAGGCCCTACACCCCTCTCACTACTACAGGACCTAGCTGGGCTACTCTGCGCCACTTCCACCACTCTGGGCTGGAAGATACCTGAGCCACTCCCCACAGGATCGCACCCCAATGCCTCTCCAGACCCACTGGAATCCACCACAAGGTCTGCCTCCTATGTGTGCTCCCTGGGGTCAGAGAACTCACTCTCAAACAGGTGTTGGCATAGCTCTGGAAAACTGGGACTTAAAGTATGCTCTCCCACAATTGGATTACACAGCCCCCTAGCAGGGTTAACCAAACTATCCTTCACCTCACCATCCAGCGCCTCACACACATACTCCACATCATCCTTCTGAGACTGGCCAGACAGTAGCGGACTGTCTCTGTCACACAACCCACACTCTTCTGGGCGGTCCTTACACTCACCCACCAGGACCTCAACCATGGGGGAATCCCTCCCACCACTTGGACCATGAACTCCTACGCCAGTCACCCTATTCTCTTCAGGGTCGCTGCGCACTACTGGAGCTACCTCATACCCTTGAACCTCCTGATGTAAGTTGACCCCCTCCAAGTCAGGTGCCATATCTCTAGGTGCGCGCACTATGCTGTCAGCACTAGATACCTTAATGTTGCTGCCACCATCTGAGCTGGACTCCACCTCCAACTCAGCAAAGCTCAATCTCTGAGCTACACACATTTCTTGTTGCTGGGCTGAAGCCATCCTGGCCTCAAGCCCCTCGAGCTCCAAGTCAAGTGTCCTCATTCTTAAGTCATGCGCAAGCTCCATTTTCATTTCTTCCAGGGCCATTCTTTTGGTCTCAAGTTCCAGTTGGATTTTTAATTCTGCCAGCTTCATTTCATGTTCTCGGGTGGCCTGTCTGTCCGCCAGCTCCTCTGGCGACAGACCTCGGCCAGAAACACTACTACCCAATGGGGAGGTTGCACCCCTCCACTCTGGAGTTAGGGGTCCCTCCAGCTGCTGTTCTGCATCCTCAAATTCAAAATCCTTTCCAAGGGCATTCCTTGCCTTGACCCAGGCCCTCAGCGCCTTTTGGAACTGCTCCCTTCTGGAGAGTCCGGTCATGGAAATGTTCAAATTTTTGCAGAAGCTCTTGAGCTGTTTCCCGGTATAGTTTTCTAGTTTCTCCCAATCACAGTCAATAGAAGAAATGGATGGTGCCTTTTCCATTTTCACTGACACAGGCATGACTTCAAAAACACATGGAGATCCTTCTTGCAAAACATAAATCAAAAAAAAAGTCTGTGGCTAAGTAACTGGACCGTAATCCTTGTGTAGTGGTCAGAAGCTCAGGTATAGATATCGCAAGTGTAAATTCGAAAATCCTCACCGCTGCGTCCAATGTAGGAAGGGGGAGGCTCTAGTTGGCGCAGTGCAACACTAGCGACAAGCAGGGACTCTCTCTTCCTCGTCAGGGCTGAGGGTTACCTTCCAGACAACCTCTGCTTACCCTCTAGGTAGTGTGGCTTAAGCAGTCGTAGGCTAATCTTTGGGGCACATAGGGTTAAACACTTGCAATAGTACACCTTTACAACCAACCCACCACACAACGAGACCAGACTGTATTCTGTAAAAATATATATCTTTATATAGATTTTAAGCAGGCTTGTGAATACAGTCAACGTACTTTACGATAACGGTTGCAAATTACTCAGTTCAAGTTACCACAGTTCTTTCTAGCAGTTTAAGCGTTCTCTTAGGGCCCTCAGGCCGATGTCAACAAAGTTCTTGTGGAGCAGGCGGCTCTCAGGGGATCTGTCCCACGTCGCGTTGCCTTCCCGGGGTCGCTGTTCGTTGCGGCTCTCAGCCGAGCGTTTCACGGGTCATCCGGGGCAGCGGTGTTCTGTGGCGGCAGGGTCCTCTCCTCGTCGTCCGCTCCGACCCTGGCGGCGGCGGCTGTGCGGTGGTGGCAAGTGGCAGTACGGTCCCCAAGTGCAGGACGTACCCAGCCAAGTGCCGGTGCAGCTGTGCGCTCACAGCTGGGCTGTCGGGCAGGTTACCGACCTTGCGGATTCTCACAGGGCAACTGTCCGTCTTTGCAGGTGAGTGGCTGTTCGTAGCGCAGTCCACTCGAGAGCTTGGACCGGACGGGTCCTCCTTCACTTTGCTCTCGGGCTCCCGGTGCAGTTGCGGTCACGGTGTTTGGGCCAGCGGCGGCTGGTCCTCACTTTGCTTTCGCTGTTGCTTTGGGCCCCGGTCACGGTGGTCAGGTAGATGTCGTCGCCTTGGAGGAGATTCCTCCGTCGGTACTGCAGCGAGGGTCAGCACCCGCAGTCGCTTTCTTTCAGGGGGTAGCGCCCACTGGTCCTGGGGCGCTGGTCAGGGGGCAAGTTCAGTTGCAAGCCCTTGGAGATCTCTTTAGCAGAGTTTGGCACAAAGTAAAGCAAAAGTCTTCTCGTAGTCTTTTCTTCTTCCCCTCCTTCGGCAGCAAGGCACCAGACACAGGCAAGAGTCAGCACCCTTCCTTGTCTCTCACGGTCCTTCTCGTCGGGCAGAGTCCTTCTGTGGCCCAAACAGGATCTAATTTTCAAGGAGCAGGGCTCCTTCTTTTATAGGCCAATTCTTTTGTTCTCGCAGGCCAGGGGGGCCTTTGCATAGCCACTCTCAGTCCTTGAGTACCCTGGCGGGTGTACTCTGGCTTCTGCTTTCAGTGTGAGGGGCAGGCGCATCAGACGCCCCACAGGAGGTGGAGCCAGCATTGTGCGGACAGGGGCGGCCAGAGTACCTTGTTGATGGGGGCTTCGCCCTTCCTGGGCCAGGTGCCGACTGAGTCATCAGTCGCTCCCCAGGAGGGTGGAGCCAGCATTGTGGTGGCAGAGCACAGTTACAGTTCGAGTCAAGAGGCACTCCCACCTCCCACTAAGGTGAAATCTGCGCATTCACCACCTGTCATCCCCCCCAGCCCTGTCACTCACACGTCCCAGACAGTCAGATACACATACCAGCAGAGGCGGCTGAAATGGTTAGGCAAGCAAATGCTAACTTTCTAAAAGTAGCATTTGCAAACCCAGGATACTAAAATAAACTTTACTAAAAGAAATATTTTTATCATCCTGAGTTCAGGCATACTAAACATGACTCGCTACCATGCTCCTTGAGCCTGCTGGGATTATAGGGTGTAATAATTCCAGCAGCTCAGTCTGGCCTAATGGAGCAGGTAGCCTTCAATAGTGAAATACGGTTTTGGTGGTAAGTCACTACTAGGACATGCCACACACATCAGGGCTTGTCCTACCTTACACCTACAACGCACCCTGCCCGCAGGCCTACCATAGGGGTGACTAATATGTAGTCAAGGGAAGGTTCGGGGCTGGCAAGTGGGTGCACTTGCCCAGCTGGCGTGACAGTACGAGACCGCACGCGGGTTCTGCGGTCGCAGTTCCCAGACACATCTTTACGGCTGCTTCGGTGGGTGGCGCAACCAGCGCTGCAGGCCCACTAGCAGTATTGGCATTCACAAGCCCTGGCACTCCTAGTGCACTTTACTAGGGACTAACAGTAAATCCAATGCACAAATCATGGACATCAATCACATGTACAATTTACAGTAGGGAGAGCATATGCACTTTAGCACTGGTCAGCAGTGGTAAAGTGCCCAGAGTCATTAAACCAAACAAAATAGGTCAGAGAGAGTATTGGAGGAAGGCAAAAAGTTTAGGGATGACCCTGCCAAGAGGCCCAGGTCCAACACTACTCAACGTAGAAGACTGAAGAATCTCCCTTGTGGTCAAGGAGTGGCCACCCTGTGCAAGCAGGCATCATCAGCGCATTGAGACTTTCTTTGCCATTGCTCCTGCCGGAGCTCGAAAACAAAGACCAACAAGACCTAGACTCCCAGACTCCCAACAGTCTGATCCACAGTCCTAGCAAAGCTTAGACCCGTGGAGGCGACGTGAGACGTGGGACCGGCCATCTTGAAAAGTCAACAAAGTGCTTCCTGTGCAGCTTCCGAGGCTCCCTTGATGCTGAGCTTTGGGGTTTGAGAAGCCCCAGCCCTGAGCAGCCTGTGCTCCAAAGATCACCTCTCCACACTCACCGAGTGCTGCGTGGGGCCCTTTTGCACTTTTCCTGCTCCATGCATTGTCCGGTGACTTGCCCGTTGGCTAGTGGCCTCTTTGACGACGATCCATCTTAACTACACTGCTGGTCTGGTTGCTCCAGACGGGCCCCAGCTCCCCTGAAAAGGAGCTACCGATCTGACCTTCCTGGTCCAATCCAGAAGACATCTTTCAGTCCTGCGTGGGTTGCATTTGCCAAGTCTTGGTGACTTTGATTTGAGAACCGACACCGCCAACAGCGAGAGCCTTTGTGGGACAGCCTGTGTTCAACTCCTGGTTGTCGTCGATACTTCCTGGTCAACGTGGCAGTGGAGACAATCTACTCAACAGCACCTGATTGCAACCCGACATTGCCTGGTTCCATCCTGGTTCCATCCTGGTCACTGGCTAGTGACCTAGACTCTGTCCCCTCTGCTTTCAGGTACTCTACATCTTCGATCCACCCTTGGATCCAACCGGACTCTTCTCTCCTGGTCGCCTGCAGCCTCTTCATCTCCAGGCTCCATAGAACTCCACGACGAAACCCGACACACTTTGGCACCTATGCACCCGCTTCCTGTGGGTGAGGTAACGATATAACTCCAGTGCTCCTGTAGTGGTTTACACCTCTAGTGTCTTAGTTTCAAGTGGCTAAGTTCAAGTCCAGTCGGAAGTCTCCTAAACCTAAAACTTTCTGATTTTTACGCACCATTGGCTTGTATGGTAAACGCGGTTGCCTATAGACACTGCATCCGCATCCTGTGGGCCTCCTATGTCCTAACCTTTGTTAGTCTAGTGTAGGCCCAGCGATTTCCAAGGCCCTAAGCCTGTTCACTATTCGTGACGTGGTACTTATACCACTTTTTTAATATATGGTTTGAGTGGCCACCCGGCCGATCCATAATTGTGCAGCTTATTGTATGTTATACTGTGTTCTTTGTTTAACGCTTGTGCTTCTGTGCTCATAAAGAGTATAGGGGAATATTCCAGAAATAAATACCTATATTTTGTAATATATAACTTGTGTGGTGTCCTTTCACTTGGTATTTAAAAGGATTGCATATGGTAAAACAGCTGGCTTCACATGCCCTCTTGAGTTCAGCCTAAGACTCCTTTTGTCCATGCTACCCCTAGGATAGCTGGTCTATAAGGTTGACTTACAACCAATCACCATAAGGGTCATTTGGACTGGTGCAAGGTGCTCACTAGAATAGTGATCATCATATACCAGGCCAACTTCTCACACGTGTCCTATGCAAATGAGAGGATTTATTTCACTCTGCGCCCGCGGCATATTACAGATGCGGGCGCAGAGTCAAAGAAGCTCTCAGGAGGTGCACTGACAGTGCGCCATTTAAAAGGTGGCGCTCTGTCAGTGCGCCTCCTGACAGCAGCCCTTTGCAGGGCGTAAAGGGGGTCCCATGTACCCCCAGACATCCCTTTGCAGGTGGGGGCCGTCACTGACTGCACCCGCCTGCAAGGGGATCTCTATTTCCCTGTACAAGTGAGCAGGTGCCACCTGCACAGTGAAAACACGGAGCGGCAACCCTACCCCCCACCCCCCTCAGACAGCGCAAGTTTGCGGCTACCCTGGCAGCCAACGCATACATCATAATGGGACACATTGTGATTGTTTGCGCCTGGCGCACCTTTTAAAAGGTGCACCGGGCACAAAAAATCACATGCATAATACGGCCCCAGAAGTGTATTTGCCAGAGGGAAAGAGGGAGCAGGGTGGGTAAATCCTGTGCTCAGTTGCTGTAAATGCTGGGGTGCCTTAGCCAATGATGTGTTAAGGAGCACTCGCATTTGGAGTCATAACCTCTCCCATTTGCTAATACAACGTAAAGCACCTTGTAGTACACCGCAATAGAGCATAGGATTTACCGGCCCACTTCGGACCGTCCCTTTTGCAAAAACACTTCTGATATCATTGCACGCATTGAAAGAACTTCACCAGTGTACAAGTGAACAGCAAAGCTTTAAGACACCTAAGGCAAGACATTCAGGACCTTTAACAAACCTAATAAGCCCACCATCCCTCGTCCTGAAGACGTCCACAAGATAGGAAACGGTTGAAAGGCGTCGATTCTCTATTGCCAAGAAAACTAGGACCTGTTAAACAATTAACACAAGAGGTCACCCCATGGACTTAAATTACTAGGGATGACCACTAAGAATACTTCGGTAGGTCCTAATATTGACCTCTGGAAATTTTCAGTGGGGTTGTAATACATATGAATATTCGAAATCTACACTCCCACAAGCCTTCATGAATTACTGGACTGGGGCATAGAGTGGATATATGTATAGATAATAATTTGTATTTTTTTTTTACTGAATCATTTCTTTCACTTACAGTGAACACGTATATGGTGTACGACATTACTACACTTTTATCACAGTTATGATTATCGTTGTTGGGACATGTTCACAATTCTTATTATGTTTGTTAAAAGATATTTCTTGAGCAGTTTTATTATGACCTAAAAATGGTTTAGGGTAATGGGAAAGTACCATAGGATAATGCAATGTCCAATTTAATTAAAAAAAAATATGTTTGAACAAACTCCTGTGTGTATATTGTTGAATAATGCTTCATTTTAAGACCAATCTGATTTTTGGTGTTTTATTCAGATGTATCTAGGTTATTAATAGCATCTTGGTAAAATATTTTTGCATCAACAGCGGAGGAAGTGCATGCCTTTTGTTATATTGTATCCGCGGCCCACCTTCCCCAGCGTCACTTGAGTACAGTCCCATATGGGTATACATTATTAGCCAAAGAAAAATGTTGTTCCCATGAAACTCTAACTTAACTATAACTAAACAGTAGTCTGCCGTTGTTCAATATACAAACCACAAGAAATATCATGTGATTTAATTTAATTTGTCAGATTAGATAATCAGCAATCCATTGACAACCCTAAATAAATACATAATTTCCACAATAAACAGTCTCACCTGTTCCGTAATAAACAGTCAGAGTTAAATGAGTCAATCCTATTTAACAATTATTAAAACTTTGACTAATTTGTCTCACATAACATTCTTAATGCAGTTTAAAAACATTTCTCACAACTGCAAGTATCATAAGTGACCAAAACTCAGAGTAAAGAATAGTAAATCCTATGTCACAAGCGTCCATACGTTTGCTACTCTGTCTCACTGTGGAGTTACTGCTGCAAACTAAGGGGCAGATTTATGAGGCCCTTGCGCCACGTTTACGCCGCTGTTGCGTCACGCAAGGCGGCGTAAACGTGGCGCATTCCTACGAACGATTTACAACGTGACGCATCTAGGCAGATGCGTCACGTTGTAAAGCCCTGCGCCGCTTGTGGGCGTTCCGGTGCAGGGTGGGCGTTCCGGGGCAGGTGCGCCTCGCAAAAGTGGCTGAGTGAAATCTATGAGATTTCACTCAGTCACTTTTAAGCCAATGTTGCGTCAAAAGCCTGCGCCTGCTTGAAGCAGGCGTAGGTCTTGACGCAGCATTAGTAGAATGGGGCACCCCCGAGCCTTGCTGGAGCTGCGTCGCGCTTGCGATGCAACTCCAGCAATGCGCCACATTTCCGGCACAGATGCGTCACGCATCTGTGCCGTTTTTGCACCATGGTGCGCCGCATTATAAATGCAGCGCACCATGGCTGGCGGAGCTGTGGCGCACTGTGGCGCATGTTAACTGGCGCATCCCTGGGAATGCGCCAGTTAACATAAATCTGCCCCTAAGAATGTTTCAGCAACTCATCATCATCAAAATACTCTATTTCGTTCAAGTGACCATAAAAGTGCAAATGCAATAAATACATTATAATACATAAAACTGGCAAGCACATTGTATAATCATTTTGCTAAACAATAAACAACCAATTGAGCCTGGGGAGAGTTCGATAGGGGAGCAAATGCCACTATCAACATAAACCTCCATAGAAACCTAAAACTAGGTTAAAAAGGGGTCAGCCATGTTGAATACCCCGGCCACATCAATCTAAAAATAATAATTCTTCTCTTATGGCCCATAGATATAAAATGTCCGGAACCTGCAATTAAATAATTCAAAATCACTCAAGATATATAATACAATAGGACGAAAGTAAGACCAGATAATAAAATCAATCTGAACTGTTAATACTGAATTTGTAGGAAACATGCCCCTTACATGAATAACAGCAGTAAGTAAGCATTTCAGCACCTTTGTTCTCAATTGCCAAGTGGCCGTCAGGTGTTTCGAAATCCCGAACACCATACAAGGACTAGTATCATAATAACAGTTTCTTGAAGCTTCAATATAGATCCTTATACCAATATTCGGCACAATGGTTTGACCCATTTGGATCTTATTATTTTTACCCATCTTAAAAGAATAAAAAATGCCTTTCTGTCTCATCAGACTGCCGGCATACTGGGCTCAGCTTGCTTAATCGATTCGCATTCAACCAAGTATTTGTAAATGATGCTAATGCAAGAGGACCCACTTGGAGCTTAAGATAGAGCGATCGGCCTAAAAAAAATTAATGTTATCCATAAAATCTTCAAATGTATAATCTCATTTTATTCTTAGAAATTAATTTGACCAGAACCAGTGGTAGGTAAGTGATTAGGTTTTTCTACTGTCCAGCACTAAAATCTTTCCTGCACAATTGTTTAGCACTTGGGCACGCATGTACACACACACGAGCACCCCCCCCACACACCCCACAAACACACACAACACAGTGGCAGTTACTACTGTTTTATTATAAATAGGTCAGAATTTGTATGGGGAGAGTGTTTTTTGTTTTGCTAAGAACTTTGCTGTTGTTTGACAAATGTTAGCAAATCTTCCCCCCCAAAACATTAATCTACCTCAGCACTTTCCTGGAAAGTTTTGGAGTGGTATGTTAAATGAGGTAGGGGAAAAAGGTCCCAAAATACTTTCTTTCCCTGTGATTTTTCCATAGAAAAATTTGAAAATTATACAGAAAAGACAGCTAAACAGAATTGCACCAACATGGTCTGAAAGCTGTATCTTTAGTCAAAAGGCATGCTTTTTGTGATTGGATGTAAATGCGATCAGTTGTTTTTGAGAAAATAAGATTTATAAAAAAGAGAAATCTGGGTAAAGTGTATTTAAAAAACAGAGTGATCTTATTGGTTGCAAGGGCTTAAAAAGAAAGGAGGTAATAGGAACCTTAAAGGGGGTCTCAGTGGGCCTCCCGGTGCTCAAATGAAAACCAAACGTGAGCCAGTCAGATATGTGGCACTCTTATTCCAGATATTGACAGCTTCTGGAAGAGTCCAAGCGCGCTCCCCACCAACCCTGTGTGGTCTTGCAGGACTCACATGGGAGTCATTGCGAAACAAAGTGCTCCTATGAGGGAGAGCGTGGGGTTCTATGGGTGGTTGCTTGCTAATGGGGTCTTGACTGCCTACGGGGGTTGGATGCAGAGCGTGGCCACAGGACCGGCCCGGCTGTCATTCCCCCGCCACACAAGTACACAGGGGAGTGGGCCTTCAATGGTGGGTTGGGTGCAGGGGCTGGCCACATACCAGACACTGCAGGCAACCCTCACTGCACCCAGTCAAATGTATTGCGTGGTGAGGGGCTAGTCTTAGAAGTTTCATAGTAAGATATTAGTTCACATTAAAAAAAAGAATTTCACTCAATTGACTTCACATATTACATCCCTAGTGACATATAAATTTACAGTGGTGCAAGTGAATTCCTGGCAGGACTAATTGAGGTCTGAGGTAAAGTTGGTCATCAACTTATGTTTACAGTCAAACATACCTTTGAGGATAGACCTCATTACTTTTTAGTCAGATATGAATTGTAATTCGAAATGATCAATAAAATAACTTACAGCTGGGCAAAGTCGAGGTTCCACCATTGAAGTAGAGTCACAGTAATATCCCTTTGGACATGGAATGCAAGATGTTCCACCTTCTTTTGGGGTTTCTGTCCAGTGAGTTCCAGGCTGACAGGGGAAGGACCGAGGAAATCCAGTCCCACGAGGGCAGGCATACCCAACAGGGCAATCATCAGTCTAAGAGTGTATATATGAAGGTTACATATCAGCAAACAAATTCTGACATATACTTTAGCATAAAGTACACCTTTTATAGAGCAAGTAGTTTAGTAGATGTGATACTGTGCAGGGTAATCTGGCATTGTGGGTACCCTTCTTGGGTTTGGAGAAGCAGTATCGTAGGGAAAGTTGTGGAGTTGTGACTTTGATAAACAGTTCCTATGACACTTAATGAAGGCATGATGTTAGTGATCGAGGATCAATGCTATTGAGAAAGGGCAACCTCATTGATTGGATAGGAAATAGAATGAAAGAAAATAAGGACACCATTACTTACTGGTTGTGTTATTCCTGCAGATTGTGACCCCTCCACGTAGCAGTATTTTCCTGTGGGGCACAGTTCACATTCCTCAACGTTGCCCATTCCCCGACGGTCACTGTATGTTCCGTTCGGACATGGTCGAGGATTTGGATCCTACACACCAAATACAAATGCTTAGTAACAGTAATAAAGTGCTTTGAAATATTAGAATGGCCTGTGTGTAATTATATATTTAGTAATAAGCCTTGTTTAGTATGGGAGGAAAGTGGGCTGGAAGGAAGTACAAAAGAAAGAATGGTTAAATAGATGGTGTGTGGACTTTAAAAAAACTTAGCAGCCTACCATGCTAACAGCAGTTTCTGGGCTCTTTGTGCATCATGTAGAGTTTGGGACCTAGCCACTCCTACCATCCCAGACTAGTGCTGACAAGGCCCTATATTGAGTCTTGTTTGTGGAGGGAAGCGTCACATCCCTCTGCAATAAATTGATGCTGGTTTGCATTTCCTGAAGGATAAAGGTTCCAGGTATGCATGAAACAGAATCAATGTGGTCCACCCACGTACTAGAGGGAGGACTTTGCTTCCCTGAACTTGTACAATACCATGAACTCACTGTGTTTATGGAGTGCAAAGAGGTACAAGTCTCCTACTTTTGCACTCCATCTCCTCCAGGAAAGCAGAGAGGCACTGATCTTTCTTACATGTTGTGGTGACTTTCCTCTATGTCTTAGTGCAGCCAGTGCCTACTGGGCAATATCAGTGGTGTGCCATGTAAACTACAATTGGTGTCCCATATACAGAGACAATGGATCACTTCAAATTGATATTCAGGACTCAATGATACAGGGTCGTACCATCAAGCAGTCACAGGTTAGTCTAGGAGATGGTAGTAGGGTTTGAAATCAATGGCAGCAATGACCGATCATGATAATGTACAGAGTTTCACCTTTATAGTAAATATTTTTTAAGAACAAATATAGAGCAGCAAAGTAAAGCAGAAGATCATAGCACCTACTGATACTAAGATACTACCCCAAATATTATACGTTTTTTGCCTAAAAACAATATTTGTTAAGATGCTATGTTATGGGGTGATACAGCATCTTAGGAACCTTCGGATTCCTTTGTATCTTCTCAGGCTATTACAGCCTTTTGTTCTTTTGGTTTGTTAATGGACTGCATGTGGTAGTCATGGTGGTTTATACAGTGTTGCATCTCTTTATGCTATGTTCTCTTTAGCACCAAGATAAAGGATGATAGATTATTGGGCTAACCAAAGGTGAACTGAACTATGTTCCAAACGAAACTGAAAAGGGGCTAATCTTTGGCAAAAGAAAGCCTAGACAGCAGCTTAAGGGGGAACATCCTTTTCAATGCAACTTTTACAACGCATGCCTTTACATCGCAAGCCTTACAACGCACGCCATTACAACGCATTGCGCTGGGGGGCGCTCTAAGTTAGTGACTAGATTTAATTTACTATCCAACACCTTTCCTACTATCCATGGGGACTGGAGTTGGAATAGTAAATTAAACTATTCACTATCCAGCACCCCTCAACACTATGCGTTGTAACAGTATGCGTTGTAAAACCTGCGATGTAAAAGCATGCGTTGTAATGTCATACATCCCAGCTTAAGCCACTCTGATGTTGAGCATGCCATTGACACAGAGCTCCATTGCTGTAAGGGGACATGGTTACTTGGAAGAGCAACTGAGCAGTTATGGCACCTACTGGCTGCTCACACAATTTAAGTTGTAGAGGGGATCCAACAAATTAGGCAATGCCCAAGAATGTCACAAAACTTCAAGGATGAGTTTCCTAAAAATAGCTGGTCATGGAGACACCCACATGTTCAATATATCTTTCAGATGGGTTGACACCCACTGTAAGCAAGAGGGACCATCAATATCGACAGCCCTTCAACCCACTTGAACAAAGATATGGATTAGCTGAGAATCCCATCTCTCCTTCAATCTGTGCAAAGGTTACCTCTCAAGAAAAAGAAGGAGAAAATGACAAGGAAAAGTAGAAACACAGAGTCATTTGTGGTGGAATAGCATTGGTAAGACCCATTCTGGACAATGATTAACTCTCAGGTAGAGTGGTGAAGTGGGATTTGGATACAGGTTTAAAGTGCCAAAAAGTCAATGAATATACAATACAAAATTTAGCTTTTTACAGAATAAAACCTTTCACTCTTGGGGTTACACATGAAGGAACAAAAGGTAATAAGACCAGACTTCAATCCAGATATCAGCACGTATCTCCAAGATTTCAGAGAGCAGGGAACTCTTCAAACAACAGCATCCAGATGGTAGACAAACAAAATATAAAAAACAAGCACATGCCCAGAAGCACGATGGCAGATTGTAACCCAAAATGGCAAATCAAGTAGGAGAAAAAACAGGAAAGTTTTTGGGACAGAAATCTTGGTGGATGAAATAAGTGAGAAAAGAGAGCCAATACAACTACCAATTGTTACCAGGCAAACAACCATAACTGTGATTAAATATATTTTACCACTATTGAGTCGGAAATTGAATCCTATGCTAGCAAGTTCCTCCACAAGAAGGTTCTCAGTCTAGTGATTTCCAGATGCTATTAACCCATCTTTTAGAGTTACCAGTCCTTTGCCTGCCTAAAGTAGTTGGTTCTATTAGGGCAGGGGTCTCCAAACCGGTCCTGGAGGGCCGGATCCATGCCAGATTTTTGGGATATCCCCATTGAGATACATGTAGTTATTTTAAAAATCTGGCATGGATCCGGCCCTCCAGGACCGGTTTGGAGACCCCTGTATTAGGGCATTTGGTGGGGATGATGTGATACTGATGGTTACGTTGTGCATGTGACTTTGTCCACATTTGTTTCTGTGCTGAATGCCTGACACAGAGGCTCCTGCCCTCACTAACTGAACTGAACTTAAGGTTCTGTGGTGCAAGGGGAAAACTCCAAACATTCTCTTGGGCCAAGAAGTGGTTGATACAGTGCCTCAAAAAATTAAAATGAGAGTTCTACAAGCTTCTTCAGGGCCCACTTTATGACAAAAACTGAGTCAAGAATCCACTTCTTGACTACTGAGCAGTAGGGAAGATGTTAATTTATGAAATTGAGTGGGCAATGCAGCCTCACTGGCAAGGTTATTCGCGCAACCCTCATGAAAAGCATATTTTTTGTTCCTTCCTAGGTCCGGTCGGTCAGTTGACCTTCAGGTTCTAGTGTTTCATTGACCTGAGTCTAGGGTCAAACTCCATGCAGATTTCATTCAGCTGGGTCGTTTGCACTTCTTACCAGACAGTTTAGCTAATCATCCTAAAGTTAGGGCACAGTGTCTGAGTGGCTCTATAGTCCTAGGCTTTGTAGTGAGAACAGAATGACAATGTGTCCTCATTCTACAGAACTTCAGAGTACGTGCAACCAGGAACATTCCACACAGCACTAAGCTTGCAATTGCACCCTCCAAGCTGACCTCACAATCACCCTCTACAAAAATGGCATAGTCCTGATCCAAGCCTCAACAAAAAACCTTAACAAATTTGCAAGCCTTTTCACCCTCCTCATTAACTATGTGCGCAACACTTGCAGAGTAACTAACACCTGCCCCGACAATCCTCTGATAAGCCAGTCTAGCATCCCTAGCCACCCACAAACCACCCCTCCAAGGTTTTCCAACATGGTTCATCCGACCCCCTCCTGCACAGCTCCCGGCCGTACCAGAAGAATCATCCCTGCACCCTTGATCTCCTCCTCGCTAGCTCTCCACTCTAATTATGAGGCCGGTACACCTCCAAACACCTTTGATTCAGGTAGAGCCTGCCCGTCCAGCCCACAAACCACCCCTCTAAGAGTCTATACCACTGATCTTCCCAACCTCGCTAGCACATCTCCCTGCTTTGCCAATAGATTTGTCTCCAGACCCTTGGCCTTCTCCCCGCTAGCTCCCCTCGCTGACCATGAGACCGGTTTGCCGACAAAAACCTATGATACAGGTCAAACTACCCCTTCTACCCGGTCTCCTATCCATGTCGATAGTATTGCTCCAGAACTACTGCCCCCCTGCCCTCTAATGCCTCCCTCTTACAGGGATACCGATAGTACTGCACCAGAACAACTGACCCCCTGCCCTCTAACCCCTCCCTCTTATGGGGACATCAAAACCCTGCATTCAAAGAGCTGCCAAATTAACTCAGATCCTCCACATCTCCATACTGGATCTAATGAACCTCCTTCACTTCGCTGAACTCTCTCTCGCCAACCTCAACCTCAAAACCCAGCGGAATTCCACCCCTCCATATCACAGAGATCCCCAAGCACCCAATACTGCGAGCCTTTAGACACTTTTGCAAGCAAACTTGCCCCTTCTCAAAGGAGGAATATCTCGCTCTCGTCCTCTCCTACAAATCAATTCCTGACACCCCTAGTCCATCAGACCTCGCTGAAGATGAAATCCTTGACATCCTCCACAACTACAACTCTGCCCCAATTACCCTTTGCCTTCTAGACGTGATTGTCGAACATGCCAACTGCACATTCACTATCAACCCTAACAGATCCGCTCAGAAGTGTGGTCAAAAGCAACCTAGCGCTTGCACACCTACCCACCCCCACTCTCGACACTCACTCCAATTCCTCTCTGTCTGGTCTCTTAATCAATTGACAATCAGCGTTTAAACAAGCCGTCGATATTGCTGAACTCATCCTGAACAAAAATTTCGACTCAGCAATTCGAACAGAATCGTGGCTTAACGACTCTTCATCTCCATGCCTGGACCTCTTAGTCCCTGCCTAACTACAACATTACCAGGCTGGACAGGCAATCTACCAGGAAAGGAAGAGGCATCCCCTGTATCTACTGTTCTAACCTCAGTGTAACAGAACTCCTGGCGGATACCTCTAATTTTTGCGAGTACCTTTCACTCTCCATTTGCAGCAACTCCACCTACTGTGCAACCTACACATCATTTATCACCCCACAGGCAGGAACAACTTCTTCACGGACTACCTCATGGAAATCATTGCAACTAAGATTTCCTCCATCAATAAAAATATTTCCTGGGTGATTTCAACCTGCACTGGAATGAATCCAAGTACCCTCACGTCAATGCCATCAGAGACCTCCTGACCGATCAAGCCCTGATCCAAGCCTGTTCACTCCCAACACACTTGAAAGGGGCCACCCTTGACTGGATCTTCTCTAAGGAACCAACAGTCAAGCTTATCTCTATAGACCCTTGCGACTGATCTGACCACCACGCTATCGCATTCCTACTACCCGGCACCCACAAGGGTACTGCAACCAGTGTTGCCTAAACGCTGGATTGGAGACACTAAGAACCTGGACCACAATGAACTGGAGGCTTGCTGCAAATCTGACCCCTCCCCCCTCGCAACAGTCAGTGACCTCAATAATACCTACTCTGCAACTATTTCGAAAATTATGGATGACCTAGCCCCAATAAAGCTAAAAAGAACCCAATTCAAAGACAGGAACCCCTGGTTCACTGGATCTCTCAGTAATGAGAGGAGATCCCCCCTGCAATCCGAAAGAATCTGGAGACAGCACCCCTCTGCCACACATCTAAAACTTCTCCTTTAGGCCAGAAACGCCTACAATTGGAACATCCTCAACTCTAAAAAAAGAATTTTTCAGATGTGGACTTGAGAATGCCAAGAATAGACCCCGTAAGCTCTGCAAACTGGTCATACACCAATCCAATAAACTGGCCAAAACTTCGCAAGAACCCCCCAAGTCCTTAATATGATCGGACGACAAAGTCACAACCTTAGGAAACAAACTTAATGCCGCCACATTCTATCTATCCGTTCCTGACCTTTCTCCTCCTCCTGCGACGCCCCCACAGATTTCACTTAAAAATCAAGCTCTCTTGACCGACTTCAAACTCTATGACAAAGACTCCGTCTCTAAATTTCTATTGTCTATAAACCCGAATAACCATTACAATGACCCGCTCCCCTCCAACTGCCTAGCGGCAGTTGCCCAGTCCATTAGTCCTACCTGGACTGCAATAATCAACGCCTCGTCGGCAGGGATCCATTCCTGACTCTCTGAAAGCCGGCTAAGTCCTCCCCATTTTCAAAAAGCCGTTGCTGGATCCAGCCTCCCCTGACAACTTCAGACCTATTTCCAACATCCCCCTCTTAGCTAAAGTGTTGGAGAAGTGTGTGCAACAGCAACTAAGCCAACTCATCAACAACTTCCACCTTCTCGATGACTTCCAATCTGGATTCAGACCTGGGCCCAGTATTGAAAAGACCATGCTCCACATCGTTGACGATGCCCTCCAAGCCGTTGACCAAGGGAAAACTTGCCATCTAATCCTCCTAGATCTGTTCTCAGCCTTCAACATGGTCAACCATGAAAAACTTCTCGAACGCCTCAAACTCAGACTTCTTACAAGCTCAAGAAAATTAGACCATATCTCTCCACAATTGAAAGCTTTGAACTGGCTACCCCTGGAGGCTAGAATACAACTTAAACTGGCCTGCATCACACAAAAGGCTTCATACTCAAATTCCCCGGCTTATCTTGCACAGAACTTGTGGTATCCGGCAGATTCAGAAACCCCCGGTCCGCAAAAGACCTCTTACTCCAAGCTGTACATTTCCGGAAGAAAAAAAAACTTTCAATCGGGCTGTCTCTGGGGCACCCCACCATCAGAAGAATTCCTTATCTGGCACGAAAAAGGAGGCCAAAACTTTCCTTACGGGTAAATTCCTCTCCTAAATGTTGCGTCCTACCAACACAGAGACCCTGACCAACTACCGACTAGCGCCGCCCATCTGAGTATCGAGCTACCTCACCAAGAATCCTGGGGCCTTATCTTGAGTAATCATAAATTAATCTGTACATACATGTCGGTTATCCCTTATGTATCCTGCACCCCGCCCCTCTTTATCTTTAGTACTTTGTGATTTCATGCTTGTTGTACACTTCTATGATCCCTGTTAAGCGCTCTGATACCCTAACGGGTCAAGTTCGCGCTCTAAAACACAAAAATAAAATAAATAAAATAAGATCAAGATGAATATATCAAGGACAGAGAAGACAGAATAGTCATAAACCCAATGTAAGAAATAACAAAATAAAATTAATGTAGCTCTTTCAGAGTAGACTATTGATGAAGTACAGAAAATAACAATACTCTTTTCCAGGTCCTTATTGTCCAAAAATCCCACACTAACAAACTCTAAACCCTCTTCCCCCACAGAAAAAGGAAAATAATAAGTGTACTATATGGCTGACACAAACTAGTATGGTAATCCATGTTTGTTTATACAAAAATGGTTTCAGATGTCATGTTTTACATTGGACTATTATAATATTTTACTGTTATTACCTGTATCAGCAAGACAAGTCACAGGCTACTGTACCCACTCATATGAGACAGTACATACAGGAGCACTAAAGCAAGATATCCAATTACCAATATTTATGGTATCCTACTACCATTGTGAGTTTCCGTCCCACCTTCCTATCCAACACTTACAATGTTTCCCTTGGGGCAATAAAATCCTTTCGGACAGGATCTCTCGATGGAATCAGGCTTGACTGGCAGTCCTTCAGGACATATGAAACCAGCAGGGCACACCATTGCCTCCAGCATAACTTCTTTAGTGGTCTTCACATGACTGCAATAATATCCAGGGAGACAGAGAGAGCAGGTTGAAGCACCAGAATCCTAGTTAATAGAAAACAATGTTATTTTACTTTTAGGGTAAGATACCAGCCTAGAACACTTGAAACTCACATTTGCTTTCCTCTCCATGTCACTACTCCCCTATGACATCCCACTGTTTTTAACCTTGCCAACAGACCAGCCATTAAAAAAGTAGTAGGATCCGGCATGCAAATTAAATTTCTCCTCACAGTCCCTAAAATCACATAGCCAAGGTGCTCCACTTACAAACGTGTTGAGCCCATCCCCCCACACTAGGTAAGCAGGACGAGGGTCCGATCATGAAGCAAGCTATAGGTGGAATGTGTGGGTGAGGACCCTAAAATATATCCTGCAAGGGCACAGTGATTTTTACCAATTTACCTGGGTGAACAGTTCTACTCCCCAGTGAGACAGCGGCAACGCAACATTCTGTTTTGTGGATAGTAATAGGATCCAACAAAATAAGGTAACCCTCCTCAAGTATTGTTGTTTATGAAAAGGGAAACTGAGGGTAAAACCTTAAACATACTTCTCACTTCTCCTAATTGTTGTCCCATATACAGCAGCGTAGAGCTGTAGTAGTAAACTGATCTACATTCCCAGAAACTCAGGCTCCTTAGAATCTACTTGGACCTGAGTGTGAAAATTATTTGACTAACAAGTTCAGATAATTGGTTTAAAAAATGTTTAGATAACCTACACAAACACCCTCTCACTGGTTCTAGTAACTAAAGGCAAAGTAGAAAAGATAAAAGTATCCTTAACAACTATGGCAGAAAATGTTGGTTTATCCTTCACAGATGACGATTAGAATCGAAAATTGGCAGGACCTTCATTACTATCAGACATAAATGTGGCACAAACAATTGCTCAAACCCATTACTGGGAAACCCGGACTTGGGAATTATGTTAAACAGGTCAGAGAGAGAGCTGAGGAAGGACTGGAGGGGGCAGGACTCCAAGGGAATGTGGACACAGTCAAAGTCAAGAAAATTATTTATCAGATGCAGGTTGGAAGGTGTCTCTGAATGAGAACCTGTGTCAACTCCTTAAAAGTGCTTTTTAAGGCAGTGGTGCAAAAGCTTGGAAGGAGAGAGAGTTCTTAATTCTGGTTGCACTATAGAAAAGGACTGTGCTACAATGCATTCTTTTTTTGAAAGGTCTGGTATAACAGGGCTACCTGAACTCAAAAATAGTGTGACAGAAGGCATGGTAGAATTGTGAAGGTTTTTCACAGTGATTCGAAGTGGGAAACATGGATTAGTGTCTGTGTCGCTATACATCGAAGGTCGACTTGTTTCAGCAATTAGCATTGCCTGTGTGGGTTGGTCGGCTTTCTTCAGGATCTTAATATTGCTCTAATCCCTATAAGCGTAACTGTCCTTTATTGCAGTGTATGGCCATCTTATTTTTAAAGTTTTAAGATAGGCATGCATGCTTATCATATAGACCAGTATTTGGCCTTTTTCCTTTTTGCATTGGTCTGAGTTGGCCTCCTAACACAGCAAGGCTTCAGAGGGTTAATCGGGCGGAGTGCTTCTTATAGTCACACCTTCGTCAAAGTAGATCACCCAGGTCTGTACCTATTCATCTCCCTGCACCCTGCTTTTACATTAACCTCTGCCTTTATTTTACCCACCTGGATGCCCCTTAAACTCATGTTGTGTAAAGTCACTCTGATATTTATCAGATTGCTATGCACATTTTTTTTTCATTGTAGTTTTTCTCTTTTGTGCATTCATCATTGTAAACCAATCTAATACTTTCAGGTCATATTTGTGCAATATAAAACCTCAAATAAATAAATAGTGCAGAGTGGGGAGCTTCTGCATTTATTTCCACATGTTAAAAGGCACTGAGTGGAAAACGTAGGCAGGCCAATTGTGTTAACATTAAGCACATTAGTGGTCATGTGTAATAAGATTGTGGCACGTGATGAAAAGCAAAATAAGACATAAACCCTGAGTACGAGTTTCGCGGTATGACAGCCTGAGCACTGTGACCTCTACATGACCTCAGCACCGGCGGTCTTCCAACTGCTTTATTACAAGGTTTCTGATGGGCCAGAAACGGTCTTCCTGGTGCGGATCAATGTTTGTCCATATTTATCGATACATGTCTGTATATTTCGATTGCACATGTGTTGAATGGACACATATGCATAATACAGGAGTAAAAATATCACATACCCTTTGCTGGAGTCTGGCCCATATTTGTCCAGTCCAGTCAATCGGTATATAGTAAAAAACGGACTTAACTCTATTTCGATGCCAACAGGGTCCTTCTCTTCGTGGTCAATATGCTGCTATGAAGGGGGGACCTGAAGAAAGGGATTCACATTGGAGTCTGACTGGAAGAACATGAAATGGGTGAGTATGCATCCCATATCCTTCGATTCCTCAGACTCGAATCAGGTGTTCCCACCGCCACTGTCAGGTCCTCATAAAGCCATAATTCAGAGGGTGTTGAACTTCTTTGTATCTCCCTATAACTGCTGCTTCCCTCTTACTGCCTCTGCGGTGTTTTGTGATTGGCTGACATTGTCGGTGGCTCACCAGCGATCTTTTCAACTGTAAGCTGACAATCTCTTAATACGCCGGTCGTGGCGGTTGGACCTTTACTGTGGGTACAGCGTTCTTGGGACGGCCAAAATCGTAACCAGGCCCATAGTGTGTGATGACACTCTCCCACATAACTGCAACATACATAAATGTGCAGAGCAGGCACATTAATTGTGCATGCTTTATTGTAGAATCACAACAGCTTAAATCCAGTATCAAAGTAGAAGGCGTGCAGTACATATAAAGATGAATGAGTAGGGGGCTGGGCACTGACTTTCATATCATACTCTGCCGCGTCTTGTGATTCTTTCAAAATATTAGCTCAATCGCTCAGATGGCCCTGTCAGCCTGGCCTGAAAGGCCTTTATGATTTAGCAACAGTGGATAACAACTTTTGTTATCAACTGTTTGTTGTATCCTGCCCTTGTAAAGGCATTGCATTTTACCACCTGTGGAATGTTGCTGTGATGATCCGGTTAAGAAATTTGGGAATTAGTCAGAGAAGTCACAGTTGAGTGGGCTGAGCAGCATATGCTGGCTGTTCCTGGTGGGGTTTGTACTATTCATCTTTGTATCCTGTAACTATCTTCAATAAAACCTCCTGAAACTCATCACATCTACCTGGAGTTAATCACTACACTGTTGCTATGTCATAACAGTGAGTTATCAGATTTAGAAACTAAAATAAGAATGGAGGCTATCTATTAGACCTGGATCTTACTCTCAGCCTGGTTATGATTAACTGCTAACTTGAACCTATGTATAAATCTAAAATATCTCATCTCATGAATATATTCTTAGCAATGTTGCTGCACGACAATCCTCTCCTTACATAACTTCCTCCTTCATGTATGGCCTTTACTGATTCCTTATATCGAACTCTGCTTCTAACACTGTTGTAAATGTCTCAGTCCATCATGTTCACTTCAACGTCTCCTAATCCAGTTGCTCTCTCTGCGTACCCAGCAGAAATGCCCAATCAGCATACGATACTGTAGAGTTAATCAGTGTAGACACCCCCTCTTTCTCTATGAAAGTGCCCATGACCACATCAACCATAGTGAAGGGCCACTAAATACACCTAATGGATACTTTAGTGATAGTGTTATTTTTAGCACAGATCTATCCTTATGCAGAAGTGAATTTGCCCCATACACTAAAAATATTATTTTGCTTAAACACATTTGACAAACAAAATGGGAATATTGACCCACTTTTTTCAGACAAATCAAAGACAGTGTCGGCACTTCAGATATAGGGGCACATGCATCAACCTATTTCGGAAGTGCAAACGGTGCGAATCAGTAAATTCGGCCGTTTGCACTTCCTAAATATGTGTTTGGGATGCATCAAGCATTTTTGAGTAATTCGGTATTTTTACCGAATTCCAAAAATGCGATTGCTTTTAAGGAATTGCAAATTTGCGATTCCCTAAAAGCTATGCATCATTTAAAAAAAAATTGTGATTATTCAAATTGGAAGTGCAAATTACCACGAGGTTCAACCTCGTAGAATTTGCGAAATTGTTTAAAAATGCTTAAAAATGCATTTTTTAAACTGTCCAGTTACAGACACACATGTTCTTAGGACATGTGTGTGTGTGAAACATGCACTTTCAAATGCATTTCAGGGGTGCAGGGGGGGGTCCTTTGGACCCCCCCCTGCACCCATGAAATTTTCTAAGTGCCACTCGCAATTTGCTACTGCCTTCCAATTGACTACATTGATTCCTATGGGCCTCTAGGCCCATAGGAATCAATGTAATGCCATTCCTTAATTGCACTTCGCAATTAAAGAATCGCAATTTCCGAAAATTAAGAAATCCTAAAAACTTTTAGGATTTCTTGATGCATAGCATTTTGCATTTCCTAAATAGCGATTCCTTAATTTTCGCTATTTAAGAAATGCAAAATCCTAGATTGATGCATGTGGGGGATAGACTTTGCCATTCTCAGTTATACCCATGATGATCAGCATTTTGGGCCAGATGTATCAAGATACACTTTTGCGATTCTCAAATAGCGATTTTTAAGGAATTGCTATTTGAGAATTGCAAAATGATATGTATGTAGAAATTCGCAACTTTTTAGCGATTTCTTAAAATTCCTTAATTCCGATTAGCAAATTGCTAATCACAATTAAGGAATGATTTCCCATTCATTTCCATGGGCCAGGAGGCCCATAGGAATGAATGTGAAATTATTCTCAATTTGCGATTCGCAATTTGCTAATCGCAAATTCAGAATAATTTCAAGGGTGCAAGGGTGTCCAAAGGACACCCTGTTGCACCCCTGAAATAAGCATGGGTGCACATGTGGTGCACATAAATGCTCTAAGGGCATGTATGTGCATCACACAACACTTTGAAAAATGCAAAAAATTAGCATTTTTCAAAAAATTCACAAATTACTACCCAACTTGAAGTTTGTGGTAATTTGCGATTCCTTACATGCAATCGCAAAATAAGGAATCGCAAATTTGCGATTCCTTATTTTGCACTGAAATTTGCTACATACATACCATTTTGCTCAAATGAGTTCGCGAATTTCGGCGTTTGCGAACCCATTCGAGCTTCTTTCATCCGGCCATTAATGATTAACATATGTTGCTTTTTTATGACATGACCATCCATTTCTGTTATTAATGTCTTTATAGGATATAATCTAACCCTACTCAGATTAATCAGACCACGATCTACTGATGAAGTTCTGTGTTAACCTGTACCCCGCTGGGCAAAACAATTACTGATATACTTAGTTTCCATTTCAACTAAAAAAGAATGTTGAAACATCCTCCGTATTCACATGCTAGTACCTACTGGGTTATTCTAATCATGGCTGACGTAATAGGTTTCAATACATCAAGAATAAACAATTGTTTACTTGTGCTTAATAGCTGAAACTGTGTCCCATTACTCAGTTTTACACCAATCACGCCCTCTCAGAAATTAATTGCACAAATGTGTGCTATAGGTTGTACCTACTTACATTACAGAGGCTCAAAACGTATCACTGTTTGACTGCTCATCTTGTATTATCTACACATGCTAACCCGTTTTTGTATAGATTTTGAATAACAAATCTCTTATGCCCACCCAGTGGCAGCACATTTGATAAAGTTGTTCACCCCAGTGTTCCTGGGAAGGTATCATGTGTATATAGGTCTGAAAATATCCTTACTCGAAGAGGTTTGTAATGTTTCTAAATCCTGAACCTTTTAAATAATTTATATTATGCCCTGCAATATACTTACTGAGAACTGTCCTGTACCACATGGTATTGGACTTCTGGAGCCAAGTTCAGGGCAGAAAGAGCCTGCAGGACACAGGTCACACTCTTGCAGTGTCCTTGCACCTTGTTCTGCGCGATAGGTACCACTATAAAACACATAGAGAGAAAAACGTATTTGTGGCACTGATGTGTAGTGACAGTAGACATTTAGGGGTTTCACGCACAGAGAAATAACACATGATACTGGATGCTAGGTGTTAGGGTAAATCGAGACAGTTTCAGACATATAAAAGATGTTCATCCAGCGTTCTGAAGTGTTAACAAGTAAGAAACAGCAGATCATTAGCAGTTCACGTTTAGACTACTGACCATGAGTATCTATTTTCTGGGTGCATCTCATGGACATCATTTAGGGGTAGCCAAGTGTTGCAGTTGCGACCCCTGGTTTGCCCCCCGCGACCCCTGGCACTCTCCTTGAGACCCATAAACTCAGGCTGCACGGGGCAGCTTCGGAATTTCCAGGCTGCAGTAGTAGTGCGTTCAACTTACAACTGTTTCAGTTTGCCCATCAACTAAGGGTCTGCTTAAAGTGCTGCATAGCAGCACACCCTTCGAGGCCTCTCACACCCAAAACATCAGCAGACAGGAACATGCAGGCTTTGGGGGGACTCAGCAGCACTGAGAAGGAGCTACTGGGGATGCTGTCAATAGCTTGTGCCTGCTTTCATTGGGTTCAGGACCCCAAGACCTTTGGGAATGTATGGGGTACTTATGGACATCGTTTAGGGATTGCAGTTATGTCCACTGGTTTGCCCCTTGCAACCCCTGGCACTGTGTTTGCGACCCCTGGCCTAAGAAGTGGTAAACTCAGTGCCAAGAACATGGGGGAACTCCGCACACCTTATTTTGTGTACATTTTCCATCATACTAATAGTGAAAAATATTGTATTATTCACTATCTGTGTGATAAAAAGTAAAGCACAATTAGCTGGGACGAGGCCTTTGGTGGAAACTAGGGTAAGTAAAATGGTTTTAAATGTATGTTGTGTGCATGCTGGTGAGTGAGAGGATGTTTATGTGAGAGTGAGCATGAGTAAGTGTGAATGTATATGTAAGCATGTGTATGTGAGTGAGAGTCAGTGACAGTGAGTGATAAAGTGCGAGATTGAGTGTCAGTGATTAAGAGTGAGTCATAATTAGTGAAAATGAGTGACTGCAAGTGAGCAAGAGTGAATAACATGAGTGTACAGGATTGTCAGAGAGTGGGAGTAAGAATGAGTGGGAGTGAGAATGAATGAGTGCACTTGAGTGAGAGTGTGGTCATGCTTGCAAGTCTGTTTTTGGTCCTGGCATACTGAAGGTAATTCTTGTCTTTCAGAGGCACCTGTGATACACTGGTGCTGGCACACTTGAGGCAATTTGTAGCAGAACAGACACCTGTGACAAAATATTGGCACATTAGAAGTAACTTGGCATATTGGATACCCATGTTTCAAAATATTTGAAATAGCATACCATAGGTAATTCTTTGAATATCGGAATACTCTGGCAAAATGCTGGTACTAACACATTGGAGGAAATTCTTGGCATAAAGGAGGGCAGCCTGACTTATGGTGTGGAGGTGGGTGGGCAACCATAACACAATGCTGGCCTTGACATATTGAGGCAATTGTTGACATAACGGCTACTTGTGGTATATGGATTACATAAATACAATTTTCTGGCACTGGCATATTGGGGCATCCATGACAAAATGCTAGCCCTGGCACAATGGACCACATTTTTGATGTATGGTAGCATCCCCAGCACATTTTTTTAAAATGTGCTCAACCCCTGAAGAGCATCCGGTTTCTTTGCCTTGGCACACCATGAAAGGATTTGAAAATTTAATAAGAGCCCTGCCAGAGCCTATGGCTTTTTAGAAATTTGTCTTAAAATACACTATTTTAGCACAGTATTTTAAAAATGTTATTGTGGGAAGAAATGACCTAGTAGAAGCCTGCTCACTAGCTTCAGGCAAGAATTTCATTCCAAAACGTTTGATGATCAAGTGAACACCATACTGCAGGTGGTATCTAAATGACACCTTTGTCTGTGCTGTGTTGTTACATTAACCATGCAGTTATAATGGAACCTCATCAATGGCAATCATTGTAGTAGTTGAGCTTAAATGTAGTTGAGCTTATATAGCGCACAGCTACCCGCAGTGGGTGTCCCGGCGCTTGCTTAGGGAACCCGTCCTGATATTCCCCTGTGTGATAGCCCCAGCGGGTATCCACAAGGTGAAAGTCAGGCATCCCGCCGCGAGGGGCCGTTGTGGAGATTAAGCAAGCTATTGCCCAGAGTCGCAGAGTGTGAACCTGTGAGTCGAGAAGGCACCGGAGCGAGAATTATCGAGTCCGTGGAATTTTTAGCCCAAGACCCGCCGAGGCGGGGAATTGAACCCTGGTCCAGGACCGATCTCAGCTTCCGGGTCTGCCGCCTCTAACCCCTGAGCCACACTTCTCCACATGTGATGTCATCATGGCTAAGGACATGTCACATGACTTCCCGAAAACAGCCAGGGTCAAGGCTCACTTCCTGAAATGTCATTAAGGTCAAAGGGTATGTGATGTCACTTCCGCTACCTTTGGCATTTTGGTGAAGCAACGCCCGGGGTCCACCTTATGAAATTGCTAACAATTTGGGATGACAAATCAATGTAGGCACAGAAGAAAAAGTGACATTCACACAATCAGGTTTGATTCACCCTCAAACACATCTCCTGGTCTATTGCCACACCAAAAAAACAAGCATTTGCAATGCAATAGGTCTTGCATTAGAGACAGTTTGAGCTATTGGTGTTGCAAATAAACATGGTTCTTGGATTTATTTTTTGGGCAAAAAATATCCCAGCAGTAGTGTTGTGAGGGTGCAGAAGCATAGGCTGTCAATGGGACCTCTTTTGGCCACTTATGGTACTGCACTCTGCAACATGGCCAAGGAAAGGATATGTCTCAGTGGTGAGAGATGCCGACTGGGGAGCTTGGGATCTGTGCTCAAGTCTGGTTTCATTTTTTAATTCCCACCAAGCGCATGGATGTATAAAAAAACGCTAGAAATGTAAAATAACATAAGAATTCAATGCTCGGGTGAGCAAGCAATGTTGTGAGCAAAACCGCAGTGGCCTTCGAGCAGTGGTAGGGGCCGGGAGCAGTGCTGCAGGAGGGGTGGGGGAGAGGCGTGGGCAAGCAGTGTTGTGAGCCAAATTTGCAGTTGCCTTGAAGGGGTGGTGGGGGCTTGGAGCGGTGTTGTGACAGGGGTGAGGGGGAGGCACGGGCAAGCAGTGTCGTGAGCCAAACAGTAGTAGTCATGGATCGGTGTTGGGGGCCTGGAGCAGTACTGTGGGAGGGGTGAGAGATAGGAAGCATGGGGAGATCAAGGGATCAAGCAAATGAAGCGATGGCCGCTAGCAAATGTAGTGATGGAAGATTCATTACACAAATATACAGAACACTTAAGGAGCAAACACAATCAAAAAAAATAGTTCTCTCTAAGTATAAATACCTGGAACAGTAAAAACACATGTAAGAGGGCCAGTACTCATGGGAGGATACAAAATTCCAAAAGGAGGGACTACTAAGTGTATTCACCAATGAAAAGCCAGTATTTCTAAAGGACAGTAAAAGGGACCAATAAAAAAGATGGGCATTTTTTCAAGACAATATCCTAGGTACAACATGTCTTGAAGACACAGTGCTGGTGCTGCCTAGGCAGACCTAACAATCAGCAGGAAGTGGGGGCAGCCTGGGAGCTAACAATGCACAATAAATATAATTTTACCACATTATTCAACATTTAGAAAAACACATAAACACATTGCAATCTCTCACTTCTACCAAGTCTGCTGAGATGATTTTACGGTTTAAGTGGAATTAGATTCGTGACAAGAGATTTCATTATGAATAATAATCATAATAGCAAACTCAACCACCATACCTAGGTACAGCATATATGTTGTTTTATTTTAAGCCTTTCCAACATTCACCGTCACTCCCTAGCATAGTTGCTACATGTTGAGGTTAGCACTTGCGAATGAGATTCAAAGTCTACATTCATGATACCATGGCATTTACGGACCTATTTCACCTACAATCTATTCTACATTCAAAGCTCATGCTCTCTAGGAAGGTGCAGTAGTCCGCTGGAAGTAATTGTCCCCACAGACAAGCTATAGACAAGAAATCAGACACTTTCAGAATGCTGGTCAGATGTTTTTTTACACTACCAGAAACAAAATAGATACAAAGTGCGATTTCTTAATTATCAGATAAAATTATAAAGGGATAACAGTGAGTTACAGGGATATTTTCCGTTGATGGGGTCTAATTGACATCAAAGAGATGACAATAGCAACACTTGGGTTATTTATGATGTCAATCAGAACCCAGAGGTGCAAAACATTACAGTAATTAATTTTTTACCCATCTATCATTTTATGCTAAATATGCCCACAAAATCATGCATATGCTTTCACTGCTATGCAGTAGCAGAGGACTTGGTGGAGCAATGCATAACATGGCCTCAGTTATGTATCTCTGTCCTAAAAGTAAAAAAGACATTACCTGCCATCCTAGAACAACTTCCAACCCCTTCCCTGCCTTCCTTTCCCCTGCTAGAGCTGTGCTTTTGCTTTCATTCAAAGCAGACATGCATCACTGCACTGCCAGGCATTCAGATCACCCTATCTGAAATAAATGTGGAGGCTTTCTATGGGAGCGACACAACAAAATAAATACTCAAATGTCACATTCTAACGGATGTTTATGTAAACTGTTACTCACAATGGCATACTTTTATTTTGGCTTTTTAAAAAGCCACCCAAAAAGATGGACATTGTTTGCTTATTATGAAATACGTTTAAATCAAAATCTCCATATGAAATACTGTTTTTATCGTGCATGTCAAAGACTTCCTCCGTAGCACCAGATAGTGTGGCCATATTTTAGTTCAGCTTATTCAAACACACAGATGCATAAAGCTTGCATTAATTCAAAAATAATTTTTTTTAAATAATAGTTGCAATATACATTTTATCAAATAAAACAAATAAACTGAATTTAAAAAGTTAAACACATATATATTAATATATAAATATATATTTAAAAAATCATAGGTTTCAGGCCTTATATAGTTAGGAATTAGCATTTAAAAAACCTTTGAAATTCACTGAAAAAACCATAGGTTTCAGGCCTTATATAGTTAGGAATTAGCTTTTAAAAAACCTTTGAATTTCACTAAAAAAACTATAAGTTTTAGGGGTGTTATTTTTAGCTGGACATTTCACTCATAAAAAACCATTGAAATTGCTCCTATATAGTTAGTTGTGCTAACTATATTTTGCGCACCCGCAATCCACTTCTGATGATGTCACATATTAGATCATTCATGACATGGTCAGTCATGTCAGAAAGCAGTGAAACAAAGGTGCAAAACTGGCAAAAGGGGAGGGTAGAAGCACCCTGACCCCTAGGCCTGCTCAGGGGGTCCCACAAGGACCCCCCAGTCCCCCCCCCCCCCAAAATTTTTTTTTTTTAAATCGCTGGGTGCGCGCACTGTACGCGTACGGTGCGCGTGCCCCGCAATTTAAAAAAATATATATTAAAAAAATATATATATTTTTACACGTTCGTTTTTCTGCTTTCCTGTGCCTCAGTCTACCGAGGCATAAGATGGCTGCCAACAATTTCTGTTGATAGACAGTGGCAGCCAATCACCATGCAGCTCGTACTCGGGAAGGTACAGAGTACAGTAAGCTTACAGTGCACTCACGGTGCAATGCCTATAGATATATATATTTTTCAAATTTGATTTTCTCAGAAACTGGAGCGATTTACACCATTTAAACAAAAGACTCTGCTGCGTACCAGTCTCTACCATTTTGCCAAGTTTGGTGTAAATCCGTTCATCGGTTCGGGCTGTAGTCTTGTCTAGATGTCCTATGGAAAATTGCATGGGGAAAACACGTTTTGGGACCCCCCTTTTTTCTCGGCCCCTGCTTCATGATTCCCCCCGAAACTTTCAGGGAAGGAGCGAAGCGTAACGGGCCATCTTCTTTGAGAAAATCCCCTACATTCATTAACCGGCGCCAAAGTTATTCCCAATAGAATGTTGCGGATTTCCTATGGAAACTAGGTCCTAACTATATATACCTACTGGCGACTGCCAGTAGGTAATTTATATATATATATATATATATATATATATATATATATGAGAGCACAGGATTCCCTCTCTCCAGCTCTGCGTACGCGGTCGAAGCCTCCACGCCAACCACAGGAAGGAAAAACGGACCACCAATCTTGCAGGCAAATAATGTTTATTGCAGTTCACAAGCCATATGCCAGCGACGCGTTTCGAGCACGGATGCCCTTGCTCACGCTGCAGTGCAAGAATAAAACAATCACAAGCCATTTTTAAATGCAGGTCACCTGTGTAAGTTACCACCCCCTGGTGGTAACTTCCCATATCACGTGATAAATACTAGTGAAGAAAGACTACCGCTGCATTGTAAATTCTATCTGAACACACTAGAAACAAGGGAGCAGATGTCAGGTTAAATCCGGAATCATTTAACAACGTTTATGAATTGCACTAGATAACTGGTTAAATCCACATATTGACTGAATTTCTCCTTATTGTCATTGCATAAATAACGCATTGTATGTACAAAGATGTTACTTGTGTAGGAATTGGGATCTCATAAGTGCAAAAACGTCAGAACCATTGTGTAAGTGTGCAAAATGTAGCAATGTTATCTAAGCAGCAAATAGACCATAATAAAGTGCATATGTGACAAAAAGGTGCAAAAATAGTGATTGTGACGAAAGGTAATCATCATCTATGGAAGTACATGTTGAGCCACGAAACCACCAAACAACGGAAGCCAAATCAGCAAATATAACTAAATTCAGAGCCCTGAATTAAAATCGGTCATAAATACATATAGGCAATCGATGTTATGAAAGGTAAAAGTAATATCAAAAGTGTAGAAAAAAGTGTTAAAAATGTGTTAAAAAACGGGTATCAAAATTTACAAATATATCAATATATACAATCAATTTAGACAGATCAAATTGTCATCAATACGAGGTTAGGTCGTGCAAAAGTGCAAATAATGGGTACAAAAAGTACTGTACACAGTGCAAAAGTCAACACATAAACAACTAAGCGCAGAATTAGAATGCTCAAACTGTACAGCATGGCAGGAATAGAAACAAATTCAGATTAATTCGTACATAAATAGGGAACCTAACTTATGTAGAATTTGTAGTCCGACAGACAAATGAATGAATAACTGGGTAAGGAATGGGCACGCCTATCTAGACATCACAAATAGGGAACCTAACTTGAGATGTCTTCGAGTTTACCAGGAAATTCTTATGAGCTGGAAGAGAAATGTAGGATGGAATGTCATTCTAAAAAGTGGTGCATTTCTTCAATGTTGTTAAGCCCGTTGGGCCAACGGCTATCCAACTCAAGTATAAATCTCGATTCCAACTTCCTAAGTAATAGCTCTCTATTGCCACCTTTCCTAGACAAAGGTACGGAGCCAATTACAAAATAAGAAAGGCAAGACAAATCTCTTTTGTGAGTGTGATTGAAATGCCTAGCGACCGGGTAGGCCGGATCATTATGAAGTATGGCTCGTAGGTGCTGTAATATGCGCATGTGTACCTGGAGTTTGGTACTCCCCACGTACCGAAGTCCGCAGGTACATACCAAAACGTACACGGCATAGTCAGTTTTACATGAGTAATTACCCAGTATGGGTTTGTCTTCAGAACTAAATGGGGTAGTGTAGTGGGTAGTGGACATGCCAAATTTGCATGCCCGACAGCTGGAGCATTTGAAAAACCCTCTAGAGGGTCGTAGCCAGGCTGCTTTAGTTTTTAGTTCAGGAGCAGCAGTGTCTAAGTAGCTACCCATAGTCTTAGCTCTCCTAAAGGTCACTAAAGGGGCGGGAGGTAATACTGAATTGAGAGTATGGTCACTTAAAACTATTGGCCAATTTTTGTTCAGGATGGCCCTGATTTTCTTTTCTTCTCTACTAAAAGTAGTGACCATACGGGGGCCTGTATCTAGAGGCTTACTGGTGGTGGTATTCTCAATGTCCGGGTTGTACTCAGGAAATAGGCTCTCTTTAGTACGGGATAAAGATTTTTTGTAGGCTTTCTCTAGCAGTGCCTCCGAATATCCCCTAGCTTTAAGACGGGATTTGAGGTCCTTTAAGCATGATTCAAAATCAGAGTTGGAGCTGCATATTCTTTTAAGCCTTAACATTTCACCGTAAGGGATGCCTATGATGGTGTGTCTAGGGTGCATACTGGTACAATGTAATGTGGCGTTGCCCGCTGTCTTTTTTCTGTGTAAGGTGGTGTTGACCTTGTTATTTTCTATGTACACTTCCACATCTAGGAATTGAATTCTTTCTTTCTCCACATGGGCGGTAAAATTGAGATTAAGATTGTTTTGGTTAATGTCATCTATAAATTCAATTGCTTCCGCCTTAGTGCCCTGCCAAGCTATGAAAATGTCGTCAATATAGCGTAAAAAACTGATGACATGTGTGTCCATCCAGGCTTTGTGGCGTGTCATGAGGACCTGCTCCTCCCACCAGCCTACGTGTAAACACGCATAGCTGGGAGAGAAGCAGGCCCCCATCGCCACACCCCGAAGCTGTCTAAATATCTCCTTGCCAAAGGAAAAGAAATTGTGATGAAGACACCAGTCCATTAAATTGATGATGACCTTATTATGTTCATATAGTTCAATGGGGCGCTTGGATAAAAAGTGTTGTACAGCCAAAAGTCCTTGCTTATGATTTATGCTGGTGTAGAGCGCTTCCACATCGAGAGAAATGAGCCACATGTTTGTGTTCCATGTGATGTTCTCAATTTTCTTAATAAAGTCACTAGTGTCTTTTACGAAACTGGGTAGTTCCTTGACAAAGTCTTGGAGAAAATAGTCGATGTATTCTCCCACCTTTTCTCCTACACTTCCTATGGCAGACACAATGGGTCTCCCGGGCACAGGTGTAACAGCCTTATGGATTTTTGGTATGAGATACAAGGAGGGCAATATTGGGTGATCAATGCACATAAATTTATATTCTTCAGACGAGATGAGGCCCTCTCGCTTCCACTGGCCTAGCATTTTGTGCAGTTTTGTTTTGGCATTCTCATAATCTTTTTGCGAACTTTTCTCGTAGCAGCTGGAATCATCGAGCTGTTGTTTAGCTTCCAAGATAAAATCTGCTTTAGGCCAGATCACCAGTTTGCCCCCCTTGTCTGATTTTTTGACGACAATTTCATGGTTCTTGCTTAATTTTTTCATTAGTGCGTCAAATGCTTTTCTTCTGTGTATTTCTTTTTTGCGAAACTTGTTATTTGATCTTATATACAGCTTTTTTATGTCATTAACAACGCAGTCATGAAATGTGTCCACGGCGTCTCTTGGCATCATGGGTATGAATTTGGACTTGCTGCGAAATGGACTTAAGCCAGCCCCTATTTGTTCCATAGATATTCTGCGTAGGCGGTTTTGAGTGGCTGTATCCGAATCGGTTTCTATTGGATCAAAGTTGGTGGTTAATTCATATGCGTCCAAGAAAGTGTGAGTGTCTGCTGCGCTAAGTAGAGCGGTGCCATCTGAGTTGTTTACAGGATTGGCGATGTTAGTTTCATCAGTTGTTTTAGTGGTTTTGAAAGCAAAATGTTTTTTTAATTTCAATTTGCGTATAAAACAAAATAAGTCCACTCTAGTCATCGCATAATTGAAGCTTTGTATTGGTAAAAAGTTGAGGCCCAGGGAGAGCAGTTGCTCTTCTGCTTTGTTTAAAACGATGTTGGATAAGTTGATGATAGTGTTGTCCACTACCGGCGTTTCCCCCAGGTTTTCTTTTTCTTTTTCTGTGGCTGCCCTCCGGCGTTGCTTCCACTTGCGTTTTCTTGCCTTCCGGCGTTGGTTTCGCCTTTGTCTACTTGTTGATTGGGCTGCCATGAGCGCAGAGTCTGAAGTCTCTCCTCCACCACAAAGTCCAATTCTTGCTGTAAGTTCAATCTCGCAAGTCCTTGTAAGTTTAAATCTGTCGTGGAGGAGCCCCTGGATGAAGCATCACTGCTGTAGTCGCTTTGTAGTGGTGTGGAATCATTGCTCTCATCGTTAGATATGGAGGTTGCTACATTGCCAGAACTGGTTTGCTGGGTGGAAACAGATAAGCCCTTGTTGCTGGAACTTTCCCCAGATTTCTTGTTGGAATACGCTTGTCGCTTAGCATTGTTGTACTTCCTGGAGAATGTAAAAATGCGACCTTGGCTGTAATCATCTGCTTCCCGTGCAAATTTGGAGGCCTTTCGCTCTTTTATCTTCTCTTCGTGTTTCCGAAGGCGCTCAGTCATTTTATCAGTCAATTTCTGGACTTCCTGTTGATCTTGGTGGGCATTAATTTCTGATTCTAGAGCTTTTATTTGGTCTGAGAGTTTCAGGCGGTCGCTTGCGGCGTACTTGATTAATATGCAAACCAAGTTCATCGAAGCCGCCAGGTTGCTCTCCCCCCACTCCAGTAGCATAGCCGGGTCTGGTTTGTCGAAGCTGGGCGCTAGTAAAATACGCAGCCCACGAGGGACCCGGCCCACCTCTTCATATTTACTCAGGGATTTGTGCTCCCACCACTTGGTGCATTCCGACTTGCGGAGTTTTTCAAGTTCTTTAAACAGCTGTTGCAAGTTTCTTTGTTGTGTGGTATTCATATCGTTGCGTGACGGTGATCTGTCTAAGCGGTTACCAGTCCCGCTGAACATGGTGGATGCGGCTTCTTCCCGCAGTTTGTCGATTTCGTCATTATTCATGATGGCTGTGTGGGTTAGAACTTTTAGGCAGATCACTAATGACGTGTAGTGTCTGTCCTGATGCAAAGCCGCTGCTGATTAACTGCGCCGCCGTGATACAATATGCATTTTCACTCACCGCTCGTGTGTGGCAGAAGCTGCTCCCCGTCTCGCGTCCTCCGACCCGAATCAGTGAAGTTTTTTCCGCCGTCCACACTCGCGAATGTAGTAGCTGCAAACACGGGGACATCCGCTGTATTTCCCAAAAGAGATCCGAGCCAGGTGATTTGTGAAGCGGATGTCAGCTTCAGGCGCAGGGGTCCGTTACGGAAGCAAATCCTCTTCCGGAAACAAATGAGAGCACAGGATTCCCTCTCTCCAGCTCTGCGTACGCGGTCGAAGCCTCCACGCCAACCACAGGAAGGAAAAACGGACCACCAATCTTGCAGGCAAATAATGTTTATTGCAGTTCACAAGCCATATGCCAGCGACGCGTTTCGAGCACGGATGCCCTTGCTCACGCTGCAGTGCAAGAATAAAACAATCACAAGCCATTTTTAAATGCAGGTCACCTGTGTAAGTTACCACCCCCTGGTGGTAACTTCCCATATCACGTGATAAATACTAGTGAAGAAAGACTACCGCTGCATTGTAAATTCTATCTGAACACACTAGAAACAAGGGAGCAGTAGGTATATATAGTTAGGATTTTTTCTCTATGGGATTTTTGAAAATTCTATGTCTAATAACTTTGGCGTTTGTGGACGGAATTGGCTGAAATTTTCAGGAAAATGGAACATTCTGTTTCTGAGCAGCCCCTGATAATTTGGGGGGGGTTTCATCAAGGGGGGGCCGAGAAAAAAGGGGGGTCCCAAAACGCGTTTTTCCCATGTTAATTTCCATAGGGCGGTTGGCCTCACTTTTAGCTCGAACGGCTGAATGGATTTGCACGAAACTTGGCAAAATTGTAGGGACTGTTAGCCCGATGTGCCTTTGCTAGGTCTCAATATATGTGCTCCAGTGGATTTTTAGTAATCTAGGTTAAAAAAAAGATATATATCTGGGCGGAGCCTAACCACACATCTGATCTGATTGGCTGTCAGCACTTCATCCAAGAAGTGTTGGCAGCCATCTTGGGACCAATATACATGATAGCACCTCATTAAAAAGCATTGTAGTTAATAGAGGGTTTTAGGGCTTTAGTTCCATTATAAATCATTTGTTGATGGTACCATACTCGTTTTAGGAATTGTGGTGGGTTCTAAGGTGATTTTACCATGTGAAAAAACCTTCTGCTGTGATATCATGAATATTGTTTGAAAGAAAACTAATATCTCATGATTTTCCCACAGTGGTTTGGAAGGGGATCTATAAGCTAAACTGAAAGCATATTTTCTGTAAATTCACATTATCTTTCTCAGTCATGTGAAAATGAAGTCTGACATTCTCAGTAAAACATGTACATCCAACAAGGACAGAGACTGTCAGTTGATTCCTTTGTGCTCTACTGCAGCCTCCTAAAGTGTTCTAAAGAACAACTAGAGCGCTAACAGTCCTACGTATTACAAAAGTATAGCACACCTGGAGCCATCGTGATGGGAATAAAGTGGTAACTCTTAAAACATTTAATTTAAAAAGGAACAAAATGAGGGGGTATATTATGCAATAGAAGGTATTATTAGTGCTGCAGAAAGAAAAATTAGGGCACATTTTGAGTGACTTTTCAAATCCTCTTCTATTTCATTAAAAAATTCTGACATGCAGTCTCCCAAAATGGCCACCAGAGACAAAAGAGCCCAAATGTAGCCCAAATATCACCCAGATGTAGCCCAAGTATAGCCCAATGACAGAATGTCCCAGAGTGTTCTAAAGAACAACTAGAGCGCTAACAGTCCTACTTATTACAAAGGTATGGCACACCTGAAGCCATCTTGATTGGAATAAAGTGGTAACTCTTAAAACATTTAATTTAAAAAGGAACAAAATGAGGGGGTATATTTTGCCATATGAATTATGATTAGTGCTGCAGAAAGAAACATTAGGGCACATTTTGAGTGACTTCTCAAACCCTCTTCAATTTCATTAAAAAATTCTGACATACAGTCTCCCAAGATGGCCACCAGAGACAAAAGAGCCTAAATGTAGCCCAAATATCTCCCAGATGTACCCCAAGTATAGCCCAATGACAGAATGTCCCAGAGTGTTCTAAAGAACAACTAGAGCGCTAACAGTCTTACTTATGACAAAAGTATGGCACACCAGAAGCCATCTTGATTGGAATGAAGTGGTAAGTCTGAAAACACTCAATTTAAAAAGGAACAACATGAGGGGGTTAATTTTGCCATAGAAAGTATGATTAGTGCTTCAGAAAGAAAAATTAGGGATCATTTTGAGTGACTTCTCAAATCCTCTTCTATTTCATTAAAAAAATTCTGACATGCAGACTGAAACATGCACTTTGAATACCAGCAGCAGACGTCCCTGGTGAGCAGTAGCTTTACTACAGTGATCTAATGTGCAACTAGAGTGCTAACATTCAGAATGTATGGCAAATGTGTGACACATCTGAATGCCTTCTTGATGGAACCAAAGTAAACAAGCATTGAAAATGCAATAGATCTCGCCCTCGTTTAAGTTAAAGCCATTCTGTTTGTAGTGAGGTGGCTTTTTAGCTTTGCTTTTATTAGTGTTTTTTCAACTTTCATGTAAATAACATGCATCTGTATGCATATAAGTATATGTATGCATGCATTTATGTTTGTATTTATATAGATATACAGATGATATATGTTTATATATGTATGTATATATATATATATTCACTGAAAAAACCATAGGTTATAGACCATATATAGTTAGGAATTAGCATTTACAAAACCTTGAAAATTCACTGAAAAAACCATAGGTTATAGACCATATATAGTTAGGAATTAGCATTTACAAAACCTTGAAAATTCACTGAAAAAACCATAGGTTATAGACCATATATAGTTAGGAATTCGCATTTACAAAACCTTATTTTACTCACACAAAACCATTGAAATTCCATATATAGTTAGTTGCACTAACTATATATCGCGCACCCGCAATCCACTGCTGATGATGTCACATATTACATCATTCATGACATGGTCAGTGACATCACTGATGACATCACTGATGACATCTCGGAAAAAACTTCCTAACCTGACATAGTAACACCTTAATAACGTCATCTTAAAAATGACTTGGTAACTGGGAAACGGAACCTGACATGGTTGTTTCAACCAAAAACTACCCCTCCCATAATGCATCCTAACTGCCAAATGGGTAGGAGGGTATATATAGTGAAAAGTAAAAACGGACTTGTAACTACCGTGAGCAAGAACAGTAATCTGTTTGAAACGCGTAGGTGAGGAAGTTTTCTCCGAGATGGATTAAATAAGCTTAACCAAATCCGAGAAGAGTGCGGTGATTATTTCAATTGCTTTGAAAAAGTTACTACGAGTCCTGTCCTTGACTCGGCACCAGCACCAGCTGAATGGTCGCTCCTCCTTCAGAAAGGGACATTTGCTCTGACAATTTTCGTTACGTGAGGAGAGAGCCCAGCACTTCATCACTCCGTATATCTGTAACAACCAACACCGTGAAACGCGAGGAAATAAAGGGGAGAAAGCCGTTGGAAAGGTGCACAGACTGACTGGAGCCAAGACGCCTTTTCCAAATCACGGACTGAACCCAAAATCGAGAGCGATTCACAAACGGAGCACAAAACAATCAAGTTACCGGCAGAACGGAGCACACACCTACCGATTACCAGGTTGAGCGCTGACGCGAAAGTGCCGGAGGGCATTCAGCGTTCCAGGAGACTCCCGGGTAAGTGAACGCCGAAGTGTGTATATGTGTATGCCAGCTTGTAACTGACAGTGCTGCAGCGAATGTTATGCCAAGTTCCAGACTACATGGTACTTCGCATTTAGAAAAACAATTTCTCATTTTCTCGGAAAAGCGTCCATCCAGCTAAGGCAGTCAGCCTTGCAATCACAATTGAACAAACTTCCCACGTTTAGTTAACAAGCTGTTCGTCAAACGCAAAGTAAATCAACAAACAATCGAATAAATAACACGAACACAAACAAATAGTGTTCTTTGTCTTGTTGACCCAATTAACTCTTAAGCAAGATGGAAAAAAGAGCAGCCAAGCGCCTGGAAAAAGCGGAAAGTTTATTTTCAGATTCCCAACAAACGGGGAGAAACCAAGCTTCGGATCCCAAAGCTACGACCTCCAAAACAACGCAAACAACACTAAAACAACTTTTCCAACAGCTAGAAAAACTCTTACGCAAAGAGATATCGCGGTCCTGGGAGATAATAACATTGGAAAAATATTTGGAAGTGGGCCTTTTTCCTAGGGGCCTACGTATATTCACCCTTCCAAATCATCCAGACACCAGCCCTGCTATGCTTGAGGAATGGGGGCACAATAACATGGAGTGTTCAAAAAGAATGATAATGATAATAATCAAACACGCAAAAATTGGAGTAGCAGACCTACACACTAAAATAGAGGAAACAGAACAACAAATAAAGGCCTCACAAGAAGGGGAAGATGAAATGAAAAAACTAAGAACCATAATGGAAAACAATTTAGATAAACACGAAAATGAGATAGAAGAACGCAAACAGAGCAAATTCAGGAGAGATCAATACGATTATGCAAACGGTGCAATATTCACATTTGCCAAACGATTCTATGTCTTGAAGCAACAAGGAACTAACAAATCCAAACCAAAGCCTGGGGCAAGTGAAACTGAATCTGACGCTAGCGAAGGGGAACAAAGAGGGAGAGAAAGAACAACCAATCAAAAACAGTTCTCTTTTTTAGAGGAGATGGAAATGCTGTACAACGACCAACAAACCCTGAGAACATCAGGGAGAGGACGTGGAAGGGGAAGACAGAGAGGGCGAGGAAGGGGCCAATCATCAAACTCAAACACAAACGCAAAACCAGAAGAGCAAAGCGCTCCAAGATACCCATTGCGCAATCGCACCCTGTCAAAGAAATAATATCGGACAATACAAAGAAAAACAACACTGGTCCAGATTTAATTATAAATCTATCGGACTACACCCTAACGACCAATTAAAGGAAACTACTAAATAAAGGCTTAACATTCAGCCCAGAAAAACATCAGGATGATGTGGAAACAAAGATTGATATGTACAAATATATAAGAAAACTAAAATTAAAATTTGTTTTTGTCAAATCCAAGAAGAAAAGTACTAATGAGTCCAATGTCACTAACAGTGGAGAGGAAGAAGGATATACAATTCAGATCTCCCAGCACTGATAGTAGCTCATGACCTGGCAAATGATGACAATGACACATCATTAACGGAGACACAAATTTTGAAAGAAACGGATATTCCACATAACACGCATCCAAAAACAACTTTCAGAAATCCATCAAAATTCTGCCCAATATTACATCCTGGTAACAGAATAGATGGGTTCCATGACCTGATCACCACAGAACTAGAAAAAATGAAAAATGTCAACAACAAAAATAAGGAAAATCTAACCTGGGAGGAACACCAAGCATTAAACTCTCTAAAATCGAACTTGAAAATTGAAATCAAGCCAGCCGACAAAGGCGGGAATATTGTGGTTTTAAACAAGACTGATTACATAGAAGAGGCCTATCGACAACTGCAAGATACAAAAAACTACACAAAATTGGAAGAAAATCCAATAGCGATGATGACAATGAAAATACATCACCAAATAAGAACATGGCAGGAAAACGGTTTGTTAAGTCAAGAAGAAACCAAGTTTTTGACAGTAGAGAATCCGATAACACCAACAATTTACTTTCTGCCGAAAGTTCACAAGACATTGTATAAACCCCCAGCTCGACCAATTATTTCCAGCTGTGGATCGCTATATGAAAATATTGCCTCTTATGTTGATCATTTCTTAGCTCCCATAGTGCCAACACTAAACTCCTTCATCAAAGACACTGGAGACTTTCTACAAATAATAATGGACACACAATGGCAACCAACATATCTTCTAGCTACAATAGATGTAGTATCACTCTATACATCGATCAACCATCAGATCGGACTAGAAGCAATTGCTTACTTTCTGAGGCAGAGACCAATAGGGGAACTCAAACATTCAGCTATGCTGTTGGATATGATACGCATATGCCTTACAAACAATGTGTTTCTCTTTAACAATGGAATCTATTCCCAGAACTGTGGAACTGCAATGGGTGTTTCATTTTCTCCAAGCTATGCTAATCTCACCATGGGTTGGTGGGAGAAACACATAGCTTGGAGAGAAGAAAACAAACCTTATACTGCCAAGATAATTCTCTGGCTGAGATTTATCGATGATCTCTTCCTAGTGTGGAAGGGAACAAGGGAAGAGTTGGTAGAATACATAATGATCTTAAACCAGAATGATGTTGGTCTACAATTCACGTTCAACATCCAAGAGAAGGAAATTGATTTTTTGGATACAAAAGTATACATTAAAGACAATACAATGCACACGACCCTCTTTCGCAAAAAAACCTCCACTAACAGTATCCTTCATGGAACCAGTTTTCATCCAACATCCCTGAAACAGAATGTACCTTATGGAGAGTTTCTAAGGATGAAACGCAATTGTTCTGAACCATCGGAAATGGAACACAAATTTGCAGAAACGGTAAATCGATTCTCCCAAAGAGGATACAATATGAGAACAATAAAAAGAGGAGAAATGAGAGCACGACAAAAAACAAGAACTGAGACATTGATAGTCAAGAAAAAAGGGGCCAATGAAACAACAAATGAGGAAAAACCACGCCTAATCTTGACATATTCAAAAGAAAGTGCGAAAATCAGGAAAGTGGTCACTAAATACTAGAGTGTATTGAAAAAAGATCCTGACATTGGAAATGTGATAGGAGATGCACCTTTATTCTCCTTTAGAAAGGCACCATCAATCGGTGACATTCTAGTCAACAGCCATTTCGTAAACAAAAGAGAAGAAACCTGGCTGGAAAAAAGACAAAAAGGATTTACCAAATGCACATCGTGCAAAGCGTGCAAGATTGGCAAAAATCTCAAATCCATAACAGATCCGAAAGGCCAACCATTTGAAATACGGAACAAGATCACATGTGAATCCCATTATGTTGTCTATCTTCTAGAGTGTGATTGTGGAAAGAGATATATCGGATCGACAATATGTGCCCTTAAGAAAAGAATGCTAGAACACATTAGGGCTATGCAAAACAAGGACCAAACTTATGCAATGGCAAAACACCTCATGACTCACAGAAACAAAACCTGGTTAAATGTGAGATACTCAGGAATAGCAATGATACCTGACAATGAAAGAGGAGGCAATCGCATACAAAAACTCAGACGTTTGGAATCCAAACTAATAATAAAATTCAAAACCAAGACCCCCCAAGGATTGAACGGGGACGAGGAATTATATGTACATTTATGAACTAACTGAGATCCAAAATATAAGACAATCACACAACAGTAACAACGAAAGTCCTCACTGACTATGATATCTACCTCAAAAGAAAAGTGTTTTGATTAAAAGAATAATAGCCATATGAAATGTAAATTTGAAACTGAAACTAGACGTATTAGTTCCTTTGAGTACATAGTGTTTAGATTTTTGAAATGTAAGAGGTTAACTAAGAATATATGGAGAAATTTAAGTTTGTTATTTACAGCGTTTGTTTTAAATAATGTCAGGCTCCTGGACCAAGATACAAGCCAATGACCTTGGGATATAGCACTTAGCTATTATCCACCAATATGTACAACATTGGTACATATTGCTGCAAGAGAGTTAACTACTCAGCTTGCCTTGGAGTGATCTATTCCTCCAAGCCATCAGGCACTTAGCCGTCAATAGTAACACCTTAATAACGTCATCTTAAAAATGACTTGGTAACTGGGAAAAGGAACCTGACATGGTTGTTTCAACCAAAAACTACCCCTCCCATAATGCATCCTAACTGCCAAATGGGTAGGAGGGTATATATAGTGAAAAGTAAAAATGGACTTGTAACTACCGTGAGCAAGAACAGTAATCTGTTTGAAACGCGTAGGTGAGGAAGTTTTTTCCGAGATGGATTAAATAAGCTTAACCAAATCCGAGAAGAGTGCGGTGATTATTTCAATTGCTTTGAAAAAGTTACTACGAGTCCTGTCCTTGACTCGGCACCGGCACCAGCTGAATGGTCGCTCCTCCTTCAGAAAGGGACATTTGCTCTGACAATATATATATATATATATATATATATATATATATATATATATATATATATATATATATATATATATGTATGTATGTATGAATGTATGTATGTATGTATTTATGTATATATATATATAAGTATTGCTAAATTTGCACATTTTATCGAAATGATGCACTTTGAAGCACGATTTTGCACTTTATAATGTTAGCACATAGCACTTTATATTGATCCATTTATCAATCTGAGGTCCTAAAATCCAAACTCGCCAATATTTTGAGTTAATTGGTAGGAGGCATATGTACTTGAAAATAAGGTTTCTTTTAGGCGGATTAATGTATTTTACAATGATTGTTAAAAGAACTACTTATATATATAATCTATGTTACAATGAACATTGAATCTGTACAACATATATGACATATCAATTTTAAAAATGTATTTTACAATTATTCAGAAAATGGAATTGTAAATAGAATTGGGTGCATTGCCTAGTATGTCTTTTATGTCTACACGTAAGTTTGCACAGGTGATTTCAGTTAATCACTCACTAGCACTTTAAAAGGTGTACCTTACATTGCAATCGCTGTCATGTGATCAAGGCTCCGCCGAGCCGAAACGTCTGTGACTCTTTCTGCCGAATAAATCTGTGAAGTACCTCAAGGTCCGTGTCCGGTGTCTACTTGCTGGCTGTGCGAGCTGCGCGAGCTTGTGGTAAAACGGAGTTCCGGATATATATATATATATATATATATATATATATATATATATATATATATATATATATATATATATATATATATATATATATTACCTACTGGCGGTCGCCAGTAGGTATATATAGTTAGGAGTTTTTTCTCTATGTAACTTTTGAAAATTCTATGTCTAATAACTTTGGCGTTTGTGGACGGAATCGGCTGAAATTTTCAGGAAAATTGCACATTTCGTTTCTGAGCAGCCCCTAAAATTTTGGGGGGGGGTTCGTCAAGGGGGGGCCGAGAAAAAAGGGGGGTCCCAAAACGCGTTTTTAACATTGAGTTTTCCATAGGGCGTTTGGCCTCACTTTTAGTTCGAACGGCTGAATGGATTTGCACGAAACTTGGCAAAATTGTAGGGACTGTTAGCCCGATGTGCCTTTGCTGGGTCTCAATATATGTGCTCCAGTGGATTTTGAGAAATTAACATTTAAAAAAAATTATATATCTGTGACAGCGTCCCGGATAGCGCTCCAGTTCGCGTACTTGTCACATAACGGAGCTTTGCGAAGCGAAGCTGATTGGCTCTCCGGTGTCTGTCAACATTCTAAACAGTCCGGAGCGGCCGCCATCTTGTCTCTCGGTAGGATCGAGAGAAAAGAGGAGAAAAACGAAGGGGGAATTTAATGAAAGGGGGCAAGGTAGACCCCTCTTGACCCACTAGGAATGATGTTGGGGTTAATAAAGGGTCCCGTGGGAAAAAAAAAAAAATTTGATTTTTCATGGTAGAAGCGCTTCCCGGTTCTCGAACAGGTAGCGAAACGGGAATTCGCCATTTTGTATTTCGTTTTAATTAAATTACAGGGTATAAGGGGGTACGGGAGACGTATCCTGACCCTTTATGTTTTCTGAGGGTGGCTGAGGAGGCTCATATATGTTGATACATGTCTTCCAGCGGCTGCGCGTGAGCGTTTTTTTTTTTTTTGCTGCGTGACGTCTGTTAACGTTCGATTCGAAGGAAATCAGGAAGTGTTGACTGCCATTTTTGTCACTGCGAGTAAATATTTTGTTAAAAATAATTGTTATAAATTAATCCGTATTGATAAACATTGTCTGCGCCATCTTGCCTTTTTTCCAATGCCACAATTTTGTCGTGCACGGCAGCCATTTTAGATGCCTTGACCAGACCCACTCTCTGCACGTCGCCGACCCTCAGCATGGCTCCCCACCCTCGCAAGCATCTCCCCCACGCACTGGTCACCCCCGCTCTCTCTCTCATGCATGGGCCATAAACCTCCCCCCATCTGCGCTGTTCTTCCCTGAGAATCACAACCTGTGCCCGCCCGACACCTCCCTTTCACCCTATTCACTACCGCACCCTTTGACACTCCTCTTCCTCTGTGTCTAATTGTCCAGGCCGGTCCTAGGCTATCACCTAGCCGTGCGGATGTAGTTCATGGCCCCAACTTTAAAGAATCACCCCTGTTCAAAGGAGTTACAGTAGATCAAGGCCCCCCCCTCATGAGATCCGTCACAGCACACGCGTTCCTACTATCTGATAACCATCCTGTATTGTGATTGGGGAGGGGATTCTCACTGTGAGGGTGTGTGGGACCGAGCCTGAAGCGGAAGATTCCAGGGATGCCTCTTTGTACATCAAAGTTTTTACAATTATGTGTCACATTAAAAATATATAGCACTCCAACAAAGTAGTAGGATTATAAAACTTTAATAACTTATAAATATATACAACGCAACAAAAACAGTAAACACATTTAAAAAAAAATTTGAAAAAAGAAGCAACAATGGGCAGTAGCTGTCTTTTGTGCGAATAGTCCCAAGGCAGCACAACGTGCTGAGTTCTGGACGGCACCCAGGTGATGTCACCTGGGTGCCGCACTGGTTTTTGGTATCCTACAATGCTGCTCCGAAAAACGGCGTGGGGTGCCCGGGGGGGGGGGGGGGAGGCCTCGTAAGTAGCGGTCTGTTGTGCGAATAGTCCCAAGGCAGCAGAACGCGCTGAGATGTGGATGGCATCCAGGTGATGTCCAGTAAGTTGCCGCACTGGTTTTGGTATCCTACAATGCTGCTCCGAAAAACGGCGTGGGGCGCCCCGGGAATGGGGGGGGAGGCGGCGTGAACGAGCCTCCCCAGGTGGAGGCTCGCCTGCTGTAGTGGGGCGCCCCTTTACCGTTTCAGTTGCCATTCCGCCCGCTTTTGGTACACTGTGCCAAAATCCGCCATTCAGCTGAGTTGCGCCCACTCTTGCGGTGCAGCGATAGGCGGCTGCCACAGGACTCTCAAAATGGCGGCAGTCTCTTCGGATTTGGGCCTGGTCCACTAAAATGGCCCTGGGACACCTTGGAACTCGGACGCTTGTCTGCTAGGGCTTGGGCCCCATTCTCGAAAGCGTCCCCTCAGTCTTGAAGATTCTACAAAAGTCTTGGGGGCCCCCGACTCCCGCAGGCTTCCGGTGGGGAGCGGCTGTCATGATTGCTTGCGGAATGGCCACGACGGAGCTACGAGATGGTGGTGCTCTCATGCTGACGCCAGCTTCAGTCTGAAACATCCAGAAACACTGTAGACTATCAATTCGATGAGTTCCGGTGGAGCCCCAACGTGACCCGGTAGGGAAGAACTTGCCCTCCCCTTTTTTGAGTGATGGTTCTTGTTGCCTGTCCCCTCTGTTGTCATCTAACAGAACCTTTTTGGATTGCCGAGTGAGAAAAAAAAAGGTGGGGCTTTCATCGTTTGGGAAAAAAAATGTTTTAATCCAATGAAAAGTGTTATTTTTAGGTCATATGATCAAGCCTTCCATCATTAGGAAACCAAAAGTAAAATGAACCAATGAAAAGTTTTAAAAACAAGTCACATGACCTGTTATGCGGCTTTGGGCTATAAAAAGCCCAAAAAATCCGTTGGCCCGTGAGGCGGCGTCAGTAGCGGACCGATGTGCGAAGAGGCCGAAGGCAGCACAACGCGCCGAGATCCGGATGGCACCGAGGTGGTGTCCAGCAAGTTGCCGCACTGGTGTGGCCATCCTACAATGCTGCGCCGAAAGTCGTCGTGGGGTGCCCTGTTGGCCTGTGAGGTGGCGTCAGTAAGTGGGGGCTGTTTGAGGATCTGACTGCATTGGAAAACAATGTGATGCGGTGCCTCGCCCCCAAGATGGAGGCTCCTCGGCTGCAGTGGGGCGCCCCTTGGTGTTTCACTCGCTATCCAGCTGAGTTGCGTCCGCACTTGCGGCTACAGTAGGCCGAAGGCATCACAACGCGCCGAGATCTGGATGGCACCGAGGTGGTGTCCAGCAAGTTGCCATACTGGTGTGGCCATCCTACAATGCTGCGGGGGGGGGGAGGCGGCGCAAATGAGCCTCTCCCGCCTCTCCAGGTGGAGGCACTTCATCTGCAGTGGGGCGCTGTCTAGCTGAGTTTCGCCCGCTCTTGCTGCTACAGCGATAGGCGGCTGCAACAGGACTCTCAAAATGGCGGCCTGTTCTTTGGATTTGGGCCTGGTCCACTAAAATGGCCCTGGGACACCTTGGAACTCGGACGCTCGAATTTTTTTCCTTTCCTCCACATGCAAAAAAGGTAAATGCCCGGTACGTTACCTGCCTCATCTGCCACGATGTTCTCTCCAGAGGAACCGAAAAAAAATATAGTTATGGTAATTATACCATGCATCGTCATATGGAGAGGTGGCACCCGATTAATTATAGTGCTGCCCAAATTCGAGATTTGCTGGATAACCCCCGACCTGCCAGTACATCCACCAATGAAGTGGCAGTGACAGCATCAGAGGCAAGGGAAACGGTTCTAAATCTTCAGAAGAACTTTGGACAAATGAAAATGACATGTTTAACTTGCGGAAAATTAATTTCATGTGGAGAGAGGAGTGTTAGTCTAATCAATAGAGCTTATGAACATCATCATAGTCGATGGTTGGTGGAGACATTTTGACTATATCCTGGACCTGCTCGGCCTCGCCCAAAATGGCGCCAGTATAAATGGGACTCGTAACTCCTTGTTGTGTACTGGTTGCCCAACCTTGATATCACGAGATACGTATGCAGTTTTGAAGCACATGGTGGGCGGGGACGAGAATTGATTGAACATTTCGACATCCCTATTGATATTAAGTTCTGATGTGTTATTGATTACTGTACTATTGAAAGTTCGAATTAACGTCACCCATGGTACTTGCCCGCAAATGTATATCTAGATAATTTTATTGTAACTGGCTTGTTGTATTTTAATTATAAAATGTACGTCCATCGATTCCGCAACTGTTAGACACCTTAGTTCTTGCAACCTAATGGCCCGCCCGTTACGTTCTTCTACAGTGTAAATGTCCCCTCATCATATACGATTCCAGTTTGCTCCGTGGCCGGCCCACGTGGTTATAGGCCCGTATTTGTATACTGACATTTTCACAATAAAGGTTTTTAAAACAAAACATGCTAGTAGTACTTACATTGGTAAAGCTTTGAATAATAGCCACTGTTTTCGAATCAGTAAAAGGCAAGTGAAATAATGCAGTCCAATTACATGACTGTTAAAAAGTATAATACGCAGGAACGCAGTAAAGTTAAATGGTCAAGGGCTGTTGTGTTTTCTACTCCTGTAACATAAAGTGATCGATAAGAATCTGATATTCATGCCTATCAGCGACTAAGACAGCAGGCCGAGCCTCTTTTGCTCAACGGTTCCCTCATGGGACGAAGAAACGCCCTTTTTCTCGAAAAAGGAATATTTTACTTTCAGGACAGTTGTAAATTTCCCGGGAAAATACATTAGCCTGGAACATTGTTAGTGATAAACTGTAAATGCATCTGGGTCCTTTGCTTTACAAGTCAGAGTGAGAAAAAAAAGGTGGGGCTTTCATCATTTGGGAAAAAAAAATGTTCGAAAGCAATGAAAAGCGTTATTTTTAGGTCATATGACCAAGCCTTTCATCATTAGAATAACAAAAGTAAAATGAACCAATGAAAAGTTTTATTAACAAGTCACATGACCTGTTATGCTTACGTTACGCGCCGCGCTCTGGATCGCTTCCGGGAAGCTGCGCCTCGCGCACCGGAGCACTTCCGGGTGCGCTAACGCGACGCGTCATATGACGCATTACGCGACAACGTAGGTCCAGAATATAGTCAAAATGTCTCCACCAACCAGCGGTCGGAACACAACCCCTTTCAGTAGTCCACAAAGTTCTGTAAAATGACAACAGAAGGGACAGGCAACAAGAACCATCACTCAAAAAAGGGGAGGGCAAGTTCTTTTCTACCGGGTCACGTTGGGGCTCCACCGGAACTGATCGAATTGGTAGTCTACAGTGTTTCTGGATGTTTCAGATTGAAGCTGGCGTGAGCATGAGAGCACCCCGTGGCTACGTCGTGGCCATTCCGCGAGCAATCATGGCAGTCGCTCACCACCGGAAGTCTGCGGGAGTCGGGGGCCCCGGTGACTTTTGTAGAATCTTCAAGGCTGAGGGGACGCTTTTGGGAATGGGGCCCATGCCCTAGCAGTCAAGCGTCCGAGTTCCAAGGTGTCCCAGAGCCATTTTAGTGGGCCAGGCCTAAATCCAAAGAGCCGGCCGCCATTTTGAGAGTCCTGTGGCAGCCGCCTATCGCTGCACTGCAAGAGTGGGCGCAATTCAAGTGGATGGTGGGCGAGACGCTGTAGCCGCAAGAGCGGGCGCAACTCAGCTGGTTGCGTAAAGCGCTGGGGTGTACCTGAAAAACCTCCACCTGGGGAGGTGGGGGAGGCTCGTTCGCGCCGCCTCTCCCTTCTAGTGCATCCCACGCCGTTTCCTGGCGCAGGAATATGTGATGGTCGGACTAGGGCACCGCAAGACGTGTCTTCAGGTCGAACGGATTGTGGGACAAGGTCCAGAATGGAAGAGTCACCAAAAGGCAAAAAGTTCCGCTTGACCCCGGGAGCCGGCCGCCTATGTCGGGGGCGATCTCAGGCCACACCAGGGCAACAAGACTTGGGGAGGGGGTCGGAGCCAAGCGCCCCCTCCGAGTCCGCGCCATCACACCGCCCCTTGGGGGCCTCCGTCAAGCGGTTTAGGGAGGCACCGCATCACATTGTTTTCAAATGCAGTCAGGTCCACAAACGGCCCCCACTTACTTTGAGAATAGTGAAGCTGCAGCAGGTGCAAATAAGCTTCAGACAGTGTTACAAGCGCTGCTCAGAACTCTGAACTATGGCACCCAACATCCAGGACTTATGCCATTTGTGCAAGGTAGTGACATCGAAGCAACTCAGGGACCAAAACCATGAACGTACACTCATGTATGAAAATCTTACTATTGATGCTTGACTGAGGCCAAGGAGATCAGAGTGCATGAGTCTCATGCTCGATCGATTGAGCTAGCCGGATCGGGCAACAAAAAGTATAAAATAGTTATGTAAATAGTTATTTAATAAAATGTTTTACCCTGTTACTTTGCTGGGGTGTTGTATATATTTATAATATTTGCATAGGGTTTGTCGTTATTTTGGGTGGGGTGGGTGGCGGAGCCGAGCTGTCTTGCAGCCATCATGGTGTGGAGCTCAGTTCATCTCACTAGTTTCGTATTTCTCATAAGGGGTTGTTGTTAATGTTTCTATTTTAGCGAGGTCAAAAAGAGATCCCATTAGTGGCCTACTGATTTTGCTCGATTCCTTTTGTTTTTTTAAACGATTTTTCACTATCTGCAAAGACTAAACAGAGTATTGCGACTCTGTGCTTGTTTGTAAATAGAGAATGAACCAAAGAGAACCAATTCTAACACGAAAATGTTTTTACCTATCACGTACTTGACATTTTACAGCTTTTGATATTTGCTATTAAAAAACCATTGCCATTCACTGAAAAAACCATAGGTTATAGACCATATATAGTTAGGAATTAGCATTTACAAAACCTTGAAAATTCACTGAAAAAACCATAGGTTATAGACCATATATAGTTAGGGATTAGCATTTACAAAACCTTATTTTACTCGCACAAAACCATTGAAATTCGCATATATAGTTAGTTGCGCTAACTATATATTGCGCACCTGCAATCCACTGCTGATGATGTCACATATTACATCATTCATGACATGGTCAGTGACATCACTGATGACATCACTGATGACAACATCCGGTGACTGTATGTTTCTGTAAAGTTAAAATATGTCTTACATATTGAAGAATGAGTGGATGTATAAGTGTCTGGATGAAGGATTTAGTAGGTGCATGACTGACTGTATGAGTGAGTGATTAAATGTGTCTCACTGAGAGCATGAGTTGGTGACTAAACTGTATTAATTTGTGCATCATTATGTCTGTTGTTCTGTAAACCGCTGCATGTGTTGATCAGTAGCTATATGAGTAACTGTATGGGTTATTGATTGGTTGCCCAAGTATTTGTATGGGAGACTGAGTGTGTGTGTGGGTGGCTGGGAGGTCTGTGACTCTGTGCATAGATGTATGAGCAGTTGATTCACTAGATGTATGGGTTCAAAAGTGCATGTGGAAACAGCTGTATGGGCGGTTAACTGTGTGCATGAGTGTATTGGTGAGTGAATGGATATCTCAGTGCTACCATGTCAAAGTAAGTACATATGTAAAACACAGTACATATGAGAGTTGACATATATAAATAACTGTGCATAAGAGCCAGTGAATGTGTGAGTGGCTGTGTGGATCATTGTGAACTTGTATCAGGGATTGTATAAGAGAGTAAATATGTGTTAGTATATGTTTGAATAAGTAAGGTGTGTATAACTGTATAGTTGAGGAAATGGAGGTGTGATTGATTCTTTGCATGACTGACTAGGTGTGTGAGTAACTCCATGGATAAGTGACAGTCTGTAAGTGTCTGTTTACACTGATTGTATCTAAGGTTATATTAGAGTCGGAAGAGGTTCATCGTATTATCACATGAATGATATCATCAGTGATGTGATCAGTAATGTCAAATGAGATGTCATCAGTGATGTTGTCAGTGATGTCATTTGAGTTGTCATCAGTGATGTCATCAGTGATGTCACTGACCATGTCATGAATGATGTAATATGTGACATCATCAGCAGTGGATTGCGGGTGCACGATATATAGTTAGCGCAACTAACTATATATGCGAATTTCAATGGTTTTGTGCGAGTAAAATAAGGTTTTGTAAATGCTAATCCCTAACTATATATGGTCTATAACCTATGTTTTTTTCAGTGAATATATATATATATATATATATATATATATATATATATATATATATATATATATATATATATATATATATATATATATATATATATAAATATATATATTTATATATATATATATATTTATATATATATATATATATATATATATTTATATATGTATAAATATATATATATACATATTACCTACTGGAGGTCGCCAGTAGGTAGTTATAGTTAGGATTTTTTTCAATGTTAAATCTTAAAATTCTATTTGGAATAACTTTGGCACCAGTTGACGAATCTGCCTGAAAATTTCCCCAAAATGGCCTTGTCGAGTTCCGGTCTTTCCCTGAAAGTTTGGGGGGGATTTGTCAAGCGGGGGCCGAGATAAAAGGGGGGTCCAAAACGCGTTTTCCCCATGTTAATTTCCATAGGGCGGTCGATTTCACTTTTAGCTCGAACGGCTGAATGGATTTACACCAAACTTGGCAAAACTGTAGGGACTAGTAGGCCGATGTGCCTTTGCTATGTCTCAAGATATGTGCTCCAGTGGATTTTGAGTAATTTAGGTTAAAAAAAAATATATATCTATAGGCGCGCCCCGGTACGCACTCCGGGAGCGCACCGGGCGCGCCACGCGACTTGAGCACAGAAAGCTGATTGGCTCTTGGGTGTCTGTAAACATTCAAAACAGTCTGGAGCGGCCGCCATCTTGTGTCTCGGTAAAATCGAGACACAAAAGGTGGCAAAAACAAAGGGGCAAATGACCATAAGGGGGCAGAGTAGACCCCCTCTGACCCCCTAGGTTTGATGTGGGGGCTAAAATAGAGTCCTTCGGAGCATTTAAAAAAAAAAATTCAATTTGCGCGGGGGAGCGCCCGGTACGCGCACCGGGAAGCGCACTGGGGAGCGAAGCATGGGGAAAATCCAGGACCATGTTTATGAAGGCCTTGTGCTGCCAGTTTTGCGCCGCCTGTGCGTCACTTTTTGTGACGCACCAGCGGTGTAAAAAAATGTGCCTTGTTACGCTATATTTAAAAAGTGACGCATCTACCTAGATGTGTCATATTTAATGTATGACGAATCATGTCGCAAGGAGTTACAGATACGTCAGTATTTCTGACATATCTGTAAACATAAAAGTGACGCGAGGCAGGCGCAAGATTTTGACGCAACAGCATCCTAAAAGTGACGCAGTGAAATCTCATAGATTTCACTGCGTCGTTATTACCAAGCTTTTTGCGGGGGAATGCCCCCTCTGCCTACATTATACCTGACGCAGATATAATGTGGCGCAGGGTTTTAAAAAGTGACCCATGTACCTAGATGCGTCACTTTTTAAAAATAGCGCAACGAGGCGCATTTTTTTACACCGCTGGTGCGATGCGTCACTTTTCTGTGCGCACTCCTTACGACATTCCAGATGTGACATATTTAATGTATGACGAATCATGTCGCAAGGAGTTACAGATACGTCAGTATTTCTGACATAAAAGTAAACATAAAAGTGACGCATTGCTGGAGTGCGTCACAAAAGTGACGCAACTCCAGTAATGCTTCCTTTCACAAGGGGAAAGCACCATCGCACCAGCGGTGTAAAAAAATGCGCCTCGTTGCGCTATATTTAAAAAGTGACGCATCTAGGTAGATGGGTCACTTTTTAAAACCCTGCGCCACATTATATCTGCGTCAGGTATAATGTATGCAGAGGGGGCGTTCCCCCGCAAAAAGCTTGGTAATAGCGACGCAGTGAAATATATGAGATTTCGCTGCGTCACTTTTAGGATACTGTTGCGTCAAAATCTTGTGCCTGCCTCAAAGCAGGTGTAAGACTGACGCAAGACCTTTCACATGGTGCTTTCCCCATGTGAAAGGACGCATTACTGGAGTTGCGTCACTTTTGAGACGCACTCCAGCAATGCGTCACTTTTGTGTTTACAGATACGTCAGAAATACTGACGTATCAGTAACTCCTTGGGAATTGATTAGTCATAAATTAAATATGACATATCTGGAATGTCATAAGGAGTGCTCCCAGAAAAGTGACGCATTGCTGTTTTCACGTAGCGATGCGTCACTTTTCAGAAATGAGGCCTCCAGTTTAGTCACTGTGTCACCTCTACGACCCTTTCTTGCGTCAATACGTCCCTTTTGCATACATTACACCTGACGTAGGAATAATGTGGCACAGGGGTTTACAAAGTGATGTATTTACCAAGAAACGCCACTTTGTAAATATGAGTAAATAAGGTGCATTTTTTATTGAAATGTTGTGTCACAAAAAGTGATGCTTTGGTGGCGTTAAAGTGACGCATGGCTTCATACGTGAGGCCTTCTACCTTCAACTCCAGCAATGCATCTTTTCTTATCCTTCAACACTCCTGTTCTTTTTCAACATTTTCATTGAATATCAACATTCCCCATATTCACTCTTCTTCTCATAACTTTCTTTCCAAACACTCACCTTCTTTCAGTCCTCCTACTTCACTTCTTTTTTCCTCTCATACCTTTCTGTTCTTTCTTACTCATTCTCCTTTCAATTATCAATGCACTCTATTTCACTTACTCTTTTTCATTTTTTTAAGAATATAGCTCTTTGATGAGAATTAGAGGTAGTTCTGAAAAGAACTTTTGGTTTTCTTCTTTTTTCTAAACAGGAACAAAAACAGGGAATGGAAACTGCTCAACAGGAGCAAAAAAAACAAAAAAAATTAGGGGTGGGAAGGGCAGCGATTGTTTTCTAATGCACGAACCATGAGCTGTACACTTTGTTCTCAAAGGTAAGCAGTTGATTGCAGTATCTGCATCTGAGGGCACCATGGTTAAAAGCAGGTTGAATGTTCGGAACCAGCTCTTGTGATCTCCCCCTCCCAGAAGAAGTTGCTCTTCCGGTTGATGTAGAGGCCCCATCACTGGGAACCTCTTGTGCCAGAGCCCTGACACTTTCCCGGGCAAAATTCTGGGGGTGCTTCCTCTCCACATGCCGGATCATTGTGAAGTTCCCAAAAGAGTACTTTTTCAAAGGGTTTCCTCGTGACAGCTCTTCTTTGCAGATCTTGCACTGCACTTTTGGAGCATTTACCTTTTTTAGTCCAGGTGGGATTATAAAAAATTTCCAAATGAAATGTTCCTTAACTTTTCGTTGAGGAGGCTGTTCATCGATGAATTCTGGTTCATCCTCACTGCTGGATTGTCTGCTAGCCATTGTAAAACCAACAAATATCCAGGAGCAAAAAGGCAGGTCTTTCAGTCACAAAAGTGAAAGAAGAAGTGAAGGAAATGGGTGGGGATTTCATTCTTTGTAAAAAAAAACTGTTAGCAACCAATGAAAAGTGTTATTTTAAGCTCACATGACCCGACGCGCTTACGCTGCGCGAACGTAGGCGCTTCCGGGGCGCATACGTGGCACGAACGTAGGCGCTTCCGGGTGCGTTTACGTGGCGCGAACGTAGGCGCTTCCGAGGGCGCTTACGTTGCGCGCCGAAGTGACGTCATCAAACTTTTACGGAAATGCATAATCATTTTCCTTATAAAAAAAAAATGATTTTATTTGTATGGTATGAAATGTTTTGCATTATTATTAACTTTTCATTCCTATTTTTTTCACGAACGAAAGTAGCGCTCTGGGTGCGCTTTCCGGTGAGCTTACCGGTTAGCTTACCGGAAAGCTTACCGGAGAGCTTACCGGAGCGCGCACCCAGAGCGCAAAAGAAAAAAATTATATAAAAAAAAAAGAATACTTACACAAAACAGCAAATTGAAAAAAAAAAAAAAGGTTAGAAACTCGATATAGTTAGGAATTAGCATTTAAAAAACCTTTGAAATTCACTGAAAAAACCATAGGTTTCACACCAGTTATAGTTAGGAATTAGCATTTAAAAAACCTATTAAATTCACTGAAAAAAACATAGGTTTCACACCAGTTATAGTTACCTGGAAATTTTACTGACATAAAACCATTGAAATTCCACGTTATAGTTAGTTGGACTCACTATAACTTGCGCGCCTGCAATGCACTGCTGATGACGTCACATATTACATCACTCATGACATGGTCAGTAACATCACTCATGACATCACTGATGACACCATCCTTGTGACAGAGTGACAGACCTCCTTTCAGTGTAATGTAACCCCTGAAACACATATTCAAAAATAGAAACTAACATTTACAAAAAAGTGGCGATACCTATACCAGTTACAACAACCAATTCAGTAATTCAACCATTTATATACACATCCACTCATTCACCAACAGTTCTATATATTCATTCATACATATACTCACTTATCATATGTAGTGAGACACCTTTACATCCGTTAACACACCGACAGTCTTCCAAAAGTTACTCACACATATACTCACACATGCAAAAAAACTATTGAACATCCATTTATTTGCATATACAGCTGTACACACACTACCACCTTACTTCTAAGGAAACTTACACATACTTACTCTCTTAAACAATCACTTATAGAATCACATACTTATTTAAACAGGAACTCTTACAATCTCTCACTCTCACATTTACTCACTTATATACATCAATACTCCATATACTAGAATAAAACATATGTATACACACTCATATATAAAACATATTTATTTTTTCAGAAAGACACACATTAACTGGATGGTGTCATCAGTGATGTCACTGACCATGTCATGAGTGATGTAATATGTGACGTCATCAGCAGTGCATTGCAGGCACGCAAGTTATAGTGAGTCCAACTAACTATAACGTGGGAATTTCAATGGTTTTATGTCAATATATATATATATATATATGTGTGTATATGTGTATATATATATATATATATATATATATATATATATATATACACATATATATATATATATATTACCTATTGGCGGTCGCCAGTAGGTAGTTATAGTTAGGACCCAGTTACCGTAGGAAAATCGCAACATTCTTTTCCCAATAACTTTGACGCTGATTGACGAATCACTGCAAAATTTTCAAAACAAATTCTTTGTTGATATCACCTTTATGTTAATTTCCATAGGAAACTTGAGACAAGGCTACAGGTCAAACGGGTGAACGAAATTCCCCCAAATTTGGCAGGGAGAAGGGTCTTGGTCTATAAAGCACGCTTTTGTTTATTTTGTGTAAATCAGTTCAAGTAGTTTTTGAGAAATATCTAAATTTACAGATATCGATATTTGGGAATTCTGCCATCTGATTGGTTGAGGCGTTATGATCACGACCTTGCTGCTGATTCGGTGCGAGTGGTTGCAACTAGGAAGTGTGGCCGCCATTTTGTGATTCCGTTGAAGCGAGTAAGGGGAAAAAAGGGCGAAAAATGTGGGAAAGAGGAGGGTAGGAGCACTGTAACCTCTGTGGGGTGTATAGGGTGTGCTATAGAGGGGGTGCAAAGCAAAGTATTCACCCCTAGCGGTGTGAAAGTGGTGGGCTACGGAAATTAAGTGAGGTATTGCTGAGTCTGATGCTGGTAAGGTGAGGTGGTGCGGGCCTTGGGGATTAAAGCGTGAGCCCAAATTGTGTGTTTTATGCTGTGAAGTCATGTGCTCTGGCTGCTGCACTACATCTGTGGAAGTAGTGTCAGCATGTGTTTATACCTACTAGGATGAACTACTGACCCGTACTGGTTTGAAAGTCCTGGGGTATGGAAAATATGTGAGGTACTGTCTAGAGTCTCATGCTGCTAAGCTGAGTTGCTGCTGGACTGGGGTATGAAAGCGTGAGCCCAAACTATGTGTCATATGCTGTGAAGTCATGTGCTCTAGGCGCTGTGCCATACCTGTCCAAGTAGTGTGAGCATGCAGTTATAGCTACTTGGATGAACTTTTGTTTCGAACATTGTTGCTTGTGTATGGTGCTTAGGAGGTGTTATGGAGGGAGTGCGAAGGTAAATTTGTGCGTATCAAATCAATTCGGTATTTGTGAAGTGCTAACTACTACGGGTCTGGTGGCGCTGGGGGAGTAAGTTGAGCTTCTGATGGATTTGGGGTAAAGCTGTTGAACTACTGCCCCCTATCGGCGTGAAAGTACGGGGTACGGAAATTAAGTGAGGTATTGCCTAAAGTGTCATGCTGTTAAATTGAGCTGCTGCTGGAGCCGGGGATGAAACCGTGAGCCCAAACTGTGTGTGCTATGATGTGAAGTCATGTGCTCTGGGCACTGTGCCACACCTGTCCAACTTGTATATGGTGCTTAGGTGGTGTTGTAGAGGGAGTGCAAAGGTAAATCAATACGGTATTTGTAAAGTGCAAACTACTCACCCCTATGGGTGAGTAGAGCCGGGGATCAAAGCGAGAGCTCTGTGCTGCAAAGTGAGATGGTCTGGCCACTGCGCCACAGCTGTGTGGAGAATAAATTTTGGCCAGTGTCCTGGAGTTGCAGGTATCTGGCCCTAAAATAGCGGCCTAAGTTGTAAGTGATAGGGTGGCTCTAAAAATAGCCCTTGTGTTCATTAGTTGGAGCTACATATAAGTGCGGATGCACAACTTCAAGTTATTCAGGAAAACTCGGTTTCCCTGATTGGTGAAGTGTACTCCATCCCTTCTGTAGATATCCGCCATTTCAAAACGTATTTTGTTGTTGTAGATGGACCCCATTTTGTGGTCTCTGAGGTATGCAGACACAGCTTTGTTGACTTTCTTCCGAGATTTTTCAATCTGAGGACAAAATTGTTTGGACCATTTCCACTTCTGTCTTTTGGCATATATTGGAATATACAAAAACAGTTTGAGGCAAAAGTAACATCAATTATCCAAAGGTGTCCTTCATAAGCATTTCCAAAGCTACCCCAGTCAAGATGCAAAAAGGTTTTAACCAAAGGCAACAATTGGTGCCACTTCAATCCTCTCTGTCCAAACCATTTAATGTCCACACTTTGTAAACTGAGGTCTAAGTCAATACGTCTCTGTCCTGCATACCTCTTGCACCAGAAAACATAGCTATGTCCTACGATCCACACTAGCATTTTGAAGGTATGGCTGGAAGGTATGGAAAATGTCTGTAGCACATGCAGTTCCTTCGTGGAATAAGAGATATGTTTAAAGATGGGGAACTAGTTTCTTTTCACATACAAAACATTACCTGATTGGGAGATGAAAAGCATTGTTTTTTAAAAGTAGGGTGCACATTCATTTTGTGTAAAAGCATCTTTGTGATTGGTTAAGAAAAAGCAGTTTGAATGTGGAGTACATATTATAGGATAAAGTTTGATCAACTCAACCACACCTGCTACTTGCATTTGGAATGCAGTGTTCGAACATAAAACAATTGTGAACGTTTAACCTGCACGTGCTGTTAAATGTTCGAGAAAATGTTGCAAACAAATATTATTAGGTTTAAAAAATGGATGAACTTTTAAGCTCCACATGTTGTAGAATGTTCTAGAATGTGTGTTGATAGAATCCGTTGCATTTCTGACTTCTATGTGTACTTGAATATTAAAAAAACAGTTTATATGGAAAATTAGAAAGACCGTAATAGAGAGACGTTTTGAAAGGTAAAAGAATCAAGGAACTATTCTAATTTTTTCTTTATTACCTACTGGCGGTTGCCAGTAGGTAGTTATAGAGTTAGGACAGAGTTTCCATAGGGAGAGCATTTTCTGTTTTGCTTATAACTTTGGCGTTGTTTGATAAATCTTCATGAAATTATGAAAACTAATTCTTTGTTCATATCAGCTCCTATGTTGAAAGTATGGGGGTGATTCGTCAAGGGGGGGCCCGGGATAAAAGGGGGTCCCAAACCTTGTTTTCTTCATATTAATTTCCATAGAAAACCTTAGACAAGGCTACAGGTTGAAAGGGTGAATAGAATTACCCCAAATTTGGCAGGGAGAAGGGTTTAGAGTAGAAAGCACACTTTTGATTATTGGTTCGGTAATCACACGGGCAGTACTCATGGTGTTATAAAGTGATACACTCATAGAACTCTTACAGTTGTAGAATTACCCAGGCTTCATTTGTGTAATAGTCATTAGATTATGTTTGGTAGGTGCACTGTAATATTAGAAAGGTTTTCCCTCATAATCTCCTATAAACAGATGATTTTCACAATAAACTATAGACAAGTGTTGTCAGAAAAAGAAGACCTATACACTCAGTTATTTATTTGAAAAAAGTAACCTTTATTAAAACACAAATAAATAGAAACGTAAGTTTAATAGAACAAACAGTATATATAAAAAATGTGGGTTGAACTCCAGTGGAAGCAGCGTAGAAAACCTGCAACACAAAAATGAAACATAAGTATGTGTGCTATGTTGAAGAGGTAAAGGAAGGTAGTCTGAATGAAAGGACAATAGTAAGAATGGGAGGGAGGGGGAGTGGAAGGAAGGGAGAAGGGGAGGGAGAGTCAAAAGAAGAGAGGGAGGAGGAGACAGAGTCTCGGCCTACTGCACCCAGCCCTTAGTGTTTACTCTCCCGTCACCCATTTGTCTAGGATGCTGGGGTCCGCGAGAAAGAGTATGGTCCAGCAAGTCCTTAAAATGAAACATAGGAGGCCAGAGATTAGGGACCATATTATCAAGGAACTGCAATAACATTATCGCCGCTTTAGGAGAAGGAAACTGCCTCTAAAGCGGCGACAATGGGGCTTGATATTATGCCCTTGTGAATTCCCATAGAAGCCCAGGTTCTGGGGTGAACCTGGGCTTCTATGGGAATTCAGAAGGGCATATTATCAAGCCCCTTATCGCTGCTTTAGCTTCAGTTTTCTGCCGCTAAAGTGGCGATAATGTTATCGCCGTTCTTTGATAATATAGTCCTACATTATTAGCTATGGGAAAATCGCTTGCATGCACATGTGCACCTAGGGTACTGCACCCCAGCCCCTTCCCCTGCACTGTGCTCAATTGTAGGTCCTGCACATCAAGATTTCACTGCTCACCTGCCACCACCGGTGTGTCCCACAACGTGTTTGTGCAAACTGCGAGTCCGGGGTACATTTGTACGGTAGGAGAGCAGGTCTTTGGTCGGAGACGGTGTCTTGATACCATAATGGAAAGCGTCAGAATGCCCAGGGCATCATCGCGGGGTGTGCTCCCACTCTGCCCATCTTGAGCCAATCAATTCAGTGTCTGAAAAGGGAGAAATAATTTAATGGTGGAAACGTCTGGAGGTAAATGGAGGTTTATTTGAAGCTTGATAGAAAACAGGAGTTGAGTGCATCCTTCGTTTTTGAAGTACGATCTGCCAACTGTTAGTGGTAATCGTGGTTCAAAGAGGAGTTGGAGTGCACGAGAATTCACAAGGTTAAATAATAATACGTTATACGAAGGATCACATAGAAAGGAACAGAGCGCATGGTAGAAGCATAATGTGTGCATGTAATGCAGGTGTGGAAGGCTGTGTGCATGTACACTTAGTAACGAGCTCACTACAGTGCCCTAAAAGCCAATGCTACATGTCTGTAGGGCAGCGTTACCCGCTGGTTCAGGCCTACAGTACGGTCCAGCATCTCTTTAAAATGAGACAGAGATGAGACTGAGTCAGATCAGAGATCACATCATTACGCACAGCAACATCACTTGTTCGCCCCTGCACAGCCAGGCTGATGTACTCCACCCTTACCGCCGCACTGCGCTCAATTGGAGCCCCTGTGCACACAGGCCCCACTGCTCACCTGGTGTCAATGTTGTGTGAGCAAAAACAATGGGCAGCAGTGCTCACAATTCAGCTGGAGTGATGATTTCAGGATGGTGTACACCTCATGGATCCCTTTTGAAGACGACAGGCAGTAGGGCTCGCAATATAGAGCCAGTGTTGATTGCCAGGATGGTGTACTCCTCTTGGATCCCTTTTTTTATTGAGCATTGCGATATGCGAGGTGGATGCGGCCATAACACCTGAGGCAGTGTGGAAGAAGAGGGACATGTGGCATTGTGCTTTTCCGATTTATTCGTATGCAAATTGGGCTGGGCTTGCGTACACCAGGCCAGCGTAGGGGTGTAAATAATTTTTCCGGGCACCTGGGCGTTGTTCAGTTCCTCCCTGGCCAGGAAGTGTACTTATGTGTGCTTCTTTTGTAGTTTTGACCTCGCAGAGTGTGCAATTTACATTAGTGTAGCAAGTGTTGGAAGGGCAGCAACTATCGCTAAGGAGATGGTGTTTGAAAAGATTGAATGGCGAACATCACATGTAGTTGTCAAGGTTGTGGATATGCGCAGACACGCATGTCAATGGTGTGCGGTAATATTTAAAGGGTTGCTATCGCGAAGCGTACACACGTGAATGTGCTCTGATGGAGGGAGGATCAGCAGTGAAGCTACGTCATGCACAGTGATAACACTCATTACAGTCAAGCAAAGCATGTAAAATGTGACTCTGAAAGTCTCACATATAACACACTACTACATTGGTAAAGCCTGACAACAGAGCGTACAGCAAAAGAAATCTACACATTGCTGTTTACTGTTTGTCACATGTGATCTAGGATGTGCACTGTGCCCGTGGCTCCGGATACTTGTTAAAGCCATGAATACCCATGCCGAAAGGGAGCACAATAATGTGCACACACACACGAGGGGCATCGTGTAACACATATTTGTTTTTTGATGGAACGTTTGGGATCCATGGCAATCACACGTGCAAGGCTAATGTACAGACAATGAATATTGATCAAGATGATCTTCGCATGTTGTGTGTAGTATACGATATGGGTATACAGGAAAACACTTTTCAAAAAAGCTTTCTAAGCAGAAGAGGTGTCTCTCATCAAACGCTGTAGAGAGAATGAGTAAAATTGGTGTGGTTGTCCAACTGTTACAATGGGAAATGGTATGAAGCAATCACATTCTTTTTTTTAAAGTCATAGGGCAATCGCGCACCGAGCGCGCAAGGAGGCCGCACCCGACGCGATTTTGACAAAATATATTTATCATAATATAAGTTTATTACAGTTAGAATTATATAAATGTTTAAAATATTTTAGATTATCGCTTGCTCTCATATACTGTTAAAAGTTATTTAGATATACTTTTGAGACAAAAAAAAACAAAGCGAGGGAATGGCCTACCCGGCGCAACACTATAGATCTGTGATGTAACACTGGGCCTGGCAGCGTGTACTTGTCGCATACGCAAAGCGCAGCGGGAGCTACCCCATACGTACATGGCGTAACGCGTGGCTTGGTACTGCATACCCATCGGATACCAAAGTAGCAGCTGGGGTGACTTCATGCGTATATGATGTTACACCGGACGCAGTGCCACGAAGTCGTCAGATACGAAATGCGCATCATTTACGACTTTAGCAATATGGCGGCTAGGATTCGTGTAGTGATAGAGCTTAAAACGCTACCGGTATGGGAGTGCAGTTTTCTCCCCACCCAAAAAAATATACATATTTTTGGGGGAAGATATAAAACATTACCTAATTTTTTAAGTTAAAAAAAAGAAGTAAAATAGAGTTCCAAAATATTTTTAAAAAATTGAAAAAATGTAGGTTTTTTGAAACATTAAAATATGAAATTAACATTTAAAAAACCTTAGAAATTCACTGAAAAAACCATAGGTTTCAGGGACGTTATAGTTAGTTGAACATTTGACTCATATAAAACCAGAGACATTTGCCTGTTATAATTAGTTGAACTAACCATAACTCGTGCGCCCGCAATGCACTGCTGATGATGTCACATATTACATCACTCATGACATGGTCAGTGACATCACTCATGACATCTCCTGCAAGTCTGTTTCCTGGCACTGCGCCGCTCCTATGGAAGGTTGCACCCCTGGGATTCTGGTCTGATATATATATATATATATATATATATATATATATATATATATATATATATATATATATATATATTACCTACTGGCGGTCGCCAGTAGGTATATATAGTTAGGATTTTTTCTCTATGGGATTTTTGAAAATTCTATGTCTAATAACTTTGGCGTTTGTTGACGGAATTGGCTGAAATTTTCAGGAAAATGGAACATTTTGTTTCTGAGCAGCCCCTGACAATTTGGGGGGGTTTCATCAAGGGGGGGCCGAGAAAAAAGGGGGGTCCCAAAACGTGTTTTTCCCATGTTAATTTCCATAGGGCGGTTGGCCTCACTTTTAGCTCGAACGGCTGAATGGATTTGCACGAAACTTGGCAAAATTGTAGGGACTGTTAGCCCGATGTGCCTTTGCTAGGTCTCAATATATGTGCTCCAGTGGATTTTGAGTAATTTAGGTTCAAAACAAGATATATATCTGGGCGGAGCCTAACCACACATCTGATCTGATTGGCTGTCAGCGCTTCATCCAAGAAGTGTTGGCAGCCATCTTGGGACCAATATACATGATAGCACCTCATTAAAAAGCATTGTAGTTAATAGAGGGTTTTAGGACTTTAGTTACATTATAAATCATTTGTTGATGGTACCATACTCGTTTTAGGAATTGTGGTGGGTTCTAAGGTGATTTTACCATGTGAAAAAACCTTCTGCTGTGATATCATGAATATTGTTTGAAAGAAAACTAATATCTCATGATTTTCCCACAGTGGTTTGGAAGGGGATCTATAAGCTAAACTGAAAGCATATTTTCTGTAAATTCACATTATCTTTCTCAGTCATGTGAAAATGAAGTCTGACATTCTCAGTAAAACATGTACATCCAACAAGGACAGAGACTGTCAGTTGATTCCTTTGTGTTCTACTGCAGCCTCCTAGAGTGTTCTAAAGAACAACTAGAGCGCTAACAGTCCTACTTATTACAAAGGTATGGCACACCTGAAGCCATCTTGATTGGAATAAAGTGGTAACTCTTAAAACATTTAATTTAAAAAGAAACAACATGAGGGGGTATATTTTGCCATAGAAAGTATGATTAGTGCTGCAGAATGAAAAATTAGGGCACATTTTGAGTGACTTCTCAAATCCTTTTCTATTTCATTAAAACATTCTGACATGCAGTCTCCCAAAATGGCCACCAGAGACAAAAGAGCCCAAATGTAGCCCAAATATCACCCAGATGTAGCCCAAGTATAGCCCAATGACAGAATGTCCCAGAGTGTTCTAAAGAACAACCAGAGCGCTAACAGTCCTACTTATTACAAAGGTATGGCACACCTGAAGCCATCTTGATTGGAATAAAGTGGTAACTCTTAAAACATTTAATTTAAAAAGAAACAACATGAGGGGGTATATTTTGCCATAGAAAGTATGATTAGTGCTGCAGAATGAAAGATTAGGGCACATTTTGAGTGACTTCTCAAATCCTTTTCTATTTCATTAAAACATTCTGACATGCAGTCTCCCAAAATGGCCACCAGAGACAAAAGAGCCCAAATGTAGCCCAAATATCACCCAGATGTAGCCCAAGTATAGCCCAATGACAGAATGTCCCAGAGTGTTCTAAAGAACAACTAGAGCGCTAACAGTCCTACTTATTACAAAGGTATAGCACACCTGGAGCCATCGTGATGGGAATAAAGTGGTAACTCTTAAGACATTTAATTTAAAAAGGAACAAAATGAGGGGGTATATTATGCAATAGAAGGTATTATTAGTGCTGCAGAAAGAAAAATTAGGGCACATTTTGAGTGACTTTTCAAATCCTCTTCTATTTCATTAAAAAATTCTGACATGCAGTCTCCCAAAATGGCCACCAGAGACAAAAGAGCCCAAATGTAGCCCAAATATCACCCAGATGTAGCCCAAGTATAGCCCAATGACAGAATGTCCCAGAGTGTTCTAAAGAACAACTAGAGCGCTAACAGTCCTACTTATTACAAAGGTATGGCACACCTGAAGCCATCTTGATTGGAATAAAGTGGTAACTCTTAAAACATTTAATTTAAAAAGGAACAAAATGAGGGGGTATATTTTGCCATATGAATTATGATTAGTGCTGCAGAAAGAAAAATTAGGGCACATTTTGAGTGACTTCTCAAACCCTCTTCAATTTCATTAAAAAATTCTGACATAGTCTCCCAAGATGGCCACCAGAGACAAAAGAGCCTAAATGTAGCCCAAATATCACCCAGATGTACCCCAAGTATAGCCCAATGACAGAATGTCCCAGAGTGTTCTAAAGAACAACTAGAGCGCTAACAGTCTTACTTATGACAAAAGTATGGCACACCAGAAGCCATCTTGATTGGAATGAAGTGGTAAGTCTGAAAACACTCAATTTAAAAAGGAACAACATGAGGGGGTTAATTTTGCCATAGAAAGTATGATTAGTGCTTCAGAAAGAAAAATTAGGGATCATTTTGAGTGACTTCTCAAATCCTCTTCTATTTCATTAAAAAAATTCTGACATGCAGACTGAAACATGCACTTTGAATACCAGCAGCAGACGTCCCTGGTGAGCAGTAGCTTTACTACAGTGATCTAATGTGCAACTAGAGTGCTAACATTCAGAATTTATGGCAAATGTGTGACACATCTGAATGCCTTCTTGATGGAACCAAAGTAAACAAGCATTGAAAATGCAATAGATCTCGCCCTCGTTTAAGTTAAAGCCATTCTGTTTGTAATGAGGTGGCTTTTTAGCTTTGCTTTTATTAGTGTTTTTTCAACTTTCATGTAAATAACGCACCGTTTTCACCAAATCGACTTTGCCCAAGCACACCCTTCCCTTCAGCCAACAAATCCCAAAAATTCGGCACACCTGCCGATCCACACTCCCTACAGCTCACCCAAGCCCCGTCCCTCTAGCGCAACTGGAACACCCCAAATTCACCTTCTCCATGCGCACCAAAAACTCCCATTGAATAACATGGCAATTCGCTACTCCGCACAAAAATTGCTCTTTAAAGCACTTCCACTGCTCCGATCCGCTTCAGACTTGGCTGGACACTAGTTCCAGCGATTTCCTAACATCTCACCAAAATTCAGCCCAATCCATATTCTGGAACGGGGACGAATTTCAACCCGAATACGCGCCCCTCGCAAACACAAAAAAAAGCCATAAAACGGCCAAATCTCGACCAAAAACCGCCAAAATCCCTCAAAACCTTGCCAACACCAATACGCACGAAACTGAACCGGCCCCTCAGCCCTAGGCTCTGGGAACCCTACTTAATTGACCCAAAAGCCCTAAAAAAGCAACATAATACACACGAAAACGCCCTAACAACCCTAAAATGCATATAAGTATATGTATGCATGCATTTATGTTTGTATTTATATAGATATACAGATGATATATGTTTATATATGTATGTATATATATATATATTCACTGAAAAAAACATAGGTTATAGACCATATATAGTTAGGAATTAGCATTTACAAAACCTTGAAAATTCACTGAAAAAACCATAGGTTATAGACCATATATAGTTAGGAATTCGCATTTACAAAACCTTATTTTACTCACACAAAACCATTGAAATTCCATATATAGTTAGTTGCACTAACTATATATCGCGCACCCGCAATCCACTGCTGATGATGTCACATATTACATCATTCATGACATGGTCAGTGACATCACTGATGACATCACTGATGACATCTCAAATGACATCACTGATGACATCACTGATGACAACATCCAGTGACTGTATGTTTCTGTAAAGTTAAAATATGTCTTAAATATTGAAGAATGAGTGGATGTATAAGTGTCTGGATGAAGGATTTAGTAGGTGCATGACTGACTGTATGAGTGAGTGATTAAATGTGTCTCACTGAGTGCATGGGTTAGTGACTAAACTGTCTTAATTTGTGCATCATTATGTCTGTTGTTCTGTAAACTGTTGCATGTGTTGATAAGTAGCTATATGAGTAACTATATGGGTTATTGATTGGTTGCCCAAGTATTTGTATGGGAGACTGAGTGTGTGTGTGGGTGGCTGGGAGGTGTATGACTCTGTGCATAGATGTGTGAGCAGTTGATTCACTAGATGTATGGTTTCAAAAGTGCATGTGGAAACAGCTGTATGGGAGGTTGACTGTGTGCATGAGTGTATTGGTGAGTGAATGGATATCTCAGTGCTACATGTCAAAGTAAGTACATATGTAAAACACAGTACATGTGAGAGTTGACATATATAAATAACTGTGCATAAGAGCCAGTGAATGTGTGAGTGGCTGTATGGATCATTGTGAACTTGTATCAGGGATTGTATAAGAGAGTAAATATGTGTTAGTATATGTTTGAATAAGTAAAGTTTGTATAACTGTATAGTTGAGGAAATGGAGGTGTGATTGATTCTTTGCATGACTGACTAGGTGTGTGAGTAACTCCATGGATGAGTGACAGTCTGTGAGTGTCTGTTTACACTGATTGTATCTAAGGTTATATTAGAGTCTGAAGAGGTTCATCCTATTATCACATGAATGATATAATCAGTGATGTGATCAGTAATGTCAAATGAGATGTCATCAGTGATGTCATCAGTGATGTCATTTGAGATGTCATCAGTGATGTCATTTGAGATGTCATCAGTGATGTCATCAGTGATGTCACTGACCATGTCATGAATGATGTAATATGTGACATCATCAGCAGTGGATTGCGGGTGCGCGATATATAGTTAGTGCAACTAACTATATATGGAATTTCAATGGTTTTGTGTGAGTAAAATAAGGTTTTGTAAATGCGAATTCCTAACTATATATGGTCTATAACCTATGGTTTTTTCAGTGAATATATATATATATATACATATATATATATATATATATATATATATATATATATATATATATATATATATATATATATATATATATATATATATATATTCAATGAAAAAACCATAGGTTATAGACCATATATAGTTAGGGATTTGCATTTACAAAACCTTATTTTACTCGCATAAAACCATTGAAATTCCATATATAGTTAGTTGCGCTAACTATATATCGCGCACCCGCAATCCACTGCTGATGATGTCACATATTACATCATTCATGACATGGTCAGTGACATCACTGATGACATCACTGATGACATCTCAAATGACATCACTGATGACATCTCAAATGACATCACTGATGACATCTCAAATGACATCACTGATGACATCACTGATGACAACTCAAATGACATCACTGATGACATATCATTTGTCATCACTGATCACATCACTCATGTGATAATACAATGAACCTCTTCAGACTCTAATATAACCTTACATACACTCAGTATAAACAGACACTCACAGACTGTCACTCATCCATGGAGTTACTCACACACCTAGTCAGTCATGCAAAGAATCAATCACACCTCCATTTCCTCAACTATACAGTTATACACATCTTACTTATTCAAACATATAATAACACATATTTACTCTCTTATATAATCCCTGATACAAGCTCACAGTGATCGATACAGCCACTCACACATTCACTGGCTCTTATGTTCAGTTATTTATATATCTCAACTCTCACATGTATTGTGTTTTACATACGTACTTACTTGCACATGTAGCAATGAGAAATCCATTCACTCACCAACAGACCCATGCACAGTCAACCGCCCATATAGCTGTTTCCACATGCACTCTTGAACTCATACTCCTAGTGAATCAACTGCTTACACATCTATGCACAGAGTCACGCACCTCCCAGCCACCCACACACACACTCAGCCTCCCATTCAAATACTTGGGCAACCAATCAATAACCCATATGGCCACTCTTATAGCTACTGATCAACACATGCAGCAGCTTACACAACAACAAACATACTGATGCACAAATTAAGACAGTTTAGTCACTAACCCATGCACTCAGTGAGACACATTTAATCACTCTTTCATACAGTCAGTCATGCACCTACTAAATCCTTCATCCAGACACTTATACATCCACTCATTCTTCAATATGTAAGACATATTTACACTTTACAGACACATACAGTCACTGGATGTTGTCATCAGTGATGTCATCAGTGATGTCACTGACCATGTCATGAATGATGTAATATGTGACATCATCAGCAGTGGATTGCGGGTGCGCGATATATAGTTAGCGCAACTAACTATATATGGAATTTCAATGGTTTTATGCGAGTAAAATAAGGTTTTGTAAATGCAAATCCCTAACTATATATGGTCTATAACCTATGGTTTTTTCATTGAATTTCAATGGTTTTTTAAATGCAAATTTCTAACTATATATGGTCTATAACCTATGGTTTTTTCTGTGAATTTCATTGGTTTTTTAAAAGCTAACATCTGTAGCTGTAAAATGTATTCTTCTTTAAATCCCAAAATATATTTAGATGTTTATTGATAATTTTTTTTAAAATTTTTTTTTTCTTCGCTTCTAGTTCGCGAACCGGGAAGCTTTCCGTTAGCTCATCTTGATGCCGCGATCTAGTCCGCGAACCGGTCAACGTTACGTTAGCGGAACTGTGACGCGTCGCGGAAGCGCGACGTATCACGTTATCGCGTAATGCGTCTAATGACGCGCCGCGTTAGCGCTCCCGGAAGTGCTCGGGACCGCGAACCGGAAGCGATCTGGGACGCGGCGCGCGCCGCGTAACGTAAGCGGAACAGGTCATGTGACTTGTTTATCAAACTTTTCATTGGTTCATTTCACTTTTGGTTTCCAAATGATGTATGACTAGGTCATGTGACCTAAAAATAACACTTTTCATTGGTTCAGAACTTTTGCTTTCCCCAAATCATGTAAACCCCTCCTTATTTCCTCACTCTGACTTTCATCTTGGTGAGAGAAAGACAATTTTGCTAGAATTGAACAATGGCTTCTGTACTTGCTGCAGCTGGTGGAACCCCACCACCACCTCCACCTCCTCATAAGAAGAGAGGACCACCTACTCAATTTATCCCTAACAGAGAGGAGGAAGAGGAGGAAGAAGAAGAAGAGGACAGAGAGGAACAACAATTTGTCGACGAGTTGCCCCGGGTTTCAAAGCGAAAAACAAGTTTCATCTGGCAGTTTTTCTCCATCCCTCCTGGATCAAAGAAGGTGAATGCTAAATATGCCACCTGCCTCATCTGTGATTACAGATTGTCGAGAGGCACAGATAAGAAATACAGTATGGGCAACTATACGATGCATCGACACATGAGCAGGTGGCATCCCTTAAACTACAGCCGGGCTGAGTTAAGGGATCTTCAAGACAATCCCACGACAACTCCTGTGGCCAGATCGACCTCCACAATGTCATTGACGGGAAGAGAGGCACAAGAAACTGTGCCAAACATTCAACCCAACTTCCAGCATATGAAGTTAAGTTGTATATACTGTGGTGCTATGCTGTCATATGGCAACATGAGCGTCAACCTGATGAACATGGCGTACGAAAATCATAAATGCCCTAATGCACCCAAGAAGTAATTTTTTTTTTTGCTCCAGTTGAGCCGTTTTCAATGCCTGTTTTTTGTTGTCTCCCCTCCATAAAAAACACAAAAAAAACATAAAACAGTTCTAAAAATACAAAAAAATCAAAAAATTTTCAAAAAAAAAAATAAATAAATAAAACAACAAAAACAAAAAAAAACAGTTCTTTTCAGAACTACCTCCCCTTTCAATCAAAATTGCTAGAATGTTTATCACTCTGGCAAGCTCTATTTCTTTTGGTTCGCTTCAAGTTCGCTGACCGGTTCGCGAACTTTAAGCGAACTAAAAAAATATTTTTTTAAAAAAAAGAAGAGTTAGTATAAGGGAAGTAAACAGAGAATAATGTAAAAAGAAAGACAGCTATAGAGAGTAAATGAGAGATACTGTCAATGACATCATCAGCAGTGCATTGCGGGTAAAAAGAGTAGAAAACATTTACCTTATAATTCTTGTTACCTTTTTTTAAATATTTTTTCATACTTTCAATCTGTAAAAAAAAGAACAAACATTTCCAAAAATATTAAAACATGTATTTAAAAATTAGAAAAGACAAGGGAAAAGGTTAAAAAACAAACAGTTTTTCTACAACTTTGACATTTACAGAAGTCTCTGCTTCTCTACGTCCCCTACACAATCCTAAAGATATATATTCTAAAGAAACTGTATCTTGATGTTGATGAACTGAGGCCTATTTTGGAACATGATGTTTTTCTTGCACTGCTAATGTCTCACAATAGTGATGCAATAGCAGCGCAAAAAAGATGTAAAGCCATCATAAAATTGTGTCTAACATTGTAAATGCTTGATTTAGGATGCAAATAAGATGTGTGCTTTCAAGAGCTTTCTTTGAGGTGAGGCCTCTTTTCTTTTTTTTAAAAAAACACTACCCAGAAGTACAGCACTGAAAGCATTAAAATTGATATTTACAGAACTCAGCTTACCCATATGTACCTCACATTTCTAAATGTATATCATAAGGACAAAAAGCATAACATTAATTATACATGTTAAATGGTTTCTTTTTGCTGTTCTCAGAATGTATCAAATTTCACTTAAATCAGTGACTTGAAGGTATTCATCATGTAACAGCGGGGAAAAAAAAACACAATCAAAATGACTGTGTTTAAAAAACCCATACAACCTTCGAAATCTGATTTCAAAACTCCTTAAAATTAACTTACTTTCAATGACGTCGAACGATCTCCTATGAACAGCATCCACTCTGTTGTGCTACAAATATTTTCAGCCCGCCACTTTCTGAAAGAAAACCTCCATCGATACGTAAAATATGTTACATAGAAAAAAAGACTTCTCTCATTATATCACATGTTTCCACTAGGCCAAATCATGTTGCCGCGATTCGCAAGTCTTGTTATTCTTCCAATCAAATCCCGACATTTTCTATTTTCGCAACTTTCAAAAATAAAATATTTGAGATTATTTTCACAATCCTGGACTACTAATAACTTACTCTTCTTTGTCACTCATGTTCTCCTTTTCCTATGACACTGATACTGCTTACTATGAAGCAGACTTACTTGCATTAGGTTTATATAGTTGGATTTTTAATCTAGACAGCATTGCAGACTTACATTCCCTCTACTTAAAATTTTGGTTTTAAAAACACCAGGTAAGAATTTTTAAGGTCAAACGGCAATTTTTTTTTGAACGTTACAACGGAATCATTACAGAATGACCAGCCGTTTCCAGACTTTAAGTAAGCTGTATAATGTCCTGATGTTGTTGATGGACCATCGTGATAGATAATTGCTACAGTAACAAAAGTCCTCCCTGATATTGACAGCTGAGAAGCCACAAATTTTTTTATTAAAGTTGACAATTTTGATCCATCAGGCCTACAACGTTGGATCATTAAAATGACATACTGGCCATATCTACGTATAAATAATGTTGACATCATATCACATTTACATTGGCTACACTCCATGTTGTGATCCGCTGCATTTACTAGCTTATTAAAGGAGACTGATTTACTGTCTGGCAAAGTTAAATATATAAATCTTTCTGAGTCTACACTAGTAGTACTTGATACCATACAGTTCTCGCAGTCATGCTGCCATTGATAAGAAAGCCCAAACAGGTGATCTACATCTACACCCTCAACTTGCAATATATCAAGCATATACATTAAAAACTCCTGACAATCTTGCTGATTATTTTCAGAGAAGTCTGTTTGACCTGAACATTCATCTAACAGATAACGAACTTCAGACACACTTTCTACTTTTGTTCGATCAGTGCTACATTTCTCGAAAACAGAATTCAACAAACAGCATAAAATTTGTTCAGAATTCAACAGAATCTGTTCTTTTAAACTCTCTAGTGAAAAGAGAACATTAACCACTACATTTGCATAGCAGTTGACACCAGAACTGTTTTCAAATTGAAAACCGACAACATCTTCAACAGAATCCACTTTCTTTCTGCTAACAATTTTCGGTTCATTGACTTTTAGTCTTTTTGCAACAACCTCCCTACTATTACTGCTATTTCTACGTTTGCGGCCTACCACAAGTTTCTCAAACAAAGGATATTGAGGCAAATGTGGCGCATACTCTCTTCTTAACCTACTGTATTCCTTAACACAATCTAGATCCGCACAAATGTTTGTGACATCACAGTCAATCAAGTACAATCCCGATAAAGTTCTAACTCGTGACAATGCCACATATGCCATACCCTCCTTGAACACAGAACTGCCAATATTCACCAATGCACAGTCTACACTTAAACCTTGCGATTTATGGATTGTCACCGCATATGCCAAGCAAACAGGAAACTGTTTACGGCGAACATATAAATCTTTAACAAGCAAAAACCTAGCAGAACAACGACCAATTTGCTGTACTTCCTCAATGCCATCAAATTTAATTCTTAAAAATTCTATTCCATCTCTATTTCTGTATTTCTCAAAATCAACAACATTACCCATTGATCCATTTACCAGACCTCTTTCTACATGTAAATTCCTTCTCAAAATAATTCGGCAATTTAAACACACATTCAAAGTCTTTTCAAAACCCGCTGTTTTAGATATAGTCTTCTCTAATGAATCCAATTTTGATTTCAAATTGTCTGACAAAATAATTGTTGATCCCATATGCTCTAATTTGTCGATAGCTTCAAGTTTCACAATCTCTTGCTTTTCTAAATTCAACATTTTGTTGTTGAAGATGGCACATTCTGCAAGAGTTGGCATGAGACATATCCCGGATTTCTTCTCAGTAATTTTCTGAAAAATATTCTCAGGCACAATCTCTTGTTTGGGATATAAATTTGACAGTAATCGTGCATTTAAAGCTTCTTTCCCATGCTCGGTCACTTTTCCAATTCTAATATCTTGTAGAATATTCTTGTAATCTTCATCCTTTGCCTGACGCATATTTTGATGCAGTTCTGCATAATTGAAGTTTAACCATATATTGACGTTGCCAATGCTCCCTAGGCACTTCCTGGTATCTTCATGCGTGAGTATTTTGAACACAGGTTGACCTTTTACAGGTGTCAGCTGCAGAAGATCTCCGAAAACAATGATGTGTTTGCCACCAAATAACACATCATATTCAGTTTTAAGTACTTCTTGCATTCTCAAATGCACAAAGGCAAGCATGACATTGGAAACCATGCTTACTTCGTCAATGATAAGTAGTTTCATTTTCCTCAAGACTCTTGAAACTTCACAGCAAGCATCTCCAGATAACTTGTTGTATTGTAATTTGTTGTCATGCTCCACCGGCAGCATCAGTAGACGATGCAAAGTAATACCTTTAATGTTATGTGCTGCCAGTCCAGTAGGAGCGGTGACAACACAAGACAGCGATGACTCAGTCCTTTCCTGCAAATAACAAGAGATTGCTTTAATGAGGAAACTTTTTCCAGTTCCCGCTTCTCCACTCACGTACAGTCGGACAGGCTTCAACGATGTACATGAGCACTTGTTCTTCTCATGACTTAATCCGTGCTCAATTTCCGTGGTAACTTCATCATATATTTTCCTCTGCTCAACGTTGAGTTGTTTTTCCAAGTCTTCTAAGTTAACTGAATCCTCCTGAGCATGTGCCATGGCTCTTTCCACTTCATTCATAGCAGTGGCAGCTTCATTTTCGATAATAGGTCCTCCAAGTGGATCTTGACTCAATGAAACAGAACTCTGACTGTCCTGAGAACTGTCTCTGGCAATCTCGGCTGCAATCGTTGCTTCCTGCTCAATTTCCAAAGTTAGCATTTCTTGATATTTAGAAAAAGCTGGACATTCTATGGACTCCTTGGCTGCATTGAAAGAGTCTTCGTAACAGAGGAAATCTCCAAGCAGTTCCTCTTCTGCACGCCAAGGCTTGAAAAGTTGCAAAAGTGCTAAATAAAAAAACTCCTTTTTTTCTGGAGATTCACCACTCAATTTTCGATGGTTTACTAATTGGCATTTTCTTTGCTTGACCAGGCATCCCTCACTTCCAATTACAGCATACACTCCTTTCTCAATATCTTCTTTGATGTTCCTCTTGAATATATAATTTTGGAGAACCTCATATAGACAAACATTCTCAAGGTGACTGCTTCGATTTGGATAATATGTATCCAACATGTTGGTCTTCAAAATGTCGGTACTGTTTGGTTCCTTTTCTGCCAAATACTCAATTTCCCGGACAGGTTTTAGAACTCGATTTCGCGTTGCAGCAAGACCAAGACTCGCCCAAACGAGACTCCTGGATTTGGCATAGAGACTTGCTGAAGACAACCGGTCAGAACATTCGTAAGCTCCGATTTCTCGATGCGACAACATCTTCAGACTGAAACTGTACAACTTCTTGCTGAGGCTCTTTTCATGAGAAATGTCCTCCCACATATCCTTCAGTTCGGTCTTTTCTTTTTTGGTGATGTAAGATGTCACATACCGAGCCACAGCCATACAGTTGTCAGCCACAAACTGTATATCCATGTTAGCATTCCACATGGACAAAATCACTGGGTTGTAGTCATTGATGTACTTGGACTCTTCGTTCCTTTTCAAATTGTATGTATTCTTGGGTGATTTCCTCGTCACATTATGTCGCAGCGAAGACATCAAACTGTTCACTCTTCCTTTAGAAATCACCGGTCGTGGAAAGTTGAAACGACATTTGGTGTAGAACTTGTCCTTGTTTCTGAATTTACGACGACAGTACTTTCCACAACGATGGCTTTGGAAACGTAGAACTTGTTCTCTTAGACTTTTCTTCTCCGTTGCGTTTGGAACAGCACACGTAGAATACTGTTCGATGAAATTCATCACTAAGTCATCCGGATCTGTTCCAAATTTAGGTGCATCCTTGATCCACAACAACATATGTATATGAGGGGCACCTCTTGCTTGGTACTCCTTTCTCCAGAAGAAATCCAACACCTCTCCAAGAGGTGGATTCTTTTTATTTGTGATGAAAGACATCATAGCTTCAAATCTATGATTGAAGTACCTGCATACATTCACTGGATCCAAAGAACACAGTTCTCCAGGTGTCTTGAATTCAATGTTTTCAATATTTCCATTTGCCTCTCGTAGAAATTCAAGTAAATCTTCCCAGCCATACTCGGCACAGCTCAGAGTGAGGAACCATGTTGGAGTTCCTAAGTTCCTCAGCATACATTTTAAATCACCATGACGACGGTACCAGTACTCATTAGTACCACGCTGACACGCCATGAGATTAATTAAGTGAGAATCCAAAATACTGTCTTGGACATTGACTTTATGCATAAAGTCACTTGCCGAGATGTTTCGCATCTGTATACCACTTTTTAAGATGTGGTTCACTGCATATGACAGTCCAGACAGATCGCTTTCAAACAGGAGATGAAACAAATAGGGAATGCATTGCCGAAACCTAGGATCTGCTGCATACAATCGTAAAGTCCGGTATTCAGACGCAGGAATTTGATGAGGTCGCTCATCATATCTTCCTCCTTGACCTGTGGGAAACACCGAGCTTCCAAACTTTCCTCCCAAACACTAATGGGACTCCCTTTGGCTTGTTTCATTTGAAACAACTCAATAGCATTCCCCATGACTTCCTTGGAATGCAAAGGATGAACACTATAATGTTCATATATTTCTTCACTTTTAGAGGCCTCTACTTTCTCAATTTGGCCAGCACACAAATCGCTATCCTCTTCATCACTTACTTCCTCTTCTTCCACATATACATTCTTATAGTACTTATTATTTTTCTTCAAATACACTGTTGCCTTTTTGACTTTCCTAACATCCACTAAATCTTGCCATATTTTCTTATTCTTTGTCGGAACCCCATTAACCAAGATAACCAGAGGTTCCTCTTCCACTTTTTCTATTCCAATTGTGTTAATGTTTTTCTTCAAATCTAGAGGCAAATAAACAACTCTTCCCTTTAATCCTCTCTGTAAATCTGCTGGAGGCAACTTCCCTGTCTTTGGCTCCATTCTTACAATAGCCTGAAAGGGATGGATACTTTGAATCAAAATAGATTCATAAGTATTTAAATCCTTCAATTCAGAAGGAATCTCAACCAATTCCAGATTATTATGAACTGCCCTAGCAGGCATCTGGTTTTGGTTTAATTTATTACAACAATAAGTACACACACGTTGATCCGATCCCAAATCAAAATAATTTTCTACCATCAAGTATGTGGCAAAATCCTTCCATTCACTATTATTTTCCCTTTCACTTTTTGCATATAAATCCACTACCTTAGTCTGATTCTTATAATAAGTGCGTCGACAACATACACAAGTGAAATTAGGCCTCTCACTTGATTTCATCTGAAACGTGGCAATTTCCTTCTGAAAATTATCTGTACTGGAAACCTGTACATTATCTTCCACATTACCCTCTACTTCAGGGTCAATTTGAACATTCTCATCTTTACTACCAAAGTAACAAAACTCAATTTCTTCACAAATATTTTTCACATCTATTTCAGAACCATGCAAAAGAGCAGCACATAATTGTTTAAGCATAATTGCTGGACTCTTAGCATAATACAACATTCTCACTAATTTTCTCACTTTATTATGATGCACTGCTAGCATCCTGAAATGATGAAAAACACTCTGGCATACTCTCCTGGAAAGACAAGCCAGTGAATGACCACGCAAACCTGTAATTTGTCTCACTCTGCAAGGATCTAAATCTTGCAACAACTTCATTTTCTGCTTCAAACTTTTCTTATTAAATGTCCGTATAAAATCACAAAGGAAATTGATGGAAACCTGTCGCACACTGCAAATAGAACTACACTTCCAAATGTACACAGGACCCTTAGGACGTCTTCCTAAAACCTCATCACTTAGCGCCTCTTCTGTCTCTGTTGTCACAAGTTGTTCTTTTTCAACTGGACAACCATCCTTCACTTCATAAGCTCGACCACTGATGTCAACTGCATGCACCAAATCATTATCCTGGAAATAAGTCTCCTCATTAAAAAATGCCTCAGAACTTGAACTATGCATCCATTCTCCGGAGAAAACTTCACAAAAGTTAGTACGATTTACTACTCTCTTCCATCTACTTTTTGTTTTGAAATCAGAAATTACCTTGCTTAGTTTCCTAATTCTATTGATTACCAAAATAAACAACTTTCGCTTAATTTCAAAAGCATGATCAATAATTTTCTCTACATTTTTCTTCTTCTTATAAAATGCCGCTTTCTGTTGGCCTTTCTTTTTAATACTTTTCAATAAATTAACTAATATCCTATTACGGAACATTCGATTTCGAATGTCCCTAAACTGTTGTTTCCTTCTACTATCATGCACAGAGTTATCTCTTCCTCTACCAGTAACATTTGTGATGGGTCTCTCCTTTCCATTTAAATTACTTTTCTTTTTGTGAACTGAAACATTTTTTTGAGCAAAACTTTTTTTACTACAAATATTTCTTAAGAATGATTTCGTGCTCTTACCCGGACCTTTCTTGGTGTTTTGACAAGTATTTGGGGAAGAGGACTGCTGCAATAAAACATCATCCTGCTGTCTTTGACGTTTTCTAGCCTTTCGTATTCGACTTTTGGAAGGCATTTTCCAAACTATGAAAGAATCTGCAGTTGAATCTGTGGAAAAATATAATATAAAATGTTATTAACCACTATTACCAAACAGTAAATAAATAACAGTCATCTAAAACTTAATGCCGTACTAATTATTTAACATAGCAAATGTTTTCCACCAGCACTGCATCACAAAAATGACACTCAATGGTACAAAAAAGGCATACAACACTCATAAATCACTCCCTAATATTTTAAATCATTAATTCAGGATGACGATAGGATGTAGCCTATCTAAAGATTTGTTTAGGCCCTGATCTTTAGACTGGGGTAAATGTGTGTCATTGATCCACATTCAGTCCATCACCTGTTTTGTTTATTTGAGGTGAGGCCAACACATGGTTGCAGATAAGATTTTCACTGAAAAATATCAAAATAAAAAAACATGTGAAGGCCTACCAATGAAGTAAATCATTAAATGAAAACCAATACATTTCTGGAAATATGCACTACTAGTGCTTCATAAGATGTTTTGGGTCATATTTATAAGGCATTTGAGTATCTAGTATGCTATTTTACGTTCTTCCTGGTGCAAATTTATTGTAAATATGCTCCCACCTGCGGTTGGCAAATTTAGATTTTGATTATGGGAGTTAGATAGGCATGTTACTAATTTCCCAAAAATGGTGTATAACCCCAAACAACCTTTGAAGCAAATGCTCTTAGCCATGTTATCCACCTCCCATTGGATAACATGGCTAAGAAGTGCTTGCAAATGTGAAAAAAAACGGCCGCAATGCATGAATATCGCAGAAAAGTCAGCGATATTCATGCATTTTCCAGCACATGCTCTTAGCCATGTTATCCACTTCCTATTAAATAACATGGCTAAGAACTGCTCAGGGCCCCATGAGGAACGCTTTCCATTTAAAAAGGGAAAAATAACATCAAAGACACTAAAATGCCTTCTAAATATGACCCCAAACAACCTAAGAAGCTCTAACAGTACATATCCTGAAATGTAATTGATTTCAAAATTCGTTTTTAAACACAGCATATAAATCAATTGTATACCTGCATTCATGGAGAAATGACTAAAAATGTCCTTGAGACACATGAAAGTGTTTTCTGGAATGCCCTAGCACCATTTTTGGGACACTATTAACATGGCTACGTAACTCCCATAATCAAAATCTAAATTTGCCAAGCGCAAGTGGGAGCGTATTTACAAGACACTTGCCCCAAGAGGAACACTTTCCATTTAAAAAGGGAAAAATAACATCGCAGAAAAGTCAGCAATATTCATGCACTTTCCAGCAAATGCTCTTAGCCATGTTATCCACTTCCTATTAAATAACATGGCTAAGAACTGCTCAGGGCCCCATGAGGAACGCTTTCCATTTAAAAAGGGAAAAATAACATCAAAGACACTAAAATGCCTTCTAAATATGACCCCAAACAACCTAAGAAGCTCTAACAGTACATATCCTGAAATGTAATTGATTTCAAAATTCGTTTTTAAACACAGCATATAAATCAATTGTATACCTGCATTCATGGAGAAATGACTAAAAATGTCCTTGAGACACATGAAAGTGTTTTCTGGAATGCCCTAGCACCATTTTTGGGACACTATTAACATGGCTACGTAACTCCCATAATCAAAATCTAAATTTGCCAAGCGCAAGTGGGAGCGTATTTACAAGACACTTGCCCCAAGAGGAACACTTTCCATTTAAAAAGGGAAAAATAACATCGCAGAAAAGTCAGCAATATTCATGCACTTTCCAGCAAATGCTCTTAGCCATGTTATCCACTTCCTATTAAATAACATGGCTAAGAACTGCTCTGGGCCCCATGAGGAACGCTTTCCATTTAAAAAGGGAAAAATAACATCAAAGACACTAAAATGCCTTCTAAATATGACCCCAAACAACCTATGAAGCTCTAACAGAACATATCCTGAAATGTAATTGATTTCAAAATTCGTTTTTAAACACAGCATATAAATCAATTGTATACCTGCATTCATGAAGAAATGACTAAAAATGTCCTTGAGACACATGAAAGTGTTTTCTGCAATTCACTAGCACCATTTTTGGGACACTATTAACATGGCTAGGTAACTCCCATAATCAAAATCTAAATTTGCCAAGCACAAGTGGGAGCGTATTTACAAGACACTTGCCCCATGAGGAACACTTTACATTTTAAAAGGAAAACATAACATCTTAGACACTCAAATACCTTATAAATATGGCTCAAAACAACCTATGAAGCTCTAGCAGTACATATCCAGAAATGAAATTGATTTCTTAAATCGTTTTTAAAAGCAACATCTCTGTTTCAGCTTACATAACAGACCATAAAATGGGCTCCATGTACCACAATAACTTGTGTTACTGCATGCCAGAATGTTACACCAAATATGCAATTACAATTTCTCTATGAAACTAATTCTATTAGTATATCACTAGAGACAAAACCACATTTTAAAAACACAGCTTTCTTCATCATTTTCTCCTTAAATCATACTATTCTCTATCTAAATTAAATAAATCTTTTCTCACCTTAGCAAATATTTTTTGAGTTTTGAAAACAGTCTGAGAAATACACCAAATTGTCTTCAGCAGAAGAAAAAGGATGCACTCCAAAGGCTGCAGCTATTGAAAGCACAGAAATACAGATATTCTTTTCACATATCTCTCATATTAGCCAATCATACCTCTTCCCTCACTTTTTTCAAATCAAAACCCTTCCCCCCTCTGCCCTGTCTGCCTTGTTTCCATAGCAACCACCTCCTGGAAGACCTCTCATGTTTGCAAATTCACACAACAATGTTTCAATTGAACTCTGAACTCTCAGTGCACCTGCGTATCCAGTGCAATCTTTCATTAAATGTTTCTTCCTTGACCATTCAAATTACATCTTTCAAAGAACACATCCATGCACCCTAACTTTCTGTTTTCAGAAATGGAAATGCACCAATCACTGCTAATGAATCATTAGCATTGTAAATCCACAGTTTTTTTTCTTTAGAAACTCCTACTGTTTCAACTGCCCTTTCATTACCACACTTCATCTGACTGCAGAACAACCTTCTCCCACCATGTTTAACGTCTGGATTCTTGGACATAGTTACATCCACTGGGCTCAAAGGTATGCTGAGAGCAGAAATTTACCTAACCTCAATTTACAAGATGTGGAAATTAAGTGGTTGGGCCAAAGAGGATTAAAATGTCACCAATTGATACCATTGGTGAAAACCTTTATGCATTTGCCAAAACCTGACCTGTTAATAGTGCACTGTGGAGGTAATGATTTGGGCACTTTGACAGGGGTAGGTCTGGAAATGCTTTTAAAGGACACCTTTGAGCAATTAATGGCACTTTTTCCTCAAACTGCCTTGGTATATTCCAATATATGCCAAAGACAGAAATGGAGGTGGTCCAACCAATTTTGTCCACAAATTGAGAAAGCGAGGAAGCATGTAAACAAATCTGTTTCAGCTTACATGAGAGACCATGGAATGGGCTCTCTGTACAACAATAACTTGCGTTACTACATGCAAGATATCTACAGAGGAGATGGAGTTCACTTCTCAGATGAGGGCAACAGAATTTTCATTCTGAATTTAAGACTGTGCATTGGTACCTACTTATAAGTACCTAAATGTACCATAAACCCAAAAGCTCTTCTCAGAGCTACCCTACATCTGATCACTCACAATTATTATTTTTCTCTAACTTTTTTCACTAATTTTCCACAAAATTCGCTCCCTCGCGGAATTTTTAAAAAAAAAGTTTTTTTTTCCGCACATATAAGCCTCCTCAGCCACGCTCAGAAAACCTAGGGAGTCAAGATAAGTCTACCATGACCCCTTCTACCCATTCTAAACATTATTTGCCCTCCATCTTGTATCTTAATGCGACCGAAACACAAAATGGTGGACTCCCGTGACGCTTAAGGTTCGCTAACCGAGCCGCTTTCCGGGAAGCGGTCCTAAAAAAAGGTGGGAAAGTAATTTACAGAAAAACGACTAGAGACACTCTCACCAAATATAGATTAGCTCATACTACATAAAAATCCCTTTCATTTTCACAAATTTGATTGAAATTTCATTTAGCCATTTAGCCTGTAGACCTCTCTAAGTACCGTGAGGTAAATTACTTCACAAAACACATCTGAAGTGTTGGAATTGACAACCAATGAAAATGTTACTTTCATTTTCTACTTTTGTTACCTGACATTTGATTGGTTATATACCTGAATATATATAAAGGAAGAGAAGGAAACACAGCCATTTTGACTGCTACTTCGTGAAGTGCACAACAAAAAATCAACTGATAACTTCAACTTATATTTAAAAGGTAAGATATTATTTATAAAACTTAAGTATGTTCTGTACTGAAACCTAATTGGAAAAACATTTTCTGAGAATTATATTCTATCACTCTGTAATACTTATAGAAAAAAATAGACTACTCTGTTTTAGTTATGGCAGAGCCATTCCAAGAATTTGCAAGACCATAGTCTAAAAAGGAACGTGCGCAAAGCCCCCTCCAATTTACATAAGTGGCATCTTGCAAGGAGACCATTCACAAGCACTGAGGGGGCCCCATTGTCCAGCATTTTGACGCCCCCACAGTTTTAACTTTAAATCCACACGCATATCTCACACCTTCATAGGTGTGAGAATTGATTGTGGTCTAAAAGTTAAAACTGTGGGGGCGCAAAAATGCTGGACAATGGGCCCCCTCAGTGCCTGTGAATGGTCTCCTTGCAATTGAGGGAGCGTCTCCTTCTCCCTCCCCTATACCTCCTGACACCATCCATGGGAGGCCCAAGGAGGGGGCCCCCTGCAATAGACCTTAATTGCAGGCAACACCTTTCTTTGTGAAAAAAACACTATATAAATAACTAAACTGCCAATCTGTACTGAAACCCAACAATGCCCTTTCTGTACTGATATATTTTTTAAAAATTCATTTTTCAGAATTGAAAATGGAAGAACAACAAAACAACATGAAAACTGAAACAGAAGAAAAAATTGAGACACAAGATGACATGGATTTCTACGACGACACAATAAATAATGAACTTGTCCAATGCGTAGATGCAGTAGATTTTCTACTAAAAAATGAAGAAAAAAATGATCACGATTTTTTAGATTTTCTTTTAAATTTTGAAAAACAAAATGAAAAATAAATTTTAATTTCTTAATTCAAAAATTGTTTCACACATTATTTATTTTTATATGTTTATTGAATGTTAAAAGTTTAATGAATTATGACACACAATCAAAATAAAAAATAAAAATTTAAAATAAAGAAAACAAAAAAAAACAACAAAAACAACAAATAATTAACATACAGTACTAGCAAAGTCTATCATTCTTTTATCCTTATAGTACGCTGCCCAGAACGCTTTCCGGTTCGCGAACTTGGCGCTTACCACGCAAAAAAAAAAAAAAATTTTTTTTGACCCTCCTGGGCCCTTTTAAAACCTCCACATAAAACCTAGGGGGTCAACGAGGATCTACTATGCCCCCTTATGGTAATTTCCCCCTTTGTTTTGGCCTCCTCTTGTCTCTCGATCCTACCGAGAGACAAGATGGCGGCCGCTCCGGACTGTTTAGAATGTTGACAGACACCGGAGAGCCAATCAGCTTCGCTTCGCAAAGTTCCGATACGCGAAAAGTTCGCTAACCGGATCGCTGCCCGGAGCGCTGTTACAGATATATATCTTGTTTTAAACGTTAATTTCTCAAAATCCACTGAAGCACATATATTGAGACCTAGCAAAGGCACATCAGGCTAACAGTCCCTACAATTTTGCCAAGTTTGGTGGAAATCCATTCAGCCGTTCGGGCTAAAAGTGAGGCCAACCGCCCTATGGAAATTAACATGGGAAAAACGCGTTTTGGGACCCCCCTTTTATCTCAGCCCCCCCTTGCCGAACACCCCCCAAATTTCCAGGAGCTGCTCAGAAACAAAATGTGCCATTTTCCAGAAAATTTCAGCCAATTCCATCCACAAACGCCAAAGTTATTAGACATAGAATTTTCAGAAATCCCATAGGGAAAAAATCCTAACTATATATACCTACTGGCGACCGCCAGTAGGTAATATATATATATATATATATATATATATATATATATATATATATATATCACACCAGAATCCCAGGAGTGCAACCTTCATAGGAGTGGCGCAGTGCCAGGAAACAGACTCGGTAGGCAAAGCTTGTAGATTAATCATGTTTGATTAGAGCATCAAATGTCCAAATGACGCGTTTCGGCCGCCAGACAAGCGGCCATGATTAAAGCGCTAGAAATGGTGAAAGGGTGATATATATACGATGGTGTGAGTGGCAGTGTTTCTACTATGTTCATCCTAGTGGCTAAACTAATTTGCAACGTGTGGTAAAGCAACTGGATGACAACACAGATTTTACTACAGTGCGCCAAGACAGTGTGAAAAGACTATATAAAGCATGCAAGTCAGTCAAAGCCGGTGATAGCCATAAACATGTTGCTGGATGCAACCGAGGCAACTGAATACCAGATTTCACAAGTTGCTGCCTGCCGCCCAGGTGAGTACATGAAACCCTGATCAATGAGTCATGTGTAAACTAATGTATGTTTAGTACATCGGCGGCTAATGTCACGCCGGTACTCAAGAGGTTTTGTCATAGAGAGAGTGTGCGGCTAATGGAAAACCACCTCTCCCAACTTTTAAACATTTGGTGGCGTGTGGCGCAAATGGCACTAACCAGTGAGTTGTGTGCAAACTAATGTATGTTTAATATGCCGGCGGCTAAGGTAACGTAGGTACTCAAAGGTTTTACCCTAGTGAGAGTGTGTAGCTAATGGAAAAACACCTCTCCCAACTTTTTGACAATTGGCAGCATGTGGCGCATATGGCACTGTCAAGTGTGTCAAATGGCGCCTGGCATGTGAAGTACTGTGCGCGTTCGGTCATAAACTAATGTCGTTGCAAACTAAAATATCTATCTGCATGAATGCTGTCTGCAACTCAACGTGTAAATAATGTGAATAATGGAAGGGGTGAACGAGGGTTGCGTTCAAGTGCTAAATGAGCAAATATATAGTGAGTGTTTGAATGTGGTGATGGTGCCTCCTCACAAGCATTTAAGTGGTATGTAAATGCCTAGTGTGATAAGATAAACAATATATGTAAAAATTATAGATGCACAAATGATATGTGATGACTACCAATACTCAACCTGGCATACCTAGCTAGTCAATCACCAAATGAATTCCAAGCGTATTAAGGCTAAGTGCAAACATTGATACCTACTAGTACATGCGAAGTCAAACAAGTATATACTTTTGTAAATGTCCTATCACGAAGCGACATTAATGCCAATAATGCAGGGGTTTGGAATCAACTAAGGACACAAACCTAACAGTGTAAATACTCAGTGGTGTCTTAGTGATCGGGCTGGGCCCAGGTGACGCAAAGCTGAATATCTGTGTGGATACTAAAAGTGTGGAAACGTAGAATGCAGACACAAATCTAAGCAGTTGTAGCAAAGAATACTTACAATATAAACATTAATGATGACAGAAATGCCAGAAAGCACATATACATGAATGATGACAAACATATACAATAGCAGATACATAACCAGTACTACGAGTATGTGCCTGTTATGCTGCATCACAGGAAATGGTGTAGATCCTCCGTACTGTTCAGACCTGCAGGTGACTTGGTGTTGAATTGAAGTATATACCTACTCTCCAACTGCCTCAAAAGTCTCTCCCTGTTGCCGCCACGTTTAAGAGGTGGAACGCAATCATTGACTGATTATTGGAGGTGCTTGAGATTGTTATTGTGCACCTCCTTGAAATGCCTCACTACAGGGTAGGCTGGGTCATTGTTAACTATCGCCCTGAGGTGTTGGAATATACGCAGGTGTACCTGGAGCTTAGTGTTTCCAATTTAACGTAGCCCACAGTTACATTCGAGCATGTACACCGCAAATTCAGTCCTGCCTGCCAATCTGTGTTTGATGGTGAGTGGTGTGTGTCTGAAAGCGGAATCTACCTTGGTCATGCTCCTACCAAATTTGCAAGCCCTACAACTTTGATATTTCATGTCAGCTAGCCAATTTTGCGTGGTGATTAATCAGGACTGTTTCTGACCAAAGCATCTCTCATGGAGAATGCTCTCCTGTATGTGATGTCCGGTTTCTGTAATAGTAGCAACCCCAGTTTGGGGTAAAATCTGATGATCCCCCAATGATTGTTAATAACTGATCTGATGGTTCTCTCTTCAGTGTTGTGTGTTATGATCAGTCTGGGGGTGACCAAACTGTTGGGTCAGCTAGTATGGTGGTAGCGCTAGAAACCTCAACAGTGGTTGGGACCACTAGCAGCTCATCCCTTGGGATGGCATTGGCTCTGTCAATGGCTTTACGTATGATAGATCTGGAATAGCCACGTGCCTTGAACCTTTTGGTAGCTTCTGTCTGACACACTAGGAGATATTCCTGTGTACTACAAATTCTGGACAGGCGCAGCATCTGCCCATATGGAATGCTCGTTATGAGGTGTCTAGGGTGAAAACTAGAGGCGTGTAATGTGGAATTGCCTGCGGTAATCTTACGATGGGGTTTAGACTGAAGAGTTCCATTGGCGATGTACAGGTTAACGTCTAGAAATTCAGTAGAGGTGGCAGTAATGCTGGCATTCAATGCCAGATTAAGATCATTGGTATTGATCTCATCAATGAGAGTTTTAGCACTGCTCACATCACCTTGCCAAATTAAAAAGACGTCATCCATATACCTCAGCCAAGACACTATGTTGTTGCTGTAAGCTGGCTGGTGCTTGACCATGAGAACCCGCTCCTCCCACCAGCCAATCTGTAAACATGCGTAGCTGGGTGAAAAGCAGGCTCCCTTGGCCACATCCCTGAGTTGCAGGTATATCTTTTTATTAAACATAAAAAAGTTATGTGTAAGACACTAGTCAATTAGAAACAAAATGAGTTCATTATGTCTGCGGCAATTGATAGGTCTTTTACTAAAGAAATATTTGCAGGCAGCCAGACCATCCTGGTGACGTATGCTAGTGTACAGCGATGTGATGTCCATGGATATTAGCAAATAGTTCTAGTGCCAGGGGGTGACCTTGAGCGGGAAATCGCTGGTGTCTCTGAGGTAGGATTTCTGATTAGGCACCATATCCTGCAGAAAGAAATCTACATACTTGGAGATGTTTTCACAGATGCTCTTAATGGCCGAGATGATGGGCCGACCAGGGATAGCGGTCACTTTTGGCAGAAAGTACAAAATGGGTAGAACCGGTGAATCAATGCTGAGAAATGCACACTCTTCCTTACTCAGCTGCCCTTGTGAACTGAAATCATTAAGGTGTCGCCTGAGATCCTTATTACTGCTTGCTGTTTCTTTATGGTTAGAGAACCTGTAGCAGTTGATGTCATTCAGGTGCCTATTAGCTTCTTCCAAATACAGATTGCGTGGCCACAGTACGATGTTACCCCCCTTGTCCACTTTGTTAACGATGATATATATATAAACATATATATATATATATATATATATATATATATATATATATATATATATATATATATATATATATATATATATATATATATATATATATATATATATATGTACACACACACACATATATAAATATGTTAAAAATTAAAATACAAATATATTTAATATTAAAAACAAGAAAATAAAAACAATGCTAATACATATTACAAATATCTACAATTATATTGAATACAATTAAAAAATAATTTTCAAACATATAAATATTTAGAAATTATTTATTAACAAAAATGTTCATTATTACATAAATGTAGTATATTTACTTTCTACCTTTAATACCACACAACTCATAACCCACCCCAAAACTATCATTATAAATTAAACAAATATTAATTAAAAAACAAATGAAAACACAAAGTTTAATTAACTTCCCACCCTTTACACCTATAATCCCCACAACCCACATCTAAAATTAAACTGTAACAACATGAATTACATAATTTAAAAAATCAATTAAATAAATCAATAGTATTTAACAACTAATTATAAAGTAAGTAAAATTAATTTACTCCTCACCCTTCACCCAAATAAACCCAAAACCCACAGACACAAAATAATAAACAATTCCCATAATTAATTAATTAATTTTAATTATCAACTAAATATTAATTAATTAAAAAGAATTACTTCCCACATTTTAACCCTTAAAACCCAGAACCTGTAACTAAAATTAATTACACAACTTCCATATTCAATTGTCAATCAGTTAATATTACTTAACTAATCATTAATTAATTAAAAATAAATTACTTCCCACCCTTTACCCCTATAAACCTCACACCCCCCACCTAACATTAATTACACAATTACCATCATTGTCAATTATTTAATATTAATTAACTAATTAATTAAAAATACATTACTTATCACCCATTACCCATATAAACCTCACAACCAGCACCTAAAATGTACCCAAAGAAATTGAAAGCACAATTCACATTGCATAATGTCAATTAAATAAATATTAATACATGAAAAATATTCATTAATTTACTATAATTAAATTACTTCCCACCCTAGTCCCCTATAAACCCACAACCAGCTACAGAACTAATAGATGCAAACTCTAATTAAATTAAAATTAATAACGACTAAAATGTAACACATATATGAAAAAATATGAACAAATACTTATACAAAAAATACATCACATGCATTTAAAATATATACTTAAATATATAACGCTAATTAAAAAATCGATATTTTAAACAACTATATTTTTGCAACCAATATTAATGACTTCTGAATTATTTAAATCAATATTTCTCACCTAAGAGTTGATATTCTTATCCAAGATATTCCTCCTGTTGATATTTCTGTGTCATGATATTTAAAACTCGATATTAGTGTAAATCGACATTTCCAGCTCGATATTTTGACTGAATACTGTCATCCACCACACTGCTAAACGCTGCGTCAGATAACATGATACCCATACTCCAATAGTCATTGTGCACGAAAGGGAAACACTTCCCAAATAAGATCAAAAGAAAGAAAGCACACTTCCAACCACTCACACTGATATGTAGCATGCTACCCATGTAGGCAAGCCATGAGCAGAGTAGTAGTAAGTGTTATATAAATGTTATAATACAATACAGTGTGGGCCTTGTAGTCAGGAAGAGAATAGTAACCTTTGGTTAGGCAATATAAGGAGCATTATTGCACCATATTGTATCACTTGAAAATGCAGAACAATGATTTGTATATTCTTTCCTATATCAATCTTGTAGAATACAATACGCATAGGTGTCTGACATGGGTATAAATCTGTGAATATAAAGCGGTACATCATGACTCTGAGAAATATTTGGCAATAGAATGTTGTGGCAAACTTTTAAACTAGTTCTGTTAACTTGTTTCAAGATGGAAAAACTAAATAGTAAAACATTCTATAATCTCTTTTACAGCAATTTGATGGTAAAAGTCCTGATGAAGGCATAGACTTTATGTCGAAACGCGTCGACAGGAAACCATCTACTCCTTTTAACCTTTTTCTTGTGAATACATATGTATTAATACAATGTCATTTTATCAATTTTGATCAATGTACTGATTTTTTATCAATTCTTTTTAACACATTAAAAATGTATATTTTCTAAACTGAACTAGTTTGTTTGCTTAGTCTAGTGTGCCATTACCTTGGTTGTATGCCTGGGAGTGTTATTTCACATATATGGCCTTCTAGTCAGGTACATCCATTGTTTACACGGATCAGATTTTTTTGAGTAGTTGACTCATTTTCATCATAAAAATAAAGACATTAAAAGCAAGCATTGACAAAGTTTATAGTCTGACTTGTATTAGGTGTATGTGCTCTTTGTTTAATAGATATGTTGTTTGTTGTGTTGTGATGCAATAACAGAAAACACACATAGAGGCATCTATATGCAGTCGAACAATACCGAGCTGAAGACATGCACTTGCACACATGTTCACACATACACACACAAACACTTGCAAACACACACATGGAGAGGTAGATACATATTCACAGAGGAACACTTGTATGAGTAAACATAAGGTTAAAAGCAAATGAAATTCTTAACCTGAAACATAATTTGATTAAATAAAATCCCTCTATAGAGCAAAATGCACTGGATTAAAGATGCCAGTTGTAATCTAAATCGTGTTAACAATGGATGTATCTGGAAAGAAGGCTCACAATGTATTGTATTGTATTGTAACATTTATATAACACTACCACCATGCTCGGATCCATGATAATATGTGTCTCATTGATGAACTGAGTAAAAATGACTGACAAATAATGTTACTATTACAGCAGAGTTTATTTGCTGCTTAATAAATGGCAGTTGTTAATATGATGGCCATTGCACTAGTGCTTTTAAAAAGTGTTTTGCTGTATTGTAGAATGATGTAGAATGAAGAAAGATATATTTGGCGCCTTTTGTGTTAGAGATTGGATGGGAGCTTTCAAGTAAATGGGGACTACACAGCACTTTCAACTGAGAAGCGTCTTAATTGTTATAGAAAAGCAGACACACACATTACTCTTTAAGGTAAACAAAGAACGAAAGGAAATGTGTTTCTTACTGCACTGGAGATACACTTATTTACAGCTTACCTACAAATAATGTTCTTTGATTCCATTACTTTTGGCATGTAAAAGCTTGCAAACTTTGAAATGTACCTTTTGAAAGGGGAATTAGTTAAAAAGTGTCAACCTAAAGAGGCTAAAAAGTTGAAAATGTAATGTTTACTCACTTTGCAGGTACCTGTCATAATATTGCTATCAGTTAACATCTTCCAGAGAAACAAGCATTGCAAACCAATAGATCTCGCCTATAGAAGAGCTATTGGCATTGTCACTTTCTTTTAGCCATGTTAAGCAGCAGGGCAGCTGCTGTAGAGTATGACTGAAAGTTAGAAAAAAAGCGCTATGATGTGGCCAGCATTGACCATGAGGTGCAGTGATCAATTTTCTTAGAATGGGACTATTCTCTGCCTTCATAAAAAAAACATTTAAATAGCTTACCTCCAAGCTGAAGTTTGCCATTTTGGCCCCGTCTGAAGACAGCGCCAAAAAAGGCCATGCAGGGAGTGCAGTGCCTTTTGCCTATTTGTAGCATCTGGACACCTGTTAGTGTGACTTTTGGGTGCTTTTTTTCTGGCAGAACAAGAGAGGGCAAGCAACAAAGAGGGATGGGTTGGGGTGTACAAGCAACAGTGGGAGAGGCGGTGTAGGGGAGGGAAAGTGACAATGAAGGAGGGAGGAAGTAAGGGAGTTCAAGTAAAAGAAAAAAGTACCTCTAGAAGTGGTAAGCAGTGCAAAGACAATGGGCAAGGGAAGCAGTACTTGGGCCACGCTGCAGGGTAGTGTCAAACAAAGAGAAAGTGATGCTGGCATTTGCTAACCAAAGAGATGAACGAAAATGAGAGTGTTCAATTAGGTCAACCAATGGTCAACAATGGGTGGACTCTTAGCTCCTGAAGGAAACAAAATGTCTCACCAGTAACAGCGCAAGGAAGTATAGAGTGGGGGTGTGGTTGAGGGAGAGGACAAACTGTCAAAGAGCCAAAGGTGCCCACCAAACATACTGAAGAGCATAAATCAACTGACGGTGCCCGACAGAACATTTGTGTCCTGCCTCAGGGGGCACAGACTTTGTCTCGCAGTCTTTTCCACAAAAGACCTTTACCATACAGTCTTTGCAACACAGGTACATACCACACAGGTAAGTATTTCTATCTTTGTCATGTAGTGCTTTACCAAACAGGTGTTTTGTTCTAAATAACATACCTTCAATGTTATTTTTAAAAAGTGATTTTAGGTTCTAGGGATGGATAGAGGCAAATGGAGGTAAATGTGCCTTTAGAGTTGAGGGGTGGGTAGATAAGGGAGGTGAGGGCAATGTGATGGCTGCGGGGAGGGTGGAGGTAAAGGGAGGTGAATGTGACTTGAGTGCTAAGAGGTGATTGGATGTAAAGGGAGGTGACAGCGATTTGAGGCCTCAGGGTGGATAGAGGTAAAGGGTGGTGAGGTTGACTTGAGAGCTCATGGGTGGGTAGATGTAAGGGGAGGTGAGAGTGACTTGCGGTTCAATGGGTTGGTAGAAGTAAAAGGAGGTGAATGTATCTTGAGGGTTCATGGGTGACAAGAGGTTAAAGGAGGTGGGGTGGCTTGAGTGCTCTATGGTGGGTAGAGCTAAAGGGTGGGTAGGGTGACTTGAGTTCTCAGGTGTGGGCAGAGGTAAAGAGAGGTGATAGTGACTAGAGGGTTCCTGGGTGAGAAGAAGTAAAAGAAGGTGATGGTGACTGGAATGGATAGTATTATATGTTATGGTCTGTCATTGTACAGCATATTATAGTATGGTATGGCCTGTCCTTTTATAGTATGGTATAGTAAGGGCTATTATTTTATGGTGTGCGACTGCATAGTATGTTGTAATATGGTATGACACGGTATGGACTGTATTTTATGGTATGGCCTGTTATTGCATTGTATGTTATGATGTGGTATGGTTTGTTATCCTATAATATGGTATGTTATGCTCTGTTAATGCACAGTATGGAATAGTGTGGTATTTCTGGCCCGTTATTTATAGTATATTATGGTATCAGTAAGCTATGGCATGCTTTTGATGCATACAACCTATGAACTGCTAACAGCATGGATACTCATGCATTTAGGCAAGTGCCAATATCACCAGTTGGTGCAATTTAAAAATGTGTAACTTACATTGGCTTTCCTAAAATGGGTAGGAAGGTGACATTGCACGGAATGCGACCAAATGAGTATGAGTCATAAACAAATGCGCCTTTGGTGAATGCTGCAATGCATAACTTTTTTAACATGTAATTAATTGTTTTGTTATGAGACTCAGAAAGGACTGGCTGGAGATAAGCGGATTACTGGAAAGTGAAGTTTGAAAAAACTAGAAATAAGCAAACAATGGGGGAGGTGAACAAGGGGCCTAAGATGAAAAAGTAAGAACAAAGGGGCATAAAAGCAGTTACAAAATGAAATAGAGTGGCTTAGGAGTATTTTAAAAGAACTAGCAAACAATACACACTCACAAAAAACATAAATGTACCACAATCCAATCTCAAGCATCACCGAAGAACACTAATCAAGAAATCAATCAGTACTTGGTCCATGCTCCAGGGAAGAAAGCAAAAAGTATGGCTACAAAGTGGGCAGACACATTGTAACCAATGAAAAGGAAGAAAATAGGAGTAACAATGAAACACACCAATGGTAAGTGGCAGGTCGGCTAAAAGCCCCTTTTTAGAGTTAAAAAGAAAAAATAATTAGAACAATAGATAGTTGCAAGTGAGCTGTCTCAGATGAGTCCCAAAAAGACTGCCTTACTTATTCCACTATGTCAGAATATTGTATATGGTTATCCGCAATTGAGGCAGAATTACCTGTAGAGATTTTAAAGATTATTCTAGTGAAATCACTTTGTCCCGAGACAGCATCTTCTGTGAATCATATCATATATGCTGTGATCTCCAATACTTTAGAAATTACAACAATACAGTGGTTTATAAAAAACATTTTGCATCCATCCTGTTTGTAGCTTTCAAAGAAATTTTCCATTATTTATGTGCCTGTTTACAATGTGTAAGATTAAGTGCTTCTCTATGTAGATTAATTTGTAGGTTGACTGTTTACTGCACTCAGCAGTAGGACATAGATTAGCATTTTGTTGAATATTTAAAAATGTATTGTATTTAGGGGGCGTGGCTTGCGCGCCGCTGCAGTATGGCGTGTTGCACTTGAGCTACGTGGCGAGTTTGGCCCGTTGAGCGTTTCTCTCCGTTTCTTCTTGCCCTTCTGGCCGGAAAAAGCATACACCAGCAGCGGAACATGTGGTGACCTGTACGACGCTGTTTTTCTGCTGTTTTAGCCATCGGAGATATGTTTTCTGCCTCCAACCTCACAGGCGCTCGCATTCCTGAAGAGCGGCCGCCATTTTCCCGCTTATGACGTTCCTGTCATCTGACTTCTGAGGCGCCGCCGCGGATACAATTTTGCAGTGTCAAGTATCTGACTAAGGGATTCTGCACACGACGTCTAAACTGGTAACATTTTTGCTGTTTTTTTGATGTTACTCTCTTGCTTCTTGGCTGGTTTTTAAGCTGCTCGCAGATTATTTTTCTCTCAATCTGTTCATGGAGGTTTTCATACTGCTTCATTGAGGTGATTTCCTGCTCAACTATGCTCATACTCGAACCGCTAGATTAGCTTAGCGTGTTTTGAACGTGAACTGCCATTTTTTTTTTCACTGTATCTGACTACTTTGCGCAACTTTGGTGTTATAGCCTATTCCAGTGGTATTCTTTTAGGCTCCTACTACAACACTGCCAATATGAATCGGTCCTCGACCAACAAAGACTCTAAAGACCCGGGCACATCTTTGAAAAGACTCAAGTCAGTCTCTCCGACGCCTGAATCTCCTCAGTCAGACAATACTTCCACATTGGACACAATATTAGCGTGCCTTAATGAAGTTCATGATATTGCGCAGTCAACAAAAACTAACACTGACTTACTACAAGTGGAAGTATCTGCTATCAGGAATGACTTTAAAGCCCTTTCTCTTCGTGTATCAGCGACAGAATCACGAATAAGTTCTGCAGAGGATGGTATGCAAAAGCAATCCAGGTCCCTTTCTCAACTGGAGCGCTCTATGGCGGCGATGCGTAGAGACCTCACGGAGCAGGAGGACCGTAATAGGAGATCTAATCTGCGTATTTTTGGCCTACCGGAGGATTCAGAGAAATCATCCTCCTCTATGATTGAGTTCTTATCTCATTGGATTCCGGATACACTTCAATTATCCTTCCACAGAGATTTTGAGATTGAAAGAGCACACCGTGTTCCAACGTTCCGTCCTAAAGCAGCAACCCAGCCAAGAGCAATCATTTTTAAGCCCTTACGACATCAACACACTGAGCTGATTCTGTCTCATATGCGCAAGATTAAACAACTCAGCTGGGAGGGTCATCGCATATCCATTTCCCAAGACTTTGCCAGAGACACAGTCATAAGACGGAAAGGTTTCTTGAACCTTCGAAAACGTCTCACCGAAATGGGCATTCCTTTTTCCTTTTCTGGTCCATCCAAGTTTCGCATTACATATAAAGGGCGTTCCAGAATCTTCGATGAACCGGCGGACTTGGCAACGTTCTTGGACAACCAGGAGGAAATAGAAATGGAAATCCAAAGAGCAACTTCGCAGGCTAATGGTGCCTCAGGAACCTGATTTGTTTTCTCTCTATTTCTGGTTGTCTCTTTTTCTGGATAGATATCTCCTTTTTTTTTTCCAGCTAAGTTTACACGTCGATCTACTCCTCTGCTATTGTGCGTCCTATCTCTTCTCTCTTCTCCATACTACTCTTGAATCTCTCCTTCTGTCTCGTATCCGACCTCCCCGTCTTTTTCTCTTGTTTATCCTTCGAGAAGACTTTTTTCCGATCCTTTCACTTTTTTCTTCTTTCTTTTTTATCCAACTTCTCTGGCCTCTTTATTTTCGTACCTCTCTATCTTCTCCTTTTGTCTTGCTCTTACCTATTTTTGTTACGGTGTGTTTCACTTATATTGTTGCTGTTTAAATTTACATTTTACCTGCCTATTTATAGCCATTGTTTGCAGACTTATTGTCTGTATTAATGTATTGTTACTTATTTCACTAGTATTGCGTCTTACATTTGCCTTCTACTAGGTATCATTATATTATGCTGTGTAGAATTCTCCTTATTCTTTCCGCTACTTTTCATCTTCCTTCTCTGTTTCTTCCTCGTCTCTATATGCTGTCCTCATCCACCTCTCTTTTTTCCTTATATAATTCCACTTCATAGTATAGTTATATGCAGGTATTCTTTATTATTAATATATGGTTTCAGTTCATATTAGATATTGCATTCACAAAATGATATATGCTATTTAGGCTGTTTCGTACATAAGTACGCTTTTATTACATTTTCTATTATTGTTATTTAATATATGATCCTGTTCTCGCTGTGAGATTGCTAGTCTACTCTGAGTTGTATTATTCTTCTTATAGCAATTTAGTAATTCAGTATCAAAATGTATTTCTATTAGTATGTTTTTTTTTATCTCATTGACAGTTGTTTTTTTAATAGTGGGCTATTCTTCTTTACCAACTTTTGCTCCTAGTACGGGTCTCCTACTCGCCTTTTCCACGTTCTCCCTTGCATGATATGGGTCTCTTTTAGACCTCCCCCTCTGCCTCTTCTCTTTCTCTTTTCTAGTCTTTCTTCTCCTCTTCTGTCTTTTCTTTTTTCTTGGTTCTCCCACATGGATGCTCCTGTAACATCTATTTTGATTACTGATTGGTCTACTATATTTTTGAACCTCGCCCTTTCTCTGTTATCAATGTTGTCTTCGTTTGTATCCCCTTTTGTTATATGCCAGGTTTAAATGTATTATCCCTTAATGTTAAGGGTTTGAATCATCCGGTGAAACGATCTAAAATCTTAGATTATTGTAAGTCTCTCTCGGCAGACTTAGTCCTATTTCAAGAATCTAAGATCACTAGCAGAGAAGCGTTATTCTTAAAGAAAGAATGGGTGTCGGATGTTTCTTGTTCGGATGCTTCTGGTAAACGAAATGGAGTGGTTACGTTGGTTTTGAGGAATTCAGGTTTATCAATTCTCTCTTCTGAGCATGATTCTGAGGGTCGCTGGCTCTTATCTAAACTGTCGGATGGACAACATGATTTGTTTGTTATGAATATCTATGCTCCGAATGTTGATAACCCAGCTTTTTGGAAATCCATTGCTAAAAAATTGCATGACACCCCACATGATGGCAATCTCATTGTTGGTGGCGATTTTAACTTACCAATGGACCCTCTATTGGACAGGAATTCTGCATTTCAGTTTCGTCCGCCTAAAGCACACAAACAGATGCTTAACATGTGTTCCATTGCTAAATTGCATGATATTTGGCGTCTCCATCATCCCACTGGCAGTGATTTTTCTTTCTTTTCCTCCCCTCATTCCTCATTCTCTCGTATTGATTATCTCCTAGTTCACTCTTCTCTTGTCTCAGCTTCTTCTTCTCCGCTTATACATCCCATTGTCATCTCTGATCATGCTGCGGTCACTTTTACGCTATCGTCCTTTGCTCCGAAGCCACGTGGTCGTTCCTGGAGACTTAATACAGAAGTGTTACATGACTCTTCCCAGGTGGAAGAATTTTCAAAGGATATAAACACTTTTTTCCGTGAAAATGAGGATTCTGTATCTTCTCCAATAACTTTATGGGACTCTTTTAAGTGTACTTTCCGGGGCCAAGTTATTACATGTATGGCCAAACGTAATTTAGCGATTAAAAAAGAACTTACTGATTTATCAACTGAAATCAAGACTCTGGAGGCTTCCTTTAGACACACCAAAGATCCGACTACCCTGCAACAAATTAAGCTCCTAAAATACAAATATAATACAATTGTCACTAAAAGAGCTCATATTGGTTTCCAAGCACAAAAGTCCAAAAAGTTACTTTTAAAGAATCGGGCTGGGAAACTTTTGGCTGCTACCTTAAAATTCCAAGAGTCTTCCTATAAGTCCTCACAGATCTCTTCTATTAAAGATCATACTGGCTCTAAAAAATTCCAAACTGAAGAAATTCTTGAAGTTTTTCGCGATTTCTATAACAAATTATATACCCCCTCTAACCAAGCTTCTTTTGACAAGTGCCAAGATTTTTTAAAATCGATTCCGATTCAATCAGTATCAGAAGAAGATCGCTCCACTCTGAATGAACCTATCTCACCTGAGGAAATAGTTGCTGCTATCAAGGCCACCCGTTCGGGGAAAGCACCTGGTCCAGATGGATACCCGATATTATTTTATAAAACCTTTCTCCCGTTGCTTGTTCCTAAGTTACAATCTGTCTTTGACGCTTTTGTTCGTAATGGTTCTGTTTCTGGTACGACTGCTGAAGCCACCATAGTAGTGATCCCGAAAGAGGGGAAAGACCATTCGGATCCTAAGAATTTCCGCCCTATTTCGCTTCTCAATATGGAAGCGAAGATTTTTGCTAAAATCCTGGCTAAACGTTTAGAATCTTTTATTCCCAATCTAGTTCATCCCTCCCAAACTGGTTTTGTTAAGGGTAGGCTGGCAAGAGACAATATTCGCACTTTCTGTCATATTATTGGGGTGGCCAAGCGATCCCAACTACCTGCCGCGGCCTTGGCCCTCGATGCAGAGAAGGCCTTCGATAAAGTCTCTTGGCCTTTCCTTTGAGCTGTCTTATGTGCACATAACCTTGGGGAGTCTTTTATTAACATGGTAATGTCTTTATATTCCCAACCTAAAGCTAATATTAGAATTAATGGTACTACATCTTCTTTTTTTAATCTCTGCCAGGGCACGAGACAAGGATGTCCCTTATCCCCTCTCTTGTTTTTGTTATCTATTGATCCTCTCCTTCGGATGATCGATTTATACCCTGATATCAAAGGGTTTTCTTTTGGCCCTCATTGTCTTAAAACTGCAGCCTACGCTGACGATGTTCTCATTTTCTCAGATGATATCGCATTGGCCATTCCTGCTATTTCTGACACCATTTCTTTGTTTTCTAAGGTATCGGGATATACTCTAAACAAAGATAAGACAGAAATGTTCCCTTTAAATGCCTACTGTTTTCCTGCTCATATGGGTTCGGCTGGATTTAAGTGGCAATCTACCCATCTCAAATATCTAGGCATCTATTTCTGTTCCACGCTACATACCACGGTTGCCTATAATGAATCTCAAACTCTTACTAAAGTTCGTCGTCTTCTGGATACATGGTCTCCAAAACATATCTCATGGTGGGGTCGCCTACAAACCCTTAAAATGATGATCACGCCGATTATCAATTTTGTCTCATCCATGATTCCGATTAAATTATCTGATTCTTTTTTTCGGGAAATCGATGGTATCACCTCCAAATTTTTATGGAGCGGCAAACGTGCTCGGTTAGCATATAAACATTTACGTAGACCTTGTGACATGGGGGGTTGTAATTTCCCAGATTGGGAAAAATACCAGACTGCTTTTTTGGCCTCTCAAGGTGCCTTATGGTTTGCTCCCCCAACCCGTCATATTCCTTTATGGCTACTCATAGAACAGGATTTAGCAGCACCTTTGCCAATTGCCTCTTTTTGTACTACTTCCACTCTGCATATTCTGTTTTCCCGCTCTATAATTATTGATACAATTGTCGCAATTAAGAAAGTAGACAGGAAGATGGCATTTCCTCTGCACAAAACTAGATGGTCTTCCATTTGGCGTAATTCCAAAATTAAACTTAATATCACTCCCACCCTCATGTCTTACTGGGCTACGAAGGGTGTCTCTCTTGTCCAACATTTATATAGTGATTCTGGTGAGCCCTTACCTTTCTCTACCTTAGCGCTCAAACACTCTCTAACAAATCTAGACTTCTATACCTTTCTTAAAATCAAGGTTGCTGTCTCAAAAACTCGTCTTTACCCCTCCTCCTCCACCATCTCGCTGTTCCGTATTTGGCTCAAGGCTGGTCATGTTGCGTCCCACATATATAGATTTCTATCCTCTACTTCGCTTCCTGATCAGACGGTTGCACAGCAAAAATGGTCGCGTCATTTTGATCACAATATTACGGATCATATCTCATCCGAAGCTTGGCAATCCATTAGCAAATTGGCGCTCCGTAATAAAATAGCTCCTTCCTTAATACAGTCCAAGTTTTTCTCGATCAATCTACTCCACTGGACACCTGTACGTCTTCATTCCCTCAACCTTAAAGAGGATGACCTCTGCTGGAGTTGTGGCTTGGAGGCGGGTGATTTTCCACATATGTTCTATAACTGTTCCTTACTTAAACCTTTCTGGGACCTTATTCAGCAACATTTGTCTCTTATCTTTGACATTGAGCTCCAGCTCTCTTTTCCTTTAGTTATATTAGGCCCCTGGGCTGCTCCTACGCCTCTTCCCCTTGACCCGTTGCAATTACAACTGTTGGATCTTCTTTTATCTGTAGCGGTCAAAGTTATTCTTATGGAATGGAAATCTTTCTCGTCTGTCTCCTACCATACGTGGTGGGCATGGGTTTCCTTCTTACGCAGTGCTCACACCTCAGTAGATCTAGCACACCTGTCGCCTTCCATCTCTAATGGGGTTTGGGCAACCTTGGATGACTATATGGAACTCTCCTCGAAAGGTGTAGTCCCTCAATTTCCTGTTGTTCTGTCTACTTAATTTTTGTCTGGTAGTTGCGTTACATTGGGTTATTCCTGTGGGATTCCTTCTTTTCTTTCTTTCTCCCTCTTTCCTGTCCTCTCATCCCGTTCTTTCTTCCTTTTGCTCTTCTTATCTTCCCCTGCCCCTATCCTCATCTTAGAGACTGATACGTTCTGCGTTCTGAACATTGTAAACCTTTATTGGCTCATATCATTAACTTCATATTGATTGCCTTTTTTACAATTTTACTTACATTAAGTCTAGTTACTGATCAAATGTTATCCATGTTTTTACGTTCTACTCATATTAGAATGTATCACCTCGTTGTATTTTGATTGCTATTATTTGGATCATTATTTCTCTCAATAAAATCTTGTTGAAATTCAAAAATGTATTGTATTTAAGCATTTTCAGACTTCTTGCTTACAAAGCATAGCATTATTAACGATGAGCACAAATGCATGCAGTTATTAATAGATCACAATGTTTTGCTTAGTTTGCTTAAAAATAAGTCGTTGTTTTATTATATTTTACCCAATAAATTATTTATGCCTCTTACTTTTCACAAAAGGAAGTATAAATTTACCAATTATGTGACAGAAGAAAAATAGTCGTTTCCTAATAAAAGTGCATGTATGCGCTTTTCCTCAATATTAAGGACAAGGGTGGCCTTTTCTAAACAGGCTGGATTAGCAGGGTTATGAAGAAATTTGCAATGCAAGAGGAGATCTAAAAAGTAATACTCAGCAAAATATTACCCAGTAAGTACTTTTGCCAATGGGTTAGTATTTTTATTGCTTCTTTAAAAAGCCTACATGTATGCATATCTTTACTTTGTAAGTCCAACAACATGGTATCAGGGCAGCAAAGTAAAATATATGAATGAACAAGAGAAATTTGTAAAAAGTCCTCTGTCTTTATGACAGGCTAAGACATCAGCCACCAGCCACTTCCTATAGACAACAGCCATAATTCTGCAGCTGAAATGTCACCATGTCAGAAAAGTACTTTTTTCCAAGATACACTCTAAGGGCCAGATGTATCAAGCGTTTTTCCAGTTCGCGGACAGGTAAAAGCTTTTTGGGATGTCACATCTCAAAAGGCATTCACAAAATAGGGAATCACAAAAATTGTGATTTCCTATTTTTGCGAATACATTAAGGATTCACAATTTTCAATTCCTTAAATGAAATGTAGGGAGCATAAATAATTTGCGACCTGGCTTAAAGGGTGTGCAAATTACCACCAACTTCAAGTTGGTGCTAATATGCAAATTCCATGAAAAATGCCCTTTTTTGCATTTTCAAGCTGCCATGTGGCATACATACATGCCCTTAGGGCATTTATGTGTGCCACATGTGCACACATGCATATTTCAGTGGTGCAACAGGGTGTCCATTTGGAACACTTGAAATTGTATGCGCAATTTGTGAGTACCTATTGGGTACTCGCAAATTGCGGCTTAGGAGTGTTTTAAAAGAACTAGCAAACAATACTCACAAAAAACATAAATGTACCACAATCCAATTTCAAGCATCACCGAAGAACACTAATCAAGAAATCAATCAGTACTTGGTCCATGCTTCAGGGAAGAAAGCAAAAAGTATGGATACAAAGTGGGCAGACACATTGTAACCAATGAAAAGGAAGAAAATAGGAGTAACAATGAAACACACCAATGGTAAGTGGCAGGAGGGCTAAAAGCCCCTTTTTAGAGTTAAAAAGAAAAAATAATTAGAACAATAGATAGTTGCAAGTGAGCTGTCTCAGATGAGTCCCAAAAAGACTGCCTTACTTATTCCACTATGTCAGAATATTGTATATGGTTATCCGCAATTGAGGCAGAATTACCTGTAGAGATTTTAAAGATTATTCTAGTGAAATCACTTTGTCCCGAGACAGCATCTTCTGTGAATCATATCATATATGCTGTGATCTCCAATACTTTAGAAATTACAACAATACAGTGGTTTATAAAAAACATTTTGCATCCATCCTGTTTGTAGCTTTCAAAGAAATTTTCCATTATTTATGTGCCTGTTTACAATGTGTAAGATTAAGTGCTTCTCTATGTAGATTAATTTGTAGGTTGACTGTTTACTGCACTCAGCAGTAGGACATAGATTAGCATTTTGTTCAAATCAGTTCTAGCCAAGGATTTACCAACTTTAACAAAGAAAGCGCAAATTCATCGGGCCATAGCCTTTGGTCCAGACTCCCAGAGCATGGTACCGGAAGCAAACCGCACAAGCACATGGCCACACCTAGTCAACGAGGGACCGGACTCCCCAGTGGGAAGGGATTGAACAGCTTCATTCTTCTACCACCTGGGCCAGAAGATTGAAAGAACCCTGGAACTAACCCCAAATCTGCTGACGCCTTTCACACCCCTATGGGGCACCAAAGTAAAAACTGACCACAAACTCTGCAACGTAAGTATGGACACGGATTGGGAGAAAACTCCCCCAACAGAGATGAGCTATACCACTAACAAAGCTCTGCTATGGCAGTCATCAAAAATGGAAGTTCAAATAGACCTTCATCAAGCCATCGCAGCCTGGCTAGCCAACATAAGTTCCAGAGTGGATGAATTAGACAATAAGCTCTACCAGTACATGACGTCCAGTCGGGGCGACTGTACCTGCTGTTGCTCAACCCTTATGGAGAAATGGGTCTCCCACTCTGAGATCCTAACGAATATAGTAGAAACAGCCAAAGGGTGCCGGGAGGTATATAGCACATCCACCGTAGATGACATAGCGCTAAAACTCTCCAACCACAGGGAGGAAAGACTGCAAGTAGGATGGCGAGCGGGCCAGGATTCAAAGATTCCAGATGATCAGAGAGCTCCATAAGGGCCAAAGGGACATCTAGTGTAATCAAGGGGCACAGCGGAGGGGACAATGCACCAGCACTAGACCCGCAGGAACACGCCCTCAGTACAGTGGAAGCACAAGACACCACTCTATCGAGGCGAGCAGAAAAGAAGCTGAGGAAACAACCGAAAAAAACAAAGACAAGAGGGAGACAACAGCAGTTGACGAAGAGCATAACCCCGCCTCAGCAAGTGAACACCAATCCACCTCAGCCGTACCCAATTTATATTGTAAAAAAACTGGAGCAAAGAAGGATCTCCAGGCTTGTCATCTTCTGGCGGAAGAGCAAATACAACCAACTTCCCCGACCTCCTGCACCTGGATGACCCAAAAATCCTCAACAAGGCCAGACCAGCCTAACAGCCACGATTCAGCAGTCAGACCACTGTCGGCAGTACGTGAGGCAAACCCCCAAACACAGATGGCCACAACAGCGATGGAACAGCTGGATCTGACCCCACTTCAACCCGAATCTGGACAAGAGTCTGGCACTGGGGTCAACTAAGGCCATAACAAGCAGTCCCAAGCAAGACAGCCTAGGATCAAATTAGGAAGGCAAAGCGCAAGGTCAAGGCCTGCAGATACATACCACACATGGGCAGGGGGGGCCCCAATCCACGGCCCACCAACAATGATCCATGAGGTACTCCTCACCCCCAAGGTATCATAGCATGGGACAGCATGACACCTTAAACAGGAGCAATATACTCCGCCTTTTTAAACATCGGGCCACCATAGAACAAATACAAACAGGCGATATAGAATGGGTAAAATTTCTGAGTACAAAGGGAGACTCACACGGCGACTCATCAGTGGTGGGATTAAACCACATAAAAATCCAACAAGCCATCGTGAACAACTCCACACAACTTGCAGAGTGGGACATCGATGTTCAGACTGTGCCACACCCTAAATACCCGTACATCTTGGCAGCAGACAACAGGGAAAAGGCCCCTTGGTCGATCCTGCATGGGACAAATAGTTCGGGGTGCCCGGGCATTACTCGCATCGCACCTAGGGTCCCAACGGACATCAGGATCTCATGCCAAAGTAATTATCGGGTCATTAGTGCAGGCCCCTTTTCTCCAATTCCATCAGGAATGCCAAATGGGGGGCACCAGTATCCCTAACGGCAGAGAATTCCAGCTAGCCAGGGATGCAACAAGGCGAGGAGAAGCCCACAAACAGTAACTAACCATAACTTCCTGGAATATAGCAGGGATAAGTAAAATCAGCTGCAATGAAATTCTGCAGCGGTTTCTGGAAACAAGCGATGCACTCTGCCTCCAAGAGACGTGGGCTTTGTCTTGCACTCCATTGGCAGGCTATTATGAACACTTCATCCCAGCCATAAAAAAGAATCTATTTGCCACCCAGCTGGTGGTGTATCAGTTTTTATAAAGCACAAAAGCACCCTTGAAGCCATGGCAATCGACTTAAACACACCCGGATTGCAAGTGTACACATTAGAGGCCTATACCTTAATTCATATCCAATGCCTCTTTTAATAAGCACAGCCTACCATGAAAGAGAAGCTGGAGGGAATGCTGGAGAAACCTAAAGACCTCCTGTGCAAATATAAAACTCACCAGGTTATTCTAGTGGGGGAGGGCAGCCCCCCTGTTCAACTTCATTAACAACCATAAACTGACCTCAACTCACGTACTGAAAAAGGCCCACTCAATCACATGGGATTCTCCCCCCACCTTCAGAGACATCTCAAGAATTGACTACATCATGGTCAGAGAAGCACCAGCGGCCAAACTGGATGACTTTGAATTGGAAGATAGGTCAGAAAACGACCACAGGCCATTAAGAGCGGTCTTCCAGATGACAGTTCCGGCAGCTCTCTGCCACCAAACCATTGGAGCATCAAGAGGGGACAAAAAACACAGCACTGTGAGGAGGATCAAATGGTCAGACAATACAGGTAACACGCTACAAACTTGGCTCGAAGAAAAACAGGAAGGCAATCCGTTTCCGGCGCTCTCACCCATAAAGGTCTGGGAAGACATCGTGGATGACCTACAAGCCAAGCTCAGAGCTCGGGCACCCCCAGTCACATCCCCTCAGGCTCGATGGGCAACCAGGAAGGGGCAGCATAGGGCTAAATAAAGACATACAGGACAGAAAACGGCTTCTACGCAAGGCACTAGCTAACAAGAAAAGAGGGGGCGGCTTACTGGAGGGACCATCGGTCCCCTCATTCAGGGCAGCACTAAGGAAGAAAATATGGGAACATAAAAATGCCACCAGGGAGAGGGAATGGATCAATGTTTTTTCCCTGCTAAAGCAGAAGAACTCAGCGCATCTGTGGAGACACATAAACCAACTGAGCAGCAGTGGAATCCCAAGAGAGAACAGAGTAGCAGAAAAGGACTGGCTGATCTATGTCAAATAGCTCTACACAACTACCCTCGCACATAAAGATAGCTCAGACGGGGGCTGCAGAGGAGATGTCCGAGATTAGCAACCAGACATCACGCCAGAAGGTACTAAAGCCAGCCATTGCACCCGGTCCGAGTGTGATAGATCGCCGGCGTTCACACACAGTGTAGTAACACCCCAGTTAAACCCTCAAATGGTCATCAAGACTATTAAGAACATGAAGAATGACGGGCCCCTGGGCCAAACAGGATTCCAGCGACGGTTTTCAAAAAGGCCCCAGACTTTTGGGCTGCAATAATAACTCCCCTACACAACTACACTTTCCAGACAGCAACAACGCCTGATGCCTGGAGGAGCTCCATCTTGGTCCCTATCTTTAGAAAAGGAGACCGCCTAAAGCCATCAAATTATAGGCTCATTGCCCTACTCGACCTTGAGGCCAAGGCCTACGCCCGCCTGCTGACCTCGAGGAGTGGGTGGCGGAAAATAGCATTATGTCCCCATACCAGACTGGCTTCAGGTCACAAACATTGACAATGGACAATGTACTGGCACTGACCAACTTATCTGCGCAGGCAACCCGGAAGAACCAGCCTCCACTCTTCTGTTGCTTCGTGGATTATAGCACAGCATTCCATAAACTTGTTCGCAGAAGATTATGGTGGAAGTTAGGAAACTGGGACATTCCGCCAAACCTACTGAAGGCAATAAGATTGCTCTATGAGGACACCTGGGTAATAGTTAAAATCAGCACAGCACAGTGTCCTCGAAAATAGTCACAGAAAATGGGCTGAAGCAAGGATGTGTGCTGGCACCCATTTTGTTTAACTTATACACAGCGGATCTGGGGTATGCCCTAAAAGGAGCCTGCCTAGTAGCACCAAGACTAGGTAACTTGAGGTTGCCGGAGCTCCAATACGCCGCTGACACAGTCATAATGGACCACACGAAGGTGGGCCTACAAAGAGCCTTAACTGCACTAAATCACTTCAACAGAATTAACAATCTGAGAGTGAACCAAGAAAAGACCAAGGTTGTCGTCTTCTGGACCTACCATTAGAAAAATAAAGCGCAATGGCAAATGGGCAATTTACATATCAATACAGTAGAGTCATACAATTACCTGGCTGTCTGGCTGACAGAACGGGTGAATGTGAAGGCCCACTTGAAACACCTAAGTATTAAGGCCAACATGATGATACATCTTCTCAAGCAATTAAACCACTACCTGATCAGCCCTACTGCCGGCCCAATACTGAAAGCTCTAAAAGCAAAACTTCTACCAGCAATAAGTTATGGCCACCTTGCCTTGGGTCACAACATGCTAGCTTAAACTCAACACAATCTAAAGCATATAAAACTGTGCTCCAAATTATGAGGTTGGCAAGGAATGCAAGGCTAAGGCTGGAACTAGGCGTGGCAAGGCCCGACTTGATGTGCCGGGGGAATTTATAAAACTTTATCAAATGATTTTAAGGGCCCCAGCGAATTCACTAAAACACCAACTGAGAGCTATCTTCGAAGAGCCACGTATGCTCTGGCACATCGCCCTGCATAAAGCAATCAAGGCATTGAACATAGTGGAAGAGAGCATATCGAGGCCTGTAATTCCAATGATCACCTAGAAAAGAGCTATAAATAAACAAGAGTGCGAAAACTCATTTGACCTTGATTGTAAATCCCTCCGTTCAAGTCCACACCTCGACCCACTGAACAGCTCCTATACGGCAGGCAAAGCTCAGGCTTACCTAAGTGACGCTCTCACGCCATCAACCCGAAGTAAAATATTGTCCATGAGATTAATCACTGTAGGAATTGCGGACTTCAATCCGCCATGGGCCCGAAGGGGAGATGCCACAAACTGCAGACTCTGCCCATATTAGAAGGAATCGTGGCTGCACCTCTTATGCTGCTGCCCGAATTTCAACGATGATCGAATGCGACACCTGCGTCCAATCTGTACAATCTATGGAATAAAATCCTGTAGGGAAGCGTCAGCTGTGTGCTTTTCCAAGTCTAGCACAATGACCCTAGCAAGACTGGTGAAATTGATCTACAGTATCAGGATCACCCTAAAAACGGCAAATGAACGAAACAAAACTCTGGAGCAGTGTAATACAAACCCAAGAAACTATGACTAGATGGTCTAGAATCTGCATTGAAGCTTTTCCGCACTTCGATCACCCCCCCCCCCCCCCCAAGGACAGAGCCTTACAGGAATACAGTCCTAAGGTCAATGGGCACTTGCCACAGTTGCACAATGTTATCCATCCTTGTAAAACAATGTAAGCTTTCGAACTGCCAAAAAAAACACACCTCAGCATCTATAAATCCTGAGGAAAGCTGGTGGTAATGGAACTGGGGACGGGCGGCAAATGCCTTTTACCAAAAATGTTAAATGTTTTCTATTTACAGTTTTAGCTGTAAAATGTTGATTGCTTTTACTACAATGATTTTAATTAATTGTACAGTTAACAATAAATACAGATTGTCTCCTGACCATGAAATGACCAGAGGGGGCCTGTCTGTTCTCACACTGGTCAAACAGCGGATTTGGAGCATCTAATACTTACGTTGGGCAGAGAGTTGGTTTGGAGGTTCCCGGCAGGCAATATGATCCTTCAGGGCAGGCGCTACACTCGCTCACTCTGCCATTCCCCAGACTGGTGCTGAATGTTCCTGCTGGGCAAGGAAACTGGATGCTCATTTGAGAACCTATACATACAGAAGGAGCAAGAAGAGAATTGTCAGATTTTTCAATAAAGATGATATCAATTATTATTATTAAATTATTTATAACGCGCACTATCACCATCGGTTTCTTGGCGCTCATTGACATATAGCGTTGATCCAGAGTGAGGGGTTAGTCATAAGCGGCTTGAAAGAGCAGGGTTTTTAAAAGTTTGCGGAAACAGTCGTACTTTGGGCAGAGACGGAGAGAAGGAGGTAGGGAGTTCCAGGTGGAGGGGGCCAGGACAGAAAAGCTCAGGCCACCATGCTTTTTTCTTTTGAATCTGGGGACCTCGAGGAGGTTTAGTGCTGCTGAGCGAAGAGCTCTAGACGGGATGTGACGGGACAAGGCCGAAGAGATGAACATAGGGGCTGCATCCGAAAGGGCCTTAAAGGTAGTGCATGCCAGTTTGAAAGTGCAGCGTTTGGAAACAGGGAGCCAATGTAGACTGCGGAGGAGGGGAGTGACGTGCTGATGTTTGGGCTGGCGGAAAATCAGGCGAGCAGCCTGATTCTGCACCAGCTGAAGTCGGTGGAGGTGGCATGCAGGAATTCCTGCATACAGAATGTTGGCATAGTCGAGCCTGGAGGTGATGAGCGCAATGACAACTTGGGTCAGGGCTTCTTTGGTAAGAAACCTGCTGATCTTGCGGATCCGCCTGAGGTGGAAGAAACAGGCAGAGGTGACCGCGTTGATATGTGGTCTCATCGATAGATCTTCGGAAATGATCACCCCCAGGCTTTTGACTGAGCTCACAGGAGTGGGTGCTGTCTCCAGAGATGTAGGCCAGAAGGTGGCATTCCATGGGTGATTGGGGCCACCTACCAAGACAAGCTCAGTTTTGGTAGGGTTCAGCTTTAAGTGGCTGTGGTACATCCACTCCGCAATGGTCAGCATAGTGGACTGGAAGTTGATACGGGAGGAAGGGAGGGAGTCTATGGGAAAAATTAACTGAAGGTCGTCCGCATAGTTGAAAATTGTGACCGGGGAGTTGCGGAGGGAGGCTAAAAGTGGTTGGAGATACAAATTAAAAAGGAGAGGGGATAGTGCAGAGCCCTGTGGGACACCGCAGGGAAGGGAAGTGTAGGGTGCAGAGAAAGTGGAGAGGTGAACGGACTGTGAGCGCTGGTGAAGGAAAGATCTGAGCCAGTCAAGGGCCACTCCCTGAATGCCGGCGTTGTGGACACGGTCGATCAAGATGGTGTGATCGACCGTGTCAAATGCCGCCAAGAGATCTAATAGGACAAGGGCTTGAGAGGTTCAACTTCAAATAGTATGGGTGTAGTCATAGAGGTAAGTGAAACATCAGCTTTTACAATGTTTTTAATCTAAGACAACTACCATGATTAAGTTGTGTCCTTTTGAGTGAGTAGAACGTGTGTGTGAGCAAAGGAAGTAGCTTGGATAGCACACATCAATATCAAGAATTTTATCCTGCATTACATTTCTGGTGCAACCGTATTGCACAGTAACCCTGTCTGCACCAGGTTGAGAGTATCAATGCTGAAGGAGGCAAGAAAAGCTAAATGTAAGAGGGTATGATGGGAGTTCCATCACACATATTCAGCTATATTATAAAGATATTGTATGGTATTTGTGGAAACTCTTGTACTTTATTTCTTATAGCTCAATATCAGAACTAACAAGTATAAATCCATATCAGACTAGCTCTAATGTGTGACCTAACTTGGAAATTCAATTTCAGAATATTGCATAGTCAATAAACTTCTAGCAATATCAGCTTTCAAACAGGATAGTAAAACCATTCATGTAAGTGATCACTAACCACAATAACAAGCCACCATTTTTGGTATTTTGTTGCACTACTACTAAGATTTAAGAAAACAGTCCGAAGAGTGTCTATCTCTGTGTGGCCCTGGGGGCCCAGTGTTCAGAATGCTCTTTTACCCTATTTTGAGAAATTAACTGGAGAATGACAAACCGAGGTAGTCACACATTTCTTAAATTTTATGTGATATGAATTTTAGGACCTTTTTTATCAAAGGTCTTGTGAATGATGCAGGTGGTCTTAAAAAATATATGATTTTACTTTAAATAACTTTAGTTTGGCAACCAGTGCCATAAACGTTTTGTGCAATGTAAACAGGGGAAACCCAATAACTCAAAGGCATCTGAGAATAAAGCAATATGTAGGAACAATGATGCCCACTGTGCAGTTTTTTTATATATATTAATTGTAGGACAGATACTACTAATTATCTTTCCTTGACACATTAAGTTATCTTCAGAATTAAATCAATCTCGCATTCTGAATGAACTTTATTCCTATACATTCATATCCATCAAAATTAATGACTCAGAAAGAATTCAAATTAATTTGTATATTATGTTTATCTTTCTCCTTTTCTCTTATTTTGAAAACACATATATATACAAACATTTAACAAATATATATACACATATATACAATATTTATACAAAATCACATATTAAAAACATAGAAAAAATTCAAACGTAAATCAAGAACCTTATTTCTGGTTCAAATGCCCACAATCAATTCAAATAAGGGATGTTACCCTATCATTATGTCAAAACATTCCCTGTGTATCAATTATCTTATGTTGATGCCGTAAACAAGCAGTCTACGCGTTTCAGCCTTTCTTTTACTCCAGGCCTCTTCAGGACTTAGGGCAATTCAAACAAATACTTCCTACAGAATTAAATATACCTAATTAATTATAATACCATTATTTACATAACTACACAAATACATACAACATAACCAATGTTATGTTGTATGTATTGTTCCTACTTATAAACGTTTTGCGCAACATACATTCCATGCATCAGAATAGCAATAAAGTACATAAGCAATGGCTAAAAAATGCTTCCTAAAAACAATAAACACCAAGACACTGGAAAGTTATAAAAATCAATGTGCATCAATAAAACAAAGAGTGGAGTGAAAGCATAAACATTTGGCCATATCTTTAGTCTAAAAACAACTAGTAAACCATAGTTACAGTACATATATTTCTGGGGATATCTGGTTTGTCTAATTCAAAAGGATCCTAGGTTTAGTTACCACAGCCCGCAAGGTGCAACATTTATGTAGTGGCCGGCAAATTATAGTGCACAGTACAAGTAGTAAAAGGCCTCAATGCCAGTAGCAGATCTGTATTTTGTCTAGTTTACATACAGAGTATATGGTCTGAGGAGGTAGAGCTCTAGGGTTGCTAGGACCTTCCTCCTGATGAGTCCCATCCTTCCCAGAAATTTGGCGATAGCACAGGCAAGTGAGAGGCTAGGACCAGATCTTAGTATGTGCAGGGCAGTAGCATGTTTTCATTGGCCCAACAGACTTCAGATTAGTTTGAGCCCCTGAATGGGATTTCCAAACACACAATAAATCAAATCAAATTCACTTTATTTTTTTCTTTTCATGACTTAAAAACCATAAAAGCTTAACATACAAATACAAAATATAAACATTTACAATCTTTAGTTTTAAAAGGGAACTATCCATTGTATTATAAAAAATAAAAAAAATCACATATTTCCAATGCAACCGTAAAGTCATTTCATCTAAGCAAATTCGTATTTTAGAAAAATGCTTTATACAAAATAGGCACGTCTTTTTAAAAAAAGTATTACATTTTTCCGTGATTTGATAACAGATTTCAAAAATAATGCTTTATATTTTGAATAACAGTCATTCTCCAATAATAAGAGTGTGAAGTAAGCCGGGCGACATTGCCTCTTACCCCACATTTTCAAAATTGGGATGATCCATCTTTTGCTGTATACCCCATAATATTTGAAAAATACCAGGATGTGTATTGTTGATTGGGCTGCAACCCCATCACATGGGCATGGTCCTAAGTTTCTTGACCAATCGTTTGTTACAGGGAACAACACTAAATGATAAAAGCAATCTAGTCTAAATCTGACCAATACGAATCTTTCATATCCAGTTAACTGATAAGTCAGATATGGTTGCATTCCTAAGGTGGAAAGAATCAACTGGTTTTGGCGAACTGTGGACTTGTGAGCTTCATTTACATATCTTAACTCGTCCATGTGAAGCAAACACTGTATTTTTAAATATTTTCTGGAAATGCTATTCAGCTTTGATGGATTACTGAACTACTCAGGCTGTCCCAAGTTCGTCATAAAATCTTTAATATATTTCAGCCATATAATATCTAGGGCTTTCTCTAGTTTAAGGAAATCGCTTATAACGCTTTGATTAAAAGTTGTCTTTATTGACGTCCAAATACGATGCCACAATAAGGGTGGCTGGACTCTTATTTTATCTGTTATATACTGCAGTCCCAGCTCTGAATGGCAGACAAACATTGAAGTAGAGGACGGGACTGCCAATACATAGCGAATGAAAGCGTTTTCTACTTTTTGTATTACTGATACATTACAATATCCCCAAATCCCTGCCCCGTACAAAACTGCACTAACGCATTTGGCCTTGTATATCTTTATCAGTTACAAGGGTGGTCTTTTTCCTAGCTTCTGGGCGAATTTTTTTTACAAGAGCAGTCGTGGATTTTATAAGTAAGAGTTTCTTTGCCCTTATGGCCTCCTGCCAGGAACCCTTATTATCCATAAGAATACCCAGATATGGATATGATTTTGTGTATTCAAGTTTACCGCTACCAATAAAAATAGATTTCTCTTTCCTGGTAGCTTTCCCACAGGCCATTATATAAGTTTTTGTAGCATTTATCTTTAGGTCAAGGCTTTCCATATATTTGTTGTATTTATGCAGAGCCCGCTGTAGCTCTATTGATGTTCGGGCCATTATCACGGCATCATCGGCGTAGAGTAGGGTCGGTATCGGTCTATTTTGTACCTGGGGCAGGTCCTGACACCTCTCAAGCATCACCCGCTCTAAACCGTTTGTGTACAGGGTGAATGAGAAGGATGCCAGGACGCAGCACTGCCTAACCCCCCTTTCTACACCGAATGAAGTGGTGTTTTCTCCGTTAGGTCCAAACCTTACCCTGGCTCTAGCATTCAAATATAATCCTCTTACCACTTGTACTAGGGCCGCTTTGACTGCCATCGCTTTGAGCGTTCTCCACAGTTTCTCGTGGCATACACAGTAAAAGGCTGTGGAGAGACCAACGAAGGCCAGGTACACTCTCCCATTCTTTGCCCTCGTGTATTTTTCTATCATAATAGGTAAATTTAGGCCTTGTTCTATAGTTCCCAGGCCTTCCCTAAAGCCAAATTGCAGGTCGGTCAGTATTTTATTGTCCTGGGCCCATTCCTGAATGTGATTTAAAATAATGCGTCCCAACACCATCCCACCGAGTCTAGTAAAGAGATCGGTCGATAGCATGTTGGATTTGATCTATCGCCTTTTTCAAAGATTGGGACCATTAGTGATTCTGACCCTGAGCCAATTAGACCGACTTTGCAGGCCGCTACAAGTACCTGTTTTATAATGGGGCCCCATAGCTCTGGAATATATTTAAATATATCTATGGGCGCCTCATCTGGTCCCGGGGCCTTATTACTCTTGCTGGCTTTCAGGACAAGTTGTACATCATCCAAAGTAAAATTAATATTAATCGGGAATGAGACTTTAGTAGGACTAAGTAATAAGGGACAATCATATTGACGGCTGACTTCCATCTTTGCATACATTCTGGAAAAGTACTCTACCCATTGATCCTCATTGATGGCAATTTCCAATCTCTGGGTTGTCTCTGATCTCATAAAAGGAGAGTTGACCGCACGCCAGAACGCAGTGCTATCCCTATCTAAACTTGCCTTGTGTAATTCAGCCCACGCAACCTTTTTTAGTTCCTTCTTTCTTGCTTTTAGGGCTTGATTATAACTTTCCCTTGCTTGAGTTATTTCGACTTTGTCCTGTACCTTCTTGTGTAGGGCAATCTTTAAGTTGTTACATGCCTTTGTACAATTCTTGTCGAACTGACCCACTTTCTCTCTTTCGCACTTTTTTTGTTTCCTTTTTCAAAGAATCCCTAATGAAGTCTGTAATACGTATATGTAAATGTAAATGTACTTGTATAGCGCACAACTACCCGGAGGCCTCTCGGCACGGGTACGAATACCGCTGAGGAACCCTTCCTGGCCTTTCCCTGTGAAGTCCCCACTCCTGGGCACCCCCAAGGTGAAGCCAGGCATCCTAGCGTTGCTGGGGCCATTGTGGAGATTAAGCAAGCTATTGCCCTGAGTTACAGTGTGGGACTCATTATTAGAAATAGGCACAGAGGCGAGAATTATCAGGTCCGAGGAAATTGAGCCAAAGACCCGCTGAGGCGGGAATTGAACCCTGGACCCAGGCCAGACTTCTGCATCAGGGTCTGCCGCTCTAAATATTGAGCCACACTTCTCAACTTATACATATACGCCACCAGTATGTCTTCATGTGATGCATACTCCTCTAGGCATGTAAGAATGTCATCCATGCTTTTTTCTACCACTATTTGAGTTATTTTCAAAGGTTCTACCTGGCCCCATTTTAGTGAATACCGATTTAATTTGTTTAATTCTAAATGCTGTAAATTTAGGGTTCTTTCTGGGCATACTTTCCATGCTTTTGTTTCCACTGATACATCACACTTTGGGGGAAGTGGTCACTTGAAGCATTTTTGTGGGTTTTAAAACTTTGTACCCTCGCGGCCATCCTATTTGGGATTATTATAAAATCAATATTGGTATTCGTCCCTCTACCATGAAAAGTCTGCGAAAACTGTGTAGGCAGCGAAGTCATAACATTTGCAAAACTCTTATCTAAGAAAAATAATAATTCCTTTAGGGGATCATCCTGTGGGTTATGTACAAAGTGTGGAATACTACATTCTCTCACGTCCATTAGGCCACACAATATTTCATCACTAAGTGGACACAAAGCTGTATTAAAATCACCAAACCAATAGTAGATCTCCCCTATGATCGTTCACATTTTTTAACACTACTTCTCTAAGTTATTTTAACATACCTATTACATCTTCCCTCTTTGCATTGTTATAAAAATTTACCAAGATTATTGTCTCCCTCATGTCTGTTTTCATGGTCAAAACTTGATATTTTGGATTCGAAATGTTAAATGACACTTTGTTTAACCTTAACAGATTTGACACATAAATGCACAGATCTCCCTTGGGTCTCCCACTTTTTGACGGTAAAGCTGGTGTGTTGAAGGTCCTATAACCTTCCATGTATAGTTCTTCTCGAGACCAAGTTTCCTGTAGACACAGTATGTCTACAGTGCCTGGTGTAGAATTTTCAGTTTTTGAGGGGATGTGTAAACATGTAGATGTCGGCCCAGTATGTGTTGAAATTTGAAGCGGGCTGGATCTACTATGGTCTTCCTTAAGTTTATTTTGGGTGTACACCTAAGGCCCTGAGAGTTTACCCCTTCCTGAAGGCCCCTGTAAATGTCTCTATTCTTTCCCCCGGGAGGCCCGTATGTTGCTGGCCTACTGTTTTCTGGCCTAAACTCGTCATCGGGATTAATTATTAAAATATTCTCTGAGGTAGATTGGCTATTATCCAAATCATTGAACCTATCGGATGCTTGGAAATTTTCAGCAAAGGACATTACAGGAATTTCGTGGAGATTTTTTGGAGACTTATCCAGTCAATCTATCTCCTCGAGGGAGGTCAATGGAGCGTACCAATTGTTCAGCATGATATTAAGCAAATAATCGATAATACCGTAAGATTTTCCCGCCCCGTCCTCCCTAATTATTTTTACAGCCCTATAAAAATAGCCCAAGGGAAGGATGTTTATATCATCTGTCTTTAAGGGACCATCCTCTCCATACTAAAAAATCCTTTCTACTAATTCCGGGGTTTTAAAAGTTAAAACTATACAGTCCCCGGTAAGGGATTTTTTCCTTTACCCTACCCAATTTATTCTTCTCGCCATTTAAAATTCCCTAAAAAGTTGTTGAGCTAGACCTACCCTATTACTTAGCCAGTGCAGCATTTTATTTCTTAGACTTTCCCCAGTTTCTCTATCATCATGTCGCAACTTAGGGACATTGGCTAAGATTACTGTATGGGGGTACAAGCTGGCGGGAGGTCTAAATACGGGTGATCTATAGGTGCCTCCTTGATGTGTTCACCATCCCTTTGTATATAGGGGGGTTCCGCCCTATATGCTGATTTTCCAAGTCTAGAGTCCTTCTACTTTTTTTCGTGATCATGCTCCATTTATTGGCCTCATCATTCCCTTGGGTGCAACTTATAAGCGCCTGATCTGCGTATTGAGTGATCTGTCCTGGTTCCTGGTTCCCCCTTAAACTGAATTTGCCAGATAATCTCTCCTCCTCATTACTTGGTCTGCTTTTGGGGATTTCCCTATCTACAAAAGCAGCTAGAGTTTGCTCTATTGCTTTTACTCTCCCCTCGATACTAGCTAACGAGTCCCTAAGGAAGAGGTCTAAATTGTGCACCACTGTAAATAAATCGGTATCATTTAGTATGACCCCAGTGTTTTTCTCCCCCTGATGTCTTTCTATGTGCTACCTCGGGCCCGTTTTTTCCGCTGGTGCTACTCTTTTAGCCGTCTTCACCCTCATAGGAGTGGTAATTACAGTTACATTTGGGGGGTTTGATTTCTCTACTCTTTCAATGGCACTAGTGTTATTTGGTGGTATTTATGTTCGTTTTTGTGGGGGCTGAATGGGGGAGTCACTTTCCCTATCACTTGATATATTCTGTTCTATTGAGTCTGTTACATACTGTACAGAGCCGTTTACTTGCAGGGTGGGAATGGAATACACCTTGTTAATATTATCAATGTCCACCACGGTACGTGTATCGTTTCCCTAGCCGATAGATTTCACATTCGCATCTAATGATTCTTCAACCGAGGATATATGCCTTTCAATTGCCCCCATTGCCCCGGTCAGGTATGAGAGTAGTGTTTGCTGTGAATCTCCAATAGTCTTTTTCGTGGGTTGTACCTGACTGGTTTGCAACTTCCTTTTCCCCATTTTTACAGGAGACTAATTTCCTCACGGAGGTCCTCTAAAAATATATTATTAATTACAACCTAATCAAAAATGTTAAATAATTTAAAACAATATGTGTAACAGTAAGCAATTTTCCTAGGAAGAAAAAGGGGGGCTGTAAGTTACCCTTCAGCAAAGACTCTTAAAATAGATTCAGTTACGGTACCTTTCGGTCTTACTATTCGTCAGTCCCAACAGTTCCAATGTCCACTACTCTAAACAAGGACTAAGAAAAAGGGCCTCTGACGGGCTCAGGCGAGCCCGTCTTGCTCCAGTCTTCGCCCGCTCGGTGTCCGCGCGCGTGTCCCCTAGCAGCGGGTTATCCCGCCTCAGAAGTAGCGCTCCTGCACTCGTGACTCCTCCCGTGGGGTGGCTTGCAGGGACCAGGTACAAAATTACAGGGCAGTGTCCAGACCAGCTAGGGGTCCCGCTCCGCCGGTTCTCCCGCCTCAGAAGTAGCGCTCCTGCGCTCGTGACTCCTCCCGTGGGGCGGCTTGCAGGGACCAGGTAAAAATTAGAGGGCAGTGTTCAGACCAGATAGGGCTCCGCTCTGCCGGTTCTCCCGCCTCAGAAGTAGCGCTCCTGCGCTCGCGACTCCTCCCGTGGGGCGGCTTGAGGGGACCAGGTAAAAAATACAGGGCAGTGTCCAGACTAGCTAGGGCTCCTGCTCCACCGGTTCTCCCGCCTCAGAAGTAGCGCTCCTGCGCTTGTGACTCCTCCCGTGGGGCGGCTTGCAGGGACCAGCTAAAAATTACAGGGCAGTGTCCAGACCAGCTAGGGCTCCTGCTTCGCCGGTTCTCCCGCCTCAGAAGTAGCGCTCCTGCAGTCGTGACTCTTCCCGTGGGGCGGCTTGAGGGGACCGGGTAAAAATTACAGGGCAGTGTCCAGACCAGCTAGGGCTCCCGCTCCGCCGGTTCTCCCGCCTCAGAAGTAGCGCTCCTGTGCTCGTGATTCCTCCCGTGGGGCGGCTTCTAGAGACCAGGTCAAAATTACAGGGCAGTGTCCAGACCAGCTAGGGCTCCCGCTCCGCCGGTTCTCCGGCCTCAGAAGTAGCGCTCCTGCGCTTGTGACTCCTCCCGTGGGGTGGCTTTTAGGGACCAGGTAAAAATTACAGGGCAGTGTCCAGACCAGCTAGGGCTCCCGCTCCGCCGGTTCTCCCGCCACAGAAGTTGCGCTCCTGCGCTCGTGACCCCTCCCGTGGGGTGGCTTGCAGGGACCAGGTTAAAATTACAGGGCAGTGTCCAGACCAGCTAGGGCTCCCCAAACACACAATATAAAAATCATCTTTACTAAAATATGTATCTTTAAATCTTTTGTTCTGGAAGCCTAAACTCCACTTCTCTATCTTGCCAACTCCAGTGTTAACCTATGGAACAGATAGCCTTTCAATAGTGAAAATAAAATTAGCAATATTTCACTATCAGAACATGTCACACACACCAGTACATGTCCTACTTTTCATATACACAGCACCCAACCGGTGGGGTACTTTGGGCCATCTAAGTGGTGCCTTACATGTAAGAAAATGGAGGGTTAGGGCCTGGCAAGTAGGAGCATTTGCCAGATCAACATTGCAGTTCACAACTACGCATGCAGACACTGCAGCAGCAAGTCTGAGATACATTTACAGAGCTACTCCTGTGGGTAGTGCAACCAGTGCTACAAACCCACTAGTAGCATTTCATTTACAGGCCTATGTATACTCAGTGCACTTTTACTAGGGATTTACCAGTAAATAACATATGCCAATCATGGAAACACCAATCCATAAACCCAATTTCCAGTAAGATCACTTACACGTTAACATTGAACAACAGGGAGAATGTGCGCAGAGACACTAAACCAGCAAAACAAATTCCAGTACAACATAAAAAACAGGAGGTCAAAAGGCAAAAAGATAGGGAAAACACGCCAAAAGATGCAGGCCTAACATGTATACCCTTCAGCGGAGAGTAGGGATAACTACGACCCGTTTACAAATTAGATCTGAGCAGGAAACCTTTCCAGATCCAGAGGGTAGAGCAGTCCTTTCACATTTAGAAGGATTTCTGGGGGAGATACATCCTCCCTAGTACAATATGCATCAAACGTACAGTTATCCCACCTAAAATAATGTGTGTGATCACTTCTAGATGGAGAAAAGAGAGAATAGGAAAAAAGGGGGTTTATAAGCTATCCGCCATGACTCCACACTAAATAGTGTGGGAAAGGAAAAACTTCATTTTTTTATTGAACCCTCACACACTCTAATAGTGTCATGCTTCACCATCAGGTTCACCCTGACTCCTAAATGTTAGGGTGGTCTTAACCATTTTCCAGTGAGCTCTTACAACAAAGAATGATCAGGGGGCTTAGCTAGGGTTTAAAAATCCCTCAGCTTCTCGAAGGAATCCCTTTATTATCAGAGAAGTCGAGGAAGATTCAAAATATAATAATGGTTTGTTTAGAATTCAATGGTCTTGTGACCTTATGTTATACCGACACGTTTCAGCCCTACTCCAAGGCCTTATCAGGTCTGGGGCTTTCACCAGGGTAATATAATGATACTTCTCTGGCTGGGGCAGTGGATAATATCCTATATGGAGTTTTAGGCATGCAACAGTTTGTGTGCTGTGTGCTTTTGTCTTGTTGAGGCTCAACTCGTAATGGTCGGGTAATATATACTTTGGGAGTGGGCACCCTGTAATCACACTTTCATCAAGAGTCCTGCCCTGACTTCTCACCTATTTCATATCGTGACCACAAGCCGGGAGTCGGTTAATGAAATGCAAAGGAAGCCGGTGCAGAACCCTTGATGAAAGTGTGACTACAGCGTGCCCCCACCATTGTTGTCCTTAGAGGGATTGCCTCCGGGTACCGGGGGCATGGTCCAGCAAGAATAAGTTATACCTGCTGCCCATGGCTGTCTTAGGGTCCAGAGGCACCACAATGTCCATCCCAACACCCTCAAATGGGGTGCCTACAACTGGAAAAAGATGGGGAGGAGTCTTACGATTCCTCCCACTCTTACCACTTGCCTAGCAAGTTTGGCAAAATCTACAATGAGCATCAGACTGCCTTTGCATTTGGGGCCAACAGAAGTGGGCGACAATCCTTTCAAAGGATTTGTCCTGCCCCAAATGTCCTGCCAAAGGCACGTCATGAGCCAGACCCAGTAGGAAAGTTCTGCAGCGCTGGGGTTTCACCAGCACATGGGCTGACCCAGGCTAGGTGACCTAAGGCTCACTGCAGAGCAGACTATTCTCCCAGTAGATCCAGTGTGACACAGACTGATCACCAGCTGCTTGGTTTGCATCATGCTGCCGCAATCCCTCTAGAGAAGGGCATTCTTTCTGCTCCCTGCAGAACTCTTTCCTGGTGGGACCCCCTTCTTGCTCCCAATGGATCAGCTCAGACAAGCCTCCCAGTTCAGCCACTTGCTCGCCTATAGGTGATGAGGCATCCCTGTCAAGGTCAGCCTCCTCCCGGACCATGGGAACTTTAGGGGTGGGTTTCTTGCGCCCCTTGCCCTTTCTCTTGGCAGGCACCTGAGCCACTGTTTCAGGCTCCAGGTCCTTCTGATTACCCTTGCCCGGCTGCCATGGACCAAGTGGTCACACATGCCCACTCTGGCAACCCAAGCATCTGCAAGTAAGATTAGAGCTCCACAACCTTCCACAAGGACTTCTCCAAGTCGTTATCCAGAAGATAATCTACAGGAATGGTAGGGCTGCATAGCTAAGCACACAGCAAAGTGCAAGCCTCTCCTCACAACTTCTCCAGGTCTTCTTTTAAGCAGGTTCCCTATTCCCAAAGAGTTATAAAGTTCTGGGGTCAGGGCCCCAATATTTTTACCACATTTTCCTTTGAAGTTGAAAGCTCTACTGGCATACATAAACCAGTTCTGCCTGGTTCTAGCTAGGTTCCCTCCAGGAAGGGGAAGAGAGCTTTGTGGAAGGCTACCACAGTCCATTCAGGTGTAAGTGACAACTCCTCCCACTACTCTAAATGTATTGAGACTGAACAATTTAGTCTGATGCCCGATAGAGCTACATGGTTTAGCTATAGAGGATATGGGCCGTGGATTCCCTCCTTGGTCGTCACCTACCCAGTTGGCCTTTAGACAGATTTCATTTTGTCTCTCCTTGTTGTCTCCTCCCCCATCCTCCCTTTCTCACCTTCCCTGTTCCCTCCCCTCTACGCTCCATTTATTTTGCCCTCCATGTTATTTAAATGTTTCCCATTGAGACCTAGCTATTTGGAGCTACCTGATAGCTATAGAGGAGATGGGTTTTGGGACTTCCCCCTCGGCCGTCACCTACCTAGCCTGTGTTTGGGCAGATTTTCCTTCGTCTTTCTGCCGTTTCTCCCTCCCTCCCATCCTGTTTTTCTGCGAACCTCTTCCTTCGACACTTGAGACCGAACTACTTTGTCTGACGCCCGATGGAGCTACCTGATTTAGCTATAGGGGAGATGGACCGTGGATTCCCTCCTTGGTCATCCCCTACCCAGTCGATCTTTAGGCAGACTTCCTCTCGTCTCTACGGTTGTCTCTTCCTTTATTCTCACGTTCTCACCTCACCTATCCCCTACTTCTTTTCTCTCTCCTCCCTCTCCTCTCTTAATGTATTGCTGATGGTTTAATGTAATGTGTAATTGTTGATCTTTTTCTGTTATACTGTTAAACCACATTCTTGCACTTCCTTTCGTCCCTTCTGTCATCTCCTACGGCATCCTCCCTCTATTTATAGCTCTCCTTCTCCCCTCTCTCAATGTATTGAGACTGAACTTTTTTGTCTGATGCCCGATGGAGCTACCTGGTTTAGCTATAGGTGAGATGGGCCGTGGATTCCCTCCTTGGTCTTCACCTACCTAGTCGGTCTTTAGACAGACTTCTTTCCGTCTCTCCGTATTGTCTCTTCCCCTATCCTCCCTCTCTCACCTCCCCTGCCCGCTCCACTACTTTTCTCTCTCCTTTCTCTCCCCTCCTAATTGTATTGCCTATTTTTTGGGATTTATGGTGTTATTGTTGAACTTTTTCTGGTACATTGTTGGTTCTCATGTAAAGCGCTCTGGTACCTCCGGGTCTAGCCAGCGCTATATAAAAATCTTTAAATAAATAAAATAAATAAATAAATCCTGGCTAGGAGTCACACCTCAACCCCCCTTGTGCCTGTCTAGTGTGAATGCACATCCCCTGCTCCTAATGCTCTGAACCCAAACAGGGAATACACAAATAGCAGAGGATCACAGGATGGTTAAGCAAGAAAATGCCAATTTTTTAAAAGTATGTTTTGTAAACAGTGGTTCTGTCGGGAACACTGGCATGACTGAACCACTGTTTTCAAAACATACCCTAAATACCCCAGGTTCTCTAATTGTCGGGTTCGGTTGTTTTGAAAAATACACTTTCTAAAAGTGCCATTTTCAAATACACAATATAAAAATTATCTTTACTAAAAAATGTATCATTATATTTTGAGTTTGGGAAGCCTTGACTCTACTTCTCTACCTTTTCCCAATGGAAAGTTAAACTTGTAAGATGCACAGGGAGCAAAACGAGCAAAAAATGAGTCTTGTAGTCAACCTCTCTTCACACCAGTTAACCAATGAACAAGAGAGGGTCTTACAAAAAGGGCTCGGATTCGTCCCAACTCCCAGAACCGACAACTTACTTCAAACCCTTGAATTGCAAAAATTCTTCAGGAAAATAAGATTGCATGCCTTCTTTGATGGTAAACCACACAAACCCACCAATGATTCTGGGTTACATAACGCCACCACCTTTACCCCCTATAGTGGCTTGGTACCGAGTGAGGTGCTTACTTTTGAGCAAGCAGTTCTAAGAGATGTTAACAACTTATCTAATTTCTCTACACATAACAATATGTCTAGGGAAGAAAGAAACATTCTGGACACATTAGCCAACAACCCCTCTTTAACTATCAAACAAACCGACAAAGGTGGGTGCAACTGTAATAATGGACACTGTGGACTATGAGACAGAGTGTCAAAGACAACTTGACGACACAAGATACTACAAGGCTATCACACAGAATCCGACAGAACGCCTCACAATGTCCATTGTGAGTATGGTTGAGTCAGCGGAATGTGACGGCTGGTTAAGCAAAAAGGAGGCAGATTTCCTAGTGAAAAAGAACTCTAGGGTTCCGTATTTCTATACGTTGCCCAAAATACATAAAGGGGTAACTCCGGTCCCGGGTCGACCCATTGTTTCAGGCATTGACGCTGTGCTAGAACCTCTATCTAAGTTTTGCGATCATTTCCTACAGCCCCTGGTGAAGCAAATCCCTTCCTACATCCAGGACACAACAGATCTGCTACGTCTGTTGCAAGACTACGGCGAGGCCCAATCTATTGATTTCCTCATAACCCTAGATGTTGAGACCCTCTACACTAACATCCCCCAGAGGGCCTCCCTAGGTGTTATGGAGGCGGCACTCGAAAAAACTGAATTGACATCTGCAACGCCCATTACCTTCATCATGGATGTGCCGAAAAAGTCCTCACTGAGAACTACTTTGAATTCAAAGGCACCTATTACCATCAGATACAGGGAACTTGCATGGGGAGCCTGGTAGCCCCCAGTGTAGCATGCCTGTACATGGCCAGTTTTGAAGAGAGCCATATATCTTCATAGACAAATCCTTACCACAGGAATATTAAGCTATGGAAACGTTACATAGACGATATCCTAATCTTTTGATCAGGTAATGAAGACTCATACACAGAGTTCTTTGGGTGGATTAATAACATCAATCCATACCTGAATTTCACAATCACGGCCTCTAAAAGTCACATAGCATTCCTTGATTTAAAAATAAGTATCGAAGGGGGTTCTCTCAGTACCACTCTATTTAAGAAAAGCACAGACCGGAACAGTCTGCTACATTATGCCAGTCACCACCCGAAAGCCCTGCGATCCAACCTAGCGTTTGGGCAATTCCTAAGGATACGACGTAATTGCAGCACAATGGACAATTACAAAACTGAGTCTGCTATCCTATCTAGGAATCTAAGAGAAAGAGGGTACCCAACCAGAGATATCAAAAGAAGTATGAAGAGAGCACAGAACAATAACAGGGAGGGTCTGATAGAACCAAAAGAAAGGAATCCCCTGGCTGTCCAACCCATGACATGTGTGACAACCTTCACACCAGTGTCCAACCAGATAAGAAAAATCGTGAAACATCATTGGTCTATACTCAATACTGGTACTTTGAATATAGACCAACCAAGGTTTGCCTTTAAAAGGTCAAACAATATAAAAGATATCTTGATCCATACCAGACCGAAGAACACAAACGAATCACATTGCCAAGTAACACTATGGAATTTGCCACCCGTTACTGGACATTACCCATGCGGTGGCTGTGCGGCATGCCCTTTCACTAAGAAATACAAAAGTATTGCACTTTCTGAATCATTTAAGTGGGAAATGAGAGGCCACACGAACTGCAACAGCACGAACTGTATTTACTTGATTATATGCCCCTGTAACCTGTATTACATAGGCATGACGACACGCAATATAAAAACCCAAATATCTGAACACCGCAGCAATTTCAGGTGTAAGAAAAGCAACACTAAGATGTGTAAGCACTTCCTGGAAATGACTCACACCCCAGACTCCCTTTATTGGCTTATCCTAGAAGCAAGTCAACAGGTATCCAAGGAAGGGCTATTCTACAAAGAACAGCGTTGGATCCACAGATTATCTTCTGACAGCAATGGTCTAAACGAAGATATACCTTGGACCAGCCTTTAACAAATGTAATGAATCTCTACGGTCTCAAATCTGCACACTAACTTTCCCCGAAGAATAATAAGAGATAACACTTCTTAAAAGGCCCCCAAGAGGAACCTATTACCTGACTTACATTGTGCCTTAACAATAATAATCTAATGAACCCACCAGTTCAAGATGGCCGAAACAATGCTGTCCTCGACCCACAACACTATTCATAATGTAATCTCTGTGTGGCAATATTTGCTCGAATGGTCCATCACCAAGTCAAGTTTTCCACTTCTCGAATAGGGAAACGCTGGCGCCCAACATCGACCACCATAATTGTTATTGTTGGCCCTCAGGATAATTTGGGTGTAAATACGGGGTTTTCACTCCCGATTCCAGTCTATATAATATATTTAGTTTTGAGCCATGCTTTCATTAATTTTTCATGAACATGACACATGAGGTTACATGACACTTGGATTTAACTTGCTTGTACTATTCACCACATTAGACACTACAAAATGGCCCCCATCGTGGTGAACCAATCAGGTCCATGGCACATACTCCTTAAAGCCGGAACTTACCCCTCCCACTTCCTCCACCCGGTTCCAGCGGCGAAGGGTAGGTGCATACAGCGAAGCTCAGGCATTACCAAGTAAGTGGAATGTAGTTAGATATTGAGACTGTTTTATCCTCTTAAACAGGGTTAGACGCAGCTCGCTGTTTTGCAACAGTCTTAGCGGTAGTGTACCACCTTTAATATACTCCTAAGCTCCAACACGATGGCATACCCGGGTAAAATACTACGCGGCTGTAACGTTGGTAAGTATTGATTAGCTTGGCTATGCTAACCTTTCATCATACTCCAAAGCCATTATACAATGGTTGACCCGGTTGAAACGCCACGCTTTAGCAGCGTTTGAAACTACTAAAAGACTCGGCCAAACGCGGGTAATATTATTGACAACATGTTTGTTGCGAGATTGACAGCTTAATATACCGGAAACTGACGAGAAAATAATCTGGGTCGCACAGGACAGTTTATACAGCAGCACTGATCCAAAGAGCTTCCAGTGATAATAATTTACCGCTAACAAATTACATTTATTTACCGCTAACAGTTAAAGAATTACCGAGAGCAAACATGGCACAGCTACAGCAGTCACAACCGGCGAGGGGTTCCCTGCCCTCGATTGACACGACTTACAGCACATCTTTATAATTCTTGACAACAAGCATACATGCTTGACAACAAGCATTCATTCATATTGGGGCCCCAGAGTGGGTGTTAGTCATTCCTACAGTTTACTAAAGACTACAGTACTCTATTTTGATAACAAGTATGCCCTCATTTCGGGACCACAGAACGGATATTAGTCATCCAGTAATCCTATAGTGTACTAAAACTTTCTATACCAACGGTCACTCCAGTCCTATACCTCACTACCATAACCTCACATTTCAGGACAGTTTTAGAACAACGGGAACTGAATGTGAGTTTAGACTTACAATCTAGTCTTAATGTTCTCTAACACTTTACTATGTGGACACACTAGATTTTAGTAATGTCCTAAAGTATAACACTGTTGCTAGACACACCTTTGACATTAGATTGTAACCCTCACCAAGTCAATGTGTATATATACAGGTCACAAGGCACTAAGATTTTTCCCTATACATAGCCTTGTGGTGGAAGATCTCCCTGAAGCTTTACCCGCTGGACACTGTCTTTGTCTGATTGTTTTTAACATTAGGTGAGTTTTGTATAACTGCGAGTTATGAATACCAAATTGGTATTCTAATTTTATTCCAATGTTTTTATATATTCTCACATGCCACTCTCACTGAATTTCCACATATGAGAGTGCCTGATACACTTGTGCAATGGTGTTGTGACATGCCTGACTCTCACTGGCATGCAAAACGCACAAGTTTTACAGTCACTGATGCACCTGTTGTCAATCTGTTTGTGATATGCTCTCCCTCTTCATTCAAAAGGTACTGACAATGACAACTAGAAGAAGGGTAATATAGTATTGCTTTTATCTTCACCCACTAGTGTGGTAGCCATATGAGCATACATACACCACACTCTAGGGTATCAGTGTAGACAGTTGCTTGCACCATTAGATACTTGCTAATTAGTCATCTGGGTCCTGAGGAATCGCTAGTCAAACTTCACAGTAGCGAGAAACATGTTGACCGGACTATATAAAAAATTCTAGATGATAGCTGGAAACATTATTTTCCATCACTCTCCTCTAGAAAAATCGTTTTTTAACTAAAGCAGTGGCCCTTCTGAATAAAGTATTCCCAGTACCACTAGCTTTATTTTAACTCACTACACCATGTCTACCCTTTAGTTCTGGCCCCATACCCGCACTTCATCCATACGGCTGTTGGAAAAAGATCTCCGCCAAAGAGCCCCTCTATGAGGTGTTGCCCGTTGGGTATTGCACCGCCGACCCAACAAGGAGCAGGCCCAAATGATGAAGCATGACACCTGAAAGGGTGTGTGAGGGCATTACATCCAACAAAATGGATTCCCATGGTTACCTTCTGGTTACCCTGCCTTAAATCATCTGCATCATAAAATGTATCATTTTCTTTCCTCCTTTAGGAACAGCACGACAATTCTTTGTATAGACATATTATTTGGGCACGTCGTGACTGGACCTTCTACTCTGTTAGAGCAGTAATAGCCCATCACTCCTCCTCTTTGATACCAAATCCTTTGCACGGCTAACACCCGTAGGAGTTTCTCTTTTGGTGGGTAAGATTTGGTCTGTCCCCCACTCTTTCCCTCTGCCTAGCCCAAGTAAAGCCAGGCGTTGTTTCCTAAACTACATCCCCCACTCTGTCCCCCCACCACTCAACATGGAAGGGCAGGGACTAAGTTTTGGTGAGGATGAAGCTGCAGCTATCCACAGAACTCCCTCTATTTTAAACATGGAAAACAACATTGCAACGGGTAGCAACATAGCTGACTGGAAAACACTATCTGACCCCAAAAGGGAGTGGATAAGAGTCAGTTTGCACGGTGCGTTAATGGCAGAATATTTCAAAGCTAAAATTGCCCCAAACGGGTTGATTGTCAAGAATTTCCCTAGGATATTCTGGGAAGACGGTCAATTCAAGGTTGAATGGTCCCAGATATCCTTGAAGTGCACACATGATCTATGATGAAGAGGGTCCAATAGTGAAAGCAATTCTAGTGGGGACGAATGACAACCCCGCCAACGACGTGGCGGAAGAGGCGGGAGACGGGGACAATATCCACTACCCCATCCCCAAATACTTTTTCCTGGACACCCACTGTGGCAGTACCCTCAATTTCCCATGCCATACCACAATTTGGACCACAGTACCCTCCTCAATTTGCCCCCCATGGAAACCGGCCTTTTTTAGACAGAGGTTGGGGCAGAGGGCGAGGGCGAAAGAGAGGGAACGCAACCGACAAACGGGTGCAATGGGAGGACACGACACCCCAAGGGATGGACACAGGGAGCAAAACGAGCAAAAAATGAGGCTTGTAGTCAACCTCTCTTCACACCAGTTAACCAATGAACAAGAGAGGGTCTTACAAAAAGGGCTCGGATTCGTCCCAACTCCCAGAACCGACAACTTTCTTCAAACCGTTGAATTGCAAAAATTCTTCAGGAAAATAAGATTGCATGCCTTCTTTGATGGTAAACCACACGAACCCACCAATGATTCTGGGTTACATAACGCCTCCACCTTTACCCCCATAGTGGCTTGGTACCGAGTGAGGTGCTTACTTTTGAGCAGGCATTTCTAAGAGATATTAACAACTTATCTAATTTCTCTACACATAACAATATGTCTAGGGAAGAAAGAAACATTCTGGACAAATTAGCCAACAACCCCTCTTTAACTATCAAACAAGCCGACAAAGGGGGTGCAACTGTAATAATGGACAATGTGGACTATGAGACAGAGTGTCAAATACAACTTGACGACACAAGATACTACAAGGCTATCACACAGAATCCGACAGAACGCCTCACAATGTCCATTGTGAGTATGGTTGAGTCAGAAGAATGTGACGGCTGATTTAGCAAAAAGGAGGCAGATTTCCTAGTGAAAAAGAACCCTAGGGTTCCGTATTTCTATACGTTGCCCAAAATACATAAAGGGGTTACTCCGGTCCCGGGTCGACCCATTGTTTCAGGCATTGACTCTGTGCTAGAACCTCTATCTAAGTTTTGCGACCATTTCCTACAGCCCCTGGTGAAGCAAATCGCTTCCTACATCCAGGACACAACAGATCTGCTACGTCTGTTGCAAGACTACGGCGAGGCCCAATCTATTGATTTCCTCATAACCCTAGACATTGAGGCCCTCTACACTAACATCCCCCAGAGGGCCTCCCTAGGTGTTATGGAGGCGGCACTCGAAAAAACTGAATGGACATATGCAACGCCCATTACCTTCATCATGGAATGTGCGGAAAAAGTCCTCACTGAGAACTACTTTGAATTCAAAGGCACCTATTACCATCAGATACAGGGAACTTGCATGGGGAGCACGGTAGCCCCCAGTGTAGCATGTCTGTACATGGCCAGTTTTGAAGAGAGCCATATATCTTCATTGACAAATCCTTACCACAGGAATATTAAGCTATGGAAACGTTACCTAGACGATATCCTGATCTTTTGGTCAGGTAATGAAGACTCATACACAGAGTTCTTTGGGTGGATTAATAACATCAATCCATACCTGAATTTCACAATCACGGCCTCTAAAAGTCACATAGCATTCCTTGGTTTAAAAATAAGTATCGAAGGGGGATCTCTCAGTACCACTCTATTTAAGAAAAGCACAGACCAGAACAGTCTGCTACATTATGCCAGTCACCACCCAAAAGCTCTGCGATCCAACCTACCGTTTGGGCAATTCCTAAGGATACGACGTAATTGCAGCACAATGGACAATTACAAAACTGAGTCTGCTATCCTATCTAGGAATCTTAGAGAAAGAGGGTACCCAACCAGAGATATCAAAAGAAGTATGAAGAGAGCACAGAACAATAACAGGGAGGGTCTGATAGAACTAAAAGAAAGGAATTCCCTGGCTGTCCAACCCATGACATGTGTGACAACCTTCACACCAGTGTCCAACCAGATAAGAAAAATCGTGAAACATCAATGGTCTATACTCGATACCGGTACTTTGAATATAGACCAACCAAGGTTTGCCTTTAAAAGGTAAAAAAATATAAAAGATATCTTGATCCATACCAGACCCAAGAACACAAACGAATCAAATCGCCAAGTAACACTTTGGAATTTGCCACCCGTTACTGGACATTACCCATGCGGTGGCTGTGCAGCATGCCTTTTCACTAAGAAATAAAAAAGTATTGCCCTTTCTGAATCATTTAAGTGGGAAATGAGAGGCCACACGAACTGCAACAGCACAAACTGTATTTACTAAGCATGGGCGAATTTTGCGAATCTGGCGTTCGCGAATTTTGCGAATTTGCGAACTCACGAATTTGCGGATTTTTTTTTGTGTTCGCAAGGATTTCTGCCAGTTCGCAAGGATTTCTGCCAGTTCGCGAGGGTTTTGTACCAGTTCGCAACTGTGAACTTACATGTCGACTCGCAACGGTCACGATTATGTTGTTTCTACGTCTGGTTCATCATCACAGGTTCCCAGAACACTCTGTTTCACCCCTGCCACCCTCTGTTTCACCCATGCCATCCTCTGGTGCATCAATGCCACCCTCTGGTTCATCATCACTGTAGATTATGGGGGAGGGAAAGCAAGCACACCTGCCTGCTTCAACTGACATGAATTAATTTGGGGTTGATTTATTAATGTGTCACTGTTTTAAAATTCCAGTCTGGCACCTGCTTCCTTATCTGTAATTTGCTTTCTGTTGCAGTGCAATTTTTTTTCCAGGACCTTTGTGGCCTACTTGTAGCTATTCTATGAGCCTGCTGTGAGGGTCAGAGCAGGGTCATATAATTGTTGCAACTAGCAACTGAACTCTGGAGGGGCCCTTGTCAGGAAGCACTACAGGGAATGGTTACTAATGATGAGTTTGAACTTTTGAACCTGCTGAATGCTTTTTTTGTGTTCGCAAGGATTTCTGCCAGTTCGCGAGGGTTTTTTACCAGTTCGCAATTGCGAACTTACACCGCACGCAGCAAAATTGTATCACCAAGAAAAAAAATCCGCTGCATGCGAATTTGCGGATTTTGCGGGAAATTCGCGGATCTCGCGGATTGCGAATTTACCAAAAATCTGCAAAATCCGCGAGCGTAACGGATTTTCCGCCCATGCTTAGTATTTACTTGATCATATGCCCCTGTAACCTGTATTACATAGGCATGACGACACGCAATATAAAAACAAGCACTGGCGTTGCCAATAGGTCTCGCAGTAGGAAAGTTTGAGCTATTGGTTTTCTAAATGACATTTTATTTTTTTGTTTTGTGATTTACAATGCCCATACTTTTAACTTTTCGCATTAGGAAAGTTTGAGCAATTGGTATTGTAAATGGCACATTTTTAATTTATGTGTTGGTTTTGAAAATAGCAAAATTAATAGCTTTGTCAGTTACAATGTCAATAGTTTTAACTTTCGCAAATGTGACACCTATAGCATTTGTAATGCAATGTGTGTTGTATTTACGTGACTTAGATGTATTGATATTACAAATAACAATGGCTTTTAATTTTGTAAATAATTAATACTTAAATAAAAGTTATTGTAATTTATAATGGCAATAGCTTAAACGTTTGTAAATACATTTTGTGAAGATTATGTTCAGTGTATTTTATTGTGATGAAAATCCAAGAACATTGCATTTGCACCTACACACACATATGTGTTGTAGCACTGAGTGGTGTGAGGGTGTGAGGGTGAGGGGGTGTGAGGGTGAGGGTGAGTGGGTGTGTGAGTGTGTGAGGGTTAGTGAGGGGTGTGAGGGTGAGAGTGTGTGAGGGTGAGGGTGTGAGGCTGAGTGAGGGTGAGATGGTTGTGAGGGGAGGTGAGGATGATGGGGTGAGTGAGGGTGTGAGGGTGAGTGGGTGTGAGGGTGGGTGAGGGTGGGTGAGGGTGTGACCAGTTAGATATGGTTGGTATATGTTAAACATAATGAGGATAAGAAATGGACCATAGAGCGTGAGATATATATGTTTACGGTATTTGCAAATAGAGGAAAGCGTTCCCACCCCTGCAAGAAATACTGGCAGGATAATGAGCAAGTAAGGGAAAATTAGATTTAGGAACAGCCATACGAGATGTGCCTAGGTTCCCAGACGATCGGTCAGGCGATGGAGCCGAGATTGGGCTCCAGTCGCCTCCTTCAAAGACTTCAACTCAGCTTCCATATAAGGTAGCACAGGATAGACGATGTCGGTGATGCAACGTGCGCCCCCCCCCCCCCCCCCTTCGGTATGCATTTGGAGCGGGGGAACCAGGCTTGTTCCACCATGTTTGGCTCGGCACCCAGTGATTAGGAGCAAATCACGTAATCACCCCGTCCCCGTTTTTGTTTTTTCAGCGGACCGCAGCACCGTGTGGAAGTCAGGCATGTTTGAATGAATGGTCGAAGTAGCACTGACAACAATTTAGAGGAAGAACCTTATATTGTAAAAGCATCAGCACTGAGAGGTCCAGCCCTTTGCTTTAAAAAAACAGAAGTAGCACCTGACGTTTTACCCATGCTTCTCTCGCGAAACATGTGAAAGAAAATATTTTTAGCACGTCAATGGGAAGTTTGTGGTATTTAATTCACAGCGCTTCATGTTGGCTTCTAAGCACTCGACGGTGTGGAGATATCGAGAGTTATGGCACAGCCTTCATTCCGCTCGGACTATATCAACTCTATACCTCGGCCATGACCTTCGACTTGTTTATCATCGGGCTATACGCTCAGAAGTGGCAGATAACATCATAGCCCTCTACAAAGCACCCATAGTAAAGAGACATCAATATAAACTTGCCTCTGGTTTATTACACCTCTGTAGTTGTATCGTGCTGGAGGACGCTGGGATCAAAACTGTTTTTAGTTTGATTGGATTGAACAGAGGAGAATGTGCTGCACATGTTGCGTCGTAATTGAAACCCACATCAAACTATATTTGAATCAACAGGTTTAAGAAAGCTGATTTTTATGTTAAACAGTCCTGAGAAGAATAGCAAGCACTCTTTTCTCACATCCTCCCACGGTAACATTAATTGATGCTTGTTATGGGGATTTTTTCCCACGTGAGAAGCACATTTCCTCATAGTCTCGTGCTGTTGCCGTTTTCCTCTACTCATCAGACTCGCAACGAGCTACGTTTATTTGCTCCGTAAGGTGCAGTCTCACGGCCACCAGAAGATGTCGCTGTGGTCATGGCATGGAGGAGACGAGTGCAGGGAAATGAAACCCGCAAGATGTAAACCACAAGAGACCATGTTGTTTGGGATGGTCATGAGCTGAGTGCAGGGAAATGAAACCCGCAAGATGTAAACCACAAGAGACCCTGTTGTTTGGGATGGTCACGAGCTGAGTGCAGGGAAATGAAACCCGCAAGATGTAAACCACAAGAGACCCTGTTGTTTGGGATGGTCACGAGCTGAGTGCAGGGAAATGAAACCCGCAAGATGTAAACCACAAGAGACCCAGTTGTTTGGGATGGTCACGAGCTGAGTGCAGGGAAATGAAACCCGCAAGATGTAAACCACAAGAGACCCTGTTGTTTGGGATGGTCACGAGCTGTGGTTGGACTTGAACATGCAGCAAGCAAGAGCATGTTAGAGAGCATATTGCTTATAATGCAAATACCGCTTTTAATAATGCAAACCGTTACTCGGTGAACCTCATGTAGGATTACCACCTTCTTAGAACAAAATGTGTTTACCTTTTGATGTCAAGTAACGCATAATAAGAACTGTTATGTAGAAAAAAATCGAACAAGGAACAAGAGCGGCAGGGAAACTGAAAGTACGGCTGGCCACCGGCCAGCCATGAATAATTAGGGGAGGAGAAGCCGCAGATCACACGCTGGGAGAAGCCCTTTGATGTGGTGGCGGCCGTGAAAAAATGCAATTAGGAGGGAGGGAGGCTGATGCGCGTGCTTGTTTGGTCACGTGATTCATGTGAACTCGAAGAAAACCGCACGAAAAAACCCGTGGTTTCACGAGTACTTTGAGCACTTGAATTCTCGCCATTTCCCATTCCTTCGGAATGAAAAAGGCGAGACCTAACCAGAATATCTGAACACCGCAGCAATTTCAGGTGTAAGAAAAGCAACACCAAGATGTGTAAGCACTTCCTGGAAATGAATCACACCCCAGACTCCCTTCATTGGCTTATCCAAGAAGCAAGTCAACAGGTATCCAAGGAAGGGCTATTCTACAAACAACAGCGTTGGATCCACAGATTATCTTCTGATAGCAATGGTCTAAACGAAGATATACCTTGGACCAGCCTTTAACAAATGTAATGAATCTCTACGGTCTCAAATCTGCACACTAACTTTCCCCGAAGAATAATAAGAGATAACACTTCTTAAAAGGCCCCCAAGAGGAACCTATTACCTGACTTACATTGTGCCTTAACAATATTAATCTAATGAACCCACCAGTTCAAGATGGCCGAAACAATGCTGTCCTCGACCCACAACACTATTCATAATGTAATCTCTGTGTGGCAATATTTACTCGAATGGTCCATCACCAAGTCAAGTTTTCCACTTCTCGAATAGGGAAACGCTGGCGCCCAACATCGACCACCATAATTGTTATTGTTGGCCCTCAGGATAATTTGGGTGTAAATACGGGGTTTTCACTCCCGATTCCAGTCTATATAATATATTTAGTTTTGAGCCATGCTTTCATTAATTTTTCATGAACATGACACATGAGGTTACATGACACTTGGATTTAACTTGCTTGCACTATTCACCACATTAGACACTACAAAATGGCCCCCATCGTGGTGAACCAATCAGGTCCATGGCACATACTACTTAAAACCGGAACTTACCCCTCCCACTTCCTCCACCCGGTTCCAGCGGCGAAGGGTAGGTGCATACAGCGAAGCTCAGGCATTACCAAGTAAGTGGAATATAGTTAGATAATGAAACTGTTTTATCCGCTTAAACAGGGTTAGACTCAGCACGCTGTTTTGCAACAGTCTTAGCGGCAGTGTACCACCTTTAATATACTCCTATGCCCCAACACGATGGCATACCCGGTAAAATACTACGCGGCTGTAACATTGGTAACTATTGATTAGCTTGGCTATGCTAACCTTTCATCATACTCCAAAGCCATTATACGATGGTTGACCCGGTTGAAACGCCACGCTTTAGCAGCGTTTGAAAATAGTAAAAGACTCAGCCAAACGCGGGTAATATTATTCACAACATATTTGTTGCGATATTGACAGCTTAATATACGGGAAACTGACAAGAAATTAATCTGGGTCGCACAGCACAGTTTATACAGCAGCACTGATCCAAAGAGCTTCCAGTGATAATAATTTACCGCTAACAAATGAAATTGATTTACCGCTAACAGTTAAAGAATTACCGAGTGCAAACATGGCACAGCTACAGCAGTCACAACCGGCGAGGGGTTCCCTGCCCTCGATTGACACGACTTACAGCACATCTTTATAATTCTTGACAACAAGCATACATGCTTGACAACAAGCATGCATTCATATCGGGGCCCCAGAGTGGGTGTTAGTCATTCCTACAGTTTACAAAGGACTACAGTACTCTATTTTGATAACAAGTATGCCCTCATTTCAGGACCACAGAACGATATTAGTCATCCAGTAATCCTATAGTGTACTAAAACTTTCTATACCAACGGTGACTCCAGTCCTATACCTCACTACCATAACCTCACATTTCTGGACAGTTTTAGAACAACGGGAACTGAATGTGAGTTTAGACTTACAATCTAGTCTTAATGTTCTCTACACTGTACTATGTGGACACACTAGATTTTAGTAATGTCCTAAAGTATAACACTGTTGCTAGACACACCTTTGACATTAGATTGTAACCACCACCAAGTCACTAAGATTTTTCTCTATACATAGCCTTGTGGTGGAAGATCTCCCTGAAGCTTTACTCGCTGGACACTGTCGTTGTCTGATTGTTTATAACATTAGGTGAGTTTTGAATAACTGCGAGTTATGAATACCAAATTGGTATTCTAATTTTATTCCAATGTTTTATATATTCTCACATGCCACTCTCACTGAATTTCCACATCTGAGAGTGCCTGATACACTTGTGCAATGGTGTTGTGACACACCTGACTCTCACTGGCATGCAAAACGCACAAGTTTTACAGTCACTGATGCACCTGTTGTCAATCTGTTTGTGATATGCTCTCCCTCTTCATTCAACAGGTACTGACAATCACAACTAGAAGAAGGGTAATATAGTATTGCTTTTATCTTCACCCACTAGTGTGGTAGCCATATGAGCATACATACACCACACTCTAGGGTATCAGTGTAGACAGTTGCTTGCACCATTAGATACTTGCTAATTAGTCATCTGGGTCCTGAAGAATCGCTAGTCAAACTTCACAGTAGCGAGAAACATGTTGACCGGACTATATAAAAAATTCTAGATGATAGCTGGAAACATTATTTTCCATCACTCTCCTCTAGAAAAATCGTTTTTTAACTAAAGCAGTGGCCCTTCTGAATAAAGTATTCCCGGTACCACTAGCTTTATTTTAACTCACTACACCATGTCTACCCTTTAGTTCTGGCCCCATACCCGCACTTCATCCATACGGCTGTTGGAAAAAGATCTCCACCAAAGAGCCCCTCTATGAGGTGTTGCCCGTTGGGTATTGCACCGCCGACCCAACAAGGAGCAGGCCCAAATGATGAAGCATGACACCTGAAAGGGTGTGTGAGGGCATTACATCCAACAAAATGGATTCCCATGGTTACCTTCTGGTTACCCTGCCTTAAATCATCTGCATCATAAAATGTATCATTTTCTTTCCTCCTTTAGGAACAGCACGACAATTCTTTGTATAGACATATTATTAGGGCACGTCGTGACTGGACCTTCTACTCTGTTAGAGCAATAATAGCCCATCACTCCTCCTCTTTGATACCAAAAAATTGTTAGAATTATATCTTGATTCTTAAAAAAAAAAAAAATTATAATTATAAAAGTATGTTTGTTGTACATTGTCTTTGTCCTTGCCTGTCCAGATCTCACAGGTTTCGTGGACACCAGATCATGATGTTAGTATAAACTGGTGTGAGCTTTATCACAGCATGAACCACTATATACAATTGATGAGTGCTAAGCTTGAGTTATATTTTACAGAAATGGTAAGTGTGTCCCATGCTTCATGAATGCCTCATGATCTGCATGACTACTATTTGTGAAGTTATACATAAAAGAAGGATGAGCTCACTCTTGCTTTTATGGTGATTATTCAGTGTCTCCAAAACTGAAATCAAGATAAGATTCCTTCTACAAATTGGGCAAGTAAACACTTTATATGCATGAAATCGTTGTTGCATGCTGTTTGTCCCTTTGAAACAGAGAAGTAGACTTGATGATGAAAGCCCTGGACCTCAAAAGGCAATTATTTTGCGGGCTGAAACATGGCGACAGACTAGTAGAGTAATAGTGCCATTATATCCCCACCTTACACCCACATCGGTTTTCAAACATACCTGGACAATCAATTTAAAGGAAAATCTTGGTTGTTCAAGGTATTTTTATTCTTCTGGCTGGACTCATATCTAAAGTGTTCTCTAAAATATACGGTCAAGCCCTTCCGGGGTTTTAGTTATAAGGATGAGACTTGTTGATGAAGCATGCCACTAATAGAGTGGGTGACAGTCTGACTAAAGAAGCCACACGTTTTTCAAGAAAGTCGGATGATAATCATAAGACGTTATCCTTAAAGGTACCTCTGGCTATAGGATACCCTTTAATGTTAAAGACGCTAAATTACACATAAAATACTGTTGTTGCAAGAAAATAATCTAGATGCAAACTCCAAAAGAAATGACTTTATCAATGTTGTTTGAAGTTTTTTCCGTACTATTTGGTCAGTGGATGCCGAAATGTTCAAGCTTCTCAATGTTTTTGCATGCTCCTGTTTCTGAAGGTTTAAAATATAGTTAAATATTGTTTGGCATCACTAGGGTTTCAACAAACCAAACACATTTCATAAATACAGTTGCCCCACCCTATATCTTGCTCAAGGCCTGACAAATCCAGGAGAAGTCACTGATGGATCACAAAACTCTGAATATCTTTTTAAATGTGCAATTGGGATGACATTATTCTACATAATATGTGCAGATTTTTAGTCCCAAGCATCCCAAACAAAGCACCCATTATTCTAGGTAGATTGTGTGTGTTCACCAAGTGTGTTTTTCTTTGGAATCTGGGTAGACAAATATCAAACCTGGACAGCTGTCAATAAAATCATGCCTTACAAAGTAACATGTGAAAATAACCGATTTGCATAGACTGAAACTAATAAGACTTTCACTGTCTGTGACAAAATACTTCAAACTCCTGGCCTTCAAACAATCCTTTATGCGAAGAACGAGCTATTGATTCACCAAAATATCCTTCCTCCTTTGAAACTGCTTTCCTTTTCCTGAAAGGAATTTCAGCAGTTGCATTGTGTAGGAAATTGGGTTTTTGATTAAGGGGTGTGAAAGCCCTTCTCAATCAACAACCACAATCCCTGTCAATGTGAACCACAAAAGTCACTAAATGCCCTGTGCGTAATCATCTGGTAGCTTGGTTCGAAAGCAGTTAGGCTGAACTTAGAGGCAATGTGTAAAGTATTTATGCAACATACAAACAGTAATAAAGTGCAAACACAACACAAGAAAAATCCCACACCAATTTAGGAAAAATAAATAAATAAATAATTTGATACTAGAACACACAAAATCCCACCAGCAGAACTGGAGTTATGAACTGTTAAGGTATTTAGTGAAAACTAGCACCCAAAAGATCAAAGCAGCAACCACAGGCCTCTAAAAACGGGGCATAGTCAAAAGGTTAAACATTGTTTACCCCAAATCCGGAACACTGCATGCAATTACAAAGCGGTTGTTACAACGACCGCTTTGTTACAATGCATGCAATTACTCCGCAAGTCGGAACAATGACTTGCTCCAGGTGTCAGAAGTTGTTGGACTTGAAATCCAACACCTTCCCTACTGTTGCACAGACTGGAGTTGGAATAGTAAATTATGCTATTCTAGCATCCAGCGCCCCCTCCCCCTGGAGCAAGTCATTGTTCTGACTCGCGGAGTAATGGCATGCGTTGTTACAATGCAGTTGTTGTAATGATCATGTTGTAATTGCATGCAGAACCAAAACATGCATGGTGAGGTGCCATATTCAGTCAAAGGTTATGTCCGACCACAAAGGAGTGTGGCTCAAGTACAGAGAATGGATTGGGCCCAATCTCAGTTTACCTTCAGACTTAGAAATTTGAAGAGAAACCTGCTGAGAAGGTAGGGTTCAGTGGGCAAGGCGGACATCGGTGTCCGAGGAGGATGCGTCGTTGAAGAGCCAATGAACAAAGTCGCAGTGAAGATTTCTACGTTAGGACTTTGTCACTTTTTTGGAAGTCCAGAATCTCCAGCAGGAATGAAGCTGCATGGTGTAGTCGACGAGGGCTCCACGAGGTTGGATACCCCTTCTGAGAATATCCACTGAACAGGATTTGCTGCTGTGCAAAAGAGCATAGCGGGAACTACCACAAAGCCAGGCTGACCAGCATACCACCCTGGGCAGATCAGAAGGCAGGTAGGTCCCAGTCTCCTGTCAGTTCTCAGGACACATTTTGGTAAAAAATATTATAAGTCCCAAGTTTCAGGTTTTGGCTATTTGGACACCTTTAGCACCACTTTCAAGGGTCCATGAGTGGTTTGGGCAACACTTGGAGGGTAGAACTCACTTGAAGGGGTTCAGTTGTGGGTTCAAGGTTGTTGGAGCGTGTTTGGTTCCTGTAGCTCAGAACAGGAGGCCAGCCAATGAGCCGTTGGAGTTAACTCTGGTAGGGCTGGGTTCAAGCAGCAAGGCAGGCCTCAAACAGCAGGGAGTCCTCTGAGGGTACAAGACAGGCTTCAAGAAGCAGGACAGTCCTCTGTTAGCAGCAGAGCAGTTCTCTGAAGTACAAAGCAGGCCACAAGGAGCTGGGCAGTCATCTGACATACAATGCAATCCTCCTGAATTTCCTCTGCAAGTCCAGGAGTGAACTGAAGAGTTGGTCTAACAGTAATACTTTCTGCTAGCCTTTGAAGTGGGAAAAGCTTCTTGGCCTTCCAATATCAGATTCTGGAAATTTTCTTCTTTCCCCACCTCAGCCTCCAGGAGGTCTAGGGTGACAAAAGGTTGGTGTCTCTCCCCCTCCCATTCTGGCAGGATGGCCTCTCCTGCCTTCACCTAGTCACTCTGTGTCTCATTGTCTGGTAGGAATACACAAAGGCCAGCTGCTGCTCTAATCACAGTCATGTGACCAAGGACACAGCCTGACGGCACAAGATTCCCAGGACAAGAAAATGGAAACTTTCTAAAGTTGGCATTTTCTGAATTGTGACTTAAAGTCCAACGTTACCATTAAAGAGTATTTTAAATTACAATTAATGTGAGACTAACAATGTTTTTTTGACCTGTTGACAATCAGAAGTTAGCACTTATAAAATACAATAAGGTAACCCAATGTTACCTTATGGGAGAGGTAGTGAAAGAGCTAGATTATATCAGGATTAAGCATTGCTCTGTTTTGTGTTTCAGACAGATTGCATGTAAATTAGCACCCAGATTTTGTTGCAACTGAAAACACATGGCACATGAAACATGAAATGATGCCTAGTCAAATGCTTTTTAAAAGTGGCACTTTTGGTGCATTCATAGTGAAAGACATAAAATGAGGCCTGGTCCAAATGCTTTCAGTCTGAAATGCTTTCATTTAAAACCATGCTTAAATAATTAATCATGGATGTTTAATGATTGTAATTCTTAGGATGGGCATGGACGATTGGAGCCCGACTCCTGAAAGAATAACACATTAGTTAATGTCGTAGGCTAAGCATCTCTGTTTAGAGTAATATTTTGCACATTTGCACTGTTTATGTAATGATTGTATCTATTTATTCATGAAATTTATAAACTGATTTTAAATTGGTTTTATTCTTAAAAGTTTATACATGTACTTTTATATATGGAACATGCTTTTATGACAATTGTCGAATAAAGCTGACTTAACTTGACTTGAGTGTATATTAGATTTAACCTCAGTATAGAATGTACATTTAATTTAGAAAATGTTTTTTTACTTTTAATGTAGCACATAATTGTGCTGAATTAACATGCGTTTTTGCAGTGTAGAAAAACTTGTGATTTCAGTGGCCTCTTTAGTTTTGAAGATAACATGGAATGTGTGTTCTCACCTCCTAGCTCCTTTCCCCTTGCAATCTACACTCCCTGTTCCTGTCTCAAGAGACTTTGGCTTTGTTGCATATTTAGACAATACATATTCAGTTCATAACACATCTATAATGTGTATCAATTAATCGACCATGTACCAACTCTAGAGGTGGGGCAAAAGCATTTTGCATAAAAAGCTATCTAAAACATTAGAGCATGTTGCTATGAGTATGTATTAACTGTGTGTGCTTTGATAATTTGCACTGGTGCATGTTTATGCTATGTTGTACATTGCACATTTTTGCATGTTGTGCACAAATGATAGAAAAGTTGCTTCAAATAAAATAAAATGGATGCCTAAGAATCCAGCATGGCTGAGAAGTGTTAGCAGTGTGCTGAATGAGAGATGCATGCTCAGACAAAAGATTGTGCCAGCTGCATGAACTGCCAAGTGCTTCAAGTGAGGACATATGGGTCAAGGCCATAGTGAACTGTATACTCCTGTCATCGTGCCAATGTACCAGTGTTTGTGGGAGAGTGTCATTACTGCGTGCGATGTGAAAGTGAGAAGGAAATGGACTCATACATTTTTCAATCTAAATGTTAAAACATTTGTATAATTATTAATGGTGAAACATATGACTGTATCAAGCCTTAGAACTGGTATGGGTTGGATTTGCAATGAGAACAGGATGGTGAGACCCTCATGTCATCTATGACCGATCACAGTGGAAGTTTCTACTGAAACTGCAATATTATTAGTATAAAAAATGTTCACGTTACCGTTGCTAACCAGTGTTAAAGTGATCGTGCCCTCTCCCTAAAACATGGTAGAATTGGCCTACACCTCACTGGCACGTTTAAATTACTTATAAACTCTTGGTAAATGGTACTACCTGTATAATAAATTAGATTAGTGGACCTGAAATACTAATTTTGCCACCCACTAAGTAGCCCTTTAAAACATACCTCAGGCCTGGCACTGCAGCTTATAGTGCAATTTAGACTGCTAGTTCAGCCTGGCAAAGTAATCCGTTTTCCATTCCCAAACCTTACTTTTAATGTGTATGGTAGGCTCTAAAAAGCTCTCATGACAGGGTGCATGGTATTTAGAGAGTTGGACATGTACTTTTAAGTTTTACATGTCCTGGTAAAGAAAAACTCGTATTGTTTTTTCCACTATTGTAAATTCTACCTCTCCCACAGGCTTTGAGTTGTCCTATTACATTTACTAGGTGCTAACTTTGGATTGGGAGCATGTAGAACAATAAACCTTGGTCTCTTCTGAATTATAATGTAAAATACTCTTTAATGCTAACAATGGAATTTAAGTTAAATTATAAAAATGGCACTTTTAGAAAGGTTGGAATGTTTGTGCCCAAATTCACTGTACCTTTCTACCAGTAACATGGGTCACATAATCCTGCTGTTTTGGGTTCTGTATTTCTGCCAGATTGTCAAGCAAAGGGGACTAGCAGTGGACAGAATGACTGGGGTGAAACTGTACCCCCACCACTTACAGTTCAAAGGACTTTGCCTCCTGCATACACAAAGTAACCTGACACTAGAACAGTCCTTGACTTTGTCACCGGAGACACTTTGGATCCAATTTCAGGAAGGAGAGACAAAAGAAGGACTTCCCTACTGCCTGAGAAAGTTAGACTGGACCTGCTCCTTGAAACCAGGACCACCAGAGTGACTCTGAGGTCTAGCTGGCTGGCCTTCTGGGTGAACTACAGTGATGCAACAAACTCCAGAGAGAGATGGTTTTGAATCCTAATAAGATCGGCTTATGCCATATGTGCTTCAAAGTGCAGGTTGTTGCCACTACCTTTTTACACCTTCTCCAAGAAAGACCATCACTGCTTTGGTAAGATTTTATTAAAATCCTGTCCTTTCCCATATATTCCTTGGGGATGAATGCCCCACACTCTGTAAAGTAGCACAGATATTGTATTCCGTTTTGATCAATCCATCTCACCCAATGTGCTTTAAAATTCTGCACTTTACATCACTTCCCTCTAAAGATCTTCGGTGAATGACTCCTCGATAACTTTGTTTACAATCCTACCAAGCCATTTACCTTTTTTTAAATGGAAATTTTGAGGCAGCCCTGAAAAAAAAACATGCTCCCCACAGTAGGTCGAGATCCTCTGCAGAGCCTATTCAAGCTATCCACTATGTCCAAAATTTCGAGGGAATAGATAGTGTCAGCATGGAGGGGGTGTCTTCATCTGATTCTGCTAGTACTGTGAGCTAGTCGGTTAACTCACCTTATGCTAACCCATGCAAGGGGTGGAAGCAAGGTTAAGAGGTAGCAAGAGATGCTCGTGCTTCAGGGTTAGCAGTGAATTGCTAAAATAGCTGATATTCCCACAATATTAGAAACTTAATGGGTGTTAGGTCCTTAAGTTGGCTTCTAGACAAGCTTATCTTGACATCAAGCAACATCCCTTTAGCTCAAAGCAAAATATGATTTGGGATTGTTGTTTTTTTTGTTCTACATAATGAAATAGAATCTGAAACGGTATCAGCACCTAGACATTTAGGGAGACTGAGAGGCAGGGAGCAGACCTTCATATGAGCACAGAAGGTAGAGTGGAGGAGGACGGGAGTTGGAAGAGGGCGAAGAGAGGAGATAATAAAGAGGCGGAAATACCGAAGGTGGATCACTTCGAGAGGTATTAAACAGATCAAGGGCCCATCAGGGTTCACGCATAAACGGGATTATTCAGAGAAGTACCTTCATATTAAGAAGTTTTTAAGTTTCAGCAAAAAGTCATGAGCGGTTGTTGGGCCCAAAGACTAATAGAACGTTTGAGTCAGCAATGAATGTACAAGTAATTGCATTCTCCTTTGTGAATAGACAAGGGAAGGCTGTCTTCACTCAGACTTTCCAGGTCATAAACTATTTTTGCTTCATAAAAAATTAAATACACATCCAAGACTGACACTTTGTATTTTGTCCTTAGGTAGAATATGGCAAAGGTCTCACATTGGCAAATATCCAAATAGAAATTAAAAAAGCATATTAGTGCTGTCCATTTGCCCTTAACTATTGTTTCCCCATCATTAAGATTTTGCTTACCTTCTGGGCAATAATGTCCCGCACTGCATCTTCCAGAGGGGGAATCAGCTCCTCCTACACAGTACCAACCAGAGGGACATGGGTAGCACTCGGTCTCCACTGCCAGCATTGTGCGGTCGCTCCAGGTTCCAGGGGGGCACCGGTACTGCTTGGGTTGCTTTGTGCCAGGGGGACAGTAATGCCCGGATGGGCATGGGACAGGTGGTCTCTGCTTCCCTCCTGTCCCTGCATGTAAAACAAATGGGAAACCAATGAATAGGAGAGGAAGGCACTAAAAAATTAAAGGAAAGCAAATAATTTACTTATTCTGTCTTGAAATAAAGTAGTAACAACTGATGGGACTCAATTCATCTTGAAGCATTGGGGAAAGGTAGTTCAAGGCCGGTATATCCATTCAGATAATTAGAAATAGGGAGACCACCTCACTTGAGTTGAACTCGGACAGTGCCTCCAGTCCTAAATGTTTCACCAAAAAAGTAAAGATTTTTTAGGTGTTAGTCGAATTAGTTAGCATAACAAAACCACACTACCCTTAATGCATTAGGGTATCCCACAGGTCATTATGGGCACTGGTTCCAGTCCTGAACGTTTGTTCAGGACTGGAACCAGTGTCCTTAATGACCTGGGGGAGGTGGTCACTCTATCAAGAATAAGGTCGGTGTGCCCATGGGATGGGGGCACACTGTATTAGTGTATATCTCTGAAAGCCGAAGGTGTGGCAGAGCCTAGCAGACGTTAAGAGACTATTGTGAAATTTCTCCAAAGTCCAACAAACCAGTCCACCACGGCTGGAGAAAATGTGATGCAGTGGGTGGATCTAATTGGTAATACTTGATTGAGTAAATCTGGAAACCTAGATCTTTGGCTGGGTTTCCAACCATATAGTCGCTTTTAGGAATTCACAAACTTTCCCAGAATTGCATTCAGATATCTATGATTTTTTCCCATTTACATTTGCAAGTCCCCTTACCCTTATGGGTCGGGTTTCTTAAAACTCGCCCAAAACGTTTCCAAACTTTTCAGGGAAATGACTGTTAATTTGTTTGCTATTTGAGTTCGATCTGTGCCACAGTAAATATTGAAAACAAACTACAACTTGTTCTCCTTGTACTTTGGCCCTGTTCATGGACGCTGCAGGCAAGAACGAAAAACTTTTCTTTCTAACTAAATCGCTGATAGTTACAATTCCTTTAAATTAGGCAGCTACCCATAACTTGACAAAAAAATGTAATTGCTATTCTAGAAAGATTTTGCTGTTAATTTCTGGTGATGTTGGAAATTTAAAAAAAACAATCAAAATAGAAATTGATTTTGTTCTCAGGAAATTAGGTCGGAGGTGACCCAAAGTGACTAATCCCTCTAATAAACAAGTTACTCAAAACAGATTTTATAATGTCACTACTAATTAAGAATGTTTTTTATGCAAATGAATAGCGTATTTCCATTCCTTTTAGGTTCAGTTTGCATCTATGTCTTGATTAAATACAGGGGAGTATATCAAGTCACATTTTCTGAGTTATGACACAAAGGGGCAAGGGATCCCTGAAAATGCCAAGTCACTGTTCAGAAACTCAGGACATACGAGAATTAACAGGACAAGCCCGTCCATTTCTAGACTGTGTTGCCAGTTCAAGTCTAGAGTATCTGCAACGAGTCAGTGGTGAAGAACTTGATTGGTGGCCCCAAGTATTCAAGCTTCAACCATGTATTTGGATGACTTTATAACCCATTATAAGCCTCGAGTCTACGCTGACCGAGGCCAAACCCTGAAAATCTTATCTCGCTAGTAATTATAATTTAAAAATCAGGTTTGATTTTTGCAGCCTTCTCCTCCCCATCTGTCTCAAGTGTCTTTGAATTCTGTGATTATAAATCCCATGCTGAGTTCTTAGATGTGGACCATCAAGCTCTAATGTAGATTTATTTCCACTGTGCAGACTTCTTGTTATTTGAAAACATTTGCTCTCATGAACGTGTACTGACAAAAATGTCAAGGGAAGCACAAGTCACGGCATCCACCCTTTGACTCTCATGATGACATCATAGGCAGCGCGGTCCGTGGAGGGAGTTCCGGTGGGGCAGGCAGGCGGGGGAGGGGCAGGGTGGGGGTGATAAACACCGGAATATGGATGATTGCAGGTAAGTAACCAATTAAATTAATAAAACGAATTTCGTTCTGTGCCCTGCATCGCATTTTGAGATGCAGGGCACAGAACGAAATTCGTTTTTTAAATTTAATTGGTTACTTACCTGCAATCATCCATATTCCGGAGTTTATCACCCCCCACCCTGCCCCTCCCCCGCCCCACCTGCCTGCCCCACCGGAACTCCCTCCACGGACCGCGGCACTTTGACGCTTTGCCCTGTCACTCGGCTCCTAAGCAGCCCTTCTATGCCGTGGCGTGAGTTTCACTTAAATTATTCTTTTTGACATATTCCCCAAATACATCCAGAACCACAGTGCTGATGAACGCTCCACTGAGGTGGAGTGATATAGAACCCTGTGTTCTGATGGCACACCTCCTTGAAGACCGGCTTTATAAGAAGACAGCTTAGAGTGAGGAATTCGATGTTGACAACGGTCGGGTGATAGAAAAGGTGAGAGAACAATGGCGCTGGAAAATCCGAAAGGTATGGGCCTTAATCTATGATGAAAAAGGCAAATAGTTGAGCATCACGTTAATTGGATGTAAAGTGGGGCAGTTTAAAGAGTCTAGAGGTTTTATTTGAAATGAAACAAAATAAACGATAAATCATGGATGGAGGGTGCACATTTGAATATGGAGGTTGTACCACATGAGGAAAAGGAGAACGGGTTGTTTTGGGTCAAGGACAGAAAATGGAGGTATCCATTGAGAGGGGTAGCGTTCAGCTATGTCTTTTTAGCGGGAAACATGTTGATTTTACAAAAACGTCATGAATGTTAAGCACACCAATGTTTCCGTGGAACTGGGAAACCATACTCTAACTGTTATGTTTTGCATTGATAGATAAACACAACCCCTGACGAAGGGCCGGAATTTAGGCCCAAAATGCATTGGGTAAAAGACTCGTGTTTGTGGATAAATCTTATGTACACTGTCACGATGAAGGATAAGGCTTGAATTAGCATGTCTGCACCGTTTAAGACAAAAGTGACGATATAAGCGCCTCTCTTGTGATTTCTGAAAAAACAGGATGAAATTATGAACTTGTGGAAAATTGTGAAAAATAAAAGGATTCAGCAAAGAGAAAAATTAAAGTTGTTGGTATTATTGCGATGCAATGCAATTTAATGCTTTGCACCCGGCACGGCACGAGTTACCGCCCCGTTTAAGCGGATGTTTCAAATTTACGTATTTGAGGCTGACTAAGTTTTCCGGGTAGCACGCAGAAAACGAGAAAAAAAAGAAGGAACACAACCATTAAAAGAAAGGTGTGCACTCTGACATTCTTTCAGTGAAATGTATTACTTTCGGCCCACCGGACGAGTTGCACCCGTCGGAACAAAACCTTTGGAAACAGTCAAAAATCTGAAAACGTCACAAGAGAGACAATTGCCCAAACATTTGTTTACAGTTTTTTTTGCAAAAGACTCGGATCTAACGCACAACGTATGGAAGATGACTATGTTGGAAACAGTGGTTAAATAAGTTTGTAAAGCTAACATTTAGAAATGCAATAGTTTGATATTTTTTAAAGTATTAGTGAAAAATAGACGTTTGGAACATCTTATGGCGTATACATCTCTATAATCAACGTTATATAAGACATCTGTGGGTGTGCGGAGCATTAACGGTGGATATTTATTTTGATGTTGGGGAAATGAAATGGTTTACTTATGTAGTGCATTGTGGGTACTGTAGGCAGGATGAGGTTGAGTAAGGAAGAGGAGGGGTGATGCGTGGGAGGAGGTTTAAGTAACTACAGGTATGGTAAAGAGGTGGAGAAAGACCAGCTTTATAAGAAGACAGCTTAGAGTGAGGAATTCGATGTTGACAACGGTCTGGCGATAGAAAGGGTGAGAGAACGATGGCGCTGGAAAATCCGAAAGGTATGGGCCACAATCTATGATGAAAAAGGCAAATAGTTGAGCATCATGTTAATTGGATGTAAAGTGGGGCAGTTTAAAGAGTCTAGAGGTTTTATTTGAAATGAAACAAAATAAACGATAAATCATGGAGGGAGGGTGCAGGGTTGAATAAGGAGGTTGTAACACATGAGGAAAAGGAGAATGGGTTGTTTTGGGTCAAGGACAGAAAATGGAGGTATCCATTGAGAGGGGTAGCGTTCAGCTATGTCTTTTTAGCGGGAAAAATGTTGATTTTACAAAAACGTCATGAATGTTATGCACACCAATGTTTCTGTGGAACTGGGAAGCCATACTCTAACTGTTATGTTTTGCATTGATTGATAAACACAACACCTGACGAAGGGCCGGAAATTAGGCCCGAAATGCATTGGGTAAAAGACTTGTGTTTGTGGATAAATCTTATGTACACTGTCACGATGAAGGATAAGGCTTGGATTAGCATGTCTGCACCGTTTAAGACAAAAGTGAAGATATAAGCGCCTTTCTTGTGATTTGTGAAAAAACAGGTTGAAATTATGAACTTGTGGAAAATTGTGAAAAATAAAAGGATTCAGCAAAGAGAAAAATTAAAGTTGTTGGTATTATTGCGATGCAATGCAATTTAATGCTGTGCACCCAGCACGGCGCGAGTTACCGCCCCGTTCAAGTGGATGTTTCAAATTTACGTCGTTGGGGCTGACTACGTTTTCCGGGTAGCACGCAGAAAACGCAAAAAAGAAGGAACACAACCATTAAAAGAAAGGTGTGCACTCTGACATTCTTTCAGTGACACCTCCCTGAGGGCAGCACAGCTGAGGAAGCTGAACTGTGGCACTGAGGGTGACTGAGAGACATTTAACACACATAGTGGTTTGCAGAAAAGAGGTTTTGTGTCAAGGTTTCAAATGGTCAAATTATAAGGAAGGATTACAGAGATGCAATTCCAATATTCGGGTTGAATAAGACATATAGATAGGCTAAGTAGAGTGCAGTTTACAGACACTGCAAAGCTTACTATCCTGAAGTGCTCTCCACCAGAAACCTTATTCAGAACTTCAGAGCCTCTTTCAACACTTTTGGAGTAGAAAAAAGATTCTCTAAGAGTTGTGTGAGAGCTAATGCAGCTGAATTTAATGAAAACAAAGTGTTACACTATCTGTGTTTTGAACAGTAGTTTCAGTTTCAGTTTATTGCCTATTGTAATTAGTTAATAAAAACCCTCACAATGCAAGTTAAATACATATAAAAGAAATGCTTTTTAAAACAATCAATTTTCTTAAAAACATTAATTAATATTGGTGCAACACAGGAAAATATCTTGGACTTATTTAAATAGAACGTTATAAAATTAATTCAATTCATAATTGTAGGTACACTTCACCATTGTGATAAAGTAGCGTATGCATTTGTAAAAAAATCCACAGCTCCAGATATCAACATCCTGCTACTGTTTTATCATCATATCAATGTCTTATGGTCTTGCAACTGGACAAGTTCCTTATGCTGTTGTATACTACTTACAATTCTGTTTTACCGCTTTATTCTGAAATTGTAAAATCTTCAGAAGTTTGCAATTTAACTGAGGATATGTAGAGTCCAGACTTCTCATGATGGCTGTTCTACATGTTTGAATCCCTCTCTCATTAAATAGGCACTTTAAAAGTGCACAGGCCACATTGTTCAATTTGGGACATATGCAGACCAAATGCACAAATCCTCGTCTGGGGCATCACATAGTCTGCACATTTGTGGTCCTTTATATCGCCATACTGGTTTGCCTGACAAAGATGGTAGATCACCTAAGCGCATGGCTAATATTTTTTTCTTAAAATACACTGGATAGGTTAGATGTAGGTAAGTTGTCGGTTGCAATGTGACATACGTTTGAATTGTCATCCATGCATGGGCTCGCCGCGAAAATTTGCTTTTATCATCAACTAGTGAATGAATTTTGCTGCTTTATTCATGGCTTGACAAAAAGTAGGATGCGACAAATTCAAGTCCCACAAGTCAACAGCATTGATTAGTTGTAAAGATGAAAACAGATATTTATTGTAACTTGAATTCTCATAGTTAGCCATGGATTCCCAAAAAGCGCTGATTAGAGGGCTAGACTGATTTTTTGCATTTTATGCATGGATTTAATGAAATGGTACCTTCTTGCTATGTTTTGCTGTGTCAATCTGAATTCCAAACGAATTTGAGCAGGGAAAGCATTACAGGGCAAATGAAAAACCTGTTTGTATGTTTTGATTGGTAGTCTGTCCAACATTTTGGAATCCCTGCCATGCAGCACCATACTTGCGTAAGTTAGAGATTAAATCAATTTTGCTTTAATAACAGAGGAAAGTGGTTGGTAGGAGGGACCATCTAGTTATTTTGCGAGCAAGCTGAATGCATGTATTAAAGAATTGTTCTTCCTAACCACATACTGTTGGTGTGCATGAAAGTTGAAATTTTTAGCAAAATTAAAACCCAGATATTTATAGGTACTGACTTCTTCTATGATCACATTATCCAGCTTGATATTTAATGAGGCATGGGGATTATTCCCAATAAGCATGGATTTTGTCTTGGCAATGTTAATGTCCAATTTGCTAAGTTTTGTATAGGGCGCAGTTTCTTTGATCAATCTTCGAAGTCCAATTTCAGTGTGATTCAGCAGCACAATATCATCTGCGTACGATAGATGGGATATTGTTAGTGGACCTAACCATGGAGCATGTGAGTTGACTAGATCTGTACCACAGTAGGTATCGATCACATAAAGCACTGATTGTTTTTTGAGATAAAAGCATATTCAATGATTTCCATTGATGGAGTTACTATACATTGATGTGAAAAATGAAAGATTGAACTGTTTACATGATCTTGTGGGACAGTTCACCCATCTCCCTTCTGAATATAAAACAGAGGTAATAGATTATGCAAATATAGCTAATATACATACCAAACTGGGACCAAACTGGGACACAGCAACAAGAGTGCAAGTCACAATAAATAGGGAGTTAGTAGAGGAAAAGGGATACCTTCTTTGAATTTTGAGTAAATTTATCCTCACTGAAGTGGTGCCATGTCCTGTATTATTTCTATATACTCAGTACTTCCAGGTTACCCAGCTTCCTGCCATTAAGCTACCTTGCCTTAACTGCAATGTATAAATGCAGCAGTGTGGGTATCTTCAAATGGTGGCTGTGGTGAGCTCATAACATTCATAAAGGCTGGAATTAATACCATGGATATTGAGTGGGCCTCAAGGTAATAATCATATTATCAAATTTGTAGGGACCAATACATATCTTGGCAAATCAGCTGTTGCTATGCTCCTTTGATCATATTGAGAAATGCAAATGAGTAACTTTCCATGTGTAATTCTGCTTTCCAATATAATCTATGAACTAATAAGAATCCCATTTGCTCTGTGGGTTTGTACACCTCCTTACAAGTTAAAAATATAAACTGTTCATAACGGATGGTTTGCTGTTGTCGCAGCAGGAAGCTGTTCTATTCACCAGTCTCTTTCCTACATCGATTAAATGAGTACCATTGTTTGGGGTAGCCAGGGGCGTAGCTCCAGGGGGTGTTTGGGGTGTTACCCCCCCTACAAAATGCATTCTGTAGTAAATAGTTTAGTACAAATGCTTTTGGTCGGGTTACATGGCCACACTTCTGTCAAAAACGCACATACTCATCTATTTTTTTAAGGCCTTAGAAATGTTGATTAGTTTGAAAAATATTGCAATTCAAGTACCCATAACAAACTACACTCTTCTCTTTCTTTCCACTGCCCCATAAGCACCTCTCATGTTATGCTTCTCAAATAATCTGTTTTAACAGGAAGTTGTAGTGTGATTGTTGGGAAATCTGAAGCTCAGCCCCCAAATAATACTGACAAAGCTGCACCCCTGGGGTTGCAATGTACAGCCATTAGCTTCCAAAAGTGCCTGGATCCTGGTGATGAATGTGCACACTACAGACACACCTGCCATGTGAACAACTATTGGTGTGTCTCAAATCCTTATGTAAATTACCCCAAATTCCAAGGCCTTCATGCCAACACTGTGAATCTGAGCTGTTATTCGTTTCAGTGCATGAACTCAACACTCATTCACTCGGGTATATAGTCATAATATCGATGTTTAAATATCGATATGCCATAATATCAATGTTTAAATATTGATGTGACACAATATCGACCTGCAAGAATATTGTCGACCAGAATATCGACATGCAGGTAAGAAATATCTTTTTTGTGACTATCGAAGTTAGTAATATCGTTAGCCAAAATATTGTTGTTAATAATATCGAAATTTATTTTAGTGCTCTGTATTTTAGTATATGTGTTAAAAGTATAGTTTATTTTTCAAATGTATGTTTGAAATCTTTAGAAGTAATTTATTTTATGTTAAGTAATTTTTGTGTATTTTAGTTCCGTTGCGAGTTGTGGGTTTATATGGGAATAGGGTGGGAAGTAATTTAATTATAATATATTTATTAATACATGTTTAGAAATTATACATTTTTTAAGAAATTAAATATTGCATTTTAGTTCCATAGCGGGTTGTGGGTTTATAGGGGAATAGGGTGGGAAGTAATTGAACTCAAATTAATTAATTAATTAATGATCATTAACTCATATTTTTGTATTTAATATGTGTATGTTGTTAATTGTGTTAAATATGTTGTTATTAATTAGTTATTAATTGGATATTAATTATTAATTATTAATTGGTAAATATCTGAATTGTGTTATTTCTTTAAGAGCGGGTTGTGGATAAATAGGGGAGTAGGGTGGAAAATAATGTAATTATAATTTATGAACTAATAATGTGTATTAATTATTATTTGTGTATTTAATATTTCCTATTGTTAATTGTGTTAAAAAAATTTTTATTTATCAATTGGTTATCAAGTATTAATAATTAATCGGTAAATATGTAAATTGTGTACATTTTTATGAGTGTGTTGTGTATTTAGAGGGGAGTAGTGTGGCAAGTAATAAAAAATTAATATAATTTTTACTTTTTTTCAGATAATATTTATTTATAGTTATTTCATAGTCTTAATAGTATGATCTAATGTATTACTCATTGTTTTTAATTTTATTGTTTATTGTTATTAGTTAATTATTGTTAAGCAATTACGTTAATTGAGTCATTTTTTTAAAATAGTGGTGATGTTATTTATAGGGGGATTTGATGAGAGGGAAATCATTTTTTATTATTTACGTACTTGTAAATTAATGTTTATTATTTTGCTGGAGTGGGAATAGTAAATAATTCACCTCTGCTATCCAACACTTTCCCTATTTTTGCAATTGTTGGAGTGGGAATAGTAATTTTATCCCCTCCGTTTCGAACACTTTCCCTACTGTTGCACTCTATGGAGTGGGAATAGTAAATTATTCCCCTCCGCTATCCAACACTTTCCCTACTGTTGCACTTGCTGGAGTGGGAATAGTAAATGATTCCCCTCCACTATCCAACACTTTCCCTACTGTTACATTCATTGGAGTGGGACCAGTAATTGTAACCCCTATGCTATCCAACACTTTCCCTACTGTTGCACTCTGTGGAGTAGGAATAGTAAATTATTCCCCCAAGCTATCCAACACTTTCACTACTGTTGCACTTGCTGGAGTGGGAATAGTAAATTAGTCCCCCCGCTATCCAACACCTTCCTTCTGTTGCACTACCTGGATTTGGAATAGTAAATTATTCCCCTCCGCTATCCAACACTTTCCCTACTGTTGCACTTGCTCGAGTGAGAATAGTCATTTTATCCCCTCCGCTGTCCAACAGTTTCCCTACTGTTACATTAGTTGGAGTGGGAATAGTAATTTTATCCCCTCCGCTATCCAACACTTTCCCTATTGTTGCAGTTCCTGGAGTGGGAATAGTAAATTATTCCCCTCTGCTATCCAACACTTTCCCTACTGTTGCATTCCCTGGAGTGGGAATAGCAAATTATTCCCATCTGCTATTCAACACTTTCCCTACTGTGGCGCTTGCTGGAGTGGAAATAGTAAATTATTCCCTTCCGCTATCCAACACTTTCCCTACTGTTGCAGTTGCTGGAGTGGGAATGGTAAATTATTCCCCTCCGCTATCAAACACTTTCCCTACTTTTGCACTCCCTGGAGAGGGAATAGTAAATTATTGCCATCCGCTATCCAACACTTTCCCTACTGTTGCACTTGCTGGAGTAGGAATAGTATTCGATTCCCCTCCGCTTTCCAACATGATTCCACAATGTCGGCAATGGGTCCATGACGGCTTTCAATATCTGGCCATCCAAATAACACAAATTATAGACAATAATCTGAATCCCAACATCTGTAGAATACAGGCTGACTTCTGCAGAGACGTGGAACGCTGGAGCAGACTGCCTCTTACTCTTTTGGGAGGAGCCTCCATGTACAAAAAGAACATGCTACCCAAGTTGATATTCTCCCTGCAAAACACTTATTACAAAATTCCAGATAAGATATTCGCTAAAATAGATACAGAAGTCTGGAATGTGGTATGGAACGGTGGGCGCCCTGGGGTAGCACTAAAAACACTTCAGAGAAATCAGTTTGATTGAGCAATCGCTATCCCAGATGCACAAGCGTACTACTGGGCGGCTGACCTGGTGATGATCAATGACTGGTGCTATGCACCAGAAGATCATCCTACCTACGCACTTGAGCGAACAAAATATCAAACCCACCTACATTATCTTTAAGTAGGGTGGGAATGGCAGAGTCTACTACCTGCCAGGCAGACTCAAATAGAAGCCTGGAGATGAGCATGGAAATATATGGGATGGGATAAAAAAGTAACCCGGGAGACCCCACTCTGGGAGGGATCACTCATGAAAGAAACAGAGAAATTAACGGGCTATACTGTGTGGGATATGATAGGTATCTGCAGGGTTGGAGACATCTTGGTGGAAGGGACCCTAATCTCATTTGCCCAACTATGGAAGGAGTACCAAATGCATAAGATGCAATATTTTCAATATATACAATTTAGACATGCTTGGCAGGCAGAAAGTAGGGACTTACTAGAATATGCCCCTCTAGAAGAGAGCTGCTCCAGGATGAACTGAAAGATAAGGCCATTTCTTGAACCTATAAAATTATTAACAATAATATGTGTGACACCTTACAGAGTCAGAGATAGATGGGTAAGAGAGGTGGGAGAATTGCACAACACATACTGGAACGCAGGCCTGATGCATTCCAGAGGATTTGCAATTAAGTCCCGCCTTCGACTAGTACAGTATAAGATCCTTCATCAGGTGTACTATGACCGGGCCTATCTGCAAAGAATGGAGAGGGCAGAGGACCCCCAGGGTCTCCACTGTAAAACAGAAAGGGGATCATCATTCATTCACACATTGTGGAAGTGTTACAGGATACAGGAATACTGGAGGGACATAATGGGAGAGCTTGGTAAAATACGAAAGGTCACCATACCAGCAGATCCCAAATATGTACTCCTGGGTGTGCTGACAGATGTAGCCCCCCCAGGACCAAACTTTTCTTTGCTAACCTAGGATTGACAGTAGCTAAGAGGGTTGAGGCTCAGAAGTGGGGGGGGGGCTTCAGAGTTGCAGACCCTTAACGAATGGATAAAGGCAATGGATCTCTATATGGCAACAGAAAGCATCACATACTGGGTGCGAGGGAGCCCGAGAAAGTTCTGTAAGATAGGATCCCATGGATGGAATAGTATGACATAGGCTTGGGGGGTGATGCTTCCAAAATATAATGTATGTTCCCCATTTTGGGCCTCCACTGCCTGCTGGGTTCCAGACCAGAATAGAGGTCTTAGACTACTTTCATGTTTTTATGCAATCATAACAATGTGACGCCTGCCCTCCTGGCCAACCTTACCTCTGCTGGTTTGTAATACCAGATATAAACAATGTTGGGGGCATGGCCAAGCCGCCAACCAAGATGGCCGTGTGGCGTTGAAGCTCCGCCAGCCATTCCAGCTATGCTTCAATATCGCCCGCATACACGGCAGTAATCACCCCAAGCTTGACACTGCTGAATCACTGAGGGCATGCTGTGCATGGCGATCTGTCATAGATTCTCAGCACTTGACGAGCTAAGACGCAAAGTGAGTGGCGATGGTCGCCTGATCCTTAACTACACGGCACGGCTGAAGAGTGGAGGTGAGCAGCGGCTGGTGCCTGATATGAACAGAGTACCATCGCGGCGATGAGTGCGCTGGGCAGGGGTCTGCTGCTGTTCTCTCCCCCTCATAATTTCCAGCTTGGTTGGGTCGATGACCATGTTTGGCTGCCCCCATACCTCATTGCATGCTCCTGCCGCTTCCCTGTGGCCCCGCAGGGACCGGGCCCATGGAGGGCCCGGGAGACAGCCACCCGCTTGCTGGTGGGCTGGGAGTGGGGAGAGGCTAGAGACAGCCCATTGCTTTCTGCCCTGGTTGCCTCCCCGCGTGAATCCGCTTCCTCTTGGCTCATGCAGTGCATAGCCTACATTGGGAGGCCTGCAATACCTGCTGCCCCGATGTGACGCTGAGTTGCGAAGACAAGCTTCCACCCCAGGGCCGGGCTTCCCCACAATTGCCTGAGCCCCATGTGCCGCCTGCCGCTGGCCCTTTGCATGCCTTCATAGGGGCCTCCTCATCTTTAAGCGCCAAGGCTTACACCAGGGAGCTAAACTGCATTTGGGTGGCCTGATCAGCATGCTCCCTTCCTAGAAGGCAATTGTCTGTGCCCTATGTACCACCTGCTGCTGGCCCTTTGGGGCCTCATCATCCATAAGCGCCAAGACATGAGCCTGGATATTGTACGGCATAGAGGCGTTACGATCTGCACACTCGCTTCCTGGGGTAATCACTGCTTTCCACACCTGGCTGATAAAGGGAGAATTACGCCTGCTCTATCTGCGCCCTGGGCCCTAGCACTGATCCCTCTTTTATCAATCCCTGGCTACTGGCCTCGGCCTGTCCTCTACCAGCAACCAATACAGGGATCGCTCTGCCTCCACTCCACTTGCTCCGCTGTGTTGCAGCATGGGCTGCAAAGATCCCAAGCAGAAGACCCTCCCTTTCGGAAAGCTTGTGGAGAAGATCCCTGAGGACAGCTCTAGTATGGTAGAGGGTGGGCAAGGCACGGACAGAGTCGGCCACCCCTCCGCCCAATCCACATCACTGCTGCAGGAGATGAGAGCGGGTTTCAGTGCATTGGATGGGCAGTTTGATACCCTAGACAAGAGTCTTGCAAGCCTGAGTGCCAATATTCAGGTCCTAGACAGGCACCTGGACGTAGCGGAGTCACGCATCACGGACATTGAGGATAGTACCACGCAGTCATTCAAGAGGCCAGAGCATGTGGAGCACATTCTCAAAGCTGTGCCAATCAAGAACGAAGACCTTGGGGCCCGAAGCAGGTGCAACAACATCCACATGTTGGGGGTGCTGGAGACCCGTGCCATGGGCCACCTTGACCTCTTTGTTGAGACTTTACTGGCCGACATGTATGGTAAAGTGTCCTTTGCACGCAGATTTGTGGTGCAGAGTGCTCACCGCACCCTGGGTCCCCGGCCCAACCTCAGTTGCCCCCCAGACCCATTATCGCACGTATCATGAACTTTTGGGATTGTGACACTGCACTACGCCTCACCAGAGAACGCGAGAAGACCACGTGGTAGGGTTCCAAATTATCTTTCTACCCGGACTTTACCATCATGGTGCAAGAGGCCCGTTGCAAGTATAGTCAAGGCCACCCTTAGGAACTTGGGTTTGAAGTAAGGCCTGTTATACCCTGCCAGATTGAAAGTGGATGTTAACATACAAACAAAATAAAAAAACAGGCGATTGCAGACGGGCATAGGCCCTCCCCTCCGCACATCGGCTCAGACGCAAGCATGGAACTCTTTTCTGGTGCCGGAACTGACTACTCTGCCACACAGCTCCTTCTTCATTGCAGCAGAACTGTATTGGGATAGTGTTACTCATCATTCCGAAATGATTCAAGTAGCTGGTTGACTGACGTGGCGTTACTACCCCTCATGGTGTACACCTTGAGTCTGTTTCTGGTTGCACGCATGCACTGTTTCAGGGTTTTCTCATTCCACTGTAAAGCCAATTGGCATTACATATATTGTTATTTGATGTGGATCTGCCTCGCTTTCTTCGTACTGAGGTTGGGTGGTGGTTGGGGGGACAATTGCTATAGTACGCATACTTTTAGTTATTTGCAGGTTTGTTCACTGTCACAATTCGCATTTAACTGCTGTTGTTTGTTATTGTCATTCATGCCACGACCACCATATGGCTCAGCTAGGTAATATTGAAGGTCCCTCTGGCTTGTCCTTAATGTCCTGGAATGTCAAGGATCTTAATGATAATCGCAAGAGAAGACATGTTGTCCACTATCTAATTCGGCATAATGTAGACATTGCTTTTCTGCAGGAAAAGCATCTTGCGAAGTCTGACTCTGCTCCCTTTGCCTCAAGTTGGGGCGCACACAGATATTTTGCCAAATTCAGCAATTACACAAGGGGCACAGCCATTCATATTCATAAAAGGGCCCTCTTAATTCTCTGCTCATCTGTAGTGGACAGCGAGGGTAGATACACCATTGTTACTGGGTCACTAATGGGTCATAGTGCGGCTCTAGTATGTGTATGCGCCCTGAACACTGACTCCCGGGAATTTTTCCATTCCCTGCATGCCCAGCTTTTAAAGTTAGAGCCTGTTTTACTATAAGCTTGGGTGGAGTTCGCGTAGTTGCGCTAAGTGGATTTCCGCGAAGTGGTAAAAAAACTCAGCGCACTACGCGTAATTCCGTGAGCATGCAGAGTTGCTTCTTCCACCAGTTCGCGATGCGTTTTTCCTGTTCGGGAAAGCGTATTGCGTGTTTGGGACGCTGTTTGCGTGCTCATGGGGAAATATCTTGCGAACTTGCACATGCGGTCGGCAATGGGTGCGGCATCGCAAGCTTCATCAAACTTCTGCCGGATGACCGATGGTGGATTCAAATGACGTGTTCGCGATCGCACACTCTCGCGGGATCGCGCGGCTGCTACCAAAATCTCATGGCGCACGCGAACGGGTAGCAAACTCATCGGCAAAGGCAGAGATCCTGGTAAGTCGCTACTGCGCATGCAAAAATGCATTTTGAAAGCACAAACAAGGGAAAAACTCCACTACGTCGCTGATCACTGAGTTTTCGGTAACTAAGCGTTCTACGCGGAAAAAAGTGCAGTTGCCAAAAATCTGCAAACTCCGCAAGTGGAGCAGATTTTACCACCCAGTGTTATTTCACTATTGATTGGGGATTTCAACCTGCTCCTTAACCCGAATTGGATGGCACCGCAAAATCCCCTGGCACTAAACCAAGCTTGCCCCATGCTCTTCTTGACCTTTGCGAGCAATTCTCTCTCCTAGAAATTTGGCGTAGGCGCAACCTTTCTCTCACCGAATACACGCACTAGGCTGGCCAACACAATACCTGGACTAGGATCAATTATTGGCTTCTTTCTCCTGGCATCTCCAGCTGGTTCCATTCACTCATGACACTCCTGAGAACATACTCAGATCACTCCCCTGTTAAGCTTCTCCTTAGGGTTCCCCGACCAGATGGGTTCGAACAGCAATGGCGCTTCCCAAGTAGCACCCTCAATGATTACCTTTTCCACACTGAAGTGCGCAAGGCCATTGAAGAATACTTCTCCATTAACACTGGCTCAGTGGACACTTGGGCAGTCTTGTGGGAGGGTTTCAAGGAATACATCAGGGGTGTTTGCAATGCCAAGCATGCTGGGGTGCTCAAAGATCACCGCAACATGTTCTCCCACCTAGAACGCGACCTGACAGAATTGGATAACGCAACGATGCACACTTCTAAACCTGGGTGCGGCGGGACAATGTTTAGCCCACCTCACTGAATACATGGACACCGTGGATCGTGACATACTCTTTTTAGGCAAATATCAAACCATTCGGCAATATGGCGAAGGCGAGCACCCAGGCTGGGTGCTAGCTCAGATGCTTGGCCCCCATACAGCAAAGCTTATGTCACCTATTCCACAGACCAAGTTCTCACCGGCACCTTTGAGATTCGTAATGAATTCTTTGAATATTTTACAGCTCTCTACACTTCTAAAGTAGGGCGTGATCCCACTGTGCAGGAAGCTTATTTATCTGAGATTGCATTAGTCTATCTTGAAAAGAAATGCAGGACTTTTTGGTGGAGCCGATCTCCAAGGACGATGTCCTTGGAGGACGATGTTGAAAACTAGACACCTCTGGGTGTCTAGTTTTCAAAAAGTTATAGGTTTGCTAAGTTTCCCTAGGTAAGGGCAGAGCTAGGGTTCAAAATCTACAGCTAGGCACTTTGCAAAAAAAGGGTCAGTTTTCACTGTGAAAATGTGGTGTCCACGTTGCGGTTTGGACTGTTTCCTGTTGCGGGCACTTGGCCTACCCACACAAGTGAGGTACCATTTTTCTCAGAAGACTTTGGGTTATAAAGGGTGGGTGGAATTGTTTGGATCTGTGAAAATTCCAGACTTTCCACCACAAAATTGTGAGATAAATGTGACAAAGTTTAAGGTTTGCAAGGGATTCTGGGTAGCAGAACCTGGTGAGAGCCAGACAAGTCACCCCATCCTGTATTTCCCCGGTTGTCTAATTTTCAAAAATGTATTGGTTTACTGGGTTTCCCTAGGTGCCAGCAGAGCTAGGGTTCAAAATCGACAGTTAGGCCCTTTGCAAAAAAGGGTCAGTTTTCACTGAGAAAATGTGCTTTGTCCACCTTGCGTTTCGAGCTGTTTCCTGTCTCAGGCACAAGGCCTACCCACACAAGTGAGGTACCATTTTTCTCTGAAGACTTGCATGGGGTATGCGGGGTGGGTTGAATTTTGTGGATCCACGCTGATCCCAAAACATCTTATCACAGAAATGTGAGGATTTTTTTTTTTTAACAAAGTTTGAGGTTTGCAATGTAATCTGGTGAGAGACATGCAAGTCACCCCATCCTGGATTCCCCATGGTGTCTAGTTTTAAAAAATGTACAGGTTTGCAAGGTTTCCCTATGTGCCGGCTGCAATGGGGCACCAAATCCACAGGTAGGCACATTGCTAAAAAAAAGTCTGTGCCTAGTGGGATTTCTGCCGCCCTGGGGGGGAATCAGGGGGCAGGGGGGTTGCTCCGATATGGCCCCAAGGGGGGCAGAAAGACTGTGGCTATTGTTTTGGGGGTGGGGGCATTGATATGCTCATTCTGGGCAGCCCCCACGTGTACAAAAGCGAGCGTAATCGTGACGCCTAGTGGACTTTCTGCCCCCCCCCCCGGGACAGACAGAAGACTGGAATTTCTTTGGGGGGTGGTGGTATTGTCATGCCCATTTTGGGCAGCCCCCCTACATGAATACAAAAAAAGAATCCCTGGTTTCTAGTGGGCTTTCTGCGCCCTGGGGGGGCAGATTGGGGGCTACTACCCCCATGTGCCTCCCAGCGAGGCAGAAAGACTGTAATTTTTTGGGGGGAATGAGGGCATTGGCATGCCCATTTTGGGCAGCCCCCATTCTAATTCCAATTGCCGAAAATTAATCCCTGGCGTCTAGTGGGCTTTTTGCCCCCCCGTGGTGGTGGATTGGGGGATAATGCCCCCATCTGCACCCAATTTTTTTTTGGGGGGGGGGCATTAGCATGCCTGTTTTGGGCAGCCCCCACCCTAAGTAAAATTGTGGGGGAAAAAATCCCTGGCACTAGTAGGCTTTCTGCCCCCGTGGGGCAGATTGGGGGCTACTGCTCCATCTGCCCCCCAGGGGGGGCAGAAAGACTGTAGTTTTTGGGGGGGTGGGGGCATTGGTATGCCTGTTTTGGGGAGCCCCACTCTATTTTCAATTGCCCAAAATAAATCCCTGGCGTCTAGTGGGCTTTTTGCCCCCCGAGGGGACAGATTGGGAGCTTATGCCCCCATTTTACTCCAGGCTGTAATTTTGGTGTGGGCGTGGAGGTATTGGCATGCCCATTTTTGGCAGCCCCACCCTAAGTAAAATGGCAGTAAAAAAATCCCTGGCACTAGTGGGCTTTCTGCCCCCCTGGCACTAGTGGGCTTTCTGGCCAATTAATATAGGGAGAGCAAGGGGCCCTTCCCCCTACCTGTTGTCTAGGGGGTGGATCCCTGCTTGGTGATCACCATCCTGGGGCAATCCCCAAACAGGGATCCACTGGGGCATGTAGAAAGCGAAACTGAAATGAGCCTCTTGACTCATTTCAGTTTTGGTTTCACTAAAATGACTTCAACTCGACGTGCACGCTGATCGTCATTTCAGGGAAACCAGGGGGGAGCCTCGGAACTGGGGAAGTTCTTCCCTAGCTCCCGAGGATGTTGGGGGGTAAAAATAATCCTGCTGGTGTCCGGACCATAGGGATTCCCTGTGCCAGGCCGTCGGACGCACGGCGAGCCGTCTGACGCACATAAGAACTTATGCGTTGCATGACTCCCGTGTGACCAATGCATAGAAGGGGTTAAGAGGAACTGTACTAATACATAAACTGCAATGGTCAAATTCCTTACTATCAGAGCAAAAATAACAGTAACGGCGGCAGATACTTTTCCCACCTCGCCGCCAAGACCTGGAACACCCTCCCCACCAACCTACGGCAGACCCAGGACCTACTGGCCTTCAGAAGACTTCTAAAGACCTGGCTCTTCGATCAGTAGCAGCACCTCCCCAGCGCCTCGAGACCCTCACGGGTAGGTAGCGCGCTTTATAAATGTCCTGATTGATTGAAAGATCCTAATTATTGGAGCACAGATTTTATGCAGCAATTAGTTTAAACAGAAAAACAATAGGATCAAAATGTAATCCCAGGCAGCTTGATTTTGGTTAAATAACTTTTTAAAACACAAATAAAAATTATAAAGCGCCGCCGTATAAACCATCTATGCAGATGTGCGGCATGCAAAATACTATATTCTATTATTATTGAGGGAGGGTAGAAGCATCACAACATACTTGAAACTTCACTGTTGTTGAGCCAAGGCCCCTCCCCAAATTCAACACTGGTAATAAATAGTATACAAAGCTTTACATATGTAGGTGTGTTTTGCTGGGGTTGGTCACAGGAACTGACCTTTGGCCACACCAGGTATTCTATTTTAAAAATAATTTTGTACATTTTGTATGGGTGTCCGCACTCCCGTAGGTTCACACATACCTAAATTGGGGTTGCAGGCTGCACTATTGGTGTGATGCCTGAAAACACTCTCCTAGACCTGCTGTCCCCTTAGGAGGCCCGACAAGGCTCTAAGGGCCACATGTACAAACCTTTTTGTCGATCACAAATTGGCGTTTGTGTATGCAAAAAGGCTTTTTGAAATGTACCAACCCCAAATAGCTATTCGATAACCTGTTACCGAATTGCAATTTGGGTTAGCGATTCGGTATTAGGAAGGGGTGTGTTGAGGGCCTCAGTTCCTAATACTGATTCACAGTGGTATGTAAGAATGTTTTCCAACCGAAATGTGGTCACAAAACATTTACTTTTTACCACCAAATTCAATTTGTTGACAACCCATTCGCAAATGTGAAGGGATCTCTTTGTGAATGTTTGTAAATGCTGTATTTGAGACCAGGCAGTGGTCCCACAGCCTACTCTTAAAAAATGAATTTTAAATCTTTAATTTGAAAATCATCCCGTTTTACTTTAAGGAAAATGGGTAGCATTAGAAAAATATTGCTTTATTGAAGAGCAATCACAGACATGGTGGTCTGCTCACACCAGCAGGCCACCATCGCTGTGATTTTAGCTATTCCCAAAGGGTCCAAAACCGAGACCTACCTAATATTCTGTTTGCGACTCCCAATGAAACTCAAAAGGAGTTTTCATTCATATGAAATAGTGTTTTCCTAATTGCGATTTGCAGGAAGTCACAAGTAGGAACTCGTTATTTCAATGTTTTGTACATACAGCCTAAGACACTTGACATGGGTTTGTGGTCTTTAAGCATGGAGTTCATGGATGTTGGGGACCGCACTCAGGGCTGCCAACTCAATCTTGGGATCTCTGCATCTGATGGAGCAAGGATTCGCACGTAACGCGACTTGCTTGAATTCAGTCCTCTCAACATAACGTTAATAAGCTAACCAAAATGTTTGTTTTAATAATATTGCATTTCACAAAACATTGGGTATCCAGAAAAAGCTTGCATATGTGTTTCTACTAGCGATAATCCGCTTGCACTAAAAATGGCCGCTGCTACACGGGATTTCTTACTACGCATGCATCTGTCACACTCACGTGACATGACAAACTCTTTGCTTTGGAGGGAATCTTTCGCTTCTGCGCATTAAAACTAAGATGGCTGCTCTGTGTTACAGCATGCATGAAGCTTGCGTTGCTGCTTTTGCTAAGCTGTTTGTTCTGCCTAATTTCTAATGCAATAGTTAAAATAAAGTAATGGGGATAGAGTAGAAGTATGTGGTATACAGGGCATTCATGTATTCTGTGTTCTAAAACTGTTTCTTCTCTATTTTTCATGTATCGTAATCTTTGGGCATGGGAGGCGCTATTACTCCATCTTGAAAAACCACACTGCGCATATCAAACTCCAGAAGGAGCTATGTCATTCGTCATTGAAACTCGGCCAACTCCTGACTTGCTAGAAGATGTTCATGGGAGCGTCAACTCCTGACCCCTGTGAAGGAAGCCAAACTAAAATATCTACTACATTGTAATCATTATTGATACATTGACTGCCGGGTGGAATAAAACATACATGGGAAAATAAAGTTATGGGCGGGAACGTTAATTTTAATATTCATTCTAAAAAGTTTAATTTGGTATGGTGTGATGACCTCTCCTCATTCTTTGCCCAATCAAAATTGGGGATCCTTACACTTGCAACATTGGGGGGTGGTACACTGACCTGGAAAATAGTATAACTAGGGTAGGCTTAGCTAGTTAGTTTGCCCGACTTGTCCGAATAGCTGATCTGTCACTGACCCAACGCACTCAATAGGTGATCGGGAGCAAAGGTGCTGACGGAGCCCTCTGTCAGAAGGTTCGAAACACAGATCGGGGTTTGAAAGTGAAGTGCTGGCGAAGCACTTTGTCGGAGAAATCAATAACTTTTACCGGGTTCTGGCTGTTAGCTGCAGAGAGGGAGTAATGCAGGCGTTGCAACTTTAACTGCGGGTGCTGGTCTTAGCCTTGGTGTTCCTGTCCTTAGTCATCTTGGCTTTACCTGTCCTGAGTCCGATCTGCACCTGCCTGCCTTTATGGTGCCTTCACTTTTGGGGTTCTGACCTTTAAACTGACCCGTGGCCAGGGTTAGTTCTTCACACCATTCTAGGTAAATATTAAATGTGGGTATGTCATTGCACTGTTTCCTTTTCTCTTCCCACCCTCTTGTCAAATGCGTAAAGACTGCTTTATAAGAACTTTGCATATTTTCATTCTAATCATTATTTTCCTAATTGAGAATTTTCTATTGTTTAATGCTTGGATTATGACATTTAAAGATTTTAGATAAAGAGTTTAAACCTTTCTCGAGTTGTGGTTATTTTATGAGTGCAAATGTTCTTTTTCTACCTATTATTCTAACACCTTTGATCCCTTAGGACTATAGGTACCGATGACGAAGATTGGTAAGTCAATGGTATAGGTCCTAAATAAAAATTATAAATCACTGATTAGAATAAGTGTACAGGTTACCTGATTAAAATCTCATCGTATGTTGTTTATGGGCCCAAGTGAGTATGGTAATCTGAGTCGGGTGACCTGCGCGCTCTAACAGTATTTCTTTTGGTAGCAGTAGTATGGTTAGGGTTTAGTTAAGATAGGTGGGTAGTTATAGTTAGCTGGTTAATGAAAAATATTTTTGCACATTTGAAATCATATTATTGATTGTATTGATTTATGTATTAACCAAAAATTGTTCGTACCTGTCATATGTTTTGTCTGGAATCCCCGGGGGCAGAATAGTGGGTGGTAAATGGAAGCCACACTGCAGTGAGGTCACTTACCTGTAGGAAATAAGTGCATGGTTAGGTAAAACCGTAAGCACTATTTAGGGATTTTCTGTATGAATGTGTGAATAAATGATAGCAAAGAGTTCACTAGCAAAACTTTTTTGTGTGACATCACCTAGAAAGGGTCACAAGAAAGGAGTAGCAGGTTCGTCTGAGCTTGATTGATATCAAAGGGGTTCTCAGGTGAAACTTTGGCCTTAGTATATCCCAGAAGGGATAAATCTAAAGGAGTAGCAGGTGCTTGCGTGAAGGGTAGACGGAAGGGCTCTACTTGTAGTATATGAAGAGTAAGCGGAAGGGATTTACTCGTAGTGAGTGAAATATATCTTTCCTTTGATTTAGTCACTCAGGTACAGTGGCCAATGTTTTTACGTTGTTGAATAATATAAATTTGCCTTAAAAGCGAAAGAAATTAAGTTCTCGTATTACCTTGCAAAGGAGCCGTGCTGGTATTGGTTGAGATAGTGGGCGTGTGGCTGATGTAATAATTGTAAAGGAGGGGTGCGTACAGGAGCGTGAGAACTAGTCTCACGAGAAAAGCCACGTAACTATTGGTTGAATTTATTTGAATTCTAAATTTTTATTGGTCACTGAATAATAAAAGACGCGCTGGTATTGGAAGTAATTTGTAATCAAATTGAGAATATCCAGAAGATTTGCGTTTAAAATATATGTGGCATATAGGTCCGCTTGTAGGAAATAGACCCGATAGGAGATATTTAGGGTTAGCACAAGAACAGCATATAAGAGGAAGACCTTTTATCATGTACGGAGGAAAGAGGAAAATGTAATTCATTAAAAGAATTAAGAATTATTTCAAGAAAGATAAAGCAATTAAAACCAGAGAAGGAATTATTATTCCACCACCAAATACACCCGCATCATACATGATGGTAGAAAGGGGCTATCACACTTATGTGTGGTTAGAAAATTGGATGGAGTACACAAAAGATGATGGTGTGTTAGCATTTCCAGAAAATGGTACGTTTAATGGCAGAGTTTTGTACAATTTGAGAACTCGCATGAATGAATTAGATCCCAGACCTAGATTAACGCAGAATGAGGCATTGGAAGAATGGGAAACTGAGGCTTTTGAGCGAGATAGACCCAGAAGTAATGGTAATTGGAGTAAGTTTTATCCCCGATTTCCAAAAGAGACAAGAGATAAATTAATGAAACAATGGAGACAGTCTATGCTAGTGGAAGGATTGTATCCTGTATTAACTTTAGAAGAACCTACTGGAAGTAAAAAGAATGAGAAAACAAAACATTTAAGGACTAGTGGTGAATCAGGGATGATTATTACTTGGAGGATTTGTAATTGAAAAATCCACCACATTATAATGAGGAACCAAGCACAGCTAATCCAAATGCTCCGTTTCTGAAACCACCTTTAATTCCGCAAGTGGTACATGAGACTTCGTTAGAAAAAGTACTGCAAGACAGGGAAAGAGAAGCATTAAATAAACAGAGAAGGGAGTTAATTCAGAAAATTTCTCAATTAAATACAAGTCCTGAAGCCCTAACAATTCCGGTAACTATTGGCCCAATTGTTCCTTTGAACGGAGATAAGCAGGCTAGTCCTAAAACTCCGGTTCTGACTACACCTGTAGTTCAACCAAGGAAAAAATCCCTTAATAGTTGATGATCAAGCAAGTGAATGTGAATCAGTGATTTATCCGATGGATTTGCCCATAAGAGAACCAGTGGGTGACGCGGTCCGAAAAACCACTCCTATAAATTTGAGGGAAGTATAAATGGAGACATCCTCAGGTACAAGAAAGGGCACAGTAGTAACCCCGGAAGAAATAAAGAGATGGACACGAGAAATAGGGAAGCCAAAGTCACAGCCAAAGGTATTGGATATATTTAACTTAAGAGTCGAATTAGAGGAAATTATGTCTGGAAATGTGGGAATGGACAGATTAAATACATTCAGTGAAGATGAACTATTGTTCATATGCAAAAGTATTACTAGAAATACAAGATTGTTTCATGAAAAATTAATGGATATGGCAGCTAACATGGGAATTGACATTGGTAAATCTAAATTGTTACAGAAACCATATTGAGCTGAATTTTCTGACAAAGATTTGGAAAATATGAATGTGTCAGGTAGAAAGGTACAGATCGGGGAGCTTATGACATTATTGCAAAAATGGGGTGACATAGAAAAATGGAAAACTAGGTGGGCAAAGAAAAAAGAAGAGGCCTGATCCAAACAAACTGCATCCGAATATGTGTTAAAAGAAGCAGACAAGGTGGAAAGGTTATGTCCCATGAGAGAAGTACCAGGTGGAGGTTATGTACATGTCCCATGGTCCAGACGGGATATTTTGTCATTTACAAATGATTTTCCCAAACTTCACGAGAAACCTGTAGAGTGGTACAGACAAGTCGAGAGATTTGTGAAGGTTTTGAAATGTCTTTTGAAAGACTTAGATGGATTATTTGACATTGTTGTTCCTGTAGATTTATGGACAGAATGTAAAATTGCTATTGATTGGCCTAATGATGAGTATCCTAGAAATCCGAAGACAGGGGAACCTTCTGATGAGGTGATGAAGAAGTACAACCAGGTAACACTCTACCTCAAAGGGAAGGTGCCTGCAAAAGAGACAGATTGGACTAGGATAGATAGAACCACTCAGAATAAAGATGAATCTGTGCATGCATATTATGAACGTTTGTTACAAGTATTAAAACAATATAGTGGTTTAGATAATATCGATATGAAAGACATGACGCATTTCATCTATCGGTTTGTGTCAGGATTAAGGCCAGAAATTTCGCAATGGATTAAAGAATATAAAATTTGCTGGCAGGCTAAGCTGATTGATGAAATCCTTAAATATGCAAAATATTGTGAACATGAACTCGACAATAAACAAAAGGAATTAAAAGAAAATGTTATGTGGGCACAAGTGAAATTAGCAGAGCAACAGGAGCTTCAATTGAGCCAAATAAATAATAACCAGACTCAGGGTGATGGTAATGGAGGTAAGCTAAGGGGTAAATTCAATAGAGAAGAAGCCAAAAAGAAATTTCCCTGTCACGGGTGTGGCAAGTTGGGGCACTGGAAGAACGAGTGTAAGGCTGTGCAAAATGGTAATATGCAAAATAATGATTTAAATCCACAGACGCAGCATGAAGTGCCACGAAAACAACAGCAGCAGGTAATACAAAACCAGTTACCCCTTGCACCTATGCAAAGCACATCAGAGTGTGGATTCCACAAAATGGGAGGAAAGTGAGAGGAGAGACACAGCGACATCACAATTTCGTTTGAGTGATACATTTTTCAGTGAGGACACATACTGACGGTGCCTGAGAGGGAAGGACGAGGAGTGCGTACTTGGCGCCTCCTTGCCGGTAGATCAGTCAGGTCCATACATTGAAGGAAAGGTTGAAGGAAATGATGTCACCTTTTGGACACTGGTACTACCCGTTCTACTGTAAGAACAGCAGACGTTCCAAACCTACCCCTCTCGGGAGAAACGATCCAAGTAGTGGGCGTTTCAAATAAACAAATTAGTACCCCAGTCACAGAACCAATTGAAGTTAGAATAGGCAATTTTAAAGAAATGCATAGATTTGTTGTGTGTGCTTCAAGTCCAGTGAACCTGTTAGGTAGAGACTTGTTGTGCAAAATGAATTGCACCATCTTTTGCAGCTCAAGTGGTGTTGAAATTCAAACCCCAGATGAAGACGGAGTTTATAAACTAATGTTAGCAAAACAAGAAACAGAGAATAAAAAGTTAATTATAGAAGACTTACCAGAAGAATTACAACAGAATGTAAATCCTAATGTATGGGATTTTACCGGAAAAGATGTAGGATTAATGGCAAATGTCGATCCAATAAAAGTGACAGTAAAAGAAGGTGCAGTTTACCCAAATACTCGACAGTACAAAATGAGCCCAGAAATAAAAGTAGGTGTTGCAGCAGAAATAAAGCGTTTGGTTGAAGCAGGCATTATACAAGAAATAATGAGCAGTCCATGTAATTTGCCCATAATTGGCATAAAGAAGCCAAGTGGCAAGTATAGGGTCATTCAAGACCTTCGAGAAATCAATAAAATTGTTGTCCCGTGCTGTCCAGTAGTGCCAAATCCTGCAGTGATTCTGTATCAGATACCGTGAGAAGCTGGATGGTTCACAGTAATCGATCTGTGTCACGCATTTTTCTGGATTCCATTGCATCCAGATAGCAAATTTATTTTCTCTTTTGAATTCGACAGTCATGTGTATGTCTGGAACTGCGTTCCTCAGAGGTATACAGAGAGTCCATCGATTTTTAATCAGATTTTGAAAAAGTGCCTTGAGTCTTTGATGCTGCTTGGACAGTCAGTACTGGTCCAGTATATAGACGACCTATTGGTGGCGTCTAAAACTCGAAATGACTTTGTTGTTGATACCATTGCCTTGCTGAGTCATTTGGGTGAAGGGGGGCATAAAGTGTCACCTGAAAAGTTGCAATTTTGCACCACATCAGTGAAATGTCTGGGACACCAGATAGAAAGAGGTGTCAGAAGGGTTACATCAGAAAGAATCAGAATAATCAAAAGCATGAATCTACCTCAAACTCAGAAGGAGATTAGAATGTTTCTCGGAGTTGTAGGTTACTGCAGGCAGTGGATTGTGGGATTTGCAGTTCTAGCAAAGCCATTGATACAAATGACAAAGAAAAGAGCAAAAGACCCAGTAGAATGGGATGACGAAAGCATGACTGCTTTCTTGAAATTACGAGAATGTCTGTATACAGCTCCAGCATTAGGGATGCCTGACTATTCAAAAGATTTTGCACTATTCTATGACACACAAGATAAATGTGCACTTTCAGTCTTGACCCCAAATCACGGTCTGATGAGACGACCTGTGGCATATTTTTCTTCCACACTAGACCCAGTGGCATCTGCATTGCCCAGAACCCTGAAAGCAGTAGCTGCAACCTGCATGAGCCTTGAGCAAAGTGAGTCCATTATTATGGGACATCCAGTGACCGTGTATGTTCCACACGCAGTTGTGATTTTGTTAACAAGGACCAAGACTCAGTATCTCACTCCTAGTCGGCTGACTATGTATGAGCGAATCCTTGTAGGTACAGGAAATGTAACCATTGCTAGGTGTAATATTCTGAACCCAGTAACACTGCTACCTAATTCACATTTTGCAGAAGTGAAGGGAGAAGTCGAACATGATTGTATCGACCTGACTGAATACAGTACAAAACCACGTCCTGACATAAGCGAAGAGCCATTAATTGATTCTGAATATGAGCTATTTGTAGATGGCTCATGTATGAGACATGAGGAAGGAGGTTTGAGTGCTGCCTATGCAGTATGCACGTTGGGGGGGGTCCAATTGAAGCATCCTATTTACCTGGAGTCAAGTCTGCACAAGTAGCCGAATTGATTGCATTAACAAAAGCCTGCAAATTTGGGAAACATTGGAAAGTAACCATATACACTGATAGCCAGTATGGTTACGGGGTTTTGCACGACTATGGCCAATTATGGATGCAAAGGGAGTTTCTGACTTCTTCAGGTACTCCAATTAAAAATGGTCATTATCTAAAAGATTTACTTGAAGCAATCCAATCGCCAAAAGAAGTGGCTGTGGTCAAGTGTGCTGCTCACAAACTCGGAAATGACAAAGTGACAGCTGGTAACCGATATGCTGACCAGTTAGCCCAACATTGCGCCAAATTTAGAATGGCTGTAAACAAGAAAATTGGAGTAGGTGGAAACAGATGCCAACTTATGTTGCTTGAAGTTGTGAGAATGTGGGAAGAAGTGAGAGACTTGCAAAATGAAGCAGAACCAAAAGAAAAGGAAGAGTGGAGAAAGATAGGTTGTCAGAGAAGGGTTGAAGATGATGTTATTGTTTACCTTGATGGTAGGCCTGTGTTACCAGACTGTTTGCTTGCTCCTATGGCTAGGATGTTCCACAGAGATTCTCATTTGGGAAGAGATGCCAGGATACGTCTGTTCAGACAGTCATGGTTCAATGCGAAGTTCAGGAACATCGCAGAAGCACTTTGCCATAGATGTTTAATCTGTCAACAAATGAATCCTGGAAAGAAAACTGTAGTGTTACCAGAAAAGATTGGGAAGGCAGAGGGTCCCTTCATATGATTGCAGATTGATTTCATTCAGTTATCCCCTTGTCGAGGGCTAAAATACATTCTTGTCATTGTCTGCCTATTTTCAAAATGGGTGGAAGCTTACCCCACACGTAGGAGTGATAGCATCACTGTAGCCAAACTCCTACTCAGAGAACTCATACCACGTTTTGGTTTTCCAGTAACGATTGAATCAGACCAAGGCTGCCATTTTAATAATGAAATAATTGGCCTAATCTGTGAAGCATTCAATGTTAAACAAAAGCTGCACAGTGCATACCGCCCAGAGGCTTCTGGAGTGGTAGAACAACTGAATGGCACAATCAAGTCGAGATTGGGAAAGATGTATGAATCTACCTGATTAGAGTGTCCAGATGCCATACCTCTTGTTCTGATGGGACTCAGAAGTATTCCAGATCGGAACACAGGCTTGAGTCCTCATGAAATACTAATGGGAAGAGCAATGAGGCAAGCATGGGTGCCAGGACACAAGCTGATAAATATATCTGATGATTTAGTACTGGAGTACTGCAAAGAACTGGCTGACCAAGTGCGTTTTATCTCTCACTAGGTTGGGGAAGATGCTGTTGCCAGACAAGCAACTCCAGCACATGACCTGAACCCAGGTGACTGGGTAGTGCTAAAGAAACATACTCGAAAATCTTGCCTTGCACCATGGTGGGGAAAACCACGACAAGTAATTCTGGTTACCACCACAGCTGTAAAGTACGAAGGAGTTCCACGCTGGATCCATGCCAGTCACACAAAAAGAGTGACAGAAACTGACGAAACTGAAACTGAAAGTTGTGCAGCTGAGGGGTCGTAAGATATCGATCCTGGATAAGCTGAAGAGGAACAACCGAGCACCAGTCAAGATGATTGGATTCCAGTAGTTGAGATACCTGCAGAATACGTGAGAACCAAAAGTAAGACTTATTTAGACAGTCAGAGTGATAGTGAGGACGAGATAGGTCTAGAAGAACGTACTCGGATTACAGAAATCCAAGCCAGTAGTAATTCTGGGGAGGAACAGATAAGGAAAGATCAGAATACTCAGACAAATGGTACTCCACCAAGAACTCTTGAGTCTGAGGAGAGACAGATAGGTAATAGGGCGAGAGCTCAGGCAGAAGAAAATCAAGGGTTCGCAGAGCTTGAGCAGGGCCAGATAGGAGTAGAAAAATGTGTTCAGGAAGAAGAAGGTGAATCAAATCAAAGGCAAATTTAGCAGATACTTGAACAAAGCCTGTAAGAACGCTACTTCCTGAGGCGGAAGCCGGGAAGACATGAGCTTCTTGTTTTAATATTTTTTAAAACTTACTTTGCCCAATTTTTTGCCATTTTGAACATTTTGCACTTTAACAGCGCGTTCTCCCCACTTCCAGCCGAGTAGGTGCTGGTTGGTGGCGTGGAAACCGACGATCTCCTCTTTGGCCGCCATCTTGCTTGGGGTTCCAGGTTAGCGATCTAGCTGCCCTGCCCTCCCGCCCTTGCAACCTTAAAAACCGCGCTTATGCCCATGCGCATAGATCTGTAAGAACGCTACTTCCTGAGGCGGAAGCCGGGAAGACTCAAGCTACTTGTTTTAATATTTTTAAAAACTTACTTTGCCCAATTGTTTGCCATTTTGCACATTTTGCACTTAACAGCACGTTCCCCCCACTTCCAGCAGAGTAGGTGCTGGTTGGTGACGTGGAAACCGACGATCTCCTCTTTGTCCGGCATCTTGCTAGGGGTTCCAGGTTAGCGGTCTAGCTGCCCTGCCCTCCCACCCTTGCAAGCTTAAAAACCGCACTTATGCCCATGCACGTAGATCTGTAAGAATGCTACTTCCGGAGGCGGAATCTGGGAAGACTCGAGCTACTTGTTTTAATATTTTTAAAAAACGTACTTTGCCGAATTGTTTGCCATTTTGCACATTTTGCACTTTAACAGCTACTTCCAGCCGAGTAGGTGCTGGTTGGTGGCGTGGAAACCAACGATCTCCTCTTTGGCAGCCATCTTGCTAGGGGTTCCAGGTTAGTGGTCTAGCTGCCCTGCGATCCCGCCCTTGCAAGCTTAAAATGACACCACCTACAAGGAGGTGTAGCGGACGCACGCAGCGGACGCGCGCAGCGGGTTCGCCAAAGGTGCGCCAACGGCGAGCCCGTCTGCGCCCGTCCGCGCCAGACCGGACCGAGGGCCAGAACTCCCTGCCCCACTCTTTGCAGCTCCCAAATGCTACTCACATGAAACTCTTCTCCAGCTGAGACGGCCCGCACACACATCATGTCTCCACTCTCTTTCCATCGACGAGCAACTATACATTTGTTCTCACTGCCCCTATGCCCTAGTTCCACCAAAAACACCTAAGGAGCGGTCGATCAGGATGGCCCTACTCAACTGTAGGTCCCTTCAGAAACTTCGGGTGGAAATAAATCTGCTCCTCCAAGATTTAGATCTAGAGGTTCTGTTCCTGACAGAAACCTGGCTATCCCCAGGCTCTGAGCCAGACATTGTCCAAGCTCTCCCGCCAGGCTACCTAATTGAACGTCATGACAGGTCCTCCATTACAGGCGGTGGAATTGCTGTTACTTACAAAAATCATCTTTCCTTCCGTTTCCTAGACAGCCCTATTCAGGACTGTGAAAATGCCCACTTTTCCATCCAAATCTTCCCGCTAAAATCACTCTCAGGCATCCTCATTTACCGCCCTCCCAGGAGCAAAGGGACAGTTCTGTAGCTCCTTGATGAAAGCCACCATCTCCCGGGCTTGGTCATCTCCCAATTTTACAATACTGGGAGATCTAAATCTCCACTTTGATGATCCTACAGACAAAGTGGCTGGAGACCTAATCCTAGACCTAGCCTCCTACCACCTCCACTTGAAAAGTCATCTGTCCACCCATGTTAAGGTGTGAAAAAACAAGGACCCCCTGATAAGGAATAAGGTTCCGGGGTCAGGGCAATTAATTTGTGAAAAATAAAACACCCAGGCAACATGTAAATACTGGCAATGTTCAAGTAACACAAACGTGATGAATAAAAATAAAAATAGCACACTAAATTAGCACAGAAATCAATTTAATACATTGCATAAAAATATCATAAGATAAATCAATGATATATTGATTAAAAAACAATAAAAAGAGATTTTTTACTTTCAGTAATTAATTGACAAATACATAATATTTAGACAGTACAGTGAAGAGATGGTTTCCGTCTACGCGTTTCGACACGTTCAAAGTGTCTTCCTCAGGACACTAACCATCTTGTTACTGAAAATAGATAGACAATATTTTAAAATTCTGTTTCTGTGCTGAACAGTGCAAAACAAAATAAAAAAATAAAAACTTTATACTTGAACAAAAAGGGCAAGTTTCTTGATAAATTATCATGATATACCGCATTACATCAGTTCATTATCTTTTCTTTTATATAGAAAACATGATCAGGACTTGGTACGATAACAACAAACATCTATCATTACATCACATAAGACTGCATAATTGAAAACAGAAGAATTGAAGAAAAGGATGAAAAAGAGGAATTGAAACTGATCCGTCAAAGTGGGTACAGCTGATGATCTTTAAATATTCCGCATTGTAAGCGCGGCTGGGCCGTTGCTCAAGTGTTGTTGGCAATTGCTGTTGGTAAATACAGACATTCAATAGGTATTTAAAAAACTACATGTGAAAACGGATGTATTAATACAAACAAAGAGAAAACATAGGACTTGAGCAACGGCCCAGCCGCGTTTACAATGCGGAATATTTAAAGATCATCAGCAGTACACACTTTGACGGATTACATGCGATATCGTTTGTCAATTTGTGCTCTTCTGGCTTATTACATAGCTTCTAATACAGCTAATAGCCGTACACTCTGTTCTGGTCTCTGTATATTAATATTATAGTATCCTTTCAAAACGGGACGATCTATCAATTGCGGGTAATTCTTACCAATATGTTTTCTTGATTTCTCTAGTAATTTTGACCTTTCCCACTTATAAATATCAAATCACCAGGAGCAGTTCCCCTTAGATACAGATAGGGCTTTTCCTTTCCTACATGCCCACATTAAGAATGATGAATTGAACTACCCTACCGTCTAGATCCTAGACGTAATGAACTCCACATGTGTTTTATGCCTCAAATAGGTTTTACATAGTCACTTTAAAAATCCACTTATACGCAGGTGGTATTTTTATTAAATTTCTCAACATGGAGATTAGACGCTCTTGAGGCAATTAATGAAGTAATATATGTTTCTACCTCTCTAGTTTTTGAAGACGCTTTTTCGTCCATTTGACCCATCGCTGACGTCACGTCCTAATATAAGGAGTTTAATATTTGGATCAGTCATTTTTCAGGTATTTGCACTAAATATTGAATCGTATGACAACGAAGTTTTGCCAGTAATATCTGTTTCAGGTATCTTTTCGGTTAGAATGAATATAGAAGTCCTGTTTTTAGGATTATGATCAAATTCATCCAGATTCACCTTTCTTAACCTCTTGGCTGCTAAGGCAATATTTTACTATTCATCTAATTTCCATTGAAATCAATGAAAAGTGCATGACGAGTTACCCTTGTCATTAGCAGCCAAGAGGTTAACATTATCTCGAGTTATTTGGTAAATAGTCACCTTGTAAAAATGGTAAAAATGGTTAGAATGCATAATATCTTTAAAATTCATAATAATTTGGATATATTATGTATTCTATCTAAACCTTTATAAACCTTTAGCTGTTTTAAAGTGATTGATTTAGGTACAGCTATATAGACTAGAAAATATAAGTGTTTTAATTGTCAGTTTAATTTAGTGACTGATGATAAATTAGGTTTTTCTGTAGAAAATATAGACTATTGTTTGATAAATAAGTGTTCAGGTATCAGTTTCAATTCCTCTTTTTCATCCTTTCCTTCAATTCTTCTGTTTTCAATTATGCAGTCTTATGTGATGTAATGATAGATGTTTGTTGTTATTGTACCACGTCCTGATCATGTTTTCTATATAAAAGAAAAGATAATGAACTGATGTAATGCAGTATATCATGATAATTTATCAAGAAACTGGCCCTTTTTGTTCAAGTATCAAGTATTTATTTATTTAATTTTTTGCACTATTCAGCACAGAAACAGAATTTTAAAATATTGTCTATCGATTTTCAGTAACAAGATGGTAGTGTCCTGAGGAAGACACTTTGAACGCGTCGAAACGCATAGACGGAAACCATCTCTTCACTGTACTGTCTAAATAATATGTATTTGTCAATTAATTAATTAAAGTAAAATATCTCTTTTTACTGTTTTTTAATCAATATATCATTGATTTAGCCTATGATACTTTTATACAATGTATTACATTGATTCATGTGCTAATTTAGTGTGCTATTTTTATTTGTTTTCATCACGTTTGTGTTACTTGAACATTGCCAGTATTTACATGTTGCCTGGGTGCTTTATTTTTCACCCATGTTAAGGCCCATCTTCTCGACCCCATTTTCTCAAGTATCTCCGAGCTATGCACGGACGAGCTCCTCCCTATCCCTTGGTCAGACCACTGCCTAATTCCTTTCAAGTACCAACTCCGCACTGAACCACCTGGTAGACCTCCCCCCGCCTTCCATCTCGCCCATGGTCAGAACTGGTCACTGAAGACTGGAAAATCAAACTCGAGGCCGCGATACCAGTCCTGGAATCCAACCCAGTCCTAGCCGACCAGCAATTCTCCACCTGGATCGAAAAATCCATAGATCTAGCTCGGCCAAAAAAAACTCTCCCCAACAAAAGAGTAACCTTTAAATCCCCCTAGTTTACCCCTAAGCTTCGCGACCTGAGCAAACAATGTAAAAAACACGAACGCCTGTGGAGGAAGGACTGGTCAAACAAGAAAAAATCTGAATTCAAATTAGCTATACGATCCTATAAAGCCAGCCTAAAAAGCACTCAGGCAGCCTTCTTCGAAGATAAAATTCAAGCCTCCGCCAACTCCTCTAGGGAAACATACGGTATCATCAGAACTCTGATGAAAGTCCCCGACCCTCAACCCGCCTTCGACCCCTCAGGCCGAAGATGCAACGAGCTAGCAGAATTTTTCTGTACTAAGATCCTTAACATCCTAAAAACCCTCCCCTCTCCCGATTTCCCCCAGGACCTTCCCCCCCAAGTCACAGCACCCAACTCCCCCTGCATGGAATCCTACTCCTCGCTGACTAAGGATACTCTCCCCACTATTTTAAATTCCATTAAGAGTGGCTCCCCAACTGACCCAGCACCTCTCAATAAACTAAAAGTTGTGACTCCCATTGTGACCCCTCTCATTATCAACCTAATAAACTCCTCCCTAGGAAAAGGCATCGTCCCCCCAAACTGGAAAAGCGCCAAAGTCAGAGCTCTACTAAAATAACCCCACCTTGACCCCCTAGAGCTGCGAAACTACCGACCCATCTCCCTGGAATCAGTAAGGTGGCGGAGAAATTTGTTAAGCAACAGCTCTCCACCTTCCTAGAATCCAATAATCTCCTACATCTCTCCCAGACAGGATTCAGACCAGGTCAGGGCACCGATACTGCCCTGATAGCAGTAGTTGAAGAAGCGAGAAAGATCCTGGACGCAGGGGGTTCAGCAGCAGTGATCCGGCTGGACCTCAGCGCTGCCTTTGATACGGTGGACCATGCCATCCTCGTCCACCGGCTGAGCAGGGTTGGAGTCAAGGGCCTTGCCTTGTCCTGGCTCAAATCCTTCCTGGAACACAGAACCTTTGAGGTCGCCAAAGGACATATACGGTCTAGAGCTCTCCCTCTTCAATGTGGGGTCTCCCAGGGCTCCTCCTTAAGCCCCACACTTTTCAACGTGTATATGTCACCTCTGGAGGAAATTGTAGCACCTTTCGGCGTAAATGTAATCATGTATGCTGACGACACCCAACTTGTCGTCTCCCTGAAACAGTCGGCTCATTGTCAGGAGAACCTATCCTCGTGCCTCAAAAACATTTCCAAGTGGATGAGTGAATCTCTCCTCAAATTAAATGGGGAGAAATAAGAGATCTTATTGTTAGGTAACCAAACCAATTTCCCCACCAAACTGTTGAGGCCATCTTGTATGGGAACAACCCCCACCCCAAAAAAAAAAAAATAAAGAGCCTAGGTGTCTGGCTCGATCAGGATCTCAACTTTCAAACACAAGCCAGGAAAAACCTCTGGAATCTGCTTTGGCCTCCTACGTAATGCACGCAAAATCCTCCCCCTCTTACCCTCTCAATCTAGGAAACTCCTCATTCAGGGCCTCAATATGTCTAGGCTAGATTACGGAAACGCACTATACCTTGGCACTCCAAAATCGACCATCAACAGGCTGCAACATGTCCAGAACGCAGCTGCTAGGCTGCTAACAGGCACTAAACACCAATGCTCTGCGAAGCCTGCCCTAAACTCTCGATATTGGCTCCCAATCCCTAAAAGAATCACTTTCAAAACCCTAAGTATCACACACAAAATCCTTCAAGACAAAGGACCCCCTATTTTGAGATCCTTGGTCAAACCGTACAAAGCCAATAGGAAGCTAAGATCCGACTTCCTCTCCCTGGCAAGCATCCCCAGAATCAGGAAAGCACAATCAGGGGGACGTCTATTTTCATATAACGCCCCTAAGCTGTGGAACTCCCTACCCCTCAACATCCGTAGGGAGACCAACCTACTAACATTCCGCAAACTATTGAAAACTTGGCTATTCCCCTAGGCCACCCTGCCACATATACATTAGTACAAGTCCAGCGATGGGACGCCCACGGGTAGCCACGCACTTTATAAATCCACTTACAATTCCAATTCCAATTCCAGGATAGTAACCAGGCAGAAGAAACCGAAATAAGACCTGGACCTAGTCAGATAGAGAGGGATAGAGAAGACAGCATTGAAATAGATGTGCCACAACTGAATGAAAATAAAAGAGCACCGGAAGAAGTTCAGAGCACAGTGCCAGCTAAGAGGCTCAGAAAAGGAGACAAGTGGCCTAGGTTTGTCAAAAGAATGAGATTTTGTCTAAAGACAATAAATGAACAACCAGAACAAGTAAATGAAAACTCTAGTCAAGCTGAACAGTCTGCAATACAACTGAGAAAGAGAAGTCCACGACTGAAAAAAAAGACTGAATAATAAATTCAGAGGCCCTGAATGGACTTACATAGTTTTTGAAGATTTAGAAAACTTAGAAATAAGTGATGAAAGTGATGACAAATTGATTGCTGATCAGACTGACGGAGAAGTGAGACACACTTGAAAATTTCACAGGGTAAAAGACTGTGTAAAAGCTATAAAGAGGGGTTAAGTATCCTTGGTCAGAAATGGCTGATCGTACTGTTAATGGAAGACCGAAAAGAAACTGTTTAAAAACATGCTGCAGAATATGCACATGTAGTATAGCAATAGTACTCATAGTATGGTTAGGACGGACAATAGCTATTCCTTACATAATGAGTAGAGACATGAAGAATTATACTAATGAGCTACAAACAATAGATACCCCGAAAAGAATAGATGCACAAGAGAAAGCACTTAGCATTAAACAACAGAAGGTAGATTTAGAAGCATCAGATGAGGAAGGACTACATTATACTGGAAATAAAAACAGAACTCACTTAAATGTATTTGCAAACCTATTAGTACATTATGTAGAAGCTATGGAAATAGAAGATTGCTATGTTTGTATGAAGTTACCTACTTCGGTAGCCGAAGGTGTGACTTACCATCATTTACCACTAACATATGGTATTTCATGTAGTATTTTAGCTAGCTAATTCTATAAGAAAGGACCTTTGCAGTATTACTATTCTAATTCAGATGTGATATTTTCTGAACTTCCTATACGCAGTAACCTGAATCCTGTACATACTAAGAGTGATGTAACACGTTATATGGGTGAATAATTTCTAACAATAGGTACCATAGATATAGCTGAAGCACACAAGAAAAATGTAACATGTTTATTATGAGAAAAAGAGAAATAAAAAATTGAATATGGTTGAGAAAAGGAGAGAGAATTTCCAAAGAAAAGCAAATGATAAGAATCATAAAATTCCTAAATGGGCCTAAAATATAGGGTTTACCCCAAATGGCAAGACTCATGCTGCTATGTTGCTGGATTTTGAAAAGAAGGGGAAACTCTGTCTCCACAGGGAAAGAACTAGATATTATAACAATATATTAATTGGTTCCAGGGAATGTGAACACAATTATAAAGTAATTGGGGGTTGGGGTTTCAAAGAAGAAACTGAACCTGTGTTTCCTGGAATTTGTTTTATATGCGGAAATAAAGCTTATTACAAATTGTCAGGTCATTGGCATGGGAGCTGTTATTTTGGAATAGTATTCCCAAAGATATATCATGTAAACAAAATCACTGGAAACAATGAAGAAACAAATGGATTAATACGTAGCAAAAGAGCTAGTTTTGGAGAAATAGTAGGCGATATATTTAGTGCATTGATACCTACAGTGGGAGTGGCTCTGAATATGCAAGGAATTAGCAAATTGTCAAAAGTAGTGGATCGTTTATCAACTGATACTGCTGGAGGGTTCTTAATGGTCAATACCGAATTGGTTGCGATCATATCAATGGTTTTAAAAAATCGACTTGCTCTTGATACATTATTAGCAAAAGAGGGAGGAGTCTGTAGAATGTTGAAAGCACAACATTGTTGCACTTACATACCTGACAAAAGTGTTGAAATTAAAGGGTAGGTAAGACATATTACACATTTGGGAAAAGAGCTCAAACCACTGGAGGTTGATAGTGCATGGAAGAGACTTACTGATGGTCTCTCCTCTATAGGTAGTTGGCTTTCTAATGTAGGAAAACGTTTTGTAGGTAGAATACTGATGCCAATGGTGGGAATACGGTTACTGATTTTGGGGATAATAATTTGTTGAAATGTCGGAAGCACAAAAAGACATATAAAGTAAATAAGAGAGGGAAAAAGAGAAATATTGATGAACTTGAATTAGAAGAGTTGAAAGGAAATATATACAAGAAAGTGAAAAACTTTCACACAAACAATGAAAAGAAACAAAATAGAAAGTTTGAAGAAATTGAGCTGGGTGAAACGTGAAAAGTTGGCATCTGTTTCATTAATTGGTGACGATATAAAATATCATCAAAGAGGGGATTGATGGAGCAAGGATTCGCACGTAACGCGACTTGCTTGAATTCAGTCCTCTCGACATAACGTTAATGCACTAACCAACATGTTTTTTTATTACTATTGCATTTCACAAAACATTGGGTATCTAGAAGAAGCTTGCATATGTGTTTCTACTAACGATAATCCGCTTGCACTAAATATGGCCGCTGCTACATGGGATTTCTTACTCCGCATGCGTCTGTCACACTCACATGACATGACGTACTCTTTGCTTTGGAGGAATCTTTCGCTTAAGCGCATTAAAACTAAGATGGCTGCTCGGTGTTACAGCATGCATGACGCTTGCACTGCTACGTTTGCTAAGCTGTTTGTTCTGCCTAATTTCTAATGCAATAGTTAAAATAAAGTAATGGGAATAGAGTAGAAGTAGTGGTATACAGTGCATTCATTTATTCTGTGTTCTAAAATTGTTTCTTCTCTATTTTTCATGTATCGTAATCTTTGGGCATGGGAGGCGCTATTGCTCCATCTTGAAAAACCACACTGCGCATGTCAAACTCCAGAAGGAACTATGTCATTCGTCATTGAAACCCGGCCAACTCTAGACTTGCTAGAAGATGTTCATGGGAACGTCAACTCCTGACCCCTGTGAAGGGAGACAAACTAAAATATGGACAACATTGTAATCATTATTGATACATTCACTGCCGGGTGGAATAAAACATACATGGGAAAATAAAGTTATGGGCGGGAACGTTAATTTTAATATTCATTCTAAAAAGTTTCATTTGGTATGGTGTGATGACCTCTCCTCATGCTTTGTCCAATGAAAATTAGGGATCCTTACACTTGCAACATTGGGGGGTGGTACACTGACCTGAAAATAAATAGTATAACTAGGGTAGGCTTAGCTAGTTAGTTTGTCCGACTTGTCCGAATAGCTGACCTTTCACTGACCCAATGCACTCAATAGGTGATCGGGAGCAGAGGTGCTGGCGGAGCCCTCTGTCAGAAGGTTCGAAACCCAGATCGGGGTTAGAAAGCTGAAATGCTGGTGAAGCACTTTGTCGGAGAAATCGATACCTTTTACCGGGTTCTGGCTGTTAGCTGCAGAGAGGGAGTAATGCAGATGTTGCAACTTTAACTGCGGGTGCTGGTCTTAGCCTTGGTGTTCCTGTCTGGGTCCAATTTGGCTTTACCTGTCCTGAGTCCGATCTGCACCTGCCTGCCAATATGGTGCCTGCACTTTCGGGGTTCTGTCCTTTAAACTGACCCGTGGCCCGGGTTAGTTCTTCACACCATTCTAGGTAAATATTAAATGTGGGTATGTCATTGTACTGTTTCCTTCTCTCTTCCCACCCTCTTGTCAAATGCGTAAAGACTGCTTTATAAGAACTCTGCATATTTTCATTCTAAGGATTATTTTCCTAATTGAGAATTTTCTTTTGTTCACTGCTTGGATTATGACATTTAAAGATTTTAGATAAAGAGTTTAAACCTTTCCCGAGTTGTAGTTATTTTATGAGTGCAAATGTTTTTTTTCTACCTATTATTCAAACGCCTTTGATCCCTTAGGACTATAGGGACCGATGACGAAGATTGGTAAGTCAATGGTATAGGTTCTAAATGAAAATTATAAATCACTGATTAGAGTAAGTGCACAGGTTACCGGATTAAAATCCCATCATATGTTGTTTATGGACCCAGGTGAGTATGGTAATCTGAGTTGGGTGACCTGCGCGCTCTAACACATCCATCTGCAACATTTCTATTTTTTACATTTTTAAGTTAGAAGTTGTCTTTTATCCACCACCCCCAAGTGAGATACTGGGTCTGGGATTATTTTTCCCTCCTGATTGCTACTTTCATTTTTCTCCAAGTTGTGGCCAGCCAATCAGCTCAATCTGTGTTCACAGAACAAAATGTGGATCAGTGGACCCGCAACAACTGACGGGACAAAGAGTTTGCTCAGCCACATGGGTTTGACCTTTTGGCCCATGACGGTTGGCGAATCTGGGTTTAATGGTCTTGCTCTCTATGGGCCATATGTATGAAGGCAATTTTGGGATTGCAAATGCAGAAATTCGGCGATCGCAAATCAGCAGTGTCCAATGTATGACACAAAACACCCTTTGCAAAATAAGGAATCACAAATTTTGTGATTTCCTATTTTGCAATTGCATTTAAGGAATTGCAAATTGCGATTTCTTAAATGCAATGTAAGAAGTACAGAAAAAGTGCAATTTTGACTTTAGGAACCGCAAATTGCCACCAACTTCAAGTTGGTGGCAATTTGCGATTTCTTTGAAAAATGCAAATTTTTGTACTTTTCAAAGTGCCATGTGACTCACATACATGCCCTTAGAACAGTGTTTCCCAAACTTTTTTGACCTGCGGCTTCCTTGACCTAATTGGCAGTTGGCCGCGGCTCCCCACCATTTTATTACCAGTGGGGGAAAGTAAGCCCGACCTCGTGAGTACTTCCAGTTGTCTCCCTGAAATTTATTGGGATGCAATGAAAGTTTTATAATTGCTAGGGACTGTTTCTTCCCATCCCCCTGTGGTTAGTGCTCCTATTAGTTCAAAGTCCGGGAAAAAAGCAGAGGAGGTTCCATCTCACATGGACTCGTTAGTGCCCCCACCGATGGAGGTACAGGGGATGTTAGATGTTAGAGTTGAACATTTGTTCTTGGAAAGGGGCCATGAGGCAAGTTCATCAATAGGAGGGGCTGTGGGACCTAAGGCCATATTGGAGTCTGGGTTGGGTGATGAAGGGTTGGGAGACAAGGAAAAGGTCAGCGGCCCTCAAGGCCCTTCTCAAGACCCCGCTCAGCAGCACCAGCAGCAAGCATTGGGCATCGCTCCCAATATGGATGCAGGGGATATAACGGCTGGTATCTCTGTCACCTCTTTACAGGCAATGTTCTCTACACTATCCCGGGACATGAAGAGGGGCTTTGAGGAGTCCGCTGCTAATCAGTTGGAGATTCTGAATCACTGCAAATCCCTTGATAATAAGATCGATGGGTTAACCTCAAGGACGGGGAAATTGGAGGAAACTGTAGCAATGATGTCGGTACACTTGGACAAAGCTGAGGAGGACATTCTTAAGCTTAAAAATGAGGACCACGCCCTTCTAGATAGGATGGAGGTATTGGAGAACAATGCCAGAAGAAGTAACATCCGTATCCTTAATGTGCCCGAAAACTCAGAAGGTTCGGATGTTAAACTGTTTATTACCCACTTATTGAAAGATTCATTATGTTTGGATCAAACCTTGGAGGAGCTGGCCACTGATATTCAAAGGGTGCATAGAGATCCATTCAGGCGGAACATGCAAAGGTCCAAACCTCGTAAAATCCTTGTTAACTTTCATACTTATACCCTTAAAGAGCAGATTCTCAATCTAGCTCTAAAGCAGAAGTCTCTACCTGGGAAATGGTTTACCTTTCTAATCAGGTCAGACTTATCTAGAGTTACGCTGGAGAAGCAGTGGGAGTTCGGAAGGCGGTTGGAGGCTTTTAGGAAGTTGGGCGCAACAGCCCAGCTTATGTTTCCGGCAGCTCTAAAGGTGATGCACAATAACAAAATGTTTAACATCAGGACTGTGCAGGCCGCCGACGAGCTCCTATTAGATTTGGGCAATAAGGCCTCAGGATAATAGGATTTGTACCTCAATGTGATCTAGGGTGACCACCCCTAAACTGTTTGATAATCTATCTTCAGATTATTAGCTCTTATCTAGAGGTGTGTAATTAAAAGGAATGTAAGGGAGGGAAGGAGTTGAAGAAGGGGAAGGAGGAAGGGAAAAAAAGGGGTAGAGGAAAAGAAGGGAAGAAAAAAAAGGGAAAAACCACTCCATCTCTTCATCTATTCATCTATTCACTTAGTGTGTTATAAAATGACAGAAAAAAGGGTACAGGGAAGAGAGGCAGAGGGAAAAGGGAAAAAAAGAATAACAAACAAACATAATAACTTTAAAATAGGAATATGCATATTGGGTCCTTTTTTTTGTTGTTTTCTCTCTTTCGGCACTGATAGGACTCTCGGGCAGGAAATTTCCTTCAGGGGTTAAGTGGATTAGCGGGAGCTTGAGGTGGGGTGCCATCTACTGGAATTGATCCGGTTAGATACACCAAGGGTTCTCCATGGGAGGGGAGGGGGGAGCACTGGGTTAGTGGGGGGTTAGGGGGGTTAAATTCACACAAACAATTCCTCACTTGCCATCTTTGTGGTTTATTGCTCCATGTTGATCATCTGATCTTTTTTGCTGTAATGCCTTGTTTTATATGTTCAGGACAGGATAAATGCACTATTTGTTCTCAGTTTAGGTTGGTTGGGGGCTGGATTACTGATAATGGGTAATGTGAGAATTATATCCTGCAACATTAAAGGCCTGCGTACTAAACCAAGGGCCAGAAAGTTGTTGCAATATCTTCAAGACTCAGATGCTCAGTTCATCATTCTCCAGGAGACACATTTGATCCAGGCTGAAATGGACATTTTGGTAAAGGGGAACAAGTGGATTGATTGTGCTATTTCAACCTCTCAATCTATAACTTCTAGGGGGGTATCTATTATCTTTAAGAAACAGCTTAAAGCCAGGGTATTAGATTCAAAGGTAGACCCAGGTGGCAGATGGGTTATCGCATCTCTCTCTATATTGGATGGTCAACTGACAATTGTTGGGTAATACGGCCCTAATCAGGATGACCCATCATCCTTAGAGGTTATCTTCTCCCACCTTCTATCTTTTCTTGAGCCGGGAATATTTGCGGGAGATTTTAATATTGTCTTGGACCCAGTCCTGGATAAGTCCCACAATATTCGGTCCCTGGTCCCTTCGAAATCAAGGTCCTTTCTGGTAAATGCAATGAAACAGTATGGATATGTGGACATTTGAAGATTGAGGGCAGGTAATCAGCAGGGCGTCTTCTTTAGGAACTACAAATATAACCATCAATCAAGATTAGATTTTGTACTAATTAATCAGAATCTAGCTGATTCTGTTAAGCACATTGAGTATCTCCCATTACATCTATCCGATCGCTCTGCCATAGTTTTGGAGCTTATAACTCCTTTTACCACTCCTGTTAAGAGCTGGTCTTTTGACTGCTCGCTACTCTCCCATCCTGATGATGTCCTGTCCCTTAAGACCGAAGTTCGGCATTTTTTGAGGGTAAATGAGGGGTCAGCTGGTAATGGAGTGGTGTGGGATTCTCTTAAAGCCTTTATGTACAGGGAGGCTGTAACTTCAGTGGAGCCGGATATAGATAAGACCCAGCTTGACATTGATATTAATTTAGCCTCCACAGGTGTTGTTCTATCACCTCTGTATGATAGGTTACTCTCCTTAAAGGCCCACTTAGCTTCAATTCTAAACCACTGCATACAAAAAAGGTGGGAGGCTAGTAAGATCGCACACTTCCAGTATGGTGAGGGAGCAGGGAAGCTATTGGCCTGGAAAGCCAAAACGGACCAGGTCCGTAATAACATCGAGTTGATTAAGGTAAAAATGCTACACTTTCCCTAGACTCTGATATTAGATTGGCCTTTAGAGACTATTTTCAATCTATCTATCACGAGGACAAGATCGCTGATCCGGAGGCTATTAAGGTCTGGCTAAATAGAGTCTCTCTTCCATCTCTTTCTGCTGAACAGAGTGAGATGCTTGACAGCGAAATCTCTGAAGAGGAAGTTAGGAAAGCAGTTCGCAATTCCAAGAAGGGGAAGGCGTCGGGCCTGATGGCCTACCCGCTGAAATTTACAGAGTACTGGAGCAAGAACTTGTCTCTTTTCTCGTAATGTTATTCAACCAGATTTTACTGGATGGCGTGCGTCCCCCAGTTTCTTGTGATAGTGCGTCGATTACTTTAATCTTAAAACCGAGTAAGCCTCCCACATCATGCGGTTCGTACAGACCTATTTCAATCTTGAATGTAGATTACAAGATTTTTGCCACAATTCTTGCCAACAGATTGGCTCTAGTAGCCCCCAAGATTTTGCACCCGGACCAAAAGGGGTTTGTGAAGGGTCGGCAGTTATATGAGTTAACCTTTGATTTGATAGGGGCTATCGATCTGGCTGCCCTGGAGTCCCTTCCCTTAGTGGTTCTTACATTGGATGCCACCAAGGCCTTCGACAGGGTCAACTGGTTGTACCTGTCGGAGGCCTTGGCAAAGTTCAACTTTGGAGGGGGGTTTCGTCGGGCAATTGGCCTCTTATATCAGAGCCCTAATGCCTGCGTTCTAGACAATGGAGCTCCATCTGATCCCTTTAACATCTCAAGGGGAACTCAGCGGGGCTGCCCACTCTCCCCGCTCTTATTCAATCTATATCTCGAACCGTTTGCCCAATGTTTAAGGGACAATGTTGATATTGAGTCGTTCACGTACAGAGGGTGGGAGAGGAGGGTGGCCCTGTACGCAGACGATGTTCTAATTTTTACATCTGAGGACCATTTGGCCCTTCCTGCAATATTAAAGGCGGCATCTGAATTTGGGGAGGTATCTGGATACGAAATCAATGCCTCAAAGACTGAGATGATGATATGGAGCATAGACCCGAAACCATTTAGTTCTAGTATTCGTCCTGGTTGTAGGATGAGGTATCTGGGCCTTACCATTGTAGGTAATATAGATCAGATTGCCACAACAAATTTCAATTCTGTTGCTAAGGACTGCCGTAAACTACTACAATCGTGGGGTCATCTCCCTCTTTCATTATTGGGAAGGGTCAATTTGGTTAAAATGTCTCTTTTGCCCAAAATACCTTTTCTATTTAATACTATCCCTTTATTTTTTGACCCTTTACCTATTAAAAAGTTACAGGGCGAAATCAGTACATTTATTTGGAATAAACATCTTCCAAGAATTTCTTGGAAAAAGATTAGGAGGCGAAGAGAAAAGGGGGGCTTGCAGCTCCAGACCTCCAGGCATATGCCTGGGCATTTCAGTTGTCTCATGCCAGGATGCTATTAAAAGATCCATCTGAATATGGTGTAGGGATCCTGTACTCTACTCTGCTCAAGGGTGAGGATGTCAGCCAGTCAGGCTTTCTTTTTAAATTTGGCAACCCCAAGTTTAAAAAAAAAATTAAACTAAAGATCTTACAGGGAATGTCAAAAGTATGGGCTCAGCTAATTAAGTCTATTAGAATAGGGTACTATAGTAGCAAGACACCTCTATGGGATCTTCCTGATAGCCCGGATTGGCTGGAGGACAGTCTCGCAGTCCCGATTAGGGATGCTGGACTTGTGGTCTGGGATGACTTATTTATTGATGGGGTACTGCTCTCTTGGGATTGTTTGAGTAATAAAATCGGCACAAATTTGGCTAGGCTCAAATATCTGCAAATATCCAGTTGGTCCCGTTCATATAGCACCCAGCCCACCCGATGAAGCAAATTCCCTTTAGGAAGATACAGCTACTTAATAACTCTTCTGGTTGACAAACCTCCTGCCAAGAAGGAGATTTCTTCTTGGTATAATCTGATTTTGGAGGAAATGGATGGAGCGTTTTCACTACCAGATTAGCTTTGGTCGCTACATGTGAGTAACAGCAATTTACAAGATCTCTGGAGAACATTGCGTAGGACACTGTGGGATGTGGTTAAACCGGCGTGGTTACATATGAACCACATCTTTACTATCCATAGAGCGTACTATTCTCCTCTTCGACTTTCAAAATTTACACCGGGGAATATGGTGTGTTGTCCGAAATGTGGGCTGGAGGCTGCCTCAGACGCTCATATGTTTTTCGAGTGCCCCCATTTGTCCTTATTTTGGGAAGCCATAAATAAGATTCTTTCCTATCTCTTGGCTCTAACATCATTTTTGATTTATCTCTGGTAATATTTGGACTGCTAGAAGGGGTCTCTTTCCCGGCAAGGAACCTGTGCTTCTACTCCATTTTGCTTGCTAGAAGGGAGATCTGCAGAAAATGGAAAGATCCTCTCCCTCCTTCCATTAATGACTGGTACGCTTCAATTCTGCAGGTCTCCAGGTTGGACTTGGCTTGATTTGGAAACCCTGATAAAAGAGCTTTCTGGCATATGTTGAAATGGGTCCATTAAGTGACTGGGGTTTTTTTTTTTCCCCGGGTCCAATGATTATGCTATCAAACCCATTTCTGGGCATAGTTGTGCCCTGGTGGTTAAACCAGAGGTATCCTGGCTGAAAGTTACACCCTCCTTAAGGTTTTTATCTTGGTGAGCATTGTTGATTCAAGCACTAGTGCTGAGAGACGTGGCCCATACCTCAATTCGGTCTCTACCAGTTAAAATAATAAAACTGAGGCAGCATCTTGCTTGTTAATCTTACTGTCTTCACCATAAGAACCTAGGTGGTAAATGAGGACACAAAAAAAAAAAAAGAACGTTTTATAATCATATTTGTAAAAAAATGAAAATATAGCAGTTGTTGAATAAAAGCTTTAATAATGGATTCAGTGAAATATGCTTTATCAAGTGTACCATAATTAGACATGTTCAGTTCCTCTATTATAATGCGAGTACAAAATACATCCCTCAGAAAACGCTTTAACACAAGTTTTGCCATGTTCTGTTTAACCAATGGCCGGTGTTAATTTTAAAATCCAGTGGACAATGCAACTACAAAATATATCCGTCAGAAGGCAGGTTCCTCCATGTTCCAATTAACAAATCGCCGGGTAATGGTCTTCAGTGTCTCAATCACTTTCATTCTCTTTTTTTACACCATTTTCCCCAGAGTCTTTCTCTGTTTGAAGCATACACCCACGTTTCTCCCCACACATTTCTAGAATCTAGCATCTGTATAGCTCTCAAGTAGTCATTTTCCTATTCAGTTTTCATTCTCTTCTCTTTTGTGCACACTTTCATCTCCTCCACTTTCCTATTTCCTCTGCACACAGAAATGATCACTCCACTCACTTGTGAGCAGTGCATTCTCTTTTCCTTTCTTGCTGTACATATTTTGATAGCTGTAGGACCCCCTTCATGTGAGATCCCACAATTGGCACGTTACCACTATCAAAGAGCGCTGCAGAGAGGCCGAGGATTGAATGTGCCTGTTTTGTGAACACCTTTATAAACCACTAATAGGCGTTCAGCTACAGAGGTCTCAACACTGCCCCATCATAAACACCCCCATCAAACTGAACTCACCCGGATAGACTTTTTGAGGCAAGTAAGAGCTGTTGAATATATTTAATGCAGTACAGTATGGGGCAGTATTTAACATTTGACATCTTTCAAGACAATACATTCAGAATTGCTTTTTAAACCTCGATTTTCACAAATTGTAGTATCAAAATTAGATTTAAAATATGCCATTCACCCCTCTGTTTTTTCAAACTTTTCTCAAGGGGACAACCCCCAAATCCACTGTTATGTCACTTGAACTCCATCTTTTTGCTGGCTCACTTCTTTAACTTCATCCACAACTTTTACGTCCCAACACTTCGAAATGTTACCATCCACCACTAATTAATCCTGGCTGCAATGCGGCCTATTTCCAAAGCGAATTTGCCCACTGGAATTTCTGGTTTATAAATTCTGGCATGGTGTTTCTTCAAGTTCACTCAAACAAAGTGTGGAACAGCTGCCAGCATATAAATACACGGGCTGAATGAAGTTGTAGTAATATTTGAAATCTTTATCTTGACTCAAGTGAAAATGTCTCAAGTCTGTGTTTTCTCCCCTACAGAACTCTTGTTTCCCAGGAAGCTGTACTGCGCCATAAATTTCATTCATATGCACCTGTTTGCTTAAATTGTTCTGCGAGGAGCGTGTTCATTAAGATGCACTCCTGTTTTCCGACGAGACTGTGGGCCACCGAACATTTATTTAACTTGTCCCTTTCAAACTCGACTTGTCAAATTAAACCCGTTAATGAGCGTGCAGTGATTCAGCCTTCTCCTACTTCGTACTTGTAAAGAGGGTCGTCCGAGGCACGGCAGAACACGGCGGGCAGCAATAACGTTGGACAGTCATGCTGCATATGCGGAGGCTACGTCTGTGAAAGCAAGCAGGTAGGCACTATGGCGGCATTGCGCTCCTGGGCCAAACCCCGGATTATGCAGGCGGCATTTGTAACTCCCCCGTGAGTTGGGCTGGCTGGAATAAGCTTCACTTGCTGCATTTAGGTAGGCGACAAAAGACGCATATTATTTTATTGGCCCACATTCTCACAACATGTTTATAAGCTTGCTCAGCACACGGCCACCGCTATCTTTCCCACATCGCGCGCGGCGCCCCTGGCTACTCCTAACGGCGCACCGTGGTGCCGCGGCGCACACTTTGCGAACCACTGCCTTAGCACATCTGCACCCATCCTCATTTCAGGGGTGCAACAGGGTGTGCTTTTGACACCCTGGCACCCTTCAAATTGCATTCTCAATTTGTGATTCTCTAATTGATAATCGCAAATTGAGAATGTCTTACCATTCATCCCTATGGGCCTCTAGGCCCATAGGAATGAATGGGGAGGTAATTGCGAATCGCAATTTGCGATTCACAATTAAGGAATATGTAGGATTAGCAGAATTTATTGCAAATCCCACATACATAGCGTTTTGCGGTTCTCAAATAGCGATTCGCAAGAATTCGCTATTTGAGAATCGCAAATGGACATTTTCATACATATGGCCCTAAGTCATTTAAACCTGTGAATTCACCAATTTTATTATAGCAGTAATTCCTCAAAAGCATAGAACGGATTTACACCAACCCAAACAAAGACATTTCCTAATCTGAATTAAAATGAGAAATGTTACTTTTCTGATCCACATCACTCATTTTTGAGCCCCCTTGTATGGATCGGCATGAAACTTGCCATGCCATACCCAAATCGTATGTAGTTATTTTTTTTTTTGGGGGGGGTCGTTATGTGTAAACAGTGCCAAAGTTATTTTAAAAATAAAAAACATTTGTTTTAAGTGGGAACTGTAACTAAACCCTACAAAGACGCTATCAACACCTTTGTTTTAGAATTCACAGTTGCCTTCCTTTCTACAGCAATAAGTAAGGTATATGAACTTTTGGACTATGTGCTCAGATTCTGTTTCAATAACAGAGAGCTGTAGATCGCTCACTGCCAACAGTTTTCATGGTGCACGGAGATCACATTCTCTTTTGGATATACCAAAGTCTCCTGCACATCTTTCCCTCTCTTGCCGCAATGACATCCATCTTCCTGATAAAATACAAATATATATATCCTGTCTGTGCAGAACGACCTGTCTTCCCTGCTGCCAATGTAACTCACCTCTTGTACAGAAGTATCTTGGTGGACACACCTCGCACTGAGATTTATCAAACAAATCCTGTGCATCTGTGAAAGTTCCAGGTGGGCAGGCATTCTCTGGGCTGTTGGGACTCTGTGCCCCAGGGGGGCAAACGTACCTAGATTCACAAAAGAGGAACCATCAACCTTTGTGCACTTTCATTATGTAATACATATGTCAATAATTGCTAGAGTGTCGGATGGTGCATGTGTGGGATTGCGAGTGTCTGTGCACACTCTTAGCAGACAGTGTGGCACGGATATGATAATGTAATTCTCAGTGTGTGGCGCCGCTGTTGGGTTTGTTCTATCTTCGAAATGACTTGACAGTTACTTGCGAGAATTTGCATACTATGAGTAGAAATATAAAGCATGAGAACATAGCAAGCAAGAATTTTAAAGCCGACATTCCAAAAAATATTAATGAGCAAATGCAGCAGGTCGTGACGTCACAGACAATGACGAGGTCATGCAAGCGTTACACCAGGACACAGAGACATGATGCATGTCATCAAAGACCATGTGAGAGAGAGAGAGCATAATATGTTATGCTCTAAAACCTTAGGTGAAATGTCAATGGCACTAAAATAACACAGCATGATGCAGAGACACAACATCATAATTAATGGCCTAGTCAACCAAAACACACTGACATGAAACCAATTGTTGTAAATGTATCTATCAAACACCCAAGACATAGTGACTTTTCCTACAGTTTTAGACAGTGTAAGCACAGGGATATGTTTTGCATGCTGCAGGTAGTGCTAACGGCATGTGAAAATATATAGAGCCTCATTACAAAGTGACTCGGAAAGCCTCAGACTACAGGTCAGAGGCTTTCTAAGTCACATCGTAGGTTTCATTTCTGACCGCTGCATTACATTGTAAGTATTCGAAAGTGAAACTGGCCGGCCATTCCGGCTGGATTTATCAACCAGTTGGAGGCCCCACCGTAATCCCTATGGACGGAGTTTCTGCCGTCGGGATTACGATGTCGGTTTCCGACAGACTTTTCATATCGGGCTCGCCGACATGGAAAGCCTGTCGGAAAGCGACTTTGGGGGCTTCCAGTTGGGGGCCGAAAGGGCACCTATGGTGCCCCTCTGTTAATTACTGTACCGTGGGGCAGGCACCTTGAGGTGACTATGGTGGCGGCTAGTGAACTTTTAAAGTAGTGGGCGTACTGAATTTGGTTACACAGCTGAAGGAAGGGAATTCACCACAATGCTCGTGCGTGCACCTGGGCCCGACGGAGGGGGCATGAGTAACCGCTTCAGATAATCCATAGTTTCCTAATCAGAGCACAACCATCTCTGGAACACGTGAATCATTCACGTGTTCCAGAGATGTTCTGCTCTGATTGGGAAACTATGGATTATCTGAAGCAGTTACTCATGCCCTCTCCGTCGGGCCCTGACCCCACGGCCGGCTCCCATTATCAGATATTAGCACTGCTCCGACCCCAGCGTGGACTGGCAATGACCCGGGACTGTCACGGCCAGCATGACGGGAAGGGGTCGCGCAGGGAGGATGTGGGTGGGGATTAATTTAATTTAAATAAATAAAGAAAATAAGAAAAACTGACCTAGCCTCCGGGCCGGACTCCTGTGTTTCGCCTCCCGCTCTCTGAAAACACAAAGCAGTAACAGGCAGCCTCCCTCCTTCCCCTAAGCCAATCACAACGCTGCAATGGCAGCGTTGTGATTGGTTAGGCCGCCGTCCTTACAGGTGTCTTAGGGGAGGCCGTTTTTTCATGCAGGCTGCGCTGCAGCCTACATGAAGGAAGTGGAGAGTGCTATGACTGGTTTGGCCGGCCCCAGTCAGCGCCCATAACATTGGGCTAGCCACTCCTCACTGAACCGCCCACCCGCCCGCCCGCCCGCCCACAACCCGGCAATCAGGCATACCCTTCTGCTTTCTCGCAGTACGAGAAGCAGAAACGTAAAATGGTATTGATACCATTTTACGTTTCTGCTTCTCGCACTGCGAGAAAGCAGTGAGGCAACGCCCCGACGCCCACGTGGTGGAACCGCCACTGGGTGACTACCGTGCGGTGCAGGATGAACAGATACTTTCATTTCTTTATTGGAGCTTGTGCTATGGCCGGTTTATGACAGCATCACAAGCTTGTGTAAGGAAATAGGAGTATGTGACAGTAACATATAAGGTCACATTGTAATTGCAGTGTCCGGACCGACGACCGGAGGTCGATCATTCCCGGTTCCGTAATTGTGTTGAGCGGACATGAGTCCACCAGTCATTGCAATAAAGTCCAAAATGCAAAAATGTATTTTGCAAAAACATTAGTTGCAAAAATCAGAGTTCCAAGTTGCAAAAATAACTGCTGCAAATAATTCGACATGTACGTAAAGAAGCTACAGATTACTTGCCCCAGAACAAGGTAGGACTGAATTAAAAGAAACCAAAACAACAAAAAACTAATTGTAATAGGGAGGTAAGTCTGACAGGATTTAAATAAAGCAAAAGACACACCATTGGGCTCAGGGTAAAGCCTGATTTGTATATGGCTGGGTCCAAACTGGAATGGCATAGTGTGCAAAAAAACGATGGATTAAGGCCCAGATCTCTGTACTGGGGTGAATGTATGACATTGTTCTGCATTCAGCACATCAATTGTTCTTTTTGCATTTGTTACCCCGAGTGGGACGGGTATGCCCAGACGTGGGTCCTGTGCTTTCCATGCCACTGAAGGCAAGCTCTCCTGGCTGATGAGGGCTGAAAGCCCGAAACCGGTCCTAGGATGCTTGTTTCGAGTCCAGGGAGGACCTTGCCTGGCAGTTCGGGCTGGACTGTTCCCATTAGGTGCAGGGTAAAGCCTGATTTGCATATGGCTGGGTCCAAACTGGAATGGCATGGTGTGCAAAAAAACGATGGATTAAGGCCCAGATCTCTGTACTGGGGTGAATGTATGACATTGTTCTGCATTCTGTCCATCAATTGTTCTTTTTGCATTTGTCAACCGAGTGGGACGGGCATGCCTAGACGTGGGTCCCATGCTCTCCATGCCACTGGAGGAAAGCTATCCTGGCTGATGAGGCCTGAAAGCCCGAAACCGGTCCTAGGATTCTTGTTTAGAGTCCAGGGAGGACCTGTCCTGGCATTTCGGGCTGGACTGTTCCTATTGGGTGCAGGGTAAAGCCTGATTTTCATATGGCTGGGTCCAACCTGGAATGGCACGGTGAGCAAAAAAAACTATGGATTTAGGCCTAGATCTCTGTACTGGGGTGAATCTATGACACTGTTCTGCATTCTGTCCATCAATTGTTTTTTTGTGCAGGATTTAAATAAAGGTCAACATTTATGTTGAAAAATATTTATAAACGGTCAAAATGTCAATCTTTACTTCGGAGTCTGTTTTTTCAAAGCATGTGGTTGCAGCCTATGTGTTTAGATTAGCAAAATGAGACCAGGCATTTCACAGTAGGTTAGTTATGAAGAACCCCGAAATTGATTCTTCAGCCATGACTGTAGCCAATCAGAAATGTTGAACCATTTGTGAAATACAAATTCTTGCATCTGATAAAGAAACTGAGGAGGCTCATGCTCTCTATTTTTGAAAGATGGCACGTGCCACTCGTGGGCTTGGTAATTAGCAACAGACCTGGCCTCAAATTCCTTCCTCGCTGTTGCATGGTTTCATGTACGCTGGAATAATAGATAAACTTGAGGTAGGTTACAAGGACTACATTTTCAGTATTTACTCATAAGTAATTCTGAAATATTTAATTCCTTCTTTGTATGGATTTCGAGACCACAACACCCCAAGTTCACAAGAGATTTCTGTTTTATGAACATCAAATGGTAACTGAGTAGATTGGAAATGTAGGAACTATTTATCGAACTCCGTACACATCATTACTCTAATGGGCGATATTTACCTAGTTTTTTCAAAGGCTTCTAGTCAAAGTTTTTCTCTAGGAAATTAGGTAACAAACACATCATTGTTTTATCACAGGGGGGGAAATACGTAGAAACAGAATGTTTTAACTTATACAGATCATGATATATAATTCATACAAAAATAACAATATCAATTTAGAAGTGCCGGAAGATTGTCTTGTAAAAGTACCTTGGCTTTCACTTCAGAAATCCATAATTGTGATGTTATGGTATGCTATGTTATGTGTCTTTATAAAGAAAGAGCACTATCAGCAGTGAGGATATCCTGGCTATATGGGCCCACATTTACCAAAAATCTTTTTGTTAGGTGAGCCTTTGATCGATTGATGGGACGGTTCACGTTAAAACAAGCACTGACAATGCCAATAGGCCTTGCTTTAAAACAATGCTGTATATTTATATGAAGCTTTACAAGAAGATAGCATGGACATAGATATCTATTTGTGTAGAAGAAAACAACTGCATATTAATATTGACATAGTTTAAAAGGTCAGGTGACAGTCGCACTGGTAAGCCTGACCTAACAACCCATGTAGGTTAAGAACTGCCCTCCTTCCGTCTTCCTCCAATCTGTGCTGATGCAATAGAAAAACACCATAAATGATCTAGTTATCTAAGACACTGTAATGACATTACAATGCCAATTGTGACCCTGAAATTTCAACCCCAGGCAGCTGGATAAATAAACAAAATGATCACAACTGTGTGGAGGTCAAGCACTTTTTATGTGAAAGCACATACCTTCTGCTAAGTAAAAACGTACTCCTGGCTCACAACATATGATTGGTGCAAAGCGCCTCTCCTGGTAATTCTCACATAAATGTCTGGCAACAACTGTGCTGTCAAGCCAGATTATAAAAAACGGCATCAGAAGTATACATCACTCCAAAACGTTTTCAGCTGAAAACATACAATAAACACAGGCAGGCCTTCAGCAACCTTTCTTCCACGCCTGGGAAACTGATTTGGCCCTACATTTCCATTTAAGCAGCCTATATGGAATGTATCGCAACACAAGTCTGTTGCCTTTACCACATGATACCTATACCACACAGACTCTGCTACTCAGGTAAGTACCATACAGGCCAATTTTAGTTACTTTGCAACATGGGGTTTTTAGGGTTCTAAGATGGGTAAGGTGTAGTAAGGGATGTTTGGTGCACAGAGATGGACAGAGGTAAAGGGTAGTATGGTGTGTTTAGGGTTCAAGGATCTGTGGTAAGGTGTAGTAGTAATGGGTTTTTAGGGTTCAAGATGGGAGGGGAAGAGGTAGTAATGGGAATTTTAGAGTTCAGAGATGGGTAAGTTTAAGGAGTAGTATAGGTTTTTTGGGGTTTGTGGATTGTAAGAGCAAATGAATAAGGGTTTTTGAGGGTCAGGGATGGATAAGGGGGGAGTAAGGGTGTTTTAGGGTTCAGGGATAGGTAGGCATAAGGGGTAGTAAGAGTTTCTGGGGTTTACAGATGTGGAAGGTTAGAGGAGTAGAAAGAGTTTTTTAGGGTTCAGGGTTGGGTAACGGTAAATGGTATTGAGGGTTTTAGGGTTCCGGGATAGGTAAATGGGAATAAGAGGTTTTTAGGGTTTAGGTATGGGAAGGGGTAGGATGGTGTTTTTAAGGCTAAAGGATGGGTTAGAGCAAGGGTTGTAAGGGTTTTTAGGGTTCAGGGATGTGTAGGGGTAGTAACGAGTTGCTCGGTTTCAGGGATGGCTAGAGATAAATGTGGTAAGGGTGTTTTAGATTGTATGGATGGGTTTGGGTGAGGGGTACTAAGGGGGTTTTAAGGGTCAGTGTTGGGTGGGCTAAGGGGTAGTAAGTTTTTATATTACCTACTGGCGGTCGCCAGTAGGTATATATAGTTAGGACCTAGTTTCCATAGGAAATCCGCAACATTCTATTGGGAATAACTTTGGCGCCGGTTGATGAATCTTCGCGAATTTCTCAAAGAAGATGGCCCGCTCCGCTCCGCTCCTTCCCTGAAAGTTTTAGGGGGATTCGTCAAGTGGGGGCTAAGAAAAAAGGGGGGTCCCAAAACGTGTTTTCCCCATGTTTTTTTCCATAGGACGATTAGACACGGCTACAGCCCGAACGGCTGAATGGAATTACACCAAATTTGGCAGAGAGGTAGAGTTCGGTTCGCAGATCGCCCTTTTGCTTAAATGGTATAAATCCCTTCAGTAGTTGTTGAGAAAATCGAATTTGAAAAAAATGTATATATCTATAAGCGCGCACCGTTCGCATACCGTATGCGTACCGTGCGCGCACCGTACGCGTACGTGCGCGGACATTCGCGTGCGCGAGCTGCATGCTGATTGGGTCTTCCGAGGCACAGGAAAGCAGAAAAACAAATGTATAGAACTCAAAAAGGGGGCAGGGTAGAAGCACCCTGACCCCCTAGGCCTGCTCAGGGGGTCCCACAAGGACCCCCAGGCCAAAAAAAATTAAAAAAAATTTGAAAAATCACGGGGTGCGCGCATTATACGCGTACCTCCGCTTAGGTATGCATACGGTACGCGCACCCTGCCCCCTTTGCGTGTTTTCCACCTTTGTTTCACTGCTTTCTTGTGCCTTGGTTCTAACGAGGCACAAGATGGCTGCCAACACTTCCTGGATTGGAGTGTTGACAGACAGTGGAAGCCAATCAGCATGCCTTCCTGAGAAAGCAGCATGCTCATTGGCTGTCAACACTTCTAACCAGGAAGTGTTGGCATCCATCTTGTGCTAGGTAGACCGAAGCACAAGAAAGCAGAAAAACAAACGTGTAGAAAAAAAAGGGGGCAGGGTAGAAGCACCCTGACCCCCTAGGCCTGCTCAGGGGGTCCAACAAGGACCCCCAAGGCCAAAAATATTTTTTTTAAAAACCTGGTATGTTTATTTAAAAATAACCTCCCAGGGGGACCAAATTGCGGGGGCATATTGATAAAGAAGTGTGGGGGTGCCCAAACCCCCCCACACTGCCCCGGGGACCGCAGCCCTCTGGGGCAAAGCAAAGCAGCCCCCGGTGCATACTGGAGGCTCCTGGTGGGCTAGTTGTCCCCCAGGGACCCCCAGTATGCAAAGGGAATTAGTTCCCCCTCTGGAAACACGCCTGGGGGCTGCGTTGCAGAGAGGTGTAAAAAAGGGTGTGGCCTCATTACACCTCTCTGCAATGCAGCCCACTTGCTTATACTAGAGGCTCCTGGTGGGCTAGTTGCCCCCAGGGACCCCCAGTATGCAAGGGGAATTAGTTCCTCCTCTGCAAACGCGCCAGGGGTTGCGCTGCAGAGTGTTGTAAAAAGGGGGCGTGCCCTCTGAACACCTGCCTGCAAAAATGTAGCAAATCAATATAAAAAAAATAACAGTTAATATATTTAAAAATTGTCTTTAAAAAACCCTTCAAAATTAAATGAAAAAAACATAGGTTTCCGGCCTGATATAGTTAGGAATTAGCATTTAAAAAACCATTGAAATTCACAAAAAAACATAGGTCTCAGGCCTTATATAGGTAGGAATTAGCATTAAAAAAATCTTTGAAATTCACTGAAAAAAACATAGGTTTCAGGCCTTATATAGTTAGGAATTAGCATTTAAAAAACCTTGAAAATTTACTGAAAAAACCATAGGTTTCAGGCCATAAATAGTTAGGAATTCGCATTTAAAAACCTTCCAAATTCACTGAAAAAACCATAGGTTTCAGGCCTTATATAGTTAGGAATTAGCATTTAAAAAACCTTTGAAATTCACTTCAAAAACAATAAGTTTTAGGGGTGTTATAGTTAGCTGGACATTTTACTCATACAAAACCATTGAAATTACTCCTATATAGTTAGTTGTACTACCTATATTTCACGCACCCGCAATCCACTGCTGATGATGTCACATATTAGATCATTCATGACATGGTCAGAGACATCACTGATGACATCTCAAATGACATCACTGATGACATCATCCAGTGAATGTGGTTTGCTTCGTTATTTAAATATGCAATATATATATATAGTGTATTATGGGAAGTGTGGTGTGGAAAGCACAAATCAAGTCCTGTATGGACCCCGCAAGAGTGCCCGTCCTTGATTCCATGTACGGCTGCTGCTTCACTGCCGTGAACCCCCAAGGATAGCGGGGTGGTGCATACTCTGCGGCTGGACGGCCGCATGTAAATTATCGCTCCAAGGTTGTCCACCTTTGAGCAGCACATGAGCAGCAGCTTGAATTATGTGCAGGTGAGGACCGGAATCCGCTTGCAGATGCCGCTCCGTAATGGATCTGCCCGACGCGTTTCGAAGCTCCATTGGCTTCTCTTCAGGGGCTTTAACGTAAGCGGCGTGCGTGACCGCTAACCCACTTCTCCATTTTCCATATGACACACCCACCAATGGGAGGCTCAAATGAGACTGTGTATTATGGGAAGTGTGGTGCGGAAAGCACAAATCAAATCCTGTATGGACCCCGCAAGAGTGCCCGTCCTCGATTCCATGTACGGCTGCTGCTTCACTGCCGAGACCCCCAAGGATAGCGGGGTGGTGCATACTCTGCGGCTGGACGGCCGCATGTAAATTATCACTCCAAGGTTGTCCACCTTTGAGTAGCACACGAGCAGCAGCTTGATTTATGTGCAGGTGAGGACGGGAATCCGCTTGCAGATGCCGCTCCGTAATGGATCTGCCCGACGCGTTTCGAAGCTCCATATGCTTTTCTTCAGGGGCTTTAACGTAAGCGGCCTGCGTGACCGCTAACCCACTTCTTCATTGGAGAATGGAGAAGTGGGTTAGCGGTTGCGCACACCGCTTCCATTAAAGCCCCTGAAGAGAAGCATATGGAGTGTCGAGGGGATAGTATTCCAAATCGTATGACACCTTACACGACATGTTTTGATAAAGCCAAACCAAAGTTAACATATAACCGCGATGGATTATAATGCACTTAATAGTATATGGTCTGGCATTATCCCGGAACAGCTAAAGGAGTTGGTCCCGATAGCTGCAGACAGGCTCAGCTCATACTAGAGTACCATCTCATATAAAACCAAGCACTCTGCCTCCAGGATTGTTAAGGCCTGCCATAGGAGTGGCTTATAGGTTTATATGTGTCCAAATATTGGTTTTGATATAGGTATACTATATCTAAGCAAGAGGTGATTACACCAACTTGCCCCAGCTCAGTGACCAGCCAGTTGTGTCAATTTAAGAACTAGCCACGGGTGGCAAAAGCTATGATGCAGCCCCTGGTAGGCCTTGGATGCACCTATGCCCTTGGCACCTATAGTACACTATATTGGGGCTGACAAGGTGTCCAGTACCAATTTGGTTATGCACCTAAGGTGCATGGAGTCCATTTTAAGGAGAGAGCAGATAGCCTGGGGCCCTGATTAGCAGGGAACTAGGCCAACTAAGTCGAAACCAGCTAAACACAAGGCAAAAAATCTGGGGTAACCATAGTCAGGTGTCCACCTTCCTACACGGGCGCACAGTTCATGGGTCTCAAATTCAAAAAATGCTCAACTGCTTTTATACCATTATTGTGCCTTATCGAGGTATACAAGGAAGTCACATCTAATGTCATTAATAACATATCCGGACACCAGTCTATTTTTTCAATTTTTCCTAAAAAATCCGAAGTGTCTTGGACGAAAGAGAACAAACCTTGAACCCATTCCTGCAGGTAAAAGTCAATATATTTTGAAGTATTCTCCATGATGCTACCAATGGCTGAAATTATTGGTCTTCCTGAAGGCCTAGCAATGGATTTGTGCACTTTTGGAATTAAATAGAAGGTGGGGATCACTGGATGATCTTTCTTAAGAAACTGGTATTCTGCATCACCACCAGTCCTCCACTCTCCCAAGCAAGCAATTTAGAATAGTGTTCATTCCATGATGTTCGAACTATATGAATAATACTTTTCCTGTAGCAGGCCAGGTCTGATAATTGAGTTTACGCCTCTGACATGTAGAGTTGACATGGCCATAAGACCACGTTACCCCCCATGTCCACTTGTCTCACAACCACATTAGCATCCGCCTCCAATTTCTTCATCAAATTCCTGTAGCATAGGTTGAGTTTATTCATCACAAAATGCGATTTATTGACAGATGTATATAGTTTCTTCAAGTCTTGTGCGACTAGTTCATGATATACATAAAGGTAATCATGTAACATGATTGGATTATATATATATATAAAGGCTCCTGTTTTCAAAGAAAACTGCTGCACTCGCGGGGCTCATGCAATTAACAATTTATTGCGGGGACGCGTTTTGGCGATTTGCCTTTTTCTGCTCGCACAGGCAATGACATTCCTCCTTCAATACACTGCTGCCAATAGGATTCAGGATAAAACTTCAAAAGAACGTAACATCATGCATTTATGTTCAACTTGCCTGTGCGAGCAGAAGGCAAATCCCCGAAACGTATCCTCACAATAAATTGTTAATTGCACGAACCCCGTGAGTGCAGCAGTTTTCATCTAAAACAGGAGCCTTCATAATTAAATGGAGTGCAGCCGCGCCTAAGATGGAAAATGGAGTGATATAAATATATATTAGAAGATCCTGCTTGCATTAGCCATTAGGAAAGAAAACTCGCAAACCAGGGTTCATTTTCAAACGAAAAACGCACCCTGATGTGCGAGTTTTCTTTCCTACTGGCTCATACAAGCAGGATCTTCTAATATTTGTAAACCGTAACTCGCACCGACCCAGATAGGAGTGGAGCTGGTGGTCGAGACAATATATATATATATATATATATATATATATATATATATATATATATATATATATATATATATATATACATATATATATATATATATATATATCAACAAAAATGCCCTTGAGCAGCAAGAGGGAACACTACAGCTCACCAACCATCCGGTCTATCAGTGTGACTCTCCGTCATCACTCGGTTCGGGATTAGCAAGCCTGCAGCCTGGACGATATATATATATATATATATATATATATATATATATATATATATATATATCCTGTAAAAACACAGGTTTCAGGGACGTTATATTTACAAATTAGTATTTGAAAAACCTTTGAAATTCACTGAAAAAACCATAGGTTTCAGGGACCTTATAGTTAGAAATTAGCATTTAAAAAACCTTATAACTTCACTGAAAAAACCATAGGTTTCAGGGATGTTATAGTTAGTTGGACATTTCAGTCGTAAAACATCAGAAAAATTTGGCTGTTATAGATAGTTCCTCTAACTATAACTCGTGCCCCCGCAAGGCACTGCTGATGACGTCACATATTACATTATTCATGACATGATTGATGACATCACTGATGACATATCAAATGACATCACTGATGACATCATCCAGTGACTTTGTGTTACTGTAAAGTTTAAATATGTTTTATATATATATTTATATATATATATATGCCAAGGAGTCTTGAAGAATGAATGGGTGTATAAGTGTCTGAATGGATGATTTAGTAGGTGCGTGACTGACTGTATGAGTGAGTGATTAATTGTGTCTTAATTAATGCATGAGTTAGTGACTAAACTGTGTGAATGTCTGTATTAGTCTGTCAGTTAGTGTGTAAGAGGCTGCATGGGTTGGTGAGTAGCAACATGAGTGTCTATATGCGTTATTGATTTGTTGTTTGAGAATCTGTATGGGTGCCTGAGTGTATCTGTGGGTGGGTGAGGGGGTGTGTGACTCTCTGCATAGATGTGTGAGTAGGTGATTCACCGGGTGTATGGGTTCAAGAGTGTATCTGTGAAGGGCTGTATGGGTGAGTGTGTGTATGGGTGTGTTGGTGAGTGAATGGATGTGTCAAAGGTACATGTGTGAGTGACCACATATGTGAAGGGCAGTATATGTGAGTTGTTGGAGTATAAAAATGCCTGTATGTCAGAGTGAGTGATTGTGAGAATGGCTGTATGGATGAGTGTGTGCTTGTGTCAGTGACTGTAGAAGTGAGTACGTTTGTGTTAGTAGCTGTATGAATAAGTGAAGTGGTATGTGTGTATAACTGTATAGGTGAGAAAATGGTAGTGTGATTGATTCTTTACATGACTGACTAGGTGTGTGTTTGGTCACTGAATAAAATATTGCCCACTTGAAAAACTCCGGAGGTCTGCGTCTCTTTCCTCGCCTGACTGCCGCTGGGAGAACTCAGGAAGTGGTTTGAGGGTTTCCAGATATATATATATATATATATATATATATGCCAAGGTGTCTTGAAGAATGAATGGGTGTATAAGTGTCTGAATGGATGATTTAGTAGGTGCGTGACTGACTGTATGAGTGAGTGATTAATTGTGTCTTAATTAATGCATGAGTTAGTGACTAAACTGTGTGAATGTCTGTATTAGTCTGTCAGTTAGTGTGTAAGAGGCTGCATGGGTTGGTGAGTAGCAACATGAGTGTCTATATGCGTTATTGATTTGTTGTTTGAGAATCTGTATGGGTGCCTGAGTTTATCTGTGGGTGGGTGAGGGGGTGTGTGACTCTCTGCATAGATGTGTGAGTAGGTGATTCACCGGGTGTATGGGTTCAAGAGTGTATCTGTGAAGGGCTGTATGGGTGAGTGTGTGTATGGGTGTGTTGGTGAGTGAATGGATGTGTCAAAGATACATGTGTGAGTGACCACATATGTGAAGGGCAGTATATGTGAGTTGTTGGAGTATAAAAATGCCTGTATGTCAGAGTGAGTGATTGTGAGAATGGCTGTATGGATGAGTGTGTGCTTGTGTCAGTGACTGTAGAAGTGAGTACGTTTGTGTTAGTAGCTGTATGAATAAGTGAAGTGGTATGTGTGTATAACTGTATAGGTGAGAAAATGGTAGTGTGATTGATTCTTTACATGACTGACTAGGTGTGTGTGTAACTTTATGGGTAAGTGCTGGCGTGTGAGTGTCTGTATAGGTGTATGAGTGCATTTGATAGTGCTGTATTGATGAGTTACTTCATGTATGAGTAACTGTATGGATAAATGAGTGGACATGTGTGTAGACCAAGGAATCAGGGAGTGGGTATGTAGTAACTGGTATTTGTGTGTCTATGGTTTAGAAAATGGTAGTCTGCATTTTAGAGCGGGTGTAGCACAGGTTATATTAGGGTGTGAGGAAGTGTATCAGATTAGCACATGGATGATGTCATCAGTGATGTCATTTGAGATGTCGTCAGTGATGTTACTGACCATGTCATGAATGATGTAATATGTGACATCATCAGCAGTGCATAGCGGGGTGCGAGTTATAGTTAGCTGATCTAACTTTAACGGCCGAATTTCTCTGGTTTTGCACGAGTGAAAGGTCCAACTAACTCGAACGTCCCTGAAACCTGTGGTTTTTTCCAGTGAATTCCAAAGGTTTTTTAAATGATAATTTCTAACTATGCCTACAGAGGTAGGACATGTGCAGAAAGAGGAAGAAAGGCGGAGAAAGAAGCAAGAGATGTGCAGAAAGAGGAAACAGAAGTCCAGAAAGATGAAGAAAGGTGCATAAAGAAGCAAGAGATGTGGACAAGGAACCAACAGAGGAGCAGAAAGAGGCCTTGTTGCAAAGTCATCCTGTGCCCCCAACATTTTGCTGACGGGTGATGGTGGTACCTGACTCTGACTAACCAGGCCCGGAGCCAGTGCTATGCTGAAGGGCACTTAGAATACAGTTAAACACTGACATACACTAGGGTACACTATGGGTTGGGGTACCCCTGTGACTGGCATGACGTCCCCTGTAAGGCCCTAGTAAATAATAGTTCAGGGGAATTAAAACTACCTCTGACTAAGAGGTGCAGAAGGAGGCAAGAGAAGAGCAGAAAGAAGCAACAGTGGTGCCGAAAGAAGTAGGAGAGGTGCAAAAAACCCAAGTTGAAGTGCAGAAAGAGGCTAAAGAGATGCATAAAGAGACAACAGGGGTGCAGAAAGAAGCAAGACAGGTACAGAAAGAAGCATGGAAAGTGCAGTATGAAGCAACAGGGGTGCGGAAAGAGGCAAGAGAAGTGTAGAAAGGAGCAGGTGAGGTACAGAAAGAGCCAACAGAGGTGCAAAAAGAGAGAAGAGAGGTGCAGAAACAGGTAAGAGAAGTGCACAAATGGGCAACAGAATTTCTGAAAGAAGCAACAGAGGTGTAGAAAGAAGCATGAAAAGTGCAGAAAGAGCCAAGTGAGATGCGAAAACAGGCAGGAAAGGTACAGAAAGAAGGAAGTCGAGTGCAGAAAGAGACAACAGGGGTGCAAAAAGAAGAAAATGAGGTGCAGAAAGAGGCAACAGACGTGCAGAAAGAGGGAAGAGAGGTGCAGAAGAAGGCAAGAAAAGTACAGAAAGAGGCAAAAGAGGTACATAAAGAGACAACAGGGATGCAGAAAGAAGCATGGCAAGTGCAGAAAGAAGCATGGAAAGTGCAGAATGAAGCAACAGGGGTGCAGAAAGAGGTAAGAGATGTGTTGAAAGGAGCCAGTGAGGTGCAGAAAGAGCCAACGGAGGTACATGAAGAGGCAAGAGAGGTACAGAAACAGGCAAGAGAAGTGCACAAAGAAGCAAGAGAATGGCTGAAAAAAGCAACATAGGTGTAGAAAGAAGCAATAAAATGCAGAAAGAGGCAAGTGAGATGCAAAAACAGGCAGGAAAGGTACAGAAAGAGTGAAGACGAGTGCAGAGCAAATGAGGTACAGAAAGAGGTAACAGACATGCAGAAAGAGGGAAGAGAGGTGCAGCAAAAGGCAACAAAAGTGCAGAAAGAGGCAAATGAGGTACATAAAGAGACAACAGGGGTGCAGAAAGAAGCAATACAGGTGCAGAAAGAAGCATGGAAAGTTCAGAATGAAGCAGCAGGGGTGCAGAAAGAGGCAAGAGAAGTGTAGAAAGGAGCAAGTGTGGTGCAGAAAGAGCCAATAGAGGTGCACAAAGAGGCAAGAGAGGTGCAGAAACAGGCAAGAGAAGTACACAAAGAAGCAAAGAATTGCTGAAAGATGCAATAGATGTGTAGAAAGAAGCAAGAAAAGTGCAGAAAGAGGCAAGTGAGATGCAAAAACCGGCAGGAAATGTACATAAAGAGGGAAGACCAGTGCAGAAAGAGAGAAAAGGGGTCCAGAAAGAAGCAAATAAGGTGCAGAAAGAGGCAACTGACATGCAGAAAGAGGGAAGAGAACAGCAGAAAAAGGCAAGAAGAATGCAGAAAGAGGCAAAAGAGGTACATAATGAGACAACAGGGGTGCAGAAAGAAGCAAGACAGGTGCAGAAAGAAGCATGGAAAGTGCAGAATTAAGCAACAGGGTTCAGAAAGAGGCAACAGACCTGCAGAAAGAGGGAGAGAGATGCAGGAAAAAGCAAGAAAAGTACAGAAAGAGGCAAAAGAGGTACATGAAGAGACAACAGGCGTGCAGAAAGAAGCAAGACAGGTGCGGAAAGGAGCATGGAAAGTGCAGAATGAAGCAACAGGGTTGCAGAAAGAGGCAAGAGAAGTGCACAAAGAGGCAAGAGAATTACAGAAAGAGGCAAGTGAATTGCAGCAGGAGGCAGGAGAACTGCAGAAATAGGCAATAGAGGTGCAGAAAGAGGCAAGTGAGATGTAAAAACAGGCAGGAAAGGTACAGAAAGATGAAAGACGAGTGCAGAAATAGAGAAAAGGGGTGCAGAAATAGAGAAAAGGGGTGCTGAAAGAAGCAAATAAGGTGCAGAAAAAGGCAACTGATATGCAGAAAGAGGGAAGAGTACTGCAGAAAAAGGCAAGAAGAGTGCAGAAAAAGGCAAAAGAGGTACATAATGAGACAACAGGGGTGCAGAGAGAAGCAAGACAGGTGCAGAAAGAAGCATGGAAAGTGCAGAATTAAGCAACAGGGTGCAGAAAGAGGCAAGAGAGGTACAAAAAGGGCAAGAGAGTTATAGTAAGAGACAAGAGAAGTCTAGAAAGGAGCAAGTAAGGTGCAGAAAGAACCAAGAGAGGTGCAAAAAGAGGCAAGAGAGGTGCAGAAACAGGCGAGAGAAGTGCACAAAGAGGCAAGAGAATTGCTGAAAGAAGCAACAGAGGTGTAGAGAAAAGAAACAAAAGAGCAGAAAGAGGCAAGTTAGATGCAAAAGCAATCAGGAAGGGTACAGAAAGAGGGAAGAGTCAGATGAATGCAGAAAGAGAAAACAGGGGTACCAATTCAACACCCACATTTAGCAATAACTAACAGGTGACCATTCTAGGTTTGCAAAGGGCCTTCCACCACACTGTAAAACTTGTCACTGAATGTTAGGTAACGTTTGAGATGTTTGTGCTAGAAACTAGGCTTTTTCTGTACAAATCTGCGGATTAGGGAGCAGATGATGAATGATGTGGCTAATGCAGAAAATATAGAATTGTACAAAGGTTGGTGCAGCTAAAAAGTCACATAATTCCAGTGGCCTTGATCATACCTCTGACTAGGTCCACAAGTGTTCCTCAATGATTCCTTATTTTTTTGTCTGACTGAGTTCATAGTTGAGCTTCAATGGAAACAAGGAAGACTAAACCTGAGGTTACCACTCCACAACAAAGACTACCATACCACATAATTATTCTCCATAATACATAAGCCCACTCTACATAATTGCTATACACTAAATACCACATACTTTCTATCCAGATAATTTCACTGCACAACATACCACATAATTCCACTACACACAACGTACATCCACTCTACTCCCAAAAACATTAGTAAAACCCTTTTGCATTTACAACACCAATAGCTCTAATTCTTGCAAATGCAAAGCCTATTACATTGTAAACACTTCTTCAACTAGTAGTCACATTTGCAGAGTGGTGGAGAAAGGGTGCTGGGTCTCCATCCAGCGCTCAGAAATTCCACTGCATAGGGCTTACAGGAGGTACCAGGAGAAAAAGTCCCTTAGCAGAAAATTGGACTTCATCCCCCATCCCGTAATCTGTGAGAGGTGCGTTTGCAGAATGGTGGAGAAAGGGGGATTGCCTCTGAAGACGTTTTAGCAATCCCACTGTGTGGGACTTACTGAAGGTAAGAAGAGGGGTAGTTGCCCCCTCAAGGAGAACCTTGGGGCCAACTACCTTTCCCATTACCTCCAGTAAGTCCCACACAGCAGGATTGATAGATTCTCAGAGCAGGCCACGCCCCCTCCGCCCACCACTCCGCAAACACACTCCCTGGCACGCTCTTGGATGGGGGTTGGAGTCCCCTTCGCTGCTGGGGGTCCTTTAGGGGCCAACTAGCCTACCTCTTTTTTTTTTTTTTTGGCAGACCTTTATTGCACCTTATTCATATACACAGCGGAGTGCCTACAACCCACTGTTGGGGCCGGCCGCAATCGGTGTACCACAGTTATCATACAAGCTTGACAGCAAACGCCAGAGGCACAATTGCAGGAGTCTAAAAGTCTCAGCTCACGTAGGCACTCACAGTTAATCCAGATGTATTATTTAAAGCGCACCTATAGATTGCGGTCGCACGCCCCCATGTGATCTCGGTCTAATTTTCAGTTTTTATAAAGAAAGGTAACATCAACAAATCCCACCCCCACCCCCCGTTCCATCCTGGTTTCAGAGAGTAGTCCAAGTTTAGGAAGCATGATGTGGCAGGGCGATTAGGACAACGTAAGGCTAACAGTACTTCCCAGATAGGGAACATTCACCCTCCTCCCAGAGTCAACCAGACGCCATAGCGAGGATCAGCAACTGTGGACATCACGCCAGGCCTTGTTGCATCCCACCACGTTCTCACTGCCATGATCACCGCCCAGGCATTCACCATATATACAGGGCTAAACAGTCGTCCCGTCCCAAAAAAACCTCTCAAGCCGTTCCCTCTTCGCAGTCTGATAAAGCAGCAGTCACACTCTCGTCGCTATTAGTGTCTGTTAAAGAAAGCATATAGAGTGTAAACGGAGCCCAGACGTCTCTCGGGCGAGATGCCTCCGGCAATTCGTCATAGTAACAGTTCAATTGGTCCCTGGAATAGGCCATATCTTTCAGCCACAGTTGCACCTCGGGCGCTCTCCTAGCTCCCCAGACCATAGCAACCCTCCTTCTGGCTAATTGAAGCGCCAACACCACAAGTCGCCGCGATGGCGCAGCCACCCCAGAGGCAATGCCCAACAGACACAGGCGTACATCTAGCTTTACCTCAGTCGAGGCCATGACAGTAAGCCTTTCAGTCACCTCCTTCCAATAGTCATAGACTCGTGGGCAACCCCAGGCCAGGTGTATAAAGTCAGCGTCCTCAGCTCCGCAGCGGACACATTGAGCAGTAGCCCTGAGCCCATATCGTACCAGTTGAGTCGGCGTATAATACCACTGTTGTATAAATTTATAATGCAGAAGGCGAAAGTTGCCATTGATCACATACCCTCCGGTCATAGCACAGCATTCATTCCAGTCGTCATCACTCAGCGGTTCCGGGAGACTCCTATCCCATCTTGCTCTAGCCAGGGTCGCCCCTCCACCCTCATCTTCCTGTGCAGCCTTATATAATTTAGAAAGTAATTTAGTTCTGTCCTTGATCGTATAGAGCAACTGCAATGCTCCTAGGGCCAAAGGTTCCTCCGGATATGTTGGGTATAAGGCACGCACAGCAGCACGCAGTCTGACATACACAAAGGTGGACATAGTAGCATTCGTCGAGCGGGTGGTCATCTCCTGAGAGGAGAGGAACGACGCTCCCGGAAATAGGTCCCCCATAGTCTGTAGTCCAGCCTCCCGCAGAGTCTGCAGCCCTCCCGGCTCGCCCGAGACAGAAATATCCGAGTGGTAAAGTAGCGGCATGGCCGGGGCGTATATAGCGGCAGTCTGCCAGCCCGTTTACCCAGGGTAGTCCATGCAGTCGCCGTGAGGCGCACGGTATCAATCTCCCCCTTCTCAAACACTGAGTGCTTATTTACTATCATAGCCCTTAGTGGATACGGCAGAACTGCACTCGCCTCCAACGCTACGTGCGGAGTGTACGGCGGAGAGTGTATCCAGTAACTTGCAAAATGTGCCTGTGCGCAAAGATAATAAAGTCTCATATCCGGCAGGGCAAACCCACCAAGAGCGTACGGCTTGGTCAGTACCTCCCAAGTCACTCGCGGCCTCTTGCCGGCCCAGGTGAGAGTTATCAGCAGGGATCGCAGTCTCGCAAAGAAGTGTGATTTTAGCGGGACCGGAATGTTGACAAATAGGTAAAGAAATTTCGGCAACACTACCATTTTAATCAAAGATACGCGATCTGCCAGAGTCAGTGGGAGACGTGTCCATCTCGCCACCTGATCTTCCAGAGTGGAAACGGCAACGCCGTAGTTGGCCCGTATGACTTCTTGGCTATCCCTGTGCACCCAAACGCCCAGGTATCTAATTGACTCCGTTGCCCACTCCAGCGGGAATTCCAATGGCACCTGGTGAGTGACGCCCGTGAGTGGCAGTACCACTGACTTGTCCCAATTTATGGTCAGTCCTGAGTACCGGCCGAATTTTATGAACTCTCGAAGTATGCGCTCCAGGTGAATCGCCGGGTCTCTGACATATAGGACCATGTCGTCAGCGTACATTGATACGGCCAACGATCTGAGAGGGAACTTCAGCGCCGCCTCCGCATATCTCTGACGCAACACACAGGCCAACGGTTCCATCATGATGGCAAAAAGCAGGGGCGACAGAGGGCAGCCCTGCCTTGTCCCCCGTTGTATTGGAAAGGGGGCAGAGACGTGACCATTAATCCTAACTCTCGCCGTGGGTGCATTATATAACAGGGCGATTAGTGACGTGAAGAAGAAAGGCACTCCCATCCGATGCAGAACGGCCAGCATATATTTCCAGGCCACTGAATCAAAAGCCTTGGCGGCGTCAAGCATGACTGCCACCGCGGCCAGGTCCGGCTTAAGGAGATGTAGCACGGCGAACAAGGTCCTCAGGTTATGAGTGGTGGACCGGAGGGGGATAAACCCCGATTGGTCGGGCAATACCATAACCGGGAGGAGGAGACGCAGTCTTGTGGCCAGCACTTTGGCTATTATTTTAACATCAGTGTTTATCAGTGAGAGGGGACGGTATGACTCGCACCTATTTAGAGGCTTTCCGGGTTTATGGAGCGCCACCAATAGCGCCTCCCTCATAGTTCCCGGAAGACGTCCGCTTTCAAAAGCTTCCTCTAGGACCATGGCCAGCCGCGGAATAAGCAAATCTGCATATGTTTTATAAAATTCGGCAGGCAGGCCATCTGTACCAGCCGCCTTCCCATTCGGCAGGGCTGCTATCGCGTCCCTGAATTCCGCCTCGGTAACATGATGCATGAGGAATTCCTGTTGACCCCTGGAGAGCCATACCAGCGCCACGCCCTCCAAATACCGCGATATGTCTGCCTCTTCCGCCGTTTCTCTATGTTCATAGAGTTGCGCATAGTGCCTCGAGAAGCAGGCAAGTATGCCATCCGACGTAGTCACCACAGTCCCCTGATCCTCAATTTCCAATACAGTGCAGTGTCTAGCCCAAGGGTCTCGAATTCTATCAGCTAGTCCCCTGCCCGGCCTACCCCCCTCTCCATAATATCTGGCTGTGGCGCGTTTGGATAGAAATTTCACCTCCTGGTCTGCCAAGTCGTTATATTCCGTGACCTTTGTCCGAACATCCGCCAGCAATGCGCTGTCGGCCCCTTCCTCCAGCCGGCGTTCTAAAGCCAACAATTCCCTTTCTAGCCTGGTCATAGAGTCTCTGATGGACGTGAGGACCCCGGACCGCAACCCGATACATGCACCCCGCACTGAGACCTTAAAGGCCTCCCACACCGTAATCATACTATCGACGGAGCCCACATTGTTCTCGAAAAATTCCTCAATTATCTGCCGCAGACGCTCGCTTAGCACTTGATCCGTTAACACTCCAGGGGAGAGTCGCCAGGTGAATGGGGCAGGAGCATGTGTCGGTATCCGCAGCTTCAGTGCGACAGGGGCATGGTCCGAAAGCGTTCGGGGCAGGTGTTCCGCATTCAGCACCCATCCACTCACATCTCGTGTCACTAACCAATAATCCAATCTCGACCACGTATTGTGCGCTGATGTGTAGCAAGTACCCTCCCGCCTGCCAGGATTCTGTAAGCGCCAGACATCCAACAATTGCAGCCCAGTCATACCCTCGCGCACCGCATCCGTCCCTCTCTTTCGGTCACAAAGCCGATCGTGTCTCCTATCTAACTCGGAATCCAATGTGACATTCCAGTCCCCCCCACAGAGGATTGCAGACGATGGCAGGCTATACAGTTTGTTCCAAAGTGCAATGAAAAAATCAGGGTCATCTATATTAGGACCGTAGACATTAAGAAGCGTGATCAACGTGCCACACAGTTTACCCTGCACAACAATAAATCTACCATCCTGATCCACCTCCTCATGTAGCACCTCAAATGGAACATTTTTTTTGATCAGAACCATTACCCCACGAGCATAGGAAGAGTATGACGTGGCCCACCTCGCTCCCGCCCACTGTTTGCCCACCATTGCGGCCGCTGCCCCCTTGAGGTGCGTCTCCTGTAAAAATGCCACTTGCGCCCCATGTCTATTCAAAAAGGCAAGCATTTGTCTAGTTTTCTGCGGCTTGTTCAGCCCTCGCACATTCCATGTAACACACGTGATAGTACCCCCCCTATCCATATCGCCTAAGGTGTAAGTATCCCAGCAGTGCGTTCATCCTCGGTTGCCCCCGCTCTCCAATCGCTCCCCTACCGCCTACCCTCCTAGATATAGCCCCATTGGTGCCTGGGAAGGCCCGGAGCCACCAAGTGCAGCCCCACTCATAGCTCAAAGATGACTCAGTCTCAATCCCCTTGACCAGGAAAAACATCAACAACCCAACTAGTTGCCACAACCCATCCCCCATCCCGCCGCCCACTTCAGCACTCCCAACTTGCCAAAGCCTCCCCGTGCCCCCCCCCTTTGCAACCCCCAACAACGCAAACAGCAACATTTGGGGATCTCCCTAATCTGGAGGCGTAGTGGCACACCACCCTCGCCAGATCTGACGAGAGTGCAGACCATTGCCGTTGACAACAACCCCAACCCCTCCACCCGCCCCCGCGGTCAGAGCATCAGACCCGATGGTATTCACATAGCTGCACATTACACTGGGCGCTCCTGTAAGCGTTCACATTCCAAGAATATCGCCTAAGCCCCAGTGAAGTCACCTCATCCAGCGCAGCAGCACATATTGCATAACAGACCATATTTAGGTGAGTTCCACTGAAAGGGAGTCCCCGCTACTGCGGGGCGGCAGCCACAGCAAAGGCAGGATTCACCATAACGCTCCCCCTCGCGCAACATATATAGCAACAACGCACAGAGTACCACGGGCTAAAATGCCCGAGCGGCACTTCAGCAATTACTGGAAACTCCGCTATAGAGGGACCCAATGCAATACTCCGCATTACCCCCATCTACATAGTCAGCAGATCAATGCAGGTCAGTCCTGTTCATCCAGCCGCTCATCATCCCCTTCATGACGTCCAGGCGGTTCTTTAGCACGTTTTTTCAGTTTTTTGGCATAGTCCAGAGCTGCCTTGGGCGAGGAGAAGATCTTGTTATCCGATGGAGGCCCAACCCGAAGACGCGCAGGGTACAGCATGGCATAAGCAATGTTCTCCGCCCTCAGCAATTGTTTCACCGTCGTGAATTCCTTACGTGCCGTCTGCACTGCCATGGTGAAGTCGGGATAAAACTCCAGTCTGTTACCTTGATAGTCTATGGAGCCCTTTTCCCTGGCGAGCCGTAGAATAGTGTCTCGGTCCCTATAGTTCAGGATCCTTGCCACAATAGGCCTCGGCGGCGCTCCCGGCGGAGGCTTCTTAGCTAGGGACCGATGCGCACGCTCCACAATGAAGACACGGGACAGCTGGTCCGCCCCGAATATGTCGACGATCATGCGCTCCATGAAGTCTTCCATGCGCCCAACATTCGTGGATTCCGGCAGGCCTGTAACGCGAACGTTGTTCCGCCTGGACCTCCCTTCTAACTCCTCATTCTTCGCTTGTATGACCGCCAGCACTCTTTCCATACTGAAGACTTTGGACGAGACCGTGGCCAGATCATCCTCCGTGGCGGAAACTCGCTGTTCTACCTCTCCCATCCGCTCGTTCTGGCGGTCAAATTGTGTTGCCATCTGATCAAGACGATGATTTACAGACTCCATGGTGCCCTCAATAGACTGCAGAGTCTTCTGCATAGCAACCAGCGTGGATTCCAGGTTAGGTGTACCCCCAACAGCCCCACCCTGGTAGGTGTCCGCTGGCGCCTGGGAGGATGAATGCGCAGTTTTTTTTGCGTCAAAGGTAATTTTCGGCTGGTTTCTATCAGGCCTTCCCATGACTGCGACGTGGTTCAGCGCGGTCCGAAACTCAGCTGTGCAGGGCAGTTATCTTAGGTCAGCCTTTCAAAATATGAGCAATGCAGAGTGCAGCCACCGCACGCCGCGGACTAAGTCCAGGCCCAGGCCGATGAGCACCCCCAGTCCAGGCCAAGCTGTGTCGTCGCCCCAGCAAGCAAGGTGTGCCAGGCAGTCCTCGAGTAGGCCTACAGTGCAGATATGGGCAGCAGAGCGCAGTGCCCAGGGCGACAGAGAGACGGCACAGAAAGGCTCCAGGGTCCGTGACCCCTCTCGGACAATGTCAATATCAGGCGAGGCAGCGCTGTTGACGAGCTGATCACCGGTGTGCTGCCCTCAGGTGCCCAGGGGTAGGAGGCCCCAAGATGGCGGACGCCCCACAGGCCCGCCTCACCCAGCGCAGCAGGTCTCCCAGTACCACGTGTGCGGTAATGTAGATTGTCCCAGAGTGCAGCTCCGTCGAAGTTTTCGCCCCCCCAGCTGCTCCGCTCCCCAGCCGACCCCCTCCCCGGCCCCCCCCGGCCCGAGCTCGCGCGGCGCGGGCTTCCGCGGCCTAGCACCACCTCCGCAGCACCGGGCTAGCGTAGCGCCCACGCCCCACTCACCGGGACCAGCAGGGCCAAGTCCAGGCCGTCCAGAGAGCCGCAGCCCGTCCAGGGGTTCCCGTTGTCCGCTCCGCCTCTCCGCCTCCTCAGCCACAACGCGCCGTCACCAGGGCTCCGCTCCCGCAGGCTGGAACAGCAGCAAAGGTCCAGTTCGCAGCGGAGCCTCGGTCCGCGCCCGTCGGAGTCGCCGTCCTCCACGTCCCGGCCTGGGACCTCTCAGCTCCGGGCGCCCGCAGGATAGCTGCAATCACCTCACAGCTCGCCCCAGTCAGTCACAGAGGGCAGCGGATCGTGCTCCACCGGGGTGCAGGGCAAAAGCGCCGGGGTATCAGGATGAATGGGCGAATATTATAAGGTCTAGACGGAGCCTCACGCGAGTGCGGCCATCTCGTCCGGCGCCCTCTAGCGCCCCCCAACTAGCCTACCTCTTACCTCCAATAAGTCCCACACAGTGGGATTACTGAGAAGTGGACAAAGGCCAAGCCCCCTTTCCCCATCACTGTGCAAACACGCCTCCTGGTGCATTCTACGCTGGGGTATTATGTCCCCTCCATTCCTGAGGGTCCCTGGGGGACAACTAGCCCACCACGTACCTTCAGTAAGCACCACACAGCTGGATTGCAGAGAAGTGGTCCGAGGCCCGCCCCGTTTTACAAAACTTTGCAAACGCGGCTACCGATGCACTGCTGCTCAAGGGATGAAGTCCACTTGTGTCCTGTGGTCCTCTGGACACATGTGGACCTCATCACCCCAGCAGCAGTGCGCCACGAGTCGCGTTTGCAGAGTGGTGTAAAAAGGGGCATGGCCTTGGACCACCTCTCTGCAATCCAGCTGTGTGGCGCTTACTGGCGGTACCTTGTGGGCTAGTTGGCCCCCAGGGACCCTCAGTATTCACAGGGACTTCATTCCCCCACTTTGAGCGCACCAGGGGGCGCGTTTGCAGAGTGCAGCAGGGAGAGGGCGGAGCCTCTGACGAGTTGCTGGTTTCTGCTTTCTTTATCAAATTTTTCTTTTTTTATGGGAGTGGGGCTGTATGGCCCTCTTCCCTGGGCCATTTTTGGCCTCGGGGACCCCATCTCCCGGGGCCTAGCCGCCTTGGTTTTTTTAATCAAACATTTTGAGAGGGGGGCTGTGTGGCTACCCTCCACGGGCCAATTATGCCCCAGGGACCCCATACCCGGGATCTGGCCTGCCTTCTTCTTTTTAAAAATATTTTTGAAGGGGGGCCTCGTGGTCCCCCTCCATAGTCCCCTTCTGGCCCGGGGACCCTATCGGCTGGGGCCGGCCTTCATGTTTTTTTTTGTTTTTTATTTTAATTAGATGGGGGCACGAGGCCCCCTTCCCTGGGCCACCTGTGGCCCCGGGGACCCCATCCCCGGGGCCTGGCCTCTCCATTGGGGATCGTGGGGGGAGCCCCAATGCCCCCCACAGTCCCATCGGCTCCCCACCTCTTGCGGGAGCTGGCATTGCTTTTGAGCAAGGTGAGCTGTTTTGAAGTGATCCATTAAAAGGGGGCCAAGAAAAAAGAGGGGTAAAAAAATGCAAAATCTCCATGCATTTTCCATAGATATTTTTAAGCAGTGATACCACAAATCCTGATGAACAGAATTGCACCACAATTGGCAGGAAGCAAGCTCATGCTTTGTGATGTGGTGTAAATAAATTTTGTTGTTTTCTGGATTTTAGGGCTCCAACATATTTGTATATATGAACGGCTGGGTTCAAGGGACCTTTGTGTGAGTCTCTCAAAGAAAATTTAAAAAATAGAGCCTTCTGATTGGCCCAGGTAGCTTTCTTTTTACCCTTGGACCATCTTGCTCCAGCCGGAGCAAGACTCTGATTGACTGCCTGCAACATGAGGGTAAATGTTGCTGGCAGCCATTACAAGAACCTGAAACTTAGTCCCTTTTCCTGTGTCCGGCAGCAAGCCCAGAGCAAACATATATATATATATATATATTATTTTTTTAAAGTCGCAATCCCACAGGATCGCCACAGGAGTCCCACTGGATCACATTTGCTTTTTAAGCAAACACCCATCTGCATATTTCATTTTGCATTCTTAAGGAAAGGAGGGTATGAGGCCCTCCTTCCTGAGAAACAAACAGGCCCCGGGTACCCCATCACCCAGGGGTAAATGTTTAATAAAAAGGATAGCGATATTAAGGGATTGGGCTTTGTGCCCCCTCCCTGTGGTGATAACTGCCCAGAGACCCTATTCCTGGGGCGCGATACTTTACAGCATCACAGGGGGCCCACCCCGAGCCACTGTGGTTCTCTGCCTAGGAGAGTGTGGGCATTCCCTGCCCATACTCTCCCAGACAAGGAACTCTAGTTGGCTCCCGCCTGGCAAGAGCAGTCAAAATATTAGGGGCCTCATTTATGAGGCCCCTTGCGCCATCGGAACTTCACTTTTCATGAAGTTCCGTGGCGCAGAAGCCTGCGTGGTATTTATCAGGCAGCAGTACGCCAGTTTTTGTGGCGTACTGCTGCCTGATAAATATCAGTCCCTTTAACGCAGTGTTCTGCGTTAAAGGGGCGTGCAATGGGTGTTGCTGGGGGCGTTCCCAGCAACATCCATGGCCTTTTGACACTGCCCCAGATTTACGAGAAATCGTAACTCTGAAGCAGTGCCAAAAGCTTACGCCTCCCAGGGGAGGCGTAAGGGAGGCGCAACAGGGAGAAATGTCTTTATTTCTCCTCGTATTTCCTTTTTCTATGTGTGCTGCATTCTACAGTGAGGAAATAGAAATTTTACGTGGCCAGTGTGTCCCCTACATGCACCCTATGTATCTACATGTACCCCATGTATGTCCATGTCACCATGCAACTCCCCTCTCATGCCTGTAATAATAATGCCTCCGCATTTCCGTTCAATGTTAGCATGTCAGTTACCAAGCCCTCCATGAAAGAAACGTCAATTCTGCACTGAGGCCTATGTTGCCAATGCATTTACATGGTACACGTTTAAAAGTCGAGATGAGCACGTCTTTGTGGCTCAGCCGAGCCAGGACCCGAATTCAGGCTCCAAGCCTTCTGATACTCTGAAAACTGTAGTTTAGTTATGTATCCCTGACCTCTCACATACTTCCTGCTCAGCCGAGAGGTGCCCAGCCTGGCCTGCCAAGACAGTATTTTGCTTACAGTTATCTGCCCTGCTCCACAGAAACACATTCCTGCTTAATCAAAAGGGTAAACATATTCCGCCTGCAGAAGATAGGGCCTAGCCTTTCTGTCTCCTTTCAAGTGATTTACAGAACCCGCATCCATAGAAGGCCCATGGCCCCACGCAATGCACAAAGAAATATATGCACACACTAGCATTTAGTGATGAGCAGCCTTTGCTCGAGCGACCTTTAAGTCAGATAATACATCCTCCAAACACAAGATATCAGATAATATCAGAAGTGCAGGTCGTCCTGACATCCAAGGTTTCTCTACTAGCACGAAACTTAGCTCCCCCCAGCTTCCCCCCAGTTACACGTCAATTTCACGTCATGGCCAAGTCGCGCACACAAGTAGGGTAAAGGTTCCAGCTGACCATTCAGACCCCCTCCATGTATCCACCCATCTATGACACACCTATGACTCATCAAGTGAACACCCACGTGTACGCCTTCTTACACGCCCTTTTTCACGCCGATGTGCTCCTATCTCTCTCTTTCACTTGCTCCGCCTTCTCTATGCAAGTTAATGTATGTTTTAACTATAAATAATGTACTCTGTGAATAAAGTTCAGATGACGATCCTTCCTGATCCCTAGTGGTGATGGAACCCGATTCTCCCTTAACTCGAGTTACTGAATAAAGCCCTTCTGAATCGGACACCACGGACTCTGCCTCTCATTATATGCATGATCCTTGTTAATGTATAGAAACTCCGACAGGGTAATTATTTTATTTACCACATAATTTGGCGCCCGAACAGGGACTAGTCCCCTTCCCCACGCGCCGGTGATGTAGGTCCAGCCCCCTGCCCCCTTCTACAGCCGTGACGGACTTCAAGTGTACACGACAGCGGGACTTCCTGCCTACTCCCTCAGGCCCACGGAGGAGACGGAGACTGCGACCAGGCATCCACACGAGGCGTGAGGATTGCGGACCATCCCAACCAGAGCCCAAGTCGAGAGAGCAAGGTCCGAGGTATCCCGAGGCCCACCTGTTCCGAGGCGCATGCCCAGCAGCGACCGCAGCAGCAGTAGCAGTATCGAGTTTCCGAGGCCTTCAAGTTCAAGTTCTGCTTCCCGGTGAGTACCGTTATTGGGAACGCATAAAGACGGATTCATTTATTTGAGTCCGGTAAAGACGTGTTTGGGTACACAGACACGGTAAAGACGTGTCCCATTCAGTGGGCACGGTAAAGACGTGTCTCTTTATGAGACCGGTATGGTTGTACTGTTTTGCAGTACATAAAGTAAACAGTTTTTCAGGACCATGTTTTCTCCTATGTACTAGATAGGATGTATCTGTTTTCAATCTATTAGTGTTGTTGCATGAATGGTTGTTTTCAGTCTATTCTTGTGTATATTGTGTTTTCGTTAAAGTTAGTTCCAACATGCCACTGTTTTCGAAACTACGTCAGATAGGGACCAGGAAAGGGATACTCGAAGAGTCAGTTCCCGTCCCGCCTAGAGACACTCCTGGTCACTTCATGTATCAGAAGCATGGGCTAGATGCCATACTGTTTTTAGACTTATGGGTAGATTACACGAAGGATTTAGAGGAGAAGTACAGATGGCCTGCCTCAGGAACATGGGATGCTGAATGCATTATGAAAGTAGAGGAAGCACTATGGAAAAAGAAAGCTAGACAGTCCCAGAAAGATGCCATTGAGTTATGGCGTAAAGAAGCGCATAGGAGAACAGAGAAAGAATTCCACAAAGCAGAGAGAAGTAAAGAGGCAGTAGAAAAAGCCAGAGAAAAAGAACTAAAGGAAGAGGGGGAACGGGTCAAGGCAGAATGAGCAGATCGAGAAAGAAATGCCCTCATAACAGGCATGTATCCCGTCCTCGCTGAAGGACTAGCTAAAGAAGTACCCAGTAATTTGCCGCCACCACTGATACCGACTAAAGTACGTAGGCATAGACAGACAGAAGCCGAGGCTTTTATTTCCTCCTATCTAGAAGAGCCCGCTCCGGATTATGTAAACGCAGAATTCCCTCCTCCTCCTGTCCCTTCCGTCAACAATCCTTTTCTCCCTATGCCCCCACCACAAGATCAGTTTACAGAACTGCTTCCTCCACTGACCGTGAAAGACGACTTAGGACAAGGGGCAGTGGGAGGGGGGCCCACAAACACGCCAGCATCGCCACGAACACCGCCAGCAACCCGAGCACTGCAAGGTTTAGGACCACAACGAATGCCACAATTGACAGCACCACCCTATAAGCATAATGTAACGATTTCACATTGTATATACGATCCAGTACCAGGTGTAGGTGCAATGCTCGTGTTCTCACTACGACTAAGACGTGCTGTAGAGTATCTGATCACACTACCAGGCATGAAGGAACATTTAGACAAAATATACCATTTCATTAGAACGGGGGAGGGACCCGAGAGTATAGAAGAGGCCATGGAACAAAGAAAGGTGGAGGTACAACGCACAATTTTAAGTTTTTTGATTAACTGTCTGATCAGGGAACAAGATCAACCAGACAAAGGAGTAACTAGAGGTATGACTGATTGGAGTGACAACATAGCTGCCGCTAAACATGATACAGTGGGAAAGACAGAATGCATGTACAAGAAAATACGAAAAGAGATTCTAAATTTACACAGGAAAGAGTCTGACAAGATAGAGGATTCAGCATCAGAAGATGCAGATGAAACAGAGGAAGTGGATAAGATAAATTACGTAGGCAAAGCAAGACCGTTTGACAGGCCCATATGTCTCGACTACCGCAAGAAGGGACCCCCTATAAAAGACAGATATTCCCTCGAAAATCTATTCCAAGCCACTGAGAAAGCACTGAAAAGACGAGTAGAGTGCGATAGACCCCACACCCTACATGAGCAAGAATTAGCCCGGTCAGCCGTTCAATGGGTGTCTAATGCCAACATATATAACGGTGACGTAGTGGCTCAAACCTTTTTGAGCCTCCCACAGAAAGAACAGCGCTTGGCTGGTATTTACATGGTTCAACATCTGATCACGTTTACGAGAGTCAACATTCTGATCCCGGTCCTTTGTATAAATTGCTGGACGATATATTACTAGATAGATGGATAGGCCTAGGTACCGAATTAATTAATGTCATTCTGGATCAACGACATAAGTACTTGACTTTTCTGACCACGTGCATGATTCCTGCCCCACACCACAACAGAAAGAGCTTCCACATAGACAGACAGAACCCCCTACGAGAGGTTCATCCCGTTAAAAATGAAAGGGGTGAGCTTCAGCGAGTATATGTTTACACACCCTTGACGAAAATAGAAATACTGGAAATAAAAAAGATGTTGCCCTGCCATGATAAAGACCCGGGGGGGTTCCACCGTGAATTAAAAGACATTCTCCGCATAGGGGATTACACGTACGCTGACATTATTAAATTATTGAAAGTACTGTTACCTGCTGGCATTTATGAAAAGCTTAAAGAGAAAGATTGGGAGGTGGGAGAGAAAAAGATAAATTGGACAGAATTGGAAACAGAGGATAAAGGCCGGCACCCTGGTGTTGGTCTTGGGGAAAAAGCTAAAGCACTACCTGAACTCTTGATACAGGTCCTGCCGAGAATATTGACTACTAAAAAGGAAGATTGGGATGCTATTTCAACCTGTAAACAGAAACCAGATGAAGACACTAGTGATTATTATTCCAGATTCGAGAAATGTTTTTCTATTAATAGTGGCCTTAAGCCAAGTAGTGAATCATACCCACACCTTTTTGTGAGCAAACTGGTAGAGAATTCCTTACCCCGATCAAGAATAGAGTACTGAAGGTTGAGAGTACCTGGCAAGCAAATAGCCCTTCCCAAATGTTGCAAATGTTACAATATCACCAGAACAGAATTAGAGAGGAACAGGAACATGAAAAGAGACGCATGAAAGATACGAAAATGAAAGTGCTAGTTGCACAATCAGTACCAGCTAATGGGAATAAAAAGGGCACGACACCTGTTAAAGGGAACTGTAATTATTGCAAGCAACCAGGTCACTATGTAAATGAATGTGCTGTCCTGAAACACAATATAGCTACAGGCAAGACAAAAGAAAGACCGCATCCTCCTAGACAGAATAGCACCCCACAAAACACGCAACAGACAGTAGCTCTACCACAACCAATCGCTGCCACACAACAAGTCACGCAACAAATGTACCAGTACGCACAGTCAGATTATCCAGAATATCAGCAGTACTCTTGAAACAGCCTAGAGAGGGAGGTTGGCTTGCCCCTTATTGAGGTTCCTGTAGATCAAGAGGGTCCCTATGTACATAGTCGTGTATTGGGAAAAGACAGAAAATTTCTGATTGACACAGGGGCGAGCAGAACTACCATCAGTCATGACGAGGTTCCAGGGGCACCCCTCTCAGGCTCACAGAATATTTCCCTGGGATTTTCAGGAAAGCCTATTGTTAACGAAGTATCAAAGCCAGTTTCTCTAGGAGTCGGTCCATTGTCCCGTACCACAGACTTGTTACTTACTAAGTCATGTCCAGAAAATTTGCTTGGTATAAAGACATTGAAAGAACTAGGAGCAGTTATATGTTGTTCTCCGGAAGGAGTGCGATTGTTTTTACGTGATTTTAAAGGATCTATGACAGAATTTCGACAGACAGAATTTCGACCTACACAAATATCGGCGTAATTATATTGATTGCAAGAATATCGACGCCCTATGTACAACATGGTAAGTACCAAAATATTGAAAAAATAATATTGATGTTAAAAATATCGTTGTCAAATATATCGTTTTTTTTTTGGTTTAAAATAACATGAAAAATACTGTAAATAATACTTATAAATTACTTAAACATATTTAAATATATTTAATAATGGTAAAAAAAAATAATAATACATATTTAATTTAAAAAAATAATATTAACAAATCATATATAATATATACTTACTTAACAATAATTACTATTCCCACTCCAGAGGGTGCAACAGTAGAGAAAGTGTTGGATAGCGTAGGGGTAAAAATTACTATTCCCACTCCAGAGGGTGCAACAGTAGGGAAAGTGTTGGATAGCGTAGGGGTAAAAATTACTATTCCCACTCCAGAGGGTGCAACAGTAGGAAAAGTGTTGGATAGCGTAGGGGTTAAAATTACTATTCCCACTCCAGTGGGTGCAACAGTAGGGAAAACTGACCCTGAACCCAAAAAATATCCCTTTACCCAAGAACTGAAAACTGACCGTGAACCCTAAAAATACCCCTTTACCCAAAAACCCAAAACTGACCCTGAACCCTAAAAATACCCCTTTACCCAAAAACTGAAAACTGACCCTGAACCCAAAAAATACCCCTTTACCCAAGAACTGAAAACTGACCCTGAACCCTAAAAATACCCCTTTACCCAAAAACTGAAAACTGACCCTGAACCCTAAAAATACCCCTTTACCCAAGTACTGAAAACTGACCCTGAACCCTAAAAATACTCCTTTACCCAAAATTAATTAATATTACAATTAAATTACTTCCCACACTATTCCCCTATAAACCCACAACCCGCTCCAGTAGTAAAACATATAATTTAGTTAAAAATATACATAAATTATCAATTAATTATTCAATTATTCAATTAAAATAAATCATTGCCAATTAATATTTAATTGCAAAATAAATTAATCATTAAAAAATAATTATTTAATTACAAATAAATTACTTCCCACCCTATTCCCCTATAAACCCACAACCCGCTCCAGTAGTAAAACATATAATTTACTTAAAAATATACATAAATTATCAATTAATTAATCAATTAATCAATTAAAATAATTCATTGCCAATTAATATTTAATTGCAAAATAAATTAATCATTAAAAAATAATTATTTAATTACAAATAAATTACTTCCCACCCTATTCCCCTATAAACCCACAACCCGCTCCAGTAGTAAAACATATAATTTACTTAAAAATATACATAAATTATCAATTAATTAATTTACTTTTATATTTTTTTTATTTATAAAAACATATTAAACACATATTATAACAATTAATTTAAATACTTAAGTAAAATTTTTAACACATATTAGTAAATCGAAATTACTTACATCGATATATATGCTATCGATATAAGTAATTTCGATATTACTTACCTTAGGGTCGATATTCTGGCCATCGATATTCTGGACATCGATATTCTGTCCCTTCGATATTAGCAACTCGATATAAGTGTAAGTCGAAATTAAAGATTCGATATTTTGACTGTGTACCGATTTTAAAGGACATTATGTGTTGAAAGATTTTGATCCCAGACTCCAGAATGTACCACAGTATTTATGGGCACAAGGTCCGACTGACGTAGGTTACATGCACATTACGCCACACCGTGTCACTCTCAAAACAGGAGTAGTACTGCCACGAATCCGACAATACAAGTTGCCACCTGATGCCGTAGTAGCATTACTGAAAATTGTTGACGAACTCATTGCACAAGGAGTGGTAGTAGAAACTGACTCGAATGTATGTAATTCACCTGTCATCCCTATTCTTAAACGAACAGACCCTAATGCACCACCAGTCTACAGACTAGTGATTGACCTTCGAGAGCTGAACAAATGTATAATACCGCAATACCCAGTGGTCCCAGACATTTCTTCATTACTGACTGCAATTGATTCTGAGGCGACGTTATTCACTGTAATTGATCTAAAGAACGCCTTCTTTAGTGTCCCAATACATCCCGAGAGCCAATACCTCTTCGGATTCAGTTTAAATGGACGCAGCTTCAAATTTGCGAGAGCTCCTCAAGGATTCACAGAAAGTCCTAGTATTTACAGTCAAGCATTAAAAAGACAACTAGACAGTATTCATGTGCCTGCCAACACCGCACTGCTCCAATATGTAGACGATATCCTGATCACAGCACGTACAGAACCAGACTGCGAACGTGCATCACTGACAGTCTTATACTTTCTGGCAGACAAGGGGCACAAAGTGTCCCCTTCGAAGTTGCAATTCTGTGCACAGCAAGTGGTATACCTTGGACACTTGCTGTCCAAGAGGGGTAGACAGCTGACACAAGACCGTATTCAGTTAATTGCAAATCTTTCACAGCCCAAGACACAAAAGGAAGTACGGGCCTTTATTGGCCTCACTTCTTACTGCAGACAATGGATTCCCCAGTATGCATATCTAGCCAAACCACTCATACAGCTAACAACACAGGAGGCAGCGTCTTCGACTGTCCTTCCCTGGACACAAGAACATACACTTGCATTTGAAGAATTGAAAAAAGCCTTATGCCAAGCACCAGTTTTAGCGACTCCTTGTTACAGCAAGCCTTTTACGCTTTTTGTCACTGAACGAGATGGAACAGCATTCTCTGTCCTTACACAAGATCAAGCAGGAAAACACAAGCCTTGTGCTTATTTTTCTAGTACATTAGATCCAGTGGCACAGGCTCTGCCTGTGTGCCTGAAATCAGTTGCAGCAACAGCCCTAGCGTTAAGACAGAGTGATGCCATAGTGTTAGGACACCCCCTGACAGTACAGGTTCCACATTCAGTGGAAGTTCTCTTGAACAGGACACAGACACAACATCTGACGGTAGCGAGACTGACAGGATATGAACTGACATTATTTCAGCCACACATAGAGATCAGACGATGCAACATTCTCAACCCTGCGACACTCTTGCCCTCAAGCACAGTGGACACTGCACCACATGACTGTGTGGAAGTAATTAATACAGTGACAAAACCAAGACAAGACCTGACAGACATTGCATTGCCAGACCCTGACCTGACACTTTATGTGGATGGTTCATGCATGAGAACAAGCACAGGAGAGTTAGTGGCCGCATATGCTGTGACCACTGATACTGAAGTCATAGAGACACAAAGAATAGATACACTGTCAGCACAAGCAGCAGTCATTGCTCTGACACAAGCCTGCATACGAGCCAAGAACCTGAAAGTGAACATATATACAGATTCACAGTATGCCTTGGGGGTCGTCCATGACTTCGGAGTATTATGGAAGGAGAGAGGTTTCCTGACCTCTCATGGGGCCAAAATTCAGCACGGTCCCCTTATTCAAGCTCTGTTAGAAGCAATACATTTGCCTACAGCCATAGCCATCATGAAATGCAAAGCACATACGAAAGTCACAGACACCATTTCCCAGGGTAACGACCTGGCAGATCGAACAGCTAAACTTACAGCCCAGACTCCAACAGACACTCCAACGGACACAACAAAGACAGAAGTACCATCACTGACAAACAGCATGACAGTCAGGGATCCCACACAAGATGTACTTGACATACAGACACATGCCACTCCAGACGAAATAAAGAAATGGACTGAACAAGGAGGGGTCCAGACTGACCAGGGTTGGATGACAAAAGGCAAAGCTACATGGTTTCTCCCCGACTCTATGGTTCAAGTCATCATAAACACAGCACATAGTCCAGCACACTTAGGAGAAAAGGCAATGCTAGACAGTTTACAGAATATTTGGTTCAACAAGCACCTGCGTGCAGCAGCCAAACAGAAAGTACGCACCTGCATGATCTGTTGCCAGTTCAATCCAGGCAAAGGCATTCCGGTGGAACAAGGTGGATTCCATCCCCCTGACCACCCTTTTGAAGTCCTCCAGATGGATTATATCCAGATGGACAGATGTTGAGGATACAAATATGTCCTAGTAGTTGTATGTGCACTATCTAGATGGACAGAAGCATACCCAGTCCCAGATTACACTGCTGTAACAACTGCCAGGCAGTTGGTTCGAGAGTTTTTTCCACGTTACGGATTGTCTCGTGTCGTGGACTCAGATAACGGTCAGCCATTCTCCTCTGAATTAATGAAGCAAGTATCTCTTCTGTTAGGTTACCAGTGGAAGTTCCATTGTGTACGACACCCAGAGGCAGCCGGTCTTATTGAGCGACACAATCAGACCCTTAAAACAAAGTTAGCGAAAGTCTGTGCAGAAAAAGGCGTGGATTGGATGGTAGCCTTGCCGGTTGCCCTCTTTTACATGCGTATGGTAGCTCATTCCAGAACAGGACTGTCCCCTTACGAAGTGGTTTTTGGTAGACCACCGAATATGTGGGGTACGCCTATGCCAAAGAAAATTACCGATGTTGACAGTAATATGCTGACAGATTACCTGGCTTCCTTGATGTCTGCACTCCTCTCTTGTCGTTCACAGGTTGCAGCCGCCTTCCCCGACAACACCCAAGTTAAAGAGCACACCGCCGTTCCAGGAGACGTAGTGCTGGTCCGGAATTTTGATCGTTCAAGCCCTCTCGAGCCCCGCTGGCGAACCCCGAAGTTTGTACTGCTTACCACGAGGACTGCCGTCAAGGTCGAGGGAAGAAAAGGCTGGATTCATGCCCAACACGTCAAAAAAATCAATGGACAAACAGGAACTGTGATCGAAACTAAGGACTGCCTCGAAACCAGTGACTCAAAGCCCCCTTTGCTAGAAAAGACTCCGCAACAGGAGTATAGGTCAAAATTACGGTCTAGTAAGTCAGACAGCGTGTAATTGTTTAAGTCCACCCTGTGGTGAATCGGTTAGACAGGTTCCTGACATGTATAAGATCGTAGACCAGAATAGCAGACAGAGAGATAAGAGAGAGAAATACTGCAAGACCTTACGCAGTAGATGTATAGTAACTCTGATTATTATGTTTCTTCTAAGTATATCGATTATATGTATCAGCTTGACACTACATGTTTTCTTTCCTCCTATTGCTTCACATATACATTCTTCCTTCAACGACACTGTAGAGCACACATTCAGTGATCTGCCACCCCATGAACTGTCATATCGACTAGCACTGCGCAACAATACTTTTATTCGAATGTTGCACCATTCTCATCAGACCAGCAATGTAACGAATTGCTGGGTATGTGGCCGACTCCCACCTTATCAGAAAACGAAGGGAGTTCTGCCCCTCTTTCCTTTCCCGTTCTCGCACAATGGTTCGTGCGGAGCATGGTTTGCTTTAATGTCATCACAAGACAGAAAGTTCACCGATTCCCAGAGCGATTGGGTTTGGGGAGATTTGAATACAGTAATGAATAAAGCATGCTTTCCAGACGAAGATGGTCTCCCCCAGAGGAAAGGGACTGATCTAGAAAATGAAGTGTATGAACAAGGAAATGCTTCCCTTAACTTTATGATTTTGAATGTCCAGTCCGAGAAAAATATAGGTCCACCGTTCATAACAGTCTTACCAGTAAAAGGCAAATTATGCGTTAGAAAGAAAGGTTCAGTGCATTTAGGACACAGTGATTGTAATACTGTAATCGAGTTCAATGATAAAGGAAAGTCTATTTTCAAAGCTTCCCGCCATTCCTATTTCATTTGCGGTCAGACAGCCTATATACGTCTGCCCTTAGACTGGGATGGGACGTGTTATATTGCGTTCCTGTTGCCACCCGTCTTTCTAGCCCCATCCCATTATCATCGAGATTCTCGACTAGTACATGTTAGACACAGGAGGGAGACCGATTCCCCAGTTGTCGATCAGACTGAGACAGCTTTAGAGCAATATACAGATTTCAATAGAGGATTCTTTTTCTTCATAGGTCCCGTCCAAAACAGTAAATTAATACGCAGGTTAACAAGAACTCTTGAAGCAGTAGTGAATGAGACTACTTCTGCTCTAGCGAACTTGACAGAGGAGCAGTCTGCTATGAGACTTGTTGTTCTTCAGAACCGCCTTGTTCTTGACGTCATCCTGGCAGATAGGGGCGGGGCTTGTAGAGTGATCGGCTCCAGTTGTTGCGTGTTTATTCCTAATAACGCCCATCCGTGTATGCAGCAATAACAAGACTCCACAAGATAGCTCACGAGATACATCAGAACCCAGGCACATGGACTTGGTCCGGTTGGCTCTGGAGTGTAATATCAGCATGGGGATGGAAAGTATTGTCGTTCCTAGGAGTGATACTGCTTGTTCTATTTAGTTGCTGTCTCTGTCTGCAATGTGGCCCAGCGATTTGCGGCTTGTGTGCCACTGCCTGTATTCCCCATCCACGTATACAAAAGAAAAAAGACGAGCAAATGATGCTGGAGGGGATGAGGAAATAGAAATTTTACGTGGCCAGTGTGTCCCCTACATGCACCCTATGTATCTACATGTACCCCATGTATGTCCATGTCACCATGCAACTCCCCTCTCATGCCTGTAATAATAATGCCTCCGCATTTCCGTTCAATGTTAGCATGTCAGTTACCAAGCCCTCCATGAAAGAAACGTCAATTCTGCACTGAGGCCTATGTTGCCAATGCATTTACATGGTACACGTTTAAAAGTCGAGATGAGCACGTCTTTGTGGCTCAGCCGAGCCAGGACCCGAATTCAGGCTCCAAGCCTTCTGATACTCTGAAAACTGTAGTTTAGTTATGTATCCCTGACCTCTCACATACTTCCTGCTCAGCCGAGAGGTGCCCAGCCTGGCCTGCCAAGACAGTATTTTGCTTACAGTTATCTGCCCTGCTCCACAGATACACATTCCTGCTTAATGAAAAGGGTAAACATATTCCGCCTGCAGAAGATAGGGCCTAGCCTTTCTGTCTCCTTTCAAGTGATTTACAGAACCCGCATCCATAGAAGGCCCATGGCCCCACGCAATGCACAAAGAAATATATGCACACACTAGCATTTAGTGATGAGCAGCCTTTGCTCGAGCGACCTTTAAGTCAGATAATACATCCTCCAAACACAAGATATCAGATAATATCAGAAGTGCAGGTCGTCCTGACATCCAAGGTTTCTCTACTAGCACGAAAGTTAGCTCCCCCCAGCTTCCCCCCAGTTACACGTCAATTTCACGTCATGGCCAAGTCGCGCACACAAGTAGGGTAAAGGTTCCAGCTGACCATTCAGACCCCCTCCATGTATCCACCCATCTATGACACACCTATGACTCATCAAGTGAACACCCACGTGTACGCCTTCTTACACGCCCTTTTTCACGCCCATGTGCTCCTATCTCTCTCTTTCACTTGCTCCGCCTTCTCTATGCAAGTTAATGTATGTTTTAACTATAAATAATGTACTCTGTGAATAAAGTTCAGATGACGATCCTTCCTGATCCCTAGTGGGGATGGAACCCGATTCTCCCTTAACTCGAGTTACTGAATAAAGCCCTTCTGAATCGGACACCACGGACTCTGCCTCTCATTATATGCATGATCCTTGTTAATGTATAGAAACTCCGACAGGGTAATTATTTTATTTACCACAACAGCACACATAGAAAGAGGAAAAGACTCTTGTGATTATTTTTGTACAGAAAGGTTTCTCTTCCTGTACAAAAATAATCTTCCCCGCAACGCAGGCACCCTTGCACCATTGTGCAAGGGTGCCTGCGCTGGCGCAGGTAGCCCATTGTGCGCCGGTGCAGGGGAAAAGGACAGGAATGCGCTGTATCTTATAGATACGGCGCATTTCTGCCCTTTTCTTTTGCCGTTGGGAAGCGCAGCAGGAAGGCCTGTTGCGCTTCCCTACGGCAAAAAGTCATAAATGAGGCCTTGCGTCTGTTTTGCGCTGCGGATGAGTCACTTTTTGTGACGCATCGGCAGCGTAAAACATGCGCCTTGTTGCGCCATATTTAAAAAGTGATGCATCTAGGTAGATGCGTCACTTTTTAAACCCCTGCGCCACATTATACCTGCGTCAGTTTTAATGTATGCAGAGGGGGCGTTCCCCCGCAAAAAGCCTCGTAATAGTGACGCAGTGAAATCTATGAGATTTCACTGCGTCACTTTTAGGATGCTGTTGCGTCACAATCTTGCGCCTGCCTCACAGCAGGCGAAAGACTGACGCAAGCCCTTTCACATGGGGCTTTCCCCATGTGAAAGGACGCATTGCTGGAGTTGCGTCACTTTTGTGACACACTCCAGCAATGCGTCACTTTTACGCTTACAGATGCGTCAGAAATACTGACGTATCTGTAAGTCCTTGCGACATGATGCGTCATACATTAAATATGACGCATCATTGGTGTCGCAAGGAGTGCGCACTGAAAAGTGACGCATCGCTGTTTTCACGCAGCGATGCGTCACTTTTTATAAATGAGGCCCCATGATCCCACCTGAGCAGGAGCACATAGCAGCACCATCTCCTGCCAGCACCCAGTATGGTGCTAGTTGGGAAACTGGCTGGGGCCATGGGGTCCTGGGTCTCCCCCTGCATGCTAAAGGTGTTGGTTTGTTGGTATCCTGAGTAGATACGGGGCCATCCACCAGAGGACCTGTGGGATGGGGTTCCTGGGGCCATTAAGGGTGTTGAGTGCCCCTTCCCTAATTTAAAAGATAAGGCCCTGGGGGATGGGGTCCTCGGGGTTCAAACTGGCTTAGGGAATGGGGCTGCATGCCCCCTCCCCTTAAGAAAAAATACGGCCCGGGGGTATGAGGTCCCTGGGGCCTGAAAAGGCCTAGGGAGGGGGGCTGCACACCCCCTCCGTTACAAAAATAAAATAAGCATGTCTTGATGGGTACTGGGACACCCACTGTAACTTTTTTTTAAAAGTGAGTAATAAATAAGCGGCTCCTTTCAAGAAGCACACCTAATGACCTGCAAGAGATTTATTTGTTAAATTATATTTAGATTAGTGGTGCTCGTAGAATAGGGAGGGCCATCGCAAAGCCTTTTTTTAAAAATTTATGTGGGCTGTAGGGAGTCTAACAGCCACCAGCAGCATTTAAAAAAACAGTAAGTCTCCTGGGTCATTAAATCCATGGCACTAGGAGAACTTACCATATTTTCTTAAAGTACTCCTCTATTGAGCTCCATGCTCTTCAGATCGTGAGCAAGGCTCAGTTGAGGTTATTTTTGTGATTGCATTTTCTGAGCCAAAAAAAGTTACAAGAAAGACTCAGAAATAGGGTATTTATAAAATATATACAGATATGTTGCTATTTATTTTGACTTTTTCACTGACAAAATGTAATAATAAAAACCATGTTAAAAGCAAGTCAAAGATATGTTTTATATTAAAAGGCTATTAAACATTTTTATTTTACTAAACATTTATAAAAATTGGATTGTGTGAAATATTTAAATATACATTTGATTACTAATAAATATAAAGTTGATTTTTGGAGAAAAGAGATAGATCATCTTTATATACTGATATGCTTACCTCTTGATAAAGTTAATTGGTACCCTTTTCATATTTTGGTATTTCAGAAGGCAATACATTGCGAGGATTGGTTCCTAACAGGCAATGCCCTGCACCCAAGCCCCCCATGCACAGGAGGTTGGCTGCACTGCCTGGCCAACCGCCCCCCACTGTACACTGCGCTCGTGGGGTTGGACACAGGGCCTGGCCTGCCCCCACTATGCAAGCCTAAAGGATTTGCATGACAAGTAGGTGGTTGTCTTTATGTGTGGTAATGAAATGTGCATTAAAAACCCCTAGAAATTCACTGAACAAATATAGGATAAAGTGACGTTATTTTTAAGTTATCATTTTAAGCTAAAAAAAACCACTGAAATCCACCAGTTATAATTCTCCCCAGTAACTATAACTTGTGCTCTAAGGTAACTATAACTTTCACCCTCACCATGCACTGCTAAATACCCCACTAATTGCATCAGTCATGACATGTTCTATGACATCATTGATAAGACCATTAGAAGATTTTAAATGAAATCATTGATGACAAGACTGTGCATCGCCGGAGTGCGAGTTATAGTTACCTTCGAGCAGGAGTTATAGATACTAGTGATAACTATAACTGGTGAATATCACTGGGGATTTTTACTTTAAAACGTTGCCTTGTCACCTGAGATTTCCACCTAAATATACTGAAACATTTACCTTTGTGTTTTCAATGAGAATATATGTGTATCGGTGTGTGTGTGTGTATATATATATTCAATGAAAACCAACATTTAAGCCTTTATTACAGTTAGGAAAACTTTACTTATTCGTTATACACAAAACAAAATTAAAATACACACAAAAATTAAATATTGTAAACGTATACTTGTACCTTTAATTCATAATTTGCACACACCTTCAAGTTATTTTAACTTTGGCACCTCCATACACAGTGTATTCAAATTGGTAGCCACACTACATTAACTATAACGTGCACCCTGTCGATGCACTGCTGATATCTTTGTATGTACGCTCACTTTTACCATCTAAAATCTATTATTTACAATCATAGTTATGATATTGTAAATCATATGTGTTGTGAGAGCACAGTGCATGATAGAGTGGCAAGTTATAGTTAATGTAGTGTTGCTGCCATGTCATCAGTGATTTAATATGTGAGGTTATAAGCAGTGCATGTTATGTTGTAACTGACATTATCACCTAAACCTAACATCACTTAACCTTTGTTTTTCTCACAGAAATGACAAGGTTTCTTTGAAAACTTAACCAAAACGGTACTTTAATCTTTGGGGTTTTTTTCCATTGAATTTCTAGGTTTTTTTTCAGGTCAGTCACTGTCAATATATAAAAGGCAGATTTATAGGTTTTGTCAAGGGGTCATTGCAATGTCAGCAAGTAACAATTGCAATAAAGCATGTATATTAAAAAACGCCATTAGTCAAGTGACTCTTTCTATTACACTCCTCAAGACACATAACGCAGCTATAAGACCAACCACAAGGTTCACTACATTCCCAAGCTGAAGAGTAAAAACTCCAGCTCTGGTACTAATTAAAGAAAAGATCACATTTTCCAGTGGTCATGTTCTATAGACCCCCGAAAATATAGGCATATTTTAATTATTTCTGAAGGGCTGCTGTAGTCCCTGAAGCCCTCCACAACACTCAAAACACGTGCTGGTGGGGACTCTGCTCAGATTCTGGCACCATCATTCACCCAAAAATATTTAAATGAATCCAGAAAGGGCATTATGAGGTGCCACATCCCGAGCATTGAATAGTAAATAAAGGGCTCTAAAACATCATTTATTATTCGTATCCCATGTGGATTTTTAAAAAAGACACTTTTTACTTGTATAGGTGCCCTGGTGCCAACCCAGAGCCCCTACAATATTTAAACCCAGTGGTGGCCACGGTGGAAGCCCCAAGTGCCCCGTGGCTCTTACTGGCTCCCACAGCACTCACCCTAGGTGCTGGTGGGAGCCGGCAAAAAGTATGCTCCCACTCTGTGAGAGCAGACATTAGATCTGCTCCTGCAGCAAGAGCAGAGCTTTTTCCTTTGCACACTCGTGGACAGGAAACAAAATAAAATGTTTGCTCCTGTGTGGCAAGAGAATTACTGCTCCCATCAGAGGCGGGAGACCTAACTCGAGCCATGGAGGATTTGCTCCCTAGGGTCAAACTTCAGCTCGGGAGGGTGGCTGCATGCCACCCTCTACCATAAAAATGATTTGGCCCCAGCAGATGAGGTATTAGGAGTCATATTTCTTCTTAGGGAGGAGGGTCACACGCCCCTCCCCAATTTAGGGGCTGATTCCGATGTCGGACGGGGTCAGGTCCGTCAGACATCGGTCAGGAGCAGTAACCCACCAACCTGCTGTCGTGGGTTACGGCCCTGCTAATACGATGCGACCGAACAGGGTTCGGTCGCATTCGTATACTTCACAATGCAGGGATGCATTCCGAGCGGAATGCATGCCTGCATTGAGAAAAGCAGGGGTGCAGTTCATCCCTGCAACCTGTGGCCGGCACCCCAAGGTCACAGGTGCAGGGATCCACAGAGGGGCACCATAGGTGCCCCCAGGCTGCCATTCGGCGGCCTTGCACCGCTGGGGGCCCTGCTGGGGGCCCCCAAAGGCAGTCTCCTACTGCCTTTTCGTGCCAGACAGACCGGCACAAAAAGGAAGTGAAAAACTGCCATTGTACTCCCTCAGTCGTAAAGAGGCGACCGGGGGAGTACTGGAAGATTTCCGGATGGCCATCTGGAAATCTGAGTCGGATTCCATTCCGATCGAGCCCATCGGCCGGCACTGACCGATTCGGTCGGAAGGGCTCCAAACATGGTTCTGAGCCGTTCCAACTAGAATCGGAATCGGCCCTGAAGTTTATTGACCTAGGATATGGGGCCACTGGGGCCTCTAAGAGGTTCAGGGAGGCAGGCTGTACGCCAGCCTGCCCTAAAAGGAAAATTAGGCACAGGGGATGGGGTCCTCAGTGTTTGAATACGGCTGGAATACATTTTGCCAGGCCCTGCCACAACCTGTTTTTGATTTTCTATTTTACTTCTCTTCCATAATTCTTCCAGAAATTTGCAGTAAAAAACGTTAAGTTTACAAAGTGGAAGGCCTTGGGTACCATGTCAAAGTGACAAGCAATAACACACCTCACCATGCAGCCTTAGATGCCTAGATTTCTGTATTGTAAAGAAAAAGCATTAACATAATTAAAGAACATTAAATTCCTGCCCAGAAAGTGATCATGATACTCACCCAGGTGTGCATCCTGTGTCATGTTGGGTAAGGCCGACCCTGGTACAAGCACTGCCAGCTGGGCAGGGTTTGCAGTCTCTTAAGTCGTCCTGGCCCTCCAGTGAACTGTAGGTACCAGTTGGACACGGGATTGGGTCGGTGGTTTCAAATGAGCAGTAAAAGCCAGCAGGACATTGCAGACAATGTTCAATTCCTGTAACAAGAAGAATATCAGTGCTGCTTTATTGCAATTGAAGCCATGCCAATTGTACTTTCTAAGACAAACAACAGAAATACCAGTTTGACGTGAAACATGGGTGACTGGGAGCAGGTGCAAGGCACCTCTTGGTCTGAGTTGGCAGATGTGATAAATATCACATTAGAGTGTACCATCACCCCTGGGCCCATGAACAACAAACTAACCCTGGGCGGAGTTTGTGTAGTAGCACTACGAGTAGCTACGCGAAGTGCACTTCGCACTATGCAAGCTAAGCGTAGCTACGCGAACTGAGTAGTTCGGTAGGGAACTGCTGTTCGCAATGATTGCACAGTGCCGGATGCTTGTCCACACTGTGCAATCATTGCGAATGGCATCATGCATAGTGCAAGAGGTAGTTTTCTGCCGCTCAAGTAGATTTGTACTCGAGCGGCAGCTTTCTCAACGCGGACTGGTAGTTTCTCAGTGCGAGCGGTCGCGAGCATACGCGACCATTCGCAATGAGAAACCTGACCTCCCCGCGTTGAGAATCTCGCCAGGTGGTTTATTTTCCACGCTCACAATCGGTAACTTGATTTTGCTGATCGCGAACGAGGAAAAAGCCTCGCCGGGATATTGATTTTGCTCGCTCGTGGTCGCCAACTTGACGCTGAGGACCGCGAGCAAACATAAAAGGCCCGCTACTCTATGCTACGCATTTTTGTACTGTGCTACGTGCGATTCGCGTAGAGCGTAGTTGCACACTCTACAAGTGTAGCGTAGTGTTCCTCCCAGGTTTACAACAAACCATCACTTGTGATACCAGCCTTTCTGGTTTTGAGCCAGCAACACAGGTTTAAGAGCCCGCGCTTAGATGAACTATTATAAGTGCAAAACAGTGACTGGGAGGAGGATCACAAAGAAGGGCAGATGACACGTCGAAAAGATAGGAGGAGCTCAGAAAACAGCACATACAGGACCGGGAACAACACAAGAGAAGACCTTCGGTCAGCACAGACAGAAGCTGCAACTGAACAGCAGTAAGATCACTGGGCAGAACAAACAGGTGCTCGAGCAGGAAAACAAAGAGAGGTCGTGGGTGGCACAGACAGAAGCTGATTTAGACAATAAACACTTCTCATTGGAAGAAGGACGATACAGTCATCACAAGCTATAGGAGGCTGCGTCCGCACCAAACAATATGCGACTTGCAATACAGAAGATGTGAGCGAGGCATCAAGACATATGGACAGTACAGACAGAATATCGACCGGAAGAAAGGAGAGCCCACAGAAATGGGCAGACTGGAGCTCGATTACAATAGTGAGAGACTGTTATCATGGCAGTAAAAATGGCAAAAAGAAACAAAGTCGGGAGATGCATGAGACAATTGTGGATTCACAGAGCATCAACATAAAGAAATACACGGACCAGAGAAAAGGGGACACATAGAATTAAATATGCAAGACACCTATCAGGTAAATAGAAATATCACCTTGCGTTACAGACTGAAGCAATCCAACACGGGCCATGTTCTGTAAAATGAGGCATGATCCAGGCCTAGAACGGTAGACCATTCCTGGGCTCACACCCACAGGCTAATGATAGAACACTCCCTCTAAAGGCAAATTTGCACCAGCAGAATCGCTATTAGAAGCGGTGGTGCAAAAGCATCTGTGAATAGTTTCTGCAACACAGAAGTGCTCAGGGCGCAAACAACGGTGTTCACTGCAATCATTTCATGGAGCCACAGGAGACCTCACAAGCCAGCACAGACAGAAAACGGAAAAGAGCAGGAGAGCTCAGGGGAAAGGTACAGACAGGAGGCCTATAACAAACAGAAGCATGCCCCCAAGGTCAGGAGCATGACTTGAGTGGGGTTGGGAAAACATGGGCACGACAAGGCAGTGCAGACAAGAAGTGGATCAAAACCAAAAGAGATGTGATGGGCCAACTGATAAAGGAAGTGGATAGCACAAAATGAGATTGACACGATCAAGTAAAGGTAAACGAAATTGAGTTTGATATAAGATAGGCTTTACAAGAGTTCCTCCACATAAACATTCTTGTCAATTGTGATTCCCTTAATACGACATGCATTAGCTACCAGAATCTTGACTCATTTGTAAATCTCTTCTCACCTCACAGATATTCCTCAACGACCAACTCACATTTTATGAAGCCAGTGCACATGCCCCTTAACAGTAACAACAATACGACTCAAAGAGAATTGTGGAAATACTTAATCTTCGATGTAGAGGAGCGTCCTCTTCTTACACTTTTGAATGCATAGGCACAGCGTTTTATTACATTGGCAAGCACATCCAATGAATTTAGAAGCTAGGAGGCATGAGGGCATAGTTGGCTTTTCCCGAGCTGATGTTCGTTGCCACTGACAATAATGTATGTTTCTGCAACATTAGCTGCCACCACCTGTGTTTTATCAAATCTTAGATATTTGTCATGCACTTGGACAGGTGATGAATTGACTTTGGTGTCCCAGAACCTTCACTAACATACGATTTAAAAGTACCTGCCACAGAGTACCGGCTGCGTCCAGCTTTAAGGCAGCAATAAACATTTAATAGTGATTCTTTTGATAAATGTTCCTGATAGAGAGAGAGAGATCTGAGTTTTGTTTAGTGGCAGTTTTAACTTGACATAAAGGGGAGCAGAGGGTTAATATACCTGCTGCAAAGAACAAATCTGTGTTTTAGGTGGATAGTTGAGTGGATTAGTAAAGCCATCGTCAACCAGCTCTTTAAAACATTTCGCGCTTTAAAACAAATGAAATGTATTTGGGATAGGGGCTTTGGAGAGATGAGTGGCACTTTTGCTGGGAGGTAGTGAGGGAAATCGAGTAAAAGATCTTATGGGTGGGGGGGGGTACTAAAAAAGAATGTTGCACCACCAGCGCTAAAGACAGCCCTGCCTGCATTTAAATTATAAAAATGCTTGGTAATAATGGGTGAGCCTTGCAGCACTCCATCGCCTAAGCTTGGATTGGAGCTATTAAATGGTCTAGTACCATGTTTCAGGCTCTTCCAGCTGGAAAAAAAACATTCTAAGGGTTTTGTAGTTATCACAGCAGACCAAGAACGGGGGAAGGTAAAATCTAATTTGATCTTGTTTATTTAGAATATTCTGGAAGCAGCAGCACACAATATCCCTCTGGTGACTGCTTGAGGCTCCATCAGCAACTAAATGGAGTCTGGAGTACTCGTCGTTAGAAGTCGGAGGATCACATAGAGAGCATTGAGGAGAGGGTGTGGCTTAACAGCTATCGCAGCCGACCTTGGAGCTGGGGAACCAGGTTCAAGTCTGGCGGGGGCTCAAACATCCTGTGATTCTGGGCAAATCACTTAATCTCCCCATACCTAAAAATGAATCTGTCCGTCTGTAATGCAACTGGTGCTCATGTAAAGTGCTCTGATACCTTCAGGTCTAGTTCGAGCTATGTAAAAAATTGCAAAAAAACACACAAAAAATCCAATGTTTAAAGGAACATTCAAGATGACCCATAAAGTGTAATTCCATAAGAAAACCAAAAACAACAATTTGTTACAAAACCGCCACATGATCAAATAAATTGCATTAGAAAAAATTACTTTTAGATGGTACATAATCATAATACCAGCATTTGAAAAGCATGCAGCTACCTCAGTCGAGGTGTCCTTGCGGTGGGGGCAGTCTGGAAGAATAAGAGAGCTATTGCCCATAGTCACAAGGTGCTGGGCTAACCTGCCGCAGTTGATCGAACTGTGATCCCCTGTGTTCCGGAGTCAGCCACCCTGACCACTGCTCCACACCTCTTCCACTACATAGTGATTGAGATACTTGGTTTCCCTTCCTTTTTCAATCTTTTACTATGATTCAAGTCATGTTTTTTTTGCTACTTTCAATTCCTTCTTGTCAAACTAACAAGAAATGAAACCCTTCACAAGCAGCTAGGGAGCTTGTGCCATCAATTAATTTGTTCAAACAGCTGCAGGATTACTCACTTCTCATGTGCTAGCTTCTCTTTTAAACAAACACCCATCGATTATTCTCTATGATAATCCACATATAATGTTGACAAAATGTCATAATTTGCTCAACCACTGTCTTCTGGAACAGAGTGACCCTTACCAACAGTTTTCTTGCTCCACCACCTTCTGTTATGCATTTTAATGGCGTTTTTGGAGGCCTGGAATATAGTAGATTTAGGATGGAAGCTTCAAGAGTCTCCCTTATAGTCCATAGACTGTCTTACCTTCACAATGTCTCCTACATCAAAGGTTACATCATCGAACCTGTTCATTTAATTGTAGATTACATTGCTCACAATGTGTGCTCCCTTCACTCTTTGACTTACCTCCTGAACATTAGGTACCCTATGATCCATTCCATTTACAAAAAAATAATCCAACACCCTACTAGGAAATATTTCGCACAAAGGTTGTCTTCCTCTCAACAATACCAAATAGTGTGGCTCCCATGGTCGAGCAAGAAGTATTATGATAATGCCACAACATTCTGGCAACTGCGATCTGAACATCTGGACCAGATGAAATTGCCAATGGAATGGCTTGTTTATTATTATTATTTTTGTATTTGTAGACGCGCAACACTTATACCCTAGGGGATGCCATAGCCCTAGGTGGATGCCCAAACCCGTCCACTAAGTGAGTTTCATTAAACCAAAACAGAAACATCCTGCCATCAATTAACCAGCAAAGAGCCAAGTTTTCAACTCTTTCCTAAACCTAGTATGATTTTTAATTAAATGAATGTCCAAGGGTGAAGAGTTCCATTGAACCGCAACCAAATAAGAGTAGGAGCGGCATCTTGATCTGGCCTTCTTTATTCGTTTAGTTTTGGCTAAAGTAAAATCACTGGATCTCAGTTCACGAGTACGTTTGTAAAATTCCCTTCTGGCTTGAAGTGTCCCCAGGCCCACATTATGCAAAGCCTTGTAAGTGAAGCATAAACGTTTAACGTTGGCCCTCTTCTGCATAGACAACCAATGCAGAGAATTCAAGCAGGCTGAAGCAGAGCCAAATCTATCCATATTGCAGATAAGCTTGGCCACCGCATATTGAATTTCCTGCAATTTAGTGAAAAGGTAATCAGCCATGCCTGCAAACAGTGCGTTACCATAGTCCATCTACTCTTTAGGAGGGCCTGGACTATGGTTTTTCGCCAAGCTATTAGAATCCATTTGAATATTCTTCTCAAAAGCTTGAGAATGCCAAAGCATTTGCCACACAGTTCTGACATGTTCTTGCATGGAGAGTTGGTTAACAATGATGACCCCCACAATTTTAGCAGACTTCTTGAGCATGGGTGTCTCTCTTAAAGGCTCAGACCACAAGAGGTATCCAAAATCTGATGCGCACCTTCGAACAGTAGTATTTCTGTGTTTTTCTGCATTGAGTTTTAAACAATGCTTTGACATCAATTCTGTTACTTCGGTGAGGCATCCCTAAAGATTTCTTCGGGTCTCATGGTGATTCTCCCCCAGTGATATCATCAGCTGGGTATAATCTATGTAAAATGTGGCCTTAAAGCCCCAATTCCTGACAATTATTGCCAGTGGAGCTATATAGGCACTGACGAGAGTAGGGCTCAATAAGGAGCCCAGTAGAACTGCACTGTGTGTGTTCTATTCAGCAAGAAAGAGCTCTGCCATTTAAAAGCATGAGAGTGTAAGCCCATTGCTTTTATTATGCAGATCACCCTCTCCACAATTCCATTAGCTTGGAGAAGGTAGAGACGCAACAGTTAAATGCTTAACACCCAAGGAAAAGATGAATGACTCCATCAATTCCGATTTGAACTGCACCCCATTGTCAGAAACAAAAACTTTTAGAATACCTTCTCAGAGAAATAGTTCTTGAAGCACATCAATTACCACTTATAATGTTCAGTCATGAGAAATGTTTAATATGCCCATTTAAAGTGATGGTCACCCACAACAAAGGCATATCTCAAGTGCTCATTAAGAAAAAACAGGCTCAATTAAATCCATCTCTAATTTATCCCACGGTGATTCTGGAAAATTCACTGGGAAAAGAGCGGTATTATGTGCACTAAGAAATTTATCAACCATTTTATATCAGTCACATCCAGTCGCAAACATTTCAACTTTTACCTCTATTCCTGACCACCAGTAATGCTACTGTAACATCTCAGGCAAATGTTATCCATCTACTTCTCTGGTTCAAAAGTGGTAGAAGTAAATTCCTCCCCAAAATCAGTTTGCCCTCAATAGCAAGTTCATCCTTGACCGTCTCGAAAAACTTGACTTTATCACACTTATGAGTTGTTTTTGCTACCCTCGTCTGATGTATTTTTTGAGCAAGGCTTGACAAATGTCACCACTTCCCATCTCCTCTCATTCTTGCTGAGAAACTATTTCTTCATCAATACCACACCAACAATCAAACCTGCAGCACTTTCTAACTTTTCTGGTAAATTTACTTTGAGTGTGTTGGCAGTTGGGTAATGTGAAAGAAAATCTGCTTTAAAATTATTTCCGTCCCATATGTGTTTTAACCTGAAGTTAAACTTGAGTATTTTAGAAAGTAACTTCATCAACCTAGGACTGGTCTTGTTAAAATAGCTAGCAGTTAACAGGTATATGAAAGAGTTATGATTAGTAATCAATGTGAACTCTCTGCCCCATTGATATGTAGAGAAGTGGTTGGTCATCGGTACGTGGACTAGCACTTCTTTTTCTATTGTACTATTTTTTGTGCAGAGTCAATGGCCATTGTTCTTTCTCTGCCTCCATTTCACTCAACCATATTCCAAGACCAACACTAATTGCATCAACCATGACAATTTATTGTTTGCGGTGTTTTATACTGCACAAACTGGACCCAAATGTATCAGAGTGCTTTACATGAGCATCAGTTGCATTACAGATGCCCAGAATCACTGGATGTTGAGCGTCCCTGTGGAGACACAAACCTAGTTTCCTGCCTCGAGATCGGTTGCTCTAGCATCATCATTGAAAATTAAAAGTGCAGGAGCAATTATGATAAAACCTTTAAAAAATGAAATGTTTATTTATCTTTATTCCCTCCAAAATACTTAACACTAGATCTTAGTAGTGTTTTCAAAGGCTCCCATTGAAAAGCAAAGCTTCCCAAAAATCTCAAATAATATTCACAAAGGCCAAGGAATGATCTTAATTGGTCTTGTCTACAGGTGCATCCCTAATCTTCTCCAACAAATCAGTTTTTGGTCTCATACTTATTGCCAATATGTGATGACCCAAGTATTGCACTTCCTTTTATTTATTTTTGATACATTTGAGGTTTTCAGGGGATTCTGGGTAGAAAAATGTTAGAGGGCCGATGCAATCTACACCTCACTTGACTTCCCCGGGTGTCTAGTTTTCAGAAATGTGTGGGTTTGGTAGTTTCCCAAGATGGCCGCCGAGCCCGGGGCCAAAAACCCAGATGGCCCCTCCCAGCAACACCAGGTTGTTTTGTGAAAGGTCATTTTGATGTCTCCTCAATAAGTTTTGGGCCCTTGCCTGTCGCGGGTACTTGACCCACCCACGCAAGTGAGGTACCATTTTTATTGGAAAACCTGGGGGAATGCTGTGTGGTGGAAATTTGTGGATCCAAGCAGATTCCAGAACTTTTCACCATAGAAATGTGAGGAGAATTTGTTTTTTTGACAAAGTTTGAGGTTTGCAAGGGATTCTCGTTAACAGAACCTGGTGAAAAAAAGACTAGTCATCCCATCATGGGTTCTTCTGAGTGTCTGGTTTTCAAAAATGTATAGGTTTGCGAGGTTTCCCTAGGTTCCGGCAGAGCTAGGGTTCATAATGAATATATGACGTTACATTGTGGTGTTTACATCACAATACTTTTACAATGCAGGCATTACAAGGCAAGTCGTTACAACGACTTGCGCTGGAGGGCGCTGAACTTAGGAATAGTATGATTTACTATTCCAACTCCAGTCTACATACAGTAGGGAAGGTGTTGGAATAGTAAATCATACTATTCCTTAGGTCAGAGCGCCATCCAGCGCAAGTCATTGTAATGGTTTGCGTTATAATACCCGCATTTTCAAAGGTATTGCGGTGTAAACACAGCAATGTAACTAATGTTTCCCTTCAAAATCTAGCTAGGCACTTTGCAATAAAGGGTCAGTTGACACAGTGAAAATGTGGTGTGTCCTTGTTGTGTTTTGGGCTGGTTTCTGTCGCGGGCACTAGGCCTACCTACACAGGTGAGGTACCATTTTTCTCGGAAGACTTTGGGGAATGCGGGGTGTGTGGAATTTTGTGGATCCACGCAGATTACAGAACTTTCCAGCACAGAAATGTGAGGAAAATGTGTTTTATTTTGTGGTTTGCAAGGGTAACAGAACCTGGTGAGAGCCAAACAAGTCACCCCATCCAGGATTCCCCTTGGTGTCTAGTTTTAAAAAATGTATAGGTTTGCTAGGTTTCCCTCTGTGTCAGCAGTGCTAGGGTTGAAAATCTACAGCTAGGCACTTCGCAAAAATAGGGTCAATCAATCAATCAATTGTAAAGCGCACTACATTCCCGCGATGGTCTCAATGCGCTGGGGGCGCTACTGATCGAACAGCCAGGTCTGAGTATCCTCCTGAAGGTCAGCAGGTCTTGGGTCTGTCGTAGGCGAGGTGGGAGGCTGTTCCATGTCTTGGCGGCGAGGTGGGAGAAGGATCTCCCACTGGTGGTTGTTCTTCGGATGCGCTGGACGGTGGCGAGTGAGAGGTCGGTGGAGCATAGCTGGCGGTTGGGGATGTAGAAGGTCGAGCCGTCTGTTGAGGTAGGCTGGGCCGGTCTTGTGGAGTGCCTTGTGTGCGTGGGTTAGAAGCTTGAAGGATATCCTCTTGTTGATGGGGAGCAAGTGCAGGTTTCTCAGGTGGGGATGATGTGGCCGTGGTGTGGTACACAGAGGATCAGTCATGCCGAGAGGTTGTGGATGCGCTGTAGTCGTTTGATGAGCTTGGTCCGGGCTCCCTCATAGAGGGCGTTTCCGTAGTCAAGTCTGCTGCTGACGAAGGCCTGGATGACTGTCTTTCTTGTATCTATCGGGATCCATCTGTAGATCTTGTGGAGCATGCGGAGGGTGTTGAAGCAGGAGGAGAAGATGGCGTTGGCTTGCTTGGTCATTGAGAGCGTTGAGTTGAGGATTATTCCCAGGTTGCGTGCGTGGTCGGTGGTTGTCGGGGCTTCCCCAGTGCCGTCGGCCACCAGGAGTCATTCCAGGCTGATTGTTGGAGCCGAGGATGAGGACCTCCGTCTTGTCCAAGTTCAGCTTCTAATGACTGGTCTTTATCCAGTCGGCAACAGCCTTCATTCCTTCGTGGAGGTTGGCTTTGGTGGTGATGGGGTCCTTGGTGAGGGAGAGGATCAGCTGAGTGTCATCGGCGTAGGAGATTATGTTGAGGTCGTGCTGTCGGGCTACATGTGCGAGCGGGGCCATGTAAATGTTGAACAGCGTCGGGCTGATGGAGGATCACAGTGAAAATGTGCTGTATCTCTTGGAAGGTTTGGAGGAATGCAGGTTTGGTGGAATTTTGAGAATCCACACAGATTCCAGAATTTTCCACCACAGAAATGTGAGGAAAATGTGTTTTTCTTTTACAAAGTTAAATGTTTGCAATAGATTCTGGGTAACAGAACCTGGGGAGAGCCAGACAAGTCACCCCATCCTGTATTCCCCTGCGTCTCTAATTTCTAAAAATGTATAGGTTTGCCAGGTTTCCCTAGGTGCCAGCAGAGCTTGGGTTAAAAATCCACAGTTAGGCACTTTGCAAAAAAAGGGTCCGTTTTCACTGTGAAAATGTGGGTGTCCATGTTGCTTTTTGGGCCATTTCCTATCACGACCACTAGGCCTACCCACACAAGTGAGGTACCATGTTTCTCGGAAGACTTTGGGGAATGCGGGGTGGGTGGAATTTTGTGGATCCACGCATTTTCCAGAACTTTCTACCAAAGAAATGTGAGGAAAATGTGGGTTTTTATTTATCAAGTTTGAGGTTTGCTAGGGATTCTGGGTAACAGAACCTGGTGAGAGCCAGACAAGTCACCCCATCCTGGATTCCACTGGGTGTCCAGTTTTGAAAAATGTATAGGTTTGCTAGGTTTCCCTAGAAGCTGGCGGAGCTAGGGTTCAAAATCTACAGCTAGGCACCTTGCAAACAAGGGTCAGTTTTCACTGTAAAAATGAAGAGTGTCCATGTTGCGTTTTGAGCCGTTTCGTGCCACGGGCACTAGGTCTATCCACACAATTGAGGTACCATTTTTATCAGGAGACTTAGGGTAACACAGAATTGTAGACCAACTTTTATTACCTATTGACTTTTTATGCATTTCTGCCTTCCAAATGATAGACACCGTGTAAAAAAGAAGTCACTTTGAAAAATTTCCTATAATTCTAGTGTGGGTACTCAAAATTTCGGAAATTTGCGAATAGGTACTGTTTCTAAACTTCATATTTTGTTCCAATTTCAGAAATACATAGGTGTCTTTCATCCCGATTTTTCATTGTATATATTTTCCCAAATGAATTGCTATATACCGGGTACATAATAAAAAACCACTGCAAGATGCTGCTCAGTTATTGGCTCTGGGTTCATCGAGTTCTTGGTGAACCTACAAGTCCTATATATACCCACAATCAGAAAATCTGTCATAATTAGAAAAAGTTACAGGTGAAAACGTTGGCACAAATGGCTGTTTTTTCAACTCTTTTTAAATTTTTCCTATTTTCAACTGTTAGTTTCTATAAAGAAACCTTGAAGGATCTACCCAAATGACCACTTGTTGAATTGTCAATTTTGTCTACTTTTCTAAAATGTTCCAGGATCCATTATTGCTTTCATACCCATTTCTACCATTAACCGGAAGAAGGTGGAAAAACACAAAAAATTACAAAAATAGGCTATGTCCGAGTAAGATGCCAAAACTGAGCAGAATAATATTGGTTTTCTGATAAAAGTCTGTCAATCCCTGATGGCTGGGAAAATTGTGATTTCAGGCCCACATACCCTTTGTTGATACCATTTGCAGGGTAAAAACAGACGCTTTCATTTGCAGCACATTTTTTCCCACCACCCCCTAATTTCTTTTTGCTGTATTTTGGCTAATTTCTGGGTCCCTTCCACGGGAATCCACAAAACCTGGGTACCTTTAGAATCCCTGTGATGTTGGAAGAAAAGGACGCAAGTTTGGCATGGATCCCTTATGTTGTCAAAAAGTTACTGGGGCCTAAAAGCTAACTACCCCAGATAGCTAAAAAAAGGCTTAGCATGGGAAGGCCTAGCAACAAAAGGGTTAAAAAAATCTCTGCTGCCTTGTGGACTGTCTGCCGCCCTGGGGGAAGATCACGGGCTACAGGCCCAATCTGTCTCGGGGGGGCAGAAAGACTGTAGTATTATCTTTTGGGTGGGCGCATCGGCATGCCCAGTCTGGGCAGCCCCCACCCCTACTTATTAAAAAAAGAATCAATGGTGCACAGTCAGCTATCTGCCCCCAGGGGCAGATCAGGTGATATTTTCCCCATATGCCTCCTAGGGGAGGGCAGAAAGTCCTTTGCTTTTTTAGGGGTGTAGGGTAGGGGCATCAGGATGCCCATTCTAGGCAGCCCCCACCCCAGGCCTATAAAAAAAGAAACCCTGTCATCTAGGGTACTTTCTGCCCCCTCTGCCCTCCCGAGGGGAAGAAAGACTATCTGTGTCAAAATGTTATAGGGGGAGCAAAGGCCATTGCCCATTGGGCCGCTTCCCCCTCCCTGGTGGCGAGTGGGTGGATCCCTGTCGCCCTCTTGAGGCGATCCCTGAGCAGGGATTCACTAGGGAAAGGTACTAATTGAAAGGGGAGATTCTCTTTTTTCTAACAATACTTCTCCCAAGTGTTCCGGTGCTTGGGGCTGAGATAGCCCCACAAGCACTGAAACAAGGGGCCTCATTTATGAGGCCTTGCGTGAGTTTTGCGCTTCCGATGCGTCACTTTTTCTGACGCACCGGCGGCGTAAAACATGCCTCCTGATGCGCACTATTTACAAAGTGACGCATCTAAGCAGATGCGTCACTTTGTAAACCCCTGCGCTACATTATACCTGTGTCAGGTATAATGTATGCAGAGGGGGCGTTCACCCGCAAAAAGCCTCGTAATAGTGACGCAGTGAAATCTATGAGATTTCACTGCGTCACTTTTAGGACGCTGTTGCGTCAAAATCTTGCGTCTGCCTCACAGCAGGCGCAAGACTGACGCAAGCCCTTTCACATGGGGCTTTCCCCATGTGAAAGGAAGCATTGCTGGAGTTGCGTCACTTTTGTGACACACTCCAGCAATACGTCACTTTTGCGCCTACAGATACGTCAGAAATACTGACGTATCTGTAACTCCTTGCGACATGATGCGTCATATTATAAATATAACGCATCAATCAAGTCGCAGGGAGAGCGCAGTGGAAAGTGACGCATTGCTGTTTTCACGCAGCGATGCGTCACTTTTCATAAATGAGGCCCAAGGAACCTAAAAATAAGTTACAGTTTCACTTTCAATGCAATGACGTCAGAGCGCCATGCGCGTGATCATCATTGCATTGGAAATCCAAAACTGCCTCGGGAGGCTGGGAAAGCTCTTCTGTAACCTCCAGAGGCCAACAAAAAAAAGAAATCTCTCTGCTGTCTGCAGCAGAGGGATTTAGTGTCCCTGTACTCATGATGGAATGATTCCGTCATGAACACTGGAGCTCTGGTGCTCATGACGGAACCATTCCATCATGAGCATCGAAAAGGTTAATATACGTAGGGGTGGGCTGTCCAGAATGGGGATGCCAATGCCCCCAACCCCCAAAAAAGGCTAGTCTTTCTGCCCCCCCCCCCCCGGGAGGCAGATGGGACAATAGCCCCTTATCTGCCCCCCAGGAGGGGTAGAAAACCCCCTAGGCCCCAGGGACTTTTTCCCCCAAAGTTCAGGGTGGGCCCTGGGCCCTGCCCAGAATGGGCATGCCAATGCCCCCACCCCCCAAAACAAATGCCAGTCTTTCTGCCCCCCCCCCAGGAGGCGGATGGGGGCAGTAGCCCCATATCTGCCCCCAGTGGGGGACAGAAAGCCCACTAGGCACCAGGGATTTTCTTTTTTTATACAAAGGGGTGGGGACTGCCCAGAATGGGCATACCAATTCCTCCACCCCCCAAAAAGATGCCACAATCTGTCTGCCCACCCAGGAGGCAGATGGGGACAGTAGCCCTGATCTGCCCGGGCAGAGAGTTCACTAGGTGCCAGCGATTGTGCAGGTTTTTTTATACATAGGGGTGGGGGCTGCCCAGAATGATGGGCATCCCAATGTCCCCCCTGAAAAAATAGCCACAGTCTTTGTGCCCCCCTTAGGGGCATGTCAGGGCAATAGCCCCTGATCCCCCCTCCCCAGGGCAGCAGAAAGCCCACTAAGCACTGACTTATTTTCAGAATGTGCCAACTTGTGGATTTTGGGTCCTTAGCAGCTGGCACCCAAGGAAACTTAGCAAACCTATACATTTTTAAAAACTAGACACACAGGGGAATATAGGATGTGGTGGCTAGTGTGGCTCTCACTGGGTTCTGTTGAGGGGTGGGCGTAATTGGCGTAATCGCGTTACGCAAATCTCAGCGAAACAGTCAGAAATCTCTGCGAACACGCAGAATTTTCGCAAACACGAGGAATTGCTTGTTTGCGATGCTTTTTTCCTGTTCGCAATTGCTTTTTGCGTACTCGGGGGGAAATATCTTGTGAACACGCATTTTGAGAATGCGAACAAGCAAACAATTTCACAAAGTCACGGAACGCAGAATTTTGGCCAATTTCGCATTCTCCGTGGAACGCGAAATTACCCAAATTCCTCAAATTCCGCGAGTGGAATGGAATTTACCGCCCAGTCCTAGTTCTGTTATCCAGAATCCCATGCAAACCTCAAACTTTGTTTAAAAAAACACCAAATTTTCCTCATATTTCTGTGATGGAAAGTTCTGGAAACTGCGCAGATCCACAAACTTCCACCCACCCAGCATTCCCCAAAGTCACCCGATAAAAATGGTACCTCACTTTTTTGGTCAGACTTACTTCCCGCAACAGGAAGCGTCCCAAAACCACATTTTTACGATGAAAGCTGACCGTTTTTTGGCAAAGTGCCTAGCTGTAGATTTTGAACCCTAGCTCTGCCAGCAACTAGGGAAATCTAGCAAACCTTACATTTTTTTCAAACTAGACACCCAGGGGATTCCAGGGTGTGGTGACTTGTGTGGCTCTCACCAGTTTCCGGTACCCAGATTTTCTTAGAAAAACCTCAAACTATGTCAAGAAAAACACATTTTCCCTAAAATACTGTGATGGAAAATTCTACAATCTGTGTGGGTCCACATATTTCCACCCACCCCTCATTCCCCAAAGTGTTCTAATAAAAATGATACCTCACTTGTGTGGGTAGGCCTAGTGCCCGCGACAGGAAGCGGCCCAAAACGCAACGTGGACATATCACATTTTTACAATGAAAACTGACCCATCCTAAGCAAAGTGCCTAGCTGTACATTTTGAAGCCTAGATCTGCCGGCACCTAGGGAAACCTAGCAAACCTAAACATTTTTGAAAACCAGACACCCGGGTGAATCCAGAATGGGGTGACTTGTTTAGCTCTTACCAGGTTCTGCTACCCAGAATCCTTTGAAAACCTCAAACTTTGTCCAAAAAACACATTTTCCCAAAATTTCTCTGATGGAAAGTTCAGGAATCTGCTTTGGTCCACAAACTTCCACCCACGCTGCATCTTCCAAAGTCTCCCGATGAAAATGGTACCTCACGCCTGTGGGTGGATCAAGTATCCATGACAGGCAAGGGCCAAACATATTGTGGAGACATTAAAATTACCTATCACAAAACATCCTGGCTTTGAAAGGGGGGGCACCTGGGATTTTGGCCCCGGGCTCAGCGGCAATCTAGGGAAACGTACCAAACTCTCATATTTCTGAAAACTAAACACCATGGGGAGTCCATTGAGGAATGGCTTGCGAGGATCCCCCAACGTTTCCCTATTCAGAATCTCCTACAAACCTCAAATTTATCTGGAAACAAATCACATTTTCCTCACTTTTCTGTGTGGGAAAGTTGTAGGATCACCAGGCTGACAAAAATGTCCTACCACCTAGCATTTCCCTAGGTCTCCTGATAGAAATGGTACCTCACTTGTGTGGGTAGGCCTAGTGGCTGCAACAGGAAATGGCCCAAATCGTACTGTGGTGACTTGAAAATTACCTATCATATTACTACCTGGTTTTGCAGGGGGGGACCTGTTTTTTTGGCCCCTGGCTTGCAGCCATCTAGGGAAACCTACCAAACCCACACATTTCTGAAAACTAGACACCCTGGGAGTCCAGTGAGATATGTCTTGCGTGGATTCCCCAACAATTTCCTATCCAGAATTCCCTGCTAACCTCAAATTTAGCTGAAAATTTTACTTTTTCCACACATCTTTGAGTGGAATCACCATGCTGGCATAAATGTCCTATGACCCAGTGTTCCCCTTGTTCTCCTGAGTAAAATGATACCTCACTTATGTGGGTGGGCCAAAGGCCTGTGAGTGGGAAGGGCCAAAAACTTCGGTTTAAGGGTATAGCGCCACAAATTCAACTAATCTTGTGTTTTGCATGGGATTCTGAGTCTGAAAACGTTGGGGGATCCACGCAAGCCATATCTCACTGGACTCTGCACGGTGTCTATTTTTAAGAAGTGTGTGAGTTTAGTATGATTCCCAAGATGGCCACTGAACCAGGGGCCAAAAACCCAGGTGCCCCCCTGCAAAACCAGACCAGATGTCTCCACAATACGTTTTGGGCCCTTGCCTGTCGCAGGTACTTGACCCACCCAAATGAGTGCGGTACCATTTTTATCTGGAGACTTTGGAGAATGTAGGGTGGGTGTAAGTTTGTGGACCAAGGTAGATTTTAAAACTTTCCATCACAGAAAAGTGGGAGAAACATTTTTTTTTTGGTTTGTTTTTTTTACAAAGTTTGAGGTTTGCAAGGGATTCTAGGTAACAGAAAGTGGTAAGAGCCACACATCACCCCATCCTGGATGCCCCTAGGTGTCTAGTTTAAAAAAATGTATAGGTTTGCTAGGTTTCCCTAGGCGCAGGGAGAGCTAGGCTCAAAAATCTATAGCTAGCCACTTTGCCAAGAAAGGGTCAGTTTTCACTGTAAAAATGTGGTGTGTCCACTTCACGTTTTGTGCAGTTTCCTTTCACGGGCACTAGGCCTACCCACACAAGTGATCATTGTTATCCAAATACTTAGGGGAATGCGGGGTGGGTGGACTTTTGAGGATCCACGCAGATTCCAGAACTTTCCATCACAGAAATGTGAGGAAAATGTGTATTTTTAAGACAATGTTTGAGGTATGCAAGTGATTCTGGGTAACAGAACCTGGTGAGAGCCACGCAAGTCACCCCATCTTTTATTTCCCTGGGTGTCTAGTTTTCAGAAATACATAGGTTTACTATGTTTCCTTAGGAGCCTGCAGAGCTAGAGTTCAAAACAACAGCTAGGCACTTTGCCAAGAAAGGGTCAGTTTTCACTGTAAAAATGTTGTGTGTCAACGGTGTGTTTTGTTCCATTTCCTGCCGTGGGCACTAAGTCTACCCACACAACTGTCGTACTATTTTTATTGGAAGACTGCATATAATGCGGGGTGGGTGGAATTTTGTGGATCCACGCAGATTCCAGAACTTTCCATCACAGAAATTTGAGGACAATGTGTTTTTATTTTTACGAAGTTTGAATTCTACAAGGGATTCTGGGTAACAGAACCTGGTGAGAGTCACTCAAGTCACCCCAACCTAGATACTTATGGGTGTCTAGTCTTCAAAAATGTATAGGTTTGCTAGGTATCCCTAGGTGCCGGCTGAGCTAGGGTTCAAAATCCACAGGTAGACACTTTGCAAAAAAGGGTCTGTTTTCACTGTAAAAATGTGAAGTGTTCACATTGCATTTTGGGCTGTTCCAGGTCATGTGCTCTAGGCCTACCCACACAAATAAGATACCATATTTATCGGGAGACTCAGGAGAACACAGAATTATACAGCAACTGTTATTACCTAATGACTTTTGATGTATTTATGCCTTCCAAATGTAGGACAATGTATAAAAAAGAAGTCACTTTGAAAAATGTCCTATAATTCACATGCTAGTATGGATACCCACAATTTCTGAGATGTGCAAATAGCTACTGTTTCTAAACTCGATATGTTGCTTGTTCCCATTTCATACCGATTTTTCACTGTTTTTATTTTTCCAAATAAATTGCTATATACCCTGTACAAAAAAAAAACATTGCAAGGCACTGCTCAGTTATTGGCTCTGGATTCCTATAAGTCCTATACATCCCGCAACCAGAGGGGTCCAGCAGATGTAACAGTATATTGATTTCAAAAATCTGTCATACTTGGAAGAAGTTACAGGTGAAAACGTTGGCACAAGTAGCTGTTTTTTTCAACACATTTTCAATGTTTCCTATTTTCAGCTCTTAGTTTCTATACAAACATCTTGAAGGATCTACACAAATGACCCATTGATTATTTCAGAATGTTTCTGACCTTTTTTAAATGTATAGCTTTCCAGGATCCATTATTGCTTTCATACCCATTTCTACGATGAACTGGAAGTAGGTTGAAAGCACAAAAAATAGCAGAAATAGGCCATGTCCCAGTAAAATGCCAAAAGTGTGCAAAATAATTTGGTTTTCTGACAAAAGTCTGTCCGTCCCTGAAAGCTGGGAAGATAGTGATTTCAGCAGCTTAAGCCCTTTGCTGGTACCATTTGCAGGGAAAATTTCAGATGCTTTCTTCTGCTGCAATTTTTTACCACCCCCCCCTCCAAAAAAAAAATGTAGCAGAATTTTTATCCAATTTCTGGGTCTCCTCCAGGAGAATGAACAAACCCTGGATACCTTTAAAATTCCCATGATGTTGGAAGAATAGGACACAAATTTGGCATGGATACCTTTTGTGCTCAAACAGTTCAGGGGTCTAAGCACAAACTACCTCAAATAGCCAAAAAATGGCTTAGCACATGAGGAGGGAGGCCTAGCAGCGAAGGGGTTAAATTAAGATAGAAAAAAAAATTCATACTCAGTAGCAAATGCGCTATAATACATTATGGAAGTCTATTAGCTAATACACTGCAGAGGCCGGTGTGTAACCAGAGAGCCACAGAATTAAATCTTGGTAGGTGCAGTGGAGAATATTGAGCTGTGTATTTTTAGAGCTACGAGGTTACAGCCTGTGACAGAAAGGAGCCTGTGAATATGTAAGTCAATGTTGGACTTGGCCCTTCTGGCAGGTTTACCCCTGAACTTTTTGCCTTTTAATGTTACATCATTATAGTGATTTCTGGTCTTTGCGCACTTTAGCACTGTGGCGCATTGTAAAGTGCGTGCGCTCTCGGAGTGCGTGTGTGAGATTGGCCTGCCCTCCCATAGGAATGCATAGGGGATATGTGTGTCCATGGTAGTTCCTGATGTGTGGGGAGTGCAGGCTTGAGTTTGGCATGTGCAGACTCATGTGATCGAATGCTGCGCGATGATGTGTGCGGATTTCTTGTGTCTAGTGTGGAAGTGCCATTTATAGAAGTTGGCATGTCTGTGCAATTATTGTGAATTGACTGTCTGGCTTGTGATTGGCTGGAGCTGGCTGGTGTGCCTGGCTCCAGGAGTCAGGATGGGTCTGCCCTGGTGGTGAATGGAGAGATCTGCATGTTGATGGGAGGGAGGAGTGCACCTTGGACCTGAATAGGGCTGGGCTTTCCCTCCACAATGCTGGCTCCACCCCTGTGGTGTGTCTGATATCCCTAGCCTGTCCTGTGAATGGAGAGAGCGGCTGGGCACAACAGAGTGCTCCAGAACTAGCTGCAACTGGTCTTCACCCACCCTGCACCCTAAGACAAAGGGACTCTGTGTATAAAAAGAGGCTGTGACCTCATGTTAAATGTTCTTGTTCCTGACTTGAATCTACCAGGGGTGTGCTGCTGGTGGGGCCCAGGTGGGACCGCCATGGGGGCTGCCACCCTGCTGGCCCTGTGTGCTGGCCCCTGGGCCCTGCCCTGCCCTGCCCCTGGATGCCTGATGGACTCCCTGGACCTTGTTCCCTTTGTTCTCTTCTTCCTGATCCTAACTTGACGGGGGCCTGCTGCTGCTGGGCGCCAGGAGGACCGCCACTGGGGTCTGCCTCCCTACCTGGAGGGCCCTGTGAGCTGGCCCCTGGGCCTAGCCTTAGCCCCCCCCCTTTCCTTCCTAAGGATTTTGTTCTAAACTTTGCCTGCCTGCACCTGGGAAGCGCGTGATTGTTCCGCCAGAGCAGCGCTGCTGTTTCCCACTGCAGCACGGAGCTGCAAGCGCATTCCCAAAGGATTCCCCGGCATGGGAATCCCCCCCTTCATCATTTTTGTCAAGGGTGCCACCCCGCGTATTTTGCTGTATAAATATCCCTGGCGGGTGCCCACCCCGCCAGGGACTGGGTGCTGTGGTTCCTATTTTTTTATATGGCCTCCCCGCTTATCCTGTGCTATTGAGGGTGCCTACCACTCGTCTGGCTATGTGAAGCTCACCGCCGCGACCTGGAGGAAACCCGGAAGCCAGGCAGCACTCGCCGAGAAGTGGGCAGGGCCTGGCTGGAAGAGCGAAAAGTTCCGGCCGAGAACCAGGAAGCGGACGGGAGCCCACCCTGCGCTCCTGCGGCCACACCGAGAGAAGGCACCGTGTCAGGGAGAGAGCCCGGCAGAGCGGGAGCTCCCGTGCAGCAGCCAGCCTACAAGGGGGACTCCTGTAGTGAGGGAGTCCCCCGGCCACCGCCAGAGGAAGCCCACCGGAGTCCTGACGCGCCAGCACCCTCCGGTGAGTGGGGCCCTGTGTTCCTATGTAGAGAGGTGGGTGTCAGGGCACATTGCCGGTGCCCGCACCCCGCCCCCATTGGTTCTAGCTTCGTTTTGGGGGCAGTTTCTGTAGGGGTAGAGCGGCCCCAGTTGGCAGGGGGGCGCTCCCCCAGTGTGGCAGCATTTGTTCAGAACCCACGAGGCTCCATCCTGTTTGGGCGGCATTTGGTGGTAGAGCGGTCCCGGATGGCAGCGGGCCGCTCCCACATGGCTCAGCATTGAGTATTTAGAGCCCACGAGGTTCCAAAATCAGGTGGCATTGTGGTTGTACAGAGCCTGTGGCTCCAGCGTACTTTGGGGCACAGTTGTTTATTCCTAGAGCCTGGCTTGGCTCTATTGGGGGCATTTCTTGGCGATTCAGAGCCCCGTGTCTCCAACGTGCTTTGGGGGCATTTGTGAGCACTCAGAGCCAGAGGGCTCCAACGTGACACATTTATTCACAGGGCTACTGAGAGCCCAGGCCACATTCCTACCTCCCAGCTGCCCAGCACTTAGTGGGCAGCTGCACTGTTTAGGATCCTGCACATTCTTCTTTGGCTGCCTGCACAGCCAGCCCAGACATTTTGGACATTGGGCCTGTGAGCCCCTGAGAGGCCAAGTTGGCCTGGGGTTAGTTATGTGCTTTTTGGTGCAAATGTGATTACCTGCCTATTGTGATTTCTGCATAATATGCAATGCCTTTTTGCCTATACCGCTAAATGTGTGTTTATGCTTAGGAGGTTGTTTTACCTAGTATAGTTATGCTAGTGAGTTCATGGTTCCCTGCGTGATATATGCCTAAGGTGTTTAGGATTGCGTAGGGTGTACTTACCTTCTTCTAGTGGTTACTGGTTGTGTGCTACATTTGCTATTTGGTGCTACAATTATTCTATGTATAAAGGGTTATTCCTACAAAGTGCTATTTCTACAAAGTGCCAGCTCTACCAAGTGCTTATTCCTAACAGTGGTCCATGTGGCCCTGTCCTTTGTATATAATCTCCTGTAAATTCCGCCCCTGCCAGTGTAAATTGTGTGTTTCTTATCTAATATGTTTGGTATAATACAAAGGCTATTTTTATATATAACCTTGTGTGGAGTTACCTTTGTGGTGGGCCTTGGGTGTTGTTGCTGGGTGCACCTGCAAACGCTTTACACATTGCCTCCTGGATCAGCCTTACTGCTCGTGTCACGTTGCAAAGGGGTGAGCAGGGGTTATCTTTGGAGTGTAACTTCCTTGCCCTAGTGGTGGTTTCTGCCTGACTTTGGTGCAAGCCTTAGCCAACCAGATAACCAATTTCTGACACTGGAGGCAGCGGAACAACTGGCTCCACTACAAAACAATGCATTTAAGATAGTCACATAGAAGGCGATTATTGTTTCCAAGTTTGTTCTAAATGTCAATTCTTTGGAAATGTGTTTCTTGTGCACTGTGAGTTAGATGTCACTAGCTCGGGAGGGTAGAGCATCCCCTAAGTCCAGTGAGGGTGGGATCCAGTGGTAGCAGCGATAAATGTGTCCTGTGCATGTGTTCCCCATCCCGTTTCCAGAGTATGGTACCGGGTGCTCAGTAAGAGGGGTGCAGGTTGAGATTCAGGGACAGTAGATATTGTCTTACCGGTCTGGGTGTGTGTGGGTGGATGAATGGTGTGTTGCACTGGACAAATGAGTGTGAGTTCTCTGGGATAGGGAACTTGCTGAATACTTGAGTGAGAGTTCTCTGAGATGGGAGCTTGCTGAATACTTTGTGAATTGTGTACTCCTGTTTTAGCTCAGACACAAAGGTTCCTTGTGTTAAACTTTTCTCGAGAACGTCTGCCAAAATGGAGCCTGCTTTTGATTTCTGTGGTCTGTTTAGATACAGTATGTTAGAGTTGGTAAGGTTCTGTGAAGAGAGAGACATAGAGGTGGGAGCGATTCCAAAAAGAGTGGCTGAGGTGTCTTCCAGCCCAGCGTGGTGAAAGAGGTTCCGAGTAGCCATGCTAGGTCCCGGTGTAGGGGCTTACGTCCTGTCTCAGAGGAGAAGGAGTGGGTGGAACTGTGTGTCTCCAGGTGCCTGAAACCCAGACTCAGGGCCTGGATTGTTTCTTAAGGGAACATCAGGTCGGGGCCTAGGCTGTACTAATAGATCATTTGAGGATGATCTCCCAGTGTCTAGAGAACGTGGAACATCTGTAAGCAGAGTTCCAGTAGTTCTGGTATCTGGCAGTTCCGCTCCAGTTGGGAGGGTGCAGAAGTCCAGATGGAGGGGTGCGAGGGGGATAGGCTCCCCAGTGGAAGAACCAGTGGGTCAGGGGCCAGCCAGAAGAGCTGTGTCGCCGGGGAGTGACCATGGTGATGACACTTTTGTCCTGAGTGACAGGCAGACTTGTTACACGACACATTAGTTATGTGTCACCCTCAAGGAAGTCCTGGTGCGCCAGGCATCTGACCAAAGGGTACATCCCCGGTTGGGGAGCTAGTAGCTGGTGGGTCCGGATCTTGAAGTAAGGGCATCTGTAAGTTGTGTCCTGCAATTACAAGATGAAACCTCTGCCTGAAGAGAAGGAACTGGGTAAGCTGCAGGAGGAATACTGTCCCTGTCCTGGGGGATTGGCCTGCAGTGGTTGCCTTGCTGATGAAAGAGAGGAGAAAGCCTTAGACTTTATTTTAAACTTGTAAAAGTCCTGGTGAGCCAGGTATCTAACCAAAGGGAAGCGTCCCTAGGTTGGGGAGCTAGGTTCAGGTGTTTGCCTGTCCTGGACGACAGGGCGACTGTAGCCAGTGTCCTGGCCGGTTTGTCTTCTAGGGGTACCACTCCAGTTGGGAGGGTGCAGAACTCTGGAAGGGGGTACAGAGGGAGTCTGACCCCTGTGCATCCGGTGAATTTGGATCCCAGGCGGTAGACCAGTTGAGGGAGAGAGGTCCTAAACTGGTGGGAGAGTTGTGTTCTGGAGGGTGCTTCTCCTGGGGAAGTGCGCAACCCCAGAAGTAGAGGTAGGGTGGAGCATTCTTGCCCGTGACCTCTGGTCAGCCTGAGGGTGCGGTCCCTAGGTTGAAGGATCAGTGGTAGTTTGGAGCTACACTTAGAAAGGGAGTGGAGAATGGCTATTGTATGCCAGGGGTTACCACCTCCCACTCTGTGGGTTGGCAAGGACCAGTGGTATCTGGGTGGCCTAGGGCCTGATCCTAGCCGTGGACAACTAAGGAGTACCGGTGGGGTAGCCTAGTTGGGCCTGAATTTATTTTTTTTATGTGTGCTTGTTTTGTGGAACAACGTGGCGTAGAACCGAAGGGTGTCCCTGCAGTGCGGGCCCGCGTCCGTGTTCTATCGCCCAAAGCAGGGAAGCCCATCACAGTGGTGATTGGTCTGCCCTGCGGTTTGGCTGAAAGGGGGTTGTGTTGGACCTGGCCCTTCTGGCAGGTTTACCCCTGAAATATTTGCCTTTTAATATTACATCATTATAGTGATTTCTGGTCTTGGCGCACTTTAGCACCGTGGCGCAGTGTAAAGTGTGTGCGCTCTCTGAGTGCATGTGTGAGATTGGCCTGCCCTCCCATAGGAATGCATGGGGGATATGTGTGTCCATGGTAGTTCCTGATGTGTGGGGAGTGCAGGCTCGAGTTTGGTATTTGCGGACTTGTGTGATTAAATGCTGCGAGATGATGTGCGCAGATTTATTGTGTCTAGTGTGGAAGTGCCACTTCTGAATCAACCTAATTCAGGTATAAATAGTGACCAAATGCTATTAAAGAAAGAAGCGTATCTGATACTCAAGTTCAACAGTACCCAAACGGGGCTCAACTCTCTATCAGAGATTTCTCGCCTGTAATACCTTTTGCATGCCTGAGAAACTACATTGACCACAATGCCGAGCGGCGAGTTTGCTATGATGTAGGAACCTCACATGGTGGTTTTCCACCTATGAGTTCGCATTTCCTGGACCATCAGTTGGAAAGTGAGGTGGGTGTAAGCGTGTCCCTAGACTTTAGTAGACAAAACACAGCGTTTTTTGCGCTTAATAACTTAAAATAATTGTTTCAGAAACTAGCGCGACTGAAGCACGCCCTGTGGCACGCCACGGAGGTAATTCCAGCCTGTTCCGTGGCCGTCAGCAAAGGATCCTTGGGATCGGCGTAATAACAACCACACTCTGTTCCTCACTAAGACCTCAAGGTATGTCCCGTTGCAATCATCTGCAACTCCGCTAATAGGCTCTATAATAATTTTCAGTAAGTACAGCTCATGTCTGTTGCATTCTAGGCGGCATCGCCATTGACTTGCCAGCGGACAATTCATATTGCGAAGGAAAACAGTAGCGTCCCCGTGTTTTATAACCCAAGGTAGGACTTGTGTGCTTTTCAGTTGTGGAACCAATTTAACTGTGCGTCTCTGAATGGTCTGGTAACCAATTCCCATTCACATATTCTTTTAACAGAACTTCTGCCTAACCAAAAGCCCTATCTCATTTGAATAATTGGACCGCGGGACCGCGTTATCCATACGAAAAGGTAAAACCCTGCGACTTTCTCTCTTGTTAGGGGACCCAAATTTATAAATGGTGGTTAAAATAAGCTTCCTTTCTTCTTGTAGAATACCACATTGACAGAGCCCTGAAGAGAATCTGAGATTGCACCCAGATTCGAAACGCGTCGGCAAAACGGCAAATAGGCATTGCTTGATGTTACAAAGTCTTAAGTGATTTGTCAACTTCAACTGATTGAAGAGTTCTAATTCAACTTATTGTTGCCTATTTCAGTTTTTTTTTTTTTTTTTTTTTTTTTGACCCTGGTGGGGCATTCTAATGATTTGAATTCTCGCAAAGATTGATTATTTGTGATGGTCGAATTGTTGTTTTCTCTTGTAAAAGAAGCTTGTATATAATTGTGGATTCATCTGTATATATGTTAGTTTTTGATTGTTGTATGATAGTCACATGTATGATAGTTGTAAATAGTGTAAATGTTTGTAACTAGTGTTTTTTCTCACCCATAAAAATGTTTTTCAAAATGACTAAAAATTGACCAAAAAGGGTTCAAATAAAATAACCCATACAAACAAAAGGTTTTCCCCTTGTTTGTATTCTCATAAATTGTGAGGTTAAATTATCCCGAGAGCCAGCATCGTTTCTGTTTTTCAGTACTTCTAGAAGTAGGCATGTCTGTGCGGTTAATGTGAATCGACTGTCTGGCTTGTGATTGGCTGGAGCTGGCTGGTGTGCCTGGCTCCAGGAGTCAGGATGGGTCTGCCTCGGTGGTGAATGGAGAGATCTGCATGTTGATGGGAGGGAAGAGTGCACCTGGGACCTGAATAGGGCTGGGCTTTCCCTCCACAATGCTGGCTCCACCCCCTGTGGTGTGTCTAATGTCCCTAGCCTGTCCTGTGAATGGGGAGAGGGGCTGAGCACAACAGAGTGCTCCAGAACCAGCTGCAACTGGTCTTCCCCCACTCTGCACCCTAAGACAAAGGGATTCTGTGTATAAAAAGAGGCTGTGACCTCATGTTAAATGTTCTTGTTCCTGACTTGAATCTACCAGGGGTGTGCTGCTGGTGGGGCCCAGGTGGGACCGCCATTGGGGCTGGCTCCCTGCTGGAGGACCCTGTGTGCTGGCCCCTGGGCCCTGCCCCTGGATGCCTGATGGACTCCCTGGACCTTGTTCCCTTTGTTCTCTTCTTCCTGATCCTAACTTGAGGGGAGCCTGCTGCTGCCTGGCGCCAGGAGGACCCCCACTGGGGACTGCCTCCCTGCCTGGAGGGCCCTGTGAGCTGGCCCCTGGGCCCAGCCTTTTCCACCGCCTTTCCTTCCTAAGGATTTTTTTCCAAACGTTGCCTGCCAACACCTGGGAAGCGCGTGATTGTTCCCCCAGAGCAGCGCTGCTGTTTTCCACTGCAGCACGGAGCTGCAAGCACATTCTGGAAGGATTCCCTGGCGTGGGGATCCCCCTCTTCATCATTTTTGGCGTGGGTTCCACCCCGCGTATTTTGCTGTATAAATATCCCTGGTGGGTGCCCACCCCGCCAGGGACTTGGTGCTGTGGTTCCAATTTTTTTTATGACCCCGCAGGTGCCCACCTCGCTTATCCTGTTCTATTGAGGGTGCCTATGCCTCGTTTGGCCGTGAGAAGCTCACCGCCGCAACCCAGAGGAAACCCGGAAGCCAGGCAGCCCTCGCCGAGATGGGGCTCGGGGCCAGGCTGGAAGAGCGAGAAGTTCCGGCCAAGAACCAGAAAGCGTACGGGAGCCCACCCCGCGCTCCTGCGGCCCCACCGAGAGAAGGCGCTGTGTCAGGGAGAGAGCCGCGAGGAGCGGGAGCTCCCGTGCAGCGGCCAGCCGTCGAGGGGGACTCCTGTAGTGAGGGAGTCCCCCGGCCACCACCAGAGGAAGCCCACCGGAGTCCTGACGCGCCAGCAACCTCTGGTGAGTGGGGCCCCTGTGTTCCTTTGTGGAGAGGGGGGCATCATGGCACATTGCCGGTGCCCGCCCCCCGAGTGGTGCTAGCTTCGTTTTGGGGTCAGTTTCTGTAGGGGTAGAGCAGCCCCGGTTAGCAGCGGGCCGCTCCCCCAGTGTGGCAGCATTTGTTCTGAACCCACGAGGCTCCATCGTGTTTGGGCGGTATTTGGTGGTAGAGCGGACCCGGATGGCAGCGGGCCGCTCCCATATGGCTCAGCATTGTTGTATTTAGAGCCCACCAGGCTCCAACATCCGAGGGCATTGTGGTTGTACAGAGCCCGTGGCTCCAGCGTACTTTGGGGCACAGTTGTTTATTCTTAGAACCCGGCGTGGCACTATTGGGGGAATTTCTTGGCGATTCAGAGCCCCGTGGCTCCAACGTGCTTTGGGGGCATTTGTGAGCACTCAGAGCCAGAGGGCTCCAACGTGGCACATTTATTCACAGGCTACTGAGAGCCCAGGCCACATTCCTACCTCCCAGCTGCCCAGCACTTAGTGGGCAGCTGCATCGTTTAGACCCCTGTGCATTCTTCTTTGGCTGCCTGCACAGCCAGCCCAGACATTCTGGACATTGGTCCTGTGAGCCCCTGAGCGGCCAAGTTTGCCTGGGGTCAGTTATGTGCTTTTTGGCGTAAATGTGATTACCTGCCTAATGTGATTTCTGCATAATATGCAATGCCTTTTTGCCTATACCTCTAAATGAGTGTTTATACTTAGGAGGTTGTTTTACCTAGTATAGTTATGCTAGTGAGTTCATTGTTCCCTGCGTGATATATGCCTAAGGTGTTTAGGATTGCGTAGGTTGTACTTACCTTGTACCAGTGGTTACTGGTTGTGTGCTACATTTGCTATTTGGTGCTACAAATATTCTATGTACAAAGTGCTATTCCTACAAAGTGCTATTACTACAAAGTGCCAGCTCTACCATGTGCTTATTCCTGACAGTGGTCCACGTGGCCCTGTCCTGTGTATATAATCCCCTGTAAATTCCGCCCGTGCCAGTAGCACAGTGTAAATTGTGTGTTTATTATCTAATGTGTTTGGTATAATACAAAGGCTATTTTTATATATAACCTTTTGTGGAGTTTCCTTTGTGGTGGGCCTTGGGTGTTGTTGCTGGGTGCGCGCGCAAACGCTTTACACATTGCCTACGGGATCAGCCTTACTGCTCGTGTCACGTTGCCAAGGGGGTGAGCAGGGGTTATCTTTGGAGTGTAACTTCATTGCCCTAACTAGAGTGGTGATTTCTGCCTGACTTTGGCGCAAGCCTTAGCCAACAAGAGATCCCATTTCTTACAGTCACTACACTATTTTAAACTTGCATTGCACAAAATATATGATAGGTTGCTACAAAATGTGCAAAAAGCCTTAAAATAAAAGATGCTTCCAAATTAAAGATTTTAGTAATACCCAGACTGTATCTAATGCATTTTGATTTTAGATAACTGTCTTTTAAAAGCACGCTCTTCACTGCTCAGCTGGTAGCTTCTTGCATTTCCACTCACAAAGAATAAATCTGTGTTATCAAGAAGCTTCAAGTGATTCCATCAATTGAAGCGGCACAAAAGGGGGTGGCGATGGACGGAGCATCTGAATCAATCAAACACTCACACCCGGTCAAAAGATCTGGGTTTAATCCATCACCGTTCTTTAGCCCACTCTGCCACCCCAGTTCAGACATGGCTATATGCAAATCAGTCTGACCCGGTGCCTCATGGGAACAGTCCAGCCCGAACTGCCAAGCCATGTCTTCCCTGGACCGGAAACAAGCTTCTGAGGACCGGTTTCTGGCATTCCAGCCGTCTTCAGCCCGGCTTGCTTGAATCCAGTAGCAAAGTAAGCAAGGGACTCACGCCTGAGCATACCCTGCCACGCTCATGGCGGCCAAAAGCGGCACAAAAGGGGGTGGAGATGGACGGAGCATCTGAATCAATCAAACACTCACACCCAGTCAAAAGATCTGGGTTTAATCCATCACCGTTCTTTAGCCCACTCTGCCACCCCAGTTCAGACATGGCTATATGCAAATCAGTCTGACCCTGTGCCTCATGGGAACAGTCCAGCCCGAACTGCCAAGCCATGTCTTCCCTGGACTGGAAACAAGCTTCCGAGTTCCGGTTTCTTGGCATTCCAGACGTTTTCAGCCCGGCTTGCTTGAATCCAGTGGCAAAGTGAGCAAGGGACTCATGGCGGCCAAAAGCGGCACAAAAGGGGGTGGCAAAAAAGGGGGTGGTGATGGACGGAGCATCTGAATCAATCAAAACCACCCCCTTTTGTACCGCTTTTGGCCGCCATAAGTGTGGCAATGTATGCTCAGACGTGAGTCCCTTGCTCACTTTGCCACTGGATTCAAGCAAGCCGGGCTGAAGACGGCTGGAATGCCAGAAACCGGTCCTCGGAAGCTTGTTTCCGGTCCAGGGAAGACATGGCTTGGCAGTTCGGGCTGGACTGTTCCCATGAGGCACAGGGTCAGACTGATTTGCATACAGCCATGTCTGAACTGGGGTGGCAGAGTGGGCTAAAGAACGGGGATGGATTTAACCCAGATCTTTTGACTGGTTGTGAGTATTTGATTGATTCAGATGCTCTGTCCATCACCACCCCCTTTTGTACCGCTTTTGGCCGCCATAAGTGTGGCAAGGTATGCTCAGACGTGAGTCCCTTGCTCACTTTGCCACTGGATTCAAGCAAGCCAGGCAGAAGACGGCTGGAATGCCAGAAACCAGTCCTCGGAAGCTTGTTTCCGGTCCAGGGAAGACATGGCTTGGCAGTTCGGGCTGGACTGTTCCCATGAGGCACAGGGTCAGACTGATTTGCATACAGCCATGTCTGAACTGGGGTGGCAGAGTGGGCTAAAGAACGGTGATGGATTAAACCCAGATCTTTTGACTGGGTGTGAGTATTTGATTGATTCAGATGCTCCATCCATCACCACCCCCTTTTTGTACCGCTTTTGGCCGCCATAAGTGTGGCAGGGTATGCTCAGACGTGAGTCCTTGCTCACTTTGCCACTGGATTCAAGATAGCCGGGCTGAAGACGGCTGGAATGCCAGAAACCGGTCCTCTGAAGCTTGTTTCCGGTCCAGGGAAGACATGGCTTGGCAGTTCGGGCTGGACTGTTCCCATGAGGCACAGGGTCAGACTGCTTTGCATACAGCCATGTCTGAACTGGGGTGGCAGAGTGGGCTAAAGAACAGTGATAGATTAAACCCAGATCTTTTGACTGGGTGTGAGTGTTTGATTGATTCAGATGCTCTGTCCATCACCACCCCCTTTTGTACCACTTTTGGCCGCCATAAGTGTGGCAGGGTATGCTCAGACGTGAGTCCCTTGCTCACTTTGCCACTGGATTCAAGCAAGCCGGGCTGAAGACGGCTGGAATGCCAGAAACCGGTCCTCTGAAGCTTGTTTCCGGTCCAGGGAAGACATGGCTTGGCAGTTCGGGCTGGGCTGTTCCCATGAGGCACAGGGTCAGACTGATTTGCATACAGCCATGTCTGAACTGGGGTGGCAGAGTAGGCTAAAGAACGGTGATGGATTCAACCCAGATCTTTTGACTGGGTGTGAGTATTTGATTGATTCAGATGCTCCGTCCATCACCACCCCCTTTTGTACCGCTCCATCAATTGAAGCCAATACTTGCTTCCAAGCACCCTTTACAGTTGCAGATTAACCAGTTGTGCACATTTACATTTCTTTCAGGCAAGCAGGCACCCAGAAAAGAAGGCTTGTTTATTGTTTAGCTGTTTGCCCACCTTCGGTTTCCCAGCACAAGATACTCCCTGCCGGACAGTTCAGCTGAAGTATTTTAATTATTAGAAAGGGGCGGGGCTTGGCCTGGAAACATAGCCTAAAGGACATGAGCTCCTTAGCTCCCTGACAGCCTAGCTGCTAAATCCTGATTAAGCCTAAATAATCCTGCATGCAATGCCTTTACTACCCTCTTTGTGTCATCTTGACTCGATTCCTGTAGAGGGTTGATGCACTTTTGTAGCTGTGCCTCGCTGGGACCGAGAAGTGCATGTTGGCTGGCTTGTGGCCTGCCTGGCCTTCTGCCAATATGGTGGCTCTCCTCTTGCCCTGAAGGGGCGATGGACTGTGTTTGTGGCCTACCTAGGGGTGATCCGGATGCTGAAAGCTTGTCTGCTCTCGTTGCCTCGCAGTGCCTGCCTATGGTGCTGCTCTCCTAGTGAAAAGGTGAGCCAGAATTTGTGGTGGGACCCGGACATAGGCCTGAGCACCCGGACTGAGGCGGCACTGCTACTTGCGGCACGGCTGGCCTGAGTATAATTAAAGCCCTGGCTTGAGGCGTGGAGGCCTGTCCTCATTCTTTCACCCACCCCCTTTCCTGATGATGAGTCATGGACGGGCGGCGGAGGAGGAGCTTTTGGACCCCGGTCATCCTGCGGTGTAACCAGGTGTGGGGTGTGTGACCTCGGTCCCTTCAGCACTAAAGAGTCCAAAGGTGGGCTCACGTGCTGACGGGGCGGCCCTTGCCTCCTTGATAGTGACGAGGGACTCCAAAATAAAGGGGCCAGGGGACTGTTGCGTGCTAGGCCGTCAGAGGACTACTGGATGGTGTGGGGGAGTGCTCAAGGAACACTAAGTGCTTGGCTGGAGCTATCTGGTACTTGTGTTTTTGACCAATCCTTGCTCCTTTAACCTGTAGATTTTAGAAGCGCATTCTGGTTAGCTAGGTCCGTGAACATACTTTTTTGTCTACTTAATTTGCAGATACTACTCTTTAAAAACGGCAATCGCCCGAAATGCACCGGGGACATATTCAGAATGCTGTGACTCAACAGTAGAGCTGTATACTTCTTTTGGATCATGTAAAGACAGTCAAAAAAACATTCTGATTTAAAGTAGTATGTACCGACTATTTGGGAAATAAATTCTGATTATTGACAACTGCAAATGTTTGGCCATACACTGTTTATTGAAGCGACTCGATTGTCGAAGGAGTGCTTTGGGTGTAGCCCTCGCAGAGGAAGGGCATTCTGCCTACGTGCTGCTGGTGGCTCCCAGAGGATGACGACCCTGGCTGTAGGTGGGTGTTGTGGCAGAATTGATGTGATACCAAGAGCATGTGGCGGGTCTGCTGGTGTTCGCCTAGAGGATCTCTGCTGTTTTTGGCTCTTTCTTCCATTGAGGCTAAAATTGCTGATTCTGGGCCTGATCTGGGAACCTTCCTTTGGCCTCTGCTGGGTTGCTTTCCCCTCTCCCCCCTTCTTTTACTTTGATAGTGATAGCAGCGACTTGGTGGTGAGTGGGGGCTACCACTGGTGAATGTTTGAGGGTCATCCTCGAGGAGTCTCATTTGGATGAGAGGCTAACAGATCTGGGGGGGTCCTTGTATCCAGGGATGTCTTTAAGACTTTCTCTTTATTATTGCAGCATCATGGTTCTCTAAGGTCACAGACTTAACCTAATTGACACCTTGGGAGGCTCGGCTTGGCGTTCTTGACTGCTCCACCACTGCTTATGCCAGATGAAGGATCTTGCTGGGTCTAGGGGGGGGTGGCCTTCAAAAAGGACACAGCAGGTCTTCTTTGAGCTGTCAATTGTGGCTTGAGTCCTGTGGAATGTTGCTGGGGACTTGATGTGGCTCCAAATGTCTGGACTCAGCCGTGGTGCTTGTGCTTTGCTGGTTGGCTGGCTCCGCGGCAGCATAAGAGGTACCTGTGGGGAAGCCTGAGTGTCCTGAACTCAGTGGTAGCTACCTTTCCTTGCCCAGCATAGGGTGCTATAAGCCCTAGCTCCTGGCAGTTTAGGGGCAGTGGAAGCTGTGTATTGGTGTGGCTCCTGTCCTGATGTGCATTGCAGAAGGGGCCTGCTGAGACTGCGGGTGATGATGAGTAGCAGGTCTGTGGTCTGTTGCTGAATGGGCCCTCCTGTCCCTGCCACTCCTAGTATATATGGGTAAAGACAGGCTGCACCGAGGGCAAGCCTCTAATACTATTACACAATATACTATGCTGCGGCAGCCCCCTCAGTGGATAACCCGATAGTCTGGTGTGGTGCAAAATGAGGGCTCCCTCGATACTGAGCTTGAGCCCAGTAGAGTGAAACTGTTGGCAGCAATGCAGGGGTGTCACACTGCCTTACAGCATTGGATAGACACTGTGTCCATGCTGAAACGACGTAGAGGTCTTGCAGGGAAAGGTTGTAACTTTAAAACATCAAATGGCCACCATGAGGCAATGACGGCGGAGCTGTGTCAATGTGGGGAGAGTGCCAAGAGTTGCATACAGCGCAGCAAAATTAGGGTCCTGGGCTTTCCTGAAAAAGTGGAAGGATCCTCTGCAGCGCATTTCCTGGAGACCTGGGGGCACACTGTCCTGGAACTTTGAGGCCTGTGTGTCTTTTTTGTAGTGAAGAGGATGCATAGGGCCTTGGTGCTTCTGCCAAGACCAGGGGCCCCTCCCAGGGCCATCATTGCTAAAATATGAAATTTCAAGACAGGGATTATATCCTACCAACAGTCAGGAAACAGGAGATTACTCACTTTGACAACAGGAACAATGCCATATATTCAGACTAGGCAAGCAAGTACAGGAGCAGCGCAAATCCTATGTAGCTGTCAAACGGAAACTATGATCACTTCAGTTGCAATACATGCTCATATTCCCTGCGGCTGAAAGTTATTTTTAAGGACAAGGCCCATTTCTGCGACCAACCAGAAGATGTTTGGGAGTGGCCGGAAGTCAGGGGTGTTGCTGTTGTGCCACAGGTGGGAGGAAGTCATCGAGAATCCTGAGGACGTCGATCACTTGTGGAGGCATTCTGGCTCCTGCCAGTCTGGCAATGATACAAACTTAACTCCTTTGGGGGAGCAAAGTGTAATAATCGGGGAGGATGGTGCAATGCATTTGTCTAGTATGGAGGGCTTAGCTGCAGAGGAGGAAACTGCTGCTCGGATGTCCTCAGATGCTGAGGGCAATGACTCTCAGAACAGTGAACCTTGTAGTGTTGGTGTGTGTTGGGCCCTAGGAAGGCCTTGTTACCTCCCAGTCGCGTGCGCAGGGGGAGATCGTGCAGCATCAGCGACTCAGACCCACACACCGTGATAGTCGGAAGTGACGTGCACGAGCGCACGTCCCCCTTTTATTCAGCCCCGCAGGCCACGCCTGGCCTGCGGATGTAGGGTTGCGTGTGCGTGCATAAGCTAGAGCGTAAAAACACTACATCCCTATCCAACTATATAAACTTTTCACAGTGTCCAAACATTTGGTACAACAGGGTTTAAAAGTTCAAGACATGGTGTCTCTGTACTTGCGTGTCCCTTGGTGGCAGCTTCAGGGCCTCAGCTGACAGGCATAGTCCTTTAACTTCTGACTTGGGGGTGGATTGGGACGCAGGTTGTACCTCGGGATATTGCCTCTGCCGCGTTCTGTGGTGCGGGGTGTGTCCCTGATGGGGGTTGACGTGACAGGGGATCCGCACCCTGGCTCAGGCATCGCCTCCCGTGTCCCAGCTGATGAATTGCCTTCATCCTCGTGTGTCATGGTTCTAGGCGATTCACTGTTTCCATCTGTAGTTTCTGGATTTGATCGCAGCCCAAGGGATATCACCTTGAACCAGGAGGTGTTCCTCGATACTTCCTCCCCCTCCTTTCTTGCAGTCACCATAGTGCCTTTCGTGGCTGTTACGGTCCATGGGCCCGGTTCGTAGAGAGTTTGGAATTTTCCTCCAGGACGTCTATTTCGTATGACTACTTGAGCTCCCTGGCACAGTCGCCTTGGTGTGGCTCTCCGGCGCCGGCTCGCTCGCTGATTGTTTTGTTGTCTCCGTTCCTGGGTATCGTTCGTGTTGTTCAGGCCTGGGAACGCCCCCGGGGCGACGGGTAGGAGATCTCTGTGTTGGCCTTGGAACATGAGGGTCCAAGGGCTCCTCTGGGTGGTGCAGTGAGGGGTTCCTTGATACTCCCGTGGTAAGTCATGCAGTCTTTGTTCAGGGTCGGCTTGCTCTACAACCAATATCCGGAACATCTTATTGAGGTCCGCATAAATCTTTCTGCCTCTCCATTGGCTTGCGGCCACTGAGGTGTGATGCGTCGGTGTGTGATGCCCCGGTTCTTCAGGAATGTGGCGAACTCCGCTCCCTGGAACGGTGGTCCGTTGTTGCTCCGTATTTCCTCAGGGTATCCGAACATGGAGAACATCTTTTCTAGTGCCGGCCCCACGTGCGTGAAGGCCGTGGAGCTGACTCTCTCGACTAGCGGGTACTTTGAGTACGAATCGATAGCCACCAAGGTATGTCCTTACCCCGGGAAGCTCCCGAAATCTATGCTGACCTTGGCCCATGGGGTCGTGCATGCTTCTTCCGTGATTATCGGAGCCGGTCTCTCGGGCTCACTCGTCAGCTGGCAGGACATGCAGCTCTTTACATATTCCTCCACCATGGTTTCCAGTTCAGGGAACCACACCTTCTCCCTCATGTGCGCCTTCATTTTCGTTGTGCCTTGGTGGCCACCATGAGCAAGTTGCGTGGCCCGGTACCTGAGGCTCTGCGGTATCACCAAGCGTGATCCTCTTAACAGCACACCTTCTTCCGTGGCGCTGAGTTCATGTCGGACATGCCAGATCTTCGTGAGAGCCTCTTTATCTGCTGCGGTCCAGGTGTTGGGTGGGTGTAAGTAGTTAGCCCAAGATCCTTCCTGAACGGTTTGCAGTGACCTCCTGTAAATATTGTCATCAATGGCTGCTTCCTTGATTTCAGCAATCGTCATGCATTGGGGACATGAGGTGAGAGCTACCCATTGGACGTACTCCTCGAAGTCGTCATCTGTGGACACGGGCTCTTGTGGTAACCGGTGGCGCGACAGGTAATCAGCAGGATTTTTGGCCCCTGGTCGATATACCACCTCCATTCCATACGATTGGAGCTGAATCACCCATCTTTCAATACGTGGTGGTGGGTGCGGGCGGTTCCCTTGAAGAGAGATACTAGGGGCTGGTGGTCTGTGACCATGATGAACGAGTGGCCTTGTAGGTATAGGGGGAAATGACTGCAGGCCCACTTGATGGTGAGAGCCTCTTGTTCGATTTGGGCGTACCTGGTCTCGGTTGGGGTCAAGGCCTTACTGGCAAATGCTAGTGCTGTCCATTGGCCGGGCTCGTGTTCCTGGGTCAGAACCGCTCCCAGACCTACCGGGCTGGCGTCAACGATCACCTCGGTACGTTTTGCAGGGTCGAAGTAGGATAGTGTTGCATTCTCCAGGAGAGCATCCTTTATTCGCTGAAATGCTTCGTTTTCTGTCGGGCCCCACTGCCACGTGGCGTCCGTTTTGGTTAGCGCCCATAGGGGTTCGCTTCGGGTGGTTAGGCCCGGTATGAACCGGCCACAGTAGGTGGCCATCCCGAGGAAGCTTCTCACCTCCATTGGTGATTTTGGCGCTGGGGCGTCCTTTATGGACTTGGACTTTCTCGGGTCAATCTGGATTCCTTCCTGGTTAAAAACGTAGCCGAAGAATTCAATAGAGGATTGAAAGAACTGACATTTGTCTCTGTGGAGTGTCGCTCCATACGTGCTCAGTCTTTTCAGGACATCCCGAAGGTGTTTGTAGTGCTCGGACGCGGTGGCAGAGTGGATTAAAATGTTGTCACTGACATTGATTACCCCAGGCAGTCCAGACAGGAGTTCTCTGATTGTATTTTGGAACACCTCAGCCGCTGAGGATATGCCAAAGTTGAGGCGTTTGTAGCGCCGGAGGCCAAGATGAGTACTGAATGTGGTGATAAAACGGCTCTCCTCTGCAAGGGGTAATTGATGGTAACCAGCATTGAGGTCGATTTTCGAGAACCATTTCGATCCGTTTACATCGGACACTATGTTGTCCATTGTGGGCGTTAGATGTCTCTCCCTCCGGATGGCTGTGTTTGGCAATCGCATGTCGATGCACAGGCGAATTTCGCCCGGCTGCTTGGGCTTCTCTACAATGACCATGGGCGAGACCCACGGGGTGGGTCCCGTTACTTTTTCGATGACACCAAGGTTCTCAAGTTTTTCAAGTTCCTTCTCCACCAGCGGGCGGAGGTGGAATGGTATCCGGCGGTGGCGCAGTGCTGTGGGAGAGACAGATTTATCAATGTGGAGTTTGATGGGGTCACACTTTATACACCCTAGTCCTCTGAATAATTCGGGAAATCGTTCCAGCAGTTCATCCACTTGGTGGGGTCGGATGCGATTGGCAAACGCTATCAGTTTTAAGTCCTCTGCAGTGTGGCTACTTAGCAGGGTGTCAGCTTCCCGGTCAATTATGTGGACTGTTGCCATTATTTCCGATTCGTCCGCCAGGATGGGTATTATGATTTTTCCCTTGAGAGGTAGCGGTGTGTCCGCTCCATAGGCAAAGATTCTTGTTTTGGACCGTAGAACCTCGGGCCGTGGGCGTAATTTGTTGAACTGTTGCAGTCCCATGACGTTAACGGTGGCACCCGTGTCAATGATGGCCTTCACCTCGTTTTGTCCCATTTGCACCACGCATGTTGGTTGTGGCCGTCGTCTTTGCTTAAGTTCCCGGGCAAAAGAGATGACGTATGCCTCCTCATCTTCCGAATCCGAGCCATCATAGATCGTGGGTAAGTGTTTCTCTGTCTTCTCCAGGGGCGGGTCGGTTAGCGACAACTGGCGGACGGCTTTTGTGGGCGTCCATGACTTCTTGGGATTCTTGGACTGGTTTTTCCTGCGGCAGACTGACGCGAAGTGATTTGGGATCCCACAGTTTGCACATGTTTGTCCCTGGGCGGGGCAGTCCTTGGCTGCGTGTGGTTCATGGCCGCAGTACCCACAACAAGCTTGAGGTGAGTTTCTCCGGTATTCTTTCTGTGCCTGACCACGTGGTCGGGGTCTCACGGCGTCACCGCGTTCCACTTTGATGGTTTCCGTCTTGACGGGGGCTTTGTGTAGGGCCTGTTCCATGGCCATCGCTCTGACGTCTGAGAGCTCGTGGGATCTGGCCAAGATAAGGATGTCTTCTAGAGAAATCCCTGGTTGGCGTAGGATTTGTCCTCTCAGCGTCTTGTCCCGACACCCTTGAATAAGTTGTCTCCTTATGGCCCTCGGTTGATCCTCATCGGTGGAACTGGCTAGCTCCCTGACGCGGGTGTGGAACTGGTTCATTGACTCCCCGTCCCATTGACGTGCTTGCCCTAACTTGAATACCTCAAAGTCCACGTTCAGCTGGGGATCGAAATGGCCGTTGAGGGCGGCAACAGCGGCAACATAGCTGTCGGCTGCGCCCGTGTTAGGGAGGTGTTTGAAAAGTCTAAAGATCTCATCCCCCGCGTAGTGGTGTAGTAATGACCTTTTCACGGCGTCATCCGTCTCCCTCGTAACCACGAAGTAGTTTTCTAGTCTTTCAAGCCAAATTTTCCATCGTGGGGAGGCCGTGGACGGGTCTATCGCCTCACTGAAGGGTGGCAGTATCCCGGCTGCGGCGTGCTGGAAAGGAATGTTGATGACGGGCGCTGGTGCATCGCCGTCCCCCATGGTGGAAAACCCTCTACGAGTGGTGAGAGTGTGCCCCGGGTTTGGTTTGTGCCCTCACAGGCTGCGGCAGTGCGAGTACCTTCTCTGGGCTTCACCCTTCTTTTCTTCCTTTTGCGGCACCCTCGTGGCAGTAGCGCGGCGTCCTCCACCTGCACCACGTGTCTCGTGGCCAGTTAGTGATGGCAGCATTGTGGCCCCTCCGGGGTCTCCTGCCAGGTCACCGATGCTCCAGCAGCTGCCAGTCCAGAAGTAACCAGGGTCCTCCAGGCCTTAGCAGGCCGAAAAACGCATTGCACGCGAGATGCGTGGGATGTAGCTGGGTGTTTTCCGGCCGCACACGCGAGATGCGTGAGAAATGGTAGGGTGCGGCAAAACCGCGGACCACGCGGGATGCGTGGTAAACGGCAACCTGTCGCCGTTGGCGGTGAGGACGGTGCGGTGGCAGCCAGGGGTGGCATTCACTCCTCCCGTGGAGCAGCAGAGGGGAGGAGAACCAGGTCCCAGCAGGGGGGAATCAACGAGAAGGAGCGCGCTGGCTCCTACGAGGCAGGTGCAGCAGATAGGGCACACGCGGTAGGCACCGCGGACAGGAGCAGACAGCTCCGTTAAGCCTCTGGTGTACGGGCGAGGGTTGGGCCCCCTCCGCTCGCCGCCAATGTAGTGTTGGTGTGTGTTGGGCCCTAGGAAGGCCTTGTTACCTCCCAGTCGCGTTCGCAGGGGCAGATCGCGCAGCATCAGCGACTCAGACCCACACACCGTGATAGTCAGAAGTGACGTGCACGAGCGCACGTCCCCCTTTTATTCAGCCCCGCAGGCCACGCCTGGCCTGCGGATGTAGGGGTGTGTGTGCGTGCATAAGCTAAAGCGTAACAGCACTACAAACCTGATGTGATACCCGATACTATTGCTCCGTTGGCAGTGGGGGTTGCACATAAGGCGGGTCCTGGTTGAATTCCAGCACATGGATTTGCTTGCTCAGTGGCCATTGGGGAGGGCCAGCTTGAACACAGGTGCTGGTATGAATGGATTTACAGGGCGCTCAACCCAGAGTTGTGAGTCAGAACTGGGAAAGTTGAGGTGGTAATACTCAGAGAGGAGACATTCGAACGGAATACTTGTAACATTTCTCGGGATTTTGGAAATGTTGCTTTGTGCAAGTATGCAGCTGGCTAGTTGGGGGGGGTTTGGGGGCAGTGGGTTGTTGTTTTCTCAAGGTTGGACTTTGGGACAGGGAGGGGGGAGAGCTTGTACTCGCACATGATATATGTGGGATTTGATGTTGGCTACGTTAAGCTGTTTTAGCCAGGGACAGGGGAGGTTGGAAATGTAGTTTATCGAGTTCTCCAGCAAATGGGAGAGGAAAGGGTGATGCAAGAAGACAGGACAAGTGGGACCACTTCCATGTCTTCTGATGCAGGATAAGTTCAGAGTTCTCTCCTAGAATGTGTGTGGACTAAGCACATAGTGCCAACATCGGCAAACACTCACCCTCCCCATACAGCATTCTCCTAGTGCAAAAACCAGACAAGACACCTTCTTTGTGGAGAAAATTGCTGCTGGTTTATTAGCATTACAAATATGCCAACATTGGTGGGTTATCTTACGGGTGATCCCAAGGCAGGCAACCCCTCGCCGCCTGCCACCTGATGAGCCGAATGACACCGTGGCCCTGCCCAACGGAGTTTGCCATATGGGCCAACAGCAAACCCCCTTGCACACGTCCCATAAGGGGGCAGAGCCTGCCAGGCAACCCCTGGTTGCTCAGGTCCACAACCGCCCGTAGGACTAATTGGGCACCGTCGCTCCTCCAGGGTCCAACTAGGCATGAGCGGGAAATCCGTTACGCCAGCGGATTTTGCGGATTTTTGGGAAATCCGCAATCCGCGAATTTTGAAGATTTCCCGCAAAATCCGCAAAAAAAAATCCGCGGACGTAACGGGTTCAAAAAATTGAACCCCCACTCATGTAACTATTTTACAATGGCGCCAGCAAGCTGCCAGCGCCGTTGTAAAATAGTTACAATGTTAGCTTGCACAGGAACCACTGTTCCACTAGATAAAACGAAGCAGGTGCTGCTTTATTTTATCTAAGTGCTTCCTGTGCAAAATCCGCCCATGCCTAGGTCCAACGCGAGGAACTCCCTGTGGATATTTGGCCTTTGCACCCCTGTTGTGCTCCTGCAGAAGGTACTCGTATGCTAAGAAATGGAGGGGGCAGGTTTACCATTCCTCCTACTCGACATATGCAAGATCTACATTGGTATGGGTGGCTCTGGGTGTCCCGTTCGCACATATATACTCAGAGGCTGATGTCGGGGGAAGGTTTGTGCTGTTGCAGGGTACTTTGGATGGTAGGTATTTGTCTACACTAAATATGTATGCCCCAAATACGAACGACCATGCCATGCAGGATCTCCTAGTACAGGCCAAAGATATATCAATACTATTGCTGGGGGATTATAATTGTGTGCTGGATTCTACCCTGGAATAGGACCCCTCAAAAAGTAGGAACAAAGCCTCATATGATTAGGGCCCTGAGGAATGTGATGCAGAAATTGGGTCTGCAGGATGCCTGGAGATCAGCGGACCCTACACATAGGGTTTTCATATGTTCCTCCTTGGCTCACAACACTTGTAGTAGCTTGGATGGAGTGTTAGTGGGCAAATGAAGATGGTAGGGGTCTCAGTCACACATTTGGCACGTTATTTTTCAGATCATGAGCTAGTCTTCTGTCTGATACACTGGAGGAGGATGCTTCAGGAAGATAGTTCACAGAGGTTCCCGGCAGAAATATTGAAGACCAACTGGGGCGTGAGGAACTGTCACGGCTCTGACTAATTATATGGACATTAATTGGGGCACTACAGCCCATAGAGCTACAGAGTCGGAGGCTCTGAAAGCGGTGTTATGGGGTGTGTGGAAAGGACTCACTTGTGGGGTGAGCCAACAACTCAGAGCAGAACTTCATCAGTCTAAAGCCAGTCTGGCGAGACTGCAGACACATTGGTGGGTGCTGATGTTTCCATTTGGTAACTAACACTTAGGCAGCGGGTGGCTGAAATTTGAGACCGCCTTGGTAAATATACCCTACGTCAGTATAGGCAATGCCTGGATAAGGAAGGTGACAAGGCTGGGAAGTTGCTGGCCTAAATAATATGCAGAGAACAACCTCTGCCACTTGTGACACACTTGAGGACACCTGAAGATCAGGAGGTTACATCTACAGTGGACATCTTACACACTTTTCAAATTTATCTTTAACAAGTATATACTGTGGACCCAGGAATAGATCAACAGTGTTACACTCCCTATCTGAATGAGCAGGGTATTCCCCATTTGGAGGCAGAAGTAGTGGATGCCCTTGAAGCTCCTTCGGATGTCGAAGAGATTAGGGCCATGATTCATGCTCTTCCTCATCTGAAGGCCCCTGGAAGTGATAGCTTCCCCCCAGGCCATCCTGGAAACGTTTGCTAATCAGCTTTTAACCCCTTCCATGCTCATGATGAGCTCAGCTCATCATGCAGCACAGTGCTTGTGTGCTCATGACGAGCTGAGCTCGTCATGACCATACCCGTTTTAATTGTGGTCTAGCACAGGAGTGGAATCTTGCACGCAGCGATGTGGTTAAAGGTTTATCTAGAAGCCTGGGATGATGGTATCCTGCCTCCCACAATGAGGTAAGGGAAGTTTGCCTAATGCTTAAACAGGGGAGAGACAAATCCGACCCGACTGCCTATAGGCTCCTCTCAATCTTCAACAAGAACATTAATATCCTCTGTCAGGTGCTTGCTCCAGCCTTTCTGCCATGTTTGGTACATGAAGACCAATGTGGATTTATTCCTGGTCATGGTTCCAGAATGAAACTGAGGAGGCTGGTGCATGTCCTTCATGAGGTCCAGGGATGAGGAATTGCCGCCCATGGCTATTGACCTAGAAAAGGCCTTGGACACAGTGGACTGGGGATACCTCCTGGAGGTGCTCTTGGTCATGGGTTTTGGGCCAAGCTTTTGTAAATGGGTGCACCTGTTGTACACTGAGCCACGTGTCAAAGTTAGGGTGGGCAAAAACCGATTAGAGACTAGGGCGATTGGCCGGGAGATGCAACAAGGTTGCCCGCTGTCCCATCTCCTTTTTGCACTTGTGATGGAACCATTCATTGGCAGTCTGGGTATGAAGAGAAACGCAGGAATGAGATATTGTGTCAGGGAATGTATGGCATGTCATTTCATAACATGCTGACAATGTGCTGTTTTATCTTTTGTCTCCCCGGATGTTGGTCCCAGTGTTACTGGGCATGTTGGAGGAATTTGGGTCTTGGGCTGGTCTGACTTAATCGCGCAAAATCATGGTTGTTCCGTCTCAATAGTTTGGCCCACAACCTGGTGGAAGAATTGGCCAATTTGGGCATACGCTTGGAGCATCCCACTTCAGACATGTAGGAAGTTACATAGCAAACTCACAGGAATTTCAGCTTTGACATCATATAGGCATGGTCCAGGAAGGCTTACGAGCTTTGGTAACCTATTGGAACACTTTGCCCCTCTCGTTAATGGGTGGAAGGCCATTGCTAAGATGGTGCTGTTGCCTAGATGTTTGTATGTATTGCAGAATTCCTTTTGTCTGCTCCCGGCTTGTATATTCAGACAGTTGGACACCACCCGTGTATCCCTTTTCTGGGCTGGAAAGTGTAGCAGAGAGATGTTGCCAACTTTGACTAGGTGGTATATGGATTGAGGACTTGAAGTCCCACAACTTGACTTATATTATTTTGCTGCTCAACTGCAATATGCGGCTCGATGTTTGGACTCTTTGGCTAATCACGAGAAAAGGTTGTTGTGGGGCAGGTTACAGTTGACACGCCTTCTTGAGCTCCTAATGCAGGGTGTGCAACTCCTGTCTGACACCCGTCACATTCTCAGGCATACTGCCATATTGTGGCATAAGTTTGTACGATGGTGTTGATGTGGGCTCCATTCCATAGGGAGCTCACGGTTTGGATTTTGAAGCCTGTCCGATTGCTAATGGATAATATATCCTTTCTGGCGTGGTAGGAGGGCGGTTGTGAACAGCTCGGGGGGTCTATACCCGGGCGAGCACTTCATTTCCTTTGATGAGGCACATGACACTTTTCAGATTGACCCTGGTCATTTCTTGCAGTATGCCAGATTGGCAGACATTGCTAAAACAACTTGGCCTACTTACCCTATGGCTCCAAGTCTACTTGAATCTTGGACATTGTGCTGACAGGTGGAGGGGGGAGGCATATTATTACACCTTATGTATAGAGCTATGAGTCAAAACACGGTGGGTCCCATTCCAAAAGCGCGCTTAGCCTAGGACATATATTTGGATACACCCCTCACTGTCAGGGTTTGGGTCAGAGTTAATGATCTCATGCATTCAGTGACCTATAATGAGCACTTTAGAATTAACTTATTACAATTTCCTGCATAGATCCAACATAACACCACAGGGACTTTAGAGATGGGATCCAACCTCTTCAGTGGTATGCCAGAGGTGTGGCAAGGATGGGGCGAATTTCTTGCACTTAGCCAGGGAGTGTGGAGGGTACAGAGATACTGGGCATGGGTGGCACCGGAGATCCATAGGACAGTACGCATCCCCTTTGATTTCATTCCTACTTGCTGCCTCATGGATAATATTATGATGCCAAAGGATAACAACATCTCCTATAGATTTCTGCAGTAGGCCCTGGTCTTGGCCAGGATATACATGGCCATTACCTGGTTGGGTCTGAGAGACCTTGATTCTGATTGTTGGCACAGGGATGTTATGGAATGGGTGGTCGCTGAGGGAGCTCACATGAGACTCAGTGGGAGGGATGAAAAAGCAGACGAGGATATCGCTGTGTGGAGGGATTTGTGTACTAGGTTTTTAGATCTGAAAGTTGATACTGAGGTTAAAGGTATCGAAAGTGATGGTGACTCTGAAAGTGAGTAGTTGGTTGGGTGGCATATATAGATTCTATATGATGGAAGACTCAATGCTGATGGGTATTCCATGGGGGGTGAACAGTTTCCTTTGCTGAAGATTGGAGAGAAATTAAATGATTCCATTGATGTTTTGCTTGGTCACACTGAAACACATGAGATAAATTATGATGTATTCATTTCTCTACCATTCCCAATGTGCTGTATTGTTGTGAAAATGTGAATACATTTGTTTTAAACTATCGGAATTAAGTGTACCTGGATGGTCCTTCTTTCTCAAAAAGTAGGGCAACTGTTTTTCATAAATAAATATGGGCACGCCATGCCCCTCCAATCCTGCCAACTTTGACTGCTGAATGTGAGTGAAAGATCTACTGTATTGAAGTCATACCTCTCAAATCATCCCCCTCTGTCAGTTGTCAACTAGCTTTTGACCACTTTCAAAGGCTCACTTGTGATACCTTTGCCTTTCATCTGCCACCGCAATGGCCAGCTGGTTGGCATCTATATTAAATGTGCAACAGGGGTAAAACTCAGGATGCGCAGTCGCACTGGTGGCTCCACATCTGATATCATGACGAACTTCATGATTTTACCTACCTGTCCACTGTGCACATCAATGGTAAATGTCAGAAATGTGTTTTAAAGATGTAGCATTGTTTGCCCCCCACCCCCAACCCTACAATGTCCAGTAAATTCATGTCACATGTACAAAACAAATTGGGCTGAAAGGGCTTTGGCCCCTGTTGTTATAAGCAGTTGGCGGGGCTGTGGAGTGCACAGGCAGTTCCTGAACTGTGGGCTGGGGCTGACGTCTCAGACTCTGCCTCGTTCAAAGTACTTTGAAGGTCTTCAAAGGACCATTTATCAGTTCAGGAGCCTTTGATTGTTTGAATTGCTACCGGCACCCTTCTGTCCCAGCTCTTGTTAAGGACTGTTGCTGCCTTAGTGGGAGAATGGATTAAAGGAACAAAGGTGGGCATGCAGCACATTAAAAGAGTGTGTGAGCCAAATCCATGCCAGTGCTCTGTGTGGTATTGAGGTTCCGTGAGAATCGTAATGACGTTTTGGGTCTGATCGGATATGGATGAGTTTGGTATCTATGAACCGCAAATGACGAGTTTAGTGGGTGTACGTGTTTTCGCTACACTACTCAGAAGGGTTCGTCTTATTTACGGGTTTCTTCATCTGAACCCTCGGGTTCCATTTTAGATACGGCATCCATTTTGTTTCTTGCCCTCACGTAGCCGGCGAACGACCAATGTCCGCCTGATGACCCTGGGACTCCCAAGCTCTTGCGGAAGATGCATATCCTTTTGAGTGTGTCTTTATGACTAGGGGAATGACACGGCAAAGGCAGATGGCTCCGCTCGAGGCTCATCTTGCAGTGCCAGTCTATTGTTTCAGCCTTGCATGCACTAGGCTCGAATCCTTTGATCCTGTGATCATGCTTCCGATATTGCCCCCCACACTCTTTTCAATCTGTTGTCTGTCTTTGTTTCTCCTTGCACCTGTTTCTGTCTCTTCTCTTCGCTCGTTTACAACCAGAATGGAATGTGCCTAATGGTGGGATAGCGTGCTTTTACAGTTAGGAACCGGCAATGCTACTGTAATTATGTTCCGGGCTTCTGAAAACATGAATGCGACCCTTTTGAAGTTTACAGTGGGAACTGAGTTGTAACCTTTTGTTCATATGTTGTGCAATGGCGAAAATGTGTATAAAAGGAGCGATCCACTTTTGCAATTCGAAGCAGACTCTCAGAACCTACACTATGTTGTACTTCTAGCGATCTCTGTATCCCTGCAGTAAATAAACGCTGATCTTTGACGCCGAAGGAAGTGTCCCGTGTCTCTGTGATTTGTACGCCGGAACAGGTAACCCACGAAGGTTTCAGGTGTTGTCCCCTGGAACCGCTGGGCCTTAAATAGTCCAGTCCTTCAGTATACCATTTGTAATGTAGACATGTGCTAAAGACTCACATTTCAAAAGGTATGTGTAGGAAGCTGGCTCTGTATATAATGTACCAAAGTAAGGTATAGTGTGCACAGAGTCCAGAGAGTCCCCAGAAGTATAGCAGAGGCTAGATTAGATAAGTACTAACAGCTCTCTTTGTGGTAGTGTGGACTAGCAGTTAGGCCTAGCAGGAAGGTGTGCTAAGCATTTACTGTATTCACTCAATTAAGACTGATGGCACACACTCAGAGACAGAATTCAGACCAATTAGGTAAGTATAAAAACGGTATTCTTATGTTTTATTTCTAGACCAAGCAGGACTTGCCACAGGTAAGTAAAATATATTCCCAAATTCAAGATTTTACATGGTAATGTAGCTGTGGTTAAATCTGCAATTGTTACAGGTTTGTATTGGGTTTCAAAACAGGTTAAATTACAGAGTAAATACAGAGTAAATACTTGTAGAGTACTTTTAGATTACTTTTGGATTATATAGACTTTTCGGGTGGTATGCCTTGATAACATGCCGTGGATCCTACAGTACAAGGTAAGTAAGACGTTTCCAAGTTTGCAATATAGTTACTTTTCTATTCATACAATAAGTTCAACTCAACAACAATTTTAGGACAAACTCGTAACATGGGTTTCTATAGGAGAAAAAGGCTGAGTGGTTTTTCAGGTAAGTAAACGACTTGCGACGGGGAGTCTTGGGGGTTAAGACCAAGGTTCCCCAAGGTCCAGTTGGGCGCTCAAGTTGCACCACAAGGGGCACAGCGGTGGCTGGATGCATAGTGCAGGGGTCAATGTTAACCAATGGGGCTTAGGGGACCTTCAGTCAGAGACTGCTTATGAGCAGGCCACTTGACTGGGGAGCAAAGCTCCTGATCTTAGGATCAGCCCTGCAGGGGCCAATAATCAGCACAAGAGCTGCACCACTAGTGGCACAGGGGCAGTTGGATGCAGAGTGCAAAGGTGACATCAGGAACCCTGTGGATCTCAATGGAGATCTCTGGTTCTGGCAGGGAGATTCCGTAAGGCAACCACTGGCTGGAGAAGTAATTTGGGTTCTTCGGGGATGCCAGGACATCATTGGTTGGGTCACCCAATGCCATGGGGCATTGGGTGCAGGGGGTCTTTCGGTGTCGGGTTCTTCTAATTAGCTCTGGTCGTGGTTGGGGGGAGCCTTCAGGTTGAGTATGCAGGAGTTGACTTGTAGCTTGAGGGAGGTCAGGGATCACATGATCCCAGGTCAGGTTCACTGGAGAGACCCCGCCTTGTGGTGTTGGGCCACTGGAACTCAGGCCATGGGCATTGAGGGCAGAATGGTGTAAAATCCCAGAGCTGCCTGGATCCGAATTCTGTGGGTGAGTCTTTGGTTGAGCAAATCCAGTTCTCACGGGAGACATCATCTTTAGGATGGTTGCAGAGCAGAGCTTTCGGGCTCTGGGGGTTGCTGGATGCACCGCGTTTTTGCTGTAGGTCAGCACAACTCTTCTTTCCTTCTTTTTTGCTTGAATCTGAGGAGGCAAGGTTCAGGGTCGCTCTTATGTTCTAAATTTATGAGGGTGTGCAGGTCAGGACCAATGGGTCCCTTCCTTGGGGTGGGAACACCACCTATTATGCCACCCTCCAGTGGGAGGAGGGCATGGGCCTCTTCCTAATTTGATGAGTCCCCTCATCTTCAAGATGGAGGGGACTAAGATGGTGAAGGGCACACCTCTTTTCCTAGCTTGGTTTTCCCACAAATTCTCGCACCCAGAGTGAGGGGCAGAACCGGTGGGAGCCAGTTGCTGGGGGCAGCAAAAGGCAGGGACAGCTTACAAAGTTGGAAGGCATTTGAAGCTTCTCCTTGGTGGACCCAGCACATCCTAGGCTCCCCAAGGCAAGACACCTCTACCCAGGACAGGCTTTGTTTCTGGACCCAGAGAGTGGAGGCCCTCTACCCAGGAGTCCACAAACCTATCTGCTTGTGGCAAATGGTGGGCAGACATTTAGGAACCAAACCAGGGCTGGTCGTTTTTCACAGGGCATCTCTAAGATGCCCTCTGAGTGCATTTTACATAAAATCCCACTCTAGCATAAGTGTGTGTTTAGTGTGCTAAAATGTTTGCTACTAAACTTCCCAGTTTTAGTAAAGGCATTATGGAGCTGTGGAGTTCGTAATGATCAACTCCCATCAGATATACTCTTTATGGCTTTACTACACTTACAATGTCTAAGAATGGACTTAGACACTGTAGGGGTACAGGGCTCATGCCACTGTACTCTCACTTGGGGTCTTGTACATCCTGCTAGAGGGGTGACTTACCTAAGCCCCAGACAGTGGGATGCAGGTATAGCACACAGGGATGTGTGCCATGTTGACTCTTTTCTCAGTACCAAAACAAGCTGCCTGCAATGGCAGCATGTGGGTGTTAAGGTACAGGGCCTTTAAGAGTGGCATAATAGGTGCTGCAGCCCTCAGAGGCCTCCCCTGGTCACAGTACCCTGGATACCCATGGTACATTTTACAAGGGGCTTACCTGTGGCCGAAGACATGCAAATTGGGGGTACAAAGGTACAGCTTTGGGAAAGAACACAGGCACTGGGAACTTGATTGGCAGGGACCCAGGGCACCATTTGTCAGGCAACAAATGGGTGGTAACCATTCAAAAAGTGACACTTTTCCAAGTCAAGTCAAGTCAGGATTTATATAGCGCACTACATACCCAGAGGGTCTCAAGGCGCTTTAGGAAGGGGGGGAGGTTTACTTATCGAATATCCAAGTTTTAAGCTGTTTTCTGAAGGCTAGGTGGTTTTGAGTGAGGCGGAGGTGGATGGGAAGGGAATTCCAGGTTTTGGCCGCTAAGTAGGAGAAGGATCTTCCCCCCATGGTGGTTTTGTGGATGCGCGGAACAGTGGCGAGGGCTTGGTTGGACGAACGCAGCAGGCGGGTGGGGGTGTAAAAGGAAAGGCGCGTGTTGAGACAATCGGGTCCAAGTTCGTATAGGGCTTTGTGTGCATGGGTAAGTAGGCGGAACGTTATACTTTTGTTGACGGGGAGCCAGTGAAGGTCTTTCAGGTGGACGGAAATGTGGTCTGTGCGGGGGATGTCTAGTATGAGTCTGGCTGAAGCATTTTGGATGCGTTGGAATTTTTTCTGCAGTTTTGCGGTGGTACCGGCGTAGAGGGTGTTCCCGTAGTCCAGACGGCTTGTAACCAGTGCGTGGGTGACCGTTTTTCTTGTTTCGGTGGGGATCCAGCGAAATGTTTTTTGAGCATGCGTAGGATGTTGAAGCATGATGATGAGACGGCGTTGACTTGTCTGGTCATCGAGAGTGAGGAGTCCAGGATGATGCCCAGGTTCCTTGCGTGGTCCGTCGGTATGGGGGCTTTTCCTAAGGCCGTTGGCCACCAAGAGTCGTCCCAGGCGGCAGGGGATGCACCTAAGATGAGGACTTCCGTTTTGTCCGAGTTCAGTTTCAGACGGCTGTGCTTCATCCACTCGGCTACTTCTTTCATCCCTTCATGTAGGTTGGTTTTAGCGGTGATTGGGTGAGTGAGAGGATCAGCTGAGTGTCATCAGCGTAGGAGATAATGTTGAGGTTGTGTTGCCATGCGATGGTTGCGAGGGGGCTCATGTAGACGTTGAAGAGGGTGGGGCTGAGTGAAGATCCTTGCGGGACGCCGCAGATGACTTTGGTGGCCTCTGACTTAAAAGGGGGGAGGCGGACTCTCTGAGTTCTTCCAGCGAGGAACTAGATGATCCAGTCCAATGCTTTTCCTTGAATTCCGATGTTTCTGAGGCGTTGTATCAGGGTGCTATGGCAGACTGTGTCTAAGGCTGCGGAGAGGTCAAGAAGGATGAGGGTGACTGTGTCTCCGTTGTCCAGTAGTGTTCGAATGTCGTCTGTTGCTGCGATGACGGCGGTCTCGGTGCTGTGTTTGGCTCGGAAGCCAGACTGTGAGGAGTCGAGTAATTTGTTGGTTTCGAGGAAGGCGGCGAGCTGATTGTTGATGGCTTTCTCAATGACTTTGGCAGGGAATGGGAGGAGCGAGATTGGGGCGGTAGTTTTTGAGTTTGGTGGGGTCAGCTGTGGGTTTCTTCAGAAGAGCGCTGAGTTCGGCGTGTTTCCAGCTTTCTGGGAATGTGGCGGAGTTGAGGGAGCAATTGATGAAGTCTCGGAGATGGGGTGCGATAATGGAGTCTGCTTTGTTGAAGATGTGATGGGGGCATGGGTCTGTAGGGGATCCTGAGTGGATGGAGTTCATCAGGCGAATGGTGTCTTCTGTGGTGATTGAGTTCCAGTCGAAAAGGTTGTTCGGAGGCGGTACAGGTTCGGAGGTGAATGGGGTGGACTGGTTTACGGGTTGGTTGTCAAAGCTGTTATGAATGTCGGCAATTTTGTCATGGAAGAATGAGGCGAGGGAGTCGCAGAGGCCTTGAGAGGGGGTGATGTCGTTTGAGCTGGGGGTGGGGTTGGTGAATTCTTTGATGATGTTGAAAAGTTCCTTACTGTTGTGGGCGTTGTTGTCTAGTCGGTCTTTGAGTGCTGATTTCTTGGCTGTCCGGATTAGTTGGTGATGTTTGCGGGTGGCGTTTTTGAAGGCGGCTTGGGTGATAGTGTTTGGGTCTTTTTTCCAAGTTTTCTCAAGGGAACGACAGAGCTTCTTGGATTTCTTAAGGTCATCGTTGAACCAGGGGGCGTTCTTGCTTCCTTACTTGATTTGATGTTTTTTCAAGGGTGCTAGTTTGTCGGCGGTTTGGGTTAACCATTGTGTGAGGTTGATGGCGGCTTGGTTAGGGTTCGTTGAATAGGCAGGGGTTTTTTGAAGAAGCGATGTGGAGATCTGGTCGGGGGTGATTTTGTTCCAATTTCTTCGCAGAGTTGGTTGAGGGTGGTTGTGGATCGTGGTCTTATTGTAAATGAAGTGGATGCAACTGTGGTCCGTCCAGTGGAGGGGTGTGGTGTGAGTGAAGGAGATATGCTTGCTGGAAGTGAAGATAGGGTCGAGTGTGTGTCTTGCATAGTGTGAGGGTGTTAACAAGTTGTTTGAGTCCGAGATTGGCGAGATTGTCCAGAAGGGTGGTAGTGTTACTGTTGTTGCTCTTTTCCAGATGGAAATTGAGGTCTCCCAGTAGAATGTAGTCCTCGGAGGGGAGGGCGTGTGGGCTGATGAAGTCAGTGATGTCTTCGCTGAATTTGGTACGGGGTCCTGGTGGCCTGTAGAGGAGGGTGCCTCTGAGTGTGGTCTTGGGGTCGGTGTGGATCTGGAAGTGAAGGTGTTCGGCGACAGCGAGGTTGTCTTCTGAGCTGGTTGAGACGCGGATGGTGTTCTTGTGGACGATGGCGATGCCTCCTCCGGTTTGGATGGTGCGGTCCTTATGGATCATTAACTTGAAAGCATTTTACTTCAGTGCTCTACAATGAATTTCTTCATTGATTGAAATGTATTAGAAGTCATAGATTATTAACGTAAACTTTGAATCTTTCATGCCTGCGATGATGATATTAGTAAGTCAGTTGTCATGTGAATGCCGCTTATGTTTTCTAAAATATGGGGCAATAGTAAAGTCTATTTGATCATATAAAAGTAAAGTTTTTGTAGAGGGTGAAAATAATTCAAATGATACTGGGTAGGGAGACAGAGTCAGAGGTAGAGATAGTCAGAAGAGCAAGAGGTTTAACTAAAGAAATAGAAGACAGACATCAAACTGAGAGAAAGTTCAATCCCCAGTGGGCCCCTTGGAAGGTGGGATCCCTTGGCAATTACTCTCTTTGCCCATGCCTTCAAATGACTCTGGTCCTCACAAAAGAGCACAGGGGCCACTTATTTCTCACATGGGCACACTGCACTTACACCTCTCACCCTGCACTCACACAGGCACACCTTTCATCTTGCACTCACACCACTCACTGTCACCCAGCACTTACACAGGCACATCTCTAACAAAGCACACAACGAATTATCTAAATTATTTGTCAACATGCACATACATCTACAAATGCACCCAGAGAATATCTGCTCTTCCTGTGGTACTTATTCAGTTCTTACCATAACTACATTCCCAGTGCAAGAGGGGGGGTGTATTGAGGCAGTGAGAAAGTACTGGAAAGAAGATTAAGCCGCGCATGAGGTGACCGGTGTTGGTGGTTGCATCAGTCTTAGGCAGTGGAGATCAGCCTAATGGGGATTGGTGAAAGCTGGTGAAGGCTGCAGGAGGGGAGCAGCACAACAGCTGCACAGTAAGCACTCCAACTTTGGCTGTGAGCTGGTGTGGGAGTTGACTGGGGACTGCTGGCTAAGGGTGTGGTGTAGGTGGGAAAAGAAAACACACACGTAAGAAGTACATGTTGGCCCTGCGCTGAGCCTCATTGGCTTTCATATTGACCACTGTGAAGGAAGGCAGGGTCATCTGTGGTCAGACATGCTGTTTTACTGCTTCTGAAGGAATGAGGTAGATGAGCATCTGGGGCCTCATTTATGAGGCCCCTTCGCGCCATCGGAACTTCACTTTTTGTGAAGTTCCGTTGCGCAGAAGCCTGCGTGATATTTATCAGGCAGCACTAGGCCACTTTTTTTGGCGTACTGCTGCCTGATAAATATCAGTCCCTTTAACGCAGTGTTCTGCATTAAAGGGGCGTGCAATGGGTGTTGCTGGGGGCGATCCCAGCAACATCCATGGCCTTTTGACACTGCCGCAGATTTATGAGAAATCGTAAATCTGAGGCCGTCCCAAAAGCTTATGCCTCCCCAAGGGAGGCATAAGGGAGGTGCAACGAGAAGAAATACCTTTATTTCTCCTCGTTTTTTCCTTTTTCTATGTGTGCTGTATGCTGCAGCACACATAGAAAAAGGAAAAGCCTTGTGATTATTTTTTGTACAGAGAGGTTTCCATTTCTGTACAAAAATACTCATCCCCGCAAGGCCGGTACCCTTGCACCATGGTGCAAAGGTGCCTGCATTGGCGCAGGCAGCTCATTGTGCGCCAGCGCAGGGGAAAAGGACATGAATGTGCCTTATCTTATAGATATGGCGCATTCCTGCCCTTTGCTTTTGCCGTAGGAAAGGCCTGCTGCGCTTACCTACGGCGAAACCTCATAAATGAGGCCCCTGGTTTTTATTAGGCTGCACAGCAATAGCACTCTGCAGGGCTGGTACAGAAAGGGAGAGTGTGCTGAGGTTGCTACTCATCTTGGAGAGGGAAACAGGCTGTAGGGGAGCTGGTGAAGTTGGGAAACTGACTGAGGGTTGGAAGAGAGAATGGCATGACGCTGTTGCAACATTGGACCACAGATTAAAGCTGCAGTGACCAGCACTTCTGGAGAGCCAGGAATGTTGGGCAGACTATATGCCAGTACGTCATCAAGCTAGACGTAGTAGCCATTTTGGGCGAGGCAAAACCCCTTATTAGGAAGTTCTATCCACCAATACTTCTGCTAGTAATACTGCTCCTGGCTCACACTGCAATACTCTTAGCCAGTACTATCACATCATTGTGGAGGGTTCTTCCTCTTGCACACTGCCATGTCACTGCATTTTAATTAGGCAGACATGAGGAAGAGGAATCATCCACTCAGGAGCCAATAGGTGTACAACAAAACCTCTTTCTTGGCAGTACCACACACGTTCTGCTCAAGCTCTGCCCAATCAAATACTATAAAAAAATAGCCCTAAATGCTGGAGTAAGCTTCCTATACAATTATACATAATTCGGAGTAATTTTGTGGCAATTAGAAGTAATTACGCTAGAGAGAATTGTGCTAGTTACTCCCACTCAAATTATGAAGTGGCTATTTGAAGATAAGCCGCTAGGTGGCGCTGTAGCTATAGAAAACGATACAACGCTAAGCAGAACATACTAGTGTTCACAGGGTCTGGGCAAGGGAAAAGAAAAGAAACTAGGGTGTGATTTCTGTAAAGGTTATCACATTGAGACCAAATGCCTATAAATGAAAAGAGCTCTACAGTACACGATAACCCTAGCGAATGAAAGAGGGCAAAAGCATGAAGCGTTCAGATATTAGTCACTCTGCTTAACTGAAATGAAGTAAAATTACAGAGCTCAAGAGATGAGGAGGCAGTAAAATCATGCGGAACCATGGTGCACAGTTTGGAAATCAAGGGCCTTATTTATGAAGACCTTGCGCCGCCGGTGCGTCATTTTTAAAATGGGAAAAAGTGACGCACCGGTGGCGCAAGGCCTTCATAAATAAGGCCCCAAGAATGCAAACACAGTAAGCATAAAGCAAAACTACATTTTAAAAAGAGTTGGTGCAAGGCTTAGACAAAGGCCACTTATTAATATTTAAGCAAGAAAAATTCACAGCACTTACTAGGATTGAACGTGACATTTTATGATAAAAACTCACACTCAACTATTGCGTTAATGCTAAGCAAACCCTGCTTTTTTTATCAATGTTTCTTGATAGTCGTTTGTCCGCGAACGGCCTGGAAGCAGCGTGTGGCATCTGCCAGGCCTACACGAAGCGTAATAAAATGTTAAAATTGTTTTAATAAGTGCCAAAAATAATGAGTTAAAACAAGATAAAGTGTTGTCCCACAACCTCTGGTTTTGAAAGGTGTTTTATTTTGGTGGATGTGCACAAGCCAAATGCTGCCACTCTCTTTAAGGTGAGTCAGTGGCGGAAGGTGGGCTGAACCACTGTCTCATGCGGTGCACAGTGGTGGGAGGAAGCATAATGTCAATCACAATTTAAGAGAACAATAGAGAAAAACACCTGCCTAAAGCTCCTCTCCGTAAGTATATATGTTTCTATGTTTTACATGGGAAAAAAAGGTCTAGTATAACGCCAGGCCGAGAAAAAAAAACCTCTAATCTACATCGGCTCTCCAGAGTAGCACAATCTAGTAGTGCATTTCACAAAATGACCAATAGATGTCAGGCTCTAACCAGGAAAGTATGTTTGCAATTTTACGTATAGAAGTATTATTAAACAGCTGAAAAGCAACACGCCGCAAAGCAAGCTGAAACGTTTTTTATAGAATGATTTCGTTTAAGAGTGAGGCAGCAAGCAGAAGCTTTGGGATTGCATACTTTCGCTAGCACTGGCAAATCACAACAATCTTATGATCAATTAGCATCCTTGTAGGCGGGTTTGCTAATAGCCTCTTTGGGCAGAAGCAACCGATTGTTAATTGACCTCCCTCTTCGTTATGCCCTCACCTTCCAATAGAACCTATAAATGAGAGCGAATTTTTAACAGTGATGAACAGTCTCAGTAAAGGCTTCTAATACCTGGTTCACAGAGCAGTAAAGATTTACCCCCACATGCATCAAACTCCAGTTTTGCGTTTCCAAATTTGCGATTTTTACCGAATCGCAAATATGGATTCGCAAAACGGGATGCATCACAGAAAGTGCATAATTTTTGCGATGCGGTAAAAATCGCAATTTTTACCGAATCGCAAAAATTATGCGAATTCAAAATTGCGAAATCGCTATTCCCATTGATTCCTATGGGCCAAAAGGCCCATAGGAATCAATGGAAATTGCGAATTCGCAATTTTGAATTCGCATAATGTTGATGCATTCCATGGGTGCAGGGGGGGGTCCAAAGGACCCCACCCCTGCACCCCTGAAATGTTTTTTTAAATGGATGTTTCACACACACATGTCCTAAGGACATGTGTGTCTGTAACATGACATTGTTTAAAATGTGAATTTGACCATTTTAAACATTTTTCGCAATTTACCGCGAGGTTCAACCTCGTGGTAAACTGCACTTGCAATCTTCAAGATCGCAATTTTTTAAAGAATGATGCATTGCATTTAAGGAATCGCAAAATTGCGATTCCTTAAATGCAATCGCATTTTAGAAAATCGCAAAATTAGCGATTTTCAAGAAAAAGCAATGATGCATCCCAAAAAGCATTTTTGGAATCGCAAACGGCCAATTTTAAGGAATCGCACCGTTTGCGATTCCAAAAATGCTTGATGCATGTGGGCAAAAGTCTCATTTAGTCTCAAACAAGCACTTGCAACAGCGTGAGGCCTTGATTCTGAGTCACATTACCTGCACTTTTGGCTTTGCCAATGATTTTTCGCAAAATGGTATTGCACATTAGGAAAAATCAAAAAAAGTAGCTGCTGGTTCATCAAAAGAAAGTGTATAATAGAATCCAATAAAAAGAGGAGCAGGGGCAAAGTAGGTGGGATTTCAAATCAACACGAGGAGGGAAGACAGAAGCAGGGGAGCGGAGCAACAGAGAAGCAGGGAATGGTTGAAGAAAAAAGAAAAAAGCTGAATGGCCAAGGGCAGGGAAAGCAGCAGATGAACTGGGGTGAGTGGGTTTGAGGCAGAGAAGCAGCACATGAGGGTGAGAGCAAACTAAACACATGCAGTCCCATGGAGAGCTAAAAGAAAAAGAAACATGTAATTCCACAAATGTAAGCAGTGGAAAGATTCAGATCTCCAGTGCTTAATTTGAGCTGGTGGTTTCTGGTGCTGAGCACCGGCACTTAATTGTCAACACCAGCGCCTATGACAGTCTGCCACATGGTGGCGCTGTTTGTCTCATTTAGGGAGGAGCGCAGCAGTTATTTATTTATTCAGTATACATTAACAATGACTAATACCTGCCACCCAAGCCATTCTTATATCTTTGGGGGCCTGGAATAGCTTGAATTGTTACACTTGTAGGAGTGTGGTGATTGGTGGTTGTATTTGTACTGTCATTCGAAGTACTGGCAGGGCCAATGATTGACATGAGTTGAAGTGGCCTCCTGACGCGGGCCCTGGTACTTCTTTTATTTTTATTTTTACAAATTAAGCACTGCAAGTCTCCCAGTCAAAAAGATGTTAAAAAAGCTATGTTCCAGAGAAGGGACAAACACAAGAGAAAGGAAAGCTTCCAAACAAGAAGCAATCAGGTTAAACCAATGTTAAGCAATCAACTGACTCAAATCCCATTGAAAGTATTGGTTTAGTGCGCAATAGATCTTCGAAAACGGACATCTAAGAGCTGTCTGTAAACAAGACCTAATGACTACCTTGCAAGGCCAGATGACTCAATTTCCAAGGAACTCTGGGGCATATTATCAAGGGGGTTTATCTCCGCTTTTTTGGCTTTAAAAGCCAAGAAAGCGGAGATAAAATTATCTCCCTATTACCTAGCTGTGGCTAACACCAGTTAGCGACAGCTAGTAGGAGATAGCGACCATCTTGGGCCCCACTTTGCATGTCAGTGATATTTATCACTAATGACATGCAAAGTGGGCGTGCCAAGATGTTAGCGACTGAAAACAGTTGCTAACATCGCTATCTCCTATTACCAACTTTTGGAGATATTCGCGCTATCTCCAAAAGCTAACACCTGCCCTGAGCAGTTCTTATCCATGTTATCCAATGAGAGGTGGATAACAAGGCTAAGAGCATTAGCTCAGTAATGCATGAATATCGCTGACTTTTCAGCGATATTCATGCATTGCGACGATTTTTATCGCATTTGTTTGCGGTAGAAATCGCCGCAGCTCAGCGGTAAATTTTTGTCTCTAACCAAGCAATAGCGATAATTATCGCTATTGCTTGGTAATATGCCCCTCTGTCTTTCCAATGTTGGATTTATGTGTAACAAATAAGTGCATTCCTGGTGGATATAGCATTGAGTCAGATCAACTTGACTAACCCACCTCTGAAAAATGATTTGTAGAAGGAATTAAGGGGTTTGAAATCACGGTGCCCTGTAAACATGGAGCACTATGGTCACACTGCAAGCCAAACTAGACATTTCTGAAAGATGTCCACCTGCCATTCATGCATATGACCTGCTCTGCTGTGAGGCCAACTATGGCATTAAATGTACATATCTAAGAATATAGAAGAAGGGTGGGTGGATATTAAAAGACATATCCAATGGACCATCGGGGATGTGCTAGCATTAGGGTTCCAGGGCCCAGGACTATGAGGGACCCACTCGTGGTTGTCATTTAAGCCCAACCAGGGATTAGTTGTGGCCATTTTCCCTGCTTGCGTTAGAGTCTATGGTAAACTTGATGCGTCGTTGTTGACAGTCTGTATTCTGATACAAATGAAGACCCACCCCCTGCACAGCATCGAAATAGCGCTCGTAAGATTATGTATGAGTTGACCTGCTATTCCTGGAAGAGCCTATTTGGGGAGTGGTCTCAAAAGGAACTCTAAAATCGAGGTCCCCTACTTGAGAATAAAGATTTTAAAAACACCTACTTTTGCAGGAAAATTCTCATAAAAAAGTATCTTTTGTAAGAATTCTTGTACACACATTTTGTTTCAAAGTCGTGAACAAGGCACTACTTTAGAGACAAATGTTTAAAATCACACAACTCTGACAATACCTTCTATGTCAACCTCCAGAAATATAAAGCAATTTCCCAAAAATACAAAATGCAGGCACTGGTATGTCAACAGAACTGAGGATGAGAGGTCACATTAATACCCCTCTCCTCCACCAATGATGTGAACCGGCTTATGGTGATGGCTTCTATCAAGTGCAAGATCCATATTGCTTCTTGGTGACAGAGTCATCTGGGAGACATATTCATGATTGTGCCACTTCCCATCTGTCATAGGGACTGTTGAGGGTGGTCCAGTGTCATCTCCCATCAGAGAGATTTCAAACTCTGCGCCTATGCTACGGCAGGAAGGTTCAAGCCAAAATGCCGCCACCAGGTGATTAGATGTAATACTATGGGATGCACTCCTCCTCTGTGTCCACCTAGCACACCTTCTACAGACCGACCCACGGCTGGAGTGACAGGGTTCTCTCCGCAGCTGGTTATCGCCCACTCAACATCACGTCAGCATTTATTAGGAGCCCAGCAGCAGCACCGTTAACTATGACTGGCCTTTCACTGCAGGTGTAAGCAGGCCTTACTCAATGCAAGTAAGCAACTTTGCTTGCAGACGCCAATCATTGTGAGGAACCATTTGATGCGCGTGTGAACCCCACCCACTCACGAGGAGTGCACATGCTTATCAAGTTTCCTGCACAGAGAATAAGCACGGGAGCACACTTGTCAGCAGCACTCACGTGCTAGGAGGGGACGGTTGTGTGTGTTCTACTTACTCACTAGCTGGGGAGTCTTAACTGCACGTGCCAATTGCACCGGACATTACATGTTCCCTGTAATGCAAGTCGTGTGCACTCTGCATTGGTCCATTCATATCTGATGTAAGCAGCACCCTCTCATTGATGTCAGCAGTCTCTCTTCTCGCGAGAGTTGATCCCTCACTTTTAATAAAAGCGGCAGTATTCATATTCCTTTGCAAGTGTTATCAGCCCCTCTCGGTGCAAGCACCAGTACACCCTGTCTATGTGTGTCATCATTCACTTTCTTTACGAGAGTCGCCAGTTCCTCTCCTGAGAGTGCCATATGCCTTCTCTTTGCAGGGTGTAGTGTCATCCTGGCAATAATAGGCGGACACTACTTTAGTTCAAGGAGCTTTATTTCTTACATCTCATCACTCACTAGCTCGTCCCTACTCTAACTGCCCTTTCCTTTGCCGCTCCTCCCTTTCCTGTCCCTCCCACATCTCCTCCCACAAAATACTGGACTGCAGTCTCTCTTTTTTTGCCACTATCAGCAGTACGTCTCCTCGAAGCTTTCAGCAGATATCCCAGCACCCCCTCGGGGACTCACTGTTGGTATGTGTCAGCAGGGCTATACACTCCAGTTGTCAAGACAGCCTGATCCCTGCTGGTGTCAGCAAACCTGCAGGTACACGCGCCTGTTTGCAGTAGAACAGGTTACGAGTATGGTCTGACGTCTCCCTTACACACCGATGGCTGTTTTGTATTGTTACTACACATACACAGCTTAAAGTTTTTGTAGTGATGACACTACATGGACTGGATTCAGAAGAGGAGTTTATTCTCTAACAGTAAACAGCAACATCCCACGGACCAGCCGGCAGTTACAGCAGCTCTACCACCAGCCCAAATGGTCTGTTTTTAACGCTCGTTCCACCCGTGTCACGACTGGTACAAAAGGTCTGCTAACTTGACAGGAGCAGTGCTTTAAATGGGAAAAAATAAGTGCCGGTACTCATTAAAATGAGCTAGAGGTGTAGTGAGTGGGCGGGGTTAGGGGCGGGGCTAAGGGCAGGACATGATGATACTTAACGACTTCTATAATGGTTGCATCACACACCAAAACACATGATAAATGTGTTTATATAAGCAAAACAGGTTAACTGATTACACAAAATCAAAGAGAAATGCAATAATATGTTAACATTTCCTTTTTTTTGCAATTTTTGCAATAGTTGCACCTTCTTAATGCCATACTGTTAATTGCTGTTGTTAAGCACAATACTATATATTTCTGAGCAAGTGAGTAGGAAGAAACTTAAAATACCCCCACTTCGAACCAAAGCTCTTATGGCACCAAGCAAATGAAGCAAATCATCATGACCCTCCCCAGAAAATATCTCTTGTCTCTTCCATCGATCTATCCATTCATCCTTTCATCCAACCATTTACCTGCTGATGTTCACAATTTACTGTTTACATTCTGTTGCCTATTCAGTTTTTTATCCATCATTCAGTTGATTTTCACCATTCCATCTGTGTACCCTTAATATCCAAGCCTATCCATCCTTCCTTAAACCTATCCATTAATCTTTTCATTCATCCATCTCTTTATCCACCTTTTCACTCATCAATCAATCCTTTCGCTCATCTATCCATCAACCCTTCCACTCCTTAATACCATCCACCCTTTCATTCCATCCACCCTTTCCCTCAATCCCTCCTTTCACTCATCCATCATCCACCCTTTAATCCATCCTCTCTACCTTTTATTCATCCATCCAATATTTAACTTATCCACCCATCATCGGCCCTTAAATCCAATCATCCACCCTCTTTCACCCATCCATCCATCCACTCATCCATCCGTCCATTCATCTGCACATCCACCCTTGCTCACTCATCCACCCATCCACTCACTCACTCATCAACCCTCCCTACTACGTTATTTATGAACCTGTGTCGCCGAGCAGACATGTACACAAAAAGGGCCACCCTATTTCTTTAAAATACCTCCTAAGAGTGTCTTGATTTTTTTTCTCTCTCTCACTTTTGTTTTAAAAAAACAGGCTTACAGGGGGGGCGTGGCTTGGATAGCAAGGAGGCAGCAGACCTAAGTCCGGACCTCCCGACCCCCAAGTCAAACGAACGGCGAGCAGGAGAAGCGAAACGCCAACAAGCGCGACATAAACATAAGGAGAGGTGTATGAACGAAAGGGGCACCTGCCAGAAGCATCTGTAACCTGCTACGTCCACCGGGAAGGCAGATCGAAGCGAGAGAAAATCGGCAAGGCGAAAGGAAGGAAGGAGCGCAAGATGGCGGCGAGCTCCTGAGGGAAGACCCGAGGACCCGAGACGGATCGCTAGCCACCGAGTAAGAGCGATTCAGGGCAGACGCAAAAAATAAGCCGCACACAGAAAACCCAAGCAGCTGCCCCCCCACCCCTATGCGAAGTCCTAGAAGACCGCCTAAACGACCTTAACACAAGGCGCAGGGGGGAAGAGGGGGGACAACACGGAACAACACGAAGCTGCCTGTTTCGGTAGGAGTGAAGCCGCGGGCGGCCATCTTTGATCAGGCAAACACAGCGGCCCCACAGAACGACACAACCGCCGCACCGCCCAAACACGCCGAGCAGCGAAAACCGGCCAGCAGGCAAGGAAGCGGTGGTGGAAAGAAGCAAGCCAAGGGCAGAGGCCAAATAGAAGACATAACCCTGCCTAACCGAGACCACCGCTCCACCTAACAGGAAGGGCAGGTGAAGGGGGCGGCCATCTTGACTAAGGCGCAGAAAGTAAACAAACATAGCGGGAGGAGCGAAATGCCGACCAGCGCGACAACAATATAAGGAGAGGTGCACAAACGCAAGAAGCACCCGCCAGAAGCATATGTAACCGACTACGCCTACCGGGAAGGCAGACCGGAGCGAGAGGAAATCGGGAAGGTGAAAGATAGAAGGAAGCGCAAGATGGCGGCGAGCTCCTAAGGGAGGACCCGAGACGCATATCGCTGGCCACCAAGTAAGAGCGATCCAGGGCAGACGCCAGACAAGCCGCACGCGGAGAACCCACGCAGCCGCTCCCCCCACCCCCCCCCATTGCGAAGCCCCGGAAGACCGCCTAACTGACCTCAACACTAGGCGTGGGCGGGAAGAGGGGGAAGAGGGGAAACAACACGGAAGCGGCAATTTTTGGAAGGAGTGAGGAAGCCAGTGGCGGCCATCTTGCTTAAGCAAACACAGGAGCCCTACAGAACGTAATAATCGCCGCAAAGCCCATACACGCCAAACAGCGAAGCCGATCAGCAAACGAGGAAGGGGTTGCGGATCGAAGCAAGCCAAAGGCAAAGCCAGATCGAAGACACAATCCTTGCCGGATCGAGACCACCGCTACGTCTAACAGGGAGGCGGGTGAAGGGGGCGGGCAAGCGAAGAGTCGAGGCGGGAGACGTATCAAGCAAGGGGGCGCACGAAGCAAACTCGCACCACCCGCTGACCAAACAGGCCTGCAGATCAGATCCGCGCCGAACTGAGGAGGGCCGGAAGAGCAACCCACCCACCAACAAATTCAGTGGCTCACAGAGGGCAAACCACCACACGCACAGTAGCGGCAACTGAGGACAAGGATAGGAGACAGGCGAGCGAGCTGCAATCGAAAGCAGCACGGGCAGCACGAAACCAGGCACAACAACAGGACGCTGCCAGAGTTAAAAGGAGCTTCAAGACCGGGGTTAACACAAGAGTAGAAAAAATAAGGAGGGAGATACCGCAGGAGGCTGGCGGAGTCCAGGACCAAGACCAGAGTGGTCAAGTGGCCACACAGATTCAGGGATTGCAACCTAACCACAGCAACCACCCCAAGCAACAAAGAGGAAAAAAGACTAAAAAAAGAACCCACAAAACACCAACCAACAGAAGGGAGACCTCAAACACATCAGGTCAGAAGGGGTTTCGACGCAATGGCAGGGAAAGATGGCAATCAGATTACAAATGTCCAAAAAAAGAACAAAAACGATATAACTGCCTCACCCGCAAAAGAGCGAGGAGAACAAGGCAACGAAACAACCACACTGGACACACTACTAAGGAAGATAACAGAGGGAAATGATCTAGCAAAGGCCACAAAAAAAGCAGTGGACAACATCCAAATGGAACTGATAGCAATCAGAGCTGAGCAAAGCAAAGCCAACGGCAGAATAGATGAGGCAGAGAAAAGGATAAGCCAGCTGGAAGACCGCGCCAATGTAACGCACAAGGACCTAGGCTTAGTTATAAAGAGAACAACAGCGCTACAGAGATCCATTGCAGAGCAAGAAGACAGAAGCCGCAAAGGGAACATAAGACTCCTGGGCGTGCCCGAAGAGGAGGAGGACACCCCGGGAGCATGCGCCCTGATGCTGGAAAACATAATCCCCAAACTGACTGGTCTCATTTTTGACAAACCGCTCGAACTCGTCAAAGCCTACCGCATACCAGCAAAAAAACCAACAAACAGCAACACCCCCAGACCAATAATATGCAAACCACTAAGGGACAATCACACAGACGCAATATTCGCCATTGCCAGGAAGGGCAAGCCAATGGTGATAAATGGAAAGAAGGTAGCAATCACCCAAGATTTCTCTAGGCTAACGGTGGAGGTGAGGAAGGGCTTCCTAGCCCAGCGGGAGACCCTGCGTAAAAACAACATTACTTCCTCTTTCGCAGGACCCTCAAAAATGAGAATCATAGATAGACATGGGAGCAAAACCTTCGATGACCCCAACGAGCTGCACAGATACCTGCAAGGCCCGGCTCCAGAAGAAATGGAGCACCAAAGCCCAGGAGCAAAGAGAAGAGCCTCCACAGACGGGGCAGAAGAAGAGGACATATGATGAGGGCAGAGAGCCCACATCTATTAATCCCAGCATCCCTGAACTTTGAACTCAAACGACCATACCTACCTCGAACATGCGCACACAAAGCAACGCACCTACCTCAACGTCGGGAACGACGGAAGCGACAAAGAAAGATCAAACAACAGCCATATCCTTTTTTTTTACGTAATGGGTCTTGCATGCTTCTCTCTCCCTATATACTCTAGGCGGAAAAAACCATCGCATCGTATCGGCGAAAGAGACTATGTAAGGACTTGGGGGGGGGGGAAATGTGAGGACCCTTGTTGTCGCACACCCGTTTTTCTACAGGCGGGGGGTGGGGGGAGGACAGAGGGGGCGGGCGGTACAGGTGGACATGATGGCTAACGAGACAACAGGCATTTGTGCAACGTTTATTTCCTTTTTCTTCCCTTGCTATATCCATTCCTTACCTACTACCCCACTCCACACACTCAAATCCCCGGGGGGGGGGCACTCAGGGCACACAATGGAACAGAGACTGGCATGACGGAGTCAGGTCAAAAAGAAGACAGAAACACCAGCGAAAACACAAAACCCCCATGACAGACCCAACAAGGGCCAGCCTAGCCACGAACCTAAAGGTGGTGTCCATGAACGTTAAAGGCCTGAACCATCCAATCAAACGCAGGAAAATATTAGAGCACTTGTCAAAACTTAAAGGGGATATATACACGCTACAAGAGACTAAACTCTCAGAGGAAGAAGCAAAGTTACTCAAAGCGAGATGGATAGGAGACGTCCTATGTTTGCCAGCAAAGGGGAAGAAACGAGGTGTAATAACCATCCTAAGCAAGAAGGCCAACCTTACCATCCAAACGACAAACACGGACGAAGACGGACGCCTGCTGATAGCAAGCGTCCAGAAAGGTAACGATCAGATACATGTTGCCAACATCTATGGACCAAATTCTGAAGACAAACAGTTCTGGCAAATGGTAGACAGCAAGCTAAATGACATACCGCAGGAAGACCTTCTGATCGCAGCAGGCGACATGAACAAGACGATGGATCAGGCTACGGATAGGCACCCAACCAGACCAAGCCACAATTCCCAAAGCAGCTACACCCTGAAAGACCTATGCATCAAACACCACCTAGCAGACCCATGGAGACTACAGCACCCAACTGCGCGTGAGTACACCTTCTACTCACACCCGCACAATTCCTACAGCAGGATCGATTATATACTGATGTCCAACAACCATACACACCTAATCGACAACACTGAGATAGCCCCAATAACCATCTCTGACCACGCGCACGTATCCCTCGCCCTGAGCGGCAAACACAACGATAACCCGACGAGAAGATGGAGACTAAATGACGACAACCTACAGAACGAAGAGAATGTGAAAGAGATAGAGGTAGCACTCAAGGACTACCTTGAGCACAACGATGGGAAAAGTACCATTTGGGATGCCCTCAAAGCGACACTAAGAGGCAAACTGATAAACATCAAATCGAGAACGAACAGGAGCAGGAACAAAAAAATCTCAGAGATAGAAGACGAAATAGCAGCACTGGAAAGAGGCCACTGCGCAAACATAGCAGACAAGAACACACTCACCACGCTCACAAAAAAGAAATACGAACTGAACAGAATTCTGAGCGAACGAGCAGGTTCGTGGCTAACAAAATTCAAATCTGTAAATCTGTGCAGGGCTACAAGGCAGGGAAACAGCTGGCATCCTACCTCAAAGCGAAGCAAAGGCAACACACAATAGCAGCAATAACAGACAAAACAAATAAATCGCAAACAACAAACAAAGGAATACTAGAAGTCAAGAACTATATTTCGAAGATAAGAACCTGAGCAGAGATGGAGGATGCGCTCTCCTAAAAGACATCAACCTGCCGGCTCTCAAAGAGGAGGAGAGAATTCCCCTCGAGACAGACGTAACGGAAGAAGAAATTGAAGCGGCAATCAGCCAGCTAAAAGGGAACAAAGCACCAGGACTGGACGGATACACCTCCGTGTTCTACAAAACATTCTGCCAAAAAATCAAAGGAATACTGTCGGAAATCTACTCCGCCTGCATACACAATGGCTAGATGACAGACACCATGAGTGAAGCCAACATCACAATAATCCCCAAGGAGGGGAAGGACCCTCAGTACCCGCAGAACTACAGACCAATTTCGCTAATAAATGTTGATTGCAAAATCTATGCGAAGGTGCTGGCCAATAGACTAAACAGAGTCCTACCAGACATCATCCACAACTCACAAGTGGGATACATCAAACACAGACTATCGCAAGATAACACAAGGTTACTATGCCACCTAATCAACCACACAACACAGAGCAGCGAACAGGCAGTCATGATAGCGCTGGATGCGGAGAAAGCTTTTGATAGAGTCTCATGGCCCTTCCTTAGGAACTGCATGGCAAAGTTCGGCCTAGGGGAGAAATACATAGCAATGGTGATGGCCCTATACAACAAACCCAGAGCAAAAATAGTGGTGAATGGAAGCGCATCTGAGACGCTCACACTAGGAAGAGGCACCAGGCAAGGATGCCCACTGTCACCAGGCCTCTTCCTGCTGGCGCTAGAACCCCTACTAGCGAAAATCAGAGACAATGAGAGGATCACGGGTGTTAAGGTCAAAGAGAAGACAGTTAAACTGGCAGCATACGCAGACGATATCCTTATCACAACCACAAACCAATCAACGTCAATAACAGCGCTCATGGACACAATAGGAGAATACGCGGAAGCATCAGGGTACAAACTCAACAAAGACAAATCGGAGTGCAAACCAATGAACGTCCACACCACAAGAGAAGTACTCGGGAGCTCAGGCCTGGCCTGGCAAACAAAACCGCTCAAGTACCTAGGGCTACAGTTTGGGAGAGACCTAACATCCACACTACAACATAATGAGGACTCATTGCTGAAAAAAATAAAAGAAAGAATAGAACTTTGGTCGCCAAAATACATCAGCTGGTGGGGAAGGATAGAAATGATAAAAATTATGATAACACCGGCAATAAACTACACGCTAAACATGCTACCAATTCCAATGACAGAAAGTTTCCACAAGAGACTGGACAGCATGATCAACGCCTTCCTATGGAGAAACAAAAGACCCAGAATCAGCCTACCCAAACTGAGACTAACGAAAGAACTCGGGGGCCTCAACCTAACAAACTTTAAAATCTACCAAACAGCATGCCTGGCAAAACAAGGGATGGCATGGATCGACGTCACGCAAACCTACAAACCAGTCTGGCTAGAGCTGGAGAAAGATCTCCTGGGAGGTCTTGACCCGATAGCTCTGCTAACGGCAAACAAACACCCCCTAAGGTCGAGCCCAATACTGAAACACACCAGAGAAGCGCTGATGAAAATAGACAGGAGAATGATGCAGAAGCTGAGAGGCACAGCATGGGAATCCATCTGGTTCAACACAAAAGAAACAATCCAAGGGGCAACAATGAATAACGACACATGGATCAAGAAAGGAATTGGCCTCCCCAAACAGATGGAAACCAAGGGAAAACAGCTGACATTTCAAAACATACAACAAATACACGACCTTCCAAACAAAGAGCTGTACAACTTTCTAAAGATCAAAACTGCCATAACCAGAGCTAACTTACACAGAGAATCATCAAATACGTGAAAACCCTAAACTCAGCAGGCCACCAAACCGCAAAGATCTATAAACTACTTAGCCCATCCACTCTGTCGCAAAACAAAACAAGCATTGGAAATGCAATAGGGCTCGCATTAGGAAAGTTTGAGCTATCGGTCTTATAAATGAATTTTTTTTTATTTATGTGTTTTTTTTTAAATAGCTAAATAGCTAAATTAATAGCTCGGTGGAGCTGTGTGGTGGGTGCATCGGTGGAGCTGTGTGGTGGGTGCATCGGTGGAGCTGTGTGGTGGGTGCCTCGGTGGAGCTGTGTGGTGGGTGCATCGGTGGAGCTGTGTGGTGGGTGGCTCTGTGGAGCTGTGTGGTGGGTGCCTCGGTGGAGCTGTGTGGTGGGTGCATAGGTGGAGCTGTGTGGTGGGTGCATTGGTGGAGCTGTGTGGTGGGTGCCTCGGTCGAGCTGTGTGGTGGGTGCCTCGGTGGAGCTGTGTCTTGGGTGCATCAGTGGAGCTGTGTGGTGGGGTCATCTGTGGAGCTCTGTGGTGGGTGCATCGGTGGAGCTGTGTCGGTGGAGCTGTGTGGTGGTTGCATCAGTGGAGCTGTGTCGTGGGTGCATCGGTGGAGCTGTGTCGGTGGAGCTGTGTGGTGGGTGCATCGGTGGAGGTGGGTGCATCAGTGGAGCTGTGTGGTGGGTGCATCTGTGGAGCTGTGTGGTGGGTGCATCGGTGGAGCTGTGTGGTGGGTGCATCGGTGGAGCTGGGTGGTGGGTGCATCTGTGGAGCTGTGTGGTGGGTGCATCTGTGGAGCTGGGTGGTGGGTGCATCTGTGGAGCTGGGTGGTGGGTGCATCTGTGGAGCTGTGTGGTGGGTGCCTCGGTGGAGCTGGGTGGTGGGTGCATCTGTGGAGCTGGGTGGTGGGTGCATCTGTGGAGCTGTGTGGTGGGTGCCTCGGTGGAGCTGTGTGGTGGGTGCTTCAGTGGAGCTGTGTGGTGGGTGCATCGGTGGAGCTGTGTGGTGGGTGGCTCTGTGGAGCTGTGTGGTGGGAGCCTCGGTGGAGCTGTGTGGTGGGTGCATAGGTGGAGCTGTGTGGTGGGTGCATCGGTGGAGCTGTCTGGTGGGTGCATCGGTGGAGCTGTGTGGAGGGTGCCTAGGTGGAACTGTGTGGTGGGTGCATCGGTGGAGCTGTGTAGGTGGAGCTGTGTGGTGGGTGCCTTGGTGGAGCTGTATGGTGGGTGCCTTGGTGGAGCTGTGTGGTGGGTGCATCGGTGGAGCTGTGTGGTGGGTGTCTCTGTGGAGCTGTGTGGTGGGTGCATTGGTGGAGCTGTGTCAGTGGAGCTGTGTGGTGGGTGCATCGGTGGAGCTGTGTGGTGGGTGACTCGGTGGAGCTGTGTGGTGGGTGCATCGGTGGAGCTGTGTGGTTGGTGCCTCGGTGGAGCTGTGTGGTGGGTGCATCGGTGGAGCTGTGTGGTGGGTGCATCAGTGGAGCTGTGTGGTGGGTGCATCGGTGGAGCTGTGTGGTGGGTGCCTCGGTGGAGCTGTGTGGTGGGTGCATCGGTGGAGCTGTGTGGTGGGTGGCTCTGTGGAGCTGTGTGGTGGGTGCCTCGGTGGAGCTGTGTGGTGGGTGCATAGGTGGAGCTGTGTGGTGGGTGCATCGGTGGAGCTGTGTGGTGGGTGCCTCGGTAGAGCTGTGTGGTGGGTGCCTCGGTGGAGCTGTGTCTTGGGTGCATCAGTGGAGCTGTGTGGTGGGGTCATCTGTGGAGCTCTGTGGTGGGTGCATCGGTGGAGCTGTGTCGGTGGAGCTGTGTGGTGGTTGCATCAGTGGAGCTGTGTGGTGGGTGCATCGGTGGAGCTGCGTCGGTGGAGCTGTGTTGTGGGTGCATCGGTGGAGGTGGGTGCATCAGTGGAGCTGTGTGGTGGGTTCCTCGGTGGAGCTGTGTGGTGGGTGCCTCGGTGGAGCTGTGTGGTGGGTGCCTCGGTGGAGCTGTGTGGTGGGTGCAACTGTGGAGCTGTGTGGTGGGTGCATCTGTGGAGCTGTGTGGTGGGTGCATCTGTGGAGCTGTGTGGTGGGTGCATCTGTGGAGCTGTGTGGTGGGTGCATCTGTGGAGCTGTGTGGTGGGTGCCTCGGTGGAGCTGTGTGGTGGGTGCTTCGGTGGAGCTGTGTGGTGGGTGTATCGGTGGAGCTGTGTGGTGGGTGGCTCTGTGGAGCTGTGTGATAGGTGCCTCGGTGGAGCTGTGTGGTGGGTGCATAGGTGGAGCTGTGTGGTGGGTGCCTCGGTGGAGCTGTGTGGTGGGTGCCTCGGTGGAGCTGTGTGGTGGGTGCCTCGGTGGAGCTGTGTGGTGGGTGCCTCGGTGGAGCTGTGTGGTGGGTGCCTCGGTGGAGCTGTGTGGTGGGTGCATCGGTGGAACTGTGTGGTGGGTGCATCGGTGGAGCTGTGTAGGTGGAGCTGTGTGGTGGGTGCCTTGGTGGAGCTGTATGGTGGGTGCCTTGGTGGAGCTGTGTGGTGGGTGCATCGGTGGAGCTGTGCGGTGGGTGCCTCTGTGGAGCTGTGTGGTGGGTGCATTGGTGGAGCTGTGTCAGTGGAGCTGTGTGGTGGGTGCATCGGTGGAGCTGTGAGGTGGGTGCATCGGTGGAGCTGTGTGGTGGGTGCATCGGTGGAGCTGTGTGGTTGATGCCTCGGTGGAGCTGTGTGGTTGGTGCCTCGGTGGAGCTGTGTGGTGGGCGCATCGGTGGAGCTGTGTGGTGGGTGCATCGGTGGAGCTGTGTGGTGGGTGCATCGGTGGAGCTGTGTGGTGGGTGCCTCAGTGGAGCTGTGTGGTGGGTGCATCGGTGGAGCTGTGTGGTGGGTGGCTCTGTGGAGCTGTGTGGTGGGTGCCTCGGTGGAGCTGTGTGGTGGGTGCATCAGTGGAGCTGTGTGGTGGGTGCATCGGTGGAGCTGTGTGGTGGGTGCCTCGGTGGAGCTGTGTGGTGGTTGCCTCGGTGGAGCTGTGTCTTGGGTGCATCAGTGGAGCTGTGTGGTGGGGTCATCTGTGGAGCTCTGTGGTGGGTGCATCGGTGGAGCTGTGTCGGTGGAGCTGTGTGGTGGTTGCATCAGTGGAGCTGTGTGGTGGGTGCATCGGTGGAGCTGTGTCGGTGGAGGTGTGTGGTGGGTGCATCGGTGGAGGTGGGTGCATCAGTGGAGCTGTGTGGTGGGTGCATCTGTGGAGCTGTGTGGTGGGTGCATCTGTGGAGCTGTGTGGTGGGTGCATCGGTGGAGCTGGGTGGTGGGTGCATCTGTGGAGCTGTGTGGTGGGTGCATCTGTGGAGCTGTGTGGTGGGTGCATCTGTGGAGCTGGGTGGTGGGTGCATCTGTGGAGCTGGGTGGTGGGTGCATCTGTGGAACTGTGTGGTGAGTGCATCGGTGGAACTGTGTGGTGGGTGCATCGGTGGAGCTGTGTGGTGGGTGCATCGGTGGAGCTGTGTAGGTGGAGCTGTGTGGCGGGTGGCACTTTTTATAAATCATTAGTAAAAGAGATCAATGAAATTCAACTAAAACCCATATATAGCAGAAGAGTAGAAAGCTCTAGTAACGGGATTCAGGATGAATGTATATCTTTGAAGCAAATCGCCAGCATGTGAAAGGTGTAAAATAGCAATCAGCATAAAACGAAAATGCCAGCAAAAGACTTTATAAAATTCTGTGTGGCCCTGATAAAATAATTTGAGCGTTAATAGCAATCAGCATAAAACGAAAATGCCAGCAAAAGACTTTATAAAATTCTGTGTGGCCCTGATAAAATAATTAGAGCGTTTATTATATCATGACCAACAATGGTTATTGTTTCAAGAGCAGCATGCGAGATGGTTAGGGGCTGCAATATAAACAAGCCCTCTGCATTGCTGTGGTGGGAAGGGGGCGGGGAGAGGCAAGAAGGGAAGAATAGGGGCCGGGAGCAGCAGCCTTTGATGTGCTGACCGGCCGGCCGTGCATGACTAATTAGGGGAGGAGAAATGCCGGCTGAGGGAAGCTTGAGATGCCCGAGGAGGCTGGTGGCTTTGATGTGCACGCGCTCTCGGGCACTCAAAGAAATCGCCGAGTTGGTTTAACTCTGTTTAAGCTGCAATATAGCTCGCCAGCTATGCGCAAGCGCACAGCAGGCGAGCCCTAAAAACGACAAATTCATGGGAAGCACGTCTAGGCAGACAGCTGAATGAAAAAGAACAGGCACAAATGTGGAGCTCAGCGACAACGAACAAAATAACCCCACAACTGGCACAAACGAAATACTGGCTCCTCCACAGGGCCTACTGGACCCCGTCCAGGCTCCACAAAGTTGGCATCACAGAATCTAGCAACTGCTGGAACTGTCAAAAGGAGGAAGGTACCCTCGAACATCTCATCTTCGAATGCGTGAAAGTCATGAAGTTCTGGGCGCAAATCAACGCATTCATAAATGATATGCTCAAAATAGACTTAACAATCAGCTATGCTAGCCTGGCGACAGAGCACCTGACCGCGAACCTAAACAACAAAGAATAAAGAGACCTACTAGACCTGCTACTCACAGCGGCCCTAACGATAATCCTAACGAACTGGAAAACACCGCCAAAGCAAACTTCAAAACATGGATTAACTGGGTCACCTTCCTGAGAGGAGCAGACAACATCACAGGCAATTTCTCTAAAGAACACACCCCCAAGGTGCTCAAGTGGGGCCCACTCGACGAACATTTAAGGACAACGCAATAAACAACCCCCCCCCCCCCCTCTTTTTCTTTCTCTCCTTTCTTTTCTCTTACCGGGAGAAGCCAAGAAACAGAGCAAACACAAATGCACTGTATACAAGAAATACGAATTGCCAATGTATATTCCACTTATATTTTTCAATAAAAATAAAAAATAAAAAAACAGGCTTACAAATGCAGGCAAATAGTCAAACATAAGCAGACACACAAAAGATTTCGGTATGTTAAAAGCCACGTTATGCTCTTCACCATGGCTTTTTTAATTGCCACTGCCAGGCGATTGCCAGGATTTCTGTGTTTACGCAAATGCAGAGGATAGTGTGAATGTGTTGACAGCACAGGGTCAGAATGGACCCCAGAGCTGCCAAGGTTTCAGATTGCTTATGTGAAATTTTCATTGTAATTATGAGTGACATTTCAACGATATGAGTGACACTTTCTCACTAACAAAATGAGGGATTCATATACATATATAAAATGACACATTTCAGTAGAGCTGCTAATGTTTCAGATTGCTTATGTGTGACATTTTCATAGATTCAGTGGATGTACGAGAGTCAGGCAACAACTAGATGTGTAACACTTAGAGAGGCACATTCTTGCGAGCATAACCATGGTATGAAGTCAATGGAAATAGACAAATATCAGAAATCACACTCATTTGAGTAACAAGAAGTAAAACTCTGCAGCAGGTGCTTTCAATAAAAATCAACACCCTCACCCCAACCTCAGCTTCAGGTGCGGCCAAACCACATGTAACAAAGGGATCTCTGTGACAAAAACAGCAACTCACTGAGCTATCCACATACAATACAATATGCCTTTTTGAAGGCACATGAACCATCTAAGCTACTTAATTGTCTGAGTGCAAACTGTCAATAGAGAAAACTCTGACTTCTCTACAGCAGCAACTATAATCCCATGAGTTATCACTGACCTAGCAAGTCTAACTGTGCTGAGAAAATAAAGGGCGCTGCTTTGCAGTGTCACTGTCAAGCAGGGATGTTAAACACTTTGCACTACTAGCAAATCAGCAAAACTGCTAGTTTAGACAAAACATAGCGCATATTCAGCACAGTCAGACAAGTCTAGTGTGCCCATTTGAAATCCGTTTCGCTCGCGGATTTTGCGGATTTTCGGTAAATTCGCAATCCGCGAGATTCGCGAATCTCCCGCAAAATCCGCAAATCCGCGAGCAGCGGAATTTATGGCTTGCTCGCACTGTTCGCGTGAGTTCGCGGCTTCCCAGTACAACTTCGCGCCCCGCGAATAAGCGCTAAATTGCAGAAATACGATCTTAGCAAAACTGAAACTACTTACCAGGTTCAAAAGTTCAGGCTCATCATTAGTAGCCATTTCCTGTAGTGCTTCCTGAGGGGCCCCTCCAGACTTCAGTTGCCAGTTGCAACTATTATGTGACCCTGCTCTGAACCTCAGAATAGTTACACATATGCCACAAAGGTCCTGAATTACAGCTAAGGGAGACAAGAAGGAGCCAGGCTGGAAGTTCAAATCCATTAATCAGCCCCTAATTCATTATTGTCAGTTGGGGCAGGGCAGGTGTTGTAACTAATTTTGCAACAATGAAAGCACTTAGCAAGTGCAAAAGATCACTAATCAGGAAGCACTAAGGAAGCAGGTGCCAGCTAAAAAAATATTCTGTGACACATTAATCAGCCCCAAATTAATTCAGGTCACTTGAGGCAGGGAAGGTGTGCTTTGCTTTGCCACAATAATGTACACTGACTGGACAACCAGAGGGTGCTGTAATGAAACAGAGGGTGGCATGGGTGGGCCAGAGGGTGGCATGAGTAGTCAGAGAGTGGCAGTGGTGACAGAGAGTGGCAGTGATGAAGAAGAGTGTCCCAAACAGGCTGGACACGTAGAAACAACAAGTTTGCGAAACTTGCGACCCGACAGGTAAGTTCGCGTTTGCGAAATTGTACAAAACCCTCGCGAACTGGCAGAAACCCGCGCGAACACACAAAAAAAAAAAATCCGCAAATTCGCGAGAATTCGCGGATTTTGCGGATTGCGAGTTCGCAAATCCGCAAAATTCGCGAACGCGAGATTCGCAAAATTCGCCCATGCTTAGATGGAGCCCCTAATCATTTTGTAACAAACAGTTTAAATGTCAGCAGCAGGAGAATATTAAATTATCTCTTTACAGCTGTCAGAACGATCCACAGAGGAGCTGCTGGGCTGGCACCGTGTGGATCGCTAGCCTGTCTCTTCTTCAGAGAGTCAGACAGCGAGCCCTGCTGCAGTGTCTCTGCCTGTGCCATCTGCTCCCACTATGAGACTCACGATGGCGTGGTGAGTCTGGGGCAGAAGTTGGGCTCTGCTAGGCACAGCAATAGCACATCATGTCGAGGTCAGGAGGAAGTGAGTAGGTGATCGAGTCTCGAACACCGGCATCCTGCTTCAACTCCATGGAGAAGGGGAATTTCATGGGTGCACTGGGGCCCGGCTGGCAGGCAGGAAATGAAACATCCTGCCACAGCATTGGCATATAAGAAGCAGACTGGCCAAATGAGGCATTTGGCGTTAGGAAGGTAGGCGCCTCAATGCAGAAAGCAGTTACTTTAGTTCTCCAGGGGCCTCTTCGATCGCATTGTCTGGGCATTAACACTCACCTTGAGAGAAAGGACGTGTGAGATTCCACTGCCCTTTCCTCTGATAACATTTCTATGTTCAAAGTGTTACTGTGCACTGACTTTTCACTGCCTGAAGTGCTGTGCTTGGAAAATCACACACGCACACTAGCAGATAAAATGAATCTGGACCCAGCTCTTTCAAGCACAGCATGACGGTGAGCACCAGACATTATTCAAAAGAAGCTCAGCTGGGGCTCTGATGGGTGGGAGGGGGCTGCAGAAGCAGCGCCTTGGCTGCCAGTGACACGTCCCACTCTGGCTCACCAGCACAGCCACGAGCCTAGCTTTTCATAAGTACCGGTACACTCCTCGGAAGGAAAGAAGTGCTGGTACTCAAAGTGATAAATTTAAGAAGTGCTGGTACTCAGTACCGGTGAGTACTTGCCCATTTAAAGCACTGGACAGGAGTTTATTTGTTTTTCGCCTAACAAATTCCTAACATCAGTTGTTGAAAAATTTACATATTTTTATACAACATTGCAGATATCATCATCATCAAACTCTTTATTTCGGTAGAATACCATAAACGATACAAACGTTCAGAATAATCATCATACATTCCAATTAGGAAGTGACATACAAGTGAATATTAAAAAGAAATACAATTAAAAAAAAACACAATGTAGTAGCAAACAAAGAGTACCTAAGCACAACGATTAACATGTGATTCGTAGATTTCAGGCTACGGTCGAGCAAAGGTTATTGTGCAGAGTAACAAGGTCCCTCTATAAAGTGTATATGCGTTTGTTGTAGTCTACAGACCCTAAATTTACATTCATGGATTTTACACGACAAAATTAAAATACTTATTTAAAAGACGCCAGTATTTACAATAAAAGAGAAATAGGAACAAGTTGAATTTGATGATGTTCAAGGTAAAAAGACTGATTGCAATTTAAAATTATAGATCATTATGTCAATTGATCATGCTGGGGCGTATTGTCCCATCTGTGGCTCTCGGGGTGCGTAACGGGATTAGGAGTGCCCTTCGTCTGATCACCCAGCAATGGCTCAAAACTTTCGCGACTGAGCACACGAATGGAGGTCTCGCGTCTGATTTCAATATGCGCAGGGCCACTCTAAAGTCTCGAGTCCCAAGTTGTCTGCAGACTGGGGTCTGCAGACCTAGGTTTTGCATATGCTGTACAAGCAAAGAGAATGTGACCCATGGATTTGTGCGGGCAGTGGCAAAGGGGTCAGCCCTTCGGCTGGGCTGCTGTTAATCAGCCCGGAGTTTGTAAATGCATTATTTGGCAACTACCGTGCCTAAATTAGGAATAGAGCTTCCTGTCAGCCGACACATTGATAATATTGAGGTAGCTTTCTAGGGTTCGGCAGGCTTTAAAGCTTCTAATTTCTTCAGTCACTCTGCCCTAATTACTGTTGGAATATGCATTTTTACTCAACCCATTCCCAGTATAGTAGTTTGATCCGACTTCTGGTGTGGGTTGGTGGACAGCCAATATTGTGTCCTGATAGGCCAATGCTGGATATGAGGCTTTTGACATGTTTGATCCAGCCTATTTTATTCATAGTGTCTAGAACACAGAACTCATTAAAAGCTTCGCTATAGTGTGTCAATTCGAAAGTGGTGACCAAACTCTGCCAAAATAGCAGGGGGCGAAGCTTCACCAGGTCACTAATAGGCTTGATACCCATGTCAAGCTTTAATGGACAGAGAGGAATACTTTGTGGGAGAGATACCAGATTTGTAAGGAACTTGTTCTCCGTAGCTGTGAGGTCACTTGCTCTTACCATGCCCCACAGCTCTGCCCCATAGAGGGCACTGCTCACAGCATTGCAGCTCTATCATTTCAGAGCGGTGCTATCGGCTTGGTGTAGGAGAGACAGTGTTCCTTCCTCAGAGCGCCGGTTACCTGTGAGAATTTGAAGTGGGCCTTGTTGAGGTGGTGTTTCCAGGCCTTACCCTCCGATAGTTTGATTCCCAGGTAATCGAAGGAGCACACTCTCTCTAGGGGGGTATGGTCTAGGAACAGATTTCCTTTAACCCCTTCCACGCTGATGACGAGCTGGGCTCGTCATGGTGTAGCCTCCTCGCACGCTGATGACGAGCCCAGCTCGTCATGTAACATGGGTTTTTTAAAATCTCAGCATACGAGCATAATTCCAATAGCACGCATAAGGTTAACACCTAGGCTGCTATGGCTTTTCTCCTCCTGTGCTGATTTATTGATAACCCCATTGTTCATGACGAGCTCAGCTCGTCATAAGCACAGCTCCAGTGTGCCTCATGACGAGCTGAGCTCGTCATGAGCATCGAAGGTGTTAAAGGACTTATGGGGGTTCAGCAACATTAGCTTGGTTTTAGTGGTGTTTATTTCCAAGACCCTCCTGTCACAGAAGAACTTGAATTGATTTAATAATTTTTGGAAGCCCATAGGGGGCTTTGAAAAAAGAAGAGTGTCATCTTCAAATAGGAGGGTGGTGATTTTTTGGTTTGCTAAGGAGGGGGCACCTGCAGAGATGGTAGATAAAAGCTCGGCCACTTGGTTGATGTAAAGTGAGAACAAGGTTGGAGCCAGGACGCAGCCCTGTCAAACCCCCCGCTGTATTTTGATGGGATATGTGACCTATCCCTGACTGCCCTGCCTTACCCCGGCAAAATTCTCTTCATGAAGTCTAATTAGAAGTGCCAGGATTTCTGGGTGCAAACCCATATCCCCAAGCACACCTCATAAGTTGTCCCTGGGGACAAGGTCAAACGCTGATTTGAAATCATTGAATGAGTTGTATAGGATTTCCTTGCCCATCAAAAACACCTTCAAGTACAACATGAGGAGGCAGAAAAACTTACAGATAGACCTTTACAGTTTTGTTCATATTCCAGCAGTTGCATTCACTGACGTGTACAGCACTGCCACAGATCTTGTCAATGTACACTGGTCCAGAAAACTTAGATTACCCTTTCTTAACAAAATCAGTTTTCTTGATCCATACAAAACCATCCACTGCAAAGTTTTTCAGACATACTTTTTTTCTTGTCAAAATAGCACTTTTGTTTGGCTTGTGTGCATTCCACAATGTTTCTGACCATCCCATCTAACTCATAAACTTAAAGACTCTGTTTGAACCACTTTGACATCCAGGCTGGCCTGAATTTAGTGGAGGGTTTCCTGCCTTTCAAAAGTTCAAACGGTAAAACACCAGTTGTGAAATGTGGTGTGGTTCTATAGAAACAGAACATGGTTCTCACTGCAATAGGTATAACCTGATGTGAGTAATAGCCCATCATATGAAATCACCTAGTACCCTTTTAATACACTCAACCAGTGCCAAAGTTTTCCTTTCGAAAGCAGCTCCTATTTCAGATAACACTGGGCCCCATTGTGACGGTGCTTCTGCCCACATTTAGCCTGATTACACAGAAACTCACCCTGGTTTCACTTTAGCTTTGCTGCCGCCATTTGGTGATTGTGCCTCGTCCCAGCCCGTAGCTCCACCCCGCTCCCGCCTCCCAGCTGACCCGCCCTCCCACGGACACAACAGGAAGGAGCCGGCTGCCCCAGCGCTGTGACCACCCTGACTCTGGCAGGAACGGTCGCTCCCTCAACAGCTGGTATCATAGCGCCTTGCTTCTTTGTTTGTTTACTGCTGGAATCGTAGCGCCTTGCTTCTTTGTATATTTGCTGCTTTGAAATATCAGCGTAGCGCTTTACATGCCTGCAGTGTAATTTGGTGCCTGATTGGAACTTGCTGCTTGCTCCTGCACATGCACTTCTGTAGCGCTTATCTGCTGGTGCGCAGTGAGTGGTGAGAGGAGCTTTTGCCCCATTGTGACGGTGCTTCTGCCCACATTTAGCCTGATTACACAGAAACTCACCCTGGTTTCACTTTAGCTTTGCTGCCGCCATTTGGTGATTGTGCCTCGTCCCAGCCCGTAGCTCCACCCCGCTCCCTCCTCCCAGCTGACCCGCCCTCGCTCCGCCCCCCCACTATCCATTTATGTCAGTACAAGCTACGCGCAGCGATCGCGCCCCAGTCGCGCCGAAGGTGCGCCAAAGGTAAGCCCGTCTACGCCCGTCCACGCCTGGACCGCGCCCAGCGCCAGACCCCCTGGCCCCCGTACCAGCCACCCCACCCGCATCACATACGCCGCCTCCACCCTCCTAGCCCTTAACCCCGGTCGACTCCCCAACTACGCCCAAGCCGCCCCTGGACACACCCATGGACCCTTCACATGCAACTCCTGCAAGTTTGACGGCACCAAGACCAACTCCTCATCCACTAACACCAAACAGAGATCTGACCCCAACCACCTAAAATGCATCCTGCTCAACACCCGCTCGATCCACAGACACGCCATCGACCTTTGGAATCTACTAGACACTATTTCTCCGGACGTCGCCTTCCTAACAGAAACATGGAGGAACGCCTCCTCAGCCCCAGACATCACCATTGCCATCCCGGAAGGCTACAAGATCATCCGAAAAGACTGCAACAAGCAAACAGGAGGAGGCATCGCTATCGTCCACAAGAATTCCATCCGCATCTCAACCAGCTCAGACACCATCCTCGCTAGCGCCGAACACCTTCACTTCCAGATCCACACCGACCCCAAGACCACACTCAGAGGCACCCTCCTCTACAGGCCACCAGGACCCCGCGCACAATTCAGTGAAGACATTACAGACTTTATCAGCCCACACGCCCTGCCCTCCGAGGACTACATTCTATTGGGAGACCTCAATTTTCTCTAATAAAAGAGAGAGGGACTCCTAGACCAAAGGGATAGGGTACCACAATAGACACAAGTCAAAAAAGTCAATTCCCTTGGGGCAGATGAACATTAATACCACAGTACTTACAAACAATAACCTCACTAATACATAAACATGACAAAGAAGCAATGAAAAATGAAAATTCAAAAACGTGAAAACACTGTAATAGGATCAAAACATCAATACAATTTATTGACATACATCATGTTAATTAAAAATTGGGAAACAAACACAGGACGTAACAATAGTAAATAAAAACATTCCAATTAAAAAAGGAGCTAGAGGAAAAGGACTAAATTCAAACACTATTATTATGAGTTTTCCTTAGTTATGTAATCCACATTCACTCCTTGAGCATCGACGCATTTCGGCGGTGTGAACAGAGTATAACCGCCTTCATCAGGGTATGAGTATATCTGTTTCCCAATAGTTCTCGGGGATAAAATATTTAAGTCAGTGCGTCATAAGGGGTATGTATCCTCCTTATCCATTCATTGGGATATTCGGCCAGCGAATTATCCTATAGTTTGCTGAAGCTGAAAAGCGTTCAAAATTCACAATACGTCCAGCGCTATAACTGGAGGTAATATAAAAACATGGTTGTTGCCGTAAAATCCGACTTCCACGTACGTGTAGGCAAAAATAACCCAATTTTTGCCTACACGTACGTGAGGACGGACGCGGGACGCCGGCTAAGCAAGCGCTAGAGGACAGAGACCCATATTGAGTTGCCCATATTGAAGGGTATCATGAGTCACATTGTGTCCCTACTAAGTTGAATAATTATTAAGACTGTACCGCGTTCCAGGCTAACACTCTCTTTACTTCGTCTTTTAAACCATATTGCCGGACGTAATTCGGACGTACTTTGGAAGTCGGATTTTACGGCAACAACCATGTTTTTATATTACCTCCAGTTATATCGCTGGACGTATTGTGAATTTTGAACGCTTTTCAGCTTCAGCAAACTGTAGGATAATTCGCTGGCCGAATATCCCAATGAATGGATAAGGAGGATACATACCCCTTATGACGCACTGACTTAAATATTTTATCCCCGAGAACTATTGGGAAACAGATATACTCATACCCTGATGAAGGCGGTTATACTCTGTTCACACCGCCGAAATGCGTCGATGCTCAAGGAGTGAATGTGGATTACATAACTGAGGAAAATTCATAATAATAGTGTTTGAATTTAGTCCTTTTCCTCTGGCTCCTTTTTTAATTGGAATGTTTTTATTTACTATTGTTACGTCCTGTGTTTGTTTCCCAATTTTTAATTAACATGATGTATGTCAATAAATTGTATTAATGTTTTGATCCTATTACAGTGTTTTCACGTTTTTGAATTTTCATTTTTCATTGCTTCTTTGTCATGTTTATGTATCAGTGAGGTTATTGTTTGTAAAGACCTCAATTTTCACCTGGAAAAAAGCAACGACAGCAACACCTCCACCCTTCTGGACAATCTCGCCAACCTCGGACTCAAACAACTTGTTAATACCCCTACTCACCATGCTGGTCACACACTCGACCCTATCTTCACCTCCAGCAAACATATCTCCTTCAGTCACTTCACAGCTCTCCATTGGACGGACCACAGCTGCGTTCACTTTATCTACAATAAGACCGCAACACACATCCATCCCCAACCTACTCTGCGAAGAAACTGAAACAAAATAACCATCGACCAGATCTCCTCATCGCTCTTTCAAAACCCCCCTGCCCACTCTTCGAACCCCAACCAAGCAGCCATTAACCTCACCCAATGGCTAACCAACAGCGCCGACAACCTAGCACCCCTGAAAAAACGTCAATTCAAACTAGGCAACAAAAAGGCCCCCTGGTTCAACGATGATCTCAAGAAATCCAAGAAACTCTGTCGCTCCCTTGAGAAGACCTAGAAAAAAGACCCAAACACCTGCACTAGGGACGCCTTCAAAAACGCCACCCGCATACACCACCAACTGATCCGGACTGCCAAGAAAGCCGCATTCAAAGACCGACTAGACAACAACGCCCACAACAGCAAGGAATTATTCAACATCGTCAAAGAGTTTACCAACCCCACTGCCAACTCCAACGACATCACTCCCTCTCAAACCCTTTGTGACTCCCTAGCTTCGTTCTTCCACGACAAAATCGCAGACATCCACAACAGCTTCGACAATCAACCCGGAGACCTACCCACCCAACCTTCTGCCGTACCTTCACCCCCCTTGAACATCCTTAACGAATGGAACCCAATCTCCACTGAGGACACCATTCGCCTGATGAACTCCATCCATTCAGGATCCCCCACTGACCCATGCCCTCACCACATCTTCAACAAAGCACATTCCATCATAGCACCACACCTCCGAGACGTCATCAACTGCTCCCTCAACTTCGCCACCTTCCCGGATAGTTGGAAACACGCCGAACTCAGCGCCCTTCTGAAAAAACCCAAAGCTGACCACACCGAACTCAAAAACTACCGCCCCATCTGGCTCCTTCCATTCCCGGCCAAAGTTATCGAGAAAGCTGTCAACAACCAACTTGCCGCATTCCTCGAAACCAACAAATCCCTCGACCCCTCACAGTCCGGCTTCCGAACCAAACACAGCACTGAGACCGCACTCATCGCAGCAACTGACGACATTCGAACTCTACTGGACAATGGAGATACAGTCGCCCTCATCCTCCTCGACCTCTCCGCAGCCTTCGACACAGTCTGTCATAGCACCCTGCTACAACGCCTCAGAAACATTGGAATCCAAGGAAAAGCACTGGAATGGATCACCTCGTTCCTTGCCGGAAGAACCCAGAGAGTCCGCCTCCCACCATTCAAGTCAGAGGCCTCTGAAGTCATTTGCGGCGTGCCACAAGGGTCCTCACTCAGTCCCACCCTCTTCAACGTATACATGAGCCCCCTTGCGGCCATCGCACGCCAACACAACCTCAACATCATCCCCTACGCTGATGACACTCAACTTATCCTCTCACTCACCAAAGACCCTTACACCGCCAAAACCAACCTACATGAAGGAATGAAAGAAGTAGCCGAGTGGATGAAGCACAGCCGTCTAAAATTGAATTCAGACAAAACAGAAGTACTTATCTTAGGTACCTCCCCCTCCGCCTGGGACGACTCTTGGTGGCCAGAGGCCCTTGGAAAAGCACCCATCCCGACGGACCACGCACGGAACCTTGGCGTCATCCTGGACTCCTCACTCTCGATGACCAAACAAGTCAACGCCGTCTCATCATCTTGCTTCAACATTCTTCGCATGCTCAAAAAAACATTTCGCTGGATCCCCACCGAAACTAGAAAAACGGTCACCCACGCACTGGTTACAAGTCGCCTGGACTACGGAAACACCCTATACGCCGGTACCACCGCAAAACTTCAGAAAAAACTCCAACGCATCCAGAACGCATCAGCCAGACTCATACTAGACATCCCGCGTAACGACCACATTTCTGGTCACTTGAAAAACCTCCACTGGCTCCCCGTCAATAAGAGGATAACATTCCGTCTCCTAACCCACGCACACAATGCACTCTACGAACTTGGACCCGAATGCCTTAACACACGACTTTCCTTCTACACCCCCTCCCGCCAGCTACGTTCTTCCAACCAAGCCCTTGCTGCTGTACCTCGTATCAACTTAACCACCATGGGAGGAAGATCCTTCTCCTACCTGGCGGCTAAAACCTGGAACTCACTTCCCATTCACCTTCGCCTCACTCAGAACCACCTAGCATTCAGAAAGCAACTTAAAACCTGGATATTCGACAAGTAATCCCCCACCCTTCCCCAAGCGCCTTGAGACCCTCTGGGTATGTAGCGCGCTATATAAATTTATTGAATTGAATTGAATTGAGCTTGCAACGAGCACTGCGCATGTCTAATAGCTCCTGTCACTGCAACTGCAGTGTGCCATAAATGGCTGCCTTCCTTCATCCAATGAGGGTACTTCGACGAGCCAGTAAGGAACCATGGATGCGTGGGTTCTGTGTGAGATGTAGATCGTTGCCACATTTAATATGTAGTGATGACACCACACTGACTGGATTCAGTAGGGGAGTTTACTCTCTAGTAGAATACAGCAACATCCCACAGACCAGCCGGCAGTTACAGCAGCTCTGCCACCACCCCAAACGGTTAATTTTTAATGCTCGTCCCACCTTGTCACGACTCACAAATCGTGACATCACACAATGTCCAAGCAGGGATCACCCCCATGGACAAGATACTACAGTTTTCTTCATTTTTATCCCATTCAGTGTTCACCTCTAACCATAAGCATATACACTAAATGTATTCTGTAGTTATACAATACAGGAATGCCACAATAGTACTACTCACACACTACAAAATATTATTCACTAACCTAAGGACAAAGACTCCTGCCTCACCTACATTTTCAAAGAATAGCTCTCCACATTCCCTGTGTTTTCTATACAGACATCTCCTCCATGGGGAGTGGCTGGAAAATGGTAAAAACTTACAACAAAAATGGGAGGTGTTAGGCAGTGCTTTAAATGGGCCGGTGCTCACTGGCAATGAGTACCAGCACTTTAAAAAAAAATTCTCTTGAGTATTGGAAGTTCTCCTCAGACAACGAGAGTACAGATCCTCATAGAAGCCCAGCATCAGCGCAGATGCTGTTCTGCTCACTAATTTATATTCAAACCATCAAGGTTGGCGCCATCATGAAACTTTATAATACACCTTCCTCCAACCCAAGACTGAACCATACACCTTCTGAGTAAGCATGAGCGAATTTTGCGGATCTCGCGTTCGCGAATTTTGCGGATTTGCGGATTCGCAATCCGCAAAATCCGCGAATTCCCGCAAATTTGCGGATTTTTTTTTTGTGTTCGCCCGTGTTTCTGCCAGTTCGCGAGGGTTTTGTACACTTTCGCAAATTGCGAACTTACCTGTCGGGTCGCAAGTTTCGCGAACTTGTTGTTTCTACGTGTCCAGCCTGTTTGGGACACTCTTCTTCATCACTGCCACTCTCTGTCACCACTGCCACTCTCTGACTACTCATGCCACCCTCTGGCCCACCCATGCCACCCTCTGTTTCATCACCACACCCTCTGGTTGTCCAGTGTACATTATTTTCGGCAAAGCACACCTTCCCTGCCTCAAGTGACCTGAATTAATTTGGGGCTGATTAATGTGTCACAGAATATTTTTTTAGCTGGCACCTGCTTCCTTAGTGCGCCCTGATTAGTGATCTTTTGCACTTGCTAAGTGCTTTCATTGTTGCAAAATTAGTTACAACACCTGCCCTGCCCCAACTGACAATAATGAATTAGGGGCTGATTAATGGATTTTAACTTCCAGCCTGGCTCCTGCTTGTCTCCCTTAGCTGTAATTCAGGACCTTTGTGGCATATGTGTAACTATTCTGAGGTTCAGAGCAGGGTCACATAATAGTTTCAACTGGCAACTGAACTCTGGAGGGGCCCCTCAGGAAGCACTACAGGAAATGGCTACTAATGATGAGCCTGAACTTTTGAACCTGGTAAGTAGTTACTTTCAGTTTTGCTAAGATCGTATTTCTGCAATTTTGCACTTATTCGCGGGGCGCGAACTCACGCGAACTCACGCGAACAGTGCGAGCAGTGCGAGCAAAATCCGCTGCTCGCGGATTTGCGGATTTTGCGGGAGATTCGCGAATCTCGCGGATTGCGGATTTCCCGAAAATCCGCAAAATCCGCGAGCGGAACGGATTTTCCGCCCATGCCTACTTCTGAGTGGTTAACTGCAGCATGTGTTCAGCCAATCACAGAGCAGTATAAATATATAGATAATGCTATGATTGTACAGTACCAGCTTCATAATCTTGTTATGCTGTTCCAGCCTACCTATTCCGAACGCTTTAAATCAGCTGGTTAGGTTCCGCTGGGTCCGGTCGGGTGTGGGCTGGTACATAGGTAACCTTTACCCTTCTGAGTCTAACTCTGCTGTTCAGTAACAGACTGTCCTCATGCCTTATGGCCTGGGAGAACTTAACCAGGCTCGCTTTAGCTGGGCTGAAGGACCTCTGTTGTGTCTGACTGCAACACAGCTCCGGAATCTTGATACAACCCCAGGAGGAACACAGAAAGATTAATAACGTCATCAGCTTGTGGTAAACTAAGGCCCAGCGCTAGTAAATTGACACATTTTCAAATGTATTTATGATCTTGAATAAGTATACAGTTGCCCGCAGCGGTACCATCTGCATGGCCTTTATGGACTATTCCTCTGCTTTCGACTGGGTGAACAGATGCAAGTTGGTGGCAGACCTTGCTATCTCTGGGGGTGGACAGGGACATGGTCCTCTTCTTACAAGATCTCCATTGTGACACAAAGGCAGCCGTCAGATATTCTGGCGATCTCGAGGTTACATGATTGTTCCCTATCCGGAAAGGGTCTGTCAAGGTTGCATCTTGGACCCCCTTCTTATTAATGTATATATAAGTAATCTAGAGAAGGTGCTTCTGGAGACTAAGGTGGATTATTCCCCAGGTGGGACGGCGTGGCCTCCTGGTCTTGCTATTCGCAGATGGCGCTGTCTTGATGATTAGGATTGAGCGGGGTCTGCAAACACTGTTAAATTCTTTTGTATCATTTATGGGAGACCGACCCTGGTGGTTAACAACACTAACTACTATGTTATACAGTAGGTGCCCGCTCTAGTAGGCCTTTCATTTTCAAGGTAGGGTCCACACCGGTCACTAGGACACGTGTTTTTTCATACCTGGGGGTTTTGTTGGATGCCCCCTAATAACTCGCAAGAAAAATGACCTTACCCGGGAGATCACAGCTATCTTTAACTTCGCCTCCAGAATGGGAAAAAGACCGGTGGGGGCCATTTTACAGCTTTACAAGGCCAGGTGCATCTATAAAGCATTGTATGGCAGTGAGATTTGGGGCTACACTACTACTGATGATATCCAAATTGCTGAAAACAACTCCTTGAGACGGCTCTTGTCTGTCCATCAGGGTACCTCCACCTTCCCAATCCATAAGGAGTTTGGCTTAACTTCTATCACTGACTTGATAGCCTACTGTCCAGTGTCATTGCAGCTAAACGTCTGGGTGGGCAAGAGGACAACATTGTTAACTAAAGTGATTTTAAGGGATTGTTTGACTCTTGAACGCACCTCCCGAGTTCCGTGGCTCATATATATTAAGGAGAGCCTCATGAGTATGGCGAGAGGAGATCTTTTTACTAACCCTGACCTGACCAACAAGAAGGACCTGCTTAATATCAAGGTGTTTTTTTTAAAATCGCAGTAAATTGTGAGGGAAGACAAGGAGCTAATGATGCCAGTGTACGTAGTTTCATCATGCTAATAACCACGCAGATGGTGGAACCGTACCTACTGGGGTTCATAGACTTTTATGACCGATATTTATTGACCATGTTTTGGTTTGACCCCTTCCACCTCCTCCTTGCCCATCCAAGGGGCAGTGCAATGGCAAGACCCTGCTGCCCTGTGGTTGTGACAGTTAATCCCCACAGGACATGCTTTATTTTCTTATGTTCTGTGGTTTTTATGACTCACCTAGAAATACCTTTTTAGTCCCGATCTTGAAAAGGGTTACTTTTAGGCAAGTGCGCCCCCCCTTTTATCTTTTTACAAATGCTCACGGGCAACATTGTTTTTTATATATTTCATTTTTTTAAATCTGCTGTTAGGCTAAGGTCCAGTTGTGACTAATTACATTGTTCCTTTATACTTTACTCATGCACTATGCATGCTACCTATTATCAGCAGACTGACTGTAACTCTGTCGTCAAAAGTAATTGCAGCTAAACTCTGTATATGAGTGTGTATGTGTGCGAAAAAGAGAGTACATGTAAGGAAATGTGTGACACAAAGTAAAAACAAAACATGAGTGAGGGGGTGGGGGACGTGCGTGTGTGCGTGTGTGTGTGTGTGTGTGTGTGTGTATGACTGAGAAAAAAATGTAGTATAATTTAAGAGTTGTGTGCGTATATGACAGAATGTTTGACAAAGTATGAAAGGGAACTTTAAATGAGTGAAGAGGTGTGTTTAAGTGTATGCAGGCACGCGTGTTTGTGTTTGTGTGTGTTTGTGTTTGAGAGAAAGATGTAGGCTGTATTTTGACATGTATGAGAGAGAGCACACGAGTCTTTACAGTATATCTCTTCCATTTCCAGACTAGTCAAGTTACATTCTTCACATATTCGGCATAAGTAAATGCCTTAGCACTGTATATTCAAAATAAGCTGATAGCAGCAGCATTTCAGACTACTGAAACCTTGAAGCCTGGGTGCAGAAAGCGCCATTTTTTTCCTTTTCTTGGCCGTGCAAATTGAATTGACTGTTCGAGAACTGTTGACATTTCATGTGAATTTCATGAACGGAACAGGTTTACCATAGTGGAGTCAAATGTATATTAGAAATGGCCCTTTCTGAGGCCAACACCTCTTTTATTAATCGGGGAGGTCCATAATGAGTGTTAGAAATGGAAAGAAAATGTTTTGTGATCCCATAAATTGAGCATAACAGTTGGTCGCAGAAAGTGAACAGCCCCACATAGAGCAGAGCCTGACAGTCAACTTATACATTAATTTTTCAAACTCAGCTCCAAGTAAAGGGACAACAAGGACACAGAAATGCGAGAGTAAGTATTCATTAGAATGTTGACATATATTTAATTCAGGAATTTGGTGACTCTCTAAACTTCTAGCATCATTTTGGGTTGTCTAATCACTTTCTGGAAAGCTTTAATTAACTCTGGAATCCCCTCTGAGTCCAGATATTGTATCTGTGTGTTTCTGAATATAGGAAGTCAGACATGCATATTGCCTAGTAGACTAGCTGAGATGATTCTTTCTTTACCACATCTCATCCAACATTCTTACAAATCATGCAGATTTCTTGCATTCAAATCTTGAAGAAGTTAAAAAACATAGCCCTGCCCCTTGCCCCGCCCTTATCCCCAGCTCCAACAGTCACACTTTGTCCCTATTCAATTGGTGAGTACCTGCTCTTATTTTTCTCCATTTACAGCACTGGTGTTAGGTAGAAACAGGCCACTACAAACACCCATCCACCAAAGAGAACGCTGCTCACAAACTACATTTCTAAAATTGCTACAGCCCTAAAGGTATCAAAATAAAAGCAATTGGAATCCAGTCCAGATTGAGAGTAGGTCAAGCACCTCACATGGTAACTTACACATACTGGAACACACCCAATGGAAAATATTGTAAAGGCAGGAACTTAAAATAACATCCTGTAGGAACTGATGTTAAATAAAAATATTCAAACATTTAATATATAATGTATTGTTAAAAATAAATCATTATTAAGTAATTATTTTAAAATGCAATAAACTTAATTTCAAATAAACGTTAAATTAAACTTTTGTTACAAATTGAATGTATGTTCTATGAATTCAATACATAACATTTAACAACATTTAATATATATTTAATAAAAATGTTAGTGAGTTGCCTTTTTGCTTAATTAATATTTAAGAAATAATATTTATACATTGATTAAAACAATTGCAGTTTGTTCTTTAAAATATTTAATTTAACCCCTTTGATGCTCATGACGAGCTGAGCTCGTCATGACCACACTCGTTTTTATTATGGCCCAGCACAGGAGATGGATAACAGCAGCATCGATGGTGTTAATGAGTTATTGAGCTGTAACACTTTATTTTAGTAGTTAGAGGTTAATAATACATATATTTAATTATTCTACATTTATATTCTTTAATGAAATACTTTTTATAGTTTCTAAAGATCTACTCTAATATGTTTCTCTATACTTTCCCGTAGGGAGATTTCTGCTGCGGTAGCATAGTTCTCCACCCACATGAGAAAAGTTATAAGTAGTATTGTTACAGTTATAAAGCTAGTTGTAGGTAGCTCTCCAGTGCTGTAGACACCTATGTTTGTAATTAGATGTAAATCTACACTTGGAAATGGTGAAAAGCGAAACACTGTAGACTCACACTTAGGTGTAGTATTTAGTAGGTAAGTGAATAAGTAAATGTTATTGCAGTTAATAAAACCCATTCACATTAAAATTAAATAGGCATAAAATGCGAAATCCTGCACACATTAAAATACACAACCCATTCCCCTGTAGTCCAGCAATGTGATGTGCCTTGAGCTAACGATTCCCATCAGCCCAAGATTAATTTCTTAATCATAGACGTCTACTGAGAAGTCAGTAGGCTGCAATCCCCACTTCATCCTAACTCACAAAAATACTCTATAACAATAAGAATATTTTTTAAACTACAAATTAAAACCTCTGTAAATGGACGTGCGAGCACGCAAACCAGGATGGCGGCTCGGTAATATAGATCCGGCTCACCTGTCCTCATGACAAGGTAATTTAAGCCGATAATTGCAGGATTAACTTTGTTCCTGCTTGTAGAGATGCTCACCTGCTCCTGCAGCACCGTTTCTTCCAGCAAAGTTGGTGATTTTGAGACCTTTTGGCTTCCAGCTTCCTCCACCAAGACGTTCAGAGACTTCCCTCAGCTTAACTCCACAGGTCCTGTCAGGAAGACGGAGTCTTACACTAGGAGAAGGCACGGTTGGGCCTTGGTTTTCTCCCACATCTGGTTTTAGATGCTGCACTGGTTTGACATACTATGACTATTTTTATTGTAAAATTGACAATTCTTGCCTGTGATTATTAATTTTCTTGAGAATGGAATGCAAGTCTGTGCCACATAACCGTAAACAGTCAGTTTCTCCTCCACCTGAGAAGTCAAAAATGCTAGACTCATCTGAACCCTCCCTTATTACTATTTTGGGGGAATTAAAGGCTGTTAGATCAAATACTGACAGTATTGCAATGGAAATTAAAAATATAAGGAAAGATATGGCCAGCCTCTCAGAGAAAGTGGTTGATAATGAGACCAAAATGCATGATGTCATAATGAAAACTGATAAGCGATTACCAATACTTACAAAAATCCCCTTAATTAGTTATAGATTACTTGACTTATAAAATAGAAATAGGCAATATAACCTGAGTATTTTCAATTTGCCTGAAGATATTGAAGGGATTGATTGCAGATGATATCTAGAAACCGTGTTACCTAATTTACTGAATTTGAAGTTCTCAGAAAAATTTGAGATAGATAAAGCACATCGTATTCCATCTCACCGTAAGCCAGGCCAGAATAAACCCAGGCAAGTAATCTTTAAGGTTCTACGCCATCATCACCTTGTCCTTATCAGGAAGGCAGCTCGTGAACTTCCTTCTCTTCTAGTTAATAGCTCAAAGATTTTCTTTGCCAAGGAAATGGTGGCACTACGACGAGATTTTGCAGCTTTGAGGCCTTGACTGAGAAATTCTGGCTTCAAATATGGTCTCTTCGATCCTTCCACCATGCTTATTTGGAAAGACGACCTATCTAAATCTATTAATCGGCAGGAAGACCTCCAAGCTTTCTTGGATAATCATTTGTCTCTCTCTATGGATACATATGACTCTCCACCTTGAACCTATCTAAATAGTATACTTATTTGATGTTTTATTACCTATGTGGAAATTAATAGGTATTTTTTTGATGTTACGTCAGTTATATTCCTGTTAATATTATGATAATGTACCACCATCCTCTCTCCTTGAATGCATGTGTGTCTCATTAAAGTATGTTTTCTACTATGTGGTATATACATTTGTTTTCTGTACTTGTTGACCTCTATGTCCCTTGGCTACTTTTTTGGTCGAAAAAAAAAAAAATATATATATATATATATTTTTTTTTTTTAATGTATTTTCTCCACTCTTTCTTTATCGTTTTCTTCTTTCAACTCCTAAACTATGAATAGTTCTCCTAAAGTTACAATTGTTTCATTGACTGTCAAAGGTCTACAACTTACAATTAAAAGAGTAAAGATTTTATATTATTTACATAGGCAAAAAGCTGCTATCTGTTTATTACAAGAAACTCACATTGATGACACCATCTTAGCACACATGCAAACAAAGTGTGTTGGTCAGATTATCTTTCCCCCTGCGCAGGGTAAAAAGAATGGAGTGGCTATTCTGTTTTCCAAAAATCTCCAGCTACAAGATTTAGACAAACAATCTGATTCTGAAGGAAGATTTCTTTTACTCAAAATTAAAATTGAAGATACCATTTTATATTTAATTAATATTAATGGACCAACAGCAGATTACCCTAATTTTTGGTCTCATATTCCAACTTAGATTCTTCAAATTGGGAAAGTTCTCTTAATTTTGGGGGGCAATTTTAATTTGATTAGTGACAGCCTTTTGGATAGATTATCCTCAACTAAATACATATCTCCTAAAGCATTTCATTCCCTTAGAACGTTGTTTAAAAACACTAAATTGGTTGATGTCTGGAGGTTGCTCTTCCCCACTTAGAAAGAATTCACATTTTTCTCCAATCCCCACAACTCTCACTCAAGTTTAGATTATTTATTGGTATCTAGAGACTTAGTCAAATCTATAACTCAACCTACTATTGGTAGTATTGCAATAATTTCACTTAATTTTTCAAACTGGTAATTGTTCTGTGTCTCATGCACGTTGGCGTATGAATGTCGATGTTGTTCTTCAACAGTCATAAAGATGCAATTTTAGAACCTATTCATGAATATTTTTTTACATAACTCTGATTATGCTGCCTCCCCTTTTTTAAGATGGGATGCTTTCAAAGCTTATTTAAGAGGAATTGTCTTTTCTATTATGGCACATGAGAATAAGGGGCCTCATTTATGAGAAATGACGCATCGCTGCGTGAAAGCAGCGATGCCTCACTTCTCAAGGCACACTCCTTGCGACATTCCTGATGCGTCATATTTAATGTATGATGCATCATGTCGCAAGGAGTTACAGATACGTCAGTATTTCTGATGTATCTGTAAGCGCAAAAGTGACGCATTGCTGGAGTGTGTCACAAAAGTGACGCAACTCCAGCAATGCATCCTTTCACATGGGGCAAGCCCTGTGTGAAAGGGCCTGCGTTAGTCTTACGCGTGCTGTGAGGCAGGCTCAAGATTTTGAGGCAATGGCATCCTAAAAATGACGCAGTGAAATCTCATAGATTTCACTACGTCACTTCTACGACCCTTCCTTGCGTCAATACGCCCCCCTTGCATACATTATACCTGGCGCAGGTACAATGTGGCGCAGGGGTTTACAAAGTGACGCATCTACCTAGATGCATCACTTTGTAAATATGGCGCAACAAGGTGCATTTTTAACGCCACTGGTGCGACACAAAAAGTGACGCACCGGCGGCGTAAAAGTGACGCGCAGCCTCATAAATGAGGCCCAAGGCATTTAAAACTAAGTTATCACACCTAGAAAAACAAATTGCAAAATTTGAACTTTTGTTTATTCTTCCCAAAACCTTGATTTGAAAACCACAATGCAGAAATTCAGATATGAATATAATTCAGTGTTAAGTAAAAGAGCTGGTATTCAGATTGCTAAACAGAAAGCTAAATTTGCTTTTAATGCTAACAAGTCAGGAAAACCTTTAGCTAATTATTTCCGCATTAATTAAGATAGAAATCAAATTCACGCTATACACTGCACAATGGTACCGTTGCTTTATCCACCCCGGACATTATATATGAATTTCTTAAATGTTACTCTTCATTATATAGTAGTCCGAATATTCTAGATTTTCCAATTATTGATTATTTTCTTACTACTGCCAATCTACCACAACTCTCTCAACCTGATAAAATCAAATTGGACCACCCTATCATGAAAGTTGAACTTTTAATGGCTATTCAATCGCTTAAACCTCAAAAATCTCCTGGCCCTGATGGCATTCCTGCAGAATTTTATAAAGCTTTTGCAGACACTCCTATCCCTCATTTAGGTCCTTTATTCACTACATTTACTCGATCTGGTTTTCTCAATGGCTCTTTCACAGAAGCGTTGATTATAGTTTTGTCTAAATGAGATAAAGGCCAAACCAAGGTCTCAAATTCTAGACCTATTTCTCTGATAAACCCGGATTGTAAAATGTTTGCAAAAATACTAGCTATCAGATTAGCTTGAGTTTTATTGTCCCTTATTCATATAGATCAATCTGGTTTTATGTCAAATCGTTTCTCTGTTAATCATAGAAGACTCCTTTTTCATGTAATTGGCAAGGCCTCTACCCTTACCTCTCCTACTGGTCTCCTAGCTTTGAACACGGAGAACGCATTTGATAAAGTTCACTGAAAATTTATTTTTCGAACGCTATATTCTTTTAATTTTGGTAATAAAGAATGATTTCAATTTTGTATGGCTCCCCTTCTGCCCGACTCTTTATCAATGATCAATTTTGAAGTCACTTTTCTCTTTATAGAGGGACAAGACAAGGTTGTCCATTGTCACCTCTCCTTTTTTATGAGCGATTGAACCTTTTCTCTCCCACATTCGAAATTCTGTAGATATTGAAGGAATTGTGTTAGCTGATATTGACCTTAAAACGTCTGCCTATACAAATGATGTTCTATTCTATCTTAGTAACCCAGCCACGTCTCTACCCACAGTATTAGATGTTATACGTAAATAGTCTACTGTTTCTGGTTATTCTGGAATACTCATAAAACAGAATTTTGTCCTTTGAACGTTCACTGCACACTTTAAATATTGGACAATACTAAAACTATCTGGCTAAAAGAGAAAATTAAATATCTGGGTATTCTATTCTCACTTCTCTTCAAACACTTGTTAACTCTGAATTGTAACTGTTTATTTACAACAATTACTGGAAAAAATTGTCAATGGTCCACACTACATTTATCATGGGGGGGCAACTCGAAACCATTAAAATGGTATTAGCCCCGAATATTTTCCATACCTTATTTATGATCCCTGTAAAATTGCCTCTCCCAATGTACAAAAAAATTGATAAGCTTATTTCAGAAAAACCCTCGCTTGGCTTATGCTAAACTTAAATGGTCTAAACTCAATAGTGCATTTGGTTTACCTGATTTTTTCAAATACCAGAAAACACTTATTTTAAAACAAGCTTCACTATGGTTTACATGTTTGGACCCCAAATATTCTCCTAAATGGTTAATGATTGAATGCAACTTAGTGTCACCATTTCCTCTCCCTTCACTTTTGTCTATGTCTAATTCAAATTGATTTTTTACATCCTCCCCCATCATTGCTTCCATTAAATTGATTATGACTGACTTTGATGCATCCTTTTCATCATGTATTTCTGATTCTTCTATGATTTCCCTATGGCATAACCTTACATCAAAATGTAACCATACAATTGCATTCGGGAAGCTTTGGATATCAGCGGGTATTTTCTTTATCCAGGATATATATGAAGATGATGCGTTATCATCCTTCTCTAAATTACAGGACAGATTTATGTTACCCAATTCCAAAGATCTTAAATTTGAAATTCTTTGTAATTCTTTGCTTAACAACTTTCCAAATGCGCTACCCCAAGTTAAAGCTCTGGATTTGGTAAGTTGTATCAAAGCTTTTTCTGCTTCTCAACATACTGTTTCCAAATTTTATTAGCAACATAGTTGTACTAATGCTACAAACCTTCCTTTTTAGTTACTTTTTGGAATGCAGAATTGTCTTTGAATCTCTTATTGAAAGAGTGGAAACAAATATGGACTGTTAATATTTCAGGGTGGTTTCATGTATCTCTTTCTCAAACCTACGCCTTTATTTTGTTGAGTTGTCTATGGACTACTTGTAAGGTATTTAAAGCTAAACTTATAAACTCCCTACTTTGTTGGAATTGCAAATGTTATGATGGTACTTTGAAGCATATGCTTTTTGACTGTAATGTAATGTCATAATTCTGAAAAAATATTTGGGAGATCATTGTTCATTGTTCCGGTTTCTGAGGCTCTTACGTACAACATACTTATTGGTAAATCTTACATTTTATCATCTACCTTATCAGAGCCCCAGTCTAAGCTTTTTAATCTCCTTATTTCTATTACTGTTAAATCCATTACTTAAAATTGGAAATCATCAGAAGCAATATCAATCCAAGCCTGGTGGTCATATGTCACTTTATAAGATTAGGTGCCCAATTATCCTATAAGGGACATTAAGTACACCGTCTTTTCAACAGTTATGGAAACCAATCGAGGATTATAATAATTCTTATTTACAACTTACTTTGTAACGCTATTTGCTTTTATTAGTTGTATTATATCCCTAATGTTTTGAGGAGTAGCCTTGTTTGTCTCGGTCTTCAATACTTATAATTTACTATTTTTAGGACGATGGTAAATTATTAGTATATTGATATTTTTACGGTAATATTCTTTATGTATGCATTATTTCATTATATATACCAACGCTGTTTGATTTTTTGTTTGTCTTGTTTATAACATAACCTAATAAAATATTTTAAACATAAAAAAACTCTGTAAAGTGCTAAAGTGCGACAGCATAGCCCAACATCACTAAAGTGCTAAATGACAAAGGTCATAAAAGGCATATATACTAAAGTGAAAAGTACCTACCCTCCACTAAAACCAAATAAAAAAATTAATACATGGAAGGAAAACACTGCACATCAACAACGGTCATTGTAGTAGTAAAAATACACATTAGTAGAGCTACACATGTATATTTAACTTTGTGAAAATGCCCCAGAGTTCAAGCCACGCGTTCTCTATTGCTGCCTTACTATCTTTCGGCATTCATTTTCTGATCTCCATTGCTCTCTCTGAATTCAACTACTTCTCTCACTTTCCTCCCATTAACGATTCCTGCATCTCTTTTTCAGCTTTTTGCATTCTTCCACCAGTCTCTCAATTCCCCTTATGTTAATTCATTATGCACTATCCTTTTATCATCGATGTAATTCTCCACTGCCCAATTTCTTTGAATCTCAATTTTTTTCTTTCCTTTCTTCCTCACTTTTTCTCCTTCATCCTCTTGTTGTCTTGCTTCCCTCCACTCCACCTCAGTGACTCCCATTGTTGCCTACTTTCTCTGTTTCTTTCTCACTCTCTTAATATTTCATCATATTGTTATTGACTCGCCCTTTCCATCACTTTCTTCCTTCTTTACAGACTCTCTTCCTCCCACACCTGCTTCTCTTCCATCTTTCTTTTCCTCCCTCCCTATCTTACCTGCCCTATCTTACCAGATGCTTCACCGTTTACTCTACATCCACCAATCTTTCTCATCTTTTTCCTCTTCTTTTAAACTACTATTTTGATTAATTTATGTTTCAGATGTTTGTATTGGTAAATCGTTTTAATTTCCAACTTTTTTGGGTGACCTTACCTATTTTTTACCTAAATGATGTTAATTTGATTTCCTACTAATTGGGTTTTTGATTATTTAGGTTCTCAGAAATTAATGTATCTTATTTTGTTTTGCTATGAATTTAAAAACTGCACATACACATACATTGAAGATTTTTTTTCTAATTAACCAGCAATGGTAACGTAATACATGTACTCCACTGCTCAGTTCTAGGTTCCATTTCTCACCGCATGGTAAGCCATGTCACACTAACAAAGTGAACAGTGGAGGGCCTGTAATTCAGACCACTGCCATGTGGCTCATTGGCTGTGTTATAACCACTGTGCTGTCCATTCCACTGAAGCCCAGGTCAGGCCATAAAATTTTTATAGCACCAAAGAAGACATTCACATGTTGCACACAGAGTACCAGAGGTTGGCTGATTTAACCGGAAACATCCATGACAACGCGTGTTAAAACACTGCGCTGCCATTACGACACGTCTTTTACAACGCAAGTCTTTACCACGACTTGCGCTGGAGGGCGCTCTAGACTAAGGAATACAAAGATTTACTATTCCAACACCTTCCCTACTGTACGTAGGCGCTGGTGTTGGAATAGTAAATCTAACTATTCCTAAGTCCAGCACCCTACAGCGCAAGTCGTGGTAACGACTTGCGTAGTAAAACCTGCGTTGTGATGTACCGCGATCTAAAATATTGCGTTGTAACATCATACAACCGATTTAACAGCCCGTTCTTCAAACCCATCTCTAAACGTCATTGTTTTCTCTGTGTCTTGTATGACGATATTACAAAACCCAGCCTATCTTTCTGGAACAATTTACTAATGAGTGCACTCTTATGAAAATAAGAAGACACCATCAATAGTGTTGCGTCCGATGTACTTAATATTCACACCCGAACATGAGCAGTATACTCATTAGTCAGAGGCTTTTATATTCAATATTTGAAAATGTTGGTTATTGCCTGATGAGTTACTCTATCTGCTAAGGAGCTAAAGCAGGCTTTTTTCTTTCTAGGTCTGGCTTGGCTCGATAGCACAGCAAGAACCAGACCGCATGTGGTCCAGAGAAAAAGAGCTTTAGGAAGCACTAGTGAGATAGTGGCTTTGGCACCCCCCCAAATGTTGTTTACTCTTGGTACTGATTTTGATTGGACAGAAGTTGCGAGCTTCTTCTAAAAAACAAGTGCTTGCATTGACCTTTGACCTGCTGTGTTGGAGCATAAGCTTTATAACAAGGCACAGAGTTGGTTATGGGGACATATCATTGATCAAGCTCATATGCCTGATCTGTATTTATAACAACATCTGACAAAGGGAGTAGTCCTGACTTATTTACTGTAACAAACAAATGTTAAAGTCAATATGGCTTTAAGGGTGCATTGCAATTATGTTGCGTTAAAGCTTATAGACAGGTATTTTGTTATGTCACAGGAAATTACCATCATAGGCAAGGGATAAGTGACAGAGTGCATGTATGATAACTTATTGAGGGCTTCACTTGTATAAATGTATAAACGTTTGGATGAGTGCACAGCTTGTGTTTCCGTCCTTCCTTAAAGTTTTTGGGTGCTCAGTGGGTGACGACCAACGTCCCTGGGCGTCTAATTGTTAAATACTATGATGTATCCCTAATGGAGCATTACGGATATCCCCTTGGGCACACCTAGTTCTCCTACCTTGCAATCAGAGGATTTCACACATTTTTATTCCTTGGTAAAGCAAGTTTTTTTATTATATTTGCTGATTTGTTTTCGTTATATTCATTTCATTAATTCTTTTCAAAAAAGATATTTTCTCATCACTTCAACATCAGTGGCAATGATTCATTTACAATCCAATGCATTTCGGGCGTACCGAATCGCCCTTCATCAGGGAATCCATACTGTAAGCCTTTGATGGGTTCTCCGAAGAATCCAGCCAGAAGTATGGCACTGCGGATGCCTGTTAGGCAAGGAGTTACATATTCCTGGTAAGTCACTTTTGCCACCACTCGGGCAGCATGGTTCTGGAGTGACTAGAACCTGCTCATGTTTTCTTATGGGGGTGGGGGGGGGGTCTCCGGTAAATCGGGGATTACAATACTCCAGATGGGAGCCTAATATTTTCTATAAAGTGTTGCTAAGCCAAAATGAGGATGAATTATGGCATGTACTCGTCGGATAATTGGTTACCTTCCAGAGTGAATTGTTCATCTATCTCAAAGTCCAGGGCTTTAAACCCAATGGGAAGCCCAACCATGACTCCAATCCAGACATATTTGTAATATATCACTATGTTCGCAATCACTCAGCACGACCTCACTAACATCAACCCAGTCTTGCCACTGTTGTCAGCCTGCGTTCTTGCATCCAAAGTTATTAGTTATACATTCATCTGGATCACATTCAGCTCCCCACATTCAAAGTATTAACATTTCCACTGAATGTGGCAACCATTGTGATTTCTTTTGCACTGACATAAAAGTCCAGGCCAAGACTACCAACATGTTATTGAGTATTGAGTGATATTACGTATTCTATATAAAAATGCACAGGTGACAATGGGGGTACCATTGGGTAAACCCACAATCTGCTATTACAGCTACCTTGCACAACTGTTCAATCGAATGCTGATAGTGACCAATATCAAAAGCAGTGGATACATTTGGCAGCACCAAGAGTGCTACGTGGCCTTGATTTATAATTTCCAGAAGCCTTTACATTATTTCCATCAGGCTGGTTTTTTCTGTCAATATATAACATATACATACTTAAATCCCAGATTCTGAGGCTTACCGGGGTTCACCCCAAGTGCAATTAATGACATCTTTTTACCTGGCCCGTGCGCCCTCTCCATTGACCCGTGTTTCTCTACCTTGAAAGATTTTCCATACCTAAAATCACCAGCATATTAGCGGAGTATTAACTGAAACATTACAGCAGCTTTCCATAATCTGGTAATGCAACCCCACTCAGAATACCATTACCAGATGGTAATTTCTATGAAATTCAAGTCAGTTGAGGGATTTTACTTACAAACTAATGGACTTGTTTATCAACAAATCATGCAGTGCAGCAAGCCAGATTGCTGTGCTGTGCTCCATGATAAGAAAAGTGCAGAAATGCCCAGTAGTTAACATTATACTGCACATTCCGGTCTTCTCCCAGCGCTGGCACACAATGTGTTGCCTAACGCCTATGCAGGCAAGGGTGCCTGCACTGTAAGCAGGATTGTTTGTGTGCACGAAGGGAAACATTCCTGTACAAAACGAATTCCCTTGTTGGCATTTCCCTCTTTCTATGAGTGCTTCTGCTGCACACACAGAAAGAAGAAGAAACAAGGAGAAATAAAGATATGTCTCCTTGGTACACCTCCCTGGGGAGGCATAGCATTTTGACGCATTCCCAGGTCTACCAGTAATGGTAACGCTGGGTATGTGCCAAAATCCATGTATGGAAGCAATTTGCTCTGAGTTGCGTTACTTGAGATGTATCGAGCACCTCAAGGCCACGCAAGGTAGACTTGTGTGGCTTTTGCATCTCGTTGCATGGCTCAAGGGCGATGCAACTCTTTGATACATTTGACCCTTAATCACTGACCCCCCTAGACTCATCACATGAATCTCAGCTCCTAGAAGGGACACCTACATTCCATCTCGTCTAAATAGATCCACAATTGTCAATATTATAGGCTGGCAATCAAGCCATCAAATGTCATTTATTCAACAAAATCCTATCATCCCATGTTTCACTTCTTACAGTGCTCAGTCATTTACTGCAGGGTTCACAGTCCCTTTGGCTATTTTTATAGTAATAAAAATCAATACTTCACCCATTTCCAACCTTGTGGGTTATATCTCTGCCTGAAGCACACTGGCATGTTTATTTTGTTTTGTGTATGTATACAAACTGTTGGGATTGTCTTTTTTGGCATTATATCAAACTATTAATAAAAATCAAATCGAATAAAACCCTCTGTCTACATTACATGAAACTCAAAATCCGCTGGTGACACATTACCTCGTGTACCCGCTACCCAACAATCTAGTTCCTCCACCACTATTTTTTTCTTGCATGACCAGCTCCTGTATCCCATTTTTCGGTTTCTTGTTTTGTGTCTGCTTGCAAAAGACTTATCTCAGATGTTTGCCCCATCTCCATCTTCATTGTCTTTGCCATGATGGTCTACTTCATCTTCCTCATATTCTTTTACCATCTCCTGATCTTTCTGTGAATAACTGCCAAGCAGTGTTATTCACCTGTTGTCTTGTGAACCCTCCATTCGAAGTCCTTGATGACACGCAAGCTGGTAACCCTCCTTTCCTTCCCCATCCATCCTGGTAACCAGGCCCTTGACTTTGCCTAAATCTTCAATGACTGCATGGTACCTGGGATTCGCCCTCCTTCTTTTGGTGTGATTTGTGGAGGATGCTTCTCCAGTGTTGGTTCTTGGAGATGGAACACTGACTTTTTATCTTCTTCCTTCCAGATGGAGGATATGGATATTATCCTTTATTTACTCTACTTCTGGTCTATGGTTCAGCACACCTTTACCTTTTCACCTGCTCATTTTTTCCTAGGGATTTCCCTCTCTGTTCCCTCTATGGACTTATTTAATGGCCCTTCCCCATACCTCCCCTCCTAGGGTGAGTGGCACCACGACCTTTGTCCTCATCACGAAGGGACTTAAGTGTCACATAGACTTATATCACTTATGCAAGCACCCAACTCACGCTGAACATATGCCTGGGAATAGAAGTATGTCTTTCCTCTACCACGAGAGGACCAAGCTGTCCAACCTCAAATGCACTTTCTCATTCTTTCTCCTCAGCTTTTCACCTCCTATAATTTACTTTCACTCTCACCCTTCCTTTTCTGCTACAAGTGTTATGCCATTCCTTTTCTCGTGCTTAATCAGTGCGGCTACCTCTTCACCACTATGCAGTCCCCTTTTTGATTATCTCATTTGTACTACATCGCTTTATGTACTCTGGCCCCAATTTGACTCTTTATTGTTTCTTACTTGATGCTCCCATCTGAGGGGTGAAGGTTCCCACTGGACAGCTTTGTTCCTCCGATACTCCAGATGGACAGAATCTACCCCTTCTGCAAGGAACACCAGAAGTGAAGGATCCTGTGGAGGGGAAAGACATAAAAGAGCGTTTAGACATGGTCAAGTTAGGGATTTATTGAGCTGACTACACTATTGGACAAGCCCCATCATTTGCTAGTACAGATTAGTCTGACTACTTAATGACCACATTATTCTAGTGGAAGAAGATCATGGAAAAGCACCACCACCTAGCACCACCACCTATAAAGTAAGCATCCTTTTCAATAGCTTAACTGATAGACACAAGCCGCTAACGTCACACAGCAAAGGATGGGCTAATGGACAGGAAACTATTGTTCATCTTATTCCTTCCATAAATGGTGATGACATGTTATTTCTGTGGGTGCGCTAACGGACACACAAATGGGAATTTATGTTGTATGCATACAAGTGGTGCTCCCAATGCCTAAACTAATGGCAGTGTTACTAATATATACCCACAGACTGCCACCCAGACTTTACACCAGTGGACCATATACTAATATTGTTTGAGACAATATATATCTCTCATGGAACATTTGCTTTTAACTTTGGCGCCAAGTGACAAATCTTTGGGAAGCTTTCCAAGAAACGTCTTGTCCAAATCAGCTACTTTCTGGAAAGTTTTGGGATGATCCATCAAGGTGGGTGAGAAGAAGTGGAGCTCCTAAAATGTATTTTTCCCATACAATTTTCCACAGAAAAATTGAAAAGGGATACTCCAAAAACAGCTAAATGGAAATACACCAAGTTTGGGAGAAAGCTAGACCTTGGTCCAGAAGCATGCTTTTTGAAAGTTGTTGTAGATCCATTCGTTTTTGACGAAATAAGGTTACAAAACGTTGTATATTTCACTCTGCATAGTATCTGCGAAGCTGACAGATCTCAAGATAAGGTTTGATTGACTGGCACTACATCAATAAAGATGTAGTGGAAGCCATTTTAGGACTTGGTGGCTCGGACTCCTGGCCTATAGAAAACCGAAATAACAGATATTGAGGCAGGGGGGCAGAGTTGAGACAATCTGCTCCCGTAGGCCTGGTTGGGGGGGGGAGAGGGGTGCTTTAAAACATTAATTTATTCAGCTGGTTTTTTTTTACAAACGAAGGTTAAAAATTAGAAATATCTGGACGGTGGGTCCTACAGAAGTCATGTGGGAGTCCCATGGGACTGCCAATTAAAAAATAAAGTAAGATTATTGGTTTCAAGGACATTTTCCTCCATCAGCCATCTCAGTACAGCTGGACCCAGTGACCCCAAAGTACTGAGGCATCTGATTGACATTCTACAACATGAAGAAAAAAATATTGCAGCCACCATTACAAGATACAGTGTCGTGAAGTGATTAAAAGAAAATATGCAAGGGCAAAGGGAAGGGGTATATTGACACCCAGCCTTTGTATTAATGTCTCAATTATTTTGTTATTGTTTTTAGAGCACCTGTCCCACGCTAATCTCACAGGAGTCTTTGACAGCTCTTGCAGAAGTCCCGCCGGACCCAGCGCAGCCCCTTTGTGGACCCACACGACTCTTGCAGGAGCTAGCATAGACTACTGTGCTTCAGTGGGTGTCCAGTAGGACCGCCAATTTTCTTTTTTTTAAAGAACATGCTGTGGGCAGATGTATCGTTATAAGATCTTACTTTAAGTTGAAAAAAGAAATCACTGATAAAAACAAAGGTTAAGATAGAGATACATGTTAGTAAAGTAGTTGGTATTTAATTTATGGTAAAGAACCATAGAAATTCGCTGAAAAAAAACACATTTTATGTGGAGTTATATGTAGGTCTTCTGATAATGAAAAATGTATGCTTGAAAACAAAAAACCTGTAATGTACCAGTTATGCATAACTAACCTAAGTATAAGTTGCATAGCTGTGCAGTACTGCTTATGACATCACGTACTGATGACATAAGAAATCTGTGGCGGTGCAAGTTATACTTAGGTACGTGGGTGTATATTTGTCAAAGAAAGTAAATGATGTATGAATGAATTAGGCTAGCAAGGTCATGTATTTGCTTACTTTCATTGAATCAAGTCAACTTCATCAAAATGAAAGAAAAATACACAACGTTTTATTGGTCAAGGCAAATATCTTATCTCCAACCCCTTTAAATGACAAGAGGGTTTTCCAGCTTGCCTGTCTTTGATTAACGGGTGAACTTTTGAATTCCCAATCCCACATGAGAAAATGCATGGAGAGAAGGTATTATCCATTTCATATATGCTGCCACCTCAAAACATTATCACACTGTAGCAATGGTTTAGTTCTTACAGGCAAAACAGAAACTTCTTGCTGTAATATTCTTTACCAGAACATTATGAATAGCAAACAGTGGAACTTCGACTTAAAAAATGGAAAGTTTGTGCAGAACTAAGCTGTTACAGAAAGAGGGTTCCTCGGCCACAGCAGACAACTGCATCCCATCAGAGAAAGGTTCTCTATTGCTTTACATGTCTACTTAGAGAGAGTGGCAAACCACTATGAGGGTGAGGGCCTGCTAGTGGCGGCTGATGACATTTGAAAGTGGTGAAGGCGTAAAAGTCATGGATGAGTGTTATGTCCCGAAGAAATGTAGCTCATTTGTGACACTTGTGCTACCTTTGGATTTTTCATAATTCTTATGATTTTAGTTGTGCAACATTGATGGCAGCGCACCCACTATGGCAATTGTTCCAACACCACTGCAGCGTTTAATTATGGCACAACAATCCAAAGACATTGACCAATGCACTTCCATTGTGAGCCTGGGGATGCTGATGGTAAGTGCTGCACTTCCCAACATCATCCTCAGGCTCGTTATGGGTGTTTGTAATAATGACATATAGGCTCGCCCTCTGGGAAGTATGCTGCAATTGTGGGAAACCATCAGCCACAAATAAAAAGTTGATAGCCTTTATTTCAGAATAATAACCTTAGTAACAAGTATTTGCAATGCCAATAGGTCTTGCTGTATAGTGGAGTTTATTTAGGTGGATAAGAGTGAAAAGCAGTATTATGAAGTAGCTTAAATTGTTGTGGAGGGAGTAGAGTGTCATACAGTGGAGTATAGTGTGAGAATTGAGTATAGTGTCATAGAGTGGAGTAGTACAGAGTGTTGTGTATTGGTGTAGAATACAGTGGAGTAGTGCAGAGGGTGTTGTGTATCGTGTTGTAGAGCAGAGTGGCACAGAGCTAAGTATGTTATATAGTGTAGTGGAGTATAGTGTTATGAATTTAGTGGAGTAAAGTGCTATGTAAAGAGGGATTTTCATAGAGGGTTGTATAGTGGAGTAGAGTGAACTATTGTCGTAGAATGGCAGATAGTGTAGTATAGAGTATAGTGCTGTAAAGTGTAGTGTGTATAATGGATTAGTGTGTCAGTGGAGCATAGTATTGTGGAGTGGAGTGTTGTGGAGTGGAGTAGAGTAGAGTGTAGTAGTGTGGAGTAGAGTAGAGTGTAGTAGTGTGGGTTAGAGTTAAGTGTGGTGCATTGCATATTGGCAGCCCAGAATTAAGGCTAATTTGCTTGTGGTGAGGCCTAGTCTGTTGGAGCACATTGAGCAAAAACTGACGAACTGGAAGGCGTTTAAACCAGTGGCTGGGATTAAGTGAAGCATTACAGTCATTTACTTGCTCACCCACTTCCTAAATCATGGGTTAGATACCAGAATGAGAGATGATGTAAGAAGCGTGGCACAATAGATGCAGTGATTTCTAATTGCCATGTACTTCTGAATTTACTAGAAAGAAAAAAGGAGTACCATTCACTCACTCACTCAATTCAACTTCATTCGATTCAGAAAAAGAATCACAAAGGCTTACAATTCAATACAAATTTAAAGAAGGAAAGAGTTAATCGAATCATTAAAAATAGATGCAATAAAAACATTTACAAATGTAGGGTGCAGCAGTTATAAACTTTCTTCTAGTGGTGACAGACCTCAAAAATGTTGCCACTACCACACAAGTAAACAAGTCCGCATCATTTAATTAGGATAGTGCAAGGGCAGTTATTAACCACCAATCAGCATGGCAGATGACGAGATCGTAGTAATTCATGGTCAATGACCTGGATGCTGTTATTGATTACTACAAAGACAATCAGATGGCTGAAAACAGTAAGGGACGCAGTTAAACATCAATCCTATCGATCAAGCACATGAAATGCTAGTACATGGCTTGTAAAAGTTACAGCTTCCGTTATCCAGGACATGTACCTAATTTATTAATTTTCTACGGGTGGAAAAAATATTATGTGTGTTACGCATCAATGAGGAGAATGGGATCTTGTTTCACAATGTGTCATTTATAGGTGTTGTATGCAGACGGTGCGGGAAACACGCTATAAAACACTAGTTACCAATAACACTTATATGATATGTTGTTATCACATGGCTTCCTATCAGAAGCATCAATTATCACCACATATTCATGTTCTTTGCCTTTCTATTAACACTTCTGTAGGATGTAAGTAAGTGTTTTTTCAGGGGCCAAATGCGGGAAAACCTAACAGTTATAAGACAAGGGGGTTAACCCAAACAAGTCACTAGGACCTGGGTAATGTACGGTACATAGTCCTAGTGGACAGAATGTTTACGGAAACCTTTTAAGATCACCTGTAGAATTAATTTAAAACAATTTTACGATAGGTTAAACACATTTATTCATGTGAGACGTGGGTTCTCATGCTAACAGAGAGCACATCAATAATATACATTTAAAGAAGGTGCCCCAATGGGAAGTGACGGATGAGTGCAGCAATGTGCAATGGTGAGGGTAAGTGAGAGTAGGGAGGGAAGTGAGCGATATATACATCAAAATGGATTAAGATGCCAGTCCGGCCTATGATACATGACCAAACTATTTATAACACCATAATGTTAGGACACATGAGGGACCTCTCACTGTTGTCTACATGGTAAATACAATATCCAGCTGTCGGTGTTTCGATGATTTATCGGAGCCTGAAGGCCCATCCACTTTCTCCTCACCACCACACGTACCTGGTGGTCCAAGGGTGTCCAACACTTGGTCTTGATGAAGACCCTACTGTCCGAACTCCAATTGTATACATTCCTCTGCCAGGGTCGAAACGTAGATGGCTTAATATTGTATTTATCAATGTGGACACAAGGGCTTGAATCAAGGCACTGACTGCAGCGCTAGAAGGACGGTACCTACTTATGAAAAAAAACAGCCCCATGCTGTTAGGGCACGTGCTCTGATGCTTACGTTTCAGAAACCATAGTTAAGAATCCATGCAGCTCCAATTGTGAAAACCATCTGGCCATCGGCAAAGTAGCACATTACACAAGATCAGATTATTTTTCTTTTTTAGGCAAGGGATGATTAAGGGATTTTTCAAGAATCACTAGATGAGGCGGTAGAAAGCCCGTACTGGCTGCTTGCATTCCTCACGCCACATGAGCTCTGTTCTTGCTTTAAAGTAAACAAGCAAGCCTTGTTTTCAATGTGTTAATTATAACACATCCCTTTTGATAAGGAATATGCACGAGACAACTTTGTATTTTTGACACGGGGGTTGACGGCTCAGTTCGGGTCCCATTCTGGCTGTCTCTTAGTCGCCAAGTCTCTGAAGAAAATTGCGGGCTCCGGTAAACTCCACCATGGCCGGTTTATTTTCAAGGCCAACTCTCGTGTCGTGCCACAACTACAAATTCAGCCTGTTTCTACTGAGCCAATGCAGACGCTGCTTCCTTGCTTTTTATGTTATCAAATAGCATGGAAGTAGCTCCAGGATTAGCTGGAGCAGGCAAACCAAGCGCTCCTCAGAAGTCCAAAGGGTTGTAGCTGCAACCCCCTACCCCACCCCCACCCCCCCCAGGCTCACTAATGATGCACATAGGAGAACTCTGAAGTGCGCATGTCGGGTTGGAGGCAGAAAGGCGTCCATCCAACCTGACATGCATACTTTACTTCAAACCAAGCCTGCTGTAAAGCCCCACCCACGTCTGCCTGCCCTATGCTCTCACTCATGCTGATTGATTGTGACATTTGCCCTGAAATGACAGTACTGTCGTCCTCAGGCCATGTAAAAACAATGTAAACTAAATCAATCGTAGTTTTGGTTACTACTGGACCCAACGGGGCAACAAATGAAGGGGGTCAATGCTCCAACACCCTAATAGAGCAGCCGCCCCCGAGTCTTGCTGTTTGTTATTGACGAGGAGGCAATGAGTCTTCAGGGAGCAATTTTACTTCTGAGACTCTGGTATGAATATGGTAGATTGTAGTCTTGTGTGTTGCAGATTTTTATGAGAAGCTATTCCTGTGTATCAGAGATACAATTACAAACTGATAACTCTAAGAGACCGCAAGAGCAAGAGTTCATCCATTTGCATGTCATGTCAGCCTCTCTGACCTATGGAAAGCCTGTAGGGCTGGAGTGCTATTAAGAAAATGAAAAATTCACTTTCAGCAGGGACTATGCCCTAACTAGAACTACATAATGATTATTGGTGAATCTGTTGTATAAACATATAATGGCCTATAGAGCCATAGGGATTTCTATAGAGGCTAAAACTGTGTGCATTATACTAATATAAATCCATGAAGGCCTTCCAAAGTGTTAACTAATGGCTATGGTAAAAAAAATCTTTTAGGTAGTGTGTGACCCTAGCTCTACTAAACACTTTACAAAATACTATTGGATTAAGAGCAATGAAAATTGGAAAAGGGTGGGGGGTGTAATTGGCACATTACTAGATAGCACACTGCTGGCTATCTACATTACACATTTGCTTAGCATTAAACAAACTTACATTAGATTTAAATGATTTACACTTGGAGGCACACTGAGAGGAAGAGGGCCACTTAGAGTTTTCCGGAGTTGGAGACTCACAGTAAATTAGCAGGCTGCTCACCATACTGAACCCACTGTTTCACCAGCTCATTTAGAGGTGGGTGAATCTCCAGCTTTCTGAAAACCAATCCTGAGATAGCTGTGCCATTAGAAACTGTTACTCAGTGGTCCATCCTTCAAAGCATTTCTGGGGTCAGTGTTTTACAGGCCCCATCCTATTTAGCAGCTGGGGCACGTCTTAACGGGCAGGGGGGTCACGCTTAGAGCCCGTCCTACCAGGCAGAGGTGCCACGCCCCTCACCTTTCACCCAGTAAGATAAGTGTCTGTCAGGCTGAGCAAAGGTCAGCGTGACAGACACTTCTTATTTTCAGACCAGGAGCAGGCTCCTATCTGCCTGAGCTTAGCTTCTGTGGGCGTGACCCTGGCAAAGCATCTCAAGGCCCTCCCCCTCATGAGAAGGGGAAGCGTCACTGACTGACTGACTCAACCTGGGTGCTTCAGTTTTAAGCTCTGAAGTGCCTAGGTCTAAGTATCAATCAGTGACAGCTTGTCACAGAGTGGGGTGGAGTCAGCAACTCTCACTGACCCTATCCCACTCTGTGTCGAGATAGGGATGCTGCCTCCCCTCATTGTTGGCTGATTTTAGGTCCGCTAATGAGAGAAGACAGCAGTTCCAACCCTTCTGGGAGCTCCCAGGCAGAGCTACGCAGGTAAGTGTGATTTTCTAAAACTGTTTGGTGCATGTGTGCATGTATGAATACTTGGAAGTAAGTGTTGTGAATGGATGTGTGTATGTGTGTGCGCACAGATGTGAATGAGTGTGTATGTGTGCATATGTCTCGTCCAACCCATCTGCTACAATTACCAGCCGACACTGCTTTTTAGGGCTCTGTTTCCGATGCTGAATTTTCCTGTGCGGGTTTATCAGGCGATGTTATTTTTAGACATTTTTTTTTGTTCTGCAGAAAGAACACCATGCTTCTGTGGTTTCTTTGTGCAGAATAAAAACAACATGCTTGGCATACGTTTTGCAGAAAGTGCTCCTGCCTTGTAGGCAGGAAGGATTTTGCCAAAACAAATTCACCAAGCTGACAGGAATCTCAAAATGTCACAATGAGCACCTAAATGAGTGACTAAGAGTGATACGAGTTCAAGTTCAAAAAGCTTTTATTCGATTTGTACATACAAATCATACAAGCAAAAGTACATAATTGAAATATTAAAATCACCATATAATCTCTCCTAAAAAGGCAAAAAGGCTAAAGTGCAGCAAATAGTAAGTAGTCATGCCTCTTTAGGTCAACATATTATTATAAAATACGAAACATTCTTACATGGACAAACTGGGGATCAGTAGGAGTTACTCACTAGGCCTTTCCTGGGAACTGTACATTAAAATTATTAAGTAATCATTCAATACTGTGGACCTCTACATATATAATAATACCTTAATTACAGAAATTGATATAAAATTTAAAAATGAAAGCATATATATACAGACAGGAGTGTTAACAGTAATATCATCATAAACAGTTCCTGGCAGCTGTATAACATAAGTACAGACAGGTAAGTAAACATTATTATAATACAATACTTTTCCTGGCAGCTGTACATTTTAAAATAAAAGTAGCCAAGAAGAAACAAATCTCCTCGTTCTCTAATGAAGATAAAAATATCAATGCTGTTTGTGTGGTACAAATGTTATATTTGATAAAAATTGGTTTAAGGTATTTTAACCTGAGAAACTGAAAAAATTTACAAAAAAGTAAGAAATGGCAACTACTCTGCCGGGAGGTACTATCACACGGACAGGGTATGTTTGAACTGGTTTTTGTGTTTGGAAAAGCAACCAAGTGGTGAACAATGCCCAATCTAACCCGTGTTAAAACATACTGGTGAGAGGGGCGAGTCACATATACAAGATAGGATTGGAGTCCAGGAGCTAGATTTAAATCTTTATAGAATTTCACAGTGACAAGATTGCCAACGGTTTTATCTCGCTCAGCCTTACGAAAATTTAGAAACGTTGTCTTAATTTCTTTTTTTGAAATGGAAACAACCTTTTCAGGCTCACGGAACACATCAATGTTAAAAAGAAGGAGATACCAGCGATGAATGTATCTTAACCATAATATACGTGAGGAGTGATCCAAACCTATACAATCAAGGATAATATCCTGAGTGAATCGAGTCTCTGGCTTAGCCCAAATAGAACGCCACAATAAGAGTGGCCGAACTGCTGCTAAGTCAGAAATGTACTCGATCCCGACTTCTTCATGGATCAACTGGATGGAGGCAGAAGGGGGAACACATAACAACCTCCTTAAGAACTTGTTTTCCTCCTTCTGCAGGGAAATACCCTCGCAGTGTCCCCACACCCCTGCCCCATACAGAGCAGAGGAAACACAACATACATTGTATATGTTCATCATATCTAAGATACTTCGTGAGCCAAGTTTCGAGGCAAAACGAAATATGCTACTAGTAGACCGTAGCATTTTTATTTTTACAGCATCAAATTCCGCGTTCCAGGACCCACTATTATTATATGTTATTCCCAGATAACAAAAGGACTTAACAGAGGTCAACTTTTCCTTATCTAGGAAAAAAGTATGCTTTACCTGCTTGGCTGCCTGACCACATGACATTACATACGTCTTAGTTTTGTTCACACGAAGCCGCCTAGCTTGAATAAACTGCATGAAATTATCAATTAGGCGCTGTAGGCCCATCTGTGTTCGAGATAAAAGAACAGCGTCATCCGCATAAAGTAACAGCGGAACAGGTTTACCACCAATAAGGGGGGGCATCTGCTGGGATGTCGGTCAAGGATCGGTCGACACCGTTAATAAAAAGGGAAAATAAAAGCGGGGCTAAAACACAACCCTGGCGTATGCCCCGAGACACTCTAAAGAACGGGGTACATTCACCAAGGGTGCCATAGCGGACTTTACATGAAAGTTTTTCGTACAGTCTAGCTAAAAAATAAACTATTTCCCTTGGGGCCCCTGCATCAAGCAGAACCTCCCAGAGAATGTTATGGTTAACCAAATCAAAAGCGCTGCTCAAATCAGCAAAACATAAAAAGAGGTTGCCACTTTTAGCCACAGTATATTTACTGATTAAAAGGTCCAAATTTACGCATTGGTCCAGTGTGCCCAGGCCTTTGCGAAAGCCATATTGGACTCTAGTTAAGATGTTAAAATCAGTTGCCCAGTCTTCTAGCCTCTTCAGCAAAATCCTACTCATCACCTTTACAGAGGCGTCCAATAATGAAATTGGACGATAATTAGAGGCCTCTGATTTGTCACCTTTCTTATGTAAAGGAATGATAATCGATTGACCCCAAGTAGATGGAAATTCACTTTCAGCCGCACAATTAAAAATCCTCATCAAAATGGGAGCCCATAAAGCTGTTTCATCTTTATATAAATCCAGCGGGACCCCATCGGGGCCAGGGGCCTTGCCTCCTTTACTTAAAGAGATTGCTTCATGGCATTCTTCTAGTGTTATAGCCATCGAAAGGGGCAACCATGGGTTTATATCTGGTGGTGGTGACTCGGAAGTTGACCCTTCTGGATTAAATATTTTGGAAAAATGATTAACCCAGTCGCTACATGCCACATATGAGGTCAGTTCTGGAACGTTTTCTTTATTGAGAAACGGGCTATTAATTGTTTCCCAATAAAGTTTACTATTTTTGGTCTCAGCAGCCTCCCTCAGCTTATCCCACGCTTCAGTCTGTAATACCCTTTTCCTTTTATTGATAGCTGTTTTGTAACTGGCCCTGAGGTATTGTATATCCGCCTTAACACGAGGTTTGGTGCCTAAAGCATTCTTTAGGTCGCGGAGGGCGACTATACAGGTCTTATCGAACCACCCCTGCTTTGGACCACTATTGGCTGACGGGGTCTTGGTAAAAATACCATCGATAATACTATTCATAGATACAAAGTAATCTATTAAGCAGCCAGAATCACAGTCATCATCCAAACAATAACTAATTTGATTCTTGCATTGAGTAAGAACCTCCTTCTGCTTAACTTTAGAATTTAAACCAGTCCATTTGACCCTTAGGCCCTTTGGTCTAGTAGGCACTATGTCGGTTGTACATTTACCACCTGGAACTAATGAGGTACCATGCCCCAAGAGGGTAACACGTAGGCTATTATGGTCACTGAGACTTTCTTCGTTTACATACAAATCAGTATAGTCTCCACTGCTAGACAGCAAAATGTGATCTATAAATGAACCTGCATCTCTGCCTGTAAATGTAGGGCATATTATTGCCCGATTGTTAACATTGCAGTTTAACAGGGTCATGTCTAGCGTGACTAGCATATTATTTAACGTGGAACCATAACTGCAGTGTTGGAAGTGGGGAGAATCCTCTCTCGCCCCCAGGTCTCCCCAATGGCTATTTAATGCTGCATCGAAGCCACAGATGTTCCCATTAGACAGATGGCAGGGCTGCAAGTTAAAATCGCCAGCCCAAACCACCTCAGCCTTTCTTTTCGAGATATCAAGGGCCTTAGTAATTTCCCTTTCTAGAGGCAGTAAAATATCCCCCCTAGTAGCATCAAAAATATTGTTATAGAAATTAACAATGACTAAATCAATATTCTTCCTACACTCCACCCTTATAACTTGGCTGTGTGTCCCCACGGTCGTACTATATTTGACCGTACAGTCACACAGCTTGGTTGACACAAGCAATAAAAGGCCCCCCTTAGCCCTGCCCGAGCTGGATTTGGTTGCTCTAAGACAGAAGGATGCATACCCTTCGATATAAATAGGGTCTGGACACCAAGTTTCCTGCAATAGAATTAGGTCAAATCCCTCACCCATAAAGCTGGTCCAGAAGGGTGTACCTAATTTGCCGGTAAGGCCAGCGATGTTCCAGGATATAAGAGAAATTCCTGCTGGTTTACCAAGATCACCAACGACAGACAACTCCGACTGATTTGCTGGTGGTAATAAGGCAGGGCCATCTTCCCGAAAGATGGTAACTGGGCTTAGGCTGGGGCTAGCAGTAGTTATACATGTATCAGAGCTACCCCGATTACCTATATGCTGGGGAGGTGTTAGGGATGTCAATATAGTAGATTCGGGAAGTACGGCTAGGGGCGTGACAGGAGAAAAAGAACACACCATATCAAGAAAGGGCGTAGGAATGTTTAGATCCAGTGCTTCTGGAGGGCTGAGTCAGTCTACCTCATCTAGCACGGCATATCTATTTGGATGGGCGAATTGTGAGGACATGGGGTCTTGGGAGTGGGGCAGGTCCTGCCATGTTTGTTGCCACGGATGTTTATCTAATTGTGGTGGCTGAAAGGATTGCTGCCATTGGTAAGCAGACTGAGGTAAAGGTGGCGGGAAATGAAAAGGGTGTTGCCAGTGGGCTTTAACTTGATGCATAGGAAAAGGTGAGGCATTTGATAGCTGCTGCTGTAAATTAACATAATGTGGGAAAAAAGGAGGCGGATAAGGTGGTTGCAGCCAAGGTTTGGCAGCTTGCTGTGGAAGATACCCAGGTCCTCTGTTACTTTGAAAAGTGGAACAGGGAGGGTTAGGTCGTGCGGGCTTTGATAAAAAATAAGACAAAGGAAGTGGGTTAATTTGGGTCGCAGGACCACTATTGGGTGCATTACATATATAGCTTGCTGCCCCTACATCCCTAAAATTAACTGTGATTACGTCCCCTACTATTGTTTTCTTGCTTCTGCCCACCCAGTCCCCTCTACGCACGGTAAGGATTTCACCGTTCATGTTATTAGGTAGAGGTTTATGTAGGTGGAGCCATTGAGCACATTTATTTCTGAGCTCGGTAAACGTTTCTTTTACTCCCTTCTTCAATGGGGGAACTGCTGTCAACACAACAACAAAAGGGGAAACCTCTGGTGGTAAATTAATGGACCTAAAACGTGCCTGCTTTAGCTTAGGCCCTTCTGGTTTGTTTGTAGGAAGAGATGCAGAAGTTGGATTGGGTTTCCCTGCAACTTCTTTAGCTTGAATAGTGGAGGTGGTAATATTATCAACAACAGGGTGTTGATTCGCCTGAACAGGAGCCTTCTCCTTTGAAATCAGTACAGTTGTTGGTTGGACGGAGTTGTTCCCTGTTTGCGACACAAGGGATATAACTGGGTTCCCAGGGGCTGCAATAACTTGAACCTTATTTGATACGTCTTTAGGGGGCTGGATGCTCGATAAACATTCAGGGGCTAATTCTGTGGTCCCTTGTAGCTGATCAGGCCCTTGTCCCTGCTTTTTGTGTGGCCATTTAGAGTGTATTAAAGAAGTAAGCCTGTCCACTTTAGAAATTAAAGGCTTGATTTGTGCTGCTAAAGTGGCTTCAAGGTCTAATTTTAAATCTATTACCATGTTTTGCACCCAGCACGGAATACCTGATGTCATTTGTGAAGTGGGGGAAATCAAATTGTGATTCCTAACTGGTGCTTTTACTTTATTTTTACCCTTCGATGTAACCTTGGGGAGGTTAGGAGCCCTTCCCCGGGGGACAATGGGTACAGGAGCTGTTTCCGCATCGTTAGACCCGCTCAGACTCGGCACCGCTTTGTCAGGTGACTGGCAGGTTTCTAGATCTGGTGTAACCTCCAGGTCTTCAAAAGACGGGTCTGAGTCTGATGGGGCAACCGATAGATCAACAGTATTTGGTACAGTCGGAACACTATTAGTAGGCATGGTTATGGGTAAGGAGCAATTATTCAAAGTCTGCAGAGCAGGTGATTTAACCTTTGCCAAAGGGCCCAAGGATGAGCGCCTAGCGTTTGCAAGGTCCATGGAGACTCTTTTTTCCAATAAAACAATACTTTGGTCAATAGTCTCATGTACACGTGAAATAAAAAGATCAATAGGTCCAGTCACCTGTGCTACCGCCGTAGCTTTTTTCGCGCAACTTCGAGTTCTGTTGCGTATGGTCGACATTTTGGACGTTATGGTTATCAAGGGCGAAGAAACAAGAGTTCTGGGCCAGGGCCGTCCTCTGCCGTCCTTGAACGGCCTTAAACGGCCCGCTCTTTGCCCGGTCTTCGCCCCGGTAGTCGCCCCGCGCGCGTCCCGCGTGCGCGTTGCTGCAGCAGAATATATGGGAGGGACAGGTGGAGGGGCGGGAAGAGGACCAGCTGCGGCCGATCAGCGCCACGCTGCCTGCTGGTCCTCGCAGTCCCGCCTCACGCCTTCTGATGCAAATGCCGGCTCAACAAAGCCGCGTTGGTGCTCCTATGCACTCGGGGGGGTCCAGCAACACAAGACTGCCAAATAACCTGGCCTGCGAGCGGCCCCCGCGGAGCGGGGGCCGCGAGGCGTGGGTCTCAGCAACAGGGAGATGAAGGTAAGGGAGCTGCACTCGCTGCACGTCAGCTGAAAGGAAGGTCCCAGGCGACTCACTCGGCACGGTGGTTTTGACCGGTGGAGGGGCGGGAAGAGGACCAGCTGCGGCCGATCAGCGCCGCGCTGCCTGCTGGTCCTCGCAGTCCCGCCTCACGCCTTCTGATGCAAATGCCGGCTCAACAAAGCCGCGTTGGTGCTCCTATGCACTCGGGGGGGTCCAGCAACACAAGACTGCCAAATAACCTGGCCTGCGAGCGGCACCCGCGGAGCGGGGCCGCGAGGCGTGGGTTTCAGCAACAGGGAGATGAAGGTAAGGGAGCTGCACTCGCTGCACATCAGCTGAAAGGAAGGTCCCAGGCGACTCACTCGGCACGGTGGTTTTGACCGGTGGAGGGGCGGGAAGAGGACCAGCTGCGGCCGATCAGCGCCGCGCTGCCTGCTGGTCCTCGCAGTCCCGCCTCACGCCTTCTGATGCAAATGCCGGCTCAACAAAGCCGCGTTGGTGCTCCTATGCACTCGGGGGGGTCCAGCAACACAAGACTGCCAAATAACCTGGCCTGCGAGCGGCACCCGCGGAGCGGGGGCCGCGAGGCGTGGGTCTCAGCAACAGGGAGATGAAGGTAAGGGAGCTGCACTCGCTGCACGTCAGCTGAAAGGAAGGTCCCAGGCGACTCACTCGGCACGGTGGTTTTGACCGGTGGAGGGGCGGGAAGAGGACCAGCTGCGGCCGATCAGCGCCGCGCTGCCTTCTGGTCCTCGCAGTCCCGCCTCACGCCTTCTGATGCAAATGCCGGCTCAACAAAGCCGCGTTGGTGCTCCTATGCACTCGGGGGGGTCCAGCAACACAAGACTGCCAAATAACCTGGCCTGCGAGCGGCCCCCGCGGAGCGGGGGCCGCGAGGCGTGGGTCTCAGCAACAGGGAGATGAAGGTAAGGGAGCTGCACTCGCTGCACGTCAGCTGAAAGGAAAGTCCCAGGCGACTCACTCGGCACGGTGGTTTTGACCGGTGGAGGAGCGGGAAGAGGACCAGCTGCGGCCGATCAGCGCCGCGCTGCCTGCTGGTCCTCGCAGTCCCGCCTCACGCCTTCTGATGCAAATGCCGGCTCAACAAAGCCGCGTTGGTGCTCCTATGCACTCGGGGGGGTCCAGCAACACAAGACTGCCAAATAACCTGGCCTGCGAGCGGCACCCGCGGAGCGGGGGCCGCGAGGTGTGGGTCTCAGCAACAGGGAGATGAAGGTAAGGGAGCTGCACTCGCTGCACGTCAGCTGAAAGGAAGAGTGATACATTTTTACTCAAGTGCCAAAGCTGAGCTTAAAATCCATGTCACTGGATTCCAAGGTAAGTCGCTAAGACGCTATACCATGAATCCCATATACCCATAAAATAATTGACTTCACACCTATACAATCACAGGGCATTCTACTAAGGCTGGATTTAATGCCATGGTACCTCTATATTGTTATGATTTACAATGTACCCCTATATAGGCCTGGGTAGTCACCTAACCTCTCACCTACCTTTACCCTGCCATTATACTACATAACAGGTTTTGTGCTGACCTTTTACCTAGTTAGCTGCTGCATAAATGTAGTATTGTTTTCTCTGAAAAGTAGCCTAATTTATTATGCACGAGGATTCTCAAAATCACAGCAGAATTACCATCTTCTGCATAATAACTATGTATAAGGTTCATCACTATCGTCATCCTCGGTGGACATGACACAGCAAGGTAGAATCCCTGAGGGTACCTTTTGGGTATATAAGCACCATCTCTTTGCTGGGAGAGGTAGAGTTGGAAGACTTCCATGCTGACATGCTGGCACGAGACGCTGAGGTCCCTATACATAGACACTCCAGCACGCAGTGGTTGAACATCCCTTACGGGGTTTCCATCTCGAGACCAAGACAGGGTCCTTTGCTCTCCTATATCAGGTAATGTGGTTGGCTGTATCCTAAGTGGATTCTTGGCTATACACTTACACACATACTAGGTACATTCAGGTACATCTAGTTAGGGTTAGCATCGTAGGAGTGTGCCTTACCACTGTCATATATTTATATACCTGCATATATCCATTATTTTAACACTATGGTAGAATTCTACCATATATTTACTCTGTTAGGGCTATTGATTGTATATATCTGTTTCTGTCTTATGGTTGTTGCAGAACACATATTTTACACTAGCATGACGCTGGCTCAATAAATGCTGAGACAAAGTAAGCATGAGTGACTGAGCGAAAAGTACTGTACTGTTTCCACGATCCCTGAGGTGACAGGGTTATCATGTTCGATAGTTGCCAGAAATGATTTGCTCCTTGGTAAGGGGAGCACATAGTGGCACTGTGAGCTAGCCGGTATACAGGCAAACACATCCGGTGGGGGTGTCTGGAATCAGTTTGGACACCAGTCCCACAGTTAATGTTGTCTAAATGCGCAGATCGGATATAGATTTATAGGAACTACATGACAATATTCGTGGACTTTTCTCCAAAGCCTAGGGCATGGCACCTTTAAATCCATTAGGTTTTCTCTAAAATCCATAAATAAAGAGTGCATGCATATCAAAGTTTGTTTCTCAAAGGTTGAAAACACTGGAATTACACTCACTCCATATTACTATTCCCACATGTATTCTCTACAGACCCCCAGATTCATCATAGAAAAGACAGATGTAGGATTTGCTGCTCTCTGTAGGATAACTCCCAAACTATTGCATTCACCCCTCCTGTTTTCTTTATCTGTTTTTGTTGGCTTATAGAACTTTACCAATTCTAACCAGTGCTAAAGTTCTCGTGCTCTTCCCCTAAAACATCATACAGTTGGCTTACACCTGCATGGTACATTCAATTTACTTGTAAGTCCCTCGAATATGATCCAACAGGTACCCAGAGTTAGGCCTGGGCAATGTTTACGGAGTTCCGCTATGTGAAGTGACCAGAAAACTATGCCGCGCTATGTGGAGTTCATCAAGTGGCAGAGTGTGTTAGGTCATGCTGTTCATGCGGAATTTTTGCACTGGGTGTTTGTCCAGCGTGAAGGCATCATGCACTGCGCAAAAGGGCGCTGCTTCTTTCTGCTGCTCAAGTAGATTGTTTTATTCGAGTGAAAGCTTTCTCAACATGAACAGATGGTTTCTCAACGCAAGTGGTCACAACCATCCGCGACCGCCCACATTAAGAAATCTCGCTGGGAGGTGGTCTAGTGTTGAATTTTCCTCACTCGCGCTTGCCAACTTAATGCTTAAAAACGGAGCGGAGTTCACCACCAGTCCTATCCAGATTCTGTACATTAAATGCTACTAGTAGGCATCAGCACTCATTATGCCACCCGCCAAAAGTAGCCTTTTAAAGCACGTCTCCTGCCTGACATTGCAGCCTGTAGTACAGTTTTCACCTTTCAATTCGAACCTGGTAAAATAAACAGTTTTCTAGGTCTAAGCCTTCCTTTTTAATACATATAAGCCACCCCTAAAGTACACATGAAGCAGTGCATAGGGCAGGGAGTGTTGTGTTAAAAAATAGGATGTGTGTTTTTAACTTTTACATGTCCTGGTAGTGAAAAATTTCTACATTTGTTTTTCGCTGCTTTAAGGCTTATATCTCCCATAGGATAACATTGGGTTACCATATTACACTTAATATGTGCTAACTGCCATATCTAGACTTAACTGAATTCTAATTTAAAATACTATTTAATGGTAAGGTTGGATTTTAGATTACTGTTAGAAATTGAATTCCCAGTTGCCTGAGGTATGCACCTAGCCAGGCAGAAATCACTACTCTAGTCAGGGTAAGCTAGATACACCCTAAAACAGAGGTCTTCAAACTTTTGTAGGTTGAGCCCCCCCAGCTGAATTTTTTTAGATGTTGCCCGTCCCCCCCCCCTCCCACCACTGACAGACTGACAAAAATGTCTGGAATCTGGTACCTACATAATCGACTGCCATGTGCATATCACGGGCCATATTCGGCAAATAATGTTTAACTCAATAAGAGGGCAGGTTTGTAGGTTTGTGAATGGGTGTGGTGAAAAAACAGAGGCTTATTACGCAGCTCAAAACACAATTTTCCAAGATAAAATGGGCACAAATTCTTTTTACTAGGCTGCTTTGTTTTACACATGACCTAGATTAATAATAACACCACCAACATAAACGTGTGGACCGGTTTTGATCTAAAATCAACTGTTTTATGGTTGTTGCATGAAACAAAAACATGTCTCTGCAAGTAGTAATAGACTCTCTCACATCAATCAGATTAAAAAGAAATTAAACAAAACAGTATTTTCAAGAATCTGTTTAGGAATGATTCCAGGCCATCAGGGCAAAAACAGAGCTGCCTCTATCAAGGTAACCCCTGAAAGGCTGGATTGCAGTGCATGTAAAAACGTCCTTTTGTAATTTAGGACGAAAACCTTGATGGGGCGCGACATGCCCATACTTGTGTACAGGGGCGCAACTAGACCCGAACTTCGGGGAGGCTAACACTCCCATCCAGGGCTGGCCCTAGCACTGGACGCACATAGTGCAACGGTCTGTTTTGCTCCCCCCTTCCCAATTTCCTCCTTCTCCCTGCACCCAACTCTCTATAGCACCTTTCTGGCAAACATTTCATTTTTTTATAGCGTTACTCATAGTTTACCCACACTCAGTTCTTTGATCTGCATGGTACACATTCTTTATAGCAGGCACATTAACCCTTCGCACTTTTTGGGTGGTAGAAGTGCCCATGTGAGTGCACGTTGAGTTATGGGACAGTGTGAGAGAAGGGTAAGAGAAGTGAATGCAGGGTGAGTGAGGTGACCATATTAATTTGGGTGTGGATGTAAGTGCAGAGTGGGACAAATGAATGTATGGTTAGTGGTGGTCTTATTTGAGTGAGTATGCACATTGAGCACAAAGGGAGACATGTGAGTGAAGTGTTTCATGAGTGCAGGGTGGGTAGTGTGCTTGTGTGACTGCAGGGTGAGGTACAGGGTGAACAGCACAAGTGCATTGTGAGTGCAGAGTAATCACTGTGAGTTCAGGGTGAGCGGGTGATCAGTGTGAGTGCATTGTGCTCATTGTGAGTGCAAAGTGATTACTGTGAGTGCAGGGTGAGCGGGTGAATGGTGTGAGTGCATGGTGATTGGTGTGAGTCCCTGGTGATTGGTGTGAGTGCATGGTGATCAGTGTGAGTGCCTGGTGATCAGTGTGAGTGTATTGTGATCATTGTGAGTGCAGAGTGATTACTGTGAGTGCAGGGTGAGCAGGTGAATGGTGCGAGTGCATTGTGATCATTGTGAGTGCATGGTGATCACTGTGAGCGCAAGGTGAGCGGGTGAATGGTGTGAGTGCATGGTGATCGCTATGAGTGCAGAGCAGGAAGAGAAGCACGCTGCATGGCTGTTTTTTTATTGATAAAGCCCGTATTTTTAATGCAAGCCCAACATGATTGCAAAGCGCTTTACTGGTAACTTGGCCAGCACGGATGAAAAAAATAGCCAGCTGACAGAGACTACGGGAACTAAATGTTGCTAAAAACAGATCTGACCTGTGCTGAAAGAAAGCACTCTCGTTCGTGAATATGTTCACCCGAAGTGCTAATCACTCACAATGTGTGACTTCCCTAGGTGTAGTCTCCCTAAAGGCGAAGCGTAATTGACTAACAATTCCTGGGTCAGAAGCGAATGAAAATTCCGTGCTAAGATTGAACCCTTGATACCAAACGTGCCAACACAACAATACCCTTTCCCTTCTTTGCTTCTTATTGTTTCTCTAATGCTCTGTAGTACTGTATCCTGTTTTCAGCACTTCCGTGGTAACTATACTGGGCTCCTTGTGGGGAAAGACATGTTTTAGGTTTCGGGCGTAAGGGGAGAAGTCACCAACACAGCTGGAAACTGCAGGAATAACTTTGGCTCGCAACAGCCAGGAGTGCATGGGCTCTTGAAAGTTTAGCACGCTGCAATTGCCAGTCGCAATATCAGAGAAGATGAACACCGGTGCAATCCCAAAACCATCTTTATTTTAGTGCACGTACACATGTACATGTGCAAACTGGGTCTAGTTGTTCAGTAGACTCGTGCATTCTCATTGTTCAGCTGGCCTGCCCTTTCCTAATGGACAGTACTCACAAGTGTCTGATGTATTTTTAATAGCACTGCCCGACCCGTTCTTCCCGTCTCATCACAAAGCCAAAGTTTGATGAGGCATAATGGGACATTCTCTCATCTTCTACACCGGCCACATACACACTGTTTAACACTGCAAGGCATCACACCGCTATACAAATCAACATAACATATGCCCTGCAGCGCCTGGTAGTATGCACTTCAATGTCACTTTTCTGCTTTGCAATGGATTTCTAAAACATAATGCAGTGAGATAAGAGTGTGAATAACACACATAATAAAATGTGCTACATTGGTACCAGGTTTGTTTTTTTAAAGCGCGCTGACACCAAACATGTCAAAACATACTTATTTCACTGACGTTGTGTTGGATGACTTTCTCATGATCAAAGAAACATATATGCATTATTGTTCACTGTTCTGGAGTTCGCCTTGTTTAATAGCACTCCTGGTTGTAGCATAAAAGGCATCTGACGGACAGGGAAACAAAGTTATTTACCCAAGAGATTTGTTAATTTCTGTTCAGATGGGGAAGGCAAAATTTAAACCCAGTCGTGTGGTTCCAGAGTTCAGAACTTGGGCAGTAAACCATATGTTCATCTTTTTTATGTCAGTTCCCTTAATGTACACATTATCAATAGTCTCTGCCACTTCAAACATCGTATTTTTAATTAGCATTTATATACTACACTCATAAGGCATTTAAGCGCTTGCTTGCTTCAGCGCATTGCTTGTTTAGCAGAGGAGACCTTGCCTCCCACTGCAGCTGAAGCATCCAAGCTCTACCAATTAACCCCCTCCTGGGAGGGTTAACTGTTAGCTCCTTACATAACAAAAGCACACGTCCTGCCTTATCTATTTCCCCTCCCTCCCCCCTCCCCCTCCAGCCCTCAGTGACCAGAGAATTCCCATTTGAACTTGTGACGCCTTGGGACAGTAAAAGACTGAAAGGGAAGATCTTCGTGTGGAGTGCACGCCCCCCCTGAGATGGTGTCGTGCCCCCCTGGGGGGGCGCGCCCCACAGATTGAAGAACTCTGTCCTAAAAGATAACTTGTGGTCACACTCTGGTAGCTTGGCACAAAGCAGTCAGGATTATCTAAAGAGGCAATGTGTAAAGTATGTGTGCAGGACACACACAGTAACACAATGAATAACCACAAAAAGACTTCACAGAGGTTTCGAAAAATACGGAATATTTGTCTGGGTAAAATAAGATCAAATCAACAAAAATCCAATCAGTAGAAGTTGAGATATGAATTTTTAAAGATTCAATGCAACAACAGTGCTTAGAAGTCACTAGCAGTTAAAGGGCTAATTGAGGTCGCGAGGTACCAGTGCAAATCAAATGTTCAGGCCGATGGCTATGGAGGGCAGGCTGGCTACACGACCACGCAGGATCTGCTGAGAAAGCACCTTGGATGGAGCAAAGCATCGACGCTGAGGGCTCGATGCATCAATCTTTTCAATGCAGTCGGGTCTTTGCATCATCGTTGAGCTTCACTGAGATGAAGGCAATGCGTCATCGTTGAGCCACGCAGAGTGTTATTGTCGGGTATCTCAGGCTGTGAAGCCGCAATAGTGGAACAGCCTCTCTATCAATGTCGAATGGCGATGCATCGGTTCTCATTGGCTCAGTGGTGACAATGCGTTGGTTTTGTAGAAAAAACTGCTGCAGAATCCAATTCTGAGGCACAGACATGGAGCGGGCACCTCAGGCAAGGGTTGGACTCACATAAGGCAGAATCCAGACGCACCCGCCGAATTGTAGGAAGTCTTTTGTGTCCCTGAGACTTCAGAAAAACAGGACGCAAGCCAGCAACCCTTTGGAGGTCACTTGGAGGGAAGTCAGAATCCAATTCTCCTTCAGCAGAGTAAGGAAGCAGCAGGCAGGAGGGCAACAAGGAGAAAAGCAGTCCTTCCAGGAAAGCAGTCCAGTTGAGTCCTTTAAGCAGCACAGCAGTCCTTCTGATGGAGGTTCAGTTCAAGCTCCAGAAGTGTCTGATTTTAGGGGGTCAGAGTTCCAGTACTTATACCCAAAAGTGCCTTTGATGTAGGGGGTGACTTCAAAGCAGCTCTCTGAAGTGCACTTGGATCCCTTTCAACTAGACTTGGGCAGTGAACTCCACACCGAACGCAGAGTTTGCAGAGTTATTCGCACTCCCCTGAGCTTTTTGGAACTCTGCAAGCTCCGCAGAGCGCGGAGAGTGAAAAACACCACAAACTCTGCCAACGGAGCGGAATTCTCCACTCCGCGTAGCTGAGTTTTTTCCCCGCTTGCGCTCACCAATGGTAAGTTGTCCAGCGTGGAAAATCCAATGCTAGAATGCTTCCAGTGAAATTTCTCAACGCGAGCAGTCTCGGATGGTCGCTGCCTCTCACGTCGGGAAACCTTTTGTTTGTGTTGAGGAAGCTGCTGCTCGAGTAGAACTTTTACTCGAATGGCAGAAAAATACAGCAACCTCTTGTGCTGTGACGCCCTCTTGCGCTGTGCATGAAGCCATTCACACTGATTTTACAGTGCAGGACAAACACCCGGTGCTAAAAATCTATGCGAATCGCAGCTGGCAGAACTCTGCGTAGCATGGTGGAGTTTTTTTGTCACTTACGCGGAACTCATTGAACTCCGCCTAGGCCTACTTTTATCCCAGTCTTGTCTGCCAGGCTATCTGTGGGGGTAAATCAGTACTTTGTGTGTGAACAGGACCTGTTGAAGTGTAAGTGTAAACCCCTCCCATTCCTCCGTGCCCAAGAAGTCCCATCAGAATGCAGATGTTTGGTCAGAATGGAGATTAGCCTCATCTTCCTGTGTTTGTGGCTGTCTATAGGGAATGCATAAAGTTTAGCTGGCACTAAACCCAGACGTGTATTGGAGGCAGTCCGTAAGGTACAAATGAGCTAAGAGCAGAGAAATGTTCACTTTATAAAAGTGGCATTTCTAAAACAGTAATGTTAAACCCAACTTCACCAGCAAAGAGGATTTATCAAGACCATTCCAAACATATGAAACATGAAAAAGCTACTCCTCTCAAATCAAGAATTGCAGCTTAAAATTGTATGAGGAAGTTCCCATTGTTGGCCTATGGGAGCAGTAAGTCTCACTGTGGTGAAAAAAACAAAATAGGCAACTTGACACTACCAGGACATGCAAAACGTAAAGGTACATGTCCTACCTTTTAATTAAATAGCACCCCGCCCTTAGGGTTACCTAGGGCCTACCTTACGGGTGACTTATGTAATAAAAGGGTAGTTTAAGGCTTGGCAAGTGGTTTTAAATGCCAAGTCGAAGTGGCAGTAAACTGCACAAACAGGCACTGCAGTGGCAGGTCTGACACAGTCTTGAAAGGCTACTTGTGTGGGAGGCACAATAAGTGCTGCAGGCCCACTAGTAGTGTAAAAGACAAGTGTACCCCATAAAGTGAACCTGGGATTGGAGAGTATATTAAGGCAAACAATGGTTCAAGGGTGGCCTAAGTAGGTCCAAAATTAGCAACAACTTAGTATTAAATTAATCTTTGGAGCAGAACATGTAGGGTAACATGTGAAAAAATATTTATTTCATTTTTTCAACATGTAGAGATGAGTTTCAGGTGCTCACATGAGTGACAGAGTGCATATTGGGACAAGAGTGAACAAAGTGAGAATATACAAAAGGTCACATAAAAACAAGGTGAAATCCACAAATGTATATACAATGGGATGGGAGGAATTTTCTTGGGTGGGTCGACGACGTTTCGATCTTTAGCGATTTAAGATCATCATCAGGACTAGATGAGCTTCCTGAAATCTGTCTCTTTCAGTCCCTGCTTAGTGGTATAATAGGTGCTGTAATCGGTGAAGAATTGACTGTCTTTCCTGGGTTCATACAAGGATTCAATATGAAAAGAAGAGCAATGGTTGAATTTGGTCTGGGGATTTTCCAAGGTTTAAAGGTAGTCTTTCTTGGTTAATTTGTAGCTCAGTGCTACTTGGTACCGTGGTGCTTGCAACAATTAATATTTTCCTCTCTTAGCGCCACAACCAATCTGCCCTACGGGGTCCTGCCGGGAGTTAATCGCCGTGGTTGGCGGCCGCAATCAGGGTTCTTCCTTCCTCGCTGCTCTCGGGTCTGTGAGGTGGCATTTGAAGTCGAGGCCCTGAGTATATGGTATACCACTTTATAAGGGACTTACCAGTACAACAAATATGCTAATCAGGTATACAACAATGTCATCATGTTTAGGGGAGAAGCACATGCACTTTCACCCTACTTGTAAGTGGGAAAGTGCTCAGAGTCCTAAGGCCAACAAAAATAATCAGCAAAAATGGAAGAATGGAAGACACTAAAAAATACAAAGAAAAATAAAGATGGAAAGTGAAAGTATGCTGTCTCAGCGGTGTGTTAATGAAACTTGAAAAAATGTTTAAAAGAGTGATTACTTTGGATAAACAAGATTACGTTGGATAACGCTGGTATAAATGGATAAAAAGGAGGGAAGCTTTCCCACATTTGCAGTGCACAATTGCACCACTTCTGTTGTATTGATTTCAAAGGCTGTGCCTTGGGATGGTACACAGCACCTGTTTGCACGCATTAATGGACACAAATTCAAAAATAAATTGTTCTATAAAAATAAGGGAAGGAGTGCATTCTCTATTAATAACGTTTCCACTTTTAGATAATTGGCATTTTCCTGCCATAAACTTCTAATGCCTCATATGAGTTTCCACTTGCCTGAGTCTCCTAATTGCTGCCCCATCAGTAATGCATATTGGGCCCAGAGGGCCATCCTGCCAGGATCATAGAGGCGGCACACTTATAAAGGAACTTGACTTCAACCTATTGTCACCCTAGACCTCTTGGAACCTGGGCAGGGGAAGAAAGGGGAAAAAAGGAACTTTACAGAACCAGATGCGGGGGTGGACTAGAAGTTTCCCCCACTTCAGAGGTTGGCACCAGGTCTAAATATTGGACCTCCCGAGCCACTCATCAGTATACTCCTGGACCTGTGGAAGAATTCAAAAGAACTACCTTGTACTCAGAGGACTGCCCTGTCATTTGGTTGCTGTGTTGTTTCCCATAGGACTGTCCAACTGCTTGAGGTCTGCTTTGTTTCTTAGAGGATTGCCCTGCTTCTGAAAGAAAAATGCCCTGTTGCTTGAAGTGTCCCTTGTTTTACAGACGACTACCCTTCTGCTTGAGACTTGCTTTGCTAAAGGAGAACTGGACCCTCTTCTTGCTCCCATGAAGACCTGATTCACTCCAAGGGTCAGTTGGCTGACCTCCGTTCTGAGCTACAGGGACACAACAAGCTCCTGAAGCCTCCCTGCAACTGCCCAGCTGACCTGCTGCAACCAGACCTACTACTGGACCTGCCTGAGCCCTGCTGGCCTCTGCTGGAGTGAGTTCCTGATATCCAAGTGGTGTCTCCACAGGCCATGGACCCTGGATGCTTGGCTTGTTTCAGTTGAACTGCTCCTGTAAAATCCTAAAGTTTAGAACTCTACGCGCCCAACTTTGAGAAGGTAACTTTTTGAGCAGTGCTAATCTGGTCCCTCTATCGGGCCCACACTCCATCACGGTTGGTCTGAACTTGCCACTTTCTCCCATTCTAGGGTGACCAGATACCCACAGTTAGCGATTTCTGCTTCTTTGTGCTATTTTTACATAAATCTTTAAATTCCATATCTCTTGTTCTACTGATTGGATTTTTGCCATTCAGTCTCATGTTATTTATTAAATGTTACTCTAATTTTCTAAATTGGTGTAGTATACCTATTGTGTTGTGTTTACACTTTATAACTGTTTGTGTGCTGCATAAATACTGAACACAGTATCTCTCAGTTAAGCCTGACTCCTTTTGTGCCAAGCTACCAGAGGGTTAAGCACAGGTTAATTTAGTGACTTTTGTGGTTCAGCCTGACAAGAATTGTGGCTGCTGCTTGAGAAGGGTTTTCAATCAAAAACCCAATTTCTTACAATACACATTTATCAATATGGTGGCTCCCTAATGGCTTACCCAACGTGCATGACACCTATATATCCATTGGATGCTTTACAAAGACTAAACTAATGGACAATGCACTAGCATACCCATGATTTCTTTCCATTGGCAGCAAATAGGATTGTCTCTGCTTGGGCAACAATTCTGGCCTACTCTGTATACCAGTGAGGAGGTATAACCCACATGTAGTCTATTAGGCAGATCCAGAGCATAGGACCTACCTTCAATGCATAGCATCCCCTCGGAACATGGACGGCAGCTCTCCCTGCGCACTTGTCCTCTCTGGTCACTAAATGTCCCCGCAGGGCAGGGATAAGCCAAGGGATCCCCAGTGCCACTGGGACAGTAAAAGCCTTCAGGGCATATGGATTCCGGTCCAGGTCTTTGCATGCTCCCCTCCAAACAATAATATCCTAAAAAGAAAGCAGGATATTTAATGCAGAACCAAAAGTAGCAAATCACAAGTCTCTATTTGAGATCTGAAACATTAGCTGCCATGCAAATAAATCACAATTAACTTTCTAGAAACTCCTGAGGTGAATTATGCTGTTCTAATACATAACTTTTTTTTTCTTTCACCCCCCCAGGCCCCCTAGACTCCTTTCACAGTCTCCCTCCACCAATTAACCTACTCCGAAGTCTAAAATAATGGCCCGTAACTATCCGTTCCCAACCCATTCTCCCTACGCACTAGGACTACTATCTGCCTATTTAAGCTATATCATTAAATAAAATTACCCTCACCCCCATATACTCATTTTTGGGGGCCCCTTCCTCGCTAGGACACACTTTCTGAATGGAAATAAGTCCCGACCCCGCAGGATAAAATGACTTCATTATCAACTACTGTTTTAACCTCTCCAAACAGGCAGCCAAAAAACACAAACATTGCATACTCAAAAGCAGACCCGATACTCTAATCTCAGACGTCTACTTCTGGGCAAACAAGGGTAGCATAGTTAATGACCTCATCTTCTATAACAGGAAACGAGCATGGTGGCGGAATGTGTTCTATTCCATGCTTCGAATATCTGGCACTAGAAAAATACTTCATGGTCTCAAATTAACAATGTCGCCCTCACTCACCTTCAACACGAATGCCACTATCACCGTCTACAATAATGGTATCATCTTTATCCAAGCCTCTAATGCCAACCTAGCCATGATGGCCAGCATCTTCCCCACACTCAAAAAGGCAGTCTCATCTAACTCAAATTACCCCTACCCACACCCTATCACCACTTTGGACTTTACCAGTCCTCCCCCCTCCACAGCCGGGAAATCCACACTCTCTCTAAATCAATTTCCCCCTTAGATGATCTCAGAGCCTCTCAATCCCTTGTCAGACTGACACATTACACTAGACCTCCGACTCAGAAGGTGGTCGAGCCTATGTGTTTGCTCTTCTCACCATTTTCCAGTCTGATACAGGCTTATTCTTGTGCGGTAAGGTTCCCTCTCACCCTACCGCCATTGCACTCAAAGAAAGTTCCCCGTCAAGCACCCCTCTTTCTACACCACCTGCTCAACTGGAGTCCTGTCAATTGACTCCCCACGAACCATGTTCAGGTAAATCCACTCAACTCTTACTTGACCGTCCCTGACTCATAGAGAAATGACCCTCCTACTTTTACCAAACTCTCTATCCATGCATCATGGAACTCCGCAAGTCTTTGATGACCAACTACCCCCTCTGGAACCTCAAAATACCACCTAAAGCCTCTCTGGCACACATCCAGACACCTCCTTTCCGCCAGATCTCCCAACACAACCTCTACCCTTCTCACAGCACTCAGAACTGGTGGGGCACCTGGATGATATATCTCTCCAGTTTCACCTCCTCACCATCGAACTTCATGATTTGAAAGCACTTTCAATTGAACATCTCCCCCTGATCAGTTCCCTCCTCTCCCTTGCAAATCTGCCCACAGCCCCTGCTTGTGATAGAACTTTCCTTGGTCAGCCTTACCGCCTCTCTATCTCCAAAACCGTATCCCTACCTAATGCTCCCTCCTTCCCCAGAAGAGTGAAGGCTTATCTTGCGTCTAACGATATTGATGACCTACTCAATTCTTACTCACTTATCTTAGACACCAATAAGATGACTCTGGGGCAAATTGAAGCTATTCACGCTAACCTGAACAGAGAACCCTCTCACATCCTTAGAAGCAAAATTCCTTCTCATTTCTCCTCTGAATCACATCTCCAAGTTAGACTATTGGATGAACCACCTCACTGCCTTTAACTGCTCCCCTCTCATTATTGACTCAGCGAAATCTGTCTGAATCACCATGGACAAGCATCTGAACATGAAGAATCATATTAGCAATGTGTGCAAGGGAGCTAATCTCCTGATGAGGATACTCAGGAATCTCAAACTTTTCCTCCCACAAGCTGACTTCAAGCAAGTGGTCCGAGCGCTTGTTTTGCTGAGGCTAAACTATGGCAGTGCTATGCCCTGTGGCCTCTCCAACTATACCTTGGCCCGCTATGGGCCTCACTGTGAGGAAAATTAAATTTTGGTCATGATGTGTTCCCTAGCGCGTACCCCACCGACTCCATGTACCAGCTTAAAGTGCATGTAACTTCCCTCCTGTGCCAGCTATGAAGACGCAAATACATTTGCGTCCACCGTCAACTTGTCCTCTTTCAGATCCACCATGAATGGATTATATAGCCCGTTCCTAAGTATGCTATGCCACCGTCTTTTTGTAGTACACTTTTCGTATTTTCTCCTGCTCTAGCCAGAGTAGGCCCTGAATTCCTGCCATCTGAACCTCTTTTGTGGCTCCTGGCTCTGCCCAGGCTACCTCTGTACTCATGAACTCTGTCCTACTTTCAGCGCGGCCCCTCGCGCTCAGCTCAAGCCTGCTTTCTGCCAAGACTGACTATAACCTTCGAGTTATCTGTTCCGCTCCCCGAGAATACATTCCTGCCTACTAGATCCTGTAAACATCCTCTCCAGCTGCAGAGCCAAAGGGCCGACCTGTCTTAATGCAAGTAATTCATAGCCTCCGTTGCCATGCTTCCATGGAAGGCCCCGTGCCCTCACGCTCCACATGTAGACACTTAGGCGCTCATACACGCATCCACAGTTAGCATAGAGTAGCTTCTGCCCTAGAGACCTTTCCGCCCAGATAGTATAGTCCCTAAACATCAGATATCAGATACGATAGAAGTACAAGTTGATCTGACATGCCAGACTTCTGTCTCTTTCCGTCAGTGTAAATGTCAAGGCCCCTGCACCCCGTCAATCACACGTCATGCAGCTGCGCGCGCATCCAAGCTTCCAATTTTCTGCTGACATTGCAACATTCTGTTAGCACCACCCCTTGGTGCCACCCACTTGCGTCACCTATCAGTGACGTTTCTAGCACACACCTCTAGTTCACGCCTAGTTTACGCCTCTTGATGATGTACTAGTACCACGTGTATACTGTTATCTTGTCTTCTCTCAGCTGTTACGCCTCTTACATTGATTCCTATGTATAAATCAAGTATATAAGCTATGTATTGATAATAAACTTGAGCGCGCTCATCTATCCCTTCTGACACCCCTGTGGTGGTCAGAACATGATATCCTGATTCCTTTATGAGGAATAAAACCCTTAGAAACTCTAACACCACGGACTCTGTTTTCTTTCCTTCTGATTGAGTTATTATTGATTAAGTACTTACCTGCATAGAAATTAAGAGAGTAAATTAATTATTTACGTCATTTTGGCGCCCGAATAGGGACCCCTCCCCCACCTCACGCGCCGGTAGGTGCGTTGCAATCCGTGTCCCCTGCCATCAGTTAGACGGACTACACGTGTACTGGCAGGATTTCCTGCATCCCCCTCTGACCCACGGAGGTGACGAAGACTGCGATCAGTGCCCAGACGAGGCGGTGAGGAGTGCGGAGGATCCCGACCAGAGCCCAGCCGAAAGAAGCAAGGTCCGAGGTGTGAAGAGGCCCACCAGTTTTCCGAAGTTTTCCGAAGTTTCCGAAGTTTTCCGAGGTTTTCCGAAGTTTCGAGTCGAGTCCAGTCGAGTTCTCCGAGGCCTTCTGTTTTCCGTGCTTCCCGGTGAGTACCATTGCTGGGTCGTATCTAGACGGGTTTGGGTACGCAAGTCCGGTCTGCACTGTTTTTAGGCAGTGTATCTGTACTGTTTAGCAGTATATCAAGTATTCCGAATTTCTGCACTGTTACAGCAGTGTATCCGTACTGTTGAGCAGTACACCTAGTATAGGGGGTAGTTATCTATGTCTACAATGTGTTATGTGATTAATGTTGTGGTATGAATGTGACTGTTCAAACGTGTATTATTGTGTTTCTCGTATAAACTAGCTGTCAAGAGTATTAAGGAATAAAGATCTAACGTTCAGTAATAAGTAAGCAAGATGCCGTTCTTTAACAAGTTAAAACAGATAGGAACCAGGAAAGGGTTACTGGAGGAAGAAATTCCTATCCCCCCTAGGGACACTCCAGGCAATTTTATGTATCAAAAACACGGCATAGATACCATATTATATCTAGATTTATGGGCCGATTATACCAAACACCTAGACGAAAGACACAGATGGCCTGTCACTGGAACGTGGGATGCCGAGTGCATCATGAGGGTAGAAGAAGCATTATGGAAAAAGAAAGCTAGACAATCTCAGAAGGACGCCATAGAGTTTTGGCGTAAGGAATCACGTAAGCGTGCTGACAAAGCACTCCGTAGAGAAGACAGACTTAAAGAATCAGATAAAGAGCAAGAAAACGAATTAGTTACTGAAGGGATCCGAGTGAAAACAGAACAAATAGACCGTGCCCGAAATAATCTTGTAAACGGTATGTATCTTGCAGCAGATGGCACATCTGAAACTGAATCAGAAATACCGAAAAACTTACCGACACCATTAGTCCCAACTAAAGTAATGCATAAAACTACTAAAGACATATTCCTAAATTCATATCTAGAGGATGTAGTACCAGCTTACACCAATCTGCCTGTTCGTGCCCTGCCTACTGACAGGGATGGGGTTGGCACTGCGCCCCCAGATAATGTTCCGCCGGTACCACGACAGACCTCCCCTGTTCCACCAGCTCCGCCACTTCCCCCACTCAAAACGGACCTACCGAAACCAGTACTACCTGATCTTACTAAACGACAAATTCAAGTCCAAATCCAGACTCCGCGAAGAGATAATGCCCAAGCATCCGCCTCAGGAGGTGCGACAGCGGGTCTACAGACCCCGCCACCGACACACAGATTGCATTTAAGGGACACGCAGAATCCTTTCCAGTCTCCCTACTCATCCCGGCTTGACGCATTCAAAGATAGGATGTCAGTTTGTAGATATGATCCAGTACCCGGAAAAGACGATCTAATGGTATTAGCATCACTCCGATTGAGATCTGCCACCGATAACTTGCTATGCTATGTAGGAATGCAGGAAATTCTCGACAGACTATATAAGTTCGTACTGACAGGGAAGGACCCCGAAAGTGTCAAAGCTGCCATGCATAAACAGAAAGTTGACGTTCAAGCACAGATATTACGATTTTTCATAAATTGTGTAATAAGAGAACGAGACAGGCCTGGGACAGATCAAAGTGAATTAGACGCATTGAACAAGTGGGGTCAAAATATAGCAGACGCAAGGCATGATAAAGGGACTTGCATAGCCAGTATGTCCCAGAAAATAAGAAAGGCAGTATTGACAGCACACCAGGAAGAGAATGATAAAACTTCCTCAGAGGAGGAAGAGGAACATGAAACATCAGGAAAAGCATCAGGAAAATCCACAGATACTATAGCGTATGTAGGTAGGGGAGCCTACCTTAGGAAGGGTGTCCGTCCAGAGAGCAAGAGAGTTCTTTTTTTCTGAGTTAACAAATCCGAATTCTTCTGAACATCAGTTCCAGGAAACTGATAAGAGGCTTCGAGACCGAATGGGGTACCATGTACTGAACTCAATGGACGAACAGGAATTAGCTCGGTCAGCTGTATTATGGGCCGAACATCCAGACATATATAATGATGACACGTTAGTACAGACATTCTTGAACCTTTCCCCGGAAGAGCAGAAAATAGCAGGTGTATATATGATCCAGCACCTCCTCATCAAGTTCAGAAATCATCATTCTGATCCAGGTCCCTTACATGAAACATTAGAAGCACTACTCATGGATAGATGGAGAGGTTTTAGTACCAAATTAATACAGATAATTCTAGAGCAACGACGTAAGTATTACAACTTCTTAAGCTCTGAATATGTTCCCGCCCCGCCTCCAGAAAGAAAAACGTACCACATGCAATGCGGTGGTGGCATTGAAAGTCAGAATCCCTTACGAGAAGTGCACCCAGTTATGGGTACGGACCAACGCTTGAAGCGTGTGTATGTTCACACACCACTGACTAAGTTAGAACTGTTAGAAATGAAGAAATTAGTTCCGTGCCATGATAAAGACCCTGCAGGTTTTCACAGAGAGCTCAAAGACATGTTACTAATGGGAGATTACACGTATGATGATATTACGAAAATGTTGAAAGTACTGTTGCCCACGGGCATTTACGAGAAATTAAAGGAAAAGGATTGGGAGGTGGGAGAGTCAAAGATAGCATGGGCGGAAATAGAAGACGAAGAAAGCAAACGAGTCCCAGGGTTAGGCCTTGGGGATCTGACTAAAGCATTACCAGGTTTAATAGTACAGGTTTTGCCAAGATTATTGACAACTAGAAAGGAAGATTGGGACGCAATCTCGTCCTGTAAACAGAAACAAGATGAAGATACTAGTGACTTTTATTCACGATTCGAGAAATGTTTCATCATAAATAGTGGTCTAAAAACTAGTAGCGAGTCATATCCACACCTTTTTGTAACAAAATTAGTAGAGAACGCCCTACCACTAGTTAAAAATAGAGTGTACAAGGTTGAAAGTACTTGGCAGGCAAATACGCCATCACAGATGTTACAAATGTTACAATATCACCAGAACAGAATTAGGGAAGAACAAGATCAGGAACAGAAACGTATGAAAGACACGAAAATGAAAATGTTAGTAGCTCAGACAATTCCAGCCGAGGGTCATAGAAAAGGTGGGGCCCAGACCAATCATTCTGCCGCTCCCGTTAAAGGGACCTGTAATTATTGCAAACAGCCAGGTCACTACGTACATGAATGTCCAGTCCTGAAACATAACATCGAGACAGGTAAAACTAAAGAAAGACCGCGTCCGCCTAGACATGAACAAGGTCATCAACAGACCTCACAGAACGAACAGCCAATACAGAATACACAGCCTATGCATGATCAGTCCCATACAGTACAGACCGTAGCAGTACCACAGCCACAGCATGCTCAGACACAGCCCGCTGCCGCAACTCGGCAAGTTTCACAACAGATGTACCAGTATGCCCAGTCGGCATATCCAGATTATCAGCGATATACATGAAACAGCCTAGAGAGGGAAGGTGATTTGCCTCTTATTGAAATTCCTGTAGATCAAGAAGGTCCTTATGTACATAGTCACGTATTAGGAGAAGACAGAAAGTTTTTAATTGACACAGGGGCAAGTCGCACTACTATAAGTCATAATGAAGTTCCAGGGGCACCCCTCTCAGGCTCACAGAATGTTTCCCTTGGTTTTTCAGGACAGCCTATTGTAAATGAAGTGTCAGAACCAGTACCACTAGCTGTGGGTCCATTATCACGAGTTACAGATTTGTTACTTACGAAATCATGTCCAGAAAATCTGTTAGGAATTAAAACACTGAAGGCTCTAGGGGCTATCATATGCTGTTCCCCGGAAGGAGTCAGACTCTTTCTACGGGATTTCAAGGGTCATTATGTTTTACGTGACTTTGATGTCAGATTGAAAAATGTACCAGATCACTTATGGGCAAAAGGCCCAGCTGATGTAGGTTGTATGCATATCACTCCATATCGTGTTACACTCAAGACAGGAGTTGTTCTACCCAGAATCAGACAATACAAGTTACCACCCGATGCTGTAGTGGCTTTACTGAAAATCATTGAAGAGCTTATTGCCCAAGGAGTGGTCGTAGAGACCGACTCCAATATCTGTAATTCACCTATCATTCCAATTCTTAAACGTACAGACCGCAATGCACCGCCAGTATATCGGCTGGTGATTGACCTTCGAGAACTGAACAAATGTATTGTACCACAGTACCCTGTGGTCCCTGATATCTCCTCCCTATTGACGGCCATTGATTCAGAAGCAACGTTCTTTACTGTAATCGATCTCAAGAACGCTTTCTTCAGTGTACCTATTGACCCGGAGAGCCAATATCTCTTCGGATTCAGTTTAAATGGACGAAGTTTCAAATTTTCCCGCGCACCTCAAGGATTTACAGAAAGCCCCAGCATCTATAGTCAAGCACTGAAAAGACAACTAGATTGTATTCAAATGCCAGTTAATACCGCCTTACTACAGTACGTCGATGATCTACTGATCACCGCACGAAGTGAGCCCGAATGTGAACAAGCATCACTAACAGTTTTGCATTTCCTGGCCGACAAGGGACACAAGGTGTCCCCTTCAAAGCTCCAATTCTGTGTTCAGCAAGTTGTGTACCTGGGTCACTTGCTGTCCAAAGTGGGGAGACAGCTCACTCCCGATCGCATCCAATTAATTGTAAACATGCCACAACCCCAGACACAAAAGGAAGTGCGGGCCTTCATAGGCCTCACCTCGTACTGCAGACAATGGATTCCTCAATATGCCTTTCTAGCTAAACCACTCATTCAGTTAACGACACAGGAGGCAGCGAATTCGACTGTCCTCCCTTGGACTCAGGAACACACACAAGCCTTTGAGGAATTAAAGAAAGCTTTATGCCAAGCACCAGTTTTAGCGACACCATGTTACAGCAAACCGTTTATACTTTTTGTTACAGAACGTGACGGTACAGCGTTGTCTGTCCTCACTCAAGATCAAGCAGGTTCACATAAGCCTTGTGCTTATTTTTCAAGTACATTGGATTCAGTAGCCCAGGCACTCCCTGCATGCTTAAAGTCAGTAGCAGCAACAGCATTAGCAATCAGACAAAGCGACTCAATTGTTTTAGGTCATCAGTTAACAGTACAGGTTCCACATTCTGTAGAGGTTCTGTTAAACAGAACCCAGACTCAACACTTGACTATAGCACGACTTACGGGTTACGAATTAACATTATTCCAGCCACACATAGAAATCAGACGCTGCAGTATCTTGAACCCAGCGACATTGTTACCTACAGTTATGACAGATCCAGCTCCACATGATTGTATAGAAATAATTAATGCAGTAACAAAGCCCAGACGAGATTTAACAGATGTTCCCTTGACAAATCCAGACCTGACACTTTATGTGGATGGCTCATGCATGAGAACAAATACAGGAGAGTTAGTGGCCGCATATGCAGTGACCACTGAAACTGAAGTTAAAGAAACACATCGTATTGATACATTGTCTGCTCAAGCGGCAGAGCTCATCGCTCTGACCCGAGCCTGTATACTAGCCAAGAACAGAAATGTTAACATATACACTGATTCCCGTTATGCGTTCGGAGTCGTACACGACTTCGGCATGCTCTGGCAGGAACGAGGTTTCCTGACCTCTCATGGTACAAAGATACAACATGGTCCACTCATTCAAGCACTGTTAGAAGCAATACATCTGCCTTCAGGCATATCCGTCATGAAGTGTAAAGCACATACTAAAGTCACAGATTCTGTTTCCCAGGGTAACGACCTGGCAGATCAGACAGCAAAACATACAGCACTGACTCACACTCAGACAACTGATACGATAAAGACAACAGATCCGACAAACTGCATGACAGTCAGAGATCCCACACTAGATGTTATTGACATTCAGACACATGCTACTCCAGAAGAAATAAAGAAGTGGATTGAACTAGGAGGGATCCAGACAGATCAAGGTTGGATGACGAAGGGAAAATCTATATGGTTTCTCCCTGACTCTATGGTTCAAGTCATGATAAATACAGCACATAGTCCTGCCCACCTAGGAGAGAAAGCAATGCTAGACAGTTTGCAAAATCTCTGGTACAATAAACACTTACGAGCAGCAGCAAAACAGAAAGTGCGTACTTGCATGATCTGTTGTCAGTTCAATCCAGGTAAAAGCGTCCCTGTAGAGCAAGGTGGATTCCATCCTCCCGAACACCCTTTTGAAGTCCTCCAGATGGATTATATCCAGATGGACCGTTGTCGAGGATTTAAATATGTTCTCGTAATTGTCTGTGCTCTGTCCCGCTGGACCGAAGCATACCCAGTCCCAGATTACACTGCTCCGACCACTGCCAAACAGTTGGTTCGTGAATTTTTCCCACGGTACGGCTTGCCTCGTGTCGTGTACTCAGATAACGGTCAGCCATTCTCGTCTGCCCTAATGAAAGAAGTTTCCTTGTTATTGGGATACCAGTGGAAGTTCCATTGTGTCCAACATCCAGAAGCAGCAGGCCTTGTAGAAAGGCATAATCAGACATTAAAGATCCGCCTTGCCAAAATATGTCAGGAAAAAGGGGTCGACTGGATAGTCGCCCTACCAGTGGCACTATTCTATATGAGAATGGTTGCCCATTCGAGATCAGGGCTATCTCCGTACGAAGTGGTCTTTGGCAGACCACCGAATATGTGGGGGACGCCCATTCCTAAAAAGATAACCGATGTTGATTCTAATATGTTGACAGATTACCTTGCCTCCTTGATGTCTGCACTCCAATCATGTCGTTCACAGGTTGCCGCAGCCTTCCCTGACAACACCGATGTGAAGCCGCATGACGTCCGCCCCGGAGACGTTGTCCTCGTCTGTAACTTCGACAGGAAAAGTCCATTGGAGCCCCGCTGGAAGTCTCCGAAGACCGTTCTTCTCACTACAAAGACCGCAGTCAAGTTGGAAGGCAGAAAGGGGTGGGTCCACCTAAGCCATATCAAAACATTCCCAGGACTGAAACCGGAACAAGACACACCCACCCCCACCAAAGACTGTGATAACAAAGACTTTACCGAAGTAAAAAGAGAAAAGACTCCTCAAGAACAATACCGTATGAAATTACGATCTAGCAAGTCAGACAGTTTAATTGTTTAAGTCCTCCCCTAGGTGAATCGGTTAAATAGTTTCTGACATGTATCCCCTAGATCGAGTTAGAGAGAGAGAAGAAAAGAAAAGAACATATTGCAAATCACTTCGTAGTCACTGCATAGTGACACTAATAATTATGTTTATTCTCAGTATATTAATCATTGTTGCTAGCATCTTGTTATCTATCTACTGTCCTATTTTCAAGCGTGAACAATCTGCTTACAATGTCTCTGCTGAACACACTTTTAGTGAGTTACCCCCTCATGAGCTTTCCTACCGACTCGCGCTGCGCAAAAATACATTCATTAGTATGTTACATCATTCTCATCAAACTAACAATGCTACGAATTGCTGGATATGTGGCCGACTCCCTCCCTACCAGAATTACAAGGGAGCCCTGCCTCTCTTTCCGTATCCGTTCACTCACAATGGCTCCTGCGGAGCATGGTTTAAGATAATTAATTCTTTAGATCCCGACATTGCTGTTTTCGATGGGGGTTGGGTTTGGGGAAACCTGAACTTGGTCCTACTAGACGTCTGTTACCCGGATAAGGAGGGACTTCCCATTAGAATAGGAACTGATCTAGAAAATGAAGTATATGGATTAGGTAATTATACAATTAGCCTTATGATTCTTACTGTCGAATCCGAAGCCGCACCAGTTCTGCCCATTATGTCAGTACTACCAGTCACTGGTGAATTATGTATCAAGAAGAAAGGTTCAGTACACTTAGGTCATAGTAAATGCACTACTGTGGTCGAATTCAGTGATGATGGAAAATCATCTTTCAAAGCTATCAGTCATTCTTACTTTGTGTGTGGTCATACCGCATACATTCGTCTACCTCCAGATTGGGATGGTACCTGTTATATTGCATTCCTCTTGCCACCTGTTTTTCTAGCTCCTTCTGATTACCATAGAAATAGCAATCTAGTAAAGAATAGGCCCAGAAGAGATGCCCCCCTTGTCGACTACACAGAAACGGCATGGGAACAGTACACTGATTTTAATAAAGGATTCTTTTTCTTTTTAGGCCCTGTCCAGAATAGTAAATTAATACGCAGATTAACTAGAACACTTGAAGCAGTAGTAAATGAAACTACTTCCGCCTTAGGTAACCTAACAGAAGAACAGTCCGCTATGCGGGTTGTTGTCCTTCAGAATCGTCTTGTAATTGACGTCATCTTGGCAGATAGAGGTGGAGCCTGTAAGGTCATCGGGTCAAGCTGCTGTGTTTTCATTCCACAAAATGCACCATCTGTATATCAAGCTATCACCCGTCTCCATAAGATTGCAAATCAGATACATCAGACTCCAGGCACCTGGACTTGGTCCGGTTGGTTCTGGACAACGTTAACAGCTTGGGGATGGAAGATCCTATCCTTCCTAGGCATTGGCCTAGTCCTAGTATTCAGTTGCTGCCTGTGCCTGCAGTGTGGGCCAGCGATTTGTGGACTGTGTGCCACTTCTTGTATTGAACATTCCAGTTTTCATTCAAAACGTAACCGAAAGAAGGAAGAACAAATGGTGTTACAAGAACAGACTGATCGATTCATGAGGATCGATATTTCATGAAGGGTCCGTAGGGAACAAGGAGGGAATGAGGAAAATTAAATTTTGGTCATGATGTGTTCCCTAGCGCGTACCCCACCGACTCCATGTACCAGCTTAAAGTGCATGTAACTTCCCTCCTGTGCCAGCTATGAAGACGCAAATACATTTGCGTCCACCGTCAACTTGTCCTCTTTCAGATCCACCATGAATGGATTATATAGCCCGTTCCTAAGTATGCTATGCCACCGTCTTTTTGTAGTACACTTTTCGTATTTTCTCCTGCTCTAGCCAGAGTAGGCCCTGAATTCCTGCCATCTGAACCTCTTTTGTGGCTCCTGGCTCTGCCCAGGCTACCTCTGTACTCATGAACTCTGTCCTACTTTCAGCGCGGCCCCTCGCGCTCAGCTCAAGCCTGCTTTCTGCCAAGACTGACTATAACCTTCGAGTTATCTGTTCCGCTCCCCGAGAATACATTCCTGCCTACTAGATCCTGTAAACATCCTCTCCAGCTGCAGAGCCAAAGGGCCGACCTGTCTTAATGCAAGTAATTCATAGCCTCCGTTGCCATGCTTCCATGGAAGGCCCCGTGCCCTCACACTCCACATGTAGACACTTAGGCGCTCATACACGCATCCACAGTTAGCATAGAGTAGCTTCTGCCCTAGAGACCTTTCCGCCCAGATAGTATAGTCCCTAAACATCAGATATCAGATACGATAGAAGTACAAGTTGATCTGACATGCCAGACTTCTGTCTCTTTCCGTCAGTGTAAATGTCAAGGCCCCTGCACCCCGTCAATCACACGTCATGCAGCTGCGCGCGCATCCAAGCTTCCAATTTTCTGCTGACATTGCAACATTCTGTTAGCACCACCCCTTGGTGCCACCCACTTGCGTCACCTATCAGTGACGTTTCTAGCACACACCTCTAGTTCACGCCTAGTTTACGCCTCTTGATGATGTACTAGTACCACGTGTATACTGTTATCTTGTCTTCTCTCAGCTGTTATGCCTCTTACATTGATTCCTATGTATAAATCAAGTATATAAGCTATGTATTGATAATAAACTTGAGCGCGCTCATCTATCCCTTCTGACACCCCTGTGGTGGTCAGAACATGATATCCTGATTCCTTTATGAGGAATAAAACCCTTAGAAACTCTAACACCACGGACTCTGTTTTCTTTCCTTCTGATTGAGTTATTATTGATTAAGTACTTACCTGCATAGAAATTAAGAGAGTAAATTAATTATTTACGTCAACTGAATGCAGCAGCCAGATTGGTTATGGGAACCAAAAGAAATGCGCACATCTCCCCAGTCTGAAAATCCCTAAATTGGTTACCTTATGAAGCAAGAATACAGCTAAACATTGCCTGCATGTCTCACAAAGCCTTCCATTTCAAAAACCCCAGTTATCTAGCGAAAAAGCTAGAAGTATCCGGAGGGGGTAGACCTTCTAGGAGTGCTAACTCTCTCCTCCTGAAACAACAGATCTTTTGCAGAAAGAGAACATGTCACCGAGCTTTCTCTGGCTCTGCGCCGAAGATCTGGAACTCTCTCCCACCGGAAATACGCAGAATCTCCTCCAAGGTTGCCTTTAAATTGGAAGTGACAAGATTCCTCATGAACAAGTTCTTACCTTAAAAGAGTTTCGGATTGTCTGCTCTAATGAATTGGACTTACACCCTAAGCCCTGCGCTGGTTGTTATTCTTCTTTACTAATCATGTGCTCCCCTTCCAGTTCGCTATGTACTAGTTATTATTTGTTGACCCTTTTGAATGTAACCTTCTTGTTTGGTATGCCTATTTGATATGTGTTTGAGATGGTATTCCTTTTGATGCATGTACTGCAATTGTTACCTTCCTTTCCCTCCAATTGAAAGCGCTCTGATATCCTCCGGGATTATGTTTGCACTACATAAAATGTTATAAATAAAAATAACTACCAAAAACCATGTTTTGCCTTCCTTCGTATTATGCACTTTAGCCATGATTATAAAGCCATAAGTAGCGGGCGGCATGACCCAAGGGTGGGGGAGTGCGCAGGGGTTCACTTGGGGAGGGGGGTTTAATTTAATAATAAAAAAATATATATTAAACTTACCTTCCCGTGGGACGGGTCCAGCGTCAGTATATGCTTCTGCTCTCCTGCCTCCGGCAGGAACATGAAGCAGGCAGCCAGGCTCCCACCCCAAAGCCAATCACAACGCTGTAAGATGAGCTGTGCTTGGTCGGGATGCCACCCAGCCAGGGGCTAATGGCCCTGCCATGTCCTCCATGTTGCCTGCATTGCAGCCTGCATTGGAGAAGGACAGAGTGCACATGACTGGTTTGGTTGGCCCCAGAGGGCCAACCAAACCAGTCATGCACATTCAGGATTGGGCATACCACTCCTCCTCTGCCCGGCCCTGCTTGGAGGGCAGCCCTGCCCACCCGCCTGCTCACAAACAAACCCTTTTACTTACTCGCAGTGTGAGAAGCAGAAACATAAAATGGTAGTTGTCAAAATTTTATGTTAGAAAACAGTGGAGCGACGCCCCCACGCACTGACATCTTTGATGACTCCAACTCTATCCCCCCTCTTTTTCACTCTATAAAATAGCAGGGCACTTTTCCTGTACACCCGTCCTTATCTACCGCCCCTCCCCCCCCATAAAACCACACACACACACTGAAAGCCCACATGGTTCTCCTTTGACCACATTGGGGAAAACATCTTTCTGGCCAATCCTAAAAGCCATCATACTGGGCTGTTCTGATGTCTTTTTTCACCATCACTAAATGCACATCGCAGCCCTCCTGTAACATGCGTTAATGAGAAAACAGGAGGAACGAAATCTGTGTCCTGGGTAGGAAACAGGAGTCTCAGGGCAAGTCAATGGATTATAGAGAAATGTTTCAGTCTCCTCGGCCGGAAGTGTGTGCCTGAAGGACTCTGGTAGTCTCACGTAGCTAGTTTGCCTTCTCTTTCTTTTAAAAAAAAAACATTTTTACCTGACTGGGGGGACCCAATTCCAGAGGTAAAGATGGAGCCCAATGAGGCAGCCGATTCAATGAAACCCATACTGCTGTTGGCAGGACAGCAGCTCTACCTTGAGACTGGTGCTGATAGAACATCTTACAGCAGTTGTGGTGGAGACGGAAGTCACCAAGCAACCACAGTTCACGTATCAGTTGGATGGTTATCTGTGGGCAGTAGGATGACCCCAGACTGTTAGTAAGAAAGGGCAGTGGCGTAACGATAATTGAGGAGGGCCCCCTGCAAGGTACATAGAGGGGCCCCCTCGGGACTCTATCAGAATCTCCCCCGTCAAAGTGCAGTGCTGAGGGGGCCTCCTGGAGCTAGTGGGCCCCCCCGCACTGCGGGGGATGCGGGGGCCTGTGTTACGCCCCTGAGAAAGGGCTTTATTCTGAGTAACCCACTTGTGCTCTGCTACCCTGGGCTCTGCTACCCTGAGTAATCCAAGTGGGCTCTGCTACCCTGGTAAAGCACTCAGGGTCTACTATCATGGTAAAGCACCAACTCGTAGATTAAAATGAAATGTGCTCGATTTCTTGACAGCTGCTTTGCCTGACCTGCATGTAGAGTGCCAGCCGGCCTCTAATATACATTGTTTCAACCTGCAACCAGGGACGGTCTCGGAATGAAGGTTATAAATCATCAGGCTAGTGGTTGCTCGTAGCCACTGTGAATATATATATATATATGCTCAGAGTGCATGTCTGATGTTACTGCATTATACCTGTGCCACAGGCCTGCCATTGTGTTTGCCAGGCCGCAAACACTACACTGCGGAAATCACATCTTAAATTCAGCCTCGGGCCTCATCTACAAGGCCATTGCACCACCGGTGCGTCACATTTTTTGATGCCCCCAACGCACAATGTGACTTCCAATATTTACAAGTCCACGTAAAGTCACCCTATGTGACTTTTCAAGGCCTTGTGAACATGGGCCACTTTCACAATTACTCTGCATGAAATGGGTGTTCCATGGGTGTGGGTGTTCACATGCAATGACCATGGAACGAGACACATTACTAGATTTACAAAGTTTTTTAAACCTGGGAATGCGTCAGAATCCTGTACCTGGCTCAACGAGGAGAAATACTTTTATTTCTCCTCATTTTTTCCCTTTTCTATGTGTGCATGCAGCACACATAGAAAGAGGAAAGTACCATCAAGATTGTTTTTGTGGAGGAAGGTGCCCTGTCCTGCACAAAAACAAACATCCCCGCAATGCAGGCACCCTTGCAACATGACGCATGGCTGCCTGTGCTGGCGCATGGCAGCCAATTGTGTGCCAGCACTGGGGAAATCACAAGGATGCATCATATTGTTGTTAACAAAATGATTTTCAAAATGAAACAGCTCAGCAAAATAGCTTGCATTTTTGTAAACGAGGCCCTCAGATTTTTACAGGTACCTGCTTGTGCTTACCGGTATGGCAATCATTCACATAAAAGAGTAATCCTCTTCGTGTTCTAGGGTTTATGCCTCCCTATAAGCGGAAGAGTTGCACAGTTTACATTCCTTATGCTGTGCTGAACTAACCCTCGGGTGGTTCAGTATGCCAATGTCCGAACATGTGGAGTTCACGCCACGGGCTGCAAGTAAAACTTTAACATTCTGTGCTGCTATGCGTTTCTGAATAGACTAACTTACAATGTGGCGCCCAGGGCTTGCTTAACTCAATGGGGTGATATTACTACGGTTTCAAGGGAATTTTAGCAGACGGTTTTAGTATTCTTGTCTCGTTTTCAGTTTATAAACGAGCCCACTCTTTGAACCACATTTAATTTGCGATTGTTGTTTTTTTCAGTAATCAATTGAAGGGCACTGAAAGGCTGTGGTGAATTTCAAAATGGGAAAAACAGTTTTGCAATGTGTTTGTATGGCGAAATAAAAACTAAGAAGGTTTGATGATGTGAATTAATCACACAATTCCCATCCCATAACTTTTCCTGGACCCTCAATGCCCACCTTACCTCTCATCATTCTTAATGTCTAGCACAACTTTCTTCTCAACCCTCAACACCCCGATACATATTTGCCAGTATTCCCATATAGCATGACGGTACTTCTGCAATACTGGTTATCGTATATTGGCAATACTATGTACATCTTAAAATGTATCACACCTCACCCTGATCTCTAAAAATCCATCATGTCTGCATTCTGTAACTCAATCTGCATCATACATGTCTTCCAACTAACAGTTGGCTATCCCATCCCTCTCTTATCAGCTATCATTCCTCCCTTCTGTACAATAATGCCTTTTATGATAACTCATGTTGTACATTTTTACAGTTCCATGAGTGCCCTGTACTACCCCAACCCCCGTGTTTCCTGAAAGTCACACTACCTATTCTCCAGACTTCTCCAACAAGTAACTTGTGAGCTATTCGTAATTCTCCAGTTACCTGTAAGTAGCTCTTCTAAAGACTCCCGCAGGTACCGTAAGTAGCCCTCTGTAGGAAACCCAGCATACTACTAGTAAAAGTCTCTGCTTGGTTGAAATAGTACACATATATCAGACTTGAAAAGTGTACATCCAAGATGAAAATTTGCATCATTACGGAATTCTTCAGCTAATGATTGGAGAAAAATTGTTGAATTTCATTATTGTATATATATATATTCACTGAAAATACTATAGGTTTCAGGTCTGATATAGTTAGGAATTAGCATTTAAAAAACCTTAGAAATTCACTGAAAAAACTGCAGGTTTTAGGGGTTTTATAGTTAGCTGGACATTTCACTCGTACAAAACCATTGACATTCCTCCGATATAGTTAGTTGTACTAACTATATCTCGCGCGAGTGCAATCGACTGCTGATGATGTCCCATATTACATCATTCATGACATGGTCAGTGACATTACTGATGACATCTCAAATGACATCACTGATGACATCATCCAGTGAATGTGGTTTGCTTCTTTATTTAAATATGTATTATATATATATATAGTAATTTGCATTTAAGAATGAGTGGATATATAAATATAAATATCTGGATGGAGGATTTAGTAGCAGTGTGATTGACTGTTTACTAATTTAAAGTGTCTCTCTAAATATATTGGATAGTGACTAAACTGTGTCAACATCTGTATCACTTTGTCAGTTGTTGTAAAAACTACTTGTCCAGTTGGTTACTAGCTATTTGAAAGTCTATATTAGTTACTGATTAGTTAACTGAATATTTGTATGGGAGAGTGAATGTGTTTGTGGTTCAGTGGGAGGTGTGTGACTGCCCAAAGATGTGTGAATAGTTGATTTAGTAGGTATATGACGTTAAGACTACATGTTATAACAGTTGTTTGGGTGAGTGAATATCTTTATGGGTGTGGTGATGAGCAAATATTTCTCTTAATGGTAGATATCCAACAAAGTAGAAAAATAAAAGGCAATGTATGTGTCAGTTGTTGTTTAAAAATAAGTATACATAAGACTCAGTGATTGCATGTGTGACTGTATGGATAACTGTATACTTGTAATAGTGATTTTATAACACACTAAGTATAATTTACTATCTATACGAATAGATAAAGTGGTGTTTATATAAGTGTATATCTAAGTAAATGTAAGTATGGTCCATTGTTTGCATAAGTGAATAGGATGACTTTATAAATGAATAGGATGTGTGCTGGTGTGTAATGTCCATATAGGTGTATAAGTATATTTGATAGTGTTCTATTGATCATTGACTGCATGTATGAGTGAATCTGTAGGTAAGTGATTAGATGTGTGTATAGATCTAGGAATCACTGAGTGGGATTTTAGAAACTTGTATTGGTGTGTCAATGGATTCAAATATGGTACTCTGTATTTTACTGTGAGTGATGAAAGGTTATACTGGTGTATGATGAGCTGTATCGTCACGTGGATGATGTCATCAATGATGCCATTTGAGATGTCATCAGTGATGCCACTGACCATGTCATGAATGATGTAACATGTGACATCATCAGCAGTGGATTGCGGGCCCGCGAGATATATTTAGTACAACTAACTATATCTAAGGAATTTCAATGGTTTTGTACGAGTGAAATGTCCAGCTAACTATAACACCCCTAAAACCTAGTTTTTTCAGTTAATTTCTAAGGTTTTTTAAATGCTAATTCCTAACTATATCAGGCCTGAAACCTATGGTTTTTTCAGTGAATTTCAACGGTTTTTTAAATGCTAATTCCTAACTATAACAGGCCTGAAACCTTTGTTTTTTTTCAGTGAATTTCAAAGGTTTTGTAATTGACAATTTTGAAATGTATTAATTGTTATATGTTTTTATACTGATTTACTATATTTTTAAAGCTATTTATTTTTAGATATTTTATTTTTTTATTACATTGTAATTACATTATACATTCCATTACAAAATATACTGTCTCAGAATGAATTACTTTAGTTTAAATACTTTGCAAATAGGCAATAAACTTTTAAGTACAGTAGTTACAGTTGTTGAAATGGGCAACACAATTTCAAACACAATGCAACATTGACCTCAATGTGTTTTTCTAGCTAAATTCAATTAGTTACTTTATGGATTACTTTTCTAACCTCAGGATTGGTTCCTAGATTCAGTCCTTGGACATCTCCTGTAAACGGTTGAGTAAAAGTGTTTTAGTTACAGTAGTGATTTTTAAGGAATATTATTGTATTTTAAAAGTTGACACTTAGAATTTTTTTCACATAGAATTGTCAGGATCCTTTCCGCTCTACTACGTCTGTTGTGCATCAGTTCCCTGTGTTTCTAACATTTCTCATTGTGCCCATGTATGTACATTATGTTATTTGGCCTTACCAATGTTTGTTATGCCACTTTGCCTTTTGCGCGATGCCACTGTGTTAAACCTGTCAATGCTTGTTGTGTGCGCTTCCCATTTGCGCTTTCCGCATTTTGCCAGTGCTTGTTTGCCCTTAGGCTTCGGGAGTTCCCATTTCGAGTTTGCTGCCGAGGTCTTTTTTCCCTTTGCAGCTTCTGTACCTCTTTGGGCCTGGGACTATATAAGCGGCCACGCCCAAAACGCCGTGCGGATTATTCCTTCCTGGTTCCCGAGATTGGAGGTCTCCTGCTCCTGCTTCCTGGCCGGTCTTCGCTCTCAACGACGGAGGACTTCGCTGAGGCTTCCAGACCTGTTGGCAGTTCAATGGTAGTAATCTACCACGAAAATCCGCTTGCTGAAAACGCAGGTAGGATTGATCCTTTTTCTGTTTGCCGGTTGGTGTTTTCTTCGAGAAGCTCGTAGGGCGAAACGCTAAGGGCGTTTCCCTGGCAACGATCAGGACAATTGTTTATCGAACTGGATTTCTGGACTCTTGCTTTAGTTTGGGACTTGTCAATGTGTTTATAGTTGTTTAGGAGCGCTATCATCAGTATTTCTCGTCCGGAATTGTTGGTTCAAGCTATTCTGCTTTTACCTTCGTTTGGTTTCCACTTAGACTGATTGTTGTTTGAACTTGCTTCAATCTGTATTCTACTATTGCTGCTGTAATGTCGAAATGTGATTGGCTCGAACTGTGATTGCTTTCATAGAGAGTTTAATGTTAACAAGGCTGTGAAACAAACAGTGATAAAGAGCGCGCAGATGTACAATGTTACTGTATTGAATATTGAATGAATCAATATGTGAAATCTTTAATCATGTCTTATCTACTATCCGAGTACATATGATTATAAACATCTTATGGTGAAAAGTCAACCTTGTTGCTTTTAGCTGGGAGTCTTTTTATTAATCCAAGAACAATCTTTTTTCCTAGTTATCTGAAATGGGCCTATAGTTTTAGCAACCAGAGAATCTTGAGAATCTAAAGTTTCTATGTCAGAGTGGGGTTGTGAGTATTGCTCCTGAGAAACGCAAGGGGGGCCTGAGAAACCCTCATCCTGACAGAATAATCCGCCCACGAATTTTGTTTCTCCCGAGCAATAGCCAAATGAATGCCACCATGGATGACCTATGTGCCATGATAGGGAATTTACAGACTGAATTAACGGTTAGTAGAACCGAAACCGCAGCTTTAGCCAATAAAGTAATTCAGTTACAATCACGTTTAGATTCAACACCATCTTCTGGGCAACACCAAGCAAATGTATCCGGTTCATCACCCTCTGTGTCAGTGACTGTTCCTACAACTGTTCCGTTGGCCCAGCCTGAGAGGTTTGCTGGGGAACCCAATAAATTTCAAACATTCTTAACGCAGGTTCAGTTGCACTTTATGGTTAAGCCAGCTTCATTTCCTAATGCTCAATCACGAACTGCCTTCTTAATCTCCTTCCTGAGTGGTGACGCGGCAATGTGGGCAGTACCACTAGTGCAGTCTGATGACCCAATTTTATACAATTGGGTACAATTTAAACAGGAATTTGAAAGGATTTTCGATAGACGTACCATAACAGGATCTGCCGATAGGGAATTACTGGAATTAAAACAGGGAAATAAGGAACTGGTACACTATCTTACCCAATTCAATCGTCTTATAGCAGAAACAGATTGGCCAGAAGCTAAGAGATCTGCTCTTTTTTACCAGGGACTAAGAGACGAGCTGAAAGACCTTATTGCGCCTATTGATCCCCAACCTCGAACTTGTGCAGACCTCATAGCACTCAGTCTTCGTCTGGACCACCGAGTAGCTGACCGTAAAGGAGATAGGAAAAGAACAGATGTCCGAACTTTTTCTAGAGCCAAAGAAAGATCTCTTCCCAATTCCCAGGAATCAACTGAGGCCATGGAAATAGGAAGTTTGAGGAAACCGTTAACTCCTGAGGAAAAAGAAACTCGGCGCAAAAATGGTCTTTGTCTCTACTGTGGCAAAAAGGGACATTTTGTCAGAGAATGTTCACTCAAACCAAAGAACTCTTGGCCCCGAGAAAAGAAGGATATTAAGTCGGAAAACTAGAAAACTCGAATTTGGATCAGGAGACTTTTTCGAGTTGGTTATCTCCTCCTGAACAAACCATCGCTAACACTCTGCAGTTAACTGTGCCTCATCTCACCTTGAATGTTTCTTTTAGGATACCCAACATGAAACCAATCTTGGTAGCTGCAATGATCGACTCAGGCGCCACCGGGAATTTCATTGATTCCAAGTTCATTGCAAAAACCAATATTCCCATTGTTAAAAAAGAAAAACCAGAAATTGTGTATGCAGTCGATGGAACTCAACTAACTTCAGGAATGATTACGCACTGTACCTCTTCCATTGCTATGGTGTGCGATGCAGGTTCCAGACAACATCAGGAAATCATATCATTCGATGTAATCGATGCACCTCAATTTGGGGTTATCTTGGGTATCCCCTGGCTAACTACGCATAACCCCAGCATCAGTTGGACAGAACGTACAGTTGACTTCACATCCACTTGGTGTAAACAAGAATGTTGTGGGGGACCAGAAAAGAATCTTCAAGTCTCCCCAAGTTCCCTTTTGCGTACTGTTTCAGCTCTTTACATCTCCACAGCAGCCGAGCAAGACACAACTCTACCACACATCTATGAGGAATTCACGGATGTTTTCTGTGAACAAAAGGCAGAAACTCTACCCCCACACAGGGACTACGATTGTGCCATTGATCTAGTGCCAGGAGCCAAGATACCCTGTAGTAGAATATACGCCTTGACAGATTTAGAGAACACCCACCTTCGAGATTATTTAGATAAATTTTTGAAAAGTGGTTTCATCCGGCCCTCCAAGTCTCCAGCAGCCTCTCCGCTCTTTTTCGTCCCTAAAAGCAATGGAGAATTGCGCACCTGTATTGACTACAGAGCTCTAAATAACATCACTATCAAGAACAGATATCCTCTTCCATTGATCCCTGTACTCCTTGATCAAGTGCGCTCAGCCACAATCTTTACCAAACTGGACTTACGAGGCGCCTATCACCTGGTCCGTATTAGACCAGGTGATGAATGGAAAACAGCCTTTCGAACTCGCTTTGGCCTGTTCGAGTACTGTGTAATGCCCTTTGGCTTATGCAATGCCCCGGCTGCATTTCAATTTTTTATCAACGATGTCCTTCGGGACTTCTTAGATAGGTTCGTCATTGCCTATATTGACGACCTTTTGATTTTTTCGTCTTCTACTGAGGAACACATTCGGCACGTTAAAATCATCTTGAACACCCTAAGATCACATGGTTTGTTCTGCAAATTGTCTAAATGTGAATTCCACACCACAAAGGTCGAATTCCTTGGATTTATCCTTTCTCCATCTGGGATCACAATGGCTCCAAGAAAAATCCAAGCAATCCTTGATTGGCCTACTCCAACCTCGGTGAAGGATATTCAACGATTTTTAGGCTTTGCTAACTTCTACCGCCGATTCATTAAAGACTTTTCAACTTTGGCCACACCTTTGACCCAACTTTTAAGGAAGAATGTTAAATTCATCTGGACCCCTGACACTGATTCTTCCTTTCAAACTCTCAAAAGAACCTTTACACAAGCTCCTGTCTTGCGGCATCCAGACTCAGACCTGCCTTTTATTGTGGAAGCTGATGCTTCCGACTTCGCCATTGGAGCAATTCTCTCACAAAAGAATCCAGTAACCAACGAGCTACATCCCATAGCTTTCTTGTCCAGAAAATTTTTGCCTGCAGAAGCCAACTACACTGTTGCAGAGAAAGAGCTCTTGGCCATTCGTCATGCATTCAAGGAATGGCGTCACTACCTTCTTGGGGCTAGACATACTGTTACTGTTTACACGGACCATCGTAACCTACAGTTCCTAAGATGTGCAAAAGCTTTAACTCCCAGACAACTCCGTTGGACCTTGTTTTTTGCAGAATTTGACTTTATCATAACCTTCAGGCCCGGAACGAAGAATAACAAAGCAGATTCCTTGTCACTGTCAAAAGCCAAAACTACGTCGTCCCTTACCTTGAGCAGACACCGAAGATCTTGGACGACGTAGAAGTTTTCGCAGAGACGCAAGGGACCAACTTCCCAGAAATCTAACTATAAACTTGCCGTCTACTAAATACACAGCAATGAATAGAACTAGACCTTTGGGAGGAGGGCCGGTACTGGACGTGATGAGATGAAGGAGGGGTTTTGCTGTCGACCTGCAGAACAACAAGCAAGTGATATTTTACTACGGTTTCTTAATTAGCTACCTAGGCCCCTTGTAACCCCCCTTCGCCCTGAAGCGCCTTGACCCCCTTGAACCCCCAAGTTCTGGAATCCTACCTGCGATCAGATTTAAACAGTCCTTCGTCCAGTATTTCTTGTCGTGGATGAGAGGAGAAGTCGCGGAGTTGTGACGTGAAGTAGAAGAAGTCCCTTGAAGATACGTTGAAGTCACGCTCCCAGGAACTAGAGAAAACAAGAGGGGAATTTACTAGTGTTCTATAATTGAGTCTCTCCTAAATTCCCTCTCTTCTTTCGAACTTACTTGAGTAGTAGAAAGACTGTTGTTGAAGAAGTGGTTCTTTTACTCCCTTGTGTTCAAGCCTGTTGCAACACATTAAAAGATACACCTACTCTCTTCTAAACAACTTTCCCAAAAGATTTTGAGTACATAAAATATCAAATGACTTTTCAAAACCACATAGTCTTTAAATCTCACATTACAATAAATAAGTCTTGCAATGCTTACTGACTTAATCCAGTATTGAGTGAACTAAATAGGCCGTTCAAAGAAAATAAGATTAGTCTCTTACAATGATTGAAAGTCTGGAAGAAAGCGGTCTTAAAAACAAGTATCAAGAAACCATATGAGCAAAGTCCTTGACCGATCTTTCTTGCGATGGGCGCCTTAACATAGAAGTATCTGAAGTTGCACTTAACTTTTGTCTTTCTTTTCTTTCAGGTTTTGCTCCTTGATCAGATTGCAGATGTCCGGTGGCGCAGGGTGTGGCGAGCGTTGAAATTCCTTCAGGCGCGAGGAGAATGTCAGCGCGATCCTTCAGCTACTCCAGCAGAAGGCAAAGCGCTTCGGAAAGCTTGGGTGCGGTTTAAATAGTCAACCGCACCCAAAACTACGTGCGCACGCACGCATCTGCAGCGCTGAAAGCCGAACGCGGCTCTCAGCAAACCAAGCTTCTTCTCTTGTGCGCACTCATGCGTACGCAACACCGAGAGCCGAACGCGGCTCTCGAAATCCAAAGCTTCCTTCCTCCTCCGCTACGAGCCGAAAGTGGCTCCATGTAAAACAAGGCTCAAAAGAAGGAAGGTTCATTTAAACAATGTCACTTTACATGATAATTTACACGCAAAACCTTCGTGTCCCAGTAAACATGCTAATGTTACAACAACATTCAATTTGAAACTGTGATCACATAAACACAACACATTACCTATGAGGTGCCGGTGCACGGGACAGGGGTGGGTTTTTCTCGTAATTATCAACCTCTGACTTTCCTAATCTGGAGGTCGAGGGGAACCATGACAGTACTCCCTCCTCAAGATCCCCCCCAAAACGGGCAGGATGGGTCTTGGTTTATCTGGATGACGAGCATGAAACGATTTTACTAACTTAGGAGCATTCTTTAGGTTCTCCAGAGGTTCCCACGATCTTTCCTCAGGACCGTATCCCCTCCAATCCACCAGATAAAATAATTTCCCTCGACTTCTCTTGGAATCTAAGATAGATTTTACCTCGAATTCGGAGTCTCCATCTATCGTTAAAGAAGACGGGGGTTGGATTATTCGAGTGTTTGGAAGGAAGGGTTTGATCAAGGACACATGAAATACTGGATGGATCTTGTATTTAGAGGGAAGAGTTAATTTGACACATACCGGATTTATAACCTTTTCTATCACAAAAGGGCCAATAAATCTTGGGTTAAATTTGCGATTTCCCTTTATTCTCAGATGTTTGGTGCTTAGCCAAACTTTATCTCCAGAAGAATAAGGTGGTTGCAAAGTCCTATGTTTGTCTGCAGATGTTTTCTGAGATTCCTTCGCTTGTGCAAGTTTGAAGGCAGCTTGTTCCTGGATAGACGATAGTTTGGAAACATAACTTGTAATAGCTGGTACAATATCTAGCTTTTTTATTTCCTCAGGGAAATTTTTTGGATGATAACCGTAATTACAGAAGAATGGAGACATCCCAAGAGAAGTATGATCTACGTTATTGTAAGCAAACTCCAACTGACTGATTAAATCTGACCATTCTTCCTCTACACTAGATAACATACAGCGAATAAACTGTTCAATGGTCTGATTAGTGCGTTCGGTTAAACCATCCGTTTGAGGATGGTAACTAGAAGATAGGCGGACTTCCATGTTTAAAAGAGTACTCAAATTCTGCCAAACTCGGGAAACAAACTGAGACCCTCTATCGGAAATGACCACCGAAGGAATACCATGTAATCGAATCACATTTGTCATTACCAGATGAGCTAATTCCAAAGCAGTAGGTAATTTCTTTAAGGGAACAAAATGAGCCATACGTGAAAACTGGTCAACTATGGTCAGGATAGTAGAAAAACCCTTTTTGGTGATAGGAAGTTCCACAATAAAATCCAAAGAAATAGTGTGCCAAGGTTGAGGTGGAATTGGGAGTGGAGTTAACAGACCACTAGGAGCTTGATGTAAGGGTTTGTTTTGAATACAAACACTACAAGTTTCCACAAAATCTTGTACATCCTTAAACATGGAAGGCCACCAAAAGGTTCTTTTGATTAATTCGTATGTTTTCATCGCACTAGGATGAGCAGTCAAAGAAGTATCATGATGAAAATGAAATATCTCTTCCCTGATCTTTACAGTGGGAACAAAAACGAGATCTTGCATAAAAATCAAATCATCTCTTTGCTGAAGAAGAGGGTACTTCTCTTTCCACTCATCAAGTCCTGTAGAAGTTAGTTCTCTTTTGATATCAGAAATCACTGGACAACAGGACATACTAGCTTGAAAGCGAGAGTTTGGAATTACTGGTTGACTTTCATGAGAAGATTCAGTTTGTTCAGTTAAATTGTACCCAATTCTAGATAAGGCATCAGCCTTCAAATTTTCTTTTCCTGGACGATACGTGATCACGAAATCATAGTCATTAAAGAACATTGACCACCTCAACTGTCTAGCAGATAAAGCCTTTACAGATCTTAATGCTTGAAGATTCCTATGATCCGTGTATATTGTGACTGGGTGTCGAGCACCGAGCAGGTAATGACGCCATTCTTCAAAAACTGCTTTTATTGCTAAAAGTTCTTTATCGGCTATGGCATAGTTCAATTCAGCTTCAGAGAGCTTCCTGGAGTAGAAGGCTATGGGATGCATTTGACCTGTGTCAGTATTTCTTTGAGATAGGATCCCCCCAAGCGCAAATTGCGAGGCATCAGCTTCAACAATGAAAGGCTGACTGGGGTCTGGGTGACTTAAGATGGGAGCAGTGGTAAATCTTTTCTTTAATTCTAAGAAGGCCAATTCTGCCTGGTCTGTCCAGACGAATCTTGCTCCTTTACGCAACAATTTGGTGATGGGTGTAATGACCTGGGAGAAATCTTGGATGAAACGGCGGTAGAAATTTGCAAAGCCCAAAAAGCTCTGAACCTGTTTCACTGAAGAAGGGCTAGGCCAAGAATTTACTGCTTCCACCTTCTTGGGGTCCATTTCAATACCGTTAGGGCTGATGATATATCCTAAAAAATCCACTCTAGAAACGTGAAACAGGCTTTTCTCCAATTTTACGAATAAAGAGTTGGAAAGCAATTTTTGAAGAATAGCCCGAACCTGCTGTACATGTTCTTCTTCTGAGTTGGAAAAAATCAAGATGTCATCTATGTAGACAACACAACAAACATCTAAGAACTCATGTAAGACTTCATTTATAAAAAATTGGAAGGCAGCAGGGGCATTACAAAGTCCGAAAGGCATCACTTGGTATTCGAAAAGGCCGAATTTGGTTCTGAATGCAGTTTTCCATTCGTCGCCTTTTCTGACTCTAACAAGGTGATAAGCCCCGCGTAAGTCCAATTTAGTATAAATAGTGGCCTTTTTAACTTGATCTAGTAATGTTGGAATCAGAGGTAAAGGGTACCTGTTCTTAATGGTCACGTTATTCAGAGCCCTGTAATCGATGCACGTGCGCAATTCCCCCCCTTTTTTAGGAATAAAAAAGAGAGCTGATGACACAGGCGACTTGGAATGTCGGATGAACCCGTTAGCCAAGAATTCATCTAGGTACTCCCTAAGGTGAAGATTTTCTTTCTCTGTTAACGCGTAAATTCTGCTACAGGGCAAGGTTGCTCCGGGAACTAGGTCTATCCTGCAATCAAAATCCCTGTGAGGAGGAAGAGTGTTAGCTTTCTTTTTATCAAAGACGTCGGAGAGGTCAGAATAAACAGAAGGAACCCCTTCCAACATCAAAACACTAGTAGATTCAGTACTAAAGTCAAGTCCTTGTATAACATCCTCTTTTCTTCTTAAAAGAAAGCATTGATCTATGCAACGAGAGGACTTGAAAGTCAAAGTCTTGGACTCCCAATTTATCTGGGGGTTGTGTGAAATCAACCAAGGAATTCCCAAAATTAGCCTGAATTGGGGTGCATCGATTAAATCAAAAGTAATTCTTTCCCTATGAATAGGCGAACTGTCCATTTCTAAAATCTCAGATTGTCTACTGATGGGCCCGGAAGTTAGCTCTTTCCCATCTACTGCTCTCACTATTTCCGGATGATCTTTTAGGATGGATTTAAACCCTAATTGAGAGAAAAAATGTGAGTCAATAAAATTTCCTGTTGCTCCCGAATCAATGACTGCTTCAACTCTTTTTACTGGAGAGGTGGAAAGTAAACTCCTTAACTCTACTATGATACAAAAGTGTTTGCAACTAGACGGTGGAGCAATAGAGGCCAAATTAGAAACAGCACTCGACAAACTGACCTCATCATTAGCCGAGCTTTCTAGTTTTCCGAAGGCTGTTGAACAGCCGCTATATCAGAAGCTTTAGTCTTAATTTTAACTGGACGAGTAGGGCAATCCTTAACAAAATGACCTGTCTTCCCGCAGTACAGGCATTGATTCATCTTTCGCCTCTTGTCTTTTTCCTCTTTTGATAGAGGACCCCGAACTGTTCCTATTTGCATAGGTTCTACCGCCTCTACTCTAGAAGAGACCTCACGAGGCGTAGTACCTCTCTCTTTTACAAATATCAATTTGTTATCACTCTTACCTTTTTCTCCCTTTCTTTCGTTTAATCGGTTATTCAGTTTTACCACTAAATCAATGAAGTCAGTGATATCATCAGGGGGTTCCAGAATTTGAGTCACCATATCTTTTAAATCGTCTCTCAAACCTCTATAAAAGATGGAAATTCTCTTATCATAGGGCCATCTGGCCTCTAGAACTAAGCGATTAAACTGTGAAATATAGTGGAGTAGATCAGAAGAACCTTGTTTCAGACCTAACAACTCGTTATCAGCAGATTGAACAAAAACATGCTTCGCAAAAATCTTTTTCAAAGCACGTTCAAAGTTAGACAAATTATAGAGAATCGGGTCATCACTCTCCACAAAAGGAATAGACCAAAGGGCTGCATCACCTGCAAAATATGATAACATAAAGGCTATCTTGGAAGAATCATCAGGAAAGGCCGTTTTCTTGGCCATGAAATGAAGATGACACTGTTGCAAAAATATCGAAAACTTATTACAATCTCCAGAAAACCTTTCTGGTGGCGCTAAAGGAGTGGGGACAGGAGTAACCACCTGAATTTGAGTTGGAACTCCGGACTCAGAAGTTGAGCTCTGAAAGGTTGCAGGTGACAAAACAGGCTTCCGCTGAATGGCATCCTGTAACGCTGACATATCCCTACGTAAAGAAGTGTTCTCATCTCTCAGATCCTTCAAAATGGCTGCTATGTCCTGCAAAGTTATTTGGTCCATTGCGTCTGGGCGAAAATGTATTCGTGGGCTTTGCCTTCTGTCAAAAGCCAAAACTACGTCGTCCCTTACCTTGAGCAGACACCGAAGATCTTGGACGACGTAGAAGTTTTCGCAGAGACGCAAGGGACCAACTTCCCAGAAATCTAACTATAAACTTGCCGTCTACTAAATACACAGCAATGAATAGAACTAGACCTTTGGGAGGAGGGCCGGTACTGGACGTGATGAGATGAAGGAGGGGTTTTGCTGTCGACCTGCAGAACAACAAGCAAGTGATATTTTACTACGGTTTCTTAATTAGCTACCTAGGCCCCTTGTAACCCCCCTTCGCCCTGAAGCGCCTTGACCCCCTTGAACCCCCAAGTTCTGGAATCCTACCTGCGATCAGATTTAAACAGTCCTTCGTCCAGTATTTCTTGTCGTGGATGAGAGGAGAAGTCGTGGAGTTGTGACGTGAAGTAGAAGAAGTCCCTTGAAGATACGTTGAAGTCACGCTCCCAGGAACTAGAGAAAACAAGAGGGGAATTTACTAGTGTTCTATAATTGAGTCTCTCCTAAATTCCCTCTCTTCTTTCGAACTTACTTGAGTAGTAGAAAGACTGTTGTTGAAGAAGTGGTTCTTTTACTCCCTTGTGTTCAAGCCTGTTGCAACACATTAAAAGATACACCTACTCTCTTCTAAACAACTTTCCCAAAAGATTTTGAGTACATAAAATATCAAATGACTTTTCAAAACCACATAGTCTTTAAATCTCACATTACAATAAATAAGTCTTGCAATGCTTACTGACTTAATCCAGTATTGAGTGAACTAAATAGGCCGTTCAAAGAAAATAAGATTAGTCTCTTACAATGATTGAAAGTCTGGAAGAAAGCGGTCTTAAAAACAAGTATCAAGAAACCATATGAGCAAAGTCCTTGACCGATCTTTCTTGCGATGGGCGCCTTAACATAGAAGTATCTGAAGTTGCACTTAACTTTTGTCTTTCTTTTCTTTCAGGTTTTGCTCCTTGATCAGATTGCAGATGTCCGGTGGCGCAGGGTGTGGCGAGCGTTGAAATTCCTTCAGGCGCGAGGAGAATGTCAGCGCGATCCTTCAGCTACTCCAGCAGAAGGCAAAGCGCTTCGGAAAGCTTGGGTGCGGTTTAAATAGTCAACCGCACCCAAAACTACGTGCGCACGCACGCATCTGCAGCGCTGAAAGCCGAACGCGGCTCTCAGCAAACCAAGCTTCTTCTCTTGTGCGCACTCATGCGTACGCAACACCGAGAGCCGAACGCGGCTCTCGAAATCCAAAGCTTCCTTCCTCCTCCGCTACGAGCCGAAAGTGGCTCCATGTAAAACAAGGCTCAAAAGAAGGAAGGTTCATTTAAACAATGTCACTTTACATGATAATTTACACGCAAAACCTTCGTGTCCCAGTAAACATGCTAATGTTACAACAACATTCAATTTGAAACTGTGATCACATAAACACAACACATTACCTATGAGGTGCCGGTGCACGGGACAGGGGTGGGTTTTTCTCGTAATTATCAACCTCTGACTTTCCTAATCTGGAGGTCGAGGGGAACCATGACAGTCACGGTATGATTCTAAGCCAGGTGAGCTTCAACTTCTTCCCCGACCTACTAGCATGCTCTCTGAAGACAGAATAGTAGGTGCTACAATGTCCGATGTCTTCTTCCAACAAATAAGACAAGCAATGCCAATACCTCAATTGCTATCTTGGGTGCGAGAGGGAGCTAATAGAACAATTCACCAAAATCTACCCTTCTTCTCCAATCTCTTATTTGTTCCAACTAAAGTTCTACAAACACAGGTTTTGCAATGGTGTCATGTTAGTCAACTGGCTGGTCATCCTGGAATCGCAAAAACCAAAGAACTTGTTCGAAGAAATTTCTGGTGGCCAACCTGGAGTAAAGATGTGCAATCTTTCGTTCAAGAATGCGATGTTTGTGCTCAAGCTAAAGTAGAACATGGTCGAAAGAAAGGACTCTTACTTCCTCTTTCCACACCAACTCAGGTCTGGGAAGATATCGCAATGGACTTCATAACTGATCTACCCGAAGACAAGGGGATGACTACCATTCTCGTGGTGGTTGACCGTTTATCTAAGATGGCCCACTTCATTGCTTGTCCTAGGCTTCCGACCTCCGCCCAACTGGTTCAATTAATTCTGGAGCATGTGGTTCGTTTGCACGGCCTACCTAGGTCCATAACTTCAGACCGTGGTCCTCAGTTCATTTCGCAGTTCTGGAAGGCCTGGTGTAAAGCGCTTCACATAACTACTAACACATCCACTAGTTTCCACCCTGAGTCGGATGGACAAACCGAACGAGTCAATCAGGTCCTGAAACAATACTTAAGATGTTTTCTTTTCAAAAAACAGGGTTCCTGGTTAACCTTACTATGGGAAGCTGAATTCGCTTACAATAATCTGCAGAATGCCTCTACAGGTTTTTCGCCCTTTTTTGCTATCTATGGCCGACATCCCCATTTCTCGCCTTTGCTGCTGGCCCACCAAAAGACCAACATACCTTCCTTGGATTCGCATTTCAGTGAAATGGAACGCATTACCAAAGTCTTAAGAACTAATGTACTGAGAGCCAAAGCCACATACAAGAGGTTTGCGGACAGGAGACGACAAAAGGGCCCAGACCTTCATGTTGGCGACGTAGTTTGGCTTTCCACCAGGAACTTTCAGTTCAGGAGACGTTACAAGTTCCACCCTAAATTCATTGGTCCATATAAGATTGTTCAGTGTGTGAATCCCGTTACCTACAAGCTGCTGCTTCCTAAAAGCATGAGAATTTACCCTGTGTTCCACGTTTCTCTGCTAAAGAAAGCAATTGTCAAAAGAAGGCCTCGTCCTCCAGCTCTTCGTGTGAAGGGTCAGGACGAATTTGAGGTGCGTTGTATCAAAGACTGCAAACGAGTTAGGGGGAAGCTTTGGTACCTGCTTTCCTGGAAAGGCTGTGGTCCTGAGGAGGATTCCTGGGTTTCTGGGATGGACGTTCATGCTCCCCGCCTGGTGCGCTTGTTTCATGCTCAGCACCCGGCCTCTCGATTTTAGAGTTTGGAGGGGGTGTCTCCATTTTTGTTGGGGGGCACTGTCAGGATCCTTTCCGCTCTACTACGTCTGTTGTGCATCAGTTCCCTGTGTTTCTAACATTTCTCATTGTGCCCATGTATGTACATTATGTTATTTGGCCTTACCAATGTTTGTTATGCCACTTTGCCTTTTGCGCGATGCCACTGTGTTAAACCTGTCAATGCTTGTTGTGTGCGCTTCCCATTTGCGCTTTCCGCATTTTGCCAGTGCTTGTTTGCCCTTAGGCTTCGGGAGTTCCCATTTCGAGTTTGCTGCCGAGGTCTTTTTTCCCTTTGCAGCTTCTGTACCTCTTTGGGCCTGGGACTATATAAGCGGCCACGCCCAAAACGCCGTGCGGATTATTCCTTCCTGGTTCCCGAGATTGGAGGTCTCCTGCTCCTGCTTCCTGGCCGGTCTTCGCTCTCAACGACGGAGGACTTCGCTGAGGCTTCCAGACCTGTTGGCAGTTCAATGGTAGTAATCTACCACGAAAATCCGCTTGCTGAAAACGCAGGTAGGATTGATCCTTTTTCTGTTTGCCGGTTGGTGTTTTCTTCGAGAAGCTCGTAGGGCGAAACGCTAAGGGCGTTTCCCTGGCAACGATCAGGACAATTGTTTATCGAACTGGATTTCTGGACTCTTGCTTTAGTTTGGGACTTGTCAATGTGTTTATAGTTGTTTAGGAGCGCTATCATCAGTATTTCTCGTCCGGAATTGTTGGTTCAAGCTATTCTGCTTTTACCTTCGTTTGGTTTCCACTTAGACTGATTGTTGTTTGAACTTGCTTCAATCTGTATTCTACTATTGCTGCTGTAATGTCGAAATGTGATTGGCTCGAACTGTGATTGCTTTCATAGAGAGTTTAATGTTAACAAGGCTGTGAAACAAACAGTGATAAAGAGCGCGCAGATGTACAATGTTACTGTATTGAATATTGAATGAATCAATATGTGAAATCTTTAATCATGTCTTATCTACTATCCGAGTACATATGATTATAAACATCTTATGGTGAAAAGTCAACCTTGTTGCTTTTAGCTGGGAGTCTTTTTATTAATCCAAGAACAATCTTTTTTCCTAGTTATCTGAAATGGGCCTATAGTTTTAGCAACCAGAGAATCTTGAGAATCTAAAGTTTCTATGTCAGAGTGGGGTTGTGAGTATTGCTCCTGAGAAACGCAAGGGGGGCCTGAGAAACCCTCATCCTGACAGAATCGCCAATGGGAGGAAATTCACTTAGCAGGTAAGTAGTGTTATTATTACTTTTTCTTACTCAGTGGTGGATCCTGGTTCCAGCACCGGTGCATCACCTGTAAACAGTTGAAAGAATGTGTTTAAGTCATACAGGCGATTTTTTAGGAATATTTTTAGTTTGTGAAAATAGACACAGAAACTTTTCAGGTGAAAACCAGACAATGGATTCCTATGGAATTAAATTCAGGTTACTGGTAAGTATGGTTAGAATTACTCTTCAGGATCAGTACCGGGCTCAAAGATGCAGCACTGAGGTCTCTCCTGATAACAGGTGAGTAAATCGGATTCGTAGTTCGGCTGCTTTTAGAGGAATTTCTTAAAGTTCCAAAATTCCACACTTCAAAGAATTTCCAAATGAAACCAGTCTATGTTAGCCTATGTAATGGAAATTCAAGTTACTGTAAGTATGGTTAGAATTACTTTTCAGGATCATTAGTGGGCTGAAAGATGCAGCACTGAGGTCTCTCCTGATAACAGGTGAGTAAATCGGAATTCGTAGTTCGGCTGATTTTAGAAGAATTTTTTAAAGTTCCAAAACTCCACACTTAGAAGAATTTTCAAGTGAAACCAGCCAATGTTAGCCTATGGAAGGAAATCCAAGTTACTGTGTGTATGGTTAGAATTACTTTTCAGGATCAGTAGTGGGCTGAAAGATGCAGCACTGAGGTCTCTCCTGATAACAGGTGAGTAAATCGGATTCGTAGTTCGGCTGCTTTTAGAGGAATTTCTTAAAGTTCCAAAATTCCACACTTCAAAGAATTTCCAAATGAAACCAGTCTATGTTAGCCTATGTAATGGAAATTCAAGTTACTGTAAGTATGGTTAGAATTACTTTTCAGGATCATTAGTGGTCTGAAAGATGCAGCACTGAGGTCTCTCCTGATAACAGGTGAGTAAATCGGAATTCGTAGTTCGGCTGATTTTAGAAGAATTTTTTTAAGTTCCAAAACTCCACACTTAGAAGAATTTTCAAGTGAAACCAGCCAATGTTAGCCTATGGAAGGAAATCCAAGTTACTGTGTGTATGGTTAGAATTACTTTTCAGGATCAGTAGTGGGCTGAAAGATGCAGCACTGAGGTCTCTCCTGATAACAGGTGAGTAAATCGGAATTCGTAGTTCGGCTGATTTTAGAAGAATTTTTTAAAGTTCCAAAACTCCACACTTAGAAGAATTTTCAAGTGAAACCAGCCAATGTTAGCCTATGGAAGGAAATCCAAGTTACTGTGTGTATGGTTAGAATTACTTTTCAGGATCAGTAGTGGGCTGAAAGATGCAGCACTGAGGTCTCTCCTGATAACAGGTGAGTAAATCGGAATACGTAGTTCGGCTGATTTTTGAGGAATTTTTTAAAGTTCCAAAACTCCACACACAGAAGAATTTCCAAGTGAAACCAGTCAATGTTAGCCTATGGAAGGACATTCAAGTTACTGTAGGTATGGTTAGAATTACTTTTCAGAATCAGTAGTGGGCTGAAAGATGCAGCACTGAGGTCTCTCCTGATAACAGGTGAGTAAATCGGAATTCGTAGTTCGGCTGATTTTAGAGGAATATTTGTACGTTTCAAAAATAGACACTTAGAAACTTTTCTGGTGTAAACTACACAATAGATTCCTATGGAAGGAAATACAAGTTACTGGTAAGTACGCTTCAATTTACTTTTCAGGGTTCGTACTGGGCTCAAAGATGCAGCACTGACGTCAGGGGACTGCGTTGCAGAGAGGTGTTCTGAGGCCACGCCCCTTTTTACACCTCTCTGCAACGCAGCCCCCTGGTGCGTTTACAGAGGGGAAACTAATTCCCCTTGTATATTGGTGGTCCCTGGGGGCCAACTAGCCCACCAGGAACCACCAGTATGCGCCAGGGGGCTGCTTTGAAGAGAGGTGTAATGAGGCCCGCCCCTTTTTACACCTCTGCGCAAGGCAGCCCCCTGGCGCATTTGTAGAGGGGGAACTAATTCCCCTTGCATACTGGTGGACCCTGGGGGCCAACTAGCCCAGCAGGAACCTACAGTATGAGCCAGGGGACTGCGTTGCAGAGAGGTGTTCTGAGGCCACGCCCCTTTTTACACCTCTCTGCAATGCAGCCCCCTGGCACGTTTACAGAGGGGAAACTAATTCCCCTTGCATATTGGTGGTCCCTGGGGGCCAACTAGCCCACCAGGAACCACCAGTATGCGCCAGGGGGCTGCTTTGAAGAGAGGTGTAATGAGGCCCGCCCCTTTTTACACCTCTCTGCAAGGCAGCCCCCTGGCGTGTTTGCAGAGTGGGAACTAATTCCCCTTGCATACTGGTCGACCCTGGGGGTCAACTAGCCCAGCAGGAACCTCCAGTATGCGCCAGGGGGCTGTGTTGCGGAAAGGTGTTCTGAGGCCACGCCCCTTTTTACACCTCTCTGCAACACAGCCCCCTGGCGCGTTTACAGAGGGGGAACTAATTTCCCTTGCATATTGGGGGTCCCTGGGGGCCCACTAGCCCACCAGGAACCTCCAGTATGCGCCAGGTAACTGCATTGCGGAGAGGTGTAATGAGGCCATGCCCCTTTTTACAACACTCTGCAAATCAGCTCTGTGGCGCTTACAGGAGGTACCTGGTGAGCTAGCTGGCCCCCTGGGATCCCCAGTATTCAAGGGAAATGACTTCCCCCTCTGCAAACGTGCTAGCTGCGTGTTTGCAGAGTGGTGTAGGGACGGGGCAGGGCTTGAGGTGACGGATTGCACCACTCTGCAAACGCGCCGCCTGGCATGTTTGCAGAGGGGGAACTAATTCCCCTTGAATACTGGAGGTCCCTGGAAGCCAACTAGCCCACCAGGAACCTCCAGTATGCGCCAGGGGGCTGCCTTGCAGCGAGGTGTAAAAAGGGGTGTGGCCTCTTTACACATCTCTGTAAGGCAGCCCCCTGGTGCGTTTGCAGAGGGGGAACTAATTCCCCTTGAATACTGGGGGTCCCTGGGTGCCACTGGCGCATACTGGAGGTTGTTGGTGGGCTACTTGGCCCCCAGGGACCCCCAGTATTCAAGGGGAATAAGTTCCCCCTCTGCAAACGCGCCAGATGGCGCGTTTGCAGAGTGGTGCCTTAATTTCTTTTGGGGGGGGTCGGCAGTGTACGCGTACCATACGCATATCCCGCGGGGACTTGGGGGTCCTTGTGGGACCCCCTGAGCAGGCCTAGGTGTTTCTACCCTGCCCCCTTTTCTTCGTTTTCACCTTTGTTTCCCTAATTTTTTGTGACTCGGTTCTACTGAGGCACAAGATGTCTGCCAACACTTCCTGGTTCGGAGTGTTGACAGACAGTTGACAGCCAATCAGCATGCAGCTCGTGCTCGTAATTGTATGCGTACGGTACTTCGTCTCTAGATATCACTATGATTTTACTTTTGATTTTCTCAGGAACTACTGAATGGATTTACACCATTTAACAAAAAACACAATCTGCGAACCAAACTCTACCTGTTTGCCAAATTTGGTGTAATTCCGTTCAGCCGTTTGGGCTGTAGCCCTGGCTAAAGGTCCCTATGGAAAATTGCCTGGGGAAAACACATTTTGGGACCCCCCTTTTTTCTTGGCCCCCACTTGATGAATCACCCCCAAACTTTCAGGGAAGGAGCGGAGCAGGCCATTTTTTTGGAGAATTTTGCTAAGATTCGTCCACCGGCGCCAAAGTTATTCCAAATAGAATGTTGTGGATTTCCTATGGAAACTAGGTCCTAACTATATCCAGTAGGTAATATATATATATATATAATATACACTTAAAGAAACTTAGGTTATAGAGACATTAAAGTTAGGCTCAGATTTTACTCATACAAGACCATAGAAATTCAGCAGTTATAGTTACCTGAGCTAACTGTAACGTATGCCCCCGCAATGCTTAGGACCTCACATATTTGATCACTCATGACATGGTCAGTGACATCACTGATGACATCTCAAATGACATTACTGATGACATCATCCACTGTTAGAAATCATGTTACCTCCAGTAAGTCCCACACAGCTAGATTGCTGATAGGTCATCAGAGGCCCGCTCCCTTTCTCTATCACTCTGCAAACGCGACTCCTGATGCACTACTGGTTCAGGATGAAGGATGCAGAGAGTCCTTGGGGGCCAGGAGCCCCTCCTGTTACCTCCAGTAAAGTCCCACATAGCAGGATTGGTGAGACTTCTTCCCAGAGGTCTTGCCAGGGTGTGTCTACAATCTGCTGGGCATGATACATAGTTCTGGAATCACCAGGCAACCTGCTGCAGTCAGTGTGTGACCCGCTTCGGTCTGTGTGCTTTATCCTAAGATTTGTGAGTTCCTTGGATCTCAGTGCAGCCAGATGGACTGTGTGTGGAGCCAATTTGAATGTGTGCAACTTTCTGGTGTCTGTGTGGATCCTGCCGGGGAGGGTGCAACCTGCTCAAGAACACGTGCCACCTGTAAGCTCTATAAGGTAGGGGTTGGTGCAATCCTCCTCTTTTGTTTTAATTGAAGCCCAGGATGGTGGCAATACCCAAGGCTCTTTGTCAGGAAAGGACCTTTGTCAGGAAGTTCAGAAGAGTTCACGAAGACATTGTCATTGCAGCTGTGGGATCCCCGAGACGCTGTGGAACACCAGGAGCCGTACACGAGCTGTTCCACGTCAGATGTCATAACCAGGCGGGAGCACCAAAAAGCCTTGGTAGCCGCAACTGGAATGGAAGCAGAGATGTTTCAAGGCATGGGCAAAGTGGGCAATTGCCCAGGGCTCTCACTTTCCAATGGGCCCCGCGATGGACTGAACATTTTAAAAAATGGAACATATAATTAAGTATTGTTTGGCTTGTGGACTTGAATTTGCAGGAAATGGTTCATAAAAAACAAATTTGTTCTGTATGGGGTGCCCCAAATATGCTTTGCCCGGGGCTCAAAAATTGTTAAGATGACACTGCATGGAAGACAAAAAGATTCAATAGTAGGGACCTGCAAGGGACTAAACACATGCAGGAGTTTCAGAGCAGGCCCGAGCAAGCAGGGGAAGCCACCAAAGCAGAAGAAGACCCCTGAGAGGACCCACAGCCTGAAGGCACAGGAGTCACAAGAGGATCTCAGGCAGCTAACCAAAGACGGTGACCCATGATTCAAGGGATTCAGAGAGGATACTGTTCTTCAAGGGGTGAGATGCTGGAGCTTCTTGTAGCCCAGAAATCTCTGAAGTGCATAGCCAACAAGCCTAAGGGACGACAAGTTGATGTGGCGCACAGGGGCCTGGTCCCAGCAGCTCCGACGAGGGATACTGTCCTCCATATTTCTGGGACGACAGGGTTGGCCTCAGTAGAACCACATACCCACCACCTGTGTTGCTGAACCTCGGAAGTCTGTAGGGCAACAGGAGAAGCAGGCCGGTCTGCTTCAATACGGTGCCTGCAAATGCAGGGGAGTGAATCCCTCACTCCAAGGGAGATTACTTTAGATGTTCTTGATGCCACAGGTTCCTGAATATCCTGAGTGAAGCACAGGCACAGATAAGGCAGAATTCTTGCAGAGCAGCAAGACCAGGAGCAACAGGAGTCTTCCTTGATGCAGTCTCAATTCCAGGCGAAGTCCAGCAAAGTCCAAGTTTCCAGACGGTCGAAGGGTGTCATGGTTTCAGGGATGAGTCTTGTTCCATGACAAATCTTAGGAGCCACCCATGGGGGAGCTCTTAAATACCCAAGGCAAGGGTCAGAACAGCTCAGGAATCCCTCTCAGAGGAGGGGCTGGACAGGGGGAGGATACTCCCCTGTCCTTTGTCCAGTTTCACATCAGAGCGGGAACCAAGGGTTCCTAAGCAGACTCAAACTGGTGTGTGTAAAAAGGACCCCAGATGTGCTCTTCAATGCAGTCTGGTGGAGCGGGAAAACGCCTCCACCCCAGTACAATACACGAAGACCTGTCTGGGAGGTGGTCACACCTCCTAGAACAGGGAACCGATTTTGCCCGCACGACACCCCTCTGGGACCACCACCTCCCTGTGGCTTTTCCAAGTCTGAATGGAGGGGCCACACAGAACCCCAAACCCTGGGGATCACCACTTCCCCAGGCCTCGCTTACAAATGGTGCGGGGTGCCGCACGGACCCCTCGCACCCCAAGGACCACTACCTCCTGGGGCAAGATTTTTAATTAAAGAGGAAGGCGGGCTGTGTGGCGACCCTTCCCGGGCTGTTATTGGCCCCAGGGACCACCACCTCCATGAAGGCGGCCTGTTAATGTGAAAGGAGGGGGCTCGTGGCCCCCTCGTAGAGCCAATAAAGGCCTGGGGACCGCCACCCTCCAGGACCAGCTCCTGCTATGTCCAAGGGTGCCCACCCTAGGGACATAGTAGTTTGCTCTGACTTGGTGGAAGCTTTGACAGCTCCTACCAAGTCAGAGCAAACACTTTTCTGTTAGCAAGCGGGAACTGTGTTCCTGCTTGCTGAGAGCTGACATGTCTTCTGTTTCTCTGCCTGCACAGATGAGGGCAGGGAAACAGAGGACAATTGCTTTGACATACAGGGGCTTCATGTTTAGCAGCTCCTGTTGTGTCAAAGCAATGCTGGTTCAGCTGGAGGTGGGGAGCCAGCATGGTGCACTGGAGCATTAAGTTCTCAACGGAGATGAAGGGCCCAGGGGGATGGGGTCCTCAGGGCCAAAATCAGCCTGTAGAGGGGGGCCACATGGCGCACTGCCCCTTACAAAATTAAAAAAATTAAAGGCCAGGCCCTGGGAGATGGGGTCCCTTTTGACAATTATTAGAAAAAAAGGGCAGGCCCTGGGGGATAGGGTGTCTCTGGGACAGAAATCAGCCTGGGGAGAGGGGGGCGTGCATCCCCTCCCCTTAAAACATTAAAAAAACTAAAGGTCGGGCCCCAGGGGATGGCGTCCCCCTTCACTGAATAAAAAAGAAATACTAAAAAGGCCATGCGGCCCAGTGCTTAATTTGTGCCGGTGCTTTCGGGTGCTCAGCACCGGCACTTATTTTACCGGGCCGGATCTATACAATTTTTCTCTGAGTCCTGGCCTGGTAATTAATAAAAAATAATTTCTGCTCTCCTTAAGTGGCTGCCCGGTATGTCCTCAGATGTCCCACCCTGGTCCAGGCATATCGAAGGAGTGTTGGCATCACGTTAGTGATGTCACGCCGTGCCTGATTTTTACAGAACACATTGGTTTATTTCTGGCCGTTGGAGAGTTACTGAGGACGTGCTGAGCTGGGGGCGGCAAGGCAGGCTGGAAGTGTGCAGGACTGCCTGTAAACATTTCACTTTATTACAAAGTCCAGCAGAAGTGAATATGTACGAGCGCTCGCTTTCAATACAGGTATCGTTTTCATTGATAGATTTTACTTGCTTCATAAAATGACAAGCGCCACTCAAAAAATAAATGTCTGGCATTAAGGCACGCTCTTTAACTCTCCTGTCTCCCGTGCTCACTGAAGGCCTGGCTTCGGATTTATGGCCTTGTAAAGCCCCGATGGTTGCCAGAGGCTGCTTTGCTTGAGTTTCGTTTTAGTTTGGATTTGCTAGCATTTAGCAAGATTCATTGAAAAGGAAATCCTTTGTAGATTTATTTTGCTGCCCTGCCTATCTGAAATTAAGAAAGAGTGCGTAGCATGCGATTCTATCAGCACTGACCTAGAGCTGTCTGTAATGGTGCATTTGAAGTGCTCATGGCTCACCACTAACTATGGTGTGCGATTGCTGCTCTGCACTCATTAGTCCAAGTCAGTTTCTGTTAGTCGGTGCCTAAAATGTTTTTTTGGGTGGCTTACAAATGGTGAAAGCTTATTTATATGCCTTTAGGCTATGTTTATCCAAACAAAGATGATCAAATGCACACCATTTTCATTCCTTTATTCTACATTGCTTGAAACTAATTTGACTCTTACGTGCAGCCTGGGTTTGCGTGCCCTGTCCCTGCAACACGCATGTATGATATCAACGAAACTAGAATGTTTGTATAGTGTAATTATAGTTGCCTGTCGATCGTTTGCACCCAGGAAAGTTTAAGCAGAATAAACAACATGATGTTGCATGTAAGGTGATTTGGTAACATCACTTCCACTAGTGGTTATTCACGTTTAGAGTTATGGACTAACAGGCTGTCATTGCAGATCATCACTGCCTGTATAAAAATGCTTTTTGATCAACAAATGATCATTGCTATTTAGGACATCTAAATTGAAAACATTAGATGTTAGCTGTTAGCTCCGGTAACTATAACTGCTGAATTTCTATGGTCTTGTATGAGTAAAATCTGAGCCTAACTTTAACGTCTATGTAACCTAAGTTGGAATTGGAAATCGTAGCTATTAGAATATTGTTGGAAGAGTGGGCCATAGGATTTGATGGGGCTGGCATTTTTGAATACACAGGTTCTTGAATGTGTAGTTAGAAGCCAGGGGTTAATTAGTAGGTGTAGGTAGGTTCACAGAGGGGTGGGATGTAGTGATTTATGGGATTTTTCTTGAGAGCATGTGGACCTGAACGGGCAGGAAGAAGCATTTGGTTAATCAGCAGGGCGATAGTAGGGTGTGGCCATGCTGAGTGAGCTACACAGGGGAGGATCACATGATAGATGCAAATTGAGCACTTTCATGCAAAAGATGTGGAAAGCAGTTGGATTAATGCACTGTGAAATGGAGAATGAAGGTACACAAGAAAGCTCAGTTCATTTTGGATGTGGTTATGTCTGTTATTACTAAAGAGTCCATTTTTAATCAGTTGATTGTGAACACAATGGATGTGATCTCACTGCCCAAGTACTCAGTCAGGGTGCATGAGAACATGGATGTAGAAGATAGAAGGAGGGTACTCTTTGGGAGAGCTTCCAAATATGTTTTTACAGGCACATTTCGGATGAGTATAAACACGTTCTTGAGGGGTACAATGAAAGGGTGTCTTGGACAGCACAGCTGTGCATTGATGAGACAGGCCTATGTTTGTAATGTTTGTAATGTTTAATTGCTTATAAAGCGTTCGAATGCCGAAGAATCTTGGCGCTGAGGTGTGAGGGTAGAAAATAAAATGATGACAAAGCCTATGCGGCTGTAAAAAGCCAAGTTTTTAGGCTCTTCCTGAAAAGCTGGAGGTTTGGCTGGTATTTCAAGGACAGGGGCAGTTTGTTCCAAAGCTTGGCCACACAGTGTGTTATAGCTCGGCCCCCCATCTAGCTCGTTTAAACCTTACAGTTTTGATGAGACCTTGACTGGCCGTTCTGAGAGCACGTGAGGGGACATATGGTGTAAAAAGTTTTTGAAGATCAGCTGCACTACCCCCATTTATTGCCTTATGTACCAAACTTAAAAATTTAAATTTAATGCGCTGTTTAATGGGCAGCCAGTGAAGTGATTTGATTCCCGCTGAGGTTGGTTGTCCTCTGTGCAACCCCAGGAGAAGTCTGGCTGCTGCATTTTGTAGGGACTGCAATTTTTGCAGCTGCAATGTATCAATTCCCAGAAACAGTGCGTTGGAATAATCCAGTTTTGACAAAAAAAGAGCTACCATCACTGTTTTTTGGAGCTCATGGGGTACGAAAGAGAGAATTTTTCTCAAAGTTTTTAAAAGAAAAAAGCATGAAGAAATAAGGCTATTCACCTGCGCACCGAAATTTAGTTTGTTGTCAAAAATATTCCCTAAATTTCTAACTTTTTGGACAGGACATGGGCACTCTCCGGCCTCCGACGGCCTCCAGGCCCGGTTCCAAAGGGGTTGGCCTGGCCCAAACTCCATCACCTCTGTCTTTGTGTTGATTTTCAGATAGCTCTGACACATCCAGGCCATGATATTGGTAAGGCAAGTGTGAAACCTGGCTGCTGTGGTCTCTGGCTAGTTAGTGATGGAAATTATGAGCTGGGAATCGTCAGCGTAAGAGACCAGCCCAAAGCCATGTCTACTAATTAAGTTGGCCAAAGGAGTGACATAAAGGTTAAACAGGGTTGGAGATAGCGCAGACCCCTGTGGCACTCCATAGGGGAGGTGGAAACTTTCTGACTCATCATGCCATCCCAAAACAGTCTCTGCTCCCTTGCCTCCAAAAAGGAAGACAATAGGGGCAAGGCTGTCCCTCCGACCCCTATCTCCCTCAGCAGATGCACCCAAACTGTGTGGTTTACGGTGTCAAAAGCGGCTGAAAGATCAAGGAGCACGAGGACCGCCCTTCATCCACTGCCCTGCGGATGTCTCCAGCTGCAAGAATTAGTGCAGATTCCGTCGAGTGATGCGGACGGAAGCCATGCTGTGAGGTATCCAGCGAGTTGTTTTCATCAAGTTAGTCTATTAGCACGCTGCTGAGTTGTTTTTCTAGCACTTTTGCAGTAATAGGGAGACCGGCAATAGGTCGAAAGTTCTTAGGCTCACTTGAATCCAGACTTGGTTTCTTTAAGAGAGGCGTAATAGATGCCATTTTCCAGGTTGAGGGATAGCAGACAGTAGCTAGGACTTGGTTCAGAATGGGAGTGATATTTTTGCAGATCTTATATGCTGCTTGATGCACAACGAAGTGGTGACAGGGATGGATCAGTAGGTGCACCAGATTTTATGGAAAGTAAAAGTTTTTGAACCTCTCCATTGTTCATTGGCTGAAAACAAGTTAGCTTGCATTGTGGACTGGTTCTGGGCACTGTCATGTCCTGATTATAAATTTCTCGCACCTTCTCTTGAAAGTAACCTGCCAATTAATTACATAGATTTTGGTCTGGCTTGAAATCTCGGTCTTGCTGAGGTTTAGCCAGCAGATTGACGGATTTGAACAATTCCCTGGTGGAAATGCCCGCCTCTTTTATTTTATGGTAAAAAACTGTTTTTTTTTTTCAGCAATAATTGCTTCTTTATATAATAAAATAGTGCGATTATAGGTAGCTTTCTTGCAATTGTCATAGTTTAGCCGCCAGTGGCGCTCCGCTCTTCTGCAGTTAATTTTTAGGATTTTAAGTTCTGATTATACCATGGCAATGACGTTTGAACTCTTTTTGCCGTCACTAACTTCTTGGGCGTGACTTTATCCACTGCTGATATAGGCCAGTCAGTGAACTGCTGAGCTGCCTTGTTGTTATCATATTCTAGGATCGTCGGAAAAGAGTTAAGGCTGACTCAAAGTCACTGTCTTTGGTGTTGTCCTATCGCCTGATTACTGTCTTAGACACTTTGGCTTGAAGTTGTGCTCTAGGTTGTATCTGGGTGGTTTTAAGTTTAAAATGAATGGCCTTATGGTCTGTCCATGGTAAAGCTTGTAGGCTGGAGACAATGATGTCAGAATCACTAGTAAAGATCCCATCCAGCATGTGGCCTGCTAGATGGGTAGGTCCAATTACCAGTTGTCTGAGGTTGAAAGCCTCAAGATTGTGTAGCAACCTAGCAGTGTCTGCATTGTTATTTGCTTCTGGGTGATAATCAAAATCTCCTAGAATAGTAAGGGAGAGCAGATCAGTGTAAGATTCCAGGAGTGTCAGAAGGGCTTGGGAGAAAACCCCTCTGGGTCCAGGCGGGTGATGAATCAGTATCCCTTGAAAGATCTGAAAGTTATTTAATTTAATGTAAAAGTGCAGTGCTTCCGCCGGGAGGGTAGAGATCATCTCTAGCTGGACTTTGAGATGATCACGATAAATGATCACTATCTCTCCTTCTTTACCCGTCATTCTGCCTTTAGAGAGGTACGCATAGCCCTCTGGAATAGCAATGATCCAGTCGGGCACTGAGGTGCTAGCTATCCAAGTTTCAGTTAAAAAGACTAAGTCTGGTAGGGAGAGTTATATAAGGTCTTCCAACTCATATTTGTGTTAGCTACCGAGCAGACATTGACTAGAAGGCATTTAACGTATTTTGTTGCTGTTACCTTAAGGCTATTAATTTTCTGCTCTGTATGCCCCCCTATCCTCTCTCTTTACTTGGGGCCCCTGCTTCTATCATTAAAGGGCTCTTTCCCCCCCCCCTTTCCCTGAATTACCTGTGATCATGGAACCCACCCCAGTGTTAATAGAAAGTCTAAAAGCGCAGTTGGTGCAGTGAGCCCTTGTTTTACTATCAGACTGTGGAAGCATATTTTGAGGAGCATATGTATTTACTCTCAAACCCAATAGAGATTGCCTACCAAATGTTCCTGGTGCAATTTGGCAAGGGGTTCTGGCGCTGGTCGCGTTCCGGGTGCTGACTGGCGCAGACGGGCTTGCCTTTGGCACGCCAGCGGCGCGCCTGCTGCGCTGTCGCTCCAGCGTGTGTAATATAGTGGTGGGGCCGGAAGACTAGAGCGTCAACCCCGGTGCAGTGCGGTCCCAACTAACTTCCAGGTACCGCAGGGGCCAAACGCTGAAAGTGATCGTAAGCTCAGGTAAAGATTAAAGTTTTACAAACATGCCCGCATTGCACATTAGAGCATAGCACGACTAGTGCAGGTAGCGCATAATAACTAAAACAGTCTTAAGATTAAAAACAGTTCCACAAAAGTACAATACTAAAATTAGCAGCAATGGCTGATGTGAGCTATGCGAGCACACTGAAATTAACAGAATCTCCAGCAAAAGGTAGCCAAGACAAAGTCCTACCACCCACACGCGGCGCGGTCGCTTCAGCGCGTGTAATATTGTAGCCAAAAATTATACAGCCTTGTCACCCCTCAACTATACATATTTAATTATTCTATATTTGATAAAGCGGTGGTGTACTATTTTCTTGCTCTTCTCCAGTATCTTCCTCCCCTTCACACCTTACCTCTTCCCTTTTCTCCATTTTTCTTTCACTTTCTGCCCTACGTACACGTTTCCTCTTAATCACCACCTCCTCTCATTAACTGCTATTCATTTTTCACCTTCTCATCTTTCCCTTCCACTTTCTTTTCCGACACTCCCCGCTGTCTGCTCTTCTTCCCTTTTTCCTCTTTCCTTTTTCATTCTCATCATGTTCCACTCCAGTCTTGCACTCCCTATCTCTGCATTCCTCACTTCTCTTCACATTCTTTGTCTACAGTATCTATCTTTGCCTTCAGACCCCTCCTCCTTCCTCATTCTCCCTCTTATGTTTTTCCTTCTTGCTCATTTCTTTATATCCACTCCAGGAATCTGTGTTTGTTCTCATGGTCATAAATTTAATTATTGGTGCGCAACTCAGTCTTTCATATATCCGAGGGAGATAAAATGTGTGCCAGTGAGCTCGATAACATTTTAAATTCACTGTTAAGGCCCCTTTTGGTGAATATGTGCTTTACAAACATAAATGGTGTGTTAAGGAAACAAATGTATTTCAATCTTTTGTTTTTCAATTTTTATGGAATATTACACTGTCATTATCCTCTCTCCTTGACCCAGTACTTTTCATATTCATATTCATTCCTCTGACCTCCTTTCTTTCCTTCGTCTCATCTTTTTCTTTTCCCTTGTTTCTTCCTCAGCACCTCCAGCCATGCCTACTATACCCGCTTGCTTCTTGCTCATTCCATTCTTGCTTCCTTACAACCTATTCCATTCTTGCTTCCTTACAACCTCTTCTATTCTTACTTTCTTACACCCTCATTCATTTCCCATACTTCCTCCCTGGGTGCATTTAATCCTTCTTCCTCCATTCTTTTCTTACTCTTTTTACTGCTCCTTCCTTCACCTCTTCTTTAGTTTCTTTCTTTCTCAACCATTCCTTATGCTTATCTTGCTCCTTTCCTTTCTTCTTTCTTTCCATCCATCACACATAATTCACTTCCTTTCTCCCTCTATTCCTTCATTTCCTCCTTTCACATTCTTTTCTTATTCCCTCCTTCTTGCTCACATATATCATCACTCCTGTACTCCAATTCCTGCCTTCATTTGTTGCTGCCTTCTTTAATGTATTCATTCCTTCACCCTCCCTTTCTTTTAAACAGCTCAGTAGAAGCACATTCTCTTTATTTTGCAAAATTATCTCTAGGTCCTCTAATGACTGTTCCCGAAGCTGCATTTTGAGATTTACACACATTCTCCAATTTGAGTTCACTTTTAAGTTGTCCTCATACACTTCCCATATGTTACATTATGTTAAGTTATATTTGAGTTGTGGAAAAACTAATCACCCAAGAGGGTATCCAGGCAGCAGGGCAGGTGTGAGGTCCCTGAGATGCTTATGTGAAGACCCAGGTATTCAGCTTCTTGTGGAACTCAAAATGTGAGAAGGAAGCTATGGTGTCTTGAGGCTAGTGAATGTGGGTTGGAACCGATAAAGGAAGTGGGTGGAACCGATAAAGGAAGTGGGTGGAGCCTCTGGCAGAAGTGGGTAGAGCCGGTAAACTGGGCGTGGCCTCCTAAAAAAACATTTGAGCACCTGCACTTAACATTTTACAAATTAAGCACTGATGTGGCCCTCTTCCCTTATAAATGCAATATTTATGAAATAAAGAGATCGCCCGGCAAGTCACCAGTGGCCCCATCCCCTTTCACTACCACTCTGAAAGTGTGCCTCCTGGTGCACTACTGGTTGGGGGATTAAGTTCCTTTCTATCCTGAAGGCCCTTAGTGGCCAATGACACCTTCTTTTACCTCCAGTAAGTCCCCTCAAGTGGGACTGCTGACAGGCCATTGGAAGCCCTGCCCCCTTTCTCCACCACCTGCAAACGCACCTCCTGGTGCACTACTAGTTGGGGGATGAAGTCCCCTTGGAAATTGAGGGCCCTTGGGGGCCAACAAACCCTCCTGTTACATTCAGGAAGTGCCAAACAGTGGGATTGCTACGATTTGGTCAGAGGTCCTACCCCCTTTCTTCACTACTCTGCAAATCCACCTCCTAGTGCACTACTGGTTCGGGAATGAAGTCTTCTTGGATGCCGTGGGTCCTTAGGGGCCAATAACCCCTCCTGTTACTGCCAGTAAGCCCGACAGAGTGGGATTCCTGAGAACTGGTCAGAGGCCCAGACCCTTTCTCCACCACTGTGCAAACGTGACTACTAATTAAAAAAACATAGAAATTGATTGAAAAAAATAAAGGTTACAGGGACGTTATAGTAAGGAAATAGAATTTGAAAATCCTTAGAAATTCACTTTAAAAACCTAAGATTACAGGGACTTTATAGTTAGGAAATAGATTTTTTTTAACTTAAATATTCACTGAAAAAAGCAAAGGTTACAGGGAAGTTATAGTAAAGCTTAAATTGCACTCCTACAAAATCATAGAAATTGAGCAGTTATATTTAACTGAGCTAATTAGAACATATGCCCCAGCAACGCACTGCTTATGACCTCTCATATTATATCACTCATGACATGGTCAGTGACATCATTGATGAATTCTCAAATGACATCACTGATGGCAGTATCCACAGAACCACTGACACATCAATTCACACCCCGAAACAACCTCTTGTATGCCCACTCACACACCCAACCACTGTCATACCCATTCACAGACCCATACCAGTCCTCATACATCTACTTACTCCTCTATAGACTACTTCACACATCAATTCACTCACTCAGTCAGCCATACAGCCACTCACACAACCACTCATCCATAAAGCTAGTCATACAGCCACACACACACCTGTACAGCTACTACACACACACTTTATCACTGACTCACTCATCCATACAACCTCTCAACACAGCCTCTCACTCACCCATACAACCAATCGCACACTCACTCACATACCCACACAACCACTTACATACCCATTTACACATACATATAAGTACTAACTCACCCATACAGCCATTCAGACACATACTCTACAAAACACTGATTCACACACCAACTGACTTAACAAAACTCCCACTCAAAGAACCACTCACTCACCCATATAGCACACTCACACATATAGGCATTCAGATATCCACTCACTCACAATACAGACACTCCCACAGATACTCACTCATGCGCACAGTAACTCACACACCCACTTAGACACCCATACAGCCACTCACACACCGATACACACAGCCACTCACATATATGATATTACATATAAAAAGTAGTATCACTTCTTAATAGTACACCTGGTGTAATAATTTAACTTTTGTAGTAGCTTAGTGTATATGTTGAACACTCATAAATTCTCAGGAAACACTTACGCTCACTGGATGATGACATTAGTGGTGTCATTAGGTTTGTCACTGACCATGTCATAAGTGATGTAATATGTGAGGTCATAAGCAGTGCATTGCGAGGGCGTAAGTTATAGTTAGATCAGGTAACTATACCTGCTTCATTTCTATGATTTTGTATGAGTGAAATTTGAGCATAAGTAAAACGTCCCTAAAATCTTCCTTTTTCAGCAAATATATATATATATATATATATATATATATATATATATATATATATATATATATTCAATGAAAAAAACATAGGTTTCATTTCACACCAGTTATAGTTAGCTGGAAATGTTACTGACATAAAACCATAGAAATTCCAACGTTATAGTTAGTTGGACTCACTATAACAAGCGCGCCTGCAATGCACTGCTGATGACGTCACATATTACATCACTCATGACATCGTCAGTGACATCACTCATGACATCACTGATGACACCAGCCAGTGAATGTGTGTCTTTCTGAAAAAGAAATATGTTTTATATATGTATTTGTAAAGGTAGATGGACGAATAAATGTTTAAAAAAGTGTGTAAATGGTTGTTTATTTTTATAAAATATTGATTGGTTAACTGGCATATAAAAAATATCTTATTGAATACATATATTAGCGAGTAATTTTTAAATATTTAAATATATGTATCAGTGTTTCACTTTGTGTATAAGTGGCTGCATGGGTTGGTGACTGACTCACTGCTTGTATGTGTTTTGAAGACAGCATATGTGCAGGACTGCATGGGTGGATGAGTGTGTATATGTGTGTGTTAGTGAGTGAATGACTGTCTCACTATTGTGTTTTTTAGTAACAACATATATTTTGTATATGTGAGTTTTGATGTATATAAGTAAGTATATGTGAGAGTAAGAGATTTTAAGAGTTCCTGTTTAAATAAGTATATGTTTATATAAATGATTGTTTAAGGGAGTAAGTATGTGTAAGTTTCCTTAGAAGTAAAGAGGTAGTGTGTGTATAGTTTTATATGCAAATAAATGGATGTTCAATAATTTATTTGCATGTGTGAGTATGTGTGTGAGTAACTTTTGGATGACTGTCGGTATATAACAGGATGTATAGATGTATCACTACATATGATGAGTGAGTACATGTATGAGTGACTATATAGAACTGTTGGTAAATGAGTGGATGTGTATATAGATTGTGGAATTACTGAATTGGTTGTTTTAACTGGTATGGGTATCTCACTTTTTTTGAAAATGTTAGTTTCTATTTTTGAATATCTATTTCAAGGATAACATTACACTAAAAGGAGGTCTGTCACTCTGTCACAAGGATGGTGTCATCAGTGATGTCATGAGTGATGTCACTGACGATGTCATGAGTGATGTAATATGTGACGTCATCAGCAGTGCATTGCAGGCGCACTTGTTGTAGTGAGTCCAACTAACTATAACGTTGGAATTTCTATGGTTTTATGTAAGTAAAATTTCCAGCTAACTATAACTGGTGTGAAACCTATGGTTTTTTTCATTGAATTTAATAGTTTTTTTAAATGCTAATTCCTAACTATAACTGGTGTGAAACCTATGTTTTTTTCAGTGAATTTCATAGGTTTTTTAAATGCTAATTCCTAACTATATATAGGGCCTCAAACCTATGAAATTTAATATTTTTTATAATGAATCCTATATTGTATATTTATATAATACTATTTATTTATTTATTTTTTGCCCTGGTGCGCGCCCCGGTGTGCGCACTGGAAATCGCATTTTTTCGGAGCGCCCCGGGTCACGCACCGGTAAGCGTCCCGTCAGCGCTATTGCCGCGAACTAAAACATCATGACGTATCGCGTAGCCACATCTGCGGGATACGCACGGCGTAAGCGCACCCGGAAATACTCGAGCGAATACGATCGCGCAACGTAATCATCTGACGATCTTACGTGACGCGCCCCGTGGCGCGCCCGGGGCGCGTCGCGTAAGCGCGTCGGGTCATGTGACCTAAAAATAACACTTTTTATTGGTGCAGAACAGTTTTGGTTTCTAAATGATGAAAGCCCAGGTCATGTGACCTGAAAATAACACTTTTCATTGGTTCAGGACAGTTTTTTTTTCCAAATGATAAAACACCCCACCTTTTTTCCTTATTCTGACTTTGTCCTTTGACTGAGGAAGACCTGTTTGGAGATCTAACAGAAATATTTTGTAAAATGGCTACAGTAGCAGCAGCAGCTGGAGCATCTGCACCACCACCACCACCACCACCAAGAGGACCACCACAACATTACATTGGTGGTCAAGAAGAGGAGGAGGAGGAGGAGGAGGAGGAGGGGAGAAGGTGGCTGCCAGAAGACAATACCCCATACAAGCCAAGGCAGCACATTGTATGGGAGTTTTTTCTATCCCAGAGGGCAAGAAGAAAGTCAATGCGCCCAAGGTGACTTGCCAAATCTGTGGCATGGAACTTTCAAGGGGGAACCCTAACAAAAAATATTCATTTGGTAACAATACCATGATTAGACACATGCATTTTCAAGGAGATAAAACTTTAACCTGACCACAGAGGAGAATTTGGCCTGATCTTGCTGCTGGGCAAACGCGCTAAACAAGCGCTTCTCACCTGGGCACCTGGTCCCCCCGCCGCCGCCTACAACTCGCGGCCGCCGAGCGCACAGAGGCGCTCAAATCAACGGCGCTTCCCCCGCATCGCGGGACGCGCGTGGGCGAGCCGGGCAAAGGGCGGGCCGTCTGTGGCCGTCCGGGGACGTACAAGGACGGGACGGGCCACCTTATTAACATCTACATCCATAAACTTCAAGTACCGGGCAATCCTTCGACAAGGAACACATCTGAATGCCAGTGTGGTAAGTGCAACAATAAAGATATTGAGACTGAGGCAAAGGGAGACGGTGAATCAAGCTGAAGTCATAACAGCAATCATATCTAAATTACCGGAGAAAGCATTTACACTGATACCATCAAGCCTATCTCAGGAAAGCATAATGGGGTTTAAAAAACTAAGATCTCGTACAATATTCATGAAGCGAATGGGAACAGAGGAAGCAGTCAGGAAATCCTCTGACAAAGCAATAAAATACGGCCGCATATCTCGGACCCCGGCAATCAGTAATTACTTTTCTGCCTTATCACAAAAAAGGCATTCTCTTGCCCATGTCCCGGAAATGGAACAAAATCTTGATCCTCTTGGAAATATGGAGGAAAAATTACTTTCTTCTACGAACCATCAACCGACCCAAAACCTAAGTGAACTTGAACTTGAACTGAACAAAAAGATAAACTGTTCTTTACAGGATTTACCTTCCCTGGACCACGAGGCAATACTTTTAAAATCCTCAACTCCAATAAAACGCTATGGGAGCCCATATCAGATCGAGGATCCTCATGGGAACAACTTAAAGTCAATGGAAAGTAAATCAGAATTAAAGCTAAACTCAGACAAGTTTACCAATAGTTTTTCGAAAAAAACATTAGAACAAGATCTAGTACTTGATTCTTCCCTGGATCCTTTTTGTCAGATTCCGTTGCGCCTCGGGGTAATTACGGGTACGGAATGGTGAAAAGACTACATATCCCATGATGCTCAGCGGCTGGGAGGCGGGGGATAAATAGACTCCATTTCCGGCAGCCAGTGTCGGATATTTTGGTTCGTGGTTCCTGGCGTTCCTGACGACCGTACGGAGAGGTGTTTCCTGCGCTCCTGTTTACCCTGTATTTCAGACGCTGTCTGTTGCGTGAATTTCCGGCTTGGTTTCTTCGGTTCTGTCCTCCGTTGGAGAGCCTTGGTATCGGCTATTGCGGAGGACGGTCTTTGTTTTGTTGAGTTTTTGGTTCTCGTGTTTCCGTTGGCGAGCCTCCTTGCTTCGGCTCATGCGGAAGACACATTTGCATAAATCCGAGGTCTAAGGTGGTTTATGCTATTCCGTTTCCTCCGTTGGCGAGCCTTATTTCCACGGCTATTGCGGAGGAAACAGTAATATTCCGATTCCTCCGTTGGCGAGCCTTATTTCCACGGCTATTGCGGAGGAAACAGTTGTTTGAGTTTGCGTTATTTCCTGACATAAATCCTCTGTTGGAAAGCCTTCTTTCACCGGCTATTGCAGAGGATTCGAAGAGCTTTTCCCACACCTGAAAGCAACTTCATTCAGGTAACCTTGTTCTCCTTTCTTTTGGGTGACGTAACCCTTATTTAGTTTCTGGGAGTTACTGTGTACTTACGCTGCATTCCTTAGAACCCTGTCTATGTTTCTTCAGGACGCTGTTGGAAAAAGATTAGGGTATGTAGTATCCCTCCTTACCATTATAGGTTTTGCCATTGCGTGGGTCTTAGGGGGCTGTTTCAATAGTAAGTTTTGTGTTCACAGGGGAAGGCAATCACAGGCTGACTTTTCGTGCCCTCAGTGGAAGAGAAGCATCTCCTGAGTTAGTGATGTTCACATTCCCATTACAGGTATAGCACCGTATAGCCTGATTGATAGTCTTATTAGGGAGAATATTTTCCTGAGAATTGATACCAATCAATTATTTGTCTGGTTTCTGTCTTCACAGCTCTCCCTCCCTGCAGTCCCCTTCCTTTCCTTCCTGTTTATTATTTTGCCCTCACCTGATCCTTCTCTAGCCCCCGGCTATAACAGCATTCGGGGCTTGGATAGATCTGGAGGTGGCCTACCTATACCACAAGCTGATCCTGAGGACGGAGAGGATAACAGAATATCCGACCCAAGTATTATATTCCTCCCGATCAGTTTAGGGTGATGGCTACTCTGGACGAGGTGATGGCTGCATTAGTCGTGGTGCAATCCGAGTTGATAGCATCCAGACAAGAAAGCACTGAATTACGGAACCGGTTAGATAACATCCAGAAAAACCCTTTTAGTGCTGGGGCTTCAGGGTCTGGTACAGCCGGTTCAGTAGTGGTTGAGATCCCCCCTAGCATTCCGTTAGCACATCCAGAAAGATTTAACGGAGATGCTGGATCCGTGCAAGTGTTTTTGACGCAAGCCATGATGCATTTTTCATGCAAACCCAGGTCATTTCCCACCAATCAGTCAAAGGTTGCGTTCGTTATTTCGTATTTAGTCGGGGACGCAGCTCAATGGGCAGTTCCAATGGTCCAGAGAAATGACCCAATGTTACATGACTGGGACGCGTTCCAAGCCGAGTTCACGAAAGTGTTCGATAGAAGAGCAGATACGTATACGGCAGATAAAGAACTATTAGGCTTACGTCAGGGGAATCAAGATCTGGTAACGTATTTGAATCATTTCAGACGTTTAGTTGCTGAAACTAAGTGGCCAGAAGCCAAACAAGCATCAATCTTTCATCAGGGTTTAACTGAGGAAATGCAAGACATCATTGCTCAAATAGACCCCCAACCAGTGTCATGTGAGGATTTAATCAATTTGGTATTACGATTAGACCATAGGATGAAGAATCGTAAAAGCGGTAGCGGAGCTAAGCACCGGACCATTCCTTCTTCTGTGGCGGTGAAGACCCCTGACAGTACGGTATCTCACACCTCTGAGCCTATGGAAATAGGAGCTGTCCGTGCGGCCTTAACCGCCAACGAAAAGGAACAGAGGCGCAAGCTGGGTCTTTGTCTCTACTGTGGCAAAAAAGGCCATTATGTTAGAGAGTGCCCTGTCAAACCCAAGTTTTCCAAATTCCTCATGAATAGGGGGGTGTCAACAGCCACAGAGAAACCGGCGGAAAACTGAAGGGCTCTGGGGTTGATGAAGGGGTTCCCTGGAGTCCTGTTAGTATCCCTTCTATGTTGAGTACGGTAGTGGGAGCGCAACATTTATTCATCAAGATAATCTTGATGATTGGCATGATGGAGGTTCATACACAAGCTATGGTTGATTCTGGGGCTACGGGTTTCTTTATGGACATGAAGGAAGCCGAAAGATTAGGCATTCCTCTGATCCCTAAAGAAGATGGTACCGATGTGTTTGCAGTAGATGGTAGGAAGCTGAACACCGGGCCCATAAGTTATCAAACAGCTCTGACAGAGATGAGGTTTGGGGATCACAGAGAAAGAGTTTCGTTCAGCATAATTGAGGCACCACAGTATGGGGTGATCCTAGGCACCTTGGCTGAAAAGACACAACCCTGACATCGATTGGGAGACCGACACAATATTGATGAATTCCCCACATTGCGAGGAGCATTGTCTCAGATACGCACAGTGTCCTTCCTTTGCTTTGGCATGTGGGGATCGGATAGCCACAGCCGCTGAAAAGGCAGTAACACTTCCAGCAGTATATCAGGACTTTGAAGGGGTATTTGATGAAGTACGGGCTGAAGAGTTGCCCCCACATAGGCCATACGATTGCCAAATTGAGTTAGTTCCTGGGGCAGTGATTCCCAAGGGCAGGCTGTATGCGTTGACGGAGCCAGAAAACGCGTATTTGAGAACATATTTAGACAAACTGTTAGAATTAGGGTTCATACGCCCTTCACGATCACCAGCAGCATCCCCTTTGTTTTTCATCCCCAAGGCCAATGGGGATTTAAGAGCCTGTGTAGACTTTCGAGCCCTCAACGCGGTAACGATAAAGAACCGATACCCTTTACCTTTAATAAACGTGCTATTGGAACAGGTGAAAAAGGCCAAGGTATTCACCAAGTTAGACTTGAAAGGAGCTTATCATCTTGTGAGAATGAGAGCGGGGGATGAATGGAAGACGGCCTTCCAGACCAGGTATGGGTTGTTCGAATACCTGGTCATGCCCTTCGGGCTATGCAATGCCCCTGCTGCATTCCAGTTTTTCCTTAACGACGTGTTGAGGGAAATACTGGACAGACACGTCATAGTGTATATAGATGATATACTCATCTATTCTGAGTCGGAGGAAATGCACGTACAGCATGTCAAATCTGTCCTGAGGATCCTACAGAATAACCATCTTTACTGCAAACTGTCTAAATGTGACTTTCACGTCACTACCGTAGAATTTTTGGGGGTTAAGCTTACCCCTCGGGGGCAGGAAATGGCGGAGAGGAAGATTCAAGCAGTGCGAGATTGGCCGATTCCTCGAAACATCAAGGATGTTCAATGTTTCCTAGGATTCGCCAATTTCTACAGGCGTTTTATTAACCAGTTCTTGAAAGTGGTGGCTCCCATAACCAGACTGCTGAGAAAAGACCAAGGGTTTGGATGGGATGAGAAAGCTCAGGAGGCGTTTGTAACTCTAAAAGAAGCGTTTGTCACTGCTCCAATATTAACGCATCCCAATTCTGATGTCCCATTTATAGTCGAGGCAGATGCTTCAGAGGTTGCTATCGGAGCCATTCTTTCGCAGCGAAATGAAACCACAGGACAATTACATCCCGTGGCTTTTATGTCACGTAAACTTACGGGGGCAGAACTCAACTACTGCATTGCCGAGAAAGAACTCTTGGCTATCAAACAGGCTTTCACGGAATGGAGGCATTTCCTCATGGGGGCGAAGCATGTGGTGACGGTTTATACCGATCACCGTAATCTGCAGTTTATGTCAGCGGCCAGACATCTAACCCCTAGACAACTGAGGTGGATGCTTTTCTTTTCAGAGTTTCATTTCGTTATTACTTTCAGGCCTGGAGCGGACAATAGAAAGGCGGATGCCTTGTCCCGTCAATCATCCACAAAGTCCTCGGAGGCCAGGACTGAAACCCCTATAGTGGACCCTGTCAAGGTGGTCTGTGGCATCCAACCTGATGCCTTTTTGCAGGGTATACGATATGGGATAAGAACGGACCCCTGGAAGAGATGGTTACAGACACATCCTGAATGGCACCTACAACATGGCTTTCCGATCAAACAAGGGCGAATGCTGTTGCCCACTGTATCCTTGCGGAAACAGATGTTCTCTTGGTGTCATACTTCACCCAGTGCTGGACACGTTGGGGTTGATAAGACTATGGAGCTGATTCAGCGTAGATGTTGGTGGCCCACAATAAGAGACGATGTAAGGAGATGGGTGACAGAGTGTGATGTTTGTGCCCGCGCCAAGTCCGATCATCGTCGTCCTGCAGGGCTTCTACAGCCCATGCCTACCCCTTCTACTCCATGGGAAAGTATATCATTAGACTTTGTGGTAGGTCTACCCAGAGATCAGGGTTGTACCGCAGTGTTGGTTGTCATTGATTATCTGACTAAGATGGGGCATTTTATTGCTTGTCCTCAGGTGCCTACAGCAGGTCAATTGGCACAGCTTCTCCTGGTCCATATTGTACGTCTGCATGGCTTACCCAATGTCATAGTGTCTGATAGGGGCTCTCAATTTACCGCAAGGTTTTGGAAGGCATGGTGCTCCTCTCTTCATATTGAAACAGCGCTGTCCACAAGCTTCCATCCGCAAACTGATGGTCAAACGGAGCGTCTCAATCAGACATTGAAACAATTCTTGCGATGCTATGTGTCTCAGGGTAAGAATAACTGGGTGGAGCACCTTTGGCTTGCGGAAGTGGCATACAACAATGCGACACATTCTGCCACGAGAGTATCACCATTTTTTTGTACTTATGGTCATCATCCCCGGTTTCTTCCATTTGTACAGCCTTACACTGGGGAGACGGTACCAGAAGCAGCAAGGAGGGCTTCCCAACTAAAGATGGTATTGGAGCGTGTACAGGACTCCCTGAAGGCATCTAAGGTGGCATATAAGAAAACGGCTGACAAACGACGTCGTCAAGGTCCTATGTATCAGGTGGGGGACTGGGTATGGCTGTCCACCCGGAACTTCAGGTTCAGACGCTACAGCGTGTTTAACCCTCGCTTCATTGGCCCGTTCCGGGTTGTGCAACGCATCAATCAGGTAGCGGTGAAGTTGCTGTTACCAAGGCATCTGCGTATACATCCCCTATTCCATGTGTCCCTGCTCAAGCCTGCAGCTGCGGTGGTGCGACGCCTCCCTCCCCCTCTGGTGGTCCCTGAAGGCCTGGAGTACGAGGTGGAGGGTATTCTGGATTCAAGGTGGCGGGGACGTGGCCTTAGGTATCTGGTGGCTTGGAAGGGGTATGGTCCCGAGGAGAACTCGTGGGAGCAGGCCTCTAGTGTTCATGCTCCTCGCCTGGTGGCTGCTTATCATCGCCAATTTCCGGAGCGCCCCGGCCCCCTTCGGCGCTCTAGGTGAGGGGGGGATATACTGTCAACTTCCGTCGCGCCTCGCGGTAATTACGGGTACGGAATGGTGAAAAGACTACATATCCCATGATGCTCAGCGGCTGGGAGGCGGGGGATAAATAGACTCCATTTCCGGCAGCCAGTGTCGGATATTTTGGTTCGTGGTTCCTGGCGTTCCTGACGACCGTACGGAGAGGTGTTTCCTGCGCTCCTGTTTACCCTGTATTTCAGACGCTGTCTGTTGCGTGAATTTCCGGCTTGGTTTCTTCGGTTCTGTCCTCCGTTGGAGAGCCTTGGTATCGGCTATTGCGGAGGACGGTCTTTGTTTTGTTGAGTTTTTGGTTCTCGTGTTTCCGTTGGCGAGCCTCCTTGCTTCGGCTCATGCGGAAGACACATTTGCATAAATCCGAGGTCTAAGGTGGTTTATGCTATTCCGTTTCCTCCGTTGGCGAGCCTTATTTCCACGGCTATTGCGGAGGAAACAGTAATATTCTGATTCCTCCGTTGGCGAGCCTTATTTCCACGGCTATTGCGGAGGAAACAGTTGTTTGAGTTTGCGTTATTTCCTGACATAAATCCTCTGTTGGAAAGCCTTCTTTCACCGGCTATTGCAGAGGATTTGAAGAGCTTTTCCCACACCTGAAAGCAACTTCATTCAGGTAACCTTGTTCTCCTTTCTTTTGGGTGACGTAACCCTTATTTAGTTTCTGGGAGTTACTGTGTACTTACGCTGCATTCCTTAGAACCCTGTCTATGTTTCTTCAGGACGCTGTTGGAAAAAGATTAGGGTATGTAGTATCCCTCCTTACCATTATAGGTTTTGCCATTGCGTGGGTCTTAGGGGGCTGTTTCAATAGTAAGTTTTGTGTTCACAGGGGAAGGCAATCACAGGCTGACTTTTCGTGCCCTCAGTGGAAGAGAAGCATCTCCTGAGTTAGTGATGTTCACATTCCCATTACAGGTATAGCACCGTATAGCCTGATTGATAGTCTTAGTAGGGAGAATATTTTCCTGAGAATTGATACCAATCAATTATTTGTCTGGTTTCTGTCTTCACAGCTCTCCCTCCCTGCAGTCCCCTTCCTTTCCTTCCTGTTTATTATTTTGCCCTCACCTGATCCTTCTCTAGCCCCCGGCTATAACAGCATTCGGGGCTTGGATAGATCTGGAGGTGGCCTACCTATACCACAAGCTGATCCTGAGGACGGAGAGGATAACACTTTTTCTCTTAAAAATAATAATATTGTAAACTCCGTAACACCAATGTCAAAAGCTCTTTTCGCTCTACAGGAAATTTTGGAATTGGTCCTTTCTTTTCTGGGACATATTCTAGAAAATTCGGATCAAACTCTTGATGTACAAATTGGAATACTAAAGTTCTTAGTAGAAGAAAAAAGGAAAAAAGAATCCGCTGAAGCAGCGATAAAACAACAAATATCTGATACGACGCAATCACAAAAGAACAACTCAATTAATACCAACAAGAGTATACAGACGCAAACAAAACGTGATTCTAATACTCAGACACCAGAAATAGTAAAAACAGAAAAACAAAAAAAGGAGAAGCCGAAAATCCATAACGAATCCATTACATACTCCTTAAAAAAACTTTTCAGAGAAGAACATTCAAAAACTGTTAAACAATACCCTATTTTTTCGAATCCGACCAAAAAAACTTATCTGCATAAAAACGATTGCGACAAGGATGATCAGGAAAACAGCACTAAAAACATACTTAATGCTGAAAAAGGAGAAATAATCTCTAAAAAAAACGAAACTGAGGAAGTAGGAAGGAAAAAAGGAGGAAAAAACCATTAAGAAGGATACACAAAAAGAAAACTCGCAAGCTCAAATTTCAAAAACCAATCACACCCCAAAAAACCTGTGAGGGACAAGATGAAATTACAATCCCTAATACTACTAAAACAGAGGTAACCAGTGACAGAAAAATCACACAGAATGTACAATCATTGAACCCAAGAGCTGATGAATACCTTCCGACCATACTATTTTCAAAAATAGGTCAGAGAAACAAAGGAACAGGGGAAGATGATGATAAGATCCCTTTATGTGGAGAAGTGACACCATCCAAATTATTACAATTTGAAGAACTTTTTCCCATCGATAATGCACCACTCAATCGAAGAAGGATAATCAATCTTCTCCAACATATCCTGCCTTCACAATCTTTGACCAGTAAAGAAATAGATCTAGTGATTTTCCCCAAAAAAGACAATAGCAAAATAGCGATGGTATCATTCTGGTCATCAGTTCTTCCTGGGATTATTCTTAATGAAAAGGAGATACTCCATAAATGTGGCTACGATGTAATTGAAAGATCTGAACCGAAGGAAAACAAAACCAATAAAAGATCCAACGATCCTTACGGGCTACGTTTAAGCACGCAATCCAAAAATCATTATAAAAACACTCTTGTGTCAGAATATTCAGGACCGATTCACTCAGGGAAGGATACCCTGAAAGTCCACGTGAATAATGGTGAAAGGGCAATCTGGTACCAAGACTTAGAAGTAAAGGAGGTCAAAAAAAACCTAAAGTCTTGGGCATGGGTCTCGGAGACATTAAATAGCAACAAAATCATCAATCACCACCAACATACTGTTTAACAATGGCTTGAAGATTACCTCGTGGAATATGGCTGGAAAAACTAAGAATAAAATGATTGAAGCCACCGTAAATCAACCTGACATCTTGATTCTACAGGAAACTTGGGCAAAAAAATCCTTCTTCCAGAAAGGCTACTACGTTTATGATATTCCTGCAAGAGTAACTAACCGAGGCCATGCAAAGGGTGGTCTGGCAATCCTACTGAGGGAAGAATATTTATGGGCTCAAGAGATCATCGAGACCAACTCCGATAATCTCCAGTGCATTAAGGTATCTCTAAAAACACACATCACAGCCCCACAAAAGGCAATTCTGCTCTTTAATGTATATGCCCCTCCTGGCACAAATCAAGATGCCCTATTTGCGGATATCATGGAAACCATCTCTCAGACAATAGAAGATTGATTATATCCGTCCTATATAATCATGGGCGATCTCAATGGTAAAATCTCAAATGCCGAAATTAGAAAGTGGGTAAACCTATATAAAGAAGAATCACTGGAGATATCCATTCCAAAATTCCCCAAAGGAATAAGCTCAAATAAAAGAGGTAAATTTCTATTATCACTACTACCTAATCTAAACGGGATAATCCTGAATGGCAATGTGGAAGGAGATACACCGGCATTGTATACCAGACGAGGAAATGGAACCTTTTCAATTATTGACTACATAATTTGCGGTATGGAATTATTGGAGACAGTTACGTATTTGCATTCCAATTTCATCGATGAGAGTGACCACGCACTTATACATCTATCCACTAATTGGTTTGCCAACCCTGCCCTTACAAGCCAGATCATATTTTACAATAGCACAATTCTGGTAAAAGCTGATCAGAGGCGCATTTTTTGGAATTCATCAACCTTGGACAATATATCTGCACTGATTACCCACACTCAACTCCTAACAAAAACATATACAGATGATCCAATAACAAATTTTGAGTACATAATCAATAAACTTAAAAGTGCTCTTCTAGACAAGTTACAACAGGTCTCATCAGTAAATAACAAGAAGAATAACAAAAACAAAAGCTGGAATACAAATACTGCAAAAAAGCTCAATAAACTCATACGAGCTCAACACTTGAATTTTTCTCCTTCAATTCAGACAGAAATTAATAAACTAAAAAATCAATTACGAAGAGAGAAGCTCAGTTATAAAAGAACACTGCAAGATCGTAATTGGGTTGATATCCAAATAGCCGCAAAAAAATACAATCAAAGTAAATATTGGTCCCTAATTGCAAAAATAACAGGAACAAAAAAGAAACTTCAAGCCATTCCGGTTCCACCTCAAGATTGGGAAATTTACCTGACGACTTATATAAGGTAAATCCAACCAATTCTGATGAAAAGGTCGACAATAACACCATGGAAAAGAATAACTCCCCGATCACAAAAACCTCTGCATTCTCAATAGCAATGCATATTCGAAAAGCAAGAAGTACCGGTGCCTCAGGCCCTGACCAAATACCCATTAAGGTCCTGCAAGCAGACCCCAAGGAGTGGAGTCAGATGCTTTCACCCCTCTTTAATTACATCTTTAAAACCCGGAAAATGCCAAAGTCATGGCAAGGGAGCATCATCATCCCTATTCATAAAAAGGGGAACAAAAACATAGCCGGCAATTACCGCCAAATAGCACTGATGGATGCTATAGGGAAAATCTTTGCCGCAGAGGTATTGGATCGATTGAAAGACTGGGCTTTTTCGCAGGGTCTAATACCCATGTTTCAAGCAGGTTTTAGACCTAACCATTCTGTCACGGATAACATATCAATTATCCAGACCATTCTCGACAAATACGTAGTACGGAAATCCCAGTCTGTATACGCAGCATTTATAGACTACTCTACCGCTTTTGATCGCGTCGACAGACCAACATTATGGAACAAACTAAGGAGACTAGGAATACCGGAACAATTGCTGCAGATTATAGTAAATCTCCATACCAACACTTGGTGTCAAGTGCAAATGGGAGGTGAAAAAGGTCTGACGAAAACAATTAAAACAGCTAACGGACTCAAACAAGGGTGTCTTTTAGCTCCGATTCTATTCTCATTATACCTCAGTGACCTGCCATATCACCTACAACAAGGCTCAAGCCTGCCTCCAAAAATCGCTGCACAAAGTATACATGCACTATTATACGCTGACGACATTGTGATGTTGGATCTTACTCCTTACGGATTACAAAAACTCTTAGATATTTTACACAAATATTCAAAGGATAACTTCCTAATTCCAAATTTAATGAAAACAAAAGTCGTCTCCTTTTCAGGTAGGAAACAAAGTGCTAAGTACTGCTGGAGGCTCGGCGGAGGAAAAGTAGAAGAGGTTGATGAATACACCTATCTCGGTAGGATCCTCTCTAAGAATCTAAAAAATACAAAGCAGATAAACAACTTAAAAAGAAAATCTGAACTACATGCCGGGGCCCTGTCTAGACTCTATTCTGCTACAGGGAACAGGCATTTTTTCTCACTGCTAAAAATATACAGAGTAAAGACCCCCCCTGTTTTATCATACGCTTCGGAGCATATCCCTATAAAACAGTGGACTTATATGGACCAAAAAGAAGGAAAAATCCTGAAAAAAATCATGAAGGTCTCAGATTCCACTCCGGTCCAGGCTATATGATTAGAATTTTCAATCACAAGCTCCTATGCTATAGCTGTTGCTAATGTTATCAGGTGGGCCTATAATCTCCTCCACGCAAAACAAGGAACATTAAGATCTCTGCTTAAAATCGAAACCTTCGAATTAGATGCTTCAAAGCAAACATTTTTCGGGAATATGACTGCTGTATTCCAAATGGCCAAAATTAATACGGACATTTTGCTCAACTGGTGACCCTCGCAATTGAAACTTTTCTTAAAATGTTTTACCCCTAAACTGAGTTTTGAACTTGATTTTGCACACTGCAACAAATTATCTACTTATAAACTCTTTGTAGAATCATTGGAGTACAAGCATGTACAGCCATATATAGGATTTTCCCTCACACATGGTGCAAGGAGGGCGATTACAATGCTGCGGTTAGGCATCCTACCTGTGTTAACCTTTACATCAAGATGGTCACCCAGTGGATCCCCTTTATGTACTCTTTGTCAAGAGGGTGACCAGAACATCGAGCACCTATTATTTGTATGCCCAAGCTCGAACGTAGTAACAGCACGGTCAATATATCTTGACCCCATATTCCGTAAATGCAGAATTTCATCGGTAAATGAACTATTATCAGTGTGCAAACATCCACCTAATGAATTTGTATGTTATAATTTCTATAAATTTTTTAAATCCTTTCTAACATTATTTTAATTCGTGATGAAACTTTCTCTTTTATAAATTGTTTTATGTTATATTTGTGGTCCTCAGTCGAGTACCGAAACAAATAAAAACTTTTTGACTTGACTTGAGACACATGCAGCGCAAGCATCCGAACAACTATGCTGCCGCAGAGGTGAGAGAACTGGCCAGTAACCCTTCCCAATCTTCAACCACCACCTCGAAAAGAAAGCAACCCACTCCATCGGATTCGGGACCAGAGACAAGGGAGAGGATCCCTTGCATACAACCACGGTTTGGGGAATTCAGGATCACATGTATTTTTTGTGGTAAGACCATCTCCTATGGTGAGCAGAGCATTAAGCTCATCCTCCTTGCTGGTGACAACCACAATTGCCCCAAAAACCCTAATTCTTTCCTGATTTTTTTTGCTCCAGTTGAGCCATCTTCAATTCCCTGTTTTTTGTTTCTCCCCATAAAAATAACAAAAAAATATAAAATAGTTCATAAAAGCCAAAAAAAGTACAAAATGTTCAAAAAACATTAAAAATATATAAAACAACAAAAAGAAGAAAAAAAAACAGTTCTTTTTAGAACTACCTCCAATTTTTTTTAAAAAAAGGCTACATTTTTTTAAAACTCTATCTTTCTTTTTTCTCATGGAACGCTTCCCGGTATGCTCCGCGGTGCGCGTACCGGGCGCTCCCTCCGTGTTGTATTACCCTAGATTCGAGGTGGACAAGATTCTGAACCAGAAACTACTGAAATTCGACCATCTGGACACTCTGGACTTCGTTGGACTTCGTTTGGGCCCGACTTCGTCTCCCTCTAAGTCTGAAGCATTGTCTGTTCCTGTGCACCATATAGGCTCTGTGTAGGACTTGTGGAGCATCAAGGACAACCAAATATATCCCCCTTGGAGTGAAGGAGTCACCCCTACATTCGTAGGTACCACAACACTGCTGTCCAGTCTGCTGACCCTGAGCTCCTACAGACTCCGAAGGAGGTGGGTTTCTACGTCTCTCAAGGGCTGTGATTTGCCCTCTCGCCAAGTTTGAGGTCAGAATCCCTCGTGAGGGATGCAATACCCGAACCTCTGTGCGCCACATACATTTGCAAATGCATATGCTTGTTGGCGTTTCCCAAACAAGTGCACTGGGCTCCGAGTAACCTAAATCTCTGGCAAAATTTCCTACCAAGAACTCTGGCCTCCTCGCACTGAGTGCTCCGTGGGCTGTTTGGTGAAATCGCTTGAGGCCCTCTCGCGACTACTGTGCCTCCGGCCTCTGAATCCTCGTGAGGGTCAACTTTACTTTTCTGGGGCTACCCTGGTTGCTCCAGGCCTGCCCTGACTCTCTTTGCAGTGGTGAGTCTTCTGAACCTTGCTGGTCCGAACTGTAACCATCCTTGACCTTCTGCATGGGTTGACGTTGCCAAGGCTTCTTTCTGCTCCCACCAGACACCTACACCTCAGCACTCTACATCCTTTGTGAGACAGCTGGTATCCAGTTCCTGCTCATCCTCAACATCTCCTGGTCCCAGTGGCTGCAGAGTCAAGGACTCCTTCAAAGCACCTGAAGCATCCGACATCGGTGGGCATTTGTCTACCGAGCCCCTGGTCACCCCTGAGTGACCCAGACTCTGTCCCCTCTGCTTTCCGGTACTCTTCAACAAGAATACACCTTTGGATTCCAACTGACACTTTTCTTCCTTTCAGCAGCGGCTCTTCTTCAAAGTGCTCCATAGGGTTCCACAGCTGTTTCCGACGCCACTTCAGACCTATGCACCCGGCTTCCCTGGGATAGGTAACTTGGGTACCTTGATATCTATTGGTGGGGTGACTCTCCAACCTCCTATCTTCTACAGAGTTTCTTCAAAGTCCACTGGGAAGGGTCCCTAAACTCTAAAACTGCAACCGCGACTTTCCCATACAATTGTGCGGAGCACGCGGTCGTGTTCCCACACTACACCTGTCCTTTGTGGGGTCCCTATCTACTCACCTTGGGTAGTTCCTTGGGGGCCCAGCGATTCTATGTCCTCTCAACACTGTCTTGACTCAAGTCGTCATTCTTATAACACTTTCTTAGTATATGGTTTGGTCCCCCCTGGGGCCCACTGTGTATTAATGCTATTTACTGTCATTGCTGAGCTTAAGTATTGTGTGCTTTGTGATTATCTCCATGTAGGAGATACGGTGTCATACTAGATAGTGTTATATTAATAATTAGAACATTGGAACATTGAAAGCTCCATTCAAAACAATGGAGTAGCTCCAGGCTTATGTGGCTGTGAACAACGGCTTCATGGAGTCTGAGGGATTTCAATCCCCTCGCTCTCCCTGAAACCTTTGTTTAATTTGTTAGAACATTCTGCCCTCTAGTGGCAGAATGTTCTAATAGCCTTCGTAGTAGGGCTTTGCCGGCTATTAAAGTCCAGCTGCCTTGTTAAAGTCCTTCGCCTTCAGCTCGGGCCTTTAACGCTGCAGCGGGCCCTTAATAGCCGGTATAGCCTGCTACAGAGGGTTATAAGGCTATAATACATATTTTGATAACTACTGTGTGGTTCTCCTTTCATTTAACCAATACTATAAGGTTACATTCTTGGAAAATAAGTAACTATGGGCGGAAAATCCGTTCCACTCGCGGAATTTGCGGATTTTCGGCAATTTCGCGATCCACGAATCTTGCGAAATATCCGAAAAATCTGCAAATCCGCTCGCGGGCGGATTTCAGTTAAGGAAGGTGCTCGAGTTGAAGAAAGCTAACTTTGTAACCATTTTAGAATGGCGCCTGCAAGCTGCCAGAGTTGCAACTTGCAAGTAAGCAACTATGGCAGCTTGCCGGCACCATTCTAAAAGAGTTAAAAAGTTAGTTTCAACTCGGGCACCTGCCTTAACTCTGTAAGTGCTTCCTGTGGGCCAAAAATTAAACCTCAACCGGAAGCACTTACAGATATAAATAAAGCAGGTGCCCGAGTTGAAGCTCAAATTGAGTAACGTTTTAATCAGCCCAAAACATTAGTGAGCACTGTCGAGGCTGGGCAAGTGTGTTTTAACCCCATATCTGCCATCGAAAATTAGCTGTAATACTCGAGGGAGGTCTTTGAATCCCTGAGTTTCCTGAGTCCAACCCCTGTGTAGTTCGTGTGACCACGAGGCTGCTTTCTCCTCACCTGCTGCCCTGCTCGCTCTCTGACCCTTTATACGCATGAGGCATATGAACAACACGCATAGAAGCCCCGGGTCTTTGCATCTATGAGTTTCTCGAGCGCAACCCCCTTGTAGTTCCTGTGACCAGGAGGTTGCTTTCTCCTCACCTGCTGCCCTGCTCGCTCTCTGACCCTTTACACAAGAGGCATGTTGACACGCATAGAAGCCCCGCCCGTTTGGCCCCGCACCACACACTAGCGGTATCAAACGTCTTCCCGCCCTTTCCCAACTATGATGGACAGCTCACTCAAGGGACCTCGGCGCCTTTTGGCGCGGTGGCAAATTTACAGGCACACATGGTCAGTGGAGACAAATCATCTGGCCCTTTATGCAGCGGCAGTGTAGGAAAAGCACTATACATTTACCCAACGAAGTAGCACTTACTGATTAGCCAGTAAAAGTACTCCAGTTGAGTAGAGGTATTGCACAAAACGGTGGCAGCTTTGTGGATAACTATGCAGGGCAGGATTCATTCTGGCACGAGGCTCCTGTCACAAAAATTAAACTTCAACAGGAAGCACTTACAGATATAGCAGGTGCAGAGTTGAAGCTCAAATTCAGTAACGTTTTAATCAGCCCAAAACATCAGTGAGCACGGTCGAGGCTGGGCAAGTGTGCTTTAACCCCATATCTGCCGTCGAAAATTATCTGTAATACTTGAGGGAGGTCTTTGAATCCCTGAGTTTCTCGAGCGCAACCCCCGTGTAGTTCCTGTGACCAGGAGGCTGCTTTCTCCTCACCTGCTGCCCTGCTCGCTCTCTGACCCTTTATACACAAGAGGCATGTTGACACGCATAGAAGCCCCGCACTACACACTAGCGGTATCAAACGTGTCCCGCCCTTTCCCAACTATGATGGGCAGCTTACTCAAGAGACCTCAGCGCCTTATGGCGCGGTGGCAAAGTTACAGGCACACATGGTCAGTGGAGACAAATCTTCTGGCCCTTTACGCAGCAGCAGTGTAGGAAAAGCACTTTACATTTACCCAATGAAGTAGCACTTGCTGGATTAGCCAGTAGAAAGTACTCCAGTTGAGTAGAGGTATTGCACAAAACAGTGGCATCTTCGTGGATAACTATGAAGGGCAGGATTCCTTCTGGCACGAGGCTCCTGTCACAAAAATTAAACCTCAACAGGAAGCACTTACAGATATAGCAGGTGCCAGAGTTAAAGCTCAAATTCAGTAACATTTTAATCAGCCCAAAACATTAGTGAGCACGGTCGAAGCTGGGCAAGTGTGCTTTATCCCCGTCTCTGCCATCGAAAATTAGCTGTAATACTTGAGGAAGGTCTTTGAATCCCTGAGTTTCTCGAGCGCAACCCCCATGTAGTTCCTGTGACCAAGAGGATGTTTTCTCCTGACCTGCTGTCCTGCTCGCTCTCTGACCCTTTATACACAAGAGGCATGTTGACACGCATAGAAGCCCTGCTCGTTTGGCCCCTCATCACACACTAGCGGTATCAAACGTATTCCCGCCCTTTCCCAACTATGATGGACAGCTCACTCAAGGGACCTCGGCGCCTTATGGCATGGTTGCAAAGTTACAGGCACACATGGTCAGTGGAGACAAATCTTCTGGCCCTTTACGCAGCGGCAGTGTAGGAAAAGCACTATACATTTACCCAAAGAGGTAGCACTTACTGGATTAGCCAGTAGATAGTACTGCAGAGCAAATCGCAAAAAAATCTGCGATTTCGCAGGAAAATCCACCAATCCGTGGATTTTTTTGCGATTTTGCGCGAATTCGCGAACTGCAGATCCGCAAAATTCACCCATACTTAAAAATAAGCTGCTTATCATTCCTTCAGAACTAAGCCTGAAGGCTCTCTCCACAGCTACCACTTGGATAGCGTTCTAAGGTTATCTTAGACCTCTAAAATCATCATTACGGTTGTTTGAACTGGGGCAAGGTGTCCACTTTAATTAGTGGATAGCATATACCAGGCCAACTGCTCACAGTAAGGGGCTATTTTTTCGTTTTTACTATTAGTGGTGTATTATGAATTGTGCTCCATGATGACTCCATTTTATACTTTCACTATATGTATCCTTAGTAAATGACTGTGTCGCTTCTATCTGAAATAATGTGCATAAATAATAATGTAAACAAAACTCTCTTCTTTCACCTTCTATTGCATTGCCTGTGCATTTTATTCCTCCGAGATCATCATTCTCTCATACATCTCTCAAAATGTCGGTGAAAGAAAAAACTGCAGTGTGCCAGTAACTAACCGACTAACCTCAAAGCACCATTGCCTTGTCACTGAACTGCACGATCATTAAGCTGAGACCTAGTCAGATCCCTAGAAGACACATCCGGTGACATCATCGAGCAACCTTTGAACTCTCACACATAAACTATGAGATGAGGTTATTTAGCTGCTCCAAGCATTCCGCCCTAGTTCGGCTGCCTGGTGAGGGTACTTGCTCTTCACACCGCAATTACTTTTAGGAAGGTAGAATGCGAAAGAGAATAAACAATCACCAACCTGGTGGACATGGCAAGCATTCACTGGACTTGGCCAACCTCTCTCTCACCCCAAAAGTGCCAGCTGGGCAAGGGCTGACAGTGACTCCGTCAGCACAGAAATGACCTGCATGGAGGACAAATCAGAGTAAAACTTTGCAAATAAGGATCACGGCACACATTTCATGGGAGGCAGAACCTTTCAGAAACAAAAGCATGGGGGGTATGTTTTGTCAGCCTTTATTCTGGCAGAGGAGGGTGGTCCCTTCTTTTGGACATGGCTTTCTGCATCACCACAATATAAGCTCACCCACTCACTAGGACAAAGAATCCTACCGCAGGAGGACAGGAACAATAAACTAAGATACAGCTAGTGGCTACAGATAGGGTGACCAACCGTCCGTAAATTTCATGGACCGTCTGTAATTTGGACCTCACGTCCGTTATCCCTGAGGATCCCTTTTACGGATGCCTTTTGTCCATAATTTTGGGCCTTGCAGGGAGAAGAGCTGTTCCCTTGTGAGAGGCCTCAACTCCCAGATGGGGCCGCCTTGCTCTTCTCCTCGGAGGACAAGAGCAGCCCCACCTCTCCACTGCCATTCTGTAGGCGGGCTGAATGTCACATACAGAATGACAATGGGCCAGTCAGGCTCCACGGAAGAGATTATCAGACGTCTTCAAAGTTACACCAAATGCTAAAGTGGAAGCCATTTCATGAAGCTGATGTCTCTCAGTGGGTATAGTGCACAATGCAAGGGCTTGCACAAGTCTCAGGTTCGAAATTTGGCAGGACCAATTCAATCATTAAACGCGATGTGTGGGGACAAACTGCTTTTAGTTCTTAAATATATTATGAGTGCCCCTTTTACATTTGCAGGTAAAACACATTCTCTAAAATAAGAATAATTGGTAATATAGATACGAGGTTTACAGTTAACCATTTTCAGATATGCTTCCCCAAAAACAGGGGGAAAATCTGATTGCCCATCTGTATTAATTGTTTTAATTGAAAGAAAATTAAAGTAGGTCTGCTTTTGACAGACTCCTACTGCTTTTCACCTCTCAGGCTAATAGTTGTACAGATTTAGAACAGCAAGAGTTGAAATAAGTTAAAGACTAACTTACTATGCTTAAAATAGCTTCAGACGAACGCATGTTTTATACATCAGCATTAGTGTTTTCATATTGTATGTGACTGCTTTTATCAGTAGACCTAGAAAGCTGATTGATTGATTGAAAAAGCTTTATTCGAGTTGTACACTCATAAAAGCACAAAACATACATTTTTAAAATTCATACATTTTAAAATACTTTACAATTAAAATTCATATTTCATACACATAAAATACATTTTAAGCAGTTGTGCAAGCTTTCACAAAAAGAATTTTTGTAATTATTATAAAATTTAATACATGTTGGAAGGTAGAGCCCTCCGCCTAATAGACCATGCCCACCCCAAGTATTTTGCTGTTCCCAGCAAAATAGGCATTTCGGTGGAGGTACAAATGATTCTCAATCCCTCAACACCGCTTAATACCCCAAGGTTTCTACAAACTGGGGCCAACCATACTTTCCTTGGGTTTGCATAGGCCTCGCACAAAAATAAAAAGTGAGTAATGCTTTCATTGGGGCACCACATACCGGGCAACACGAGCTATTACTACTCCTCCACCTACCCGTCAATGACCTCAAGGGGAGAGAACCTCACCTTTACTGGAAAAATAATTTCCTATCTATCGGGACAGTTATACTGTCCCAATACTGCTCCAGTGCAGGTCTCATTTTGATTTCCATAAATCTACCCCCCATTGTTTCTGCATGTGTACTCCTCCAGAGCTTATGTTCTATATAATCCCAATATATGGCCTTAATAGTATTTTTACTTGGGAATACTTCCCCAGACGGATTTTCCCAAAGGTTAGAGAGACCGAGCTCAGCAAGAACAACCCTGAGCGTCTTCAACCATGTTATTTTGTGAAATGTATCCGATGTAACTAGGGCTAAAAACCCATCAGCATAGTGTCGGATCTCTGGGGTCGTCCAAAGCCGTCTCCAATAAAGGATAGGCCTTAATCGGGCACGGTAACTAACCAATCTCCTTCCTAAATCCAGGCCAAGTGGTATTAATGGCGTACTCTGGGGGAGACTCGTTATTCCCCTCAGAAACCTATTCTCTGATATTTGTAGGGTAGGGAGCCTCTCAAAACCCCATACTTCTGCCCCATACAGGGCTGCACCCAGGGCTTTGGCATCGTAGACCATGAGGACCGGTTTTATAGGCCTAGTTTTTGATTTTACTTGTTCTACCCGGAGCGCCCCTGAAATCTGCTGGTGTCTCAGTACCGCCTTCTCAATGTGTCGTGACCAACCAGGCTTGCTTGATATCTCTACCCCTAAGTAAGTAAAAACATTTACTACCTCAAGCTGGATGTTATTCAGAGATACCCTTGGTTGGGATCGGCGCCTTTGACCAAAAACCATCAGCTTTGTTTTGCTAACATTGACTTCGAGACCATGTTCCCTGCAAAACATGTCAAATATGTTCAGGGCGCGCTGCAGTCCTGCTGGGGTTTTGGACACAATTAGGGTATCGTCAGCGAACATCAAGATCGGGACCCTGATGCCCGCTAGCGAGGGTGCATCCACACTTGCATCCAACATCCTGTCCACAATACCATTGATGAACAGGGAGAATAGCAGGGGTGCCATTGCGCATCCCTGCCGTACACCCCGCTCAACAGGAAAATTAACGGTAGATTCCCCGTTACTCCCCCACTGGACTTTGGCAAAGTTGCTTTCGTGGAGACACATTATTAGAGTAAGCAACTCGAGTGGGACCCCTATCTTTTTCAGAACTGCCCATAGCTTGCTCCTTGGCACCAGGTCGAAGGCAGCCCTCAAGTCTACAAATGCGACATATAGGCTGCCTTCGCCAAGGAGTACAGTCCCCCACCGTAACATGGTAAATCGAAATATTTGATCTACCGTGCTGGTTGCCCGCCTAAATCCTGCCTGATAGGGGGAGAGGGCATTATTCTCATCTACCCAATCCATAAGTTTGTTAACCACCATCTTCCCCACCACTTTTTGGATAGTGGCAATCAAACTTATCGGCCTGTAATTGGCCGGGAGTGACCGATCCCCTTTCTTGTAGATTGGTATAATTATTGCCCCCTTCCATATTTCTGGGATTTTAGCCCCTTTAGCTAGAGCATTTCCCAGTGAGGTCACATACCTAGCCCACCGTACCTTGTCGTGCTTGAATATGTCTGAGGGAATTCCATCTAAGCCCGGTGCTTTCCCCCCTTGTAGGGTTGAAATTACCAGTTCTGCTTCTTTATTTGAGAACAAGTTTCCCTTACAAAATACCACTGGAATAAGTTCTATGGCCACAATATCCCTATTCTCTGCATACTGGGGTTTAAAATACTCAACCCATGATGCCTCATTGACATTGTTATCTGGATTGTTAGGGGTACCACCTCGGCCCCAATTCACGATTTTCCAGAAAAGTCTGGAATCCCTTAACCCAGAAGCTTCGAGTAGCTCTTCCCAAAATTCCTCGTCCCACTTTTTCTTGGCCTTACGAATGTTATCAATATATTGTTTCCTGGCTATACTAATCGAAGCCTTGTCTCTGCTTTTAATTGCCCTACCCAACTCCAATCTGGATAACCTGCACTGTTTATTAAACCACCTCGCCAATTTAATTGGTGCTTTTCTATTTGCCTTAGTTAATCTAGTAAAATGTGGTTTTATAAGGGAAAAGAACGTCTCGTGTATGGCTGTTATTGGGGAGGAACCAGGTGTTACAGGGTTTACTATCTCCATGGCGGCAATTGCTTTATCCACCTCCGAGTTTATGTAGTCCATGGAAGCCACATTTGCCAACACATTTGGCCATTTGACTCTTCGTGTGTCATTGGCCATAACTGGTACAACCTTGCTACGCAACTCTGAGTTGTCAGGCGTGGCCCTCCACCAGGAATGGGTGACACAAAGGGGATTATGATCACTTTCTAATCTACCCTTGGTTTCCATATCACCTACCCCACACCATAAGTTAAGGCTACAAATGACATAGTCTATTCTACTTTTACTGTGACCATTGTCAAATGTACAGTTGCCTCCCTGGTCGCTCTTTGTCCTTCCATTAAGGGCCCTCAAGCCATATTCCAAACATAGCGTGTTCAGCAACAATATATCTTTTGTCCACCGCTTAACTGGTACAAGATTTAGATTTGGGACACCCCATTGGGCATCTTCCTCCTGCCCTATTGGGTGTTCCGAATTTTCCAGCGGCTCGAAGGTCCTATTGAGGTCACCAGCCACAACCACTCTATTTCCCAGAGACTGCGATTCTAGGAAGGTGGATAGAGCCTCTAGGGTAGGAGAATTCCCAGCGTTCGTACCCCTGGCAGAGATATTGTATATGTCTATCACACCCCCCTTGTCTGGTGATATTCTTAGCAATTGTATATCCTTACAACCCAGGTCAAGCACTTTTATTTTAACTTGTAAGCTTTGCTTGATCCAAACTGTTAAACCTCCCATAGGTCTGCCCCTTGGGCCTCTACTCGCTGGGATACAGAAATTTAAATAACCTGGGAGGAAGATTGGGTCGCAAGCCCATGTCTCCTAGAATAAACACATTTCAAACCCGTTGACAAAATCTATCCAATTTTGTGACAGCAATCTAGTACACAACCCCGCGATATTCCACGAAAAAAATCTCCCCGTGGTATTGCCCTTACAAATCCCCACATCAATAACTGGCATAGACGGGAGGTTAATCAAGCTCTCACAATTTCCTCCCTCTTCTATAACAGTATCCACACAGTTACCATCCTTGCCCTCATTAGCACCCGTATTTAATAAGGGTCTTGATTCAACCCCCATATCTTCCATACATACCACACTGTCCCCCCTCACATTTCCATTTTCCCTATTGATGATCACTCCATCTAGACTGGACGTTACATTCTTAATTATTGCCAGTGTGGTCACCCTAGCCATATTACCCCCAATATCAATGGGTTCAGCCGATTTCCGTCAACATCCCCACCTCAAATTTCCCAACCCATCATGAGGATTGCATGCTTGTTCATAGCAGTCATTTAGTCGTGGGATAGGAACATAAAAAGGGTTAATCTCTGCCCAAGGAAAGAAACTGAGTCTCCCTGGCTCGCTGTTCCCACCAAAATAAGTGTCCACAGGTCTTGGATAGAAAAAGGTGAGACCCACAATACCAATCCCACCACTGCTAGTACTCCCCCCAGGTCTCGTGATCAATCCTACCACCCTTGGATCTTGGAAGTTAATTATAATGCATTCACCCCCCAGTTTTTTCATGGTGCTTCCTATCCAATTAACCCTTCTAACCCTGATGATCAAACCATCCACTTCCCCGGGCAGAGGTCTATTGACCCTTAACCAATGCATAACCTTATTTTTTAACATGTGATAGGTTTTTCTTTGCCCTACCAATAGGGGTGGAACATTGGTAAGGATAGCCACATAGGGATAGGAATCAGGGGTAAGTTGTATCGGGGGTATCCTAGTCGGAAGTTTTGTCACATAGGGTATTAGTTGGCTTTGTTCTGGAACGACAGGGCATGGTGGGGCAACATTCTTTGGTACCATGGGAGCCTTATTTCCCTCAAATGTATTATTTCCATCACTTGCAGGACCGACCCTATTTGGCACTTTTGGAACATGGGGCATATATGTTCCAACACTATTTTTACAGGGATTTTTGTCATTACTTGTCAAAGGACCATGACTAGTTGTCGAGGTACTTGGCAGGGGTAGAGTATTATTGTTGTTAACAGGGGTGGCATTCTTTGTGCAATCCTTTCTGCCTTTGACTACAGTACTATGGGGCTTGGTTTTCCCACAATTGCTATTAGTTGAAGTAGTTGGTTGGTCATTGGTAGTCTTACTACTTTGTCCTTTACCCCGATGGCTAGATGCAATACTTGCAGTAGACGGTTGTAAATCAACCAACGGGGCACCTACATCTCGCTCAACTGTTTGTTGGTTATTCCCATTTTCTCCCGTCTTGAGGCAAGACTTAATTAGGGATTTTGTAGAGAAAAAATGATCTAGGCTAGCCTGCTCTAGATGATCCAATTGTTCAGCTAGCTTTTTGAGTCTAACCTCAAAAGGGTCCAAGAGGGACCGTATTAATTTTTCCAATTCTAGAAGAAGATCTGGCTTAGATGTTGGTGTCCCAGGGGATGCTATAACTATGGGATCTGGGCCTGGTGATAATGGTGTCCTAGGAGATACCAATGTTACGACATCCACACCTAACGAAACAACTTCTCCCTCTCCCGCTGGTAACCCAGTAGGATAGTCCCCAGTAGCATGACGAGGTCGTGTGTTAGTGCCCAATTTCCTATATTTTTTGGGGGGTTTTAGGACCTGGCATTTCTTTACAGTAACACCCCTTTTTCTTTTTGGACAGGGTTTGGGTTTTATAGCATGTGCTAGAACACTGGGTTGGGATGTAGAATGTTGCCCAGTGGGTGGATTAGTGAGAACACTGGGGGACTTTGCAAGCACAGTAGCGGTTACTATTTCTAAAGGGAAGGTAACCAATGACTCATTTACTGGGGGTGGAAGATGTGGAATGTCATGTACAACAGGCAACGAGATAGATGATAAGGGGGTGACCAGTGAGGGAAAACTTTGACTTTTACGTTTCTCAAGAGGGGTTTTCATAAGCTCAATGGACAACCTGCGCCCAGCACGTCTTTCTGCCAAGGCGATTTCCCTATCAATATCCTGAGGCAGCCGTTTGAAGTAGGTATCTAGGGGGCCCATAACAGCAGCCTCTCCCTCACCCATGGATGGCAGCAAGGTGGAAGTGTTTGTAGGACAGGCCATATAGGTAACCCTTTGCCACCTCGATATATAGGAACAGGTTAGATCGCTAACACTACGCAAATAACTTGCTTACAGTACCAGTTCTGCAAATGTCAATGGGATGGCCCAGCCCGGCCTCCTTCGGCCCCGGATGGCCACAGACGGTCCTGCCCTTGTCCCGGGCTTCTCCCGACGCCCTCCCGCGCGCTCCCGCGCCGCGGGGATCTCCAGTTGATAATATACTATCTAAAGAGGAAGGGGAGGAGCCTGCAGGGAGAGCGTCCCAGGTGGCAGCAATTGGGAGTTGTGGGCGCTCCTGGGACTTGTAGTCCTGCGCCCACAACACGCTCGCAGCCCTGCAGGTCCCGGCACCCAGATTCAAAGTCCCAGCAGTTACAGCGGTAGGAGGAAGCCTCAGGCGAAGCGTGACCCGCGCAGCGGGTTCCGCGAGCTAATTGCCGGTGATGCAGGGCAGGCTTTAGAGGTACGTTTATCCCAGCGTGGAGTCAACAGCACAAAGCAAAAGAAATCCAAGCAAATTCCTATGTTCATCTGTTAAAGAGGTCTGGAATTCACTTGTTGCATATTAATTTTTTTACAGACCACAAAATAAACATGATGAAAAGACAGAAGATGAACAAAAAATAAATGTGGTTAAAATACTGATTCAAACACTGTAAAAAAACATTTTGTAAACCAGAAGTACAATTTTTAATATATTTATTATACTCTAATGACATATGAGATGGTGACAGCTACCAGAACCCATTAGACAGTTGTTGGACATGGCACTTTTTGCATGGACATCCCTGAGCTTTTTGCCTTCCTCCTGGTATTTCTTTCTGACCTGTGTTGGTGGTTTTAGGACTCTGGGCACTTTATCTATGCTGTCCAGTGTAAAGTGCATGTGCTCTCTATGGTAAACGTGGTAAGGCTGGTCTACACCTGTTTGGCGTATTCAATTTACCTATCAGTCCCCTGTAAAGTGGTATCTCATATACCCGGGGCCAGTAAATTAAATGCTACTGGTGTGCTTGCAGTGCTGCTTGTGCCACCCACCAAAGTAGCCTTTCAAACCTCTCTCAAGCCTCTGCCATTGCAGGGCCTGCACACGCACAGATGTGGCACAGAAAGTGGTTGCCATGTCTGTGACTCCCCTTTTACTACTCATCAGTCACCCCTAAGGTAGGCCCTAGCTAGCCCTATGGGCAGAGTGAACTGTAGGTAAAAGGTAGGAAATGTGCCTTAATTGTGTGAAATGTCCTGGTGGTGACAAACAGCCATTTTTGTTTCTCACTACTGTGAGGCTGCCCTCTCACAGGAATGCATTGTGGATTCCCTGATATGTGTTTCAGTGGTAATTCCTGACATGAGAGGAGTAGAGTGGTCAAGTTTGGTATGTTTGGAATAGTGGTAATAAATGCTGCGTAATGGTGTTCACAGATTTATTATCACTATTTTAGAAATGCCACTTTTAGAAGTAGGCATTTCGGTGTGCTATGTGTCTTTGTGCCTGTTGTGTTTTGCATGTCTGGCTCTGGAGTGACAGGGGCTGGGGAGGTGCAGTGGCTCCAGAGGGGATGGGTGAGTCAGCACTAGGCTGAATAGGCCAATCTGCATTTGAAGTAGTGGGAGGAGTAGCACCTGGACCTGAATAGGACTGTGCCTGCCTTACACAATGCCCCCCTGTGGTGTGTCTGGGGCCAGAGCCTCCACTGACAAAGGAGGTGGTCGTGCACCTTCAGAGAAATGTGTTGGTGCCCTCCAGAACGGGTTTGGACCGGGCCAGGGGGAAACAAAGAGACTAACTGGTATAAGTATTGGGGCTGTGACCCCATGTAGTGTGCTTGTGGAACTGGTGCTTACTTGGATATTGGGAGGGCACACTGCGTGGACTGCAGTGTGCGAGGAGGAACGGCCATGTGAGACTGACCTGTTGCCCACTGAGTGGCAGAAAGGCTTCCACCCTGCTGAAGAGGCCATGTGTGCTGGCCTACTTGTACCCAGTTGTTGGCACTTACAGTGATTTCCAGGGCTGTGTGGCTCGCCCTGGATAAATTGAAGCAGCGCAGGATGAGCGCTGTGCTTTCGAAACTGTGCTATTTTTGGAGTGCTTTTTCTCTGCACCCCAACCAGCACGAGTGTGAGCGCTGCTGTTGCCACCATGAAAGAGAGGCAGTGGGAGGTGCCTGCCCAGCGCTGAGTGTTGTGAGCTGAGTGCGACAATTATTGTCCTGAAACTGGCACCCGGTTATGAGGGAGGACTGCCAGGAAAGAGTACTCTATATGGGGGTGCAGCCGGGGCTCTGCTACGTAGCCCTGAGCTGCCCAACAGCGTGAGAAAGATGAGGCTTCCCGGACCGGGAGATCCCAGGCATTATCGGGTGAACGCTGGAAGTCAGGCGAAGTCTACACCTGATTGTGGGCGGGGCTCTCATGGTGAATAGAAGAGCCCTGCATGTGGCCTGAGTGTTGAGGTGGGCTCCCCGGGCAGCCAACAGAAGGACCGGAGCATCATAAGGTTCCATTCGTAACTCTCTGTCTCCCCCGCCTGGTAGAGGGAGAGGCGGCTCACCAGCATGAGACAGACACCCAGAAGCCAGGTGGATGCAGCAGGCCATGGGCCAGAGCCTGGTGGTGGGCAAGCGCTCCCAATCACCAAGGAGGAGAAGAGCACTCAGTTGGTGGCCCACTTCCATCATGAATTACAGACGGAAGACCCAGGAGGGGTCTTCCCGCCAACGTGAGCTAAGCAGCAGCTGTGCAAGGGGTACGTAGGCACCAACGGAGGTGAGAGGGCTTCCGGCAGTAGCGGGAGGCCCGACAAGGTCACTTGGCAAATCTTTGAATCCTGGCTCAGGGGGAAGACTGGACTCCCAGCATTTGCCCACTATTTGGTGTTCTCCCCTTCCACCGATGGAAGTGCCTAGGGGGAGGCGAGCACCTAGGTGTCTGGATGGCACTGGACACACAGTAATTAAGGGGCCTAAAGCACAATGGGAATACAGAGGCACTGTGGCCCGCATATGGAACACGTTGGGTGATATTGATATAATGTTTTAAGCCCTGTGTAACCCTGCCAGTAGTTACTGTTCGGCCTAATGCTTGTGCTCAAATGTATGCGGAGTTGCATTACCCAGGAAGGCACCCAGTTGTGCAGTATTGGTTATCTGCATAGGTCTAAGGTGGGCATTAGGTGCCACACAGTGATGTGTTATGCCCAGATGCACTACAGAAAATCTGTGGGCTGGGGTACATTATTGCAAGTTTTTCCTTGGGTGCACTGTGGGTAATTTTGTGTTTGAGCAAATGTGCTATGCACAGTGTCATCATTTGTGTTATGTCTAATGTGTTGTGCCAAAGAGCAAGACTACCAATGGTTATTGGTTATCCCCAAATGTATTGTTTATACTGTTGCGGTAATGTGTTCCTAATAAGGGATTATGGTGTATTACTGCTGATGGCTGTGAGTAAGGTGCTCTGCTAAAACCCCTTATTTTGTTTATGCCTAAGAGGGGCCTGATGTGCACAAAGTGCTATGCTGATGATTAGGATGTATGCCTAATGTGTTTATTCTAGTGCACTATTGCCACTAATTACTGGTTGTTTTCACTACCTGTGAGTTATGATACGACAGTGGCCTGATTGGCCCTGTAATGTATATAATCCCCTGTAAAGTCATACCTAGTGCCAGGTGGCACAGTGTATATATGTGATTGTGTTCTATTGTGCTTTACGGGTAATACAAAGGCTATTTTTTTAAATAACCTTGTGTGGAGTTTCTTTTGTGGTGTGCCTATTGTGTTGCTTCTGTGTGAGTGTGTTGCGCAAACGCTTTACACATTGCCTCCGGGATAAGCCTGACTGCTCGTGCCAAGCTACCAAGGGGGTGAGCAGGGGTTATCTTCGGCACGTAACTCCCTTGCCCTGACTAGAGTGGTGATTTCTGACCTGGCTTAGGCGCAAGCCCTAGCCACCCAGAAATCCCATTTCTAGCAACAGTGTGTCGCCGCTCGCATGCCCATAGACTGCAGAAGTTCAGGGCCAGGACTGAGGATAGCGTCCACCAGCCGAGGATGACCAGAGACAGAGAGTGTAAGGCAGCATGCATAGCCAGGACGGTAGACCGTGTCTGACAGCCATACAATCCCACAACCACGGTTTGTAAGGTGGAGTGTATACAGCAAGGACTGTGGTATCCACCATCGCAGCGTACCTATGCCCACATAGTGTAATACTGGGATGTACCCACACTGTAAATGTGCGCACTGAGGCTGCCTTCGCCGCTCACATGCTTCCTTTGATCTCACCAATTAGCTACATCCAATGCTATCACTTTACAACTCACAATGTCATTCGGCTATGAGATGCTAGTAACTGTCTATCCGAGCATACCTTCTGACAACTTCTCTCACCAAACATGCCTGCTCAGGACCATGAACTGTAAACAAAATATCAGGGGGGGGGGTCAAGGTGGGGTCTCTTTTTACATGATGGGCATGGTTGTTACAGGAGCGGAGGTTAGGCATAATACCTGCTGGGCAGGGCTGGCACGATGAACGGTCTTGAGAAGTATAAAATCCCGGAAAGCAGCTTAGACACTGTCTGCGACTCTGATCTGGCTTCTGTCCTGCTGGGCAAAGCTGAGGGGAGACGAGACGGCAATTCAATTGGTATGGTTACAGAGCAACAAATTAACACACTGCTGAAGCAGTAGACTGAAAACACACCATGTTGCAGGTACACCATACCCCGGGTACATGCTACAATCACACAACTGCCCAGTTACACGGCCACAATAACAAACCAAAGTCACTTCCTGGTACAGTTACACAAGGCAACCGTATCATGCCACACATCCATTAGTACAGTACACCCAGATGCAGCTACACGTGGGTATAGTAGTTCGCAATTCACATCTGGATTCCTATATAGGAGCAGTGACACGTGCAGAAATCACACAAAGGTGTAGAAACCCACTCTTGCAGTCACACACGAGCATGGACCAGCCAAGACTTTTGCACGTTCGCCTTATGCGCACGTGTGTGGCTGGTGCAAGGTCACACTGGTTGGAGTTACACTGATATGTTGCTACATTCAGAAACCGGTACCGTAACACACGTTTCATTAATGTACTGCAATAGAAGCCCAGTGCTGCGGTCACTCACTGGTAAAGTGAAACGATGCTGGCGTGCTGTACCAGTCACACATAAACCAAAGAAAGATAGTGCAGTAAAGCATTGGTAGGGTTAGCAAAAAATCACTAGGTACCATTGCCGCTGACACAATTACAGGTTGGCATCTGTGGCGCTCCTATCCGTAGCAACATGTATGAGGGCATTTATTGCGATCTGGCGCCCTCTTGTGGTATTGCCGTGAAGAAGCTGCGTACACGGACAACCTCATCCACGTAGTCTTACTGTTGTGACTCAATGTGAAGGCATAACACTGCTGCAATAATGCTCTGATACAGAGACGACTCTGCGGTCACACATTTGTACAGCACTATTTACAATTTTATAACACTTCTTAATCTTATCCCTTACGGTGCGCCGGGCGTATAGTCGAATGGTAGAACGCTACAGCCTGGGGAAGTGTTCGTTTGGATGAGTGTTGTATCTGCATGTGTGTGAGGAAGCATTCGTGTGACGTGCATGCACACGCCGACACAGTGATACATAACTGCCTGAAATCGCACACTGCAGGCCATTCACCACTGCAGTTGCAAACTCAGGGACATCTTAAGCATTTTGGGGGTACTGGGCCAAATGCATTTTGGGGGCCCTTGTTCGGAATAGCCTTGCATTTATGATCCATGTTCAGCTCTTTCGTGCCCTCTTTGGCCAGGTCACTGACAGTGCACAGGCACATTTGTCCAAATTCTAAATGTGTTAACATCTAATATTCATGGATAGTGACGTGTGTTTTCTAAATTTTAATAGAACAGCATTTCACTGAAATTACTACAAATAATCTCTGTGACTCATTTTCCCATTATGGTCTTGTTTTGATCTAAAAGAAACTTTTCTATGTAAAATTTCGAAAATATATCTACATCACCCACATCAAAAATAAATGAAAGATACACTGTGTTGTAAACAATCTGTTTAGGCATTATTCCAGGCCACCAGTGCAAGACTCTGCGGAACAAATGTGGCTCTGCAGCCCCCCTATCTCCCCCCTTCCCTCCCCCTTCTCCCCCCCCCCCCACTCCCATGAACGTCTGGGGCCCTGTGCCCACTTTGCCCATGCCTTAAAACGTCTCTGTGCGAACTGGTACATTGATAAGCTGCTGCAATTACAAACATACACGTTATGTCCTCTCTGTGCTTACACGCTCTTGTTGGCTCTGTGTTTCAGACTCACACCCACACAGCAATACGAACCCTTTGACAACTTTCTACTGTCCAGATCTAAATACTACACACAGTGTAACCGTGACTCACGGCTATAGTAAAACAGATGTGTAGTGACACTGCTGTAATTACATATGCAATGTATGGTCCTGCCCATCCCTTGCAGATGTGTTGATTACTTCTCTCCCTTGCTTACCTCCCAGTCTCGCCCATCCGGGCACATGTACCCCTCAGGACACGGGGAGCAGCTCATCTCTGCCTCCGGAGAGTACTCGCCGGGATTGCATCTGGCCTGGAAGCCGGTGGCAGGGTCACATGAAAAACCAACCGGGCAGACCTTACAACCGGTCCCAGTCTCCACGCTGATGTAGCCGGCAGGACAGAGCTGGGGGTGGGGAAGACAGCCAGTTCAGTATCATAATGAAATGGAACCTCTGGACATCCTGCTATACAACAGATGCATTGCGTCATCATACCTGGCAGTCTGCAGGCTCCCCCTTGGAAGTGAGGGGATTGGACGTGCCCACTGGGCACTTCCTGGGAGCAGCTGTACCACCGATGCAGCTGCAAACAAGAAATATTACAGCTTAGAAACATGTCGATATCTGTGAGTGTTACTCACCTTGAGAACTCACTGATTTCTGACAACAGTCTCCGGAATACTCACATTTGCTTTAAATAAATAGAGATAAAAAGTAAGGAAATGCATATGTTTCCGCATAAAGGTAATAGTGGTATTCTTTTCAGCAAAATAAACTGTACCATGACGTCATGGCTGCATTAATATTACTCCACAACACACACAGCTGTGAGAGCTAAGTGATATAGTCGAAAAGAAAAGTGTTAGAAACAAAACAGAGCTACAGGTCAACGGCTTGAACAAAATCACAAGGCACTGCAGATAAAAGGAACGCCTTAAGAGATTTAAGACCTGGACAGAATTGGTGCTGAAAAAAAGACTAAGGCCCTGATGTAAGATCACAAAGCCTACATTCTCAAAACTGTAGTTTCACAACCACAAAACCCAAAGATGGAAAGTAAAAAAAGTTACGTTACGAGTTGTAAATGTCTCACAATCTACGACTCATTATGAATCATTAGTAAAAGGGGGTGTTACATCGATGTCCCTCCTTCTCATCACTTCAAAATTAATCGATCAGTCAATCAGGCGTTTGTTAAGCGTGACTACTCACCCGTAAGGGTCTCAAGGCGCTGGAATATGGAATATAGTAATGTTTTGCACCATCAGTAATGATCACAAACGATTGATTGAATACTGAGACCCAAAAGGGGGTAGTATTCAAAGTAAAAAATCCTCTTTATTCGCTCATAGTTTGACCATAAAAGCACATCATTAAAAAAATTGTCACCACCTAGCCATCGCGTCTCTACTGCCAGCGACAGCTTATAACACACAGTAAGACACACACATGCATACACAAGAAGACACCCTTGTAGCTCACTCGCAGTTCAAACTTGTACATCCACCTTCACCTACGAATTTAACCGTCCAGTTACACCTGATACCAAACCACCACACACACCTCCCGTATGGCATCAAAACTTCTCTATATGTTTCAGAGAATGTAAATGAGCAAGTCAAGCATCTCGTAATAGGCTTTAAGCCTGCCACACCCTAAGGCAATGCAAGCATTAACACAACCCCACACACATCCATACACACTTTTCACACACCTACCATATGGACATCTCTGCTCTGCACACAACAATATATTGTAAAAACACTAGGTGACTAGGGCTATAGTTAGAGTATAACAGACGGGATGCCCTATCGCAAATGTTGCATATGTCCCCTCCACCTTACTATAAGAGGATCATAGGTTATGGCACTTATAATATGGAGGACATGATAACCACTAAGTTTGAGGGAGTATTGAGTCCACCAAACTCTAGATAAGGTCCACGGTTATGAAGATAAACATCAGTAAACCACCACTGATTTTCACCCACTCCCCCTCTCTCTATTTCTGCCTCTCAAACTAACACAGAAAAACACAAATTAGACAAACCTTAAATTAAAGTGTAAGCTCACCCTGCCCCATAACCCATTTATTCCCTCCAAGACATACATATGTAGTTCATGAAAACCCTGGCACTGCATCCTCATTCACTTATATTTTTTTCCTAGCCCTCCCCAATGCCAGGCTATAGTATCTTGGCCCATATTGCTCACGTACTAGAAGCCGGAGGGGCACTCCCAGCAGCTGCCCTTCGAGTAATAGAATCCGGTGGAGCAGTGGACCTGGCAGTCGGTGTCACAGTTCAGCTCACAGTCAGGGGACAGGGAACAGGCACCTGCAGAGAGACGGACAGTGTGTTACAACTGCAAAGAAGACACATCTTCTAAGCAAACTTCTGTTGTAACCTTAAAGACTTTTCCCAGTACAAGGAACCCTATTACAACCTACTCTGTCCTTTATGCACTCCGCTCCCCAACACTGACCTTGCAACCTCATCTTACGCTATAAAACCCCAAACCAGAACAACTCAACTCTACACACAAACGAATGTGTGTGACGCACCTCTCAACTGGCCAGAGGCCAACCCGTCCCAATTGTGTACTGGATAGTGAGCTATTAGCTCTTGTGGTGTGCACTGCCACTGCCCCTGTTGTCCCCAAGAGGCGATCGTTTAGTAATAAACAACAACATTTCTACCCACTGTGGGATGCACCACCATACATAAATAACACAAATATCAATGGATTCAAAAAAAAGTGTCCATCCAGTAATTGTTTGCTTTTTTGATCTTCTTTATTCAAATTTCATCGGGCAGCCAACGCATTTCATTCAAAAGAACTTCGTCAGGGTGTGCTAACTGTGTCAGATAATCACAGACTTCAAATCTTGTCCATCTTGTTCGATATCCAATTCGCATGTAAACGGCTACTGTGCCAGAAAGAACGACGTGCTGCGTCAGAAACAAGAAAATGTGTTCGAGTGTTCATCTTCAGCTATGTTTTGAGTGGGCTTTTTACTCCTTGACGCCTTGATCTCACACATTCCTAACCTGTCCTCCAGCCTGTCACCTGTACCCATATTGTCAACTCTGTTCTGTGTGAAATGTCACCTGTCACACCTAGTATGACCTATGTTCACTAGTCATTGCCATCTGCCATGCAATCATAGACAACACCTTTCTTGGCTTCTTCGCCCGCTTTCAATCTCTGGAAAGTGGTCTGTTTACCATCTTCAGTCTTCAATTCATGCACTTTATGTCTCTGCCCTCCTTCACATTACCTTTACCTTTCGTACCTCAGCTTTCCTACATATTTTCTCCACAGCCACTCATCTTTTTATCCCATTAACTTGGATCTTTACGTTGTGTTCATAATGTAAGATTCTTACAACACTGCTCATTGATTCTTGGAGCCTGAGAACTCTCGGTTCCCATCCAAAGTGTCCCACTATCCAGATCATACTCTAAATTTGACGTCATTTTCCATGTACACATAGGGTTCATTTACCACCTGCCCTCAGAAGGTGTTAAGCAGCAATGTGCACCCTGTGTTGGTCAGGGGTGCCGGTTGAGGGGGTACGGGCCATCATTGTCCATGGAAGCCTATTCCCTTGATGCGTAGAGCATTGTCACCCACCGTCGGTGGTGCGGGAGGGAGCAAGCATGGCCAGGCTGTACCTCTACTCGAACTCTTGCCCGTCTCCACCTGCGGATTTACTGGGTGGAGATTTGGATGCCTTTCACAGACTCTGCCCCATCCCTAAATGCCTGTCTGAGGCACCCTCATAAATAGAAATCTGCCAACCCAGTACTACCTCTAATCACGTTAAAATTAAAAGCCAGAACTATAAACCCACCCACATTGACTTCTCATTACAAGGCAATTTACTCTGCTCTAACGTTTTTGAATTTCAATTCCACTTTCAGAGTTCCCCGCCTAGCACCGTCTATAGCTTCATGTACAAAAAAACCAATCTACTCTACAAAGAGCCTCCAGGCTTTTTTTTAACGTTTCCCTTGTCGCAACTTTACTTAAATTAGGACCCCTTCCATTTCTTATATTTTTTCCATTTGTTTCCTACAAATACTTCAAAGCCATGTCTTTTCCATGGCTATTTCTTTCTCCCTTTGTTCACTTCACTAACGGTAGCTCCCTTTCAGAGTTATTGATTCCTCTTTTTTCCCATCTTTATTAAGCCTCACCCTTGCCATGATTATTGCATTCAACCCTTCCTTGTCTAAGTTGCTTCATTTACCCATATATTCCCTCGTTCCTAACTTACTACTTTCACTGTTATTCATTTTCCTTTTAATTACTCATATCAAGCCTTCCTTCACTCACTAAAACGTTATCAGTTACAATATATTCATTAGTTTCCTTCCTCACGTCAATTCCTCTTTCCATCCCTTCTCTATTGTTCAAATCCGCCATTTCCCAACAGTTACATTGAGCCCCACCTCCCGTTATTTAAACGGCTGCCTTTGCAGGGATGTTCGGTTAGGGGTCACCTTGAGGTCATTATGGACACTTTCTACTACGGGCCTTTCGTGTGATAGACCAATGCATTCTGTGTGCTATTGTCCCGTTTTGTATTCGTTTAACTGATAAAACACTCCGGTAATCAATAATTTGTGGATAAAAGGCTCAGAACTGGAAACAGTGTCAGTAGGGCCTGGAGGGAGGCGGTCCCCTATATTCGGCTATCCTCTGCCTTCCTTCTGCCCACCTTCTTTCACCAAACATTACATCGTCGCACTCCTCCACTTCACATACGCCTCCCTTCTCTGAATTTTCACTTTCCTCATTACCTCGTTTATCGTTTTTTCACAATGTATTTATCTTCCAGTGCATCTTCATTGCTTGCTGTCTCCAGCCCACTGAGATATCCCCGCAAAAGCAAAGCTAAACGAATTATCAATTAAACATTTCCGAACTGCATTAGACGCAGGTGCAGCGCGATTAAAGCAAAAAAAAAAAACTCATTTATAAGCACAAACGGTTTATGGGAAACTGAATAAAAAGGCTATAAAACTCACCAGACAGGTAACTAAGTAAGACAAATGTTCCCCATGTGCGTGCGCGCGCCATCCCAGCAGAGCCGAGTACGGAGCACGCGCCCTCCGCGTCCCCAGCGCCAGGGAGACTCTCTCCAGCCTAAGGTGCTCCCCACTGAAGTCCAGTGTAACAGAATCCCAATCCGGGGATCACTTTCCAAGGGAAATGGACACCTCTGCCCTGAAAGGGAAGAGGAGCCAGAACTGCACCTGGCAGCATCCTCCGATGACCCCGGGTCACTGGTAACAAGAACATCGGGGAGAATTCCTGTCGTTCACTAGAAAACGTACCTTAAAATGTGGCTGTATACAAATAATAAGCGCACGCGTAGCCTGGGGGAGAGGGGTGGGGGTTTGTGTGTGACACCCCCTTAGAAATAAACGTATTCTCTAAAAAATAGTTGGGTACAGGTGCTTAAAGTCTGGTATGCCGAGGTGTTTGTCAGTTTTCACTTGGGATTTCTACGTACACTCACACACACAAAAAACACACACATATGCATGTGTTTTGAAGGACTTAAAATGCTTACTTCACAAAATATTGAGTTTAAATACCCTGTGCAATCTGCACTCTTCTCCTACTGCTCATTAGCCCCCCCACCCCATACCCTGTTCTATATGTTGTATTTTAACAAGCTATGCCAGCGTGATCGATGGGAAATCTATGCATAGCATAGTTAGTGTGCCGCCCGACTTGTCTTTTCTGTTAATGGATCCAGATATATTATACAACAAGTAACATACCTACAACAAGTCAAACTATTGGCTCTGTCAATGGTTGTTAGTTGCATAAGACAAATAAGCAGCAACTATGGCTTGTTGTATATAATATTGACAAAGTTTCCACTTATAGCCCTGGTTACAAATGACTCTCTTTAAAGGATTTCCCTTCCCCTTTAAGGATCACCTGGCATGACGTCTTGCCATAACTTCTCCACTAGTGAGAAGTGAGCAGTGTGAGCACGCTCACATCAATGTGCCTGCTGTCCGGAAAAAAACGGACCGCCTGTGCCAGGGCACAAAAAGAGCCCGATAGAGACCCGTTTCGAGGCCCCCTTTAAAAATCTGCCGGTGCTCAGTGGGCCGAGCAGCACTCGGCCCACTTAAAGCCCTGCCTGTTCCCGCAGATTGTCCGCAGCCAGGTAAAACGTAGAATTTAAGAAGCAGTCTCCTCTTTACCTACACCCATGTCAATTATGAGCAGTGGTTTCCTCCCATCGAATGTTGAGATTGCTGTTGAGTCCCCGGATCTGTTTATTTTCACATGGAGATTTTGGATGCTGAACACAGAGACAATCTAAGTGTGAATCATCAATTTCCCTCATAATTCCTAATTGCTTAAGTGCCCCTCAGGAGACGATTCGTAACGGCGTACATTTTTCCCACCCCTGTGATTACCAGTACTCTAGGGGGTCCCTGAGGGTGGGGAATGTCGAGGCCATTTTCTGGACCACTCGTAACGAGGGCCTAAGTAAACTGCCTAATCCATGGAGAAACATACAGTGGGGGTGTTCTTTGTCCATCACCACCCAAGCCTATCCCTGCTCTGAAGTTGCTTGGGTAGAACATCCAAAACTAGCCCCCTTGATGCCACCGACAGAGGATTACTGCCAGGAGAGGGTCCCTTTATCAGGAAAGATCACATAAAACAGATAAGATTAACAAGAAAACGTTTTTGTGATTTCGTTTTTTATGTACCAGAAATCATCTCTCAAATGTGGGATAGTGTCAAAATGTATCAAAAGAAGATGATCACTTTTTAAGATTGGTCCTTTAAAACTGTGGGGCTGTGCACAAATCAGTCACATTCTACTATGAAATGGCAGGCTGTATACTATTCAAATGAGCTCCATTTGGGAGCTATCTGACTTCCTGCAACACATAGCTGACTTACATTCTTGCTCACCCAAACAAAGTCTGTGTACAAAGGCTGAGACAGACTCTGCAGGTCCAGGAGCTGCTTTGAGGACCTGAGTCAGGCTTTGTGGCTCTTGATAGCTGAGGAGGAGATACAATCTAGGAAAATGGACAGAAACATGCCTGGCAGAGGAAGCTTTCAGCGCCTACAAGACACACATCAAGGTACAATTCCTGCCAGGTATAGGAGAAGTTGATCCTGGTTGAATCACCAGAGGTACTGACCGAGATCAATGTTATGAAACTTGGCCATCGAGCAATCAGTTCTGAGGAGAGTTTAATCGTTTTTAAATGTAACTTAAAATGTTCTCCTGGGGGCGTGGCTTGAACGCCGGCCAAGATGGCGGCGTAGCTCTGGAGCTCCGCACACAGCCTCGGCGCATCTCTTCCCCTCGCAGCACTGAAGGGGCTTTGCGGGCACTCTGAGACGGATATGTGAACTGGAACATGAGGTGCGCTGCTCGCCCTCTTCGTTTCCCGGTTCTGCACCAAATTTCGCGCGCTGTCACGGAGGTGCCGATTCTGGCGATTGCGGCTGCCATTTTGTGCGCCGGCCGCGTTTCCTCACGGCGGCCGGCTGATCAGTTCCTAATATGCCGCATGTACTGCCAACATCCTGAATGCAGCCCTGATTGAGAGGTGAGCCCTCTTTCCAGCCTGGTGTGGCTTATGGACATTTCCTTTCCTTTGCGCGTGGGGAGACCTGGCATTTGTGGTCCCGCCCGCCATTTTGTGGACTTCTTCATATCTCTACAAGGTCTCTTTGATCAACGCAGCTTGCTGTATTTACCACACTTTCTAAATCTTCATCATTGCTCATTGCCTACACTGCGTTCCTTCCATATTGCGCAAAGGTACGTGTCCTCTCCATTCACGTTAAGGCTCGCTCAGCTTTGTTTTTCCGACTGTGCAACTGTCCTCTTATGTTTACCTCATGACATTGCGGATCTTTCATTTCTCTCAGGCTTCCATGGAATATTACTACTCCTTATCTTTTTCTACTATTTAAATGCCTGCATTTTGCTCTTTCTACACGTGCCTAAACTCCTGCTTATTTCCATTTGACTCATTGCTCCCTCTCAACTGCTTCTCTGGAGTTCATGGGGAAACTTTGCAATTTGAAGCTCAATTCCACATCTAAAGTGACGGTTGGTTCAGACTCCGACTCACCTATTCAAGACATGGAAGAGGGTCGGTCATCAAAATCTGACTCCGCTCCTGGAGCCATTCCTAAGGCTTCCACAGGGAATAAAGCGCCATCCTCTTTAGTTTCTTCCAAGCGTCTGAAAAAGGATCCTCCTTCACCTGGGAGTACTTCTTCTCCCTCCTCTATGGATCTCATCTTGGAGGAGCTGCGCACATTCAAGCCATTTATGGAGGCCACCACCAAAAATATGCAGGCTATGCAGGAGAAGTGGTCGTCTCTGGATACGCGTGTTCACACCTTGGAAAAATCCACAGAATCCTTGCAGTCTTCTTATTCCCGTATTCCGTGCATGGAAGCGGAAATACTACTACTTAAACGACAGACAGAGGAGTTGGAAAACAGGAATCATAGGAACAATCTACGCTTATACGGCCTTCCGGAACTTTCAGAAAGGTTTAATCCTACCACTTTCTTCCAGTCCTTCCTTGCCAAGATCCTAGACGCTCCGGCCCTGTCCTCCATTAACATTCAACGAGCTCATCGTCTTGGTCCTAAGGTCGCTACCAAGCCTAGGGGTGTTATCATGCTTTTTCTCCAATATATTGACCTTCTACAGGTCCTCTCAGCCACCAAGCTCAAGAAGCAGATCATTTGGGAGGGCCACCGTCTCTACATATCACAGGATGTCTCCAAGGCCACCGCGGAGCGCAGGAAGAAGTTTTTGGACATGAGACCGCAGCTCAGAGCCCTTAATGCTAGATATGGTCTTTTGCATCCTTGCCTCTTCAAGGTTACTTATAAAGACAAAACAACCACCTACGAGGATCCTGAGGCCCTGCAAGCTTTTCTTCACCAACATGGTCCTGATGTCATGGATATGTCCAAGCCCGGTTGACTGGACTTGTTAGCTTTTATTTTGATCTCATTATAATATGGTTCTGGTTTCCTTATCGTTCGTTCTGATGATGTTTTTGATGTACCCCCTGTTGTCATTATGTTTGCCTGCCCTCTTTTGTGCTCTGTTAGACCTGACACCCTTGGTGTGGTTTTCCCCCCATCTTTTTGCCTCTGCCTCCTGTATTTTTGATGCTGTGCTGGATTTCGTTTTTGCTGGTTTAGATGCTTTGGGCACTCTGCCACTGCTGTTCAGTGCCAGAGTGTAAGTGCTCCCTATGTAAATGGTCATATTGATTGGGTATACCTGATTGGCATATTTGTATCACCATGAAGTCCCTAGTAAAGTGCACTGTGTGTGCCAGGGCTGGTGATGACAGATGCTACTAGTGGGCCTGCAGCGCAGATTGCGCCACCCACATAAGTAGCCCTGAAATGGTGTCTCAGGCCTGCCAGCGCAGTGCCTGTGTGCAGTCAGTGGACTGCCATGTCCGCCTAGCCAGTGTCCTCACTGGCTGGGCCTAACCCTTCCCTGTCTGTGCACATCAGTCACCCCTATGGAAGGCTCAAGGTACCCCCCTGGGCAGGGTGCAGTGTATGGGTAAGGTAGAGCATGTACTAGTGCATGTAGCATGCTCTGGTAGTGAGAAGCAGCCATTTTGTGTACTCACTAATGCAAGGTTATCTTGCTCCATAGATTAACATGGGGGAGGCTGGTCCCAATGGATACCAGCCTATCTTCCCATAAGAACGAGATGGGACATAAGTGGTTGATATCCCTGAACTCAGAATTTAATAACACATCTTTTAAGAAAGGTTGTTTTTAAATTCTGTGTTTGAGAATAGTACTTTTAGAAAGTGGCTGTTCTCTTGTCTATCCTTTCTGTGTGCCTGGGACTGTTTATGGATTGACTGTCTGGTTTGAGGGTGACAGGGGCTGCAGAGCCCCCAGGAGGTTGTCTGAGTCAGCCCGTGGATGAAAGGCTGCATCTGCTGCCAAGGAAGTGGGAGGAGATAGCACCTGGGAGTGACTAGGGCTGTGCCTGCCTGATCACAATGCTGGCTCCACCTCTCGCTGGGCGACTGTCACCTCTGTCCCTGATGTTGAAAGAAAGAAGGAAGCCAGGAAACCCCCAGTGCCCCAGCAACACCCAGAACTGGTTAAGACCGGGCTCAGGGCCCACTTGCACAAAGACTTCAAAGAACTTCAAAGACTTTTTGGGGTATAAGAGAAGGACCCCTGACAACAGAAAATCAGATTCTACAATCAAGGGGAACCTCTGCTGGAAGAAGGACTGCTGAAGAACTAAGAAGGAAGATTGCCTTGCTGTGTGCTCTAAGGCTGACCTGTTCTGCTGACCAACTGAAGCTGAGGAGAAGAGAGACTTTGCTGTGTGCTGTGCCCCTGCTTGCTTGAAACTACAGAGACTTTGCTGTGTGCTGTGTCTCCTGAACTGAATCTCCAAGGGCCTGAGAAGAGCTGGCCTCCTGTTTGGAACCCAGGGTTAAAGGTTCCTAAGCTTTGCCAATAACTGCTGAGGAGATCGTGTGGTGGCCTGCCCCAACGTGTGTTTTCTACCTGCCAGCTGAGAGGACCGATCGCTGTGCTCATCGGCACAGATTCAGGGGTGAGGAGAGGCCCGCGATGTTTCCCTGTGTCCTGTATTCCCCCCTGTCGATCTGCTGGTGAGGAAACAGGCTGACCGCGATCTGCGGGCCCGAAAATCTCTTGCTGCCAAATCACCGTCACAGCCCGGGGCCAGAAACACCCTCTGCAAGTTGCTTTCCTGATCGGAGCTGCGGGGCCGAATATCGAAGCCGCCGCGCTCCCATTGGTCGAAGGAGCCAAGCCCCCTCACTATCCCTGCTACGGGATAGGCCCGTGCGCCGCAGCATCATCGCTGTTGCCGAGTTGTGATTGGCTGTCACAGGCCTGTCCCGGGAGCCGCACTGCCATTGGCTGACTCCCGGGCGTGTGTGGAGGCTTGCCTGTGTGCCGCGACCGGATTGGTCCACGTGATCGGGACCTCCGCGAGAGCCGTGTGACCAGCGCCGAAGCCGGGGAAAGACTGACCCGACCTCGCCGAGGGATCCCTTGTGTGTGATCTCTGCCCCTGGCCTGCGTCCCTGCGCTGGAGCACCGAGTCAGTTCCCCACCGCTCCCCGAGGACCTGAGAGCGGGCGGAGGGCTGCCGGGACCGGCCGGGGCAGAGAGAAAGTCTACATTGCTGGCGCGAAGGCGCGAGGATCACCGGTGAGGCACGCTGAGAGTGCCTGGGGCTTGAACAGGTCTGTTCTCATCGGCGCGGTGCGCCCGGAGCTCGTGGTGAGCCGTGCTCGCTTGGTGTGGGCCCGGTAGAGTGAAGGGCTGATTTTAAAAATAAATCACACGCGGGCATTGTTTGAACAGTGCCTATTGAGGGCATTTTAGGAGCAATATCAATTCTACTGATACTAGAGACTAGAGACTATTTTTCTTTATTGATAAAAACTTCCTACTCACGTGCAACCATTAAGATTAAGTGCAACATTTTCCTGAAAACAAGTAATTATTGTAAATTGTTGATTTTTACTGCTGCAATTAGATAAAGATATATTTTTATAAATATACTTACCTGTGTGGTCTCAGTTTGTGGTGGATTGGGAATTATTGTTGTGTTAAGTGCATTTATTACACACACTGCCTTGAGGATAAGCCTGCCTGCTCGCGCCAAGCTACCTATAGGGGGAGCAGGGGTTATCTACTGTGTGTACTCCGTCACCCTGACTAGAAGCAAGGGTCCCTACTTGGTCTAAGGTACTTACCTCTGCCAATTAGAGACCCCCAGATCTAACATGCTCCTACTGTTCAACCCATCTCTCATCTTGTTTATTTCATTCCCCTGCATCTATCCTAATGTTTCTCTTCCTTCAGCAGGTACTCCCCTTCTCCTCGTCATCCTGTTTTACCTTACTATTCCTCGTGCTGCCCCTTTGATGTCATAGCAATTGAGGTTTGGTGTTCGCTCTGGATGTTGTCGCCGCCGTCTCCTGCCACCACCATCCCCCATTTCTGTTTTGGGTCTTTTCGTTTTCGTAAGTATGTCTCTCAGTCGTTCGTTTTGGACGTGTACTGTCTTCTTGATTGTTACTGTTGCTGTCCTCTTTCCTTCTCCTCTTTTCTTGGACTTTTCTCACCTTTTCTTCTTTTCGTCTTCTTTTCTTCTTTGTTTTATTCTCCACTACTTCTTTTTTTTCCATTTTGGACTTAGTATTGTTCTCATCCTTGACTCTTCTATCTTTTCATTCTTTTCTTCTTCTCATACCCTTTCTTTCTCACTACTAGGTTTATGTTTCTTCTTAGTTCTCTCAGCTTATTTAATTGCATTAAACGAGCATGTTGCTGTTAGCTGTTACTTTATGCAGTTCCCTTCCGTGTTACAACATGGAATGTTAAAGGATTAAACAATCCTATTAAAAGGCAAAGGGTTTTATCGCATTTGGCAAGGCTCAAGACGCAAGACGGATGTTGCTCTCTTCCAGGAGACTCATCTTTCTGTGTCAGAAGCTTTGAAACTTAAACGTTGTTGGGTGGGTCATGTTCTTTCCTCCCCCACAATTAACAAGAAGAATGGTGTTGTGATTTTGTTGCATAAAAAGTTAAATATTTCCTCAATTTCTCACGAATGTGATGTTGATGGTCGATGGGTTATTGTTACACTTCTTATTGACAATATTCCCCTCACCCTTTTTAATGTATATGCCCCTACCGGAATTGACCGATCCTTTTGGCCCTCTATCTCTGCCAAGTTGTCCTCCCTCACCGGTGACTACATCCTTCTTGGAGGGGATTGCAACCAAGTCATGGACCCCTTCCTCGACCGTAACTCAAACGTCAAATTTATTCCTTCCAAAATGCACACCCAATTTGTTAACACTTCTCAAAACAATGCTCTGGTAGATATTTGGAGGTTGTGTAATCCAGACTTGAGGGAGTACCGTTTTTTTCTCTCCCCCTCATCAATCTCAATCCCGTATTGACCATATTTTCCTTAGCAAATCCCTGTCCCAACATGCCATTCAATCTGAAATTGGTTCCATTCTACTTTCTGACCATGCTCCGGTTTTTGTAGACCTCGACCTACTTCCGTTCTCCCCTCACTCTGGCAGATGGCATTTCAACAACGCCTTACTTTTGGAACCTACGTTTTGTTCTGAATTTACTGCTTTTGCCACTGAATGTTTTCTCCTTAATCATACCCCTGATTCCTCTTTTGTTACGGTTTGGGATTCTTTTAAAGCAGCTTCTAGAGGTTTTATTATTAATTTTGTGGCTCAAAGGAAAAAACTCAGGGAGCTCAAATCTAATAAAATTTTAGCGGATATTAAACATTTAGAACAAAACTACTATTCTTCGAAATCTGACCCCTCCCTAAAAAAACGTATTGATGCAAAAATCTCATTTAATAAATTCACTACCGAAGCTGCCTCTAACCTTTTGTTAAAATGCAATTCCCGAAATTATGGTGGTAAAAATAAAATGGGGAAACTCCTAGCCAATTACTTAAAAATCAGAAAAGAACGTACAAAGATTGCTTCTATTAAGACTCCTTCTGGAGAATCTAGATTTAAAGATAAAGATATTCTCTCTGAATTTGTCCAATTTTATGACACCCTCTACACTCCCGAAAGAATCCCGGAATCTTCAGGCCTTCTATCTTACTTTCATTCTCTTCCCTCTCCTCCGACTTCTCATGTTGATTTTACTTCTTTAGAACAGGACATTTCACTTTCTGAAATCTCCCTCGCCGTCTCTAACTTACGTCACGGTAAGGCTCCGGGTCCTGACGGATTCACTATCGAATTTTATAGCCACTTCGCCTCTTTCCTTCTTCCAAAACTTTTACTCTTATTTCAATCCTTTCTCTCAGCCGGCTCCTCCCATGGTTCCTTCCAACAAGCCCTAATATGCCTAATCCCCAAAGAGGACAAAGATCACTCTCTCTGCAAAATCTACAGACCGATATCCCTGGTTAATACCGACTATAAGATACTTGCCAAGATTCTAGCATTTCGTATGGATCCCCTTCTACCCCACCTAGTTGGGCCTGAACAATCAGGGTTTGTAAAAGGTCGTCTCTCATCCGACAACTCACGTGTTTTCCTTAACATTCTTACTAAAGCTTCTTCTCTGGTCCAACCCTTTGCAGCCATTTCCTTGGATGCAGAGAAAGCTTTTGATCGGATTGGATGGGATTTTATGTTCCAGTCTTTACGTTGGATTGGCATCCCTCCCAAATTCATCTCTATTATCTCTTTACTCTATTCTAACCCTCAGGCTTCCATTTTTTGTTAACGGGATGGCATTGGATTATTTCTCTTTGCACAGAGGCGTTCGACAAGGTTGCCCTTTATCCCCCTTGCTTTTTGTTTTAGCCTTGGAGCCCTTCCTTACTAAGATTCCTTTGGATAACAGTATAAAGGGATTTCAATTTGGTTCTCATCAGGTCAAACTCTTAGTTTATGCTGACAATATCCTTTTTTATTGTTCTGACCCCCTTTCCTCCATTCCTTCCTTTCTTCAGCAAGTTTCTTCTTTTTCTGCGGTTTCTGGTTATCGCCTCAATGCCGATAAGTGCGAAATCCTCCCCCTAAACTCTGCATGCCAGAAGCATCTTTTTTCTCAAACTGGTTTCTCCTGGCAGCCTTCCAAAATCAAATATCTGGGTGTTTGGTTTGCTCCTCTCATATCTGACACTCTAAAACTAAACTTTGATTACATCTACAAGAAAATGGATGCCGCTATTTCACGTTGGCATCCACTCTTTCTGTCCTGGTGGGGTAGACTTAATTCCATTAAAATGATGTTATCCCCCCTTCTTCTTTACACCATTTCTATGCTTCCTTTGCACATTCCGATTTCTTTCTTCAAAAAAATTGATTCTTTATTATTGAAATTTCTGTGGAATGGTAAGCGCCCTTGGATGGCTCTTGCTTCCTTACGTAAAGACAAATCTCTTTCTGGTCTGCGCTTTCCGGACTTTAAGGACTACCATCGTGCTTTTTCTATGAAACAATCTGCGCGCTGGTTCTCTCAGGACCTTCCATATTACCCCCCTGTTTGGCTAACTATGGAATCCTCCTTTATCTCCCCTTTTAGTTTTCGCGAATTCTTGTCTTTCTCATCTTCCCCAGCCCGTCTTCTTACTCCTGTTCTCTCTTTCTCTCGCAATCTCCTCTTACCCTATATGACCTCCTCTTATCCGTCTCTTGTTTCCACTCATGAACAACCAATTTGGAATAATTCTCTTCTCAAAATTCGTAATCGCACCCTCTTTTGGAAGTCCTGGCACTCTCGAGGATTGTGTTGGGTCTCTTAATTAATTTGGAAATAGCTCCCCCGCCTAGGGAGAGAACACCCCTGAGCACAACGTAGAGGGGACCAAGTGGTCTGATTCCATAAACATCAAGTAATTAATAGTTCACTCCACACTGCCTGGCCAGACAGTGTTTTCCTCGAGTAGCACACCTCAACCCATTACAATCCTTCAACTTGGACTATATTTGCTGTGCGAGCTCCCTATCCCTTTTGACACTCTTAATTAATTTCCCAAGGCTCTCCTCTCTCCTTTATGGATCTTCACTCCTCTTTCTCGCTACCACCTTCCACTCGATCACAATACAATGCTCTTTACCCGGTCCTGATCACTTATTTCCGCTCTTTACCATCTTCAAATGATATTCCTCTATATCGCAAGCCCACTCACCTTCTTTTAGAATCCTCTCCTTCCGCCTCTGCTCTTTATGATTCTTTTCGTTTTTCTTCTGATAGGGTTAAATCTAGGATCGAAACTGCTTGAAAATCTGACCTTTCTCAGGATTGGTCGGTACTTCTCTGGGACAAACTTTGGAATAAACTTCATAAAACCTCTAGAGCTGCTAATACTACTCAAACTTTATATTTTATTTATCACAGGACTCTATTTACTCATCTTACCTTATCCTGTTTTTCTTCGGATTCCCCTTCTACCTGTTGGTCATGCCCATGTCCCTCTGCTGATCTCAAACACATGCTGTTTGATTGCCCTCCTATCTCCAAATCTTGGAATCTCATCTGAGGGAAAATCCAGAAGATTTTTCAATTCCAAGTCCCCTTCTCCCCTTCACTAATTATTGTAGGTTCCCTATCACCAGATCTTCCCCAGTCTCCTCGTCATTACCTTCTCCTTGACCTTTTGATTGCTGTGGCTTTTCATACCATTACCTCTATCTGGAAACAAGGTGCGAATGTCTCCTATCATTCCTGGTGGAATGCAGTTTGCTTTCATCATAGACTTGATACCAGTTATGTTTCCCCCATCTCCCTGGCAATTAAACGTGACCTGATTTGGCTCCTCTTGGTTACATATCTTTCTTCTTCTGCCCCAACACACGCCTCTCCAGACCTTAATACTGTCGAGGTACGAAAACCTCCTTTATTTCCTTTTGCCTTTCCATTATAATCTTACGATTTACAGTTCATTGTATTATATTGTATTTCCATTCCATATACATATGTTATTTTCACATATCCTTCATGCTTGTTATATATGCCTTTCATTAAAGTTTTTATTATATTCCTGATTTTAGGTTTGTATTTACTTTAGCTAATATTTCTCATTTTGTTATATGATATTGTTGTATCCATTTCCTGTTTTTTCTTTCCTCTCCCCCCTTCCCCCTTGCTTTATTTCTTCAATAAAATCCAACTTAAAAAAAAATGTTCTCCTGCCAGGCCCAGCAAGAATTTAGAAGATCGTCCACTCAATCACAACCTGGGTCCTGCTCCTTCTAGAAACTTTGTTGTCCTGATAGAGATATTGTACCTTAAATGTTTTATTTGCTTTGAATCGACCCCAAAATGCCTATAATTTCCTTAAAGTCCTATTGTGTTTCGTACAATATTACTAGCGAAAAAATGTGTATAGATTCCACCTGTTGCAAAACATTTTCATCAAGTGCTTTAAACAGGTACTATGGTAAAGTGTTTGTTGCAAACAGCCTCTTTTGTGAGTCTGGACCATTTGTCTTTCTCGTGCTTGTGCCTAGAATCTGGTTCAGTCTTACCCCGCGAGTGAGTTACTGTACCATAACACTCTGCCAGGCAAACTGCTTGCTTCTCCAAGTGATCACTCATCCCTGGTCAACTCGCATCATCGATATCCCTCACACCAGTTCTTAACTCTTACTCTGCCAGATTTTTCCAGTTAAGATCTCCTAGAAAGCACATGAGTGAGCCACAACCTCGTCAGAATAAAGATATTCCCCCCATCCACTGGGGATCTCTTATTGCCACCTATAGCTCAACACACCATTAATGAATGGTTTCCGAAGGAATGATGAATAGAAGTCATCAACCATAATTCACTTACTGTCTTGAAATGGATAGTTGCAACACCAGGGAATACCAACAGTCAACATATTAAAATGGCTGGCACCACCATCCTGCATTACCACACCCACCTTAGCACCACATTCCTTTTCATTTATTTATTTCACAAGTGAAAAAATCTAAATTATTCCTTCCAGGTAACTCCATCCTTGCCAGACGTTTCTTAAAGATTTAAATTTCCCAGAAACGTAACTAATAAATCCCCCACCCCAAGCTGCAAACTTCCTGTTTTCCTCTTCTACCAGAATCTCAATAGGCGGTCATCCCGGTATCACTTTTGAGGCTGGAAACTAACTATTATGGCACCTTTTTCTCCAAAACCTCATAAATACCATCAGTCAACATTCCCTCTTTATTTCGCATTATGTCAAATGCATAAAAGTACAAACATTCACAAATTAAAATATGTTATTCCATTAAAATCCCTCTAAAAAACATACATCATTTTAAAAGAAGTAAATTTTATATTCATTTGTTTAAAATGACAACCAAAATAACACACCTATTAAAACATCTAAGGTGAAAAACGTCTGCGCTTTGCCACCGCCCATAAAAAAAGATGCTACAGCATAACATACAAAGGGATCTGGCAGCTGTTGAATACAGTGCAGTGCAGGTATATATTGGACAAATTTGTGTTTGCGAAGCATAGGGACTAAAAAGGTTTTCCTTTGAGGACCACAAAATGTACAGACGAATAAAATATGTAAAGTTGAATGCGCTGCTCTGTCATCACAAGGACATGGCGGTAGGTCATTCACCCAGTAAATTTTGGCCCGGGAAACCGAAAATTAGAGTGATATAATTAAAACGAAATATAATCAATATATGCCGTTGCTGAGGGTTCTGTACAATTGACAAATAGTCAACTCAAGAGGTCTTTGATACACCCACAGGCCAATGATTCGCCACAAGCTCTCTCTTCTTCTTCTTCAAACCCTACTTAGTCAACAACAATATGACAATCAACTGCTACCAGGATAAGTGCTGAATTTTGGTAGAAAAGTTCAGGGGCTCCCCAGAAATGATTAGAGACAAATGCAATCACGCCTCAAGCTGTGTCAGACATTCATACTTGGGAGTATGGAAGCTGGCTGGTCCTTCAAAGTACCAAAATAAAAATACCAAATAGGGGGTATTAAATTCCAATCACTGAGCCATTAACTGGCCATAATCGCCTGGTAACTAAGCAGTAGATAACCTAGGTGAGAAGTACTCTGCCCAAAAAACCAAAGTTAGCAAACAATTTAACTATGACATCAATGTGGCAAAACCACAACCATATATCTTCTAACATATCATTAGCTATCCTCTCAAGGGATCTGGTGATCTCATGTCTCATTTACTGTAGCTTCCTCTATCTGGGCATTACTGGCATCCTCCCAAACAAATTGCAAAACATTTAAAATCAAGCAGTGCATCTTGATCCTCAAACATATAAGAAACTGTTTCCAATTCAACCTATTTGTTTAACATTGGTTTCAATGCAGAACGGTAACTGAATTTAAAGTGCAATCACAGTTCAAGAAACATCATACCAGGCAGATGTTTTGGGCTTGAGGCGCTGGAATGCTCTTCCATCCGTTTTGGCAATCAGAAACCACCTTGTCGTTAGGAAAGCCCGGAAGGCAAACCTTGGGTGACAGGAATTTTCATTCCAAATGGCGAACGTTGTTGTTACCATTATTTTCAGTCTCATATAGCTCCTTGAAACTTGGACTCAGTGCTTTTCTGAAACACCTACTTACCACTGCTAGCAGAAGCCTCAATGATTGCCTGATCTTGTAAATATGTAGTGTGACTCATTCCGTGAGGGGCAGACGATGCTCGTTCAATGTCAGTAGATTTAACCTGCAGGCTAGTTGACTCAAAAAGGTGTAAGTCAGTTTCCATCAGTTACAAGTTTAGTGGCTGAGAATAGGGTATGAAGTTGGATGGTGTCAGATATCAGCTGCAGGTGAAACCATCTTCCCTCCTGCTCCCTGTCCCAAGCTTGGCTCCTAAGGGTTAAACAAAGCATGTGTACTGTTGTGAAAGGTAATCTTAGAGTGGATTCTTCACACGCAGCTGCTTTACTTGACTCTGTTTGCGTGGGTGTACAGCACTACATGTTCCATGTGGACGTACCCGGGCCCTCCCTCTGTGTGAGTTGTAAGAGGAAGATGATATTGTTCGTGTATAATAAAATGGGTATTTACAACTCCGGGAGTAACCCTCCCCATCCCCGCTCCCTTCTATTCCAGACAATGTGTGGGATTCTGTAATTATATCTCGCATTAAGACAAGAATTGCCAATTAAAACGTAATCAGCGTGCGGCGCACAAGGCGTCAGGCCAAGAAAACATTGGAACGCAGTCGTTTCACAGCGAACAAACACTTTCCCTCAGCGTCCCTATTTCTGGGAAGAACAGACATGATGTCTGTTGTGAATGCCATGGCTATTTCTTTCGAGGAATGCCCGGTATGGCCCTTGTGGCTTGTGCCAGGGACCTTGTTTGGCTTCTGTCCGGGGTAGCCTGTGTGATTCTTGTCAGGAATGCTCCGTGTAGTATCTGCTGGAAATCTCTGCGCCTGTGTGACGGGAAATCCTGTGTGGCGGGGGTGCGGGGGTTGATATCAGGTGAGAGGTTAAAGGCAGGAGTGCGTTAGTTACTGAGTGGAAGGGACTTGATAAAAAGGCGGCTTAAGTAATTTTCCAGAAGTCTCGGAAAGACGGTCGCAGGGTAGGGTGTGGTCGTTCATTCCAGAGTGTGGGGGTGGAGGCACTGGTGGTTTGCTCCCATGTTGTTCATGCTCTCTGGGTCTCCTCGATCTCTAGGACGTCTGCGATGAAAAGCCTTTTTTCGGAAACAGTCGTTTTTTTTTATGGATGGCTATTGAGATTATTCTTTAGGCTTTGAAATCGATGAATTGTGGGTAGAGAAACCAACAAAGTTGTTTATAGAGGTTGCAATTAGCCCTGGGGCAGAGTTCGCAGAGTTCCCCGTGACCCAAAAACTCCACTGCGTTAGACGGAGTTCTGAAACAGCGGAGTGCATTTGCAAGTCCGTTCGCACTGATTTTTAGCGCCGAGTGTTTGTTCTGCACTGGAAAATAAGCACGAATGGCACCATGTGCAGCTCATGAGGGTGCTGCTTCATTCTACCGCTTGTTACCGTCTGGACTACGGTAACACCCTCTACGCCGGAACCACTACCAAACTTCAGAAAGGCTCCAGCGCATTCAGAACGCCTCAGCACGACTCATCCTGGACATCCCCTGACACAGCCACATCGCCGGACACCTGGGAGACCTGCACTGGCTCCCCGTCAGCAAGAGAATCACGTTCCGACTCCTCACCCACGCACACAAAGCTCTCCACAACCAAGTCCCCAGATACCTCAACGACCGCCTCACCTTCTACGCTCCCGCCCGCCAGCTACATTCCACCAGCCACGCCCTCGCTGCCGTACCCCGCATCCGAAGAGCCACCATGGGAGGAAGATCCTTCTCCTACCTGGCTGCCAAGACGTGGAACTCCCTCCCCATCCACCTCTGCCGGACCCAAGACCACCTCTCCTTCAGGAAGCAACTCAAGACCTGGCTGTTCGAGCAGTAGCGGACCCCCCTACCCCAAGCGCCTTGAGACCTTCCGGGTGAGTAGCGCGCTATACAAATGCTCTGATTGATTGATTGATTGAGTAGATGTTCTACTCAAGCAGCAGCTTCTTCATCGCAAATGGAAGGTTTCTCATTGTGAGCGGTAGTAGCCATCCATTATCGTCCGCCTTAAGAAATCTCGCCCGGAGGTGGTCTGGAGTAACATTTTCCTCACTCGTGCTTGCCAACTAAACGTTGGAGAGTGTGGAACATTATCGTAAGTCTACACGCTACCCAGAGTGGGAGAAACAGCTTTCAGTGAGTCGGGATGATGTCTGCAAAAGTTGCTGCGCATGGATCCGCCCACCACCTGTTTCAATGAATTTCATGATATTGACATGGATGGTTGAGCAGAACCTGTTGGTGCGTGAAGGGATAGGGTGGTTTAGGTTTTGCCGGGAAAAAAGAGTAAATTAAATGCCATCTGGATTTTTTTCTCCCCCTGATGCTTGAAGGAATGGATGTAGTCTATGGGGAAGTGGAATAGTAGATTGGTGGCAGGACCATGATTGAATCCATAGTGTTCTGCTTTAATGAGCAACTTGATGATGGCATGTTGAAATTAACCTGGATGGTGGGCATCCACGCCTGAATTGTGTAGAGGTAGGATCTGAGGCATTTGTTGTCATTCACTTATAATGCACAGTTGATGTGGTATAATAGCGGAGGGAGATGCAATTTATGGGCAAATAGGATACCAGGGGACCCATTTATGGGTTGAACATCATGGCCTTGAGTATGGAACTTAGTGGAACACTGCAGGTGATGGGGAGGACGGTATGTGGAAAAGTCAATTTCAGCAGCTGCTTTTAGATTGGAGAGAAAGGAAGTGAACCATTAAACAGTCACTAGCAAAGTTCCTTCTAATTGTTGTTGCTTTGTGCGGAAACAAATGCTAGTGCGCGCACAATTCTTTATCATGAGCGCGTTGAGTTATGATGACTTCACCACTATGAGGACAAGCGGACCAAGAGCGGGATGGTGTCCCTGAAGATTATTTTAACTGGAACAGAAAGGGGAGTTTTAAAGAATACTTTTTCAACAGCATTGCAAAATATTCTCAAGAAAATATCATAAAACACACACTACTTAATCTAATCATTCCTAGCAACATTATTAATCAGCTGCAGAAAGGATGTCTATTCCACAATCAAAAGGATTGCTTCCTCGGTATATTTGCTCAGTGGAACATGTGTGCAATCTTGACATGGTTTTATGTTTTGAAATGCTCAATCCGTATCTTTTATGTTCCTACTTCATAAAACGATGTATTATATTTGCCACTTATTTTAATAGGAGATCCTTTCATACGAGGGATCCCATCTACGTTTATACCCTCTCGTGGGTACACATTTATAAATTATTTTAAGTAACAGGGTCTGATTCACAAAGGAATTTTAAAGTGTAAATTCAACTGCGTGTGACTTGATTTCAGGGACATAGCTACCATTAGTGCAGCAGGTGCAGTGGCATCGGATCACAGAGCTCTGAGGGGACCGCTGAACCCTATTTGCTGCATTTTACTACCCCAACAGCAGTCAAAGGAGTCATTTTCCGTGCTTGCACCAGGCCCATGCCATCCTTGCTACACTACTGTTGATATGCTCGTGCAAGACCCCACTCTTAGAAAATTTACTGCTCAGAGCAATTGTCTGTGTCCCAGCCAAGTTTTGTTCCAATGCAATTATAGTCCCAAATTTTTAAGACAGGTGATCCCTGTTGTTAGCGCCCTATCTCACTCATTGATTCGACGGTATAAGTGTTGGGCAGGATTCTGTTGGATCTCTTGGAGAATTGGGCCACTGAGAAGGGAATTTTCACAGCAGCTCAGTATGGGTTCATACAGGGGTTGGGGACTGTAAATCATTGCTTGAATTTAAACCTCATTATTAGTAAATAAGTTCACCTCAAGGGTGAGTGTCTACACCTTGCTTTCATGAACTTCAGTGCAGCAGTTGACAGCGCTGACAGAGGTAAATTATGGAAGAAAATGTTGGCAACAGGTACTGACCCCAAGATTGTATATTTACTATCCAAACTACATGAGGACATAGAGGGATGTGTTAGATATGGCCCAAAGGAGAATGTACAACCCTGTCCATTAAGATAAGATTGGGCGGGGTGTTAGAGCTGTGCTCTTGCCCCCTTTTTGTTTCGCCTTTACATTAACAACATTTTGTTAGGGGCAGAGACAGATCCCCCAAGGGCCGAAACCAAATGTCTCTCGGTCCTCATGAACACCGACGATTGTGTCCTGATGTCTAGAACAGGGGTATGTCTCCAAAGGTTGCTGGATAGATTTGGAGAGTTCGTGGATGACCTGGGGTTGTCAAGAAACAAATCTAAAACCTTTACAATGCTATGGTATTGACCTAAGCCTAAGGTGAGTCCATTCTATATAAGTGGCTCTGAATCTCAGGCTGTTCAGACCTTTACATATCTGGGGATTCCTTTTGACAACAAAGGCACCTGAAAACATCTGATAAAAGTGAGGTGCATGCAGTTTCAGCAGACAAGGGCATCAGTATTTAAGTTTGCAAAGAAACTGGGCTCACTACCTCTTGATGCGACAATTAACATATATAAGGCTAGGTATATCTCAGGTTGCTTCATATGGCGCAGCTGCCTGGGGTCTTTGCGATCCGGTACAATTACTGGTTTGCGAAAATAGTATTTTATGTAGACTCCTCCGACTACCAAGGAGTGTCCCTGTCTGTATATGTTATGAGGAACTAGGTCTACAACATATTGGGTATATTATTAAGATAGCCCCAACCATTTTGTGGATATCGATTTGGAACAGACATGAAGCAACACCATATTTAAAGTAATGCAATCTGCGATCACCATTTGTGTGTAACATCCAGTGGCGACAGTATGTGAAGACCCAATTGTATTTAATTGGACAACAAGATTTTTTTCGACAACCCCAGAGAAACTTGAAATGCCATTTAAAGCACTTGACAAAAAATGACCTGTTCGCCCCTACCTCAAGAAAGAGAGCTGAAGCTGAGCGAGCTGAAAAATGATGGTGGAGGCTTATGCATTACTAACCACAACCGGCCGCATGGAACCATATCTTTATAGTATCCCTAGCGACCTGGTAAGATTTGACCTAAACATGGCTCACCTGTTGGTTTCATATCATTCACAGGCATACTGAGAAAATGATCTTGTGACCTGCCCCTGTGATTCAATAACCATTCAATCCCAGATGCATTTTTAATTTTTTTGCGATTTATATAGGGTGCCAAGCAAAAATATCTTAACCCCTTTTCCTAGAAAGCTTAATATCAGAACTTGCAGACCAGCTCTGTTACACCTGCAACTGCTAAAAAAAGAAATGGTATATCACCCGGTGTATACTTTTATCACAGCAGGTATAAAGCTGCGTAAAATGATTGGCAAATAACTGTACTGTGACGCAAGCACTTTATATTTTAACAGTTAACATCCTTTCATACTTTCTTTGCTCAATGTGATGTATTCTGGGGGGGGGGGGGGGGGGGGGGCGGGGAGACTGGTTATCCGATATTGTTAATTAAGGGAAAGAGGTCATTCTCTATGTATTTGGATCTTGATTATGGACATTGATGAACTGTTCATTTTAGATGTAGATGTGCCCTTTTCTATGTTTGGATGGTAGAGTTTTTAATGTAATGTGATTTTATTTTGCACATAATGAATTGCACTGTGCTTTTTTGTGGGTTCTTATAACCGAATACAGATTTCTACTGCTACAACTACTAGTGCAAGTTAACTTTAGGAAGGTTTAGTCACGAGTTAAGTTAACGAAATCGAAAGAGTGTCCCATATACTAAAGTGGCAAAGAACTAAGAACAATTCACAAGGTCCAAATTGAAAAAATGATCAAAAAGGGTCATAAGGACAGGGCTCCAGGCCCAGGAGGAGTTCCTCAGGCCTTGTTTAAGGAGGACACAACTTTTTGGGCCTCAAAGTTAACCACCCTCTTCAACACTATCCTACAAAACAACATCATTCCGCCCTCTTGGCAGGGGTCAATTCTTGCGCCAATTTTCAAAGGTGGGGACAAAAAATCCCCCGGGAATTACGGCCTTATAGCCCTTATTGGCAATGAAGGAAAGTATTTTGCTGGATTGTTGCTTAACTCACTCAGGGCATGGGCTGATGACCACTCAGTAATTCCTCCGAACCAAACCGGCTTTACAAGCAACACTGGCACCTCTGTCAATCTTATGACCCTTTCCTGCTTGATTGACCAGGCGGAGGTCAGTTCTTGCCCACTCTACATGGGATTCATTGATTACAAAGCCGCCTTCGACAACGTGAACAGGGGAATGCTCTGGCAGAAGCTTTCCAGATTAAACATCCCAAATGACCTCTTAAGAGCCATACAGCTTCCGCATCAGGACACATGGGTCAGGATCAAGATTGGGGACGGCTCTAGACTATCACGCCCGATTCTGACGACAAAAGGCCTAAAACAAGGATGTGTCCTGACCCCCACACTCTTCAATTTGTTTCTATCAGACTTTCCTGAAGCCTTAAATAAGGTAAATTCCCATGCTCCCAAAGTAGCTGGTTTCGTGTTGTCAAACCTTCTATATGCCGACGATGTGGTCCTTCTTAGCAAAACAAAGATTGGCATGCAAAGACTTATGGACACAACCTCCGAATACTCAAACAAGAACGAGCTCCAGATCAACAACACGAAGACAAAAATTTTAGCGGTACGTCCAGGAAGGGCAAAGAAGCTGGTTTGGGTCCTGAAACGGGAAAGCATTGCTGAATCCAACTGCCATAAGTACCTTGGCGTCCTATTTAATAACAACGGCAGATACAAAACCCATCTAGAAGAACAAAAAAAGAAGGGGGTAGCACTTGCTTTTGCAATCAGTACCATACATAAGAAGCTATTTAGCCCAACATTTGCTCCAACAATGCAGGTCGCGCAGGCTAAAATTAACATTAACCTACGGAAGCGAGGTGCTAAAAGGATCAGACAGTGGTCAACTGGACAAAATCATCGTAAAAATCTACAGAACAGTGTTTAAGATACCAACTCAAACATCACCGGCCCAAATCAGGCTGGAATTGGGCATCTGCAACCAACTACTGGCCAGAGCTATGAGCTTTCTAATGTGCTGTCACAAATTGAGGTCATCAAAGGAAGGCAGCCTAGCTGAACATCTATGGGTCTGTCTCAACACGAACCTATGGCGAGCAGATCACGACTATTGGGAAAAGGGTTAAGATCTCTAGGCCTGAATAACCTTTGGAACCTGCAAGTAAGCCAAAACAAATTTAAACGGCTGGCAAAATAGGTGCAAAAAAACTTTCTTCAGTGGAAGATAAGGCTCGGCTAGCAGAAAGAAGTCACGGTTGGATGACGTTGCAATCCTATGTCCAGCTGATCCCACAGCAGTATCTAACTTTATCATTCACTGCTCGAACAAAATTAAGCTTCTTAAAATTGAGAATGGGAGTTATCAATTTGTTGTGTCACTTGCCAAAATGGAAAAGAGTTCCCGGCCACGAACACTGCCGACTTTGTGGGAATCATAAAGAAGACATTATACATAGTCTTTGCTTCTGCCCAATCCTGCTGCATGAAAGACGGTGCCTCTTAAGGAAACTCTGGAATATAAACATGGTTAGATCATGCAGAGCAGCAGTTCTGGCATGCTTCGATCCTCGGAACACCAAATTAAACTGTGCCCTAGTAAGGTTTTTGGATCAAGCAGCAAAAAAATGTTGTGATGGGACCCAAACCTGTGAACCTCCATTAGCATAACAACTCGGCAAGGTCCATCTGCCACTCTCATCTACACTGGACTGGAACTCATACCTTCTCATAAATGTATATTTAAAAAAATATATATATATTTTGTAATTTGCAAAGGTTTTTTTAAATCACGCAATAAAGTCTTCTTCTCCTTGAGTTAAGTTAACGCATTATGTGACACTATACACATGACTATATCTTTTGGCGGGGCGATGACAGGATTGGCATGCGAGGGGTGTGCGTGAGAGTGTCGGCTCACCCGCAAACTTGTGAGTTTACAAATCTTTGCAAACCTTTCCATTCCCACTCTGGAAACAATCTAAGGTTAACTCCACCGAGGGAGGAAGTAAATCAGTGCCTCGGAACTTAGCAAGAAGTTTAAATCCCCAAAAAGGTGCAATTGCCAAGAAAGGGGATTCTCCCAAAGAATATATATTTTTTTCCCATAGAGATAAATAAATAAACAAAAATAATTGCACAAATCCAAAGTAATGTGTATTATTCTATACAGTAGACTGCCTTTGCATGTACATAATTGGAGGGTCACAAAACCTTTCCAGGTGTACTCCTCAAAAGCTGGGGTCACAGCTTTCCTGGATTGTTCTTGGAAAGCTCTGTGATGTGAAAACATGCGCAAGCCTGCATTCATATGAAAGGTGCAATTATATATATTTTTTAATTTGGATAGGTTTTCTGGATTCTCCAGGAGCAGTTGTTTAAAGGTTTCCTCAATTTCAGATTATATCCATATAAAGGCAATACTACATATAAAAATCTATCCATAGGGTACCACTGCTCATGCAAAACTGCCTTTACATTAGCACAACTGAACTTTTAGGTTGTTTTTTTCGTTTTTACATTTTTTAAGTTCATTGGGAAAAAACATTTGCCTTGGAGAAACTCCACCCTGGACATGTATTTACTCAAGTTCTTGCTAGGAGTACATCTCCAAATGTTTCCTGGATATGAATGGGTATGAGGATGTTTGCAATTATCCACAAACTCACAAGCCAGTGACTGTTCACAAACTTTCAAGGGCATCACCGCCCAGTAACACCCACTCGTGGCCCTGTAGGAGAAGATTTACTCATACTCAATACACCATACTGGAGGTCACTGCAGATATATACAATGGCACAGTATTTGAAGATAAACGTCTCTAAAAGTAAAGTTTTGATTTTGAAATTTAGCAGGAGCAGAAAGTCTCGAAATTTAAAATGAAGAATTGGCTCTGTAAATCTTGAGATAGTAGATTCTTATCTCTACTTGGGGAACTAATAGCGGGTAATACATTAAGCCCCACATTGAACACAGCTCATGTAAAGCTGCATTAAATGCAAATGGTCTACGTGTATTTTATAGTGTAATGGGTCAAGGACACTTCCTACACCTGTTATCTGTTTTTAAAGCAAAAGTCCCCCCAACATTGTTTTATGCCATTGAATCCGTTCCAGTTGAAGACTGGAGTTTTCATGATAAGATAGACGGCCAGATTTTACGTAAACTATGTAATTTTAACTTACTGGTTCCAACACCCGCTATTAGATTGGAATTTGACCTGGTAAATTCATTTGTTCAAGGCTTAGCCAGGGTATTTCAGTATGTATATCAGTTGAAGAATAGTGAGCTGTACTCTTCGGAGGAAAAGCAGATAAATACTTCTTCTCTCGTGACTTCACTATGGCGCTGAATCTTTTCAAAGCACAGGAAGAATTAGTGATCTCCCTCCCGCTTTTAGAACTTAAATCTTTTGTAAAAAGCACTAGCTGTACTGTTAGTTTCCAGAGAGATGTTAAGTACTGTAGATTAAATGAAAGATAAGAGATAATAGCCACGTCAAGTACCCCAAAAGTAGCTTAGAAATATTTATCCTGAAATTTAGACCATGGTACCCGCCGCTGGCTAACTTTATACCGCATTCATCTTTTACCACTTAATGATCTAACAGCAAATTGGTCCTCTTCTATGAAAATTGGAAAAAACTATAATGTGTAATTTGTGCATACAGAAACGTAATCATATCCTGTTTGTGTGCCCAGCCTTGTTACTGTATCGCTTTCGGCAGCTTTGGTCGATTTTCATACAGAACAACATCAAAAGCGTACCATCAGCTCATGAGTTTCTCCTCTATCCAAAGAATGAAATAGTGTGTAAAAAACGATGCAAGTTTTTTGAAGGAGTATTTGAACATATTTTAGTCCTTACTATACTATCATTTGAGATGAAGGAGTCTATTTCAGTAGGACCTTCTTTCAGTAGTTTATTTAATAGTTTTAGGATTATGGATAGAAAGGATAACCCCGCTACAGGTGATAGGAAAATCAAATTTTAATCCTGTTACCTCTTAGGATACATGGCACCTCGCATGACCAGGCTCCTAAGTACCGGGCTTTTTTTAAGATTCTTATTAAGTCTACTTGTGTTTTATACTCTCTGGAATACATTTTGTACTCGGCTATCGCTGCTGCTTGGTTGCTCTTTGCACATAATTGGAATGTATTTTTGCTCTTAACTATTGTTGCCAGGGGAAAGTGAAATTTTAGGCATAAATGCTTTCAAACTTTTTCTCTTGCAATAATATTTACATAAATCTGTGCTGCTACATGACTGCTTTTTATACAAAATTGGACTAATTATGAAGTTGCTATTGCATGGAAGCTTAACATTAACAAATTGCATATGTACTTAATTCTATTTGTTGCGGTACAGGTTTTCATTATGCAATCGCAATTTGTCTATTCCGCTATAATGGTGATTATCTCTATTTAAATCCTGTTTATTCAGTGCCCTTGTCCCCCATCGGTTTACTTTTGCACATCCTTCTTCGCTGCTAATGGAGAATCTAGAATTGGTCATAAAGGATTTTGATTTCTTCTTTTATAGAATAATTGGGCTATAAACGTCAATGAACAGACTCCGAACACCAAACCCATTCCTCCTCCCAGCAACAACAGCCAGCCTACCATCACTTCCTGGACCCCAGTCCCTACCAATGACACTGCATCGACCATGAAAGACATTCACTAAGGAGCCCCCACAGACCGCTGCCTTATGCACATCTTCCACAGAGGTGCCGCCGCCTTATCACCTGAGCTACGACGCACCATCAATGCCACCTTTGAAGCAGGCACATTTACAGATGACTGGAAACGCGCAGAAGTCAAGCCCCTCCATCAAGAAGTCCTCAGCAGATCCAACGACCCTCTAGAACTACTGACGCATCTCTCTCCTCCCTTACACGGCCAAAGTTACTGATAAGATCGTCAACGCCCAACTAACAAACTTCATCGAAGAGAACTGCATCCTCGAACCCTCCCAATCCAGATTCTGCAGCAACCACAGCACCAAGACCGCCCTACTCATGCCACAGACGACACCCACGGCCCTGATCCTGCGTGACCTCTCTGCTGCCTTTGACACTGTCTCCCACTGAACCCTCACCACCAGACTACATGACACTGGCATACAGGGAGCCACCCCGACTGGCTCCACTCCTTCCTCACCGGAAGAACCCAAAGAATCAGACTCACGCCCTTACTCTCCAAACCCAAGGAGGTCAACTGGGTTCGTCGCCGAGCCCCACGCTCTTCAACATCTTCATGGCCCCCCACGCTGCCATTGCCAGGCTGTATGGACTCAGAATAGTATTCTATGCTGATGACACCCCGCTTATCCTCTCCCTCACCAAGGACCAACTCACCACCAGACTCAGCTTCCAGGAAGGAACGAAGGACCTTGCATCATGGATGAGCAGCAGCTTCCTGAAGCTGAACTCGGAGAAGACAAAAGCCCTCCCCCTCGGACCCTCCTCCTCTGCATGGAACAACACTTGGTGGCCCACCACAATAGGCAGTCCCCCCAACCCCCTCAGACCATGCACAGAACCTCTGCATCATACTCAACTCCTCCCTCACCATGACCCGACAGATCAACTCTGTCGCCTCCACCTGCTTCAACACTCTCTGCATCTTTCACAAGACCTTCAAATGGATCCCTCCTGAATTCAGAGAGACTGTCACCCACTCACTCATATCCAGCAGACTGGACTATGGCAAAGCCCTCTATGCCGGAATCAACAAATCCCTGCTTTGCAAGCTCGAGACCATACAGAACAAAGCAGCCAGACTCGTCCTTGGCATCCCTCTACATGAAAACATCACCCAAAACCTGCGAGACCTCCACTGGCTCCCCATCCAGAAGAGAGTAACCTTCAAGACACTTACCCAAGCCTACAAATGCCTTCACAACACTGGACTCCAATATCTCAATGAAAGAATCTCCTTCCACGTACCCAAGAGAAACCCCCGATCCATCGACCTCACCCTCGCCGAAACCCTGCGCATCCGCAGAGCCAAAATGGGTGGAAGAGCCTTCTCCTACATTGCGGCAAAGACCAGGAGCGAGCTCCCTATCAACATTAGATACACCCCCACTCTGCACATGTACAGGAAGAGCCTCAAAACCCGGCATTTCGGGTGACCCAGAGGGAGCTGAGACAGTCATGGGTGAGTAGCACAATTCCCAGATTGATTGATTGATAAACCTCCACTGCTATGCAGTTATGATTTTTATTGAACGACAACATCATAACTTGTATGAAGTGATTATATACTGAAATTTTATAAGAACAAATTGCTTATGTATTTTGAACCTATCCACTGTGGTAAAGTACCGAGTATGCAATTGTAATCTGGCAATTGTGGGATCATTTTCATATTCAGTGTCCTATTTTTATGTGGACCTCATTGGAAATACAAATCTTAAAAATCTAAATAAAGCGAGGAATACATAATGTAAAAGTAAATTCCTCTAAGAGTGCAAATTCACGTTTTGTGAATGACAATAGTACATTTGCAGTTGTAATTTAACAATCCATTTCCACATGGAGTTGAGCTTACATGCCCAACTAGGTTCGTGAATAAAAATATACATCTTTAGAGAAAAGGAATGAAAGGATACTACAAAGTGCAAAATAAGCCTGACCAGAATATTTGCATACACACAACACTTTGTTTATAAACTTTTTTTTCCTCAAAGAATTTTAGTTTTATGTAGGCAGTGATATTATGGGCAAAGCAATGCAGCTCACACATAGACATTATTGTGGGGGCAGAAATACACATTCACATTTTCTGCTGTAAATATGATGTAGTTTTGCCTTTTAATTTTTTGAATGTTAGCGGATTGTGTAGAAAAAACAATATTGTGCATTCGTTATTTTGCATGAATCCCACGCACCATTGGCTCTAGAAATGTGCGGGAAAGTGCGCACCCTCCAAAACAAACCTAAAATACTGGTGGTACAGAATATTGAGGACAAAATATTGAAAAAAAAATCGGCAGGTAAGTAAGTCTAGATTTTTGATGCTGAAGTCCACATATATGGACCCATGTGGTACATGGCGTGGACCTCCATCTGGTATCATGTGCTCTTTCAGTCGATTGTTGCAAGTGTCTCAAGGACATTTGCCAGAAAAAGGAGATGAGTGATGATCTATCAGTGATAATTAGCCTCAGATTTGAGGGGAGGTGATTTCAGGCAGTATTGTCAGATTTTAGAGCAAAGGTGGAAGCTGCCCAGGGAAGGTGTAAGGGGCCCGTTAGGAGAGAGAAACTGACAAAATGAAGGATGGGAGAAAAAGCATTGGGTGACAATGTTTTCATTATGGAAATAGAAAGGATGTCATTGATGCACATGATTACTTTTAGAAAGGGAAAGATAATGGTGAGACCTGCTATGGCTGGAGTGCCATTAAGGAATGTCCCAAGGACGTATTTGTTGGCTTTTCATTTTTGTTGTTGGAGGTGTCACTGTTTTTTCAGACTGTTCTGTTTTCATTTACAAAGTAGTACTGCACTACTGGATGATTGCAACACAAATATATATACTTTTAAAACATGGACGCCATTGTCCTCCTTTTAGCTTGGTGATTTCCTCAACTTTATCTCCCTCAAGACTGTCAGTAAATGGCTATTCTTCTTGAAGCCAAGGAATAGGAGTTCATTGAAGACCCCTTTGGGCGGTAGTCCTCCAAACATTTTGCCTTCACCTTTTCTGTTTTGTGGGACTTGTTTTTGTTGGGTCTGGGATTCTGCACACTTTACGACTCTGAACCAGTGCCGAACTGCTCTCCTTTAGACATGGTAACATTGTTTTACACCCAATTGGCAGATTTAATTTACTTGCAAGTCCCCAGTAAAGTGGTAGTACAGGTACCAAGGGCCTGTAAATTCAGTGCTACTTGTGGGCCTGCAGCACTTATTGTGCCACCCACATAAGTAACCCTTCTAAACCTGTCTCAGGTCTGCCATTGGAACATGTGTGTGCCGTTTTACACTGCGATTTCAAACTAACAAAATTAACCTTTTGCCAGGCTTAAACTCCCTTTTTAATGCATGTAAGTCACCCCTAGGGGACAACCTGAACAGCCCATGGGGTTTTGTGTAGTGTATTTTAAAGGTTTGACATGTTCTTTTAAGTTTTACTTGTCCTGGTAGTGAAAACTCCTAAATTTGTTTTTCACTACTGTGAGGCCTACCTCTCCTATAGGATAGCATTAGGTTACCTTATTACATATAATAGGTGATAATGCTTGATTGGAAGCAGGGAGGAATATCATGTTTGATGAATTGTAACTAAAAAGCTTCTTTAATCGTAAAGTCAGATTTTAAGGAACAAGTCGGAAAATATCACTTTTAGAAAGTTGACATTTTGTTGTATCCACCTATCCACTTGGTGCCTGCAGACGGTTTACTGGGTAACACAACTAGGTGTAGTTGGTAGTTGGCCTTTGTGTGTTCCTTTCAGACAGCCACACAATAGAGGGTGTGGGATTTGGCAGAATGGGCCATTTTGACTTGATGAGAGTGGTGGAGCTCTCACATATCACACTTGTACACACAAAGGACTTCATGCTAGCATATAGTGTCTGCATACGAACTGGGACCAGGGCAGGGATGCAGGAAATTCAAGATACTTCTGTAGGGGTAAGACTCAAGAGGTTTCTGCAACTTCAAATTCAGCATTAGCTATATAAAGGGGACCCTCAGACCCACTCTTTAATGCACTCATGGGCCTGTGGATTCTGCAGAAGTACTGCCTTGCTGCCAGAGTACTGTCCTGCTGCTGGAGGCCTGCCCTGCTGTTTGGAGAATGAATACTGGCCCTACACCCTTCATCCCAGGCCAAAGTGACTCCAAGGTTTAGCTTACTGACCTCCTCTTCTGAGCTGTAGGGACACAACAAGTTTCAGAGGCCATCAGAGGCCATCATGCAACTGCCCAGCTGACCTGCTGCGTTGGACCTGACTGGACCTGCAACTGGATTTGCTCAAACCCAGCTGGCATGAGTTCCCAATCCCCAAGATGTACCTCCCAGGTCCTGTACCCAGTTGAGCTCCTCCTAGGAGAAAAGGGTACATTTGGAAATGTTGAGCTCTTTGCGACCGTAAAAAGGATTGTTTGTGTCAAGATCTTGCTACCCATGCTGACTGCCAGCGCGAAGCTCTAGTGAACCCAAAGCCTCACAATACAGCGACCAGCAATTCAATATCTGCACCTCCTGCGCACCTCCTGCTACCACATCGACAGCCCACAGCAAACAGTTCATTCAAGGCTCCAGCAACGAACCTGTGACTCCTAACAGGATCTTTTAAATTCAGTGATGACCATCTGTGATGCCTGGCCTGCTCTTTGTGCTACAGTGACAACAATCCACAAAGCTCTCCCTCCTCCTTGTGACATTCTAAACTGCAAATGGAACTCTTTGTGCTGGACTTTAGAAGGTAACATTTTCAGCAGGACTAACACAGTCCCTGTATCCTGCACACATGTTCCATCATGGCTAGCCTAAACTTGTGACTTTCACCTGGTCTAGCATGACCAGATAACTGTGAGTGGCGTTTTGTGCTTTTAGGCACATTACATATCTTAAAATTCCATATCTTAGGTTCAACTGATTGGATTTAAAAAGTAACATAATTCTTTATTTATTTATTCAGCTTATAGATAAACACATGTAAATATTCATTCTGGTATAAAGTAGAAACGATACGGTCATGTAGCAGCTATAAAGGTATTGTACACAGTAATAGGATGTTACATTAAACTAACACTCCATCCGTGGGTTCAATCCGGGTGTGTACAAAACTTGTGTTATGATATTCCAATCCAGGCTCTAGGGTGTGCCGATTGTCCTGGTCGAGAATTACCACGGTTCTCGACTCACAACTAAGATAACCCATGATTGAGTTTTATAAGTGGGTTGTAGGCTCATAGTATGTAAAAAAAAACGTCCGGGAGCTGGAGTTATGACGATTTGAAGATTGCGGACTGCGCCTCCATGATGCCCGGCTGTGGAGTTGGCATGGTGCCCGAGTTGTAGTTGAACAACATCGGCCTGAGGCAGCAGAGAAGACTGGTATGGCTTACTTTCACTTTCGTTTTCGTCTGCTGGAAAGACCAAATACTGCGGATTCCGCACTGCTGCTCGAGCGACCTTAGAGATCTCCATCTTTCTACCGAGGTCGACCGTTGCAGGCCATGGCCTTCCACTTAGCCTCTTGATTGCGCTTTTATCCCCCCGCCCCAGTTTGGAATCATCTTTGCTGTCTTCTCAATGGCGGGGAAGCCAAAGGGGGTCAAGCAGAGATCAAAGACTACTCGTCGGGGCAGCTATACCCAAAGTAACATCATGGACCGCTATGCCCAGGCTAAGGTGTCGCCCAGTGGACCGGGTAGGTCGCTGGAGGGAACGAAAGATCCACTGACCACAGCGACGGAGCCTATCCTGCAAGACGTCATGGCCGCCATTGATGGGATCAGATCGTCCCTCGGGACACAAATGGAGACTCTTGCTCATAAACTTGATACTGTGGCGATTGATGTGAATTTGATCCGCACTGACCTAGCGAAAACCAACGAAAAGGTTAAATAGCTGGATATTAAGACTTCTAGCCTGACGGACGACGTCGTCGAGATACAGACGGAGGTTCGCATCCTAAGGGCCTCCAATGACCTCCTTGCACATCGGCTGAAGGATTTTGAAGGAAGGTCTAGGAGGAATAACGTCCGTATTATAGGAGTTCCGGAGAAGGCGGAGGATTCAGCAACTGATCTTTTTGTGGAGAACTTGTCATGACCTGACATACAGACGACGAGCAGGGCAACAGGACAGTAGGGACAGCAACGACGGACAGGGCAACAGGACAGTAGGGACAGCAGACACTAGGACCCTGTGGGTCGTGAGGGAGGTGACCAGGTCACCGGACACCACATCCGGTCAGGGGACAGGAAGAGGGCATTCTGGCTAGGACCATAGAAGGGGACAGACGTGCTGAGACCCGCTCCTGTCATAGAAATAAAAGAAGCTGTAACGACATACCTGTATCCTGTGTTTTATGCATAGCGCGCAAGGACCAACGATACGACATCTGGCGACGAAGGAGAAACGATCGTCACGACGTGCGTGGAAAAATTGTCGAGTGTGGAAAATCATCGTGGAAAAAATAAAGGTGACGCTAGGAGCTACACGGGAGCCCACCCCGATCAGCGTCCTACAAACAGCGACAAAGCGTGGTAAGGAGCGCTCAGGAGCAGTGGAGCAGCGCTAGTGCCGAGCAAAGTTGTGAGGCGATCGCGCTCGCGCATTTAAACGCGAAGTCTCGCGAGAGGTGGCAAATCCCGGTGGCCATCTTTGGATCAGGCAGAATAAGCCAATATGAGCACAGCAATAACGCGGCGGCCATTTTGAAGTCAGGAAAAGCGAGATTTAGAGCGCGAAATCTCGCGAGAACAAGGGGCGGCCATTTTAAGTGGGACAAAAATACTAACAACAAGAGGATAAAGACGGCGGCCATTGCAAGGGCAGGCAAGAAAAGAAAATAGCAGAAAAACAAAGAAAAGAAGAATAAAGGGGAGAAAACAAAGAGAGATCGCCCAAAACAAAGAATAACTGTAACATATAATAAACAAGAAAAAGAATGGGAGGCACAAAAAGAGTGTCACAATAACAGGAATTCAACAAAAGAACAGAAAGGAGAAGAAAAAGAAAACAAAAGGACAAGAAAAGGACAAGAACAACCTAGAGAAGGACAAGAAGAAAAAGAAAGAAAAAGAAGAAGAAGAAGAAAATAAAAGGACAAGAATAGGACAAGGAAAGAAAGGGGACACAAGAGAAAAGAAAGTAGAAAAAGTTAAATAATAGTAAAAGACAAGAAGAAGAAGAAGACGAGAAAGACGACAAAAGGTAAACACAAGAAGACAGAGCAGATAAAAAGAAGAAGGCAAGAATGGCAGATCCAAAGCCCAGCGCACAATACAGGAGACCACTACCGTTCAACTTATCGGAGCCACAAACAGGAATAAGGTGGGAGAAGTGGATCAGACGGTTTGAAAGATATGCAGAAGACACAGATGTAGCAGCTGGAAAGAAACTGGGACTACTGTTGAATTTGGCAGGGGACGACGTCGAAGAACTTCTGGTGACACTGCCGACCGAAGAAACAAAAACATATGACCAACTAAAAAAATGTCTAACAGCCAAATTCGACCCACAACAAAATATTGACTTTGAACGATATACTTTTACCATTGCATGTCAACAAGTCGGCGAAACACTAGACGACTTCGCGACAGGGCTGAGGAAATTGGTGACCCATTGTGGATTTGACAAATTTGATAACGAGCAAGCAATAAGGCTACGGATCATAGAAGGCTGTCGCGACACAGGATTCAGAGCAAGAATACTTAAAGAACCGACCTCATTGGAGAACATCCTGTCACTAGCAAGAGCAGAGGCGAGAGCAACGGAACATGCCAAGGAGATGGAAAGAGGGAAGAGCGTTGAAACAGAAACCGCACACTTCACAACAAACAGATATCGCACAGACCAACGAAAGAATGACTGGAGGGAACAAAAGGAGAGGAGACGACCTGAAAGAACATGCTACAAGTGCGGAATGGAGTTTCCACACAGAGGTCCATGCCCAGCATTTGGCCAGACGTGCAGAAGATGTGGTGGAAGAAACCACTACGCCAGCATGTGCCAAGGTGCCCCATTCAGAGACGACAATGGGAGAACAGGAAGACAACAGGAATCGACAACAAGACATGTCAGGTATGTCGAAAATGAAAGGAGGAGTTCATCACGAGGGTCAGACGAAGAAGAGGAAGTAGAGAAAGTGGAAAGACTATATTACATGTCGGAGGTGCACACCGAGCAGAGCGAGGAAGAAGAAGCCAAAAAAACAACACAGCCAGCAGACAGAAACACCCGAGGAAAGACAGACCATGCAAAGATAAGAATAGGAGTGCATGAAACGGACTTTGTATTGGACAGTGGTGCAACCTGCAATGTCATGGCGCATCGGAGTATGAGAGAATGGAAGTAAAACCGACCCTGAGAGCGTCCAAAGTAAAGATTTTTACCTGGGGAGCAAGGAAAGAAGTAACTAACTTGGGGAAGTTCACAGAGGAACTGAGATACAATGATAAAATAAATAAGGAGGACATTCATGTTCTACAAGGCGATGTCCCAGGGCCATGCCTGATGAGCAACAGCACCGCCAAAACGATGGGCCTTATGAAAATGACATATAAAAAAGACAACAGCCATGCTGAGAGCAAGCAAGGAGAAGACTCAGGGAACAAAGAAAGAGGAAGAGAACAAAAGAGAATAATGGAGAGAACAAATACAACAGACGGCGGTTGCAGAAAGAAAGGAGCAGGAAAGAAAACGGAGGGCAGAGAACAACGATCAAGGCGACGAGAGGCCGGCAAGAAGGGAGCAGAAGAAGGACAACGGAAGAACAGAAAGAAGACTAGGAGGAGAGAGCAACGACAAAGAGAAAGAGCGACTGGCAAACTGAGAACAGACGGAGAACAGTTGAAGAGCAGAAAGAAAGACGACGGCAGGAAACGGCGACCAAGAAAGGGATGCAAAGGGACAAAGAGACTACGTAGAAAGAAGTAGGAAACAGAGACTGGGGAGAAGGGTCGACGAGACTGACAATCTCTCTCTCTCTCTCTCTCTCTCTCTCTCTCTCTCTCTCTCTCTCTCTCTCTCTCTCTCTCTCTCTCTCTCTCTCTCACTGCAACGGCAAGCTAATGATGTGAGGGTGGTGCCATGGAAGTGATGAGTAGAACTGTACCACGAACTGTTGTTTGCAACAAGGGGGGAGATGTCATGACCTGACATACAGACGATGGGCAGGGCAACAGGACAGTAGGGACAGCAACGACGGGCAGGGCAACAGGACAGTAGGGACAGCAGACACTAGGACCCTGTGGGTCGTGAGGGAGGTGACCAGGTCACCGGACACCACATCCGGTCAGGGGACAGGAAGAGGGCATTCTGACTAGGACCATAGAAGGGGACAGACGTGCTGAGACCCGCTCCTGTAATAGAAATAAAAGAAGCTGTAACGACATACCTGTATCCTGTGTTTTATGCATAGCGCGCAAGGACCAACGATACGACATCCCTGATCATGAATCATCTTGCACCCAAGGGACTGAGTAACTTTTTCACTGTGGAACGAGCTCACAGAGTTCCGGGTGGACAACCCAAGAAGGGTGTCCCGCCGCGGCCTATAATAGCACAAATTTTTAATTTCCACGACAGAGACGCTATCCTACAGGCTTCGCGTACAGGCAGTCCCATAAAGTTTGAAAATACTACCATCAGTTTTTATCCAGATTTTACCCAAGCCGTGCAGAAATAGAGACTTGGTTTTCTTTGGGTGAAAAGGAGACTCCGAGAAATGGGCCTCAAATACGCCATGCTTTTTCCGGCCAAGCTGCGTATCGAACATGCAGAGCGGACTTATTTTTTTGACAGACCAGACGTAGTGTCCGACTGGCTTGATACTCTTCCGGCCCATCATCCGCAGGGCGGGCAGTGTGGTGGCGCGGAGGGCGAATCGATGGACCAGGAATAAGCCTTATCATTGACTGGTTCCTGGGGTATTCTGGAAGCTTCGAACTGTGGCGCACTAATTGTGTAATGTGATTTTGTGAGACATTCGGGGGTTTGCGGGGCTATTGGGGGGTCATTTTCCTCCTCTGCTTGACTTTCTGTAGATTAGTTTAGATGTGGGGGCGACAGGCACACTGCAAGTTGGGGTGGCTTTCTAGTCTTATGCAGGGGTGCAGGGTGGGGGGTGTTGTAACGGGCTGTTTGGTGGGGAGGAGGGGGGTTGTGTTGTTTTTTCAGTTTCGTTTTCTGCAAGGCAATGTATTGCAAGACTTTCTGATCGGAGCGCTGGTTTCTTCTTGGGGTTGGATTTTCTTTCTTGTGTGGGATGGGGGTTAGGGGGTTGAGACTTCTGAGCTGGAATGTGAATGGGCTGGGGATAGGATAAAGCGTGGGGTGGTACTGCAGCAGTTAAAACGTCATTCCCCAGATGTGGTCCTACTACAGGAAACTCACTTGATAGGAAATACATGCTATGATATGAATAGGAAGGGGTATCGTTTGGCCGCTCATGCAGGGTTTTCCTCAGGTTCCCGGGGGGTGGGTATTCTTATTAAGAACTCTCTCCCGCTGGAGGTAGATGCAACGGTTCTCAATGATAGAGGGCGCTATGTTGTCCTTACAGGTCGTTGGGAGGGTAGGACCCTGTCCCTAGTATCTGTATATGTCCCTCCCGGCCTGCAGTCCACTACCTTCGCGGATCTGGGGCGGGTTCTCCTGGCCCTCCCCGAGGGGTCATTGATATTGGGTGGTGATTTTAATGCGGTTGTGTCTGGTATTTTTGATAGACATCCACCTAGAGACCTTAAGGGGGCGCAGAACTGGCTTTGTGGTCTCATTGATACCTTAGGCCTTGTAGACTGTTGGAGACTGTTGCATCCCACTCAGTGGCAATACACGTTCCACTCCGGTGCCCATGGTAGCCTTTCGAGGATTGATTACGTCCTGGTGCCTGCTGCACAGGCGGCGTCTGTCGCTGAGGTTAAACATATGGCCCGAGGAATTTCTGATCACTCTCCTCTGTGGCTTCGAATTGAATTGTCTTCGGGGACCGAGGGGCGGGTAACCCCGAGCAACCCTTGGTATCTCCGTAATCCTAAAACTCATAACAATTTGATAAAGTCGCTTGATCTATATTTTTCAGAAAATGAGGGCTCTGTCTCGTCCGCAGTGTCGCTTTGGGAGGCCTTTAAAACAGTCCTCAGGGGTCAAGCCCTGTCTTTGATTGCTGGTGTTAAGAAACTGAAAAATGAGGTGGTGGTGAATGTTGAAACTGAAATAGCGGACCTTGAGTTAGACCTGGAACAGGAGGTAACCCGTGCGAAGACGCATATGTTAAGATTGATACAGTTGGAATATAGAGCTCTAGTCACAGTTGCTGCTAAGGCCATGAGTCGAGAGCATTAGGGTCGTCTATATGACGTGGGAGATAAAGCAGGTAAATTGATAGCATGGTTGGACAAGAAGGACAGGGCTAGTCGGGTTGTGCCTGAGATTGAGAGGGTGAGTGGTGTGCAGGTCTCAGACCCGGTAGAGATTGTTGAGTGCTTTGCTGATCACTTTCGGACGGTATACTCCCCCGTGTCGGATAGGCCAGAGGAGGACTCTCATTTGTTGCTGCGTGACATTGCATTGCCGAGTCTCTCGGACGCTGATAGAGAGCGAATGGACAGCAGCGCACTAACCGCCGATGAGGTTGCCCTTGCGATCCGCTCCTTGCGGTCTGGTAAGGCCATGGGTCCTAATGGGCTGCCGATAGAGCTATACAAGTTGCGACCCGATAAGTTAGCTCCCTATTTGAGAGATATGTTTTTGGAGTCTCGTGAGTGTGGTTCTCTCCCACGAGACCAGCGACTTGCGACAATTGTTGTTATACATAAAGAAGGGAAACCAAGGGAAAAGTGTGGGTCATATCGTCCTATATCTCTTTTGAACGCCGAGCCTTAGATTCTCGCAAAGGTGCTGGCCAATCGCTTGATCACTGTCATTAGTGACCTGGTCCATCCGGATCAGTCCGGTTTTATTCCCCATCGTAACACTGCGTTGAATCTCAGGCGTCTGCATGGAGTTCTCGCGAGGGCTGTGACGTTGCGCGAGCCGGCCATCTTGGCGTCCTTGGATGCCACGATGGCTTTTGATACTATTGAGTGGCTTTATTTGTGGGCTGCATTAGCTAAATTCGGTTTCGGTCCCGGCTTTATCGGCTGGGTCCGGCTTCTTTACGAAGACCCGCCTGCGCAGATCGTAGTCAATGGTCGAGTTTCGGTCCCGTTTAGTCTCGGGCGTGGTACCCGTCAGGAATGCCCCCTATCACCGCTCCTGTCTGCCCTGACTCTGGAGCCCCTTGCCATCTGGATCCGCTGGGAACCCTCGATAAGGGGTATTGGATGGTCCACTGATTATGAGGATCGCATTTCGCTCTATGCTGACAACATATTGCTATATCTCACCTCGCCCAGGAAATCGTTGATGGTTTTCTGTGATGTCCTGGCCTCCTTCGGTAGAAACTCGGGTTTAATTATCAATTGGGCAAAATCCTATTTATATGTTCTTTCTGGCGATGTCCCCCTCCTCCTGCGTAACTGCCCCATACAGGGGACACAAACGGGATTTAAATATCTAGGTATTTGGGTCTCCACAGACCCTGTGGCTCGGTACGAGCTGAATCTTCTCCCACCTTTAACTCGATTGCGGCAGGATGTCGCGGGATGGCGTAGGCTTCCACTCTCGCCATTGGGGCGCGCGGCCCTTTTTAAGATGATGTCTTTGCCTCGCTTCCTATAAGCCCTCCAAAACACGCTTGACTTAGTCCCCACCAGTTATTTTCGTAACATCGAGGGTCTCCAGAGGAAATTGATATGGGACGGTCGACCTCGCATTGCGTTGTCCAAACTTACGCTCCCGTGGTACGATGGGGGTATCGCCCTCCCGGACATCAAGCGATATTATTGGGTGTCTCAGTTGGGGGCCATTAACCACGGTATGTATGGCCCTGAACTGAATCCCGCGTTTGCTATGGACAAATGGTTGTTGCCGGGGGGCAATTATTATAGGGCACTGTACTCGAAATCAGCGGTCAGGTCATTGTCCGGGCCTACTAGGACGGCGGTTCGTGTATGGCATGATGCAACTGCTTCTATGGGTTGGAAGGACCGCCTGACTTCAGCGACCCCACTTTTTGATTCAGATAGGCTTGGTACTCTGTGGAAGACAAAAGGGTTCGATAGATGGGACCTCATTGGCATTAGCAAGGTGGGAGGCCTATGGATGAAAGGACAAGTGAAGTCGTTTGATACTTTAAAGAAGGAGTTTGAATTGGGGAACTCTGAATATTTCCGCTATGTTCAGATCCGCCATGCTTTGTTGTCTGTCTTTTCGGTGGGGGAGGTGATACCCGAGTCGTCCCCGCTGGAAGATAGATTGCCAGTTGGCCACGTTCCGGATAGTACAATCTCCCTTGTATATAAAAAGCTGATTAATGATAGATCGGATCTTCTGTTGCCCTTGCTTGATCTATGGGTCCGGGACGGTCTTGAATTAGATGATGAAGACTGGCAGTCGGCGATTTCCTCTCCCAAGGAGGTTGCGATCCCAGCGAGACTTCGGCTGGTCCAGCTTAAGATCCTTCATAGGTTGTACGTCACGGGCCCCCGTCTGGTTCATATGGGCTTCTCCGAGGAGGGTTTGTGTAAGCGGGGATGTGGTCCGGTGGGGACATTTCTGCATATTATTTGGGAATGTCCCAACGTGGTGGCTTATTGGAATGGGGTGTATGATGTAATGGAAGAAGTTACGGGTGTCCCTCTCCTACCGGAGGCCAGACGCTGTTTGCTAAATGTCTGGGAACCCACAGATTACAACGTTGCCCAGACCCAGTGGGCGACCCTGGGGGCCATGATTGCTAAACATGATATCGCACAACTGTGGGGGTCCCAAAGGCTTCCTACGGTTGAGATGTGGAAGGAAAACATGGATTGGTGCATGTTTCGGGAAAAAACGGTGTATCTGGCCCGGGGCCGCTCCCGGAAATGGCATAAAATTTGGGGGCAGTGGAATAGGTTTCGAGGTGACATATGTACACCACCTGCAGTGGACGACATCGATATCCCACTTTCCCCCTGAACCCACATTCAATGTTTGCAATATCGTCTGCTTATTGTCTCTCCCCTGTGCTCCTCCTTCCCTACAATGATTGCTTATTATTTGAAGTACTATCTACCTGACCTTATGTGAACAAAGCGCTATGTATATTGTGATTGCCTTGCTTGTTTTTATTTCAATAAAAATAAATATTTAAAAAAAAAAAAGTCTTAGAGGGAGAGGTCTTTCCAGCGTAATCACTCGTCTTTGGCCTATTTATCATTGGCTTATTGGTTTAGAGGGTATCTATGTCTCGGATCAGAGGCTTCAAAGGCTTTATTTAACTTTGGGGCGGGGCTAGCTCTAGCAAGCAGAAGGTTACCAAGTTATCAAGACAGAAAGGGTCTCCATATCTGTTGAACACTTACATCTGATCATTCAATTTATATATCACCTTCTCTTGTGATGGTGCATCAGCCGTAGTCAATCCCCAATCTTTCACCAATGACAGAGTGGCAGAATTCCAATGTTTCAGGATGCAAATTGTAGCAACTGTCGGAGAGGTTTCAAGCCAGTGTTTTTGTGTGAGGAGAGCTCATCCACATTGTGTGTTGCACAGGATTGCTAGATCCATAGAAGGCTGGATCTGCACGTCTGTGGTATTCTGAAGAGTATCCCACACAGCTTACCAGTAGGGCTGAACCACTGGGCATCTTCACAGTATCTGTAGCATGTTTATATGAACGCATACACATCTCCAGCAACAACAAGAAGTAGCTAACTTCACCTTGTGGAGCGTAAAGAGTGACCAATGGCAGTCATGAAGGATCTCAAAGTGTCTACATTTCAGTCACGCTACCCATATCTCTTGTCATGGTTGTAGAGATCCTCTTCCCATATTGTTTTAGTCAGGGAGGTTGATATCTACAGTTTCTAGTATTTTTACAGGCGGTAAGGTGGGTTTTGAGTATGCATGGTCTTTAAGAGTGGTATAGAGGTCTGTGATGAGTTTCATGACCCCCATTTTGATAGATCCCAGTGGAGTGTAGAGTCACCAAGAGCCTGTGGGTCGCCTTCCAATTTCTATAAGAGTGTAGCTTTTAATTGAAGGTTGTGTAGGTATTTTGTTTTTTTCTAGATGGTATTCCTGTTGTAGGTCAGCAAAGGTAACTAACTGCGAAACAAATTGTCTAGTGCTGCAATGCCCTTTTTAGACCATAGGGACCATGCGAGTGGCTTTCCTTCTAGGGTACTTTCCGAGATGTGACAGAGTGGAGTCGAGGAGTGGACGTACCCTTTTGTTTAAGAGTTCTGTGACCTGCTTCCTATATCTTCAGGGTGCCTTGAAGTATCCAATTGGCACATGCCCGGGTGTTATGGTCTTTTTACACACCACTGAAATATTATCGAGTGCTTCCTGAATATGATTTTCCAGAAGCAGCCAGTCAGGGGTTTTGAGAGGTCGGTGGAACTAGTAGGCAAACAGGGAAAGGTGGATCGCTGTGTGGTACATCTCAAGGGTGTGGCGACCTCCAGAGGTAGTGTTTGCATGGAGCTTAGTTGCTCAAAGTTTTCTGTCAGCTCCTTGACAGATGTATCGCCTGATCAAAGAATCTATATGGCATAACTTTGACAGGGGGAAAAGCACTGGTAGCATGCCAAAGACATAATTAAAGCAGTGGGCCACAACCATCTTTAAGGTTTAGACCCTTCCCCTCAGTGAGAGTTGTATATGTTGCCCTGTCATGTATCTGATCCATGAAATAACTGATGTTGTCAGATACCACAGGGTGTGGGTTAGCCTGAACTAAAACTCCTAGATATTTCATTTGTGTTGACATCCACCAGAACTGTAGGCCATGCAGGCTGTGTACTGTTCTAACCGGGGTCATTGGGATGGCCTCGCTTTTGGACTTGTTGATTTAATAGCCTCTAAAGATTGAGAAATGATCAACAATCCCCATTATAGCTGGAATGGAAATAACTGAAGGGGATCGGGTTGGTAACATATCTCTGGCATAAAGCATTAGCTTTAAGTCTCCTGCTGGCATAGGTATTTCTTCCACAGCTTGTAATTTGTGAATAGTTATCGCCAGGGGTTCTAGGGCCAAAATGAAAAGTAGAAAGGACCCCCTTGCCTCGTCTCCCTGCAGATACTCAAGTGAGGAGATCAGAATCTATTGAAGATGATTAGTGCCGCTGGTGTATACTATAGCCATCTGAGTCATGTGAGGAATGCCACCCAATAACTTTGCGTTCCAGGGTTCTTTAAAGGTAGCCCCACTTCACCCGATTAAAATCATTTCCGGCATTGAGGGAGAGAGCCATCTATTCAATGTTGTCATTCCTGAAGGACCAGAGAAGATGAGACAGTGTATGTAGGTGGTTGTGTGATGTTCTTTCTTGGGCAAATTCCACTTTATTGGCATGGAAGACAGAAATGGTATATGTTTTGAGTCTTTTTGCCAAAACCATCTTATCTAAATTATTGAGAGAAATCACATGGTAATTTTCACAGCACATATGGTCTCTATCCAGTTTTGGTATCAGCATTATGAAAGCCTGTGTAGATTGCAGTATGGGAGGAGTTTGTGGGTTAACGGCTCTATACAGTTTTCCAAACAATAGCAGCAAAGAGTCAGCTGTGATTATATAGAATTCTATGGGAAATTCGTCTATTCCCGGTGCCTTGCCTATTGACATAACTTTAATTGCTTCAGCAGATATTGTGGATTGTGCTGCCCATTGCTTCAGCTGGAAGGCAAGTTCTTCCTGCTTTTTTCTCCTTGTTCAAGTGGTAGCTCTTGACTCTCTGAAGGGACTTTTCAGTGGCCGCTGCAAGCAGTGAGTTTAATTCAAACCTTTTGGTCATGAGTAAGCGGAGATGCGCAGGTGTACATGCTCTCCGACATGAGTAAGTCATGTTGACATATGTTCAATAGCATGTATCGTGAATACAGGTCATGATGTGTTCTGTACACAATTTTAAATGCCAATGAAAAATATATAGAAAAAAATGTGTGAGTCATATTCCGAATCTCTTCTCCTATGGCAAGCCTGCATTGAAGAGTTTGCATTTTAGCCACTGTTGGGTCTCGAATCATCAGGCCTCTCATGTATACTACACCAGCTGACCACAGGACTTGTGGAGAGGAGACTGCGCCGCTGTTGCCATCCACATATTCCAGTAAGTAACCCAACAGTTTCTGTTTCTTCTCAGTAAGTTTGTAACTATGGGTTTCCATTCTCGACTCTGTCACAAGGCAATTGGAGGCAGAAATCTAGGGCTAAAGAAATTGAGACTTGATCCAAAGTGTATTGCTCCCTTATCGCACAGGAGACAACCTTCAGCAGAAAGGAGGTACTAAGAAGAAAGAAAATCTATGTGGGATTCTACATTATGCGGGCATGAATAGAAGGTGTAATCCCTGGCAGTCAGGTGAGTGAGCCTCCAAGTGTCTACTAGCCAATCAGTTAGTATGTTGCCTAAAATGCCTTGTTCGTTGATGTGGTGTATAGATATCTGGATTGGTCCATAACAGGATCGGGACAAAATTCCAGTCACCGCCTGATATGAGTGATTGTGTCCCTATCTCTGTCAGGATTCTATTAAGTTTAGAGAAAAAAAACCTTCTTGTCACCTGTCTCTGCACAGATGGAGTCCACCATGAATGTTTGGGATTGGAATTTGAGTTGTACAAACGTTTATCTAGCGTGGGGTTAATCTGGTCCTTTGTACTTTTACTGCAAACCAATTGTGAAGAAAAATAGCCACCACTTCTTTCCCAGATGACAGTGAAGTGGGTGCAATCTGTGGTAGCAGAGATCTTGTATCCGATGTGGCAATCACCTTCCCTCTCCAGTGTCTCCTTAGCCTGTCTTTTCTTTAAAGGACATGTGTCTTCTAAATCAGCAATATACCTGGTTTCTTTGATCCAAAAAAGTTCAGTCTCTTCTTGCATCGCACGTATCCTTTTGTGTCTTGTATTTCGAGTGACTACACTGAGAGGGGTCTAGTCGACAATGGTCAACTTGTGTAGCCTTGCTAAGCATTGACGACAATTCTGAGAGGGGGTTCATTCAGTTGATCAAGTCATATAAAGTAACTTGCCCTGGTTGTATGCGGCTTTCGGGGTCCCATGTAGAATGGTTGTGAGTTCAAGAGCTAAGGCTAAGCAATTTCCATCATCACCAGGACTTTTTCCCTTTTGTTACTTGCTTGAGATATAGGGGAGTGGGAGAAATGTATAGGCAGGGTTGGAGAGAATATCGGAAGTCAGTGAAGGACTGAGGGCATTTATCCAGTTCCACCCGCTGTTTTAACACTCTCTTAGAGCTTGAAGGGTGATCATGATTTATTCTGTGTCTTGGTATTGCAAGTCAGTGGGTGGGCACAATACATCTTTTTGGGAGTTGCGCGTACTTGGCGAGGGTTGTCACCCATCAGTCCGTTAAGATTGGGGCAAATCCAGAGATCAATGGGATACCTCTGTGGCATCTATGGAGGGGGTAGTAGTATCCATCAAAGTATGATCTAATGTTTCTAAAAAGTTTTTCAGTTGCTGTGGATCTGTAAATTCTCCAGTTGATCTGATGATGGCCAGAATCATCGTAGTCTGGTCCAACAGACCATATGGGATCCCCTGTTGGTAGCAAGCAAATGGGTGGATCCTGTTCAAAGGGTGGCCACATCAAAGACAGGACCCAATATGTGTTTGCCACTTTCTCCTCGAGGAGCTTCACCCATATACTCCTGGTTCAACATGTTTGCCGGGGTTGAAATTCAAAGTCCCGGGCACACGTCAATAGTATCGATATGCGGTTCCGTAAGGAGTCTGTGGTCCACACCAGATGAATAGTTTCACGTTTGTTTTAATGAATGAAAAAGTGCGAAAGCAAACAGCCGACACGTGTTACGTCACATATGGGAGTGATCCCATGACTTCTTCAGGGCTGGGGGGCGATACAAAACAATGAATCAAAAATATACTTAAACCATTTAAAGTGGGGGATGCCAGGGATATCCGACATGACCAGCTGGCCATGTAGTAGGGCAGCACTGCAGTAGCGTGGAAACCCTAAGTGAAAAGTGAGCCAGATGTTGTGAGAGCAAAAAGAGACACGAGCAACAAATGGAGTGACTCAGTGGAGTGCAGATGTTTAAAAAAAACACAGGTGACATGATCCTGACACTTGGTGAAAAAACTTGTGAAAGTGACAACCAGCAGCTGGAACATACAGGTGTAAAAATCAACGTCTATTAGCATGCATGTACATGTTTTTTTTCGTTTTTTTTAATCCTCATATGACCTCCATAGATACAACGACCTCTCAACCTATACCACCCTTGTCATTTTTTATCTAAGGGGTGTTGACTCAGCTGATGGTGTTTATGTGAAACCCAGCCACACCACTCATCGAGAGCTGACCAAGAGATCTAATCATAGGATAGAGCAGATAGATTGAACACCGACAGTGCCATCTAACAGGTTGTTTCTATTAATCCATGATCCTGCCTTCACTCACTATCCACCGGCCACCCTATCCCTTTTAGTCATCTGTCCACTACGCCCTAGTCTTACACGGACATGTACCTCCAACATGTATGGTTCACATCCCCTCCTTACCCCCCACTCACTCCTGTTTTTCATGCTCTCATGATGTCTAGATTTTGTTGTGAGACCTGTTTTATCAATTGCTGGATGTCGCTATTGTAATATGTACATGCATGCTAATAGAAGTCAACTTTTACACCTGTGTTATCCAGCTGCTGGTTGTCACTTGCACAAGCTTTTTTCACCAAGTGTCAGGATCATGTCACCTGTGTTTTTTTGTAAACATCTGCACTCCACGGAGTCACTCATTTGTTGCTTGTGTCTCTTTTTACTCTCACAAGATCCGCCTCACTTTTCACTTAGGGTTTCCACGCTACTACGGTGCTGCACTACCACATGACCAGCTGGCAACCCCCACTTTAAAGGGTTTAAGTATATTGTTTGATCCATTGTTTTGTATCGCCCCCAGCCTTGAAGAAGTCACGGGATCACTCCCTTATGTGACAAAACACGTGTCGGCTGGTTGCTTTCGCACTTTTTCATTCATTAAATCACACGTGAAATTATTCATCTGGTGTAGATCACAGATTCTGTTTTGAACATGAAACCTTACGGAACCGCATATCGATACTATTTACGTGTGCCCGGGACTTTGCTTTTCATTAAAAATGTGGGTTTCTGGACTCATATACAGGGGTTTTAAGGTGTTTTTCCCTCGACTGTGTGGCACCGTATATACACATTACTTATCCAACAGACGCATAATTAGCTCGAGCGCCATTCTTCCTGTCCAATACTAAAAACCTTACATCGACACATGTTTGCCGGGGTTTTTTTGAGGAGGAAAGATACACTCATATTCGTAGTGTTAAGAATGATGTTGTCCCCAAAAAATTTTTTTTAATTCTTTTATTTGGTGCATGTTCACAGACAGAGCAAAGGAAGAAAAGCAAACAGCCGACACATGTTTCGCCTGTGGTGCCTAATTGGCCTAGGGCTTTCTCAAGGCAATGATTCATCCATATGTTATACATCACAAATTTGAAAGTGCATTTAGTCTCGTCCCTGCGGTCCCGGTAAATGAGATCGCCATCTGTTTCGGTAGAGGGCAGAGAGAGATAGGATTTTATATCACAGCCATGAGTGTCATAGGAAAAGTCTGCACAGAACGCTGTGGAATTTTTCTTGTAAATGAAGGGGCCGTGCTGGTATGCTAGTCTTGACATCTGCCGGTCTTGTGCATGGCTCACAAGTCATGTTATAACCATTGAGGGTGATTTGATGCATCCGGTCTGTCTTGTTTTAGCCTCCTTTAATTTTGTAAGGGATAATTTGTAAGTAAGCATGGAAGAAAGTTACACAAAAAGCCATTGATGTCATCCCCTTCCTTTTTTTTATGCACAGCAAACAGACGGACATTGTTCCGCCTACTGTGGTTCTGTAGGTGTTTGAGTTTCATTGGAGGGACCAAAATGCCTGCATCTAGTAAGGGCAGGTATAACATTTTTCCTCCAGTGTTGTTATCCTGGCGTCTGTTGAGTCTAGTTAAGTTATGAAAACAGTTCAGCGTATATAGGCTTTAGTTTGCACATCTTAGCAGTCAAGGATGCTTCCACTGTATGCATTGAGATTCTGATATATTTCAGTTCCTTCATGAGCACCTCCATATTGATCGCTTGCTCCCCAGACATAACATCCATTTGTAATGCGCTCTTAGTGCCAGACACCGCTTCTGAGAAAGTTCATTGATTCAACATTGAGAAGACAGTGGCATCCTTGGATATGTATTCCACATGAACTAGCATCAGCTGTGACGCCCTTTAAATAAGTTTAGCGACTCCATTCAGGTGAGTCAGTGTGACTTCTCAAGAGGGGTTGACTTTAATGTTTTTATAAGAGGCGAAGAGGCGATTCACTGTTTCTTTGCGGGTGCAGTATGACTGGAGCCAAATTCAAGATGTCCATCTCTTGCATGATTTGAGGATCAACTCAACCATCCAACCACCCCTTTTAGTATAGAAGGGGAATGGAGTTGGCAGAGTCTATGGTATCCCAAATAATCCCTAAAAGGACTGCGCAGCAAGGTAGTCATTGATCTCTTGTCTGTGTTGTCATTGCTGATAGCTGGCTTCATATAGCAGGACTTGCATCAATGCACGTGTGGGGTACGAGCGACGGCTTGCTGCAGTAAAACTATGGCGTCAGCACCAACACCCCCTCACCACTTGCCCAGTTGCATCTGGCAACTGTGAGTCTCCGCTGGGTTGGATAGTAAGGTTGGTGGGGTACTGTCTTTTCATAGAATCGCTGCCGACAACAATCACTTCACAAAGCTCAGCAAGGAAGAATCTGTGCCCGGGTGTGGGAGATTAGGGCAGTTTGCCACGTTCAGCTAGGGAGGTAGTACTGCCCCCACCCCTGTCGTCACCCACGAACACTCGTTGTGTAGTCAGAGGCCCCTCTGGAGTAGGTGGGCAAGGTAGTCAAAGGGTTCACTGTTCCGTACCGCAGCCATCAATGGTGTTGCATATGAGGAAGGCTTACTCCATTGAACTGGGGGACCAGCACCTGCACCTTCACCTGCTCTTAGTCGGAGTCTGCTGTGTGGTGGGATGTAGCAGTGGCACGCACCTATGGGTATCCACCTCAAGTATCTTTCAGCAGCCGGCAGATCACTCGTCTAGGCCCCACTCAGCGATTATGTAGATGGGGCCATGTCTTCTTCCCGGAGGGCTCCTTGCCACAGTGGTTCCCAGTCTCTCCGCCTCCGGAGCTCTTTCTCCAATCATCTGAAGCCCCCATTCAGGTTAAAAAAGCGGGTATTAGGGAAAGCCCCAGCGGAGCATATTAGAGGGTAGCCATCTTTCTGGTAGCTCAAACTGCCCACTGAATGTATTTTTGTATCAAATAATTTAATACATTTTCCTCTATTTTTCTAAATTGATATGGAATTTTTCTTGTGTTGTGTTGTCACTTTATTACTGATTGAGTCCTGCATAAATACTTTACACATTGCCTCTATGTTAAGCCTAACTGTTTTTGTGCCAATCTACCAGAGGGTTAAGCACAGGTTAATTTAGTGACTTTTTGTGGTTCACTCTGAAATGGCTGTTGCTTAAGATGGGCACACACCCTCCTCAACAAATAATCCAATTGCTCACATTGAGCCTGCAAGAATGAGGTTCGGGATGTCTGAAATTCATGTAATTTGGGTTCACTTAATTGTGTGAAATTTCGGAAAATAATATGAAATAAATGTAACTATGCAAAAAGCGAATCTGTCATTTAGGACTATATTTTAGCGTGAAATACATCTTTTTTTGTGCAGGGACGAATTTTGCAGAAAATCAATAGTGCGAAAAACACACAAGTGGTGCAAGCTACACTCACTCGTATTCCAGCCGTTCGTTTTATTTCTGTGTGCTCATGGTAAGATTTACTGTAAATAGAGCACAGCTACAGTACAGTAATGGTGTAATTTCGGGAACTTTGCAGGACAAGGGTAATGTGACATTCTCAAAATGAAGCAGATTACGCCAGTGTCATTTAGTTTTCACTTGACCTCTTTCACTTTGGGATTACAAATCTTATTCAAGGTTAAATTGATTCCACGCTGCTCCCACATGCAGGAAAGAGTTCTGAGAGACCATGGGCCATTGCACTTGAGAGGACGTGGCCTCCAACGTTACAAAGATCTATTTGTTTATTGAGCATTCACAATGTGCTAACATACAGCTGGAGCAGCCGCTTCAGAGCACAGAATGATAAAGAAGATAGGGTAGGAGAGGAGAGTGTAAGATGGGAGCATGGAGAAAGAAAACTGTGAATAAGATGACAGAGTGCGTGCAAGAAGGAATCAATAACACAGCAGTGCAGCACTTTGGCAGCCATAGGTGAGTTAATAAAAAAGAGCGAGAAGAGATGTCCACTACTTATTTTATGCTGGTACTGGTAGGTGGTGGGCAAAGGCATATATTTTTGGCTTTTGGGATTTATTTTAGACCAGTCTTTGACGCAGAACAAGAGAGAAGGGCAGACAATAGAGAAAGAACTAGAACAGAAAGACAGGAGAAAAGGGAGAATGGTGAAAAATAACATGCAAGAATGAGATTGGGATGTGTGAAAATTGCTTAATTTGCTTTCATGTAATTACATGACATTTCTGGGAAATTATGGAAATCCGATTACACTATTTAGCAATATGTTTTAGCACAAAATGGGTCATTGTATCAATTTTGGCCGCAATAATGCATTAGACAGTGAAAAAAATAGCATAAAAAACACAAGTGGTGCGAGCAACAGCGGCTCACATTCTGGCTGTTTGTTATTACTGCAGAATCACAGTAAACCTTTGCAGATGATTATGCAGCATGGCATAATTGCAGGAATTTGGAATATCACGTGTAATGTGAAATTCCTAAATTATGCAAATTACGCAGGCAACGTTTTATTTCACCCAGGCCTAATGAGATAACAAGCATTCACAATGCAACAGTCTCGCCTTTGCAAAAGTTAGAGCTATTGGCATTGTAAATGATAAAATTGTTATTGATGTGTTGGTTTTGAAAACAGATAAATAAATGGCATTGTCATTTACAATGCCAATAGCTTAATCTCTCACAAATGCGAGACCTATTGCATTTGCACCCCCACACACAGAGCCACACACATACAGCCACACACACACACACGCACACACACAGCCACCTACACACACAGACACACACAGAGCCACACACAGCCACACACAGCCACACACACAGAGCCACACACACAAGGAGTCACACACACACACACACACCCACACACAACCACATATACACACACACACACACCCACCCACACCCACCCACACACACACACACACACAGAGGTGAGGGGGTGTGAGGGTGTGAGAGGGTGTGTGAGGGTCGGTGAGGGGGTTTGAGGGTGAGGGTGTGTGAGGGTGAGTTTGTGTGACGGTAAGGGGGTGTGAGGGTGAGTGAGGGTGAGGGTGAGTGAGGGGTTGTGAGGGTGAGGGTGTGTGAGGGTGAGGGTGTGAGGGTGAGGTGGGTAAGGGTGATTGAGGGTGTGTGTGGGTAAGGGTGTGTGAGAGTGAGGGTGGGTGAGGGTGAGGAGTCTGAGGGTGAATGAGGGTGAGGGGGTGTGAGGGTGAGAGGGTGTGTGAGGGTGTGAGGGTGAGGGGGTGTAAGAGTGAGGGGGTGTGAGGGTGAGGGGGTGTGAGGGTGAGGGGGTGTGAGGGTGAGGTGGTGTGAGGGTGAGGTAGTGTGATGGTGAGAGTGTGAGGGTGAGAGTGTGAGGGGGTGTGAGGGTGGGGGTGTGTGAGGGTGAGGGGGTGAGGATGTGAGGGTGAGGGGGTGTGTGAGGGTGATGGTGAGGGTGTGAGGGGGGTGTGAGGTTGAGGGTGTGTGAGGGTGTGGGGGTAAGGGTGAGGGGGTGAGGGTGTGAGGGTGAAGGGGTGTGGGTGTGAGGGTGTGTGAGGGTGAGAGGGTGTTAGGGGGTGTGAGGGTGGGGGTGTGAGGGTGAGTGAGGGTGTGTGAGGGTGAGGTGGTGTGAGGGTGAGGGTGGGTGAGTGTGAGGGGGTGAGGGGTGTGGTGTGAGGGTAAGGGTGGGAGGGTGTGTGAGGGTGAGGGAGGGTGAGTGGGTGTGCGGGTGAGGGAGGGTGAGGGGGTGTGATACAGATCACTCAAATTATTTATTTACTTGCAGGCATCTTGAAGAGTGTGTGATCAATTAAGCAATTATATTTAACATCATAACTGTACTTTCACGAGAATTTACAAACTGGAAAAGTAACCACTTCTGGTACATTTTCTGTTAATGAGCATTTTTTTAAAGTATGCTGCCCTCGTGTTCCGTTTTCCTGTCTGTTGGGTGTAGGTGCTAAGGGCCACCTGCAATTTCTGATTAAAGAATAATGTACCGGGTCCCCGAATTGGAACGTCTCTCTAGTCTACATCGTTGAGCCTCCTAATGACACTCTTTGCAACAATGCACAAGGTGCCCATTCATCTACCCGGGCCCCTATTCCTGCCTTCTCAAGAGGTGGCGGCTGCCCGCCTTGGAGGAGGACAGGGGGGCAGCAGAGGAGGTGGCATACCAGGCCGCTCCCCGCCCTCCCCCCAGCACCCCACGCTAGGACACAGCATTGGTGATCCCTCGGTGGAAGGGGCAACCAGGCGCTCGCTGCCCTCCCCCACAGCACCCCACTCAGGAACACAGCCTTGGTGGAATTAGCCACAAAGGGGGCGGAGGAGCAACTTGGCGCTCGCTGCCCTCCCCACCACGCAACCACAAGTCACAGTGGATCGGGGCCCAGGAGCGCTCCGAGGGTGGAAGAGCAGCATGGCACTTGCTGCCCCGTGAAATTAATCGCGGACTGCAGTCAAAAATGTAGTCCTGCAAAGCGGTCAAGGGCTGGCCTAGTGTGCGTGAAAATGCACCCCGCGCCACTCCTACCCACTCTAGGGTTCAGTATAGCCATGGATGGCCACCCCTGCTACTGCACCCATGGAGCCTTCAAACCAGCACTGTTGACGTTGGTCTGCGGAGGGAAGCCATTCGACGCATGCTTCTCCCCCCGCACAACATCAGGGCCATGCCGCTGCTTCGAAGGAAAAGGCCGGGGATGGGGACCTGTGGTGCCCCCTCCCCCCTTTACAGCTGGCCTGTGAGAGCCGGGGCCCCAGAGTCAGGAAAGCAGCTTTAGACGGGATGGAGCCTTCGACCCACCCATACCCCTTCTCCCCTCTACCGAAAGCTGAACAACCAGAAGAAGGGGCCGCTGCCCTAAGCCCCCCTGGAGCTGTCCATCCCCACCCCCCCAGAGCAGTGCAGCCACAGCAATGGCAGGGCTTAACAGCATTGCTCCCGGAGGTGGGGGGGGTAGGAATGCTGCACTCACCGCCGATACGGTACAGCTCCAAGAGGTCTCACGTCCAAACAACGGGGCGGGCAGCTGACCAGAGGCAAGGCCACCTTCCAGGGAAGGAGTCTACCTGGTGACTCGGCCATGCCGTAGGCGGCCTCTCAGCTCTGGTGCAGTTTATATGAAGATGCCGGCAGGCCTGGCGGGACTGGCACGGTTCGCATCACCTGGTTTTGGAAAATGAAGATTTTGACTCGTTCGAAAACCCAGAGGAAGATCTTAACGCAAAGAACAAGCGCTCACCATTTGTCACTAAGCCCCGTCCTTTTCGGATTGGGGGGCGTGTTTTTTAGTTTCTTTCTTCCCTTTTCTCCATTGGCTGGAATGTAAACAATGGGCATGTTTTGGACTGTTGTTTACATTCCAGCCAACGGAGAAGAGGGTAGAAAGAAACTAAAAAACACGCCCCCCCAATTCGAAAAGGGTGGGGTTTAGATCTAAAGAATGTCGTCACTGGGACCTCTTTTCCAATGGCTGGCCACCGTTTAGGAGTCCAGCCAATGGAGAAGAGGGGCGGGGCTTAACCTCGCTACTCCAAGACATTAAATCTCGCCAGCGAGACTGTGCATGTGCGCAGCCTATGTTAGCTGAGACCTAAAAAGAGGGAAAGTGTAGAGTGGTGGAAAAAAGAAGGTTGAGGTGAAATTAAATCTCAGCAGCATTAGAATTCAGAACACCGACACTTAGTATCACTGTTGGCTGATGCCAAATACATGTTTTTGTAGTTGTTCACCTATGTTCTATGTAATTTCTATATTCCTGAAGAAACAGGTGATGATACTTGCACTCCAATGCATTTTACATAGACTTTTCTATTTCACAAAGTGTGAAAATGGCTGAAAGGATCTAAATGATATTTGGCAGGATTAGACATTATGGTGTGCAGACGATTCTTTTTGGTACTACAGGTAAGTCAAGTCAGTATATTTTAAGTTATTAGGCATTGTAACTCAGTGATATCTGTTGTTGCACTATTTTCACAAAAATTCATGGAATTTTGTGATAGTACCACTGTACGTAATGGTGAAAAGTCCTTAGGTGATTAGCTAATTACTACCTTTAGAAACGTTGAAGGTAGCCATGTTCTTTTCAGGTGCATAACTAGGTAAGTATAATTTTTTTCCCCTACCTATTACCACTTTAATAAAGTGCTAATATGTAGTGAAAAATATTTATAAGTTTCTATATATTTAAAAAAAGTAATACCACAGGAGAACTGAAGTATCCATTTTTTTAAAATTGTTAAATAATTAGGAATAAACTATAATACACTATATTTTATTATTATAGAGCACTAAAGTGTATTTTCTATTTTAACATGTTTAAATATGCACGAAAATGTCTACGGAGTAGCGCGTTAATGATTACAAATTATCGTGCTACTTAAAAAAATACACACTTCACCCTACACTGTTATACAAATATATAGAAATCTATAAAGAAAAATCAACAAAACCTAACACTTACATATATGATGAAACTATACCAGAACGCACCGAAACACAGATCACAGAACACAGTAAAACTGTGATAAAAACTAAAGAGCTGCCTTTTACCTTTGGTAAACACAGCTATTAATCAATCAGATAATCACTGGTCAGTCCCATGTACCATGATATACCATGAATTTACCACGGTATACCGTGGCACAATATATAGCTACGTTTTTTACAAGTTATATCTTTAACACTACTTACACTATTTATATATTGTACCAAAAATTTATATTTACATAATGTAGATTCCTACCACATGGAAAAACCAAAGGGGATGATGGACGGAGCGTTGAAAATACAAACACTCACCTCTAGTCAACTGATCTGGGTTTAATCCATCACCGTTCTTTAGCTCACTCCGCCACCCCAGTTAAGACATGGCCATATGCAAATCAGTCTGACCCTGTGCCTCATGGGAACAGTCCAGCCCGAACTGCCAAGCCATGTCTTCACTGGACCGGAATCAAGCTTCCCAGGACTGGTTTCTGGCATTACAGCCGTCTTCAGCCGGGCTTGCTTGAATCCAGTGACAAAATGAGCAAGGGACTCACGTCTGAGCATACCCTGCTGTTAGACGGACCGGGAGGGTCGGCCGAGGTTACGGGGAGAGGTCTCCAGGGAGAGCCGTCTCCAACGACTGTACAGATAAGTAACTCCCCCCCCACAGACGGACACCACACAAGGTTGAAGGTTAACGAGACTTTATATGCAATTCTTAGGTTACGATGATGGATACAAGGAGGTCTGGACTCAGGGGTCCCCTCGGTTCTAGTCTCTGGTTTAGGAAAAGGGGTAGCGGGACAGTCTTAGTTACCAATGAGTACAAAATAGCTCTCAATCCTCGAGCTCGGCGTTCTAGATGATCGGGCCGTGGAGGAGCCAAGCAGGTCCCGAGATGGACGAAGGAAGGACGACGGTCCGCGGCGGAGCCTGCAGGTCCCGGTAGAAGATGACGGTTACAACGGTCCGCGGCCACGCCAGCAGATCCCGACGACGATGAAGAATGAAGATTACGACGGCTGTGGCAGCGCCAACAGGCAGGACGATGGTGCACAGGACAGAGCTATGGCAGCGCCAGTAGTCCGTCCAGGATGAGTTCCTCTTTACGTCTCTCGACTCCAAGATACAACTGCCTTCCTGCTCTGGAGCTGCCCCAGTTATAGGGCTGGCGTGCTTTGATGTCCGGACCCTCGCACTTGGAGGTCGGGGGGTCCGGGATGGGGGAGTCCAGCCACCCAGCAGGGGGGTGGAGCCAGTGCCCGGGGAGGTGATGGGCGAGCGGCACTTGGCGGGGGAGAGCCATCGACACCTCTTTCTTCCATTGACTTGCCAAGTAGCCCGCTCACCTCCTGGGTGGATGGTGGTGCCGGGATGTCTGAGGCCTGGCCAGGCCCAGGGTTGAGGTCGGCCGGGGGCCAGGTGGCCACGTGGTGGAGTGTCCAAGATGGCGCCCCAGGATGGGCGCGTAGGCTGGCAGTGGATCGGACCCACGAGGTTGACATGCTCGAGGGCAGGGGTCCCTGAGGGGACGGAGGACGTGCAAGGGTGGTGTGTGGTACCTGCGGGACCGGGCTCAGGCCGGTCGGGCCGGGGGAGAGCGGCCTTTCATGTGGCCTGTCCAACATGCGTCCCCCCCAGCTGAAGGCGGGGAGAGTTACCCATCCTCTTGGGGACTCTCCTCGTCGAGGCGGAAAAACCGGGACAGGCCATCCGCGTTGGCATGATCTGGCCCAGGCCGGTGTTCGACTGTGAAGTCCATACCCTGCAAGGAGATGGACCAGCGTAGCAACTTTGGGTTCTCCCCCCGCATGTGCATCAGCCATTGCAGGGGTCGGTGGTCGGTCTGCACCCGGAAGTGGGTGCCGAAAAGGTAGGGCCGGAGCTTCTTGAGGGCCCATACCACAGCGAAGGCTTCCCTCTCTATGGTGCTCCAGCGTTGCTCCCGTGGTAGGAGTCTCCGGCTGATGAAGGCCACCGGTTGATCAAGGCCTTCGGTGTTCATTTGAGACAGGACTGCCCCAATGCCCTGGTCGGAGGCGTCCGTCTGGACGACGAACTCCCGGCTGTAGTCTGGGGCCTGGAGCACAGGGGCGGAACACATGGCGGCCTTTAATTGTTCAAATGCAGTTTGACACTCTGGGGTCCAGGTGACTTTCTTGGGCTGGTTCTTTGACGTGAGTTCTGTGAGGGGCCCCACTATGGTACCATAGTCTTTTACGAACCTTCGGTAGTAGCCCGTGAGGCCCAGGAAGGCTCGTACCTCGGTTTGGGTGATGGGGGGCTGCCAAGCCTGGATGGCGGCAATTTTCAGCTGTAGCGGGGCCACTAGGCCGCTTCCCACCTGGTGTCCGAGGTAGGTTACAGACCCTTGCCCAATTTGACACTTGCTGGCCTTGATCGTGAGGCCAGCTCGCTGAAGGGCTTGCAGCACGGCTCGGAGGTGGTGGAGGTGCTCGGTCCAATGGTGGCTGTATACAGCGATGTCGTCTAGGTAGGCGGCGCTGAATCCTTCGAGCCCCGCCAGGACCTGATTGACGAGCCGTTGGAATGTTGCTGGGGCATTCTTCATGCCGAAGGGCATGACCGTGAAATGGTAATGGCCATCGGGGGTGGAGAAGGCAGAACGTTCTTGCGCCCGGGGTGTGAGGCCGATCTGCCAATAGCCTGCTGTCAAGTCGAAGATGCTGAGGTAGCGGGCAGCTCCCATTCGGTCGACTAGTTCATCTGCCCGGGGGATGGGGTGCGCGTCTGTTCTGGTGACCGCATTCAAGCCCCGGTAGTCGACGCAGAACCGGAGTTCGGGTGTGGTGCCGGGGGCAGCTGCTTTGGGGACCAGTACGACAGGGCTGGCCCAGGGACTGTCTGAGGGCTCGATGACCCCAATCGTGAGCATCTTGGTTATTTCTTCCTGGATGCAGGCCCGTACCCGGTCTGGTACGCGGTAGGCCCGGTGGCGGATAGGGGGGCTGTCCCCGGTATCCACATCGTGCACACACCAGGAAGTGACACCCGGGGTGAGGGAAAACAGGCTGGCGAACTGTGATAGGAGGGCTTGACACTCCTGGCGTTGTTCTCTGGTAAGGGCCTCTGAGAGCCGGACCCCATCCACGGAGCCGTCTTGCTCTTGAGTCCGTAGGAGGTCAGGGAGAGGCTCGGAGTCTTCTTCAACCCCAGTGTCTGTGGCCATCAGGAGGCTGAGTTCTGTTCGCACAAAGTGGGGCTTTAGTCTGTTAGCGTGGAGGACCCGGAGAGGGTTCCGGGAGGATTCCATGTCGATGAGATAAGTGGCAGGACCCTTGCGCTCTATTACTTTGAAGGGCCCCGTCCATTTGTCTTGCAGGGCGCATGGCTCAGTGGGGGACATCACCCATACCTGTTGGCCAGGTTCGAATTCAATGGATGAGGCATTCTGGTAATACCATTTTTTCATGTCCTCTTGACTGGCCTCTAGGTTGGCCTTCGCCAGTTCTCGGAACCGCCGGGTCTGGTTGCGGAGGGTGAGGAGGTACCGGAAGACATCTGGAGGGTTCTTTAGCGGAGGCATCTCCCAGCCTTCTTTGACGAGACTGAGCGGCCCTCGCACTGGGTGTCCATATAGCAGTTCAAATGGGCTGAAGCCCAGGGATTTCTGGGGGACTTCTCGATATGCGAAGAGGAGGCACGGCAGCAGCACATCCCACTGGCGACGGAGGGGCTCTTCCAACCCCCCGATCATTCCCTTTAGCGTGCGGTTGAACCGTTCAACGAGTCCGTTCCCTTGAGGGTGATAGGGGGTTGTGAATCTATAGGTGACCCCGCACTGTTGCCAGAGGGACTTCATGTACTTGGAAATAAAGTTCGTGCCTCTGTCGCTGACGACTTCTCGGGGGAAGCCCACACGGGAGAAGATCCCCATCAGGGCCCGGCCGACCACCGGGGCTGTCACAGTTCGCAGAGGAACAGCCTCAGGGTAGCGGGTGGCGTGGTCCACTAGCACCAGGATGAATCGATGGCCTTGTTTTGTGCGGGGGTCCAAGGGCCCCACAATGTCTATTCCGACTCTCTCAAACGGGGTAGTGACCACGGGAAAAGGTTGCAGGGGAGCCTTTAGTTTGCGGCCGCTCTTCCCACTGGCTTGGCACGTGGGGCAAGATCGGCAATGCTGGTGCACATCGTTTCTCATTTTGGGCCAGAAGAAGTGGGTCACTAGGCGACTGTAGGTTTTATCTTGTCCCAGATGTCCTGCCAGGGGGACATCGTGGGCCAGGTTTAGCAGGAAGCCCCTGAAACGGAGGGGTACCACTAGTACTCGGTTGCTCCCCAGTTCGGCGATTCTTTGCTCGCTGTACAGCAGATCATTGTCCCAGTAGACCCAATGAGTTCCGGGGGTATCCCCTGCGCTTTGGGCGAGCGCTTGCTGGCGGAGTCCCTCGAGGGAGGGACAGGTCTTCTGTTCTTTGCGAAATTGTTCTTGCGTGGGCCCCCCTTCTTGAGGCCACTGGTCGAGGTTAGCGAGGTCGGTAGGTTGAGCTGGTTCGGCGGAAATGCTACGGTCGGTGTTTTCGGCCGGGGCGACCGAAGGCGGTGGCGCCGGCCATTCGGGTTCTTCTGGCTGGTGGTTGGCACGGGCGGCCATGGAACGGGTGGTGACGCACGCCCAGTCTGGGACGCCCAACATCCCCAGGTGTTCCTTTCGTTCCACGGCGGCCCACGGAGAGCTTTCCAGGTCATTGCCCAGGAGGCAGTCTACGGGGGCATCGTCTCGGACCGTCACTTTCAACATGCCGGAGACCCCCCCCATTCGAAGGGGACGCAGGCCATCCGACACAGGCTCTCCGAGTTATCGGCTGATCGTACAGGGCAGAGAATGTTCGGTAGATACTGTTCTGGGGTCACCAGGTGACAGCGGACGGCTGTTACACTGGCCCCGGTGTCACGAAGGGCTTCGGCCTGGTGTCCATTGATGCTCACCCATTGGCTGTACTTCTGGGTGTTAGCGGGTAGGGGGACCCGCGGGACCATGTCTTTCCCCCCTAAGCAGGCTAGAGTCATGGCGGCTGGCTCCCACTCTTGATGCGCTTGTTCGTACTCTTCCTGTTCCTCGGAGATCTGTTCCTCCCCTAGGGCTGCGGCGGCCACTTGGCGGGGTCTTGGGCTCTGGTACTGCGGGCAGTTTGGGTCGTTTGCATAGTGGCCGACTCGTTGGCATCGGTGACACGTGACATTGGCTCTGTATCCCGGTCGCGCCGGGGTGCTGCCCCGGTTGGCCGGGGGGGTGGTGTTGGTAGCGGGGGCGACCGGGGCGTTGTCTCTTCCTCGCCCTTGGCCCCCTCCTCCTCCTCTGGGTCGGTGCTGACCATTGTTGTTCCGGTTCTGTTCGTAGGACCCACTCCGGCCCACTCTGGTGATCTCCCACCGGTCAGCTTCGGCTGCGAGCTGCCGGGGATCCGTTAACTTGCTGTCAAGGAGGTGTTGGCGGAGTTCGATGAAGCAATTGTTCGACAGATGCTCCCATACCAACAGGTTAAATAGTTGCTCGTAGGTCGTGACGTTGCTTCCTCGGATCCAGCCCTCGAAGGCTCGGCTAAAGTATGTTACATAGTCCACCCAAGTTGTACCCGGGATGCGGGTGCAGTCTCGGAACCTCTGACGGTACATCTCAGGTGTGAGACCATAGCGGGTGAGGAGGGCCGCTTTCATATGGTCGTAGGAGGTCATCTGGTGGTCCGGGAGCTGTAGTAGGGTGTCGCGGCCCTCATTGAGGAATCTTCCCCAGAGACCGGCTCCCCAGTCGCTTCTATCGATCCGGTGTGCAGTCATAGCGATTTCATAGGCTTTAAACCATTGCTGGATGTCGTCCTCTCTGAAGTATTCTCGGACAACATCCTTGGGGATGTGTACCTTTTTGTCTGTGGCCCCTGAGGTGGGGGGTCGCTCGGGTATCCCTGCTTCTTTATTCTGCTTGCGTAGGTTGATCTCGGCTAGGTTTCGTTCGTGCTCGTACGCTAGTTTTTTCTCCTCGAGCTCCCTTTGTCTCTGTTTCTCCTCTCTTTCTTCTCGGAGACGCAGGTGCTCTAAGTTGATTTTTTGTTCGGCCAACTTAAGTTCAATGTCCATTTTAAGTCGGGCCATTTCTAGTTCGTGTAGTCGGGTCTTTTCTCTTTCCTGGATCTCGCCCTGCGAGAGACCCGTTCTTTGCCCTTCCGGGGCCGTGGTCGTTTTTTCTACGGTGCTTTGATCCGGGGTTCCGGCAGCCCCGGTTTCTGCCCAAGATTCTAGGGCATGCTTAAAATCGTCCTTGGTACTCAGTCCGGTGGTAGCGATACCCAGTTCGATGCAGAATTGTTTAAGTTCACGATGGTTGTACTCCTCCAATTTCTCCATTTGGAATTTCTCGGTTGATCCGCTCTCTTTCGTGGTCATTGTGACTTCGTCGTGGGGTGAGCTACTCTCTGTACGTTTATGCGGTGATTCGGATCGCGCCGCTGGCCACCAATGTTAGACGGACCGGGAGGGTCGGCCGAGGTTACGGGGAGAGGTCTCCAGGGAGAGCCGTCTCCAACGACTGTACAGATAAGTAACTCCCCCCCCACAGACGGACACCACACAAGGTTGAAGGTTAACGAGACTTTATATGCAATTCTTAGGTTACGATGATGGATACAAGGAGGTCTGGACTCAGGGGTCCCCTCGGTTCTAGTCTCTGGTTTAGGAAAAGGGGTAGCGGGACAGTCTTAGTTACCAATGAGTACAAAATAGCTCTCAATCCTCGAGCTCGGCGTTCTAGATGATCGGGCCGTGGAGGAGCCAAGCAGGTCCCGAGATGGACGAAGGAAGGACGACGGTCCGCGGCGGAGCCTGCAGGTCCCGGTAGAAGATGACGGTTACAACGGTCCGCGGCCACGCCAGCAGATCCCGACGACGATGAAGAATGAAGATTACGACGGCTGTGGCAGCGCCAACAGGCAGGACGATGGTGCACAGGACAGAGCTATGGCAGCGCCAGTAGTCCGTCCAGGATGAGTTCCTCTTTACGTCTCTCGACTCCAAGATACAACTGCCTTCCTGCTCTGGAGCTGCCCCAGTTATAGGGCTGGCGTGCTTTGATGTCCGGACCCTCGCACTTGGAGGTCGGGGGGTCCGGGATGGGGGAGTCCAGCCACCCAGCAGGGGGGTGGAGCCAGTGCCCGGGGAGGTGATGGGCGAGCGGCACTTGGCGGGGGAGAGCCATCGACACCTCTTTCTTCCATTGACTTGCCAAGTAGCCCGCTCACCTCCTGGGTGGATGGTGGTGCCGGGATGTCTGAGGCCTGGCCAGGCCCAGGGTTGAGGTCGGCCGGGGGCCAGGTGGCCACGTGGTGGAGTGTCCAAGATGGCGCCCCAGGATGGGCGCGTAGGCTGGCAGTGGATCGGACCCACGAGGTTGACATGCTCGAGGGCAGGGGTCCCTGAGGGGACGGAGGACGTGCAAGGGTGGTGTGTGGTACCTGCGGGACCGGGCTCAGGCCGGTCGGGCCGGGGGAGAGCGGCCTTTCATGTGGCCTGTCCAACACCTGCCAACTTAGGGTGAACAAAGAAAAACCAAAGGGGAGGATGGACGGAGCATTGACAATAAAAACACTCACCCCCCAGTCAACTGATCTGGGTTTAATCCATCACCGTTCTTTAGCTCACTTCGCCACCCCAGTTCAGACATGGCCATATGCAAATCGGTCTGACCCTGTGCCTCGTGGGAACAGTCCAGCCCAAACTGCCAAGCCATGTCTTCCCTGGACCGGAATCAAACTTCCCAGGACCGGTTTCTGGCATTACAGCCATCTTCAGCTGGGCTTGCTTGAATCCAGTGGCAAAGTGAGCAAGGGACTCATGTCTGAGCATACCCTGCTAACTTAGGGCGAACAAAGAAATACCAAAGGGGATGATGGATGGAGCGTTGACAATACAAACACTCACCCCCAGTCAACTGATCTGGGTTTAATCCATCACCATTCTTTAGCTCACTCCGCCACCCCAGTTCAGACATGGCCATATGCAAATCAGTCTGACCCTGGGCCTCATGGGAACAGTCCAGCCCGAACTGCCAAGCCATGTCTTCCCTGGACCGGAATCAACCTTCCCAGGACCGGTTTCTGGCATTACCGCCGTCTTCAGCCGGACTTGCTTGAATCCAGTGGCAAAGTGAGCAAGGGACTCACGTCTGAGCATACCCTGCCAACTTAGGGCAAACAAAGAAAAACCAAAGGGGATGATGGACGGAGAGTTGACAATGCAAACTCTCACCCCCAGTCAACTGATCTGGGTTTAATCCATCACCGTTCTTTAGCTCACTCCGCCACCCCAGTTCAGACATGGCCATATGCAAATCAGTCTGACCCTGTGCCTCATGGGAACAGTCCAGCCCGAACTGCCAAGCCATGTCTTCCCTGGACCGTAATCAAGCTTCCCAGGACCGGTTTCTGGCATTACAGCCTTCTTTAGCCGGGCTTGCTTGAATCCAGTGGCAAAGTGAGCAAGGGACTCACGTCTGAGCATACCCTGCTAACTTAGGGCGAACAAAGAAAAACCAAAGGGGATGATGGACGGAGCGTTGACAATACAAACACTCACCCCCAGTCAACTGATCTGGGTTTAGTCCATCACCGTTCTTTAGCTCACTCCGCCACCCCAGTTCAGACATGGCCATATGCAAATCAGTCTGACCCTGTGCCTCATGGGAACAGTCCAGCCCGAACTGCCAAGCCATGTCTTCCCTGGACCGGAATCAAGCTTCCCAGGACCGGTTTCTGGCATTACAGCTGTCTTCAGCCGGGTTTGCTTGAATCCAGTGGCAAAGTGAGCAAGGGACTCACGTCTGAGCACACCCTGCCAACTTAGCTTGAACAAAGAAAAACCAAAGGGGATGATGGACGGAGCATTGACAATACTCGAAATAACGATTTGCACTGGATTGTGCCCAAATGTAATCAAGGCTGTGCAGCGCCACTGTAAGGACCAGATTTGTTAATGCTTTGCAACAGGTTTGCATTACGTTTGTAATGCAAACCCGATGCAAAGTGCTATTCTGGGATTTACTATCCAAAGCGGTCGGGATTTGCATGGGATAGTTTCCCAAAGCAACACAAAGTTTTGCTAAGTGCTGCCTTGCATTACTTTGCGTCAAGGGTAGCACATGGGAGTCTTTGCAAAAAGTACATTAAGGCTAAAATTTGTTGCTAGCATTAGAGCAAAGGGAACCCTTGCTGCAGAAGGGACACCGTGTGGGAGCTACTTTTTCTGAAAGGAATAGAGAGCCTGTGTCAAGACTGGAGTGATGGCCAGGCATGGTGGGGAAGGGGTGAAAGAGGTACAAAAGATAGACTGCTACTCAGGGATGCAGCTATCATCAGTGAAGCAGGTGGTGTTGGACTGTGGCCTAGGAGTGTGAGGGGCTCACAACTCCACCAATTATTGGGAGCAGTGTTTGGTGATCAATTTCTGATTTTTTTTCAAGCATTGATTCTTTTATAAGTCTCACATTACTGTGGATTATAAGCTACAGAAAAAGTACCCCTGAAATGGTCTCACAAGCCAAAAACTCTGTGCTTTACCCTCCCCCTCCAGCTCTTCCAGGCTTGCCATAACGTTTTTTAGGGGGCCCGACTTCAAAATATTTAGGTTAGTAGGGCTTAGCGCAACAAAGTTTGAAGACTTCTGCTCTACACTGTGCAACACTTCAGTCTATAGCACTCCACTTTATGCACAATAGTGTACGCCAATCAACTCTACCCTATTCCACTGTACACAAGTCCACTGTATCACATTCCACTGTAGGCTATCCTACATTATACCACTCATCTGTACGCCACACCACTGTATGTCACTCTACTATAGGCTATTCCTTTCTACGCCACTCCACTGTATGCCACTCTGCTCTATCCCATTTCTTTGTACCCCACTCTATGCCATTCTGCTATGCCACTCCTGTCTATGCCGCTCAAATGCACCTCATTCCACTCTACTACACTCCACTCTACGACACTATACCGTATGAAAGAAATAATAGGATCCTCTACTATATTGTACCACACTCCACTTAATGACACTCCACTTGACAACAGTAAACTGTACGATTATAAAAAAAAGTACAACAATTTAAAAACCCATTGAAATTCCATGAAAAAAGCAAAGGTTAAGGATAAGTTATAGTTGAGAAAACGTTATTTCTTCTTTGCATACGGACCCAACTTAAACTACACAAACCTTAGACATTCTAAAATTGTAGTTATCAATTAAATGTATGATTTACACTCTACTTTCAAATTACTATGTCATATTTATAACTCACATACACACTTATGTGTCACCTTCAAATTACTATAAGTCGCGCACCCCCACACACAGTAGAGCCACCTCACGCGCCACACTACATTACTATAGCTTGCCATGCTCCCATGCACCGTGTTCTGAAAAACCATGCTTTTTTATGTCATAAGTGTTGCTATCAATGCTGTTATTTCACATGCTATAACTTATGTAATATGCAAGGGTAGTGCTAGTGCATGGTGAAGAGGTGACCTATAGTTAATGTAGTGTGGCGAGTGAGGTGACATGACTGTTTATGGAGTGTACATCACCCTACCCAAATGCTGAAGAAGGACCACCTCACAATATAGATGGACAATATTTTTTGTTAGCAAAGTTTTGCCCCTTCACAGACTTCCCCGTTTATCATTGTTTTGCAGCTGCAAAGATTTTCTTCAAGTCATCTGATAGTTTTCTTTCTAATCAAACCATACCAGTCTGTAAAAATGTATAAGGACGTTAATCTGCAAATGTATAATTCTTAGATCTTTCCTATGGGAAATAGAAGCTTTCACTACAAGTTCATTTTTCCTGGAGCTTTCTGCGGAAAATGTCAGTGGCCAGGAGAAAAACACCGACTGTTCTCTGAAAACATACCCTATGCAAAACATGTTTGTTACTTCAAATAAGTTCAAGCAAAAGTCACAATATTCACTTTAATCTGGTAAAGCAAACAATTTCGAAGAATTCACGTGTTGAAAAGCTTTTCAGAGACCTTCGGAGGGGTGCAAAAATACTCTATTTCTTCCAACACATGTTTGCAATTTCTAAAAAAAGGAGACCTGGATGTGCAATAACACCCCAGGGCCAGCTACACCTACATTGATTGTATCTGTACATTGAATATAGCGCAGATTCATTCAATATATCTGCACATTGAATATAGTGCAGACACACTGAATAATAGTTGAACACAGACAAGCCAGAGTGACGCCAGAGAGCGGTTTTTGGGTTGTGTTCTCTCAGCACACCTTAATAGAGCCAGGATAAACAGCGGGGCCGCCGAGGATTGCAGAATCTACACAGGAGCGAAGGCGGAAGACAAATATTTGCTACCAGGATGCGGGAAGCCAAGGCTTGTGTTTGCATTCTTACAGCTCCTCTGGGAATTATTTAATATGATATCTCAGCCCACAAAGAGACACAGAGGCATTATCATCTTCTACGATGTTTTTCGACAAACAATCCCCAGAGTGAGTCTGAAATGTCGAGGGAAGCCACAGTAATCCAGAGAGCGCCCACACAGGGGACTGCCTGGGATATGCACGCATTTAGCGTCCGTGGTACTCTGCTCTGCCTGTCCGTCACACTCTCCCCTCCATCTGTATTACATGCACACCTCTTCTCAGTGAGTATTAAGTCTTTCAATACCCCTCTTCATTACAATCCCTTGCCTTTGTGTTAAGGTGACCATATTTTGAGAAACAAAAACAGGGACCCGTCAGAAATAAAAAGTGGGCCTAGAAAGCCTTTAGGGGAGCATGCATCAACCAAAATACCGGTCGCAAACGGGGCGATTCGCAGAATCTCTCCTTCGCGACCGATATTTTGGCATTTGGTATGCATCAGCACAAATGCAAATTTGTGAATGCATTTAGGGAATTACAAATTGCGAATCCCTATTTGGGATGCTACAAACCTTTCCTAAATGCTACATGGAATTTTTCAAAGTGCCATGTGGTGCACACACATGCCCTTGGGGCATGTGTGTGCGCCACATGTGCACACATGCCAATTTTGGGAGTGCATCAGGGTGTCCTTTTGGCCCCCACACACCCTTGAAATTGCATGCACAATTTGCGAGTACCTATTTGGTACTCGCAAATTGTGCATGCAAATCCTATTCATTCCTATGTTCCTCTAGGCCCATAGGAATGAATGGGAAGAGATTCCTTAATTGCGAATCGAAAGTTGCGAGTCACAATTAAGGAATGTGTAGGAATCGCAATTTTTTTTGCGATTCCAACATGCATAAGGAATTGTGATTCCTAAATTGCGATTCCTTAAAAATCACAATTCCTTACTTTGATGCATGTGACCCATTGTGTCACGACTATATCTGGCCTGTCCTGACTTTTGTGTGGTCTTGTAAATATGTGCCCCTATGTGCTAGGCATTTTGTAAGTATGTGCCTTCACGTTGTGTACAGGTAGTTTTGTAAATGTGTGGTGGGTGTGTGTATATATATATAGATACAATGAATATGAATTCCACTACTGACATGGATAACACGGTCATCAATCTCTCTGAAGCAGACCTCTCCAAGGCAGAAATCCAACTGTTATCTTTAGGTCTTTCCTTCTGCCCGAAAAATGGTTCTAACTATGTGCAAACCAGAATAGACGTCTTCAAGTTTATTCGTAAGTTGAAGTTAAAAAAACATTTCAAACTTGCTAATGTACAAGAGAAAGCAACATCTATCAGTAGTTCCTTACAACCATCTTCTGTGTTACAAGTGGCAGATATGGGGGCACTGCGAACAGCCCATGAATTGGCGTTAGAGGAAAGTTTCGCCAGCAACTGCACCCAAGCACAATGCGAGAGAATGGGGATCAGCATCAATGCACCAAGTGAAACTCCATTCAAACCAAAATCTACATTCATGCCATTGATGCCATAAGATGCAATTGACACTTTCAATGACATGATCACGGAGGATCTCAAGGCACTGCAAATAAAAACATCCAGAAAGACTAAAAGACATAAGTACATAGAGAAACAATACTTCAACCTGATGAAAAAACTTAGAAATAATTCAAATCTGATTATAAAAAAGGCCGATAAAGGAGGTAACATTGTTATCTGGCCCAAAGACCTCTATATGGAAGAAGCCAATCGTCACCTCTCTGACACTGCGTGTTACAGGAAGGGCAATTTTTGTGAAATCTGTAATCTCAAAGACCGCATTCACAAAGAACTGCACCAATGGAAGAGGGAAGGCCTTCTAACCAAGCAAGAACTGGGGTATTTGAAAATTGACAATCCGCTGACTCCTACCCTGTACCTCATACCCAAAATTCATAAACAGATTTCTCCTGTTCCAGGTCGACCAATCATTTCGGCCCGGGGGAGCCTTATGGAGTCCATGTCGAAATATGTTGATTTCTTTTTGCAAAATTTTGTTGTGAGCCTACCTTCCTACATTAAGGACACGGGGCATTTCCTTACTAAATTGAGAGAGGTGGAATGGAGAGATGGGTATATTCTGGTGGCCCTTGACATTTGCTCCCTGTATACCAGTATTGAACATACGGATGGTCTTAACGCTGTAAAGTATTATTTGAATCAACGTAACCTCAAGTTTAAAAATCACAATGACATGTTAATTTCCATGATCAGGTTATGTTTGATGAACAATTACTTCTTATTTAACAAGGATGTTTACCAGCAGTTAAGAGGGGTTGCCATGGGGGCATGTTTCTCTCCCACCTATGCGTGTCTTCATGTAGGGTGGTGGGAGGAGCATGTCCTCAGGCATATCCCTGGTTTCTCCAATAATATCGTCCATTACTGGAGATTTATTGATGATATCTGTATGATTTGGAAGGGAGATGAAAGATCTGCTATAGACTTTGTTGAGGCCATAAATGTTAACAACCTTAATCTTTCATTCACCAGTCAGATTAGTAAAACCAATATCCAATTCTTGGACGTTGATATTTATGTCCAAGATAACGCCCTAGCTACCAGACTCCACAGAAAAAGCACGGCCGGAAATTCTATCCTGCACGCCTCCAGTGCGCATCCAAAACATCTCATAAAAAGCATCCCCTATGGGGAATTTATACGGATGCGTAGAATATGTAGTTCTGAGTCCGATCTTAACATCTGCCAGAATGAGGCCATTCAAAGATTTGTAAAGCGCGGCTATCATATTGATGATCTTTTCGTAGCTAAAGACAAGGCCAATAGCACCAGCAGAGATGAATTCTTGGACAAATCTATTGTAATCGTGAGCACAGAGGCAGAAAGTCCCCCTAGACATGACATCAACACTGTCAGTTTAATTACCACCTTCAATACTGAGGAGAAAAAAATAAGGGGCATTCTTAAAAAACACTGGCCCATACTCCACACTGACATTAATCTGTCACCACTCCTGCCGACAGAACCCTCTATTATTTTCAGGAGAGGACCCTCGATGAGAGATTCTTTAGTGAGAACTAGTCCAGAGGTGAATGAGAGTAAGGTGTGGGTCTCCAATAAAAGAGGCTTCCACAAATGTATTTCATGCAGAGCATGCAAGTTCGGGGTAAACACTGTTGAGTTTCAATCCTCATTCAACCCCATCCCTACACCGATCAGAGAACTATATACCTGTCGCACAGATCATGCTGTTTATGTATTAGAGTGCTCATGTAAGCTTAAGTATGTGGGCAGTACTAAGTTACAGGTATTCAATCGCATATTACAGCACCTCAGGGCAATAGTTAACTCTGATACAAATTACCCTGTTGCCCGCCATTTTGAACTTGTACATGCTAAGAACTTGAATCATCTCACTTATTTTGTCATCGACTCCGTACCCAAGAAAATCCGTGGTGGGGATCAAGAGAAAACGTTGAGACAACTTGAGAGCAAATACATTGTACTCTTAAACACCAGAATACCGAATGGGCTTAATAGGGGGGAAGATTTACAAGTTTTCTTATAATCTAAGATTTTAATATTCTGTCATGTAGCCATTAGGGTAGGACTTTGCCATATGCCTCCCTTTCCCCTGACTTGTGTAAATCTTACTCTTGGAGTTTTTTTCTCTTTCCTAAATGTAACGCATATTAAGTTCATGATCATTATATCTTGTCTGTCTGAGTCTTGTTGATGGAATATTTTCCCAAATGAAAATTAATTGTTGTTATTCAGTCACTATGGCTATAGGTAACTCACAGCATCAGCGGCAATGCTTAACATATGTTTTTTAACTGTGTTTGGTTAATAGCACTAGCGCAGGTACAATCCGAGAATATGACATTAATCATTCATGATTTTTGAAAAAATTATATATTTGTACATACTGCGAGTATATTATGCACTTTAGAGCACTTGAGCACTGTTTTTTCTATAACATCCTATGGGCTTGTTTTATTACTCAGGGACATGGTATTAGTAATTTACACATACTTTATGACGATCTTAAAACCGCACGGGGTGTAAAAAAGAGTCTTTTTTCACCCTCTTGTACATACTCCTAAACCATTATCACATAGTTTAACATAGAACTTAATCATGCACTTGCACTTTATTGTATTCAGTATGTATAACCGATTGTAGTAACAATGTTTATCAAAAATGAATTTATTCAATAATATGTTTACACATTGCTTCGATTAAGTTCATGTATATAAGGAATATGTTTTAATGGGTTTGTACTCAGTGTATATTTGCATACTAGTATTTTTTCTATGTCCCTTACCCATGTGATCTGATGTTATTTTTTGTTGAGCACAGTATATAAACACCCCCATTGGTCATTTGAAGCCATGTGATCAAGGCCGTTTCTTGACGGCCGAAACGCCTCATGCCGATGGCGAGGGAAAAATAAAGCCACTTTTGATATAACGACTTGGTGTTGTGGAGATCTGTACCTGAGGGACGTGTGGGGAGCCACATCGCAGGACCTTGTTTCTATACAAATTCAGGCAGAATACGTCTGTTTCTGTCTTTACGGATCCTCTCTCTGAAACCGAGCTGCTGGGCTGAAACGGCCGACACCGCGCATGCGGACTTTGCATTGACCCGGAAGGAGTAATCGAGTCAGCAGCTCCCCGTGCAACCAGGAAGACGCGACAAGCACTTGCAGTGAGAACGCAGTGTTCCCGAGTAGGACCGCGTTGGAGTCGGAGGACCCCCGAGGGACTACAAGGTTACGCGCGGTAAACTGGTGAGTGCGCGTCGTTGTGAACTGATTGAATAGTCGCATAGCACGGGTAGAGAGATCGTTGAACACCATTAATTAACGCCCTTGTTTCGAGAGAAGTCTTCGTAATTTAAGGGCTGTGGCTAAAGTAACATTTTTCCCTCCTAATATGACATCGTCGGCGGAGGCATTAAAGAACCGGGAAGCACTGGCTGATGCCATGTTTGTTAATTTACCAACAGTAAGACCAGCCGCAGAAAATATGGACAATAGCAACCCTAACATGGACCTTAAAGGGAAGCTTAAAAAGTTGGAGAAACTTCTTAAGACTGAGATCACAAAGTGGTGGGGAAAGCGCTCACTAGAAAAATACTTGGAAGTGGGTAGAGTCCCAAGGGGTCTAAGGGTACTCATAGCTCCATCATTTGAGAACCCTAACCCCCTTATGTTGAAAGAGTGGGCCACTAACAACTTGGAAGCATCAAAAAATATGATCTGCATTTTAATAAAATATGCAGAAATTGACAGAAACGACATACTAAAGGAAATTGAGGTACTTAATAATGAATTGGACACTCATAAGGAAACGGAATACATCAAAAAATATCGCGATGAAATAAACACCCGCTTAGAAAAACATCAAGAAACCATCAGCCTGCGCAAACAGTATAAATTCGCCCGAGATAAGCAGGATTATGAGACAGGGAGAATTTTTACGTTTGCACGGAAATATGATACCATGAAAAGGCAGGCAATGACACCAAAATCTGCAACACCAATGACCAATGAAGGTGGGGAAACAACCGTGTCAGAGCCAGAATTGAGTTCTAATGCAAGCAGTTTGGGATCGGATGATGAACAAATAGCGGGTGGTTCATCCGTTGTACCAACTCATTATGCACCATCTGAGGAATTGGGTTTTTTAATCGCGGACAGGTTGAAAACACTGCGACCAAAAACCCAACAGCAGCGGAACAAAAACGCAAACGCAAAAACCACAAATGCCACGAAAGGAGGAAATGCCGCAGGGAGAGGTTTCGCAAAAAGAGGCAGGGGCAAGAAATGGTAGAAACGATGGAAGCTGATAACACCTTCACCATGACCACTGACCGTGAATCCAGCAACACAGATACAATGAATATGAATTCCACTACTGACATGGATAACACGGTCATCAATCTCTCTGAAGCAGACCTCTCCAAGGCAGAAATCCAACTGTTATCTTTAGGTCTTTCCTTCTGCCCGAAAAATGGTTATAACTATGTGCAAACCAGAATAGACGTCTTCAAGTTTATTCGTAAGTTGAAGTTAAAAAAACATTTCAAACTTGCTAATGTACAAGAGAAAGCAACATCTATCAGTAGTTCCTTACAACCATCTTCTGTGTTACAAGTGGCAGATATGGGGACACTGCGAACAGCCCATGAATTGGCGTTAGAGGAAAGTTTCGCCAGCAACTGCACCCAAGCACAATGCGAGAGAATGGGGATCAGCATCAATGCACCAAGTGAAACTCCATTCAAACCAAAATCTACATTCATGCCATTGATGCCAAAAGATGCAATTGACACTTTCAATGACATGATCACGGAGGATCTCAAGGCACTGCAAATAAAAACATCCAGAAAGACTAAAAGACATAAGTACATAGAGAAACAATACTTCAACCTGATGAAAAAACTTAGAAATAATTCCAATCTGATTATAAACAAGGCCGATAAAGGAGGTAACATCGTTATCTGGCCCAAAGACCTCTATATGGAAGAAGCCAATCATCACCTCTCTGACACTGCTTGTTACAGGAAGGGCAATTTTTGTGAAATCTGTAATCTCAAAGACCGCATTCACAAAGAACTGCACCAATGGAAGAGGGAAGGCCTTCTAACCAAGCAAGAACTGGGGTATTTGAAAATTGACAATCCGCTGACTCCTACCCTGTACCTCATACCCAAAATTCATAAACAGATTTCTCCTGTTCCAGGTCGACCAATCATTTCGGCCCAGGGGAGCCTTATGGAGTCCATGTCGAAATGTGTTGATTTCTTTTTGCAAAATTTTGTTGTGAGCCTACCTTCCTACATTAAGGACACGGGGCATTTCCTTACTAAATTGAGAGAGGTGGAATGGAGAGATGGGTATATTCTGGTGGCCCTTGACATTTGCTCCCTGTATACCAGTATTGAACATACGGATGGTCTTAACGCTGTAAAGTATTATATGAATCAACGTAACCTCAAGTTTAAAAATCACAATGACATGTTAATTTCCATGATCAGGTTATGTTTGATGAACAATTACTTCTTATTTAACAAGGATGTTTACCAGCAGTTAAGAGGGGTTGCCATGGGGGCATGTTTCTCTCCCACCTATGCGTGTCTTCATGTAGGGTGGTGGGAGGAGCCTGTCCTCAGGCATATCCCTGGTTTCTCCAATAATATCGTCCATTACTGGAGATTTATTGATGATATCTGTATGATTTGGAAGGGAGATGAAAGATCTGCTATAGACTTTGTTGAGGCCATAAATGTTAACAACCTTAATCTTTCATTCACCAGTCAGATTAGTAAAACCAATATCCAATTCTTGGACGTTGATATTTATGTCCAAGATAACGCCCTAGCTACCAGACTCCACAGAAAAAGCACGGCCGGAAATTCTATCCTGCACGCCTCCAGTGCGCATCCAAAACATCTTATAAAAAGCATCCCCTATGGGGAATTTATACGGATGCTTAGAATATGTAGTTCTGAGTCAGATCTTAACATCTGCCAGAATGAGGCCATTCAAAGATTTGTAAAGCGCGGCTATCATATTGATGATCTTTTGGTAGCTAAAGACAAGGCCAATAGCACCAGCAGAGATGAATTCTTGGACAAATCTATTGTAATCGTGAGCACAGAGGCAGAAAGTCCCCCTAGACATGACATCAACACTGTCAGTTTAATTACCACCTTCAATACTGAGGAGAAAAAAATAAGGGGCATTCTTAAAAAACACTGGCCCATACTCCACACTGACATTAATCTGTCACCACTCCTGCCGACAGAACCCTCTATTATTTTCAGGAGAGGACCCTCGATGAGAGATTCTTTAGTGAGAACTAGTCCAGAGGTGAATGAGAGTAAGGTGTGGGTCTCCAATAAAGGAGGCTTCCACAAATGTATTTCATGCAGAGCATGCAAGTTCGGGGTAAACACTGTTGAATTTCAGTCCCCATTCAACCCCATCCCTACACCGATCAGAGAACTATATACCTGTCGCACAGATCATGCTGTTTATGTATTAGAGTGCTCATGTAAGCTTAAGTATGTGGGCAGTACTAAGTTACAGGTATTCAATCGCATATTACAGCACCTCAGGGCAATAGTTAACTCTGATGCAAATTACCCTGTTGCCCGCCATTTTGAACTTGTACATGCTAAGAACTTGAATCATCTCACTTATTTTGTCATCGACTCCGTACCCAAGAAAATCCGTGGTGGGGATCGAGAGAAAACGTTGAGACAACTTGAGAGCAAATACATTGTACTTTTAAACACCAGAATACCGAATGGGCTTAATAGGGGGGAAGATTTACAAGTTGTCTTATAATCTAAGATTTTAATATTCTGTCATGTAGCCATTAGGGTAGGACTTTGCCATATGCCTCCCTTTCCCCTGACTTGTGTAAATCTTACTCTTGGAGTTTTTTTCTCTTTCCTAAATGTAACGCATATTAAGTTCATGATCATTATATCTTGTCTGTCTGAGTCTTGTTGATGGAATATTTTCCCAAATGGAAATTAATTGTTGTTATTCAGTCACTATGGCTATAGTTAACTCACAGCATCAGCGGCAATGCTTAACATATGTTTTTTAACTGTGTTTGGTTAATAGCACTAGCGCAGGTACAATCCGAGAATATGACATTAATCATTCATGATTTTTGAAAAAATTATATATTTGTACATACTGCGAGTATATTATGCACTTTAGAGCACTTGAGCACTGTTTTTTCTATAACATCCTATGGGCTTGTTTTATTACTCAGGGACATGGTATTAGTAATTTACACATACTTTATGACGATCTTAAAACCGCACGGGGTGTAAAAAAGAGTCTTTTTTCACCCTCTTGTACATACTCCTAAACCATTATCACATAGTTTAACATAGAACTTAATCATGCACTTGCACTTTATTGTATTCGGTATGTATAACCGATTGTAGTAACAATGTTTATCAAAAATGAATTTATTCAATAATATGTTTACACATTGTTTCGATTAAGTTCATGTATATAAGGAATATGTTTTAATGGGTTTGTACTCAGTGTATATTTGCATACTAGTATTTTTTCTATGTCCCTTACCCATGTGATCTGATGTTATTTTTTGTTGAGCACAGTATATAAACACCCCCATTGGTCATTTGAAGCCATGTGATCAAGGCCGTTTCTTGACGGCCGAAACGCGTCATGCCGATGGCGAGGGAATAATAAAGCCACTTTTGATATAACGACTTGGTGTTGTGGAGATCTGTACCTGAGGGACGTGTGGGGAGCCACATCGCAGGACCTTGTTTATATATATATATATATATATATATATATATATATATATATATATTACCTACTGGCGGTCGCCAGTAGGTATATATAGTTAGGATTTTTTTGAATAGGGATTCTGAAAATTCTACGTTGAATAACTTTGGCGTTGACGGACGGAATTGGCTGAAATTTTCAGGAAAATGGCACATTCTGTTTCTGAGCGTCCCCTTAAAGTTTGGGGGGATATCGTCAAGCGGGGGCCGAGAAAAAAGGGGGGTCCCAAAACGTGTTTTTCCATAGGGCGGTTGGACTCACTTTTAGCTCGAACGGCTGAATGGATTTCCACAAAACTTGGCAAAATTGTAGGGACTGGTAGCCTGATGTGCCTTTGCTATGTCTCAAGATATATGCTCCAGTGGTTTTTACGAAAATTAACTTTGAAAAATATATATTGGGCTACATTGGGCTATATATATGTTAGAGCCCAAATGTAGCCCAATGTAGCCCAATGTAGCCTAAAGATGGCCACCAGAGACAAAAAAAACAAATGTAGCCCAAATATCAGCCAGATGTAGCCCAACTATAGCCCAGTGACAGAATGTCCCAGAGTGTTCTAAAGAACAACTAGAGCGCTAACAGTCTTACTTATGACAAAAGTATGGCACACCTGAAGTCATCTTGATTGGAATAAAGTGTTAACACTTAAAATATTTAATTTGCAAAGGAACAAAATGAGGGGTTTCATTTTGCCATAGAAATGTTATATATTACCTACTGGCGGTCGCCAGTAGGTATATATAGTTAGGATTTTTTTGAATAGGGATTTCTGAAAATTCTATGTTGAATAACTTTGGCGTTGATGGACGGAATTGGCTGAAATTTTCAGGAAAATGGCACATTTTGTTTCTGAGCGTCCCCTGAAAGTTTGGGGGGGTTTCCTCAAGCGGGGGCCGAGAAAAAAGGGGGGTCCCAAAACGTGTTTTTAACATTGAGTTTTCCATAGGGCGGTTGGACTCATTTTTAGCTCGAACGGCTGAATGAATTTCCACAAAACTTGGCAAAATTGTAGGGACTGGTAGCCCGATGTGCCTTTGCTATGTCTCAAGATATATGCTCCAGTGGTTTTTACGAAAATTGACTTTGAAAAATATATATTGGGCTACATTGGGCTATATATATGTTAGAGCCCAAATGTAGCCCAATGTAGCCCAATGTAGCCCAAAGATGGCCACCAGAGACAAAAAAAACAAATGTAGCCCAAATATCAGCCAGATGTAGCCCAACTATAGCCCAGTGACAGAATGTCCCAGAGTGTTCTAAAGAACAACTAGAGCGCTAACAGTCTTACTTATGACAAAAGTATGGCACACCTGATGTCATCTTGATTGGAATAAAGTGTTAACACTTAAAACATTTAATTTGCAAAGGAACTAAAATGAAGGGTTTCGTTTTGCCATAGAAATGTTATATATATATATATTCACTGAAAAAACCATAGGTTATAGACCATATATAGTTAGGAATTCGCATTTACAAAACCTTATTTTACTCACACAAAACCATTGAAATTCCATATATAGTTAGTTGCACTAACTATATATCGCGCACCCGCAATCCACTGCTGATGATGTCACATATTACATCATTCATGACATGGTCAGTGACATCACTGATGACATCACTGATGACATCTCAAATGACATCACTGATGACATCTCAAATGACATCACTGATGACATCACTGATGACATATCATTTGACATTACTGATCACATCACTGATGATATCATTCATGTGATAATACGATGAACCTCTTCAGACTCTAATATAACCTTAGATACAATCAGTGTAAACAGACACTCACAGACTGTCACTCATCCATGGAGTTACTCACACACCTAGTCAGTCATGCAAAGAATCAATCACACCTCCATTTCCTCAACTATACAGTTATACAAACTTTACTTATTCAAACATATACTAACACATATTTACTCTCTTATACAATCCCTGATACAAGTTCACAATGATCCATACAGCCACTCACACATTCACTGGCTCTTATGCACAGTTATTTATATATGTCAACTCTCACATGTACTGTGTTTTACATATGTACTTACTTTGACATGTAGCACTGAGATATCCATTCACTCACCAATACACTCATGCACACAGTCAACCGCCCATACAGCTGTTTCCACATGCACTTTTGAAACCATACATCTAGTGAATCAACTGCTCACACATCTATGCACAGAGTCATACACCTCCCAGCCACCCACACACACACTCAGTCTCCCATACAAATACTTGGGCAACCAATCAATAACCCATATAGTTACTCATATAGCTACTTATCAACACATGCAACAGTTTACAGAACAACAGACATAATGATGCACAAATTAAGACAGTTTAGTCACTAACCCATGCACTCAGTGAGACACATTTAATCACTCACTCATACAGTCAGTCATGCACCTACTAAATCCTTCATCCAGACACTTATACATCCACTCCTTCTTCAATATGTAAGACATATTTTAACTTTACAGAAACATACCGTCACTGGATGTTGTCATCAGTGATGTCATCAGTGATGTCATTTGAGATGTCATCAGTGATGTCATCAGTGATGTCACTGACCATGTCATGAATGATGTAATATGTGACATCATCAGCAGTGGATTGCGGGTGCGCGATATATAGTTAGTGCAACTAACTATATATGGAATTTCAATGGTTTTGTGTGAGTAAAATAAGGTTTTGTAAATGCGAATTCCTAACTATATATGGTCTATAACCTATGGTTTTTTCAGTGAATTTTCAAGGTTTTGTAAATGCCAATTCCTAACTATATATGGTCTATAACCTATGGTTTTTTCAGTGAATTTTCAAGGTTTTGTAAATGCTAATTCCTAACTATATATGGTCTATAACCTATGGTTTTTTCAGTGAATATATATATATACATACATATATAAACATATATCATCTGTATATCTATATAAATACAAACATAAATGCATGCATACATATACTTATATGCATACAGATGCATGTTATTTACATGAAAGTTGAAAAAACACTAATAAAAGCAAAGCTAAAAAGCCACCTCATTACAAACAGAATGGCTTTAACTTAAACGAGGGCGAGATCTATTGCATTTTCAATGCTTGTTTACTTTGGTTCCATCAAGAAGGCATTCAGATGTGTCACACATTTGCCATAAATTCTGAATGTTAGCACTCTAGTTGCACATTAGATCACTGTAGTAAAGCTACGGCTCACCAGGGACGTCTGCTGCTGGTATTCAAAGTGCATGTTTCAGTCTGCATGTCAGAATTTTTTTAATGAAATAGAAGAGGATTTGAGAAGTCACTCAAAATGATCCCTAATTTTTCTTTCTGAAGCACTAATCATACTTTCTATGGCAAAATTAACCCCCTCATGTTGTTCCTTTTTAAATTGAGTGTTTTCAGACTTACCACTTCATTCCAATCAAGATGGCTTCTGGTGTGCCATACTTTTGTCATAAGTAAGACTGTTAGCGCTCTAGTTGTTCTTTAGAACACTCTGGGACATTCTGTCATTGGGCTATACTTGGGGTACATCTGGGTGATATTTGGGCTACATTTAGGCTCTTTTGTCTCTGGTGGCCATCTTGGGAGACTGTATGTCAGAATTTTTTAATGAAATTGAAGAGGGTTTGAGAAGTCACTCAAAATGTGCCCTAATTTTTCTTTCTGCAGCACTAATCATAATTCATATGGCAAAATATACCCCCTCATTTTGTTCCTTTTTAAATTAAATGTTTTAAGAGTTACCACTTTATTCCAATCAAGATGGCTTCAGGTGTGCCATACCTTTGTAATAAGTAGGACTGTTAGCGCTCTAGTTGTTCTTTAGAACACTCTGGGACATTCTGTCATTGGGCTATACTTGGGCTACATCTGGGTGATATTTGGGCTACATTTGGGCTCTTTTGTCTCTGGTGGCCATTTTGGGAGACTGCATGTCAGAATTTTTTAATGAAATAGAAGAGGATTTGAAAAGTCACTCAAAATGTGCCCTAATTTTTCTTTCTGCAGCACTAATAATACCTTCTATTGCATAATATACCCCCTCATTTTGTTCCTTTTTAAATTAAATGTTTTAAGAGTTACCACTTTATTCCCATCACGATGGCTCCAGGTGTGCTATACCTTTGTAATAAGTAGGACTGTTAGCGCTCTAGTTGTTCTTTAGAACACTCTGGGACATTCTGTCATTGGGCTATACTTGGGCTACATCTGGGTGATATTTGGGCTACATTTGGGCTCTTTTGTCTCTGGTGGCCATTTTGGGAGACTGCATGTCAGAATGTTTTAATGAAATAGAAAAGGATTTGAGAAGTCACTCAAAATGTGCCCTAATTTTTCATTCTGCAGCACTAATCATACTTTCTATGGCAAAATATACCCCCTCATGTTGTTTCTTTTTAAATTAAATGTTTTAAGAGTTACCACTTTATTCCAATCAAGATGGCTTCAGGTGTGCCATACCTTTGTAATAAGTAGGACTGTTAGCGCTCTAGTTGTTCTTTAGAACACTCTGGGACATTCTGTCATTGGGCTATACTTGGGCTACATCTGGGTGATATTTGGGCTACATTTGGGCTCTTTTGTCTCTGGTGGCCATTTTGGGAGACTGCATGTCAGAATGTTTTAATGAAATAGAAAAGGATTTGAGAAGTCACTCAAAATGTGCCCTAATTTTTCATTCTGCAGCACTAATCATACTTTCTATGGCAAAATATACCCCCTCATGTTGTTTCTTTTTAAATTAAATGTTTTAAGAGTTACCACTTTATTCCAATCAAGATGGCTTCAGGTGTGCCATACCTTTGTAATAAGTAGGACTGTTAGCGCTCTAGTTGTTCTTTAGAACACTCTAGGAGGCTGCAGTAGAACACAAAGGAATCAACTGACAGTCTCTGTCCTTGTTGGATGTACATGTTTTACTGAGAATGTCAGACTTCATTTTCACATGACTGAGAAAGATAATGTGAATTTACAGAAAATATGCTTTCAGTTTAGCTTATAGATCCCCTTCCAAACCACTGTGGGAAAATCATGAGATATTTGTTTTCTTTCAAACAATATTCATGATATCACAGCAGAAGGTTTTTTCACATGGTAAAATCACCTTAGAACCCACCACAATTCCTAAAACGAGTATGGTACCATCAACAAATGATTTATAATGTAACTAAAGTCCTAAAACCCTCTATTAACTACAATGCTTTTTAATGAGGTGCTATCATGTATATTGGTCCCAAGATGGCTGCCAACACTTCTTGGATGAAGTGCTGACAGCCAATCAGATCAGATGTGTGGTTAGGCTCCGCCCAGATATATATCTTTTTTTGAACCTAAATTACTCAAAATCCACTGGAGCACATATATTGAGACCTAGCAAAGGCACATCGGGCTAACAGTCCCTACAATTTTGCCAAGTTTCGTGCAAATCCATTCAGCCGTTCGAGCTAAAAGTGAGGCCAACCGCCCTATGGAAATTAACATGGGAAAAACGCGTTTTGGGACCCCCCTTTTTTCTCGTCCCCCCCTTGATGAAACCCCCCCAAATTGTCAGGGGCTGCTCAGAAACAAAATGTTCCATTTTCCTGAAAATTTCAGCCAATTCCGTCCACAAACGCCAAAGTTATTAGACATAGAATTTTCAAAAATCCCATAGAGAAAAAATCCGAACTATATATACCTCCTGGCGACCGCCAGTAGGTAATATATATATATATATATATATATATATATATATATATATATATATATATATATATATATATATATATATTACCTACTGGCGGTCGCCAGGAGGTATATATAGTTAGGATTTTTTTGAATAGGGATTTCTGAAAATTCTATGTTGAATAACTGTGGCGTTGATGGACAGAATTGGCTGAAATTTTCAGGAAAATGGCGTCCCCTGAAAGTTTGGGGGGGTTTCGTCAAGCGGGGGCCGAGAAAAAAGGGGGGTCCCAAAACGTGTTTTTAACATTGAGTTTTCCATAGGGCGGTTGGACTCACTTTTAGCTCGACTGGCTGAATGGATTTCTATGAAACTTGGCAAAATTGTAGAGACTGTTTGCCCGATGTGCCTTTGCTAGGTCTCAAGATATGTGCTCCAGTGGATTTTGAGAAATTAACGTTCAAAAAAATATATATATCTGTGACAGCGTCCCTGTTAGCGCCCCGGTTCGCGTACCAGACGCGTAACAGAACTTCGCGAGGAGAAGCGGATTGGCTCTCCGGTGACTCTCAACATTCTAAACAGTCCGGAGCGGCCGCCATCTTGTCTCTCGGTAGGATCGAGAGACAAGAGGTGGAAATAAACGAAGGGGGAAATGAATGAAAGGGGCAAGGTAGACCCCTCCTGACCCCCTAGGATTGATGTGGGGGCTATTAAAGGGCCCCGCGGGGCAAACAAATAAAATACATTTTTTTTCGATTTTTCGCGGTGGAAGCACTACCCGGTACGCAAACCGGGTAGCTCACCGATAGCGTAACGGGAGTCCGCCATCTCGTTTTTCGGACGAATTTAGTCACAAGATGGGGGATAAACAATGTTGGGAATGGGTATAAGGAGGCACGGGAGACATATCCTGACCCCCTAGGTTTTCTGAGGGTGGCTGAGGAGGCCCATATATGTAAAAATTTTTTTTATTTTTTTTCAAATTTTCACACGGTTAGTGCCCAGTCCGCGCACCGGGTAGCGTTCCGGAAAGCGTAACAAGGGGAAAACCAAGGGAAATAGTAAAATAATATTTTAGAGTGCTTTGAGGTAGGGTAGCTCTGAATAGAGCTGTTGTGTTGTGTGGGTGATGTAAGTACCAACATGTAGGTACCAATGAAGAGTCTAAAATTCAATGTACACCGTCTCCTCTGTAGATATTTTGTATGTTCTAATATGGGTTATTTAAATGTAAATGTGTGGAAAAGCACTTCATGCTTTAAAGCAATTGTATTTTTGAACCGATTGTTCTTTCCTCTTAGTCCTCCTCTTTGTTTTTTTTCCCCCACACTCTTCTTCAGCATGATAGTTGATAAATTCGTTCCCTCAAAAAATTTATATACATAAAAAAATTATATTAAATACATATAAAATATATTTTTCCTTTAAAAGAAGAATAAATTTTACAGCTTTTGATATTTGCTATTAAAAAACCATTGAAATTCACTGAAAAAACCATAGGTTATAGACCATATATAGTTAGGAATTAGCATTTACAAAACCTTGAAAATTTACTGAAAAAACCATAGGTTATAGACCATATATAGTTAGGAATTAGCATTTACAAAACCTTATTTTACTCACACAAAACCATTGAAATTCGCATATATAGTTAGTTGCACTAACTATATATCGCGCACCCGCAATCCACTGCTGATCATGTCACATATTACATCATTCATGACATGGTCAGTGACATCACTGATGACATCACTGATGACATCTCAAATGACATCACTGACGATGATAAATGCTAATTCCTAACTATATATGGTCTATAACCTATGGTTTTTTCAGTGAATATATATATATATATATATATATATATATATATATATATATATATATATATATTACCTACTGGCGGTCGCCAGTAGGTATATATAGTTAGGATTTTTTCTCTATGGGATTTTTGAAAATTCTATGTCTAATAACTTTGGCGTTTGTGGACGGAATTGGCTGAAATTTTCAGGAAAATGGAACATTTTGTTTCTGAGCAGCCCCTGACAATTTGGGGGGGTTTCATCAAGGGGGGGCCGAGAAAGAATGGGGGTCCCAAAACGCATTTTTCCCATGTTAATTTCCATAGGGCGGTGGCCTCACTTTTAGCTCGAACGGCTGAATGGATTTGCACGAAACTTGGCAAAATTGTAGGGACTGTTAGCCCGATGTGCCTTTGCTAGGTCTCAATATATGTGCTCCAGTGGATTTTGAGTAATTTAGGTTCAAAAAAATATATATATCTGGGCGGAGCCTAACCACACATCTGATCTGATTGGCTGTCAGCACTTCATCCAAGAAGTGTTGGCAGCCATCTTGGGACCAATATCCATGATAGCACCTCATTAAAAAGCATTGTAGTTAATAGAGGGTTTTAGGACTTTAGTTACATTATAAATCAGTTGTTGATGGTACCATACTCGTTTTAGGAATTGTGGTGGGTTCTAAGGTGATTTTACCATTTGAAAAAACCTTCTGCTGTGATATCATGAATATTGTTTGAAAGAAAACTAATATCTCATGATTTTCCCACAGTGGTTTGGAAGGGGATCTATAGGCTAAACTGAAAGCATATTTTCTGTAAATTCACATTATCTTTCTCAGTCATGTGAAAATGAAGTCTGACATTCTCAGTAAAACATGTACATCCAACAAGGACAGAGACTGCCAGTTGATTCCTTTGTGCTCTACTGCAGCCTCCTAAAGTGTTCTAAAGAACAACTAGAGCGCTAACAGTCCTATGTATTACAAAGGTATAGCACACCTGGAGCCGTCGTGATGGGAATAAAGTGGTAACTCTTAAAACATTTAATTTAAAAAGGAACAAAATGAGGGGGTATATTATGCAATAGAAGGTATTATTAGTGCTGCAGAAAGTAAAATTAGGGCACATTTTGAGTGACTTTTCAAATCCTCTTCTATTTCATTAAAAAATTTTGACATGCAGTCTCCCAAAATGGCCACCAGAGACAAAAGAGCCCAAATGTAGCCCAAATATCACCCAGATGTAGCCCAAGTATAGCCCAATGACAGAATGTCCCAGAGTGTTCTAAAGAACAACTAGAGCGCTAACAGTCCTACTTATTACAAAGGTATGGCACACCTGAAGCCATCTTGATTGGAATAAAGTGGTAACTCTTAAAACATTTAATTTAAAAAGGAACAAAATGAGGGGGTATATTTTGCCATATGAATTATGATTAGTGCTGCAGAAAGAAAAATGAGCGCACATTTTGAGTGACTTCTCAAACCCTCTTCAATTTCATTAAAAAATTCTGACATACAGTCTCCCAAGATGGCCACCAGAGACAAAAGAGCCTAAATGTAGCCCAAATATCACCCAGATGATACCCCAAGTATAGCCCAATGACAGAATGTCCCAGAGTGTTCTAAAGAACAACTAGAGCGCTAACAGTCTTACTTATGACAAAAGTATGGCACACCAGAAGCCATCTTGATTGGAATGAAGTGGTAAGTCTGAAAACACTCAATTTAAAAAGGAACAACATGAGGGGGTTAATTTTGCCATAGAAAGTATGATTAGTGCTTCAGAAAGAAAAATTAGGGATCATTTTGAGTGACTTCTCAAATCCTCTTCTATTTCATTAAAAAAATTCTGACATGCAGACTGAAACATGCACTTTGAATACCAGCAGCAGACGTCCCTGGTGAGCAGTAGCTTTACTACAGTGATCTAATGTGCAACTAGAGTGCTAACATTCAGAATTTATGGCAAATGTGTGACACATCTGAATGCCTTCTTGATGGAACCAAAGTAAACAAGCATTGAAAATGCAATAGATCTCGCCCTCGTTTAAGTTAAAGCCATTCTGTTTGTAATGAGGTGGCTTTTTAGCTTTGCTTTTATTAGTGTTTTTTCAACTTTCATGTAAATACCATGCATCTGTATGCATATAAGTATATGTATGCATGCATTTATGTTTGCATTTATATAGATATACAGATGATATATGTTTATATATGTATGTATATATATATATTCACTGAAAAAACCATAGGTTATAGACCATATATAGTTAGGAATTAGCATTTACAAAACCTTGAAAATTCAGTGAAAAAACCATAGGTTATAGACCATATATAGTTAGGAATTAGCATTTACAAAACCTTGAAAATTCACTGAAAAAACCATAGGTTATAGACCATATATAGTTAGGAATTCGCATTTACAAAACCTTATTTTACTCACACAAAACCATTGAAATTCCATATATAGTTAGTTGCACTAACTATATATCGCGCACCCGCAATCCACTGCTGATGATGTCACATATTACATCATTCATGACATGGTCAGTGACATCAGTGATGACATCACTGATGACATCTCAAATGACATCACTGATGACATCACTGATGACAACATCCAGTGACTGTATGTTTCTGTAAAGTTAAAATATGTCTTACATATTGAAGAATGAGTGGATGTATAAGTGTCTGGATGAAGGATTTAGTAGGTGCATGACTGACTGTATGAGTGAGTGATTAAATGTGTCTCACTGAGTGCATGGGTTAGTGACTAAACTGTCTTAATTTGTGCATCATTATGTCCGTTGTTCTGTAAACTGTTGCATGTGTTGATAAGTAGCTATATGAGTAACTATATGGGTTATTGATTGGTTGCCCAAGTATTTGTATGGGAGACTGAGTGTGTGTGTGGGTGGCTGGGAGGTGTATGACTCTGTGCATAGATGTGTGAGCAGTTGATTCACTAGATGTATGGTTTCAAAAGTGCATGTGGAAACAGCTGTATGGGCGGTTGACTGTGTGCATGAGTGTATTGGTGAGTGAATGGATATCTCAGTGCTACATGTCAAAGTAAGTACATATGTAAAACACAGTACATGTGAGAGTTGACATATATAAATAACTGTGCATAAGAGCCAGTGAATGTGTGAGTGGCTGTATGGATCATTGTGAACTTGTATCAGGGATTGTATAAGAGAGTAAATATGTGTTAGTATATGTTTGAATAAGTAAAGTTTGTATAACTGTATAGTTGAGGAAATGGAGGTGTGATTGATTCTTTGCATGACTGACTAGGTGTGTGAGTAACTCCATGGATGAGTGACAGTCTGTGAGTGTCTGTTTACACTGATTGTATCTAAGGTTATATTAGAGTCTGAAGAGGTTCATCGTATTATCACATGAATGATATCATCAGTGATGTGATCAGTAATGTCAAATGAGATGTCATCAGTGATGTCATCAGTGATGTCATTTGAGATGTCATCAGTGATGTCATTTGAGATGTCATCAGTGATGTCATCAGTGATGTCACCGACCATGTCATGAATGATGTAATATGTGACATCATCAGCAGTGGATTGCGGGTGCGCGATATATAGTTAGTGCAACTAACTATATATGGAATTTCAATGGTTTTGTGTGAGTAAAATAAGGTTTTGTAAATGCGAATTCCTAACTATATATGGTCTATAACCTATGGTTTTTTCAGTGAATATATATATATATATGAATTACCTACTGGCAGTCACCAGTAGGTAGTTATAGTTATGACCTTGCTTCTATTCAAAAAGCATTTTTTCTTTTCCCAATAACTTTGGCGCCGGTTGACGAATCTTCTCTAAATTTTCAAAACTCAGCTCCTAAAGTTTCAGGGTGATTTGGCAAGCGGGGACCGAGAAAAAAGGGGGGTCCCAAAACATGTTTTCTCCATGTTAATTCCCATAGGAAACTCTAGACTCGCCTACAGCCCGATCTGCTGAACGGAATTACACAAATTTGGCAAAAAGGTATCCCTTGTTTCAGAAAGAACTCTTTTTGTTAAATGGTGTAAATCCGTTAAGTAGTTCCTGAGAAATTCAAGAAAAAGAGGTGAAAAATTCAATTTCCCATAGGAAAATTTAGACAGGGCTACAGCTCGAACTGCTGAACGGAATTACACCAAATTTGGCAAAAAGGTAGTGCTTGGTTCAGAAAGCACTCTTTTTCTTAAATGGTGTAAATCCGTTTAGTAGTTGCTGAGAAAATAAAACAATAAAAGTTTTGATATCTAGGGCCGCGGTGGATTCGCGCAACCTGCCGATCATGAGCTGCATTCTAATTGGCTGTCAACACCTCAAACCAGGACGTGTTGGCAGCCATCTTGACACAAGAAAAGAGAAAAATAAATGTGCAAAACAAGAAAAGGGTGCCCTGGTAGAACCTCCCTGACCACCTAGGCCTACTCAGGTGGTCCCACAAGGACCCCCAGTACCCAAAGAAGCATTAAAAAAAATATTGTCTGAATTCGCGCTGGGTGTGCGAATCCAGCTGAGAAAAAAAAAAAAAAAACAAAGTGCGGGCTCCCGTGCTTCGTTTACTTGAAGCCCCCAGGTGGGCCAGGTCCCGGGGCCAGTAATAAAATGTGTGGGGGGGGCTCCAGTATGCACCAGGTATCTCCAGTATGCGCCAGGGAACTGGGTTGCAGAGAGGGGTTCAGAGGCCACGCCCCTTTTTGCACCTCTCTGCAACGCAGCTCTGTGGCACTTAATGGAGGTACCTGGTGGGCTAGTTGGACCCCAGGGACCCTTAAGATTCAAGGGGACTTAATCCCCCAACTTGAAATGCGCCACAGGGTGCGCTTGCACAGTGGTGAAGGGAGGGGGCGGGCCTGAGGTGACATGTGTGCAAACACGCCCTGTGGTGCGTTTTAGGTTGGGGAATTAATTCCCCTTGAATGCTGGGGGTCTCTGGGGGCCAACTAGCCCACCAGGTGCTTCCAGTAAGCGCCACTGCGCTGCCTTGCAGAAAGGTGGGTCAGGCCACGCCCCTTTTTACACCTCTCTGCAACGTAGCTCTGTGGCGCTTACTGGAGGTACCTAATGGGCTAGTTGGACCCCAGGGACCGTCAGGAGTCAAGGGGACCTAATCTCCCAACTTAAAACGGCCACAGGGCGTGTTTGTACACGTCACCTCAGGTCCCCCACCTTCACCACTGTGCAAACGGCCCCTTAGCGCGTTTTAAGGGGTAGTTTTAATCCCCCTGCCCTATTATGCACTAGGGCCTTACAGGGGAGGTCATGCTAATCATAGGGGTACCCCAACACATAGTGTTCCTTAGTGTATGCAGGTATTTTCACTGTATTCTAAGTTTATTTTAGCATAGCACTGGCTCTAGGCCTGGTTAGTCAGAGTCAGTTACCACCAGTACCCGTCTGAAAAAGTTGTGGGCACAGGATGATTTTGCAACAAGGACTCTTTCTGCTCCTCTGTTGGTTCTTTCTGCACATGTCTTGCTTCTTCCTGCACTTTTCTTCGTCTTTGTGGACTTCTGTTGCTTCTTTCTGCATTTCTTTTGCTTCTTTCTGTGTGTTTTTCTTCTTTCTACGCATGTCCTACCTCTGTAAGCATAGTTAGAAACTAGCATTTGAAAAACCTTTGAAATTCACAAAAAAAAACTATAGGTTTCAGGCACGTTATAGTGAGAAATTAGCATTTAGAAAAACATTGAAATTCACTGATAAAAACATAGGTTTCAGGCCCGTTATAGTTAGAAATTAGCATTTAAAAAAAACTTAGAAATTCACTGAAAAAACCATAGGTTTCCGGGGCTTTATAGTTAGTTGGACATTTCACTCATACAAAACCATAGAAATTCCCCGTTATAGTTAGATGATGTCACATATTACATCACTCATGACATAGCCAGTGACATCACTAATGACATCTTAAATGACAACACTGATGACATCATCCTTGTGATAGAGTGGCAGACCTCCTCTCACCCTAATATAACCTTTGATACACACACTCTAAAATACCATTTTCAAAACAATGGAAACACTAATACCAGTTACAACATACCCATTCACTAATTCCAAGATCTACACACACATCCACTCATTCACCAAAAGTCCTATACAGTCGCTCAGACATGCACTCACTTATCATATGTACTCATACGCCTATACATACACTTACACACCACCACTCATCCATAGCTACTCACACACAGTCACACATGCAAACAAAGAATCAAACATCCATTTACTTGTGTATACAGTTATACACACACCACCGCACTTACTTCTACAGAAACAAACACATACTTACTCTCGTAAACAATCACTTATAGAAACACATAGTAGTTACTCATAAATACACTACTGAGACAGTCATTCACTCACTAACACACCCATACACACACTCATCCACCCATACAGTCCTGCACACATGCTGTTTTCAACACATACAAACAGTGACTCACTCATTCATGCATCTATGCACAAAGTAATAGCCCCAACGAACCACTCAGACACTAATACTGATACTCAAAAAACCAACTAATAAACCATATAGACACTCATGTAGCTACTCACCAACCCATGCTGTCACTTATACACAAAATGAGAGACTGATACAGATATGTACACATTTAAAGATTACTCATTAACCCATGTATTCACTAAGATACACTTAATCAGTCAGGTATATAATCAGTTTCACACAAACAAAATCATCCACTTAGACACTTATATACCCACTTATTCTTCCATCGACCTCGACATATACATTTATAAAAACATATTTAAATGTCACAAAAACACACATTCAGTGGATAATGTCATAAGTGATGTCATCAGTGATGTCATTTGAGATGTCATCAGTGATGTCATGAGTGATGTCACTGACCATGTCATGAGTCATGTAATATGTGACATCATCAGCAGTGCATTGCGGGGGCACGAGTTATAGTTAGCTGAACTAACTATAACGGGGGAATTTCTATGGTTTTGTACGAGTGAAATGTCCAACTAACTATAACGCCCCTGAAACCTATATTTTTTTCAGTGAATTTCTAAGGTTTTTCAAATGTTAATTTCTAACGATAACGTGCCTGAAACCTATGGTTTGTTCAGTGAATATGAATATAAATGTTTTTTCTACCACTTTGTTTCAAGAACAATGTCAGCACCCCTGTGGATTTCACCAAAATGCATGCAGGAAATAGAATAATAATCTATGCGTTTCACCTATTCAACACAATGCAATATAATATTAGCTATGGCAGTACCTCCACCCTGCAGCCCACTGCTTTCCTCTCCACTTTATCTTTCTGCTGGGAGCAGCAGGGGACCTGCTTCTGTGCTGCCTGATAGAAACAAATAAATTACTTAAATTGTTTCAGACTTAGAATATGCCTCTGAAAGGATGATGTGACCTTTGTCTCAAAAACCGGGGCATGTGTTTAAAATTAGGAAAAGCGTTGGGATACTGGGACAGTCGTCTGAGAACCGGGACTGTCGGGGGGAATCTGGAATGTCTGGTCACCCTACCTTGTTAGTAACATTTGCCTCATCACTCATTGTGCACTAGATCTGCTCAAGTCCCTTCCTGGTCGCTGTACACACTCAGCTCCTTGTACAGCAGACACAATCCTATGTCTATTGAACACTCATGATGTCCCTACCTATCACCTATGATTCTTTATCTCACTCACACACACCCACTATGTGCTATAGTATCCACTATGCCTGTTCTTACATACAAATCATTATTTGTATTTAACCTCTTACAATCCATGTTCATGGCACACTCAGCTCAACGTGCAATCAAAGAATCCCAATCCCGTTTATGGAGCACTCATGCAGTTGCTCATGAAAGACATCTTGTGGACTTTCAAAAAGTTGACCTGAGATTGCATTCCGCCCGTGGTTTGCCTTTGGTTTGTGGTTTGCAACTCACGCTTTCTGCCTTTACATTTCCTGGCTTTATTTGCTTTAGGTTGTGTAGCTTGAGTTCATACCTCCACATCCTAAAGCCGCCTTTATAGTATTCTTCCACAAACTCTTTTCTGTAATTTACAGGCCTTTAAATCTTGTTCTTATCTCATCACAGATTTGGTAGGCATTCAAAAAACGAGGTCAAATGTCAAACAGTGTTTTTATGGTGGCCTGGTGTTTATTTTGTTTTCGGTTGACTTCAAAGTGAAAGTATTTATGGGAAAGAGGAATGCAGCATACTTTCTCCATGGAGTCTGCTTGTGTCCTTTTTTATTTTTTTATTTTAGACATAGCCATCTCAAATGTTATCTTGTTCTTCAACTGCACAAAACATTTGCAAGTTTTTTGCAAACTTCCTCTTCTTTGGGGAGTCCGTTTATTATGTGAATCTGCCTTTTCAGGAACAAAGTACAAAACAGCATTTCAGTCTTTGCGTCAGCCTAACATATCGTGATCTTGGGCAAGTTACTCTGTTTATGGCACATTCACAGGAAAGAGTCAGCCACATTGTAACACAATTTAACAATGCTTGGCTTTCACTTTGATGTGTCATGATTTCAATGGTGCAGCAGGTGCGGTGACACAAAGCCAAGCCATTTAGGAAATCAACTGAGCACTGAATATTGCAATAGTTTACTACTAAACAAGCAGTTACAAGTGAAGTTACCTTTCATGCACTAGGGTCATGATTTGAATGGTGCAGCAGGTGCAGTGGCACAGGGGCCAAAAGGTCTAGGAAACATACTGAACACTGATTATTTCTACATTCTAGTGCTAAACAAGCAGTCATAAGTACAGTTACCTTGCAGGCACTACACTTGGTCATGATTTTAATGGTGCGCAAGTGAAGTGACACAGGCCAAAAGATTTAGGAAACCCAGTGAACACCAATTATTGATGTATTTTACTACTTAAGAAGCAGTCAAAAGTACAGTTTACCTTGCAGGCACTAGGGCCATGATTTGAATGGTGAGGCAGGTGCAGTGGCACAGGGGCTAAGAGCTCTAGAAAAACACAGTAACGCCGCTTATTGCTATATTCTACTACTAAACAAGCAGTCACAAGTGCAATTACCTTGCAGGCAGAATGGTCATGATTTGAATGATGCAGCTAATGCAGTGGCAAGAGAGCCAACAAAATTAGGAAATCCACTGAACACTGATTATTGCTATATTTTACTACTAAACAAGTAGTTACAAGTGAAATTACCTTGCAGACACCAGGGTCATGATTTGAATGGTTTAGCAGCTGCAGTGGCACAGGGGCCAAAAGCTCTAGGAAACCCACTAAACACCAATTATTGCTACATTTTACTAGTAAACAAGCAGCCAGGAGTGCTTTGTTGGTTCTTTTGTAACCATTGCATCCAGAGTAACACATAGCCTAAAGCAAGACTGTTATAAAAGCTGTAACCCTATTGGACTTTTATGTCCACCTACAACTTATATTACATTCAGAGCATTTATATGGCACATTTTGACTGATTTTGTATGGTCCTAAAATGCTTATCAATCTGGACACACTAACACCTCGGCAAGGGTATTCCCATTCTATAACATTAGCACTTCAGCCATTGTGATCACTGTATAAATAATGATAACTTACCATATGGCATTCCATACCAAGCATTGGCAAAGCCAATATGGCTTGCTTATGCAAGATCTATTGTCTTTGTCAATGCTTTTTTAGCCATATTGTACAGCAGCGCTAGCTTCAGTGCAGCATAAATGAAAAAAATTCACTATAGCAAAGGCAATGGTAGCTGAGTCATTCAACCATTTCTTTCAGCCATTTGCAACGTAGCAAAAAAGTATTAGCAAAGCCAATAAATCTCACATAGTAAACACCTATTGGCTTTGGCCAACGTTTGTTTTTTGTACCTCATCAACTCACCGCACCTTTAACTGCACACTAGTGTATCATAAGCTCCATTGTTGCTGTCCATTGTTCAGACATTTCCTTAAGTATGAATATTTGGAGTGTTCCTAACAGTCATGTGCTTGGCCGTGTCACCAGCCTTTATCTCTATATTTTGCACTTACCTCTGATTGAGTACTACACCATCCTTCACTCACTCTTTCATTGGCATTAGAGTCCTATCCTTTGTGCTCACACAAGCTTCACTTTGGCTTTATTCCACACTCTCAATGTGCTACATTTATATGTGATCATTTCTCTGATACTTTCCTACCTCTCTCAAATCAAAATCAAATCAAACCCCCATTATTCGGTACGGGGTAAACAACCATAAAAGCATACTAATAGCCTTAAAATGTTACATTGTTACATTAATCCTATAAAACATTTTAAAAGACATACACAGCAGTAAAGAGGGATGAAAACAAAGACGGCAATATTACATAATCAGTATATTCGTCATAAAAGCACAAACTATGAGCATGATTAGGTTCACTAATAGACATCACATAAAGTGCAGTGTGCAAAGTAGCCTACATCATAAAGTGCAAAAGAGAGAGCCTATATCATAGCAATACATAATGTGCAAAATTACAGAAAAACTTGATGTGGATAAATAGCATTTCATACTAGCGTAAATATTTCTATAGATAAATATAAGAAATAAGCTGTTGCTGTGTATTTGGGCTAAAAACAACATATTACGATTCACCTAGACAAAACATCAATGGTAATTCCAAAATCATTCCTCCATATTTTCAAATGTTAATGTGTCCAGATGTGAAAGATCTCTTCTTCTCCTGATAGCCCTTTGTATTAAAACGATAACTGAGTTCATGATTTTTAAGTTATTCAAACTACAAATAATGTAAAAAGCATGCTTATAATGGAAGAGCATGTTCGATAAAAAGAGTGGTTTTAAAACTGACATCCGAATGTCCTTATAAAAACTGCAAAAGAGCGTAAAGTGCATCATTGACTGGTGGGATTTTCCATCACATGGATATCGGGGTAGAAAGTTAGACCTAGGGAATGCCATTAAATAGTGTACAGTACCAAACCTTAATCTTCTTAAATAAAATCTGTGTTGCGTGTTTCTTACCAGGGTTAAGTATGTTTGTATTCCCAACTCAAGTGGGCGTTCACAGTATGCAATAACACTTAGCTTATTGGCAGCAACTTCCATTCTTACATGTTCCATGACAGTAATATATTTAAGCTTCAGATCACTTTTACTATGCTCCAGCATGTGTGCTGGGTTCTTCCTATCAAAATCTATCTTGCAGTTTATTAGCAAGTTGCGTATGTGTTCTAACCACGGTATTCTCTTACTATAATCGAGGGCCAACCAATCCATAATTAAATCTTTGGTGAATTTAGTTTCATCTTTTGCCCATATCCCCTGCCGGAAAGTAAGTCCCGCTATGTGGATAGAATCACTTACATTTGGAACAGACAGTTCTTTGTGCACTATGTAGTTAGCTGGAGAACTTGGAACTGCTAGTAATCTTTAAAAAATGTGTTTTCTTGTATTTGCAGCGAATCAGTGTTAGCTCTTCCCCACATAGCTGCCCCGTAGCAGACTCCTGCCATACATTTGCTTCTATACAGGGCAAGAATTTCCTGAATCGGTCTATTTCCTATTTTCGCTGAAAATATAAAAATGCCCTCAGTTGTTCTTAAAAATTGCAGATTACATAATTCAATGTGGGTGTTCCAACTGCCAATTCTATTAAAAAGTAGTCCCAGATATGAAAAAGATAGAATTCTGTTTATCACTACTCCTTCCACATGGTGTTTTCTAGTTTTTTTGCCTATTGCTACCACATGTTATGACAAAAGTTTTGCTAAGGTTAAGCTGGAGATCCCGTTCTGACATGAATAGTGCAAATTTTTCAATTAGGCATTGAAGGCCGTTCGCTGTCCTTGATAAAAGGACAGCGTTGTCCGCATATAAGAGAACTAGGGTGGGCGCACTCCGATTTTCAGAACATCTATCATTTGCATTTGTAAAAAAGTATCTACATTCTTAATATATAAAGAAAAAAGGAAGGGCGCTAGAGCGCATCCTAGGCAAATGCCCTGCATGACCCTAAAGTCTGGGGTGAATTCACCCATGGTACCATAACGTACTCTCGAAGTAAGGTAAGTGTAAATCTGGGATAAGTATGTTATAATATCTACTGATGCACCTAGCTCTTTCACTGTTTACCATAATTCGGCATGAATAACCAGATCGAATGCACAGGTGAGATCCACAAAACAAAGGTGTAAAGACCCTTCCTTGGCTAAGGTGAATTTTCCGATCAGTAGCTCCAGATTTACACATTGCTCCACCATCCCAATACCCGTTCTGAAGCAATACTGAGCCAACGTCAAGATGTTATTGGAATCAGCCCAAGTTTCCAGCCTTCAGAACATAATTCTACCCATCACTTTGGAGGTTGAATCGAGAAGGGATATTGGGCGATAGCAATTAGCCTTCCTTCAGACCACTTTTTCAAAATGGGTACAATAGTACTTTGTACTCAGGATGCAGGCATTACCCCTCCCAAGGTGGCATTAAAAACCTTTAATAAAATTGGTGTCAAATAATCGGTGTCATCTTTAAAAAAAAGTGATGGGTACCGCATCCCGTCCAGCGGCCTTCCCATTGGCGCTTTTATTCAAGGCTATTTCAATTTCTTCTAGCGTTACTGGGGGTGGGTTTACCGGCTCGACCAGGATGCTATTGCCATTATTACAAACAGGGGCTTTAATAGCATCGGGGTTAAAAATGCGTTCAAAATGTGTTGTCCAGTCTTCTGGAGGAATGACAACATCAATTCTCACCGCAGTGTTCTCTCTAAAAAAAGGGATGATCGATTATTTTCCAAAATAGGGCTGCGTCTCGTGTCTCAGCAGCCTGAGATAATTTTTCCCATGCCTCCTCACGAATTTCAATTTTTCTTTGCTTTAAAATATTTGTATATTCTTTCCTCAGGGTGCTTATTCTGACGCTATACCTGGGTATATGTTTCACAGTACATTTGAAGTCCCTGATCACCTGCGATTTCGCTCGTAATTTTGCAGAAGGCATTTATTACATCTTCGGCTATGGAGGAACTATCCAAACAAATATTTCCCTAAGTGAGTTTATTCTTTTTGAGATTCTCCATAAATATCGTAGGGTTAACGCCTGACCATTCGATTGAAACTCCACTTTTACCCTGCGGTTCTATATTTAGATTTGCTGCCTTGCCCCTAACTTGGCGTCCTGAGCAAAGCTTCAGGGACAGAGTTAACATGGAATGGTCACTTAGCAGGTTTACACTGATTAACAATTTTTCTATAATTCCCCTACAGTTGCCTGACACATCTCTCATTAGCATGTGTTGTGCTTCAGCCTCTCCCTGTGCACTATTGTTTGTATTGTGTAGGTTACATTTGAGATGGATTCAAATTACATATGGGACAGTACCTCATCTTTTAGAACCACAGAGGCCCCTTTCACATAGTAGGAAGTGAACTGCAGTTACATGACTCCTTTCACAAGTGGTCTCATTAGTTTAAAATTGACATTTTGATTATATCTAATATGCCGACTATTAGAACACTTTAGAAAATTGGTTGCATATGCACTCTTCCTTCTTTTTCATATGTTCTCATTGTTCATGAACGTATGTCCCTTGTGGTGACACACAGGAGTGCGACTAGACCCGAACTTTGGAGGAGGGTGGGGCTAGTACTACACTGTGTTGGTGGGGCTGCCATTTTGCACACTGGGAATCGTGATAGCATTAGAATATACGCTTGGCAAGCCAATAGGTCTGGGATTAATGTGCTAACACATGGAAAAGGCATATATCCATGCTTCTTCTTGTATGCAGTAACACATTAGAGACAGATCTTTTGTATTTGCCAATGTATTCCCCTGAGACAGCAAGGACTGCTGGAGCTCCGAGAGTGTCCACCAGATCTGCGAGTATTGGAAGTCATCAAGATGGTTGGTACCAAGCAAATCCTGTGCCTGTCAGAAATGAAAGCACTGAAGGCTTACTGGAAAAGTGTATTTTCTGATTAAAATAGTATGAACTGCATAATGATTACATGCTTCCAGGGAACAAGAAGATGTGTGTGGGATAATCTCCCAATGTGCCCATTAAAGTGCTCCCACAGGCTTTGAGAAGTAGACTTGAGATGTGACGAATAAACCTGGAGAAAGAAAATCTTGAGGACATCTATCTAGCTATTGCAAAATGTAATGGGCTCACCAACAGCTCAAAACGAAGGGCTATCCACAGAGAATAATACGCTGTATACCTGTTTGCAATGTTAAAGCATGCATGTATTGGTATTTCGATAGCATAGACCCAACCCAAGTGCAACAGAGCATTGCCCATTATGGAAGGTGAAGGAAAGGATTCAAATACGTATTCATCAAAACGTGGTTTATACCATTTGTTACTGTTAGAAATGGGATTTCTGGATAGCTGAGGCTTGCGCCAAAGCCAGGCAGAAACCACCACTCTAGTCAGAATAAGGGAGTTACACTCCTAAAATAACCCCTGCTCTTGGTAGCTTGGCACTAGCAGTCTGGCTTATTTTAGAGGCAGTATGTAAAGCATTTGCACATAACTAATAGTAATACAGTGTAAGCACTACAAAAGAACACAACACCAGTTTAGAAAAATATCAAATTTTTATATACTAAAGACAAGACCAAAAATGATAAAAACTCCACAATGCAGCACTTCAAAATCTTTACTTATCAAAATATGCTTTAAAAATAGTTCTTGATGTCAATAGCTCCATCCGGGGCCATCACGACGTCATGAGTAAACAAATCCAAACAGTTCTAGCTGACCGTGGCGTCACGGGTCAGCTACGGTGTCGGGAAGACCCTCAAACAGTCCCTTTTATAAATGCAGGCCGTCAGCGACCTCTTGTTGAGTTTCCGAAAGCACGGCGTCCGCAGGCCTCGGTTACTAAGGTCATTGCTGGAGTCGTCGGGGGCCCTCGAAGTCACACACATTGCAGGTCGATCTCCTCTTTGATGGAATCAGGAGCACTGGCATCGGCAGGCGTTGGGTGCTGTGGTGCGAAGTGCAGCGGTGCCTTGTGCGGTGGCCTTGGTTGCCTGCGAGCAGTGGCTCAGTGGCGGCATCAGATGGCGTTGTCTGTGAGACCAGGGTCGCGGTACAAGATAGAGGCTGTGCTCATCATGGTGCAAGCAGGTCATGGTACAAGCAGCGGCTGACGAGCGGGAGACAATGGTGCCGGCATCAGTAGGCCAAGGCTGCAGTGCAGGATGAGGGCGGGGCGTCATGTGGCGTCATGTGGCTTATGAGCGATTCCCTCTAACCATGGTGCAAGCAGCGGCATCGATTTCGGTGTGGAGCAGTGGCGTCGGGGAAGCCAAGGTGTCCTGATGAAGCAGGGCAGTGTGGAGTGCGATGCCCACAGGTCGCAGTGCGAGCAGCGGCTCGGTGGCGGTGTCAACAGGTGTCATTGGTGAGCCCAAGGTCACGGTGCGGAGTTGTGGCAGTGCTCTCTGCAGTGCCAATGCTTCGGTGTGAAGCGAGGCTGTGCAGAGTGCGGTGCCCACAGGTCGCATTGCGATCAGCGGCTCGGTGGCGGTGTCAACAGGCGTTGTTGGTGAGACCAGAGTCGCGGTGCAGCGTTGCGGCAGTGCCCTCTGCGGTGCCTTCAGGACACGGTGTCGGCAGCGGCATTGTAGACGTTGTTGATTGGGGTTTCCTCTGTTACAGCACAAAACACACAGTCCCCAGTGCTGCAGCAGGAGAGCTTGAAGTCTTTGCTGTTCCTGAGACTTCGTGAACAGGGGGCAAGCTCTACCTCAAGCCCTTGGAGAGACTCACAATTTAGGTTGCAGAAAGTCCAATCCAGGCCTTTCCCTGCCCAAGACAAAAGCAGCCACTGCAGGTCAGCCCAGAAAAGCACTCAACAAAGCAGTCGTTCCATTTCGTAGCTTCTCCTGCTCTTCTTCTTGTCAGTCTTCTTGATCCAGATGAGTTCTACAGTTCAGGGGTGTGGGACCCAGTACTTGTATCTAAAAATCCTCTGATGTTTCAGCAGCGGGTGTCTGTGCCTGGCCAGAGCCAGTTCTGCCTTCTCTGGTGTGATTTCCTGGCAGGAGGTGGAGACGGCACTGTCAGAGGCAGATCAGGCCCTTTGAGGTGCGAGGAAATCTCCTCCCCCTTCCCCCATCGCAGCCCAGGTCTATTCAGCCCTTTCCCGACCTACCTAGACTATCTGGAGCCCCTCCAGCCCCCCAGCCTTCTGTCATCCAAAACCCATACAGGCAAACCACGTTCCAGCAGAGGCACACAGGATGAATGAGCAAGAAAATACTCACTTTCTAAAAGTGGTATTTTCAAATGCAGAATGTAAACATCACCTTCACTAAAAGATGCATCTTTAGAGTCAGAGTTCATGCATACTCAATTTTATTTTCTTACTGAATTCCCTGGGCCAGTTATGTTTATAAGATGTTATAAACAAACCTCCCATTCTATCCTATGGGGAACTGGTAGCCTTGCAATAGTGAAAAACGAAATTGGCTGTAATACCTTGGGCCTACATGAGGGATGCCTGACATGTAAGAAAAGGGAAGGTTAGGGACTGGCAAGTGTGTGCACTGGCCAAGTCGACATGGCAGTTACAAACTGTGCGCAGACTCTGTAACGGCAGGTCTGAGTTACCGTTTTTAGGGCTACTCAGGGGTGGCACAACCAGTGCTGCAGGCCCCCGAATATTATTTGATTCACCGGCCCTGGCACACGCAGTGCACTTTACTAGGGGCTAACAGATAAATCAAATGTCAAAACATGGAAACATCAATCAATATCACAATTTACAAGGAGAGCTCATGCACTTTAGCACTGATTAGCAGTGGTAAAGTGCCCAGAGTCCTAAATCCACCACAAACAGGTCAGGATAAAATAGGAGGGAAAAGCTAAAAGTTTGGGGATAACCCTGCAAAAAGGGCCATTTCCAACAGTTACACTTCCACTTACACTATCCGACACATTTACATTTTAGGCACATTTTGATTAAGTGATTTCCCAGAATTACACAATTTTCAGTCAATGTAAAGCTGGATTCAAATCAAGGTTCTCAGATCAACAGATTATCCTCTAGAACACATCTCCTTCCTTAGTTGATGATTAGAACTTTTAAAAAACCTTCAAACATTACATTTCACCACTCCTTACAAACACTCATGATATGTTATGTTATTTTTTTGCCATAAATTCAAATCAATGCCTCAGGCAGCACAGTATATCTGCTAAAATTGGACAGTTAGAGTGCACATCAGTGCATCCCTGAAGCCAATGAAAAGCCACAAAGTGCAGCAGGAACCCAATTTTTATCCAAGCATCTTACAGGCCAGTGCGTCCAGTCCTATCAACAGGGCTACTGGAAAAACTGGAATTGTGTGGCCGCAGCATTTTGTGCATAATTGTGGTTTTGATGCATTTGCCACATAATCCATTATCTGCTGCCTAATCTCCAGATTTTAACACCATGGATTTTGTTTGTAGCTCAAATGGTTCTAAGGGTACTAAACTTTTTCTTCTTTTACTTTACTTTCCTTTCTCAACTATCCCTTTTTCTTTCTTCATTGTTATACAGCAAACTCCTTGGTAAGAAATTCTTTATTTCTGGTTCTATACAACCTATTACCCAATTTCATATGGATGGCAAGATATCTATACTTTTTCACACTATCTTCTATGTTTTATCTAAACTTCTCTCTTATAATCTTTTTATAACAACTTCTTAGTCCTTAGGTAATCTTGTATATTTAGATCTCCACTGGTTTTTCTCAAAATTGTTTTGGCTGGTTTCGTTTTATAGTTCTAACTGGTTTCTAATGTGCTCCTTAATAGCTGTGGGTGCTGACTGTAATCAGCATATAGACCCCTTTTTAGATCGGTAATCTAAAACCAAATTTATTACAAACATATTGCATAAGACATTTCATAAGGCCATCTCTTCTAGAGGACTGATAGATGTTTGGTGAATCTCTGACCCAGATGCTCTGGAGTTTTCCTTGTTCTCCCCTGTGCATTGATCCCACTCTAGACTAGATTACATATTTTATTCACAACATATTCTTCAATTTTTGACACACGCTGAGATGGGTCCAATACTTATTTCAGATCATGCCCCAGTTATAATAGATTTAGATTACACTACACCTTTGCCTACTTCACGCAGATGGAGATTTAATAATACCTTTTGCTGGATAATCAATTTACAGAGCAGTTTACAATATTTCCGCAATCATCTTTTGAGAATAATCTTCCCTCAAATTCACAGATTAATTTTGTCTTGGACGCAGTTGAGGCAACGGCCAGGGGATTCATAATAGATTTTGTTGCAACAAAAAAAAGAAAAGAGGTGGATGCATAAGGAATCAACATTACTTATTGAACAAATTAGATCCTTAAAACACAAATACTTACCCTCAAATCACAATGACACTCTGTCTAAACTTATCAAGGTGAAAATGCAATATAGTAAACAGTCTTTTGATGATGCATGTGAAAGTTTGCTTAAGTTTAATGCTAAAATGTATGGAAGTCAGAATAAGGCAGGCAAATCTCTTGCTAACTATCTTAAAATTAAAAAGCAAAATGCTAAGATTGTTGCTATAACAGATGAGACTGGGGTTAGACAAGATAATGATTCCAAAATATTAGAATGCTTTACTGACTTCTATACCAATTTATATACCACTTAATCCTCCCCTTCAAAGGATCAGATAGATGCTTTCTCCCAATCTACTCCTAAGTCACCTAATAACAATATAGATCTATCCTTTTTGGATATTCCAATTTCGGACCAAGACATTTCAAATGCCATGATTCAACTTCAAAAATACAAAACCCCTGGACATGATCGTTTTTCTGTATACTTTTTTCTACATTTTAAGCAACTGCTGGTTCCTAAGTTGTTGCTTCTTATTACCCATTGTTTAGCTATTGGTAGGAAACAAGGCTCTTTTACTCAAGCCATGCTTTGTTTGATCCCAAAGAAAGGCAAGGATCTCTCCCAGTGCAGTAATAACAGACCTATTTTACTGATTAACACAGAGTATAAGATTTTTGCTAAGTTATTGGCACATTTTATTAATCAGGTTGTCCCTGGCTTAGTTGATATTCATCAATCAAGATTCATGAAAGGTCACTCTATCACAGACAACTCTAGAACTTTCCTAACATAATTTATTTGGCTTCTAAGTTGAAATCCCCAGGGGCAGCTATAACGATGGATGCAGAGAAGGCACTGGATCGCGTGAGTTGGGAGTTCATTTTCATAGCATTGAAATGGCATGGCTTTAGTCCTCATATCCTTAATTATATCAAGTTACTATATTCTGATCCCTCCACCTCTATTTAGGTCAATGGTCATCAATCCAGTTATTTTTCCCTCCAAAGGGGGACTAGACAGGGTTGTCCTTTAGCCCCACTATTGTTCATCTTGTCTCTAGAACCCTTTCTGGAAAAAATATTTAATTCTCCACGATTTACAGGTTTCCAATTTAACCAGTTTACGGCGGCAGCAATTCCGCCACAGTGCGGGCGTTCGACGGAGCGGGTGGGGCTGCATCGGCTAGCGCTCATTCGCAGCACCCCGCAGGTAGTGCTCACATCGGCCGTTGGCCGAAGCGAGCATGGAAGGGGTTGAAAATATAAACATTCAATTTACTGTATATAAGGATGATATTTCACTATACCTTACTAACCCAAGTACATCAGCATCTGAATTTGTTTTCAATATTACATGAATATTCCATTGTTTCTGGGTATACATTTAATATAGACAAATCAGAAGTCCATCCTCTAAATAAATATTGCCTTCCAGACATGTTTAAGGACACGGGGTTTACATGGAATTCAAACAGTATAAAATGTTTAGGTATTCTATATACAAACAACCTTAAAGAAACTATCAAAATTAATCTTGAAGAACTTAATACAAAAATGTCAACTTTGATAGAGGGTTGGTCCCTGTAATTTTTGTCCTGGTGGGGTAGATTTGCAACTTTTAAAATTATGTTGCTACCGATAGTTAAATTTTACTTATCCATGTTGACAGAATCTCTTTCTTTAACCTCATCACTGCGGCGCGAATTCCGCCGCAGTGCTGAAGGTTCTAATCGCGGGCGCGGTCATGGCGGCTCCCGGCCGTCATCAGCACACGCCCACCGTAACTCATGACGGCCGGGAGCTGTCATCAGCACTGAAGGGGTTAAAGCTATTAATCACTCCCTAATCAATTTTTTATGGGACCGTATTAAGCCTAGAATCTTATTAGTACATTTGCAACAATCAAAGGAAATTGGAGGGGTTAATTTTCCCAGTCTTAGAAGATATCATTCTGCCTTTACGTTGAAACAAATTTGGACTTCCTTTCGTTAACCCCTCAAGCAGAATTGACTACTTTGGGTCAACAGGAACAAGCCCAATGTACACCTTTTTCTTTGAACAAGGTGGTTCTTATCTCTCAACCCCCTAAGGCCTTTTTCTCTCCAATACTCACCCATTCCATAGCCATTGTGTTAGATCTGGCACCATTGGCATGGGTCTCCCTTCCATTTTTTGCTTTTGCCTCATGTGTTTTCGCTGGTGTTAGATGCTTTGGGCACTATGCCACTGCTGTTCAGTGCCACAGTGCAAGTGCTCCCTATTGTAAATGAATGTATTAATTAGTGATTCCATGATTGACTGTTTGGTTTACTTGAATACTAAAGAGAGAGAGTCAGAGGGAGGAAAAAGGCTAAGGCTCACCCTCCAAATACTATATTCAACATAAGGTCTCTGTTACCAGATACCTGAGAGCCTTGCTAGTCACTATAAAACCATACACAACACTAAATGGGGTTGGTCTGGAAAGTCATAGTAGATAGAAAAGGAGAAATTGCTCTTTTTCTAGGTGTCCCCTCACTCACCAGGGTTGCCCCATGGTGACATGCTTCATCATTGGGGCCATCCCAGTCCTCTACGGGCTGGGGCGTGCTGCGACTTGTGAATTACGTAGGAGCACTTATAAATGACTATGTGTGGTGCAGATGTGATAGTGGAGTGGATTAAGGGCCAGATGTAGGTAAGTAACATTTACCGAATCTTAATTACCGAAAATTACCGAATTTTACCGATTCGGTAATCAAGATTCGGTAAATGTGAGGGGTTGGTATGTAGGGAATCCAGATGTTCCCTTTTACCGAATCGGTAAAATTCGGTATTTACCGATTCGGTAAATACCGAATCGGTAAAGCCTATTGATTCCTATGGGCTTCAAAGCCCATAGGAATCAATAGGCTTTACCGATTCGGTATTTACCGAATCGGTAAATACCGAATTTCACAAGGGTGCAGGGGGTGTCACTTTGACACCCCCTGGCACCCCCTAAACAGGCGTGGGTGCCATGTGGCAGGCATACATGCCCTAAGGGCAGGTCTGCCTGTCACATGGCATAGGTGTGCATGCACACATGTGCATGCACACCGGAATCGGTATTTTACCATGAGGTTTTATTTCATGGTAAAATACCGATTCTGTAAGGCCTCTGGGACTCAGAAGAGTCCCACCTACATATGTAAAATACCGAATCGGTATGAATACCGATTCGGTATTTTACAGATTCGGTAACTTTACCGATTCGGTAAATATACCGAATCGGTAAACAAGGTCCCCCTACATCTCATTGACCCATTTACCGGTCGGTAACGGCCGAAATCGGCCGTTACCGACCGGTAAAGGCCACCTACATCGGGCCCTTTGTGATGTATTTAAAAAATACCTGCCCAGTAGGTTTTCAATAGACTTTATTCTTGCCTCTAGGTGGTAATATTAAAAATGGGGTGGAAGAATAGGGGTCCCTAAACGTAATGTGTTAAGGTGTACCTATCAACTCCTGTTGTCAACATGTTTCGTGCATACCCCAAGCACTTCTTCGGGACTACACAGGGACCAGCCCTATGTTCGCCACTCCTTAGCTCTGTAATGAGTTCTTTTTAATAAATTAAATAATTGCTGCAATCTATAATTAGTGCATGCAGTGATACCTACGTATTCATTCCAAACACGTGGTTCCTGTAAAACAAAAAACAACTTGAAAGGTCAATGGGTTTTACCCCCGAACATAGCACACATAGCACATATCTTTTGGATTGCATTGGAAAACATTAATACATTTCCCGTGGTCCTCAACGGACGTTTTTCTATGTAAAAACGTGATTGTTTTCAAGCACAAAACGTGGTAGTTCTCATGCATCAAAACGTGATAAAACACCTTACTGTGACACAACCAGACATTCATCATTCAAACACTCTCATACATATTTACATACATGTCGTGGGACCTAACTGTGCCCCATGGACTCGGAGGGGTTCAGTATCCCAGCAAATCTAAAAAAGGTAGGAGAAATGGCACATCGTAAATAGCATCCACTGGTTTGTTATGCTTAGCGATAGTTGTTCAACCCGTTAGGTTAAAGAGTAAAAACTCTTCGTTGGTTCGATTTTGTACGCAACCGCTTACTTGCTTCAAGAATACCTCCCTCTTTTAGGCACCTACTAGCGTCCCTCCGGTCCGGATGTTACTTGACCGGGGGCGCAGAGTTTCTTTTTAAAGATCTCCCGATCCCGGTTACTTCCGCATACGCGCCCAAGCTCGACAAAGAGCTGGTGCGTGTCAGTTGTCCTGAACAATCGCGGGTGGCGGCCATCTTAAGTGTATAGAGTACTTTTCTTCCACTAAAAGAGTCAATATTTTTGATTACGAGGATTCAGTTTATCTAAAATTTAATTTAGGATTATTACCATCACCCGTTGTATATTATCAGACAAATTGCCACATTTTTACAAAAATGTATGTTTTTTTGGTTTGCAAACGCCGGTGATCAGGATATTACCGATCAGGTGGCCCCTTTATGTAAATGGTATTCTTTGCACTCAATTCAGAAGGTTAATTCTTTTAAATTAGGATGGTTGTTCTGATTACAAAATAATTCTAAGGCACAATCCTGTCAACCCTTGTTATTATCAACTGATTTGCCCCAATTTTTATAAAACAAGATATTCAGGTATACTAAGGCCGGTGATGATGTAAATCACTACGGTCTATAGACTACCTCCCACAGTTATTTAATCAGTTATTTTATATGCAGACATGACTTTGCGACACTAGGTTGGCTACTTCTTGTCAAGTAAATTGTCCGCAAGGGATGTCATCATTCAGGCCCACAATGTGAGAGTGAAGTTTAAAAACCCAGCGTTGTTTCTTTTCAAGAAGTTTTTTCTCCATTTCTGCATGTGGTTGTTGTATTTCCAGGACCACCCAACGCATATCATTAGGGGTATGTTTTTTTTTCCAGAAAATGAGTGGTCATTTTCGTATTGGAATGTTTGCATCTGAAATTGCTGCGGTGTTCCACCATCCTTGTATTGACCTTCCTGATGGTCATACCGATGTAGTGTAAATCACAACTACATGTAATCATATACACAACCCCTGTTGTGTTACAATTGGAAAAGGACTTCAAATCCCAAATCAGGCCGTTGTTACATGTGACTTGTTTGGTCGCACTCGTTAGATGGCACACACTACAATTGGAACACGGGTAGTGTCCCACTGGTAGTGGGTGTAGGCGACGGACCGGGCCTTCTACAATCTTTGGGCGTGTATGGACTACCAAATCCTTCAGGTTTTTTCCTTTTCTGTGGCTAAACATAGGTTGAGTGAGGTTGAGGCCACCACTGTTCAGTGTTTTCCAATGTTTTTTGACAATCTTTGTTACTTTCTGTGAGGCCACTGTGTAGGTTGTGACACAGATTGGTCTTCTATCCGTGTTGTTTGTGGATTGTTTTCTGGGTTTTGTTTCTAGGAGTGCATCTCTATTATTATTTGATGCTCTCTTTTTGGCCTTTGAAACAATTTTGTGTGGGTATTGTCTCTGGAGTAATTTCGTACTCAGTTCCTTAGCCTGGATTTCATAATCTCGTTTTTCCGAACAGTTTCGCCGCAGGCGTAAAAACTGTCCAAAAGGTAGATTCTCCCGGAGCTGTCGGGGGTGAAAACTTTCAAAGTTTAGTAAGCAATTTCTCGACGTAGGTTTAAAGTGTGTTGTAGTGGTTAGTTTACCTCCATCCGCTCTGATGTTCAGGTCCAGAAAGACCAGATGGTCTCTGCTCATTGTTGAGGTGAATTTTAGAAAGGGGTCTTGTGAATTCAGCCAATTTAGAAAGAGGTTCACTTCCATCTCATTTCCATTCCAGATGAGGATGACATCATCAATATAACGTCTCCACATCTGGATATTTGCAGAGAAAGGGTTGTTGGGAGTCAGAATTCTTTTATTCTCTAGCTGGTGGACATATAATCCTGCCACACTCGGCGCGAATGTGCTTCCCATGCTAGTTCCATGGGTTTGCCTGTACATGGTTTGCTGAAATAGGAAAAAGTTTTCGGTCAATGCAAGGCGACAGCATTCTAACACAACATGTCTTGGTGTCTTATATTGCCACTCATTTTTAAATAGGATCTCCTCCAGAATTTGCAATGTTTCTCTATGGGGCAAGCTCGTATAGAGACTCTCCACATCGAGTCCAACCATTATTTGTGTGGTAGGGTCAAAGGTGAGGTCCTTGATTAGGCATAATACTGATTTTGTGTCTTGCAGATATGTCTCCGTCTGTTGCACTTGTGGTCTTAAAAAGGCATCTGCGAACTTAGACAAGGGCTCTAAAATGGACCCAATCCCAGAGACAATAGGTCTCCCTTGTGGATTTTCTAGTCTTTTATGAATCTTTGGAATCGTATAGAAATAAGGAATCCTTGGATGTTTATTCTCTAGAAAATCTGCTTCTTTTTTAGATAGCCAATCGTTTATCAGACATTCTTCCACCATTCTTGCAATTTCAATTCTTAGACGTTCTGTTGGATCTACCGTTAGGATTTCATAATTCCGTTGGTCAGCTAACAGTCTAAGGCATTCTTTCTCGTAGTCTGTTGAGTTTTGTACCACTATTGCTCCGCCTTTATCAGCCGGTTTTATTGTGATGCTCATATCATTGGCCAATTCCTGTATTGCCTCCTTTTCAGTTCTACTAGTGTTGTAGAATGTTTTCAGTGACCCAGTATCTAGATCCATCACATCCTTTAGGATTGCCTTTTCAAAAGCCAGCAGTTCTACTGGTAGACTTGCTGCTGGCGGGGTGAAGGAAGATTTATTCTTCAGTCCTGTATCACTCACAGTTTCCACTGACTGTGGTTTGTCTTTAAAATAGACCTGTAGTTTTATACTTCGAACAAACTCCTTCAATTCACAGTATAGCTTAAATTTATCCAGGTTTGTTGTAGGGACGAAACCCAGACCCTTTTCTAACACTGTATTTTGGTCTGGGGTGAGGACCTTGTCAGATAGATTAACCACTAGGCTCAGATGTGGCTGGTTGATAGTGTCGTCACCGGCCCTTGGCTCCTCGTGTGTGTTCTGCCTGTTTCCAGTGGTTGCGCCCATTGTACTTGTTGCCCTCTGGTTTTTCCTCTTCCTGGCCTCTTGCCTCTCCCTAAAAAAGGCTGCTGTTGCATCCCTGACATCTGGGTGTTATCCCAAAACGGGAAAGGTTGATGCGGATAAGGTTGATGAAAAGGTGGATGGCCATAGAAAAATTGCCAGAAATTCCCTCTGTTTCTCATCCTCCCTGCTCTGCCTCGTCTATTCTTTGGCTGATTTCGGTTGTAACTTGAGTCAGAAGAGTCAGATCCTGAATCTGAACCCCCACTGTCTGTGCTGTAGCTTGGGTTTCTTCCGGAAGGTACATAATCCACCTTAATATATGGGTAAACTTTTTCATGTGAGAAGGACTTCTTGTCTTTATGAAATTTCACATATTTTGTATCCTTAAGTGAGATTTCAAATTCAGTCATGGATTTATTTAATTCGTCCAATCTCTTTTTGAGTTCTGCTGGTGATTGGTAAGATTTCAATTTAATCTCTAGGTCATGGATTTCAACTTTCAATGTCTCTGCTCGGCGTGCTGCAGTTTTAACAATTAGGATTAGCCAGTCCCTAGTGCAGTGCCAGCTAATCAGTTACCAATCTTTCTTAAAAACGAGATCGTCCTGGAAGATGAACGGTTCATTATTTACTATAAGGCCACGTGGTGCTGCGTTGGCCCTATGGTATTCGCTCATCATAATTCCATATATTATGGTTTTTACCAAGTTACGTTTCAATTCTGTTACTTCATCCCAACATTGTTGGGCCTCACTCGTGTCTTTGTAGGGTGTACTCGAGTGAGGGAGCATGGAGGCTATTATCCTATCTGCCTCATCTTCAGTGAAAGAGAGTCCTGTAATTTCTGCCATGATGGTCTATCCTATGTATTCTGTTTTCTGGTATTGGTGTGTCAACTGATAAAACTGGCCTTTGTCACAGTGTAAGGTGTGTGTGAAATCTCCCGCAGCTGCGCGCTGCAACGTATGAATACTAAAGAGAGGGAGTCAGAGGGAGGAAAAAGGCTAAGGCTCACCCTCCAAATACTATATTCAACATAAGGTCTCTGTTACCAGATACCTGAGAGCCTTGCTAGTCACTATAGAACCATACACAACACTCAATGGGGTTGGTATGGAAAGTCATAGTAGATAGAAAAGGAGAAATTGCTCTTTTTCTAGGTGTCCCCTCACTCACCAGGGTTGCCCCATGGTGACATGCTTCATCATTGGGGCCATCCCAGTCCTCTACGGGCTGGGGCGTGCTGCGACTTGCGAATTACGTAGGAGCACTTATAAATGACTATGTGTGGTGCAGATGTGATAGTGGAGTGGATTAAGTGATGTATTTAAAAAATACCTGCCCAGTAGGTTTTCAATAGACTTTATTCTTGCCTCTAGGTGGTAATATTAAAAATGGGGTGGAAGAATAGGGGTCCCTAAACGTAATGTGTTAAGGTGTACCTATCAACTCCTGTCGTCAACATGTTTCGAGCATACCCCAAGCACTTCTTCGGGACTACACAGGGACCAGCCCTGTGTTCGCCACTCCTTAGCTCTGTAATGAGTTCTTTTTAATAAATTAAATAATTGCTGCAATCTATAATTAGTGCATGCAGTGATACCTACGTATTCATTCCAAACACGTGGTTCCTGTAAAACAAAAAACAACTTGAAAGGTCAAGGGGTTTTACCCCCGAACATAGCACACATAGCACATATCTTTTGGATTGCATTGGAAAACGTTAATACATTTCCCGTGGTCCTCAACGGACGTTTTTCTATGTAAAAACGTGATTGTTTTCATGCACAAAACGTGGTAGTTCTCATGCATCAAAACGTGATAAAACACCTTACTGTGACACAACCAGACATTCATCATTCACACACTCTCATACATATTTACATACATGTCATGGGACCTAACTGTGCCCCATGGACTCGGAGGGGTTCAGTATCCCAGCAAATCTAAAAAAGGTAGGAGAAATGGCACATCGTAAATAGCATCCACTGGTTTGGTATGCTTAGCGATAGTTGTTCAACCCGTTAGGTTAAAGAGTAAAAACTCTTCGTTGGTCCGATTTTGTACGCAACCACTTACTTGCTTCAAGAATACCTCCCTCTTTTAGGCACCTACTAGCGTCCCTCCGGTCCGGATGTTACTTGACCGGGGGCGCTGAGTTTCTTTTTAAAGATCTCCCGATCCCGGTTACTTCCGCATACGCGCCCAAGCTCGACAAAGAGCTGGTGCGTGTCAGTTGTCCTGAACAATCGCGGGTGGCGGCCATCTTAAGTGTATAGAGTACTTTTCTTCCACTAAAAGAGTCAATATTTTTGATTACGAGGATTCAGTTTATCTAAAATTTAATTTAGGATTATTACCATCACCCGTTGTATATTATCAGACAAATTGCCACATTTTTACAAAAATGTATGTTTTTTTGGTTTGCAAACGCCGGTGATCAGGATATTACCGATCAGGTGGCCCCTTTATGTGAATGGTATTCTTTGCACTCAATTCAGAAGGTTAATTCTTTTAAATTAGGATGGTTGTTCTGATTACAAAATAATTCTAAGGCACAATCCTGTCAACCCTTGTTATTATCAACTGATTTGCCCCAATTTTTATAAAACAAGATATTCAGGTATACTAAGGCCGGTGATGATGTAAATCACTACGGTCTATAGACTACCTCCCACAGTTATTTTATATGCAGACATGACTTTGTGACACTAGGTTGGCTACTTCTTGTCAAGTAAATTGTCCCCAAGGGATGTCATCATTCAGGCCCACAATGAGAGCGAAGTTTAAAAACCCAGCGTTGTTCCTTTTCAAGTAGTTTTTTTTCCATTTCTGCATGTGGTTGTTGTATTTCCAGGACCACCCAACGCATATCATTAGGGGTATGTCCCTTTTCCAGAAAATGAGTGGTCATTTTCGTATTGGAATGTTTGCATCTGAAATTGCTGCGGTGTTCCACCATCCTTGTATTGACCTTCCTGGTGGTCATACTGATGTAGTGTAAATCACAACTACATGTAATCATATACACAACCCCTGTTGTGTTACAATTGGAAAAGGACTTCAAATCCCAAATCAGGCCGTTGTTACATGTGACTTGTTTGGTCGCACTCGTTAGATGGCACACACTACAATTGGAACACAGGTAGTGTCCCACTGGTAGTGGGTGTAGGCGACGGACAGGGCCTTCTACAATCTTTGGGCGTGTATGGACTACCAAATCCTTCAGGTTTTTTCCTTTTCGGTGGCTAAACATAGGTTGAGTGAGGTTGAGGCCACCACTGTTCAGTGTTTTCCAATGTTTTTTGACAATCTTTGTTACTTTCTGTGAGGCCACTGTGTAGGTTGTGTGACACTGATTGGTCTTCTATCCGTGTTGTTTGTGGATTGTTCTCTGGGTTTTGTTTCTAGGAGTGCATCTCTATTATTATTTGATGCTCTCTTTTTGGCCTTTGAAACAATTGTGTGTGGGTATTGTCTCTGGAGTAATTTCGTACTCAGTTCCTTAGCCTGGATTTCATAATCTCGTTTTTCCGAACAATTTCGCCGCAGGCGTAAAAACTGTCCGAAAGGTAGATTAATATAATCCTGCCACACTCGGCGCGAATGTGCTTCCCATGCTAGTTCCATGGGTTTGCCTGTACATGGTTTGCTGAAATAGGAAAAAGTTTTCGGTCAATGCAAGGCGGCAGCATTCTAACACAACATGTCTTGGTGTCTTATATTGCCACTCATTTTCAAATAGGATCTCCTCCAGAATTTGCAATGTTTCTCTATGGGGCAAGCTCGTATAGAGACTCTCCACATCGAGTCTAGCATGGGAAGCACATTCGTGCCGAGTGTGGCAGGATTATATGTCCACCAGCTAGAGAATAAAAGAATTCTGACTCCCAACAACCCTTTCTCTGCAAATATCCAGATGTGGAGACGTTATATTGATGATGTCATCCTCATCTGGAATGGAAATGAGATGGAAGTGAACCTCTTTCTAAATTGGCTGAATTCACAAGACCCCTTTCTAAAATTCACCTCAACAATGAGTAGAGACCATCTGGTCTTTCTGGACCTGAACATCAGAGCGGATGGAGGTAAACTAACCACTGCAACACACTTCAAACCTACGTCGAGAAATTGCTTACTAAACTTTGAAAGTTTTCACCCCAGACAGCTCCGGGAGAATCTACCTTTCGGACAGTTTTTACGCCTGTGGCGAAACTGTTCGGAAAAACGAGATTATGAAATCCAGGCTAAGGAACTGAGTACGAAATTACTCCAGAGACAATACCCACACAAAATTATTTCAAAGGCCAAAAAGAGAGCATCAAATAATAATAGAGATGCACTCCTAGAAACAAAACCCAGAGAACAATCCACAAACAACACGGATAGAAGACCAATCTGTGTCACAACCTACACAGTGGACTGAAAGTAACAAAGATTGTCAAAAAACATTGGAAAACACTGAACAGTGGTGGTCTCAACCTCACTCAACCTATGTTTAGCCACCGAAAAGGAAAAAACCGGAAGGATTTGGTAGTCCATACATGCCCAAAGATTGTAGAAGGCCCTGTCCGTCGCCTACACCCACTACCAGTGGGACACTACCCGTCTTCCAATTGTAGTGTGTGCCATCTAACGAGTGCGACCAAACAAGTCACATGTAAAAACGGCCTGATTTGGGATTTGAAGTCCTTTTCCAATTGTAACACAACAGGGGTTGTGTATATGATTACATGTAGTTGTGATTTACACTACATCGGTATGACCACCAGGAAGGTCAATACAAGGATGGTGGAACACCGCAGCAATTTCAGATGCAAACATTCCAATACGAAAATGGCCACTCATTTTCTGGAAAAGGGACATAGCCCTAATGATATGCGTTGGGTGGTCCTGGAAATACAACAACCACATGCAGAAATGGAGAAAAAACTACTTGAATAGGAACAACGCTGGGTTTTTAAACTTCGCTCTCACATTGTGGGCCTGAATGATGACATCCCTTGGGGACAATTTACTTGACAAGAAGTAGCCAACCTAGTGTCACAAAGTCATGTCTGCATATAAAATAACTGATTAAATAACTGTGGGAGGTAGTCTATAGACTGTAGTGATTTACATCATCACCGGCCTTAGTATACCTGAATATGTTGTTTTATAAAAATTGGGGAAAATCAGTTGATAATAACAAGGGTTGACAGGATTGTGCCTTAGAATTATTTTGTAATCAGAACAACCATCCTAATTTAAAAGAATTAACCTTCTGAATTGAGTGCAAAGAATACCATTCACATAAAGGGGCCACCTGATCGGTAATTGCCTGATCACCGGCGTTTGCAAACCAAAAAAACATACATTTTTGTAAAAATGTGGCAATTTGTCTGATAATATACAACGGGTGATGGTAATAATCCTAAATTAAATTTTAGATATACTGAATCCTTGTAATCAAAAATATTGACGCTTTTAGTGGAAGAAAAGTACTCTATACACTTAAGATGGCCGCCACCCGCGATTGTTCAGGACAACTGACACGCACCAGCTCTTTGTCGAGCTTGGGCGCGTATGCGGAAGTAACCGGGATCGGGAGATCTTTAAAAAGAAACTCAGCGCCCCCGGTCAAGTAACATCCGGACCGGAGGGACGCTAGTAGGTGCCTAAAAGAGGGAGGTATTCTTGAAGCAAGTAATTTGTTGCGTACAAAATCAGACCAACGAAGAGTTTTTACTCTTTAACCTAACGGGTTGAACAACTATCGCTAAGCATAACAAACCAGTGGATGCTATTTACGATGTGCCATTTCTCCTACCTTTTTTAGATTTGCTGGGATACTGAACCCCTCCGAGTCCATGGGGCACAGTTAGGTCCCACGACATGTATGTAAATATGTATGAGAGTGTGTGAATGATGAATGTCTGGTTGTGTCACAGTAAGGTGTTTTATCACGTTTTGATGCATGAGAACTACCACGTTCTGTGCATGAAAACAATCACGCTTTTACATAGAAAAACGTCAGTTGAGGACCACGGGAAATGTATTAACGTTTTCCAATGCAATCCAAAAGATATGTGCTATGTGTGCTATGTTCGGGGGTAAAACCCCTTGACCTTTCAAGTTGTTTTTTGTTTTACAGGAACCACGTGTTTGGAATGAATTCATAGGTATCACTGCATGCACTAATTATAGATTGCAGCAATTATTTAATTTATTAAAAAGAACTCATTACAGCGCTAAGGAGTGGCGAACACAGGGCTGGTCCCTGTGTAGTCCCGAAGAAGTGCTTGGGGTATGCACGAAACATGTTGACAACACGAGTTGATAGGTACACCTTAACACATTACGTTTAGGGACCCCTATTCTTCCACCCCATTTTTAATATTACCACCTAGAGGCAAGAATAAAGTCTATTGAAAACCTACTGGGCAGGTATTTTTTAAATACATCACTTAATCCACTCCACTATCACATTTGCACCACACATAGTCATTTATAAGTGCTCCTACGTAATTCGCAAGTCGCAGCATGCCCCAGCCCGTAGAGGACTGGGATGGCCCCAATGATGAAGCATGTCACCATGGGGCAACCCTGGTGAGTGAGGGGACACCTAGAAAAAGAGCAATTTCTCCTTTTCTATCTACTATGACTTTCCATACCAACCCCATTGAGTGTTGTGTATGGTTTTATAGTGACTAGCAAGGCTCTCAGGTATCTGGTAACAGAGACCTTATGTTGAATATAGTATTTGGAGGGTGAGCCTTAGCCTTTTTCCTCCCTCTGACTCCCTCTCTTTAGTATTCATACGTTGCTGCGGGCAGCTGCGGGAGATTTCACACACACCTTACACTGTGACAAAGGCCAGTTTTATCAGTTGACACACCAATACCAGAAAACAGAATACATAGGATAGACCATCATGGCAGAAATTACAGGACTCTCTTTCACTGAAGATGAGGCAGATAGGATAATAGCCTCCATGCTCCCTCACTCGAGTACACCCTACAAAGACACGAGTGAGGCCCAACAATGTTGGGATGAAGTAACAGAATTGAAACGTAACTTGGTAAAAACCATAATACATGGAATTATGATGAGCGAATACCATAGGGCCAACGCAGCACCACGTGGCCTTATAGTAAATAATGAACCGTTCATCTTCCAGGACGATCTCGTTTTTAAGAAAGATTGGTCACTGATTAGCTGGCACTGCACTAGGGACTGGCTAGTCCTAATTGTTAAAACTGCAGCACGCCGAGCAGAGACATTGAAAGTTGAAATCCATGACCTAGAGATCAAATTGAAATCTTACCAATCACCAGCAGAACTCAAAAAGAGATTGGACGAATTAAATAAATCCATGACTGAATTTGAAATCTCACTTAAGGATACAAAATATGTGAAATTTCATAAAGACAAGAAGTCCTTCTCACATGAAAAAGTTTACCCATATATTAAGGTGGATTATGTACCTTCCGGAAGAAACCCAAGCTACAGCACAGACAGTGGGGGTTCAGATTCAGGATCTGACTCTTCTGACTCAAGTTACAACCGAAATCAGCCAAAGAATAGACGAGGCAGAGCAGGGAGGATTAGAAACAGAGGGAATTTCTGGCAACCTTACCAGGGACCACCACCCCAATTTTTCTATGGCCATCCACCTTTTCATCAACCTTATCCGCATCAACCTTTCCCGTTTTGGGATAACACCCAGATGTCAGGGATGCAACAGCAGCCTTTTTTAGGGAGAGGCAAGAGGCCAGGAAGAGGAAAAACCAGAGGGCAACAAGTACAATGGGCGCAACCACAGGAAACAGGCAGAACACACACGAGGAGCCAAGGGCCGGTGACGACACCATCAACCAGCCACATCTGAGCCTAGTGGTTAATCTATCTGACAAGGTCCTCACCCCCGACCAAAATACAGTGTTAGAAAAGTGTCTGGGTTTCGTCCCTACAACAAACCTGGATAAATTTAAGCTATACTGTGAATTGAAGGAGTTCGTTCGAAGTATAAAACTACAGGTCTATTTTAAAGACAAACCACAGTCAGTGGAAACTGTGAGTGATACAGGACTGAAGAAGAAATCTTCCTTCACCCCGCCGGCAGCAAGTCTACCAGTAGAACTGCTGGCTTTTGAAAAGGCAATCCTAAAGGATGTGGTGGATCTAGATACTGGGTCACTGAAAACATTCTACAACACTAGTAGAACTGAAAAGGAAGCAATACAGGAATTGGCCAATGATACGAGCATCACAATAAAACCGGCTGATAAAGGCGGAGCAATAGTGGTACAAAACTCAACAGACTATGAGAAAGAATGCCTTAGACTGTTAGCTGACCAACGGAATTATGAAATCCTAACGGTAAATCCAACAGAACGTCTAAGAATTGAAATTGCAAGAATGGTGGAAGAATGTCTGATAAACGATTGGCTATCTAAAAAAGAAGCAGATTTTCTAGAGAATAAACATCCAAGGACTCCTTATTTCTATACGATTTCAAAGATTCATAAAAGACTAGAAAATCCACCTGGGAGACCTATTGTCTCTGGGATTGGGTCCATTTTAGAGCCCTTGTCTATGTTTGCAGATGCCTTTTTAAGACCACGAGTGCAACAGACGGAGACATATTTGCAAGACACAAAATCAGTATTATGCCTAATCAAGGACCTCACCTTTGACCCTACCACACAAATAATGGTTGGACTCGATGTGGAGAGTCTCTATACGAGCTTGCCCCATAGAGAAACATTGCAAATTCTGGAGGAGATCCTATTTGAAAATGAGTGGCAATATAAGACACCAAGACATGTTGTGTTAGAATGCTGTCACCTTGCATTGACCGAAAACTTTTTCCTATTTCAGCAAACCATGTACAGGCAAACCCATGGAACTAGCATGGGAAGCACATTCGCGCCGAGTGTGGCAGGATTATATGTCCACCAGCTAGAGAATAAAATAATTCTGACTCCCAACAACCCTTTCTCTGCAAATATCTAGATGTGGAGACGTTATATTGATGATGTCATCCTCATCGGGAATGGAAATGAGATGGAAGTGAACCTCTTTCTAAATTGGCTGAATTCACAAGACCCCTTTCTAAAATTCACCTCAACAATGAGTAGAGACCATCTGGTCTTTCTGGACCTGAACATCAGAGCGGATGGAGGTAAACTAACCACTACAACACACTTCAAACCTACGTCGAGAAATTGCTTACTAAACTTTGAAAGTTTTCACCCCCGACAGCTCCGGGAGAATCTACCTTTCGGACAGTTTTTACGCCTGCGGCGAAACTGTTCGGAAAAACGAGATTATGAAATCCAGGCTAAGGAACTGAGTACGAAATTACTCCAGAGACAATACCCACACAAAATTGTTTTAAAGGCCATAAAGAGAGCATCAAATAATAATAGAGATGCACTCCTAGAAACAAAACCCGGAGAACAATCCACAAACAACACGGATAGAAGACCAATCTGTGTTACAACCTACACAGTGGCCTCACAGAAAGTAACAAAGATTGTCAAAAAACATTGGAAAACACTGAACAGTGGTGGCCTCAACCTCACTCAACCTATGTTTAGCCACCGAAAAGGAAAAAACCTGAAGGATTTGGTAGTCCATACATGCCCAAAGATTGTAGAAGGCCCTGTCCGGCGCCTACACCCACTACCAGTGGGACACTACCCGTGTTCCAATTGTAGTGTGTGCCATCTAACGAGTGCGACCAAACAAGTCACATGTAACAACGGCCTGATTTGGGATTTGAAGTCCTTTTCCAATTGTAACACAACAGGGGTTGTGTATATGATTACATGTAGTTGTGATTTACACTACATCGGTATGACCACCAGGAAGGTCAATACAAGGATGGTGGAACACCGCAGCAATTTCAGATGCAAACAATCCAATACGAAAATGACCACTCATTTTCTGGAAAAGGGACATACCCCTAATGATATGCGTTGGGTGGTCCTGGAAATACAACAACCACATGCAGAAATGGAGAAAAAACTACTTGAAAAGGAACAACGCTGGGTTTTTAAACTTCGCTCTCACATTGCGGGCCTGAATGATGACATCCCTTGGGGACAATTTACTTGACAAGAAGTAGCCAACCTAGTGTCACAAAGTCATGTCTGCATATAAAATAACTGATTAAATAACTGTGGGAGGTAGTCTATAGACCGTAGTGATTTACATCATCACCGGCCTTAGTATACCTGAATATGTTGTTTTATAAAAATTGGGGCAAATCAGTTGATAATAACAAGGGTTGACAGGATTGTGCCTTAGAATTATTTTGTAATCAGAACAACCATCCTAATTTAAAAAAATTAACCTTCTGAATTGAGTGCAAAGAATACCATTCACATAAAGGGGCCACCTGATCGGTAATATTCTGATCACCGGCGTTTGCAAACCAAAAAAACATACATTTTTGTAAAAATGTGGCAATTTGTCTGATAATATACAACGGGTAATGGCAATAATCCTAAATTAAATTTTAACTATACTGAATCCTCGTAATCAAAAATATTGACTCTTTTAGTGGAAGAAAAGTACTCTATACACTTAAGATGGCCGCCACCCGCGATTGTTCAGGACAACTGACACGCACCAGCTCTTTGTCGAGCTTGGGCGCGTATGCGGAAGTAACCGGGATCGGGAGATCTTTAAAAAGAAACTCAGCGCCCCCGGTCAAGTAACATCCGGACCGGAGGGACGCTAGTAGGTGCCTAAAAGAGGGAGGTATTCTTGAAGCAAGTAAGTGGTTGCGTACAAAATCGGACCAACGAAGAGTTTTTACTCTTTAACCTAACGGGTTGAACAACTATCGCTAAGCATACCAAACCAGTGGATGCTATTTACGATGTGCCATTTCTCCTACCTTTTTTAGATTTGCTGGGATACAGAACCCCTCCGAGTCCTTGGGGCACAGTTAGGTCCCACGACATGTATGTAAATATGTATGAGAGTGTGTGAATGATGAATGTCTGGTTGTGTCACAGTAAGGTGTTTTATCACGTTTTGATGCATGAGAACTACCACGTTTTGTGCATGAAAACAATCACGTTTTTACATAGAAAAACGTCCGTTGAGGACCATGGGAAATGTATTAACGTTTTCCAATGCAATCCAAAAGATATGTGCTATGTGTGCTATGTTCGGGGGTAAAACCCCTTGACCTTTCAAGTTGTTTTTTGTTTTACAGGAACCACGTGTTTGGAATGAATACGTAGGTATCACTGCATGCACTAATTATAGATTGCAGCAATTATTTAATTTATTAAAAAGAACTCATTACAGAGCTAAGGAGTGGCGAACACAGGGCTGGTCCCTGTGTAGTCCCGAAGAAGTGCTTGGGGTATGCACGAAACATGTTGACGACAGGAGTTGATAGGTACACCTTAACACATTACGTTTAGGGACCCCTATTCTTCCACCCCATTTTTAATATTACCACCTAGAGGCAAGAATAAAGTCTATTGAAAACCTACTGGGCAGGTATTTTTTTAAATACATCTCTTAATCCACTCCACTATCACATCTGCACCACACATAGTCATTTATAAGTGCTCCTACGTAATTCGCAAGTCGCAGCACGCCCCAGCCCGTAGAGGACTGGGATGGCCCCAATGATGAAGCATGTCACCATGGGGAAACCCTGGTGAGTGAGGGGACACCTAGAAAAAGAGCAATTTCTCCTTTTCTATCTACTATGACTTTCCAGACCAACCCCATTGAGTGTTGTGTATGGTTTTATAGTGACTAGCAAGGCTTTCATGTATCTGGTAACAGAGACCTTATGTTGAATACATTGTTTGGTTTACTTGTCAGACCCTAGTACAGTGCACCAGGGGTGCCCAGGGCTTGTAATCCAAATGCTGCTAGTGAACCTGCAGCACTGGTTGGCCCACCCACAGAAGCAGCCTTGTAAAATGGGTCTAAGGTCTACCATGGCAGAGCCTGTGTGCAGTCTGGTACTGTCATACTGACTGGGCAAGTGCACCCACTTGCCAGTCCCTAAACCTTCCCTTTTCCTCATATCAGTCACCCCTATGGTAGGCCTAAGGGCAGGGTATATTGTAAGTATAAGGTAGGACATGCCCTTGGGGTGTGTGTCATGTCCTAATAGTGAATTACAGCCATTTTCGTTTTTCACAATTGTAAGGCTACCTGTTCTCCTTAGACCAGAATGGGCTGTTAGGAATTGTTACGTTTTATAATCCTAACTGACTCAGAGAACATGGTAGAAATTCGAGTTTAGTATGCCTGTACTCAGAATAATAAAATATATCTTTTAGTAAAGTTGGTTTTAATATTTTGTGTTTGAAAATACCACTTTTAGAAAGTAGGTATTTTCTTGCCTAACCTTTCAAGCCTGCCTCTGCTCGGTTGTGTATTCCTCTGTCTGGAGTTTGTGAGTAACTGGGCTGGGGGATTCCAGGAGACAGGCTGGGGCAGCCCAGTGGTGAATAGAGAGATCTGCATCTAGATGGGAGGGAGAAGTTGCACCTGGGACCTGAATAGGACTGGGCCTTCCCTCTACAATGCTGGCTCCACCTCCAGTGGTGTATCTAATGTCTCTGCCCTGCACACTGAAAGGGGAGAAGGAATCCTGTCAACAAAGTGCTCCAGGGCTGTGCTTGCCTTCCACAATGCTGGCTCCCCCTCCTGTGGGGCGTCTGATGTTTCTGCTCTGCACTGTGAAAGGAAATAAGTCTAGTAAACAGAGTGTTCCAGAACTGGTTTGGCCTGGGCAAAGGCCCCTTTGCCTTAAAAGGACAAAGGATTTTGGGGTATAAATATTGGGACCCTGATCCCAAGAAATTAGATCACTTTGGACTACAAGAAGAAACCTTTGCTGAGGAGAGGAACCTGAAGAAACTGAGGAGAGACTATCCCTAAGATTTAAGTGCTGCTTAAGGAATTGGTCTGCAGTGGTTGCCTGACTGCCAAAGAAAGGAGAAAGAACTTTGTGTGCTTTACTTTCAACTTGTGAAGGATCTCCAAAGGCTTGGAACAGAGCTTGCCTCCTGCTGGAGTCTCAGGGACAACAGACTTCCCCCACCAGCTCCTCAAAAGTCTTCCTGAAGTGCCTGCAGCTGTGCTGGACTTTGTAGGGGATTTGCTTGTCGCAAGGAGCTGGAACTGCGACTCAAGATCGAGAAGCGTGTCCCAGAACCGCCGCTGCCGCTTCACAACAAGAAGCGCCCCGCATCACCGGAAGAGAAAATCGACGTCGCCGCAGACGCCGACGCATCCCTGGGAGGAATGTCGCAGGAGAGGAGGATCGGCATCGTATCAGACTCCACCGCATCTCTGAGAAGCGTGTCGCAGGGCCTGTCACGGCTCATCACCGGAGAAGAGGATCGATGTTGCCGCAGACGCCGCCGCATCACCGGGAAGAGTGTCACAGGGCCTGTCGCGGCTCGCATCATAGTGGAAGCAACTTGGATCGCCAGTAGAGAGGATCAACGTCGCCGTAGACACCGCCGCATCACTGGGAATCTTGTCGCAGGGCCAGTCGTGGCTCGCATCTTGTAAAGTATCTCGCCTCGCCGTAGAAGAGGATCGACGTCGCCGCAGATGCCGCCGCATCACCAGGAAGCGTGACGCATCAAGGAGAGAGCGTCATCTTTATTTCTGTGCACCAGAACTTTGCCGCATTTCCCTCGCTGCGACATTGCTTGTTGTGGAAGCGCAACGCATCGTAAGGTACATTGACCCAAAGTGTTGCATCTTAAAAACTGAACTTAACTAAGCTAAAACTACCATCTAAAAGTGCAGTATTGTGGATTTTTGCCATTTATGGGTCTTGTGGTAAATCTACATAAAGTATACTTATTTTTTATATAAAACCTGTGTGGTGTCCATTTGTAGTGTTGTCACTGGGTGGTTACTGTATGTGGTCACAAATGTTTTACACACTGCCTCTGAGATAAGCCTGTCTGCTCGTGCCAAGCTACAAAGGGGGTGAGCAGGGGTTATTTTAGGAGTGTATCCCCTTTACCCTGACTAGAGGCAAGGGTCCCTATTTGTCACAAGTACCAACCTGTGCTAACTAGAAACGCCCAAATCTAACACATTGCTAAACCATTAATTGTTAGTTCTAAATCCCGTATGGACACTATGTCACAAACTCCTACTAGGTACAATAAGCACCTACAACTAAATAACAGAGTTCTCTCTTGGAGAGAGTGGATTAACTCACACTAGCTGAAACCCCGCGCATCCACAGAGCCAGATCAGGCGGATGATCGTTCTCTTACATCGCAGCCAAGACCTGGATGAGCTATTGGCCGACATCAGGTGCACCCCATCCCTGAACACCTTCAGGACCTGGCTCTTCTGCTGAATGAAGCGGCGTACCCCCCCCCCCCCCCCCCCCCACCCCCACTACTCAGCACCTTGAGACCCTCACGGTGAGTAGTGTGCTTACAATTCCCCTGATTGATTGATTGTTTGATTGAACAAAGTTATCATTACCATTGGCTATATACTTAATAGGGGCTCCCCTATGGCTTTTTCTGAGATTCAGGAGAAGTATGACATATCTTCTTATCACGCTACACATTATCTTCATCTCAATACTCTTCTTATTCCTCTTCTATGTAATGTAATGCAATGTAAACAGATATTTGTAACGCGCAACTATCGCTCCAGGGAGCATCTAGGCGCCACTACTGACCAGGAAGATATAAACACTGGTCAGGCTGCTATTAGTAATTCCTCCAGGCCTTCATACTAGTACCCATGCACAGGTGTCAGGAAGCTTAAAGATCCAGGTTTTCAGTGCCTTTCGAAATTCCAGTTCCCGCTCTATGGCACGGAGGTGAGGGGGGAGTTTATTCCACGCCTTTGACCCTAGAACTGGCAAAGATTTACCCCCCCTTGAACTCAGTCTGAAAACAGGGACAGACAACAGGTCGGCAATGGAGGAACGCAAGCTATGCACGGGGTGGTAACGAGAGAACCTCCCTTGTAGGTACTTTGGTCCCTGAGAGTGGAAGGCTCTAAATGTAATAACTAGGATCTTGAAAAGGACCCGTTTGATAATTGGTAGCCAGTGCAAGGTATTTGCTGCAGCAGATGCAGAGGATTTCGTTGGCCATTTCAACACCAGCCTAGCGGCTGCGTGTTGCACCATCTGATGTCTGTGCATGACCACTTTACTGCTCCCTGCATATAGGCTGTTGCAATAATCTAGCCTGGATGTCACAAGAGCGACCGTTACCATTTTCCTAGCTGCCAGGGGAAGAAGGTCGAAACATTTTCTTAGTCCTTGATGACGTTGAAACCGGTCCCTGCTACTGCCAGTGCCTGTTGTGTGAAAGACAGAGCGGTATCAAACTTGATGCCTAAATTACGTGCCGCATTGGTGGTATGAGGCGGTACCTCTGCGTTCACCGGCCATCAGAGTTTAGGGACAAAGTCATTATGAGGGCCCATTGGCATGATTTCTCTTTTGCCCGTATTACATTTCAAATGGTTTTTCCCCATCCAGTAGAATGTAGCCGTCAGGCAACCTTTAAAATTTTCTTCCCAGTCCTGGATGTCTTTATCAAGGACTAGGATCAGTTGAGTATCGTCCGCGTATGCAACCACATCAGTACCGAAGGACAATATCAACCTGATCAAAGGGGTGGTGTACACATTGAAAAGTGTCGGACTTGGACTAGACCCTTGCGGTACTCCAGTCGTAAGTGGTTTTTCCTTCGAGCAGAAATCACCCAGGGTGACCACTTGTCTCCTGCCACTTAAAAAGTTTGTAATCCAGTCCAGGACCTTTCCAGTTATGCCAGATGTTGCTAGCCGCTCAATCAAGATGGTATGTGAGACCGTGTCGAAGGCTGCCGACAGATCTAAAAGGATCAGGACAGCCTTCTTACCCTGGTCCAAAGCCATACGGACGGTATCGGTGGTGAACAGGAGAGCTGACTCAGTAGAGTGTTGTGCTCTGAAACCTGATTGGGTAGGGTGCCAGGCCTGGTTGTATTCAAGGAACTTAGTGATTTGTTTATTTACAAACGACTCTGTAATTTTACATAATACAGGGAGCAGTGAAATTGGTCGAAGGTTGGATAGTGTGGTGGGGTCAGGTAGATGTTTTTTCTGCAGCGGTTTGACCGCCGCCAGTTTCCACTCTGAGGGGTTGATGGCCCTGGCCAGTGATGCATTTTTGATGTTATTAATTACAGGATTGACAGTATCCACGAGCGTATGTAGAAGCATGGGGGGGCATGGATCAAATGGCGACCTTGTTTTGGTTGCCAGTATTGCCCCGTGAGTCTCTTCCTGGCTTATTGGCCGAAACATCGCCAGAGAGTGCGGAGGATATTTCACCCTACTGCTAACTTCCCCTAATTCTTCGACAGTAGCTGCAAAATCCCTAGTGAGGCCCTGTACTTTTTGTTCAAAAAAGTCTGCAATTATATCTATCACAGGCTTCTGGCCCCATTCCAGCAGATCAACACCCCTCTCAATTTAGACTTTTCATCTGGTCTGAAAGCTTCTGGGGTATATGAAATTTTGTCTTGCCCCTCCGATTTGAGAACTAAATTCAAGGTGGAGCTCCTGTGAGAAGCGGACCTTAACACAGTGCTCTCTATTCAGACATGGGAATCCATCTGGGCTAAAATTCATACTTCATCTCACTCAGCAAGCACAACTTAAACATTATATTATTTTTACAATAGGCTATTTCTCACCCCTACGGAACTTCACAGATTTAAGTCGACTAATAATGCAAAATGCTGGTCTTGCTTGCATGATATGAGTGATTTTTTACATATGTTTTTCCTATACCCTCTGGGTAAGAAGCTTTGGATGCTCATCTGGGAGAAACTGAATGACATTTTGTCCACGTCCCTTCCTTTTGATATTTTGCACATTTGTAAGAGGTTCCTCCCCTATATGGCACTCCCAGAGTATGGTGGGAAAGTTCATGGACTTGACTATAGCTATTGCCCTACAGATTATCACCTCAAATTGGAAAGACTCAACTGAATTTTCTTTTACTGATTGGTGGATTTATTGTGCCTTCATAATAGATTGGACTGTGCATATGCTACCTCTATTCCTTTACTAATTAAAAAGGATTTATTGTGGTCACCATACGTCTTTCTTATCTAGACAACCTGCTCAATCCCTTTTCATTGCTGCGAATTACGAACCACCATAAATGTTATAAAACTTTAGTAGGCTAATAATGTTTTTTAGATAATGTTGTTGTTGCCTATTATATGCTTTCCCTCTTTTCCCTTTCCCTTTCCCTCTCCCTTTTCTCTTTCTCCCTCTAATCTTTCTTCTTCATCTTCTGAAAATGTAAAATGCATTTGGTTTGGTAAATGTTTATACTTTTCAATTCAGGCTCTACTGTATTTTAATCTACCGGTGTATTTAGTGTTACCCTTTCCTGGTTTTACATTTGGTTATTTGTTCATTTCTGGTAATGGAATTAATGACTGTTATTTTTTCATTATTTCTTTCATTTTGCTTGGATTGATTGTGCTTGTATATTTTGTTTAATTGATGTAATGAAATAATCTTAATAAATCATTCTAAACACAAAAAAAAAGAAATTGGGGGGTCACTAGTTAGCAATAGCTTGCACCCTGTCCAAGTAGGGACCTGTTGGTTGTGGATCTAACCAGACGTGCTTTATTACTTGGAATAAATCTTCAAGAAACTACATTACAAGATTCCTCTCTTCATTCAGAATACTACAGGACCTTTCTGACTGTGTGAGGAGGTGATGCATAGACACACAGCCTTGGTTCCTTACTAAAGCCCAGAGTTTCCCTGGGTAAGACGCCCACACAGCTTCAACCTGGGCTACCGAATACGATGAAGGGGGGTGCTTTCAGCTTAATGGCCGTTGCATGCCTGTAGAGTACGTGTAAGCGTGTTCATTCAAATTGTAACATGGCACGCTACGGCGCGCTCATGTATTCACATCTGCATTGTGTTCCATTATGCTGCACGCACTTTTGAAGAGAATGTTTCTCTTCAAAAGTGCGTCCCTCGTGTCATGTTAGACACAGTTATGCTTTGACCGCACTGTAGTCAGTTTACCTCTGGACTTCACCCTGGCAGGCTGCGCTCCTGTATTCTGCTGCCTTATGCTTAAATAAACTATTACTCAATAGTTTAATCAACTGTTTCCTGCCTCATCTCTACTTTACATTTTGGCGACGAGGGTGGGATTACGGTGATTCTGGCGATTTTGGCAGCATTTTACTATTTTTGCGCATTCCTTTAAAATACCTTTGTTTGAATTTGCGCTTCGCTTCTTCACCTTCTAATCTCCTCTGCTGAGAGACTGGAAACCTCGTCATCGTACGGCGCTGCGCTGAGCTGTGATTGGGATTTCTTTACTTTTCCCATTTCTTGTATCTCAGCGGTTGATTCGTCGAGCGGGTCATGACGCGCATGACATTATCATAACAACGTCACCACGCTCACGCTCAGGCGGCCATTTTGATTTACTTGTTTTTTCTTCATTTTCAACAGCGAGCGCACCCAATTCAAAAGGTATTTATTTAAAATTTATAAAACAAAGGACATTTGACTATTTATTACAACATTATATACTGTTATCAGAATTTTACAAAGCTTCCTATTCTTCATTAATTTATCCATTATGGCCACTAATCAGCTAATTGTCTATTTGAATCATTTTTTACCTAATCCTGGTAAACCTAAAGAGTCATGGAAATTGTGGTTCATAAGTTTTGAAAATTATTTAGTGGCAATTGGAGCAGATGAGTACTCTGCAAAAAGGAAGCTGGCTATTTTATATAGTCATTTGGGAACTGCCGGAAAGGAGATTTTCAACAATCTTCCAGTATCTGAACCTCCACCAGGAAATGGAGATGGATGGAATGTTTTTACAGATGCAATCTTAAGATTAAATAAAAAATTTATTGAACAGCCCAGTGTTATGATGGAACGTTTCAACTTCATGAAAAGGAAACAACATCAAGATGAGTCTGTCGAGGACTTCATCTCCGTTTTAAGAAATTTGGCTGCAGAGTGTAATTTTGGGGCATATCTAGACACTGTTCTCAGAGACCAATTTGTTTACAACTGTTTTCACAAAAAGATACAGGAGAGAATTTTGAGTTGTCGTGACCCCACCTTGAATGAAGTTTTAGATATGGCTAAGAGCGTTGAAAGGTCAATTGTCTCATCGAGATGCATCACTGATGGAAACTTGCTTCAACATGAAAAGGATGTCCAAATTAACGCTGTTCTTCAAAAGAACCCCTCATTTAAACCTTTTCAAAAGAAATTTAACTCTTATTGTTTTAGATGTGGCTCAAAAAGTCACCTTAGTAACAGTCCCACCTGTCCTGCATTGGGTAAAAAGTGTACTTTTTGTAGCAAAATTGGTCACTTCAATATTGTGTGTAGAAACAGGAAAACAGTTAGGATTAATAATCTGTCTTCTCTTGAAGATCCTCATGTAAATATTTCTAATGTTGACATGTCCTCCTTACAATCTCCATTTGATTATCTTCACATTAATTCGATTCAAAATGTAAATCCTGACCAATTTATTTCTGAAAGAAAAATTTTATCTATTGATTTAGTTGAACTTGATCACCACACTACACGTGTTAAAGATCCCACTTGCTGTGTGATTGTTGATAATGTAAAATTAGACATGATGGCAGATTCGGGGGCACCCGTTACCATCATCTCTGATACTTTATTTAATGAATATTGGAGTAAGAATGAAACTTTATGTCCTCTTGACATCATTCCCAAAGCCGACAATGGGAAGAGTATTGATATGTTAGGATATTTTGTTACAAAAATTGAATGTTTGGGTAGGTTTACTACAACAAAAGTCTATGTTGCAATTGATGGAAAGCTCATTGTTGGGTGGCAAGACTTAGCTAGAATGGGTTTGAAATTGGTTCCTGGTTCTGATTCACCTGTTCAGATTAATGAGACGTCAATTTTTAATGTGACTCACGAGGAAAACCTGGAAATTCAAAGTTTGATATCTGAATTTCCGGAAGTTTTCAAAGAGTCTGTTGGTTACATTAAGGATTTTGAGCACCTGATCAGACTGAAACCTAATGCCATTCCTGTCTCCCATAAACTAAGGAATGTTCCCTTGAATGTAAGAGATGAGCTAAGAAAAGTGCTAGACAATTTGGTTTCAGAAGGTATTATTGTTCCTACCAATTCTTCCTTATGGGTCAGTCCTATAGTTGTCGTTAAAAAAAAGGATTCTTCGATTCGTTTGTGTGCAGATTTGCGCTCCCTTAATCAAAACATTATTGTGGATTGCCATCCATTACCAAAAATTCAGGAGTTGTTGGCAGGTATTTCGGAATCTAAAATTTTCTCACTTTTGGACCTCAAGAGTGCGTATCATCGGATCCCTCTCTCGAGGTCCTCTTCCGAATTAACCACCTTCATAACTCCTTTTGCGGCATTCAAATACCTTCGACTTCCTTTTGGCTTGGCGTCTGCCGCCAGTGTTTTCCAAAAATTTATGGACACAATTTTGCATGACATCCCAAACGTACAAGCTTATCAGGATGATGTTCTGATACATTCAAAAGATAGATCAGAACATATTAAAGTTTTAAGGAAGGTTTTATCCCGCTTTCAAGAAGTTGGAATAACCTTGGGTGTTAAGAAATGCATATTTATGGTAAAAGAACTGGACTATCTTGGTCACAGTATTTCTGCTTATGGTATCAGACCGAAATTTTGTTTAACTAAAGCTATTTCTAATGTTGCTGTCCCTAAGGACAAGGATGCTCTGAGGTCATTTCTTGGGCTTGCTGAGTACTATTCACGCTTTATCCAAAATTACTCTCAGTTTGTCCAACCTCTTCGCACCTTACTTAAAAAAGATGTTAAATTCACTTGGTCTGAGGAAGCTAACAAGGCTTTTGACACGGTGAAAAAGGTCATTGTAGAAGAACCTGCTTTATCCTCTTTCAATCCAGGTTTGGAATGCACCATTGCTGTTGACGCTAGTCAAAGAGGTTTAGGTGCAGTACTTACTCAAAGAAACTCTTGTAAGGAGAATACCATAGGTTTTGCCTCAAGGGCCCTAAATGTAGCTGAGTCTCATTATAGCACTATTGAAAGAGAAGCCCTTGCCTGTTCCTGGGCAATTGAGAAATTGAAAACGTTTATCTGGGGATCACACTTCACCCTCCTCAGTGATCACAAGCCCTTACTTCATCTTCTCAATGGTAATGGAACAGGCAAGGCTTCTTCTAGATTGGTTCGCATTTTATCTAAGTTACATGAGTACAATTTTACAATCAAACACATTTCGGGTGGCAATAACTTGCGAGCTGATGCTCTTTCAAGACTGAGTTTGGATAAAAATGAAACAGAAGATGATTCCTTTGATGACGTTGAATGTGTTGTAGCATCTATAGAGGAGTTGGTTCTTTCACCTTTTTGTATATCAGAGGCTGAATGGTTGCAAAGTTGCTCTGAAGACTCGGTTCTTCTCAATGTTAAAAATCTAATTGTTTCTGGATGGCCAAAAATTCGTTCACTTCCTGCTTCATTGAAGGTCTTTGCACAGGTTTCTGGAGAACTTACCATTGTAAATGATGTCATTTTTAGGGGTGATTTATGTATTCCACCTTTAAGCATTCGGAAAAAACTTTTTGACTCTGCCCATCAAGGACACCTTGGTATTGGTAGCACCTCGAGGAAGTTGAAGGAACATTTTTGGTGGCCTGGTTTAGATGGGGATGTTTCAAACTGGATTGAGTCTTGTTCTACTTGCTTGTTTTCGGATAAGCATTGGAAGACACCCCTTTTACCCTTGCACACAGTTCCCTTTCCTGTAGAAGCTTGGCAAAAGCTGGCTATTGATTTTTCTGGTCCTTGGGAAGTGTTACCTAGTGATGAACGTTATATTGTTTCATTAGTTGACTACCATTCTAAGTGGTGTGCTTTTGACTTTGCTGAGTCTCCCACTTCTGTTGTTGCCATTAATTTTTTGAGTAGAATTTTTCTCTCTGAGGGCCCTCCTAGAGAATTGGTCAGTGACAATGGCTCTCATTTTTGTTCTTCCTCTTTTGAGTCATTTCTTAAGTCATACGATATTAAACATCTTAGAGTGGCACTGTATTCTCCTTCATCCAATGGACTGATAGAGAGAATGAATACGTTTTTCAAGGAAGGAATACAGACTGCTGTGTCTTCTAATCTGGATGTAGAAAAATTTCTTAGGGGCAAATTATGGTCTTATTTAGTTACCCCTCATAGTACAACTGGTGTTTCCCCTTTTAGACTTCTGAGGAAGAGAAATCCAAATGGGAATGTTTGCCCATCTTGGATAAAAGACTTGAAAGTTAAGGACAACTCTTGCTTAGCTTGCCATGACAAGGAAATTGTTAAAGTAAATGTTGCTTCTAAGCAATTGACCCAAGAAAACATTTTTAATTCAAAATTTCTTTCTCCTATTCAACCTTTCATCGTTGGAGACTGGGTCATGGTTAAGTTTAATAGCAAGGTTAAGAAAGGTCTATCGACATTCTCTTTACCTGCCCAGGACCTCAAAGTATCTAAGGGATCTCTGTTTCTTGATCGAAAGGGGTGGTGGAGTAAGCGTGTCATTGTCAGACATACTCCGCAACAGGCAAGAAAAATCTCCACTAGTAAATATGTAAATGAATCTTCCTCTTGTTTTTTTCCCTTTAGGTACTACTTCTGATGAACATTCACTTGTTAGCTCTTCTTGTTCTCGAATTTCAGCTCCTAACTCAAATTCCATTGCAGATTCTAATGTTGAAGAACCAATATGTGATACTGCTGTTAACCCTCATGTTGATGCAAGTTCTTCTTATGTTTCCACTGACAGGTGTCACAGGAATTGTTCCCTCCCAGCTCGCTTTAAAGATTATTTTCTTTCTTAAGTTTTGACTTTTTACTTTCCTTTTATTTTATTTTTATTTATGTAAATAGGGAGAAGATGTAGAGTACATGTAAGTGTGTTCATTCAAATTGTAACATGGCACGCTACGGCGCGCTCATGTATTCACATCTGCATTGTGTTCCATTATGCTGCACGCACTTTTGAAGAGAATGTTTCTCTTCAAAAGTGCGTCCCTCGTGTCATGTTAGACACAGTTATGCTTTGACCGCACTGTAGTCAGTTTACCTCTGGACTTCTCCCTGGCAGGCTGCGCTCCTGTATTCTGCTGCCTTATGCTTAAATAAACTATTACTCAATAGTTTAATCAACTGTTTCCTGCCTCATCTCTACTTTACAATGCCTTGTGACACATGCCATACTGTTTGTGATGTTCACAGATCCTACTTTCAATAGGTGTGCTGAATGCATGTGATACATATGTAATGTGTGTCTTCCATAGGAAGCTGTTGTCATGAATAGCAGAATATATTTTTTACTGAGGCAGTCCAGTACTAGGAAGAGATACAATGTCGGCAGTCCCAGCCGCCTCCACCACACTTGTGTCTCAGAAAACCTGAGGAAAGAGACAAGGGGTTGGAAGGTGAGCCACAATCTGTCACCCTTCCCTTTCCACACCACTCGGCTCAACACAAACACAAGTTCGACGTGTGCTTTGTGTTCCCACTGTCCCTTGATCTCCTGTGTGCCAAAATATTCCCCTCACTGCTATTTATTCTCTTACCTGCTACTCCCATACGATGTTCATTATTACTCCCTCTCTTTGCTTTGTGCTCCACATTAATTTGACAGCCACAGGGTATATTTAAGAGTTTTATATAGCCCTTGCACTCTGCAAGAGAATTAGGGTGTGATGCGTGTGCATGTCTGTGAGACTCCTTCTTATCACAGTTGAATGTCTTCCTGCCTCTGTACCTAACACATTCTTTTGTGAGTGAGCGCAATATTCTCCTTACTGTGACGTACTTTTGTGTCTGTGCCCCACATTCTACTCAGGGGAGCCTGCTCAACCTGGTTGCATCACCTTACCTCATTGTGTGACATGAGTTCTTGCAAAGACCGCCCTCTTTATTTATTTTATTTATTTTTAGAGTTTTATATAGCGCGAACTTGAACCGATTAGGTTATCAGAGCGCTTTACATAGCATCAGTTCCGTTACATGTTATCAAAGCACTTTCCATAGAATCAGTTATGTTACATAAGGAACACATTTCTTTTTGTTCTAGTGAATAGGGTTATCTCTTCACACGGGGGAAGGGATACACCTGGCTATACTCGAACAGTCACATAGGCGACTAGTCGTTAAAGCTATATCTCTAAACACAGGGAGGGGATACACATGGATACAATCTAAAAATCACATAGGATACTAGTCATTAGAGTTATCTTCTATCTACACAGGAGGGACATGAATGGAAATACTCTAAGAGTCACATAGGGGTGGTAGAGAGTACAAAGGTCCACTGCAAACACTAGTGATAAGAAACAACTACATACACATAATAAGGGATATGACTGGTTAAACTCTAAGACGTATAGGGGTGGTATTTTAGACGCCACAACTAAAAAGATACACTGGAGGATTCCGAAGATGAAAAATTAAAGATGTAAATCAGAGCATTTGCCTCTTTCACAAATGCGCATTGGTAAATCCAATACATCTGGCACTAAACGTTTGCCAGTGAGTGTTAGGCTAGCCTCAAAACAGATACTTTAGTGGCCGAAGCCAGTCAGGGAATAAAATAGCAAGGCCCCTGAACAGCTCTCACAATGTAAATCCGTTTCTGGCATTGTTGGGCTTCGTTGGTTTTTCGATTACCATCGTGTGTTTATGTCCTTGCTGCAGAGAGAGAAAATCCCGTTTGGTTTGTCCCTGGAAGCGTGTGGTCCGCTGCTCACCTCTGTCCCGATGGTGCTGTACACCCCCAGTAGTCTCCAGATATTTAGGATCGGCTCCGTCGGCCGTTTTCAACACTGGACGCCATTTTGGAGTCAGGCGACTGTTGCCGATCGGGGGCTATTTCGTGCTTCAGTGAGGTGTTGGGGGCAGCAATCGACTCTCCAGCTCCCAGATCGCCGCCGATGGATGGGTGGAGTCACGACCATGCTCGTTGTGATCGCGGGGCTGTGGATCGACAAGGCAGAGACCAAGACAGCCAAAATGGCGGGCCGTCACCGATCGCCGCCACCAGCCTCTGCGTATGCCCTCCAGAACTCGTCAGGGAATGGCACTACCGGAGTGCCGCCACTCCTCCGCTGCGGCCGCAAACAAGTGCCCCCATGCTGCTCCTGGTGCATAGCTCGAGGCACCGGTCCGGACTCCCAGAGCCCCGGCGGAAAGCTGTCCTCGAGGATTGGCACCATAACAGATGCCGTTGACCCATAAGGACCAGTTTAGGTGGCTGCCCGGCAGCCACAACAAAGGGGAAGTATCCTTGCCTTTCCACCCACCCACACCAAAGAACAGCAAATGTTGTAGTGCTGGCGGTAAAAGGGGGATATTTGTTGTTAAGGTGGCCCACCTTGCATGGCGGTGTACCAAAATGAAGGCAACTCACCTGGGGAAAACTTATGGCAGAGTGAGTGGAACCGACAGGGGTAGTAAGCAGAGCATGGCCCTCGCAGCCCAGGCCCACTGGAAAGACAGCAGGGCAGAAAAAACACCCAGACCAGGTAGCCAGCCGGGCTTAAGCAGCAGTAAGAGGCTGCTCTCCTCTGAAGCTGAGTTAAACCAACAAGAAACCTAATGACCCCCAAAGCGGCATGTATGATTGCCTCAACGGCATAAGGTGCCAGAAAGGAGGACAAGTGGATGACAGGGCTGGATGGTGATGTGACAACTTTGATTTATGATCTAGGAACAATGCAGAATGTATGATCTCTCACTTGTGCAGGATTTAGGACCATGGTACAAATTATTTATAAAACCTCCATGATTTAATGGACTCTAACTGTTTGATGGCTTGTCATCTTGATTTATGACCGGGCTTATGTGATCATGCATGCGAAATAATTAAAATGCGGCCATGTTTTCCCTTATATAAAGTACACAAGTCTCAGGTATTATGTTTTGTTGATGGATACATGGTTGTGTACGTGTGGACTGGAGTTATCACTTTTTACACATTCTTCTACTCTGGCACATGCTCCCTCTTTCACCCAAAAACTAATGAAAGTGGTGAACAATCGGGGTACAGATTACAGATTGAACAGCGCTCTAGAACCTGTTCGTTCAGTAGGAGGCAATACATGAATTATAAATACATGAATAAACATCTACATTTCAGTGTCCGTTACTGTGCAGTACATGCTCTCCCATTATCGCACCTTGTTCTAATATGTTTCCGTCCTTCTAAATATATATTTACTTCAATGTAATACAACACAATTGACAAGTGTATGTCGCGTTTATTTCCAAACTGCCTGTGTAGTTTCACTTCAGGTCGTTTTCGTTGGCCTCGTGGCTGTTAAGTAAAAGGTCAGGAGACTTGCGTAGGTTGTAGTTCGTAGATTTATTCTTCAGTTAAATTCCAAAGTTAAGCACCCACAACCAGAGCCGTCCAGTCGTGAGGAAGCCAACGTCCAAAGAGACGTGCAAGGAATCCTCACGACTGAAGGACAGGATTCCAGAACCATGAGGAGATCTCTCGTGCTGCAAGCACGAGGGAGCAAGGGGAGGAAAGGTAATCACGATATATAACATCTTCCCCACTAAGAAGGGAAACAAAGCAAACATACAAATGCAAACATGAGAAATTGCAAGAACAATGGTGAAAAGGTACAGTGTAAAGCAAACATGAGAAATTGCAAAAACAAAGGTGAAAGGATACTGTGTAAAGCAGAATTACTCTAAAACATAGTCTCTCAATCTGCAGGATAACTGTTTCAAACGAAAAGCCCTTTTTGTTGCCACTTCAGGGGGTTCCTGAGAAATCGAATCATGTGGTAGGGAAGTTTCCTCGGATACGGAGGATTGTTGCACAGCGGAGGTGGAAGGGAGAGTGACGGGGGAAAGGGGACAATGAACAGGAGCGGTGTCCGCAGAGTGCGTAGAAGATTCAGCAATGGGGTTAGAGGAATGTGGTTGGGAGTAAAGAAAATCAAACCAATCACAATGCTCAGAATCTGAAGTGGCATGTTCCTTGATGACACGGGCTTGAAGTGGAGAGATCTTAACAAGAGCTCGCTTGTTCCACCATCCACTGTCATCAAGAAGGGCTGAGGTTTTACTAACTTGTGTAACCAAATTTGGAGAGGAACATTTAGACATACCTTTGGAAACCCTTTTGGGATTTTTGACAAGAACCATATCCCCTTTTTGTAAAGGTTGATCAACAGAATGTTTACCTTGATCAAAACGAGATTTCATTGACAATTGTTTAGCAGACACATGATCTTGAACAGAAAAAGAAGAATCAGATAAAACAGAATTCTTATGCAACCAACTGGGATTAAGAACGGAATGAACTCTCCTTTTTCTAAGTAAGCTAAAGGGTGAGACCCCAGTAGTCGAATGTGGAGAAGTATTGTAGGCCCACACTTTGTCATGAACGAAGGGTAGAGGGTCGAGCCGAGAAGAAATGGCGGTTTGGACACCCTCCTTGATAATGCGATTGCATCTCTCAACAAGGCCATTTGAAGAGGGGGAGTACAAGGCAACTTTGTGATGAAAAATATCGTTACGTTTGAGAAAAGAACACATCTTTTGGGAGACAAAATGAGTTCCATTGTCGGTAACGATGGATTTGGGAAAACCTTCAATGTCAAAAACAGACTGCAAGAAATTAATGGCATTGTCAGTAGAAGCAGAATTGCAAAAAGAATAATAAAGCCATTTGGAATAATAGTCAACCAGGAGTATGAGAATCTTGTGTTCGGAGGGTAAAATATCATAGGGACCAGAAAAGTCCAAGGCTACTTTGTCCCACGGACCAGCCGGTAGAGAGACAGGACATAAAGGTGTGGAAAGAGTCTTCTAATGTTTATCAGAAAGGATGCACTGGGTGCAATTGTCAATCATCTTTCTAATATGAGAATCCATAGAAGGCCACCAGTAAAATTGTTTGATGCGCTGACAGGTCTTAAAGATGCCGAGGTGACCCTGATGAGCAGAGCGAATGATATGATCACGAACAGACTGAGGGGGAACAAATAGATCATTGCGCATGACCATATCATTGACCAAAGAAAGTTCTTCAGAGACATTAGCAAAACCTTTAAGATCAGAGGGTAAGGTTCTACGTTCGGGCCATTTGTTGACAATAAAATTCTTAACTTTACAGAGAACAGGATCATTGGCATAAGCTGTATTCCATTCTGCTTCAGAAATGGGTTGACATTCGGCAACTGCATCAATGGTGGCAACAACACACTCAACATCATCATTAACAATTGAATCATCAGTTAGGGACATTCTAGAAAGGCAATCGGCCCTGAAATTTTTACCTCCGGGAATGTGTTTGATGACAAAGTGAAATTCGTGAAGCTTGGAAAGGAGACGAACAAGTCTAGCGGAAGCTCTATTGGAGGCGCTGTCAGAGAGCATGTGCATAAGTGGCTTGTGGTCTGTGTAAATTTCGAACTCGCGACCCCAAATGTAGGATTTGAACTTTTGAATAGCCCAAACGCAAGCCAGGGCTTCTCTTTCAATTGTGCTGTACCTGGTTTCAGCAGGAAGAAGGGTTCTGGAAGCGAAGGCAACCGTGTGTTCTTTGCCCTCAACCCACTGACCCAGGACAGCACCCAAACCAGTAAGACTGGCGTCTACAGTGATAAAGCACATAGAGCCGTCACAAAAGGGGTTCAAAGCAGGTGAATCTTCGATGATCTTTTTGACTTGCTCGAAAATTCTTTGCAAGTCTTGGGACCAAACAAATTTTACACCTTTTCTTAAGAGTGTTCTTAAAGGTTCAACAATTTGAGCATAACCATGAACGAACCTGGTGTAATATTCAGATAAGCCAAGGAAGGAGCGAAGTGCGTCGCGATCCTTGGGAGGCTCAGCGTCGCGAATGGCTTTAATTAAAGAAAACTTGGGTTTAATGCCATTGGGAGAAAGGGAGTGACCCAAGTAATCCAACTCTTGGACACCAAATTTGCACTTATCGTGTCTAACAGTCATGCCAGATTTTTCTAGGACTTGTAGCACGGTATTAAGAGTTTGATTATGCTGAAAAGAGTCATTGGCGTAGACCAAGATGTCGTCTTGGTACGCTTGTACGCCAGGGATATCTTGAAAGAGGTTGTCCATTAGTTTTTGGAAAATGCTGGCTGCAGAGGCCAAGCCAAAGGGAAGCCTAAGGTACTTGAAAGCACCAAAGGGGGTGACGAATGTTGTTAACTCTTGAGACCTGAGGGACAAGGGAATTTGGTGATAGGCAGACCTAAGGTCAAGGAGGGAGAAGAATTTAGCCCCACCCAGATTAGCCAATAGGTCGTGAGTTTTGGGGAGGGGATGACAATCAACGATTATATTATTATTCAGGGAGCGTAAATCGGCACACAACCTAACCTCTCCAGTCTTCTTGCGAACTAGGACAATGGGGGAAACCCATTCAGAGGAATCGCAGGGGGCAATGATTCCTTCGTCACAAAGATTTTTAAGAACACTTTTGAGTTCGTCTCTAGCGCTCAAGGGAAGAGGGCGGACCTTGTGAACGACTGGTTGAGCATTGGGTTTGAGACGAATTTCATGTTTAAAACCAATCACAGTGCCAACCTTGTTTTGAAATAAGTTTGGGAAAGAACTCAGCAAGGAGTCAATTTTGACAATGGGAAAGGAAAGATCAGAAATGTCAAAGTTCCCGGAATCATGACTGGTATAATAGTCATGAGGGATGTCACCTAAGGCAATGGGTTGGTCAGAACCAGGCTTGAGGATCAAGCCCATTCTGGCTAAGTCAAACCAGCCTACGACATCCCTGCCCTTAATGGCAACATAGACTTTGGTGAAAGTGTATCTTCCAAGACAAGCAATGTTGGAATAAAAGAAGCCCAACATATCAATGTCTTTTTCGCCAAATGCTTTGAGATGGAGATCAGATTTTGACAGAACAACTTTGGGCCAATTTGCAAAAAATGTAAGATCAGACAAAATGGTTATGGGAGAACCGGAATCAGCTTTAACCTGGAGAGTGATTGTACCGACTAGCAATTCACACAAAGGACTCTTAATTTTGGTAAATTCAAGAGAATCACATTCAATTGATAACATGACATCATTGAGTCTGGAAGAACAAGACTCTATATTTTCCTGGATCTCGATATTATTGACTCTAGTGAATCTCTTGCGACCCCTGCAGACAGAAGGAAAATGACCAATTTTCTTGCAGGAGGAGCACTTTTTACCAGAGGCAGGACACGTGGGAGAATTGCCAAGATGGTTCCTGGATCCGCATCTGTAGCAAATGAGGGGTTTTCTATTTGGTTGTCTTGAAGAACTGTTAACAAGGTCAATGGAAGTGAAACCAGAAGATTGTTCAACTAAATGAACAGAGGGTTGAGGAATGCTCTCTTGTAAAATCCTAGAAGAATAAGTTGCACGCTCAATTCCCTTGGCAATATCAATAGTTTCAGTTAAAGAAGGATTTTTGCAACTTAAGAGACGCTCCTGGATTTTTTTGAATGGCAAGCAAATATGAATTGATCTCTGATAGAGGTATCTGTACTAGCACCAAAGTCACAAGTAGAAGCTAAAATTCTAAGTTGAGCGATGTAGTCCTCTACCGATTCATCAATACTTTGTCTTCGTTTGAAGAAGTTATGGCGTTCTAATACAATGCTAGGTTCATCGTCATATTGTTTATTAAGACGAGCAATGGCTTCTTGGAAAGCATCCCAGTTGTCACCGGATTACACCAGCGGGAGAAGCAACAAGCGGTAAATTTTCAAAAACTTGTTGGGCAGCAACTCCCAGACAACCATAGAGAATGGCAACTTTGCGAGGAGGATCGTACTTAGTGGCATCAATGGCTACTAAATAATTTTCAAAACCTTTTAGCCAATTGCGCCAAGCGAGAGTGGGTTTACCAGGAGTTTGTAGGAAAGGAGCTGGTGTTTGAAACTGTTGGCCAGAAGCCATTGTGTTGATGAAATGAAAGGAGAGTGTGAAATAATATTGTAAAATGAGAGGTTGAGATGAGTGATAGGCAGGAAGCGTGCCTATCGCTGATGCAAATAAACGTGGTAGGCAATGAGCGAGCCTATCGCTGTGGCAGGTGAACGTGGTAGGCAATGAGCGTGCCTATCGCAGTGATGGATAAACGTGGTAGGCAATGAGCGTGCCTATCGCTGTGACATATGAGCGTGAAAGGCAATGAGCGTGCTTATCGCTGAAGTTACTTGAAAACTGTGAAATGAATGGAAGCGCAGTGAAATTGATGAAAGCGCAATGCGTGTGAAACGCAAAGCGGTGGACGAAGGCTTTAAAGGGCGCAGAAAATGGCCGCCGGCGTCGTCGTCTAGGAAACAGGGAGACGTGGTTTTTCAAATGCGGTGGAGCTTGTCCTGAAGCGTAGCGAGCGTGTGCGCGAGCAGGAAGTCGGAACGTTGCGCGCGTGAGTGAGCACGAGGCAGCAACCGACAGGCAGAAGCAGCGCCAAGGAACAAGCTGAGAAACCAAGCGAATTGACGCCGGGAGGCAGGAAATGGACAGGAAAGGTGTCCAGAAGCATACGACCTGGTGTAGCAGGAAGCAGACTGGAGGCGGGCTCAGCTGAGGAGGCACAACGAGCAGTGGTCGAGTTTCGGTGAGTAGGCTGGCGGTGGGTGCAGGAAAATCCCGATCGTCGCCAAATGTTAAGTAAAAGGTCAGGAGACTTGCAGAGGTTGTAGTTCGTAGATTTATTCTTCAGTTAAATTCCAAAGTTAAGCACCCACAACCAGAGCCGTCCAGTCATGAGGAAGCCAACGTCCAAAGAGACGTGCAAGGAATCCTCACGACTGAAGGACAGGATTCCAGAACCATGAGGAGATCTCTCGTGCTGCAAGCACGAGGGAGCAAGGGGAGGAAAGGTGATCACGATATATAACAGTGGCGCACACTGACTTCTCCTTAGAGTTTTCTTTGCATGTAACATTGCTTCCTTCTAGTGCGAAGCATTTTCTCCGTTAGGCTCTAATTTCTCCTAGCAGCATCTCACACATTGAGGGGCTTATTTACAAGCCCCTTGCGCCACTTTTGCGTCATTTTAGCATGGGAAAAAAGATGCAATAGTGGCGCAAGGGGCTTGTAAATTAGCCCCTGAGTTTGCATGGCCTCCTTTTCGCCCGCACGTTTGCACCATACTGGGCGTCACAAGATCACGCACACCAGGAGCCCTTCTGCTGGGATTAGATACAGCACCCCCCCCCCGTCCCCCACCCCTCACACACTCCCTCCCTGTGTAATTATTGTTTCTTTCACTGCTCTCCTAGTCCAGGGTTTCTCCCGTCGATCCCTGGGGATGCAGCTGCAGAGCGCTTTCATCATCTTGAAGCCCTCCACACTCAACAAAACAAGCAGATATATTAATGTCTGCTGTGCAAGCGCGTCTGTTTTTTGGGGCAAATGCGCTTACGCTCAAGGAAGGGACTGTCGCAATGGAGGGAAACTGCAGTTGCGCACTTTTTAATCTACTACGGACAAACCGAGACACAAAAATCAATGGGAAAACTGCAGACTCCAAAACGGAAATGGCGGGCCAGGCCACCGGCGTTTGAAGGTTGTAGGGTGAAACGTGCAAACTCGCAGACTTTGGCGAGGTTATTTGGAAGAGGAAGCTTTTTTGAGGTGGTTTAGGAAGATAAGCAGTGCTGGCAGTGGTCTCACGGAGCAGACTAGTGATGTATACTGGAACGAATTGACTTTGGGTGCCAGGAGCTGAAATCAGATGTCATGAATGTTGTTAAGTGCAATTCACATGCTTACAGATACACGAAGTCAAGTAAAATAAACTAAGCTGGCAACAGTGAATTGTTTTTACGTTCACCGTGTTTCAGGGAGATGCTTGCATATGAGAGGCAATCGGAAAGAAGAGGTAAGCAGTAGATTTCCAGCAGCTAAAATTAGTGATATGAGAGAAGAGAGCAAAAAGGGAATAGGGAACAGGGGCAGGAGTGGGCAGACAAGTTTGTTTGACCAAGAAGGGACAATAAGAGAATTATTTCATGTGGGTAAGCTGCTTTGGCTCCCCACTTACTGTCGGTGAGAAATATTGGATTGCGTGGAAAACCATTGTGTGGTAGGTAGTGCTCTTTGTGTGGAGGCAGTGGGTGTGGTGCGAGTCTCTTCTTGACATTGGGAATCTTCGTTGTAATACAAATCTCACTCCCTTCTTGCTAGATGATGGTGGATTGCAAAATTAAGAAGGTGAACATCATTTTACTTAACGTTTCCGCTCTCCGGGTCCTTTTTTCCAACATCACTTTCCTGGCCTTGAAAAGCTAACTTATGTCCAGCCTTAGTGGGTATATTTTCAGCCTTAGCGGCAGCTCATGGGTGCAAAATGTTCGGGCGCTGTTCCCTTTGTCTCAAGGTCGAAAGGCCCATACAGGGCAGCATTGATCATGAAAGCCTTAACATTAACTTTCTCTCTCTCCTCTGACTTGTGCACGCGGCCTCCCACTCACCGTCTCCAGTGCACAGCGGGAGTGGAAGGGCTTTACCATCCAGGGAAATGAGCTGGTTCTGCTGCATAAAGTAAGGACTTGTGGCGTTAAATGAGTGCAGAGCTCGAATAGCAACGCTAATAATATGTTAAGAAGCTCTATGGGCAGGCAGGTCAGAACATCTGAAATTAATGCAAATAGATGTATTAAAGGTCATAGTCAAATATCCATGGCTAAATGCTAGGGCAATGTGACACCAGACACCGGCTTTTAGTACTCGCTCAGCATCTGCTGCCCTGCATTCTGACTAGCCGAGCTACCATGGAGCCGAGCAGGTCTGTGACTGGATGTTTGCTATAGATGCAAATTTATGGATTTTCCAGATACGCCTTCCTTTTTCTATGCCATGAAAGCAATTTATCAGTGTAAAAGAATGCAATATTACTGGGGTATCATTAAAACTGATTCCACGCTAGGACCCATGGTAGCTCCTAGGCCTGATATCACCTACTGGAGAACCAGCTCTATGCACAACGCGGTAGTCAGAAACAGCCCTGAAATCACCATTGTAACCAATTGGCTATCAGATGTCAAAGGGTTTTTTAAGTGCAGTAGCTGTAGGGCGTGCAGGTTTGGACTTAACACCACGGAAATCAAGGCAGAATTCAGGAACAAACTTATAGTCATTCGGAAAAAGCTCACTTGCAGAACAGATTTTGCAGTTTACATGCTTACCTGTGGCTGCGGGTTCAGATATGTATGGAGCAGTAAGCTCCAAGTGCACCTACGAATCTTGCAACACATCAGAGCAATTGTCAACAGTGAACCGACATATCCTGTCTCCAGGCACTTTAAAAATACACACCAGAATAATTTGGACCAACTCAAATACTGTGTAATTGACTGTATCCCACCACTCAGGCGAGGGGGCAAGCGGGAGAAAATATTAAGACAACTGGAATCTAGATATATAATTTAACTCAACACTAAGGCCCCGGCAGGACTAAATCTTAGTGAAGACGTATACAACTTCCTTTAATTTGAAGTTGCTCCAGTTATTTCTAGGATATCACTGCCCTTATGGATTTTAGAAGTCGGCTGATTTCGAGTTGGTTGTCCATTTTTAAACCCACTTATTTTTACACTCTCTCCAATAGGATCTTATTCTAAACACTGCACCAGTCTCGCCAGTTTCCAGTGCGACTTTGGGTTTAACATTGACACTTCACGGCACCTCCACACTTTTCCCCGTCCTCATACACATGTATTTAGATTTATTAATAGTGACCTCACTTTTAAACACACTCTCTATGTACAGCATTAGCTACACTTGTTGTGTGCAGTGTCAGCTTCTAGGCTAATCACCCCTTTTGCATATTGTTTGGATCCTCTCGCTAGGGCCTCTATACCCTTAGGCAGGGTGCCTTCTTTCATTCTACTCACAAGAGCCCAGTGTTTTGTCTATGTCTGTTACCAATTCTTGCTTGTCATCCTTGCGCCTAGTCATCGGCCGATGATTAGGCAATTTTACTACAAGCTGTAAAATGTGCTATTTTCTGCTATGTCACTACAAACATAGAAGAGTCACTTACAAGAGTATAAAAAGAATGCCTATTTTCACAATACGCTATGTAATCAAGACTACAGACTTGTAGTCGAAACATGTCATCCTGACATGCTAAGGCAATAAACCAATTCATTATATCTTCAACTGGAGTCTGTTCCCTTGCTTGGCCCGCTGTGGTCGTTCTTTGGGATCCTGCTTTAGTGTTTAAGCAGAGTACGACTGGCTCTGCACTGCAGACCTCCTCTTTGCTGTCAAGGACTCCTGTGATTCTCTTCAGTCGGACGAAGATCTTTTCTCTCTTGAAGGAGAACTGAACAATCACTGCCTGCTGCCCAGCCCAGAATACACTGATTGTATCTTGTTATGGGGTAACTGTTTGCAGAGTCGGAGGACCCATCCATCACCCCTATACCGTTGGGTAAGTGTATGCGTGCAAGGGAATTGACAGGTTAAAAGAGGTAACAAGATTGGCTGCCGAATAACATTGATGTTGGCATAAACTGTATCGACAGCCATCACACATTTTTGCCCTAATCAGCATGTCAAACCAAGTGCTGCAGGAAGGGGAAGTGAGTCCCTTGCTCACTTTGCCACTGGATTCAAGCCAGCCTGGCTGAAGATGGCTGTAATGCCAGAAACAGGTCCTAGGAAGCTTGTTTCCGGTCCAGGGAAGGCATGGCTTGGCAGTTCGGGCTGGACTATTCCCACGAGGCACAGGGTCAGACTGGTTTGCATATGGCCATGTCTGAACTGGGTTGACAGAGTGGGCTAAAGAACGGTGATGGATTAAACCCTGATCTGTTGAGTGGGTGTGAGTGTTTGATTGGTTCAGATGCTCCGTCCATCATCACCCCCTTTTGTACCGCTTTGTTCGCCATAAGTTGGCAGGGTATGCTAAGACGTGAGTCCCTTGCTCACTTTGCCACTGGATTCAAGCAAATCTGGCTGAAGACGGCTGTAATGCCAGAAACCGGTCCTAGGAAGCTTGTTTATGGTCCAGGGAAGGCATGGCCTGGTAGTTCGGGTTGGACTATTCCCATGAGGCACAGGGTCAGACTAATTTGCATATGACCATGTCTGAACTGGGGTGGCAGAGTGGGCTAAAGAAAGGTGATGGATTAAACCCAGATCTCTTGACTGGGTGTGAGTATTTGAATAGTTCAGATGCTTCGTCCATCACCACCCCCTTTTGTACCGCAGGAAAGGGAAGTAGCTGCTGATGCGTTATTTGACTATCTCCCGACATTGGACAACCAACAATGAGCTCCTGAGGCTGCAGGAGCTCCAAGCAGTGATATCAAAATGAAACTTAAAAACCTTGAGAAAATAATGAGCAACGAACTCACCAAGTTGTGGGAGTGCAAATCTCTGTAAAAATACCGCAATGTGGGCCATATTCCACATGGCTTGAGAATCATGCTGGCGCCAAGCTTTGACAACCCCAACCCACTCATGCTCAAAGAGTGAGCGTTGAGCAACCCTGAGGCCTCTATGCGCTTAATTGTAATCCTTATTAAATATGTGGACATCGATCGCAGCAAACTACAAAATAAAATTGATAAGATCAATGACGAACTCAACAACTCAGATCAAAAGGAACTAGTCAGCAAAGGCCGAGAGAAAATCATTACCAAATTAAAGAAACATGAAGAAATTATAAAGACACGCAAGGCATTCAAATTTGCCAGGGATAAGTCCGACTATGAATGTGGACACATTTTCACATTCGCAAGAAAATGTGAGCCAGTGAAAAGAAAGAAACGTTACAAATCAACAAACATCCCACACCGGCAATATCAGGTGCCTTACCCCAAGATGAGGCTGACTTGGCCTCAACATTAGACCTAAGTTCAACAGTTGAAACAGGCACGGACTCGGAAGTTTGCAGTAGCTTGAGCAGCAGGGACCCCAGGCTGTGGAACAACTTCAGTCTCACAGAGGAATTGTTTTTTTTTAGTCGAGAACAGGCTCCAAAAACAAAACCCAGGCGCAACATCAGAAGACGGGAGCGCAGAAAGCGAAAGAAATCAAAAAGTTTATTACACCAAAAAAATGAGGCATCTGGAGACAAAAATGATGGAAAACCTCAAAACGGTCATTAATCTAACAGATTTACAACTAACCAAGTCTGAAATACAACTCCTCTCCTTAGGTTTGACCTACTGCCCAAAAAGTGGCTTTGATTATATGACCACCAGAATTGACATTTTCACTTTCATTCGAAAACTCAAACTCATCAAATTGTTTAAACAGAAACATGACAATTAACCTCCCATTACTAACAGCAAGACAATGGTACATGCGCCAGGCACTCTTGCAGTTTCGGACATTGCTACCATAAGAACCATGACTGAACTAGAATCTCCAAATGACAATGCCCCAACACAACTTTTACTACACAACGTGGGCATTGACACCTCAACCACTATCATGAGTCTGTTCAAACTACCATCTACATTCACGCCAACCATGCCCCGAGATGCCATTGACATTTACAATGATGCCATTATTGAAGAGGTCAAAAATTTGCATGCAAGCAAAACCCGTGGCAAACACAAAAGGAATTTCAAAGACAAAAAATATACAGATCTCATGAAAAAACTTAAAGAGAGATCAGACGTCATCGCCAACAAATCAGATAAAGGCCGCAACATCGTCCTATGGCCAAATAAGGTATATATGGAGGAAGCTAACAAACATTTGAACGACTCCACATGCTACAGGTCCAACACCATGAAGGAAGTAGTTACAAGTGGCAAATAACTCAAAAAAGCCTCAACAACTTTAGGACACAAGGCACAATCAGTAAAAATGAGTTCAATTTCCTGAACAATGAGTTTCTGGTCATACCAATTCTGTATTTTCTTTCAAAAGTACACAAAAGAACATTGCCAGGGAGACCAATTATCTCGGTGTGCAAAGCCTCTGTGAAAACATATCCAAATATGTTCACTACTTTCCGCAAAATCATGTCACCAACTTACTTGAGAGACACTAGTCACTTCCTTCTCAAAATCAAAAACATCCCGTGGTCATCAAACTGTTTCCTAATGTCTCTAGACATAACCTCACTCTACACCAGCATATGTCATTCAGATGGACTAAATGCATGCCAACAGTACTTGACCAAGAGACCCATCCACTGCTACAAACACAACAAACTTATCATGTTTCTCATTGAGTGGTGTCTGCAACATAACCTCTTTATATTTAACAACAAGATATACCAACAGCTTAGGGGTGTGGCCATGGGGGCTTGCTTCTCCCCCAGTTACGCATGTCTTCATGTCGGCTGGTGGGAGGAGCGGGTCCTCCGTGTCACACACTCTGAAGCTTGGTCCAATAACATCCTCTGTTGGCTGCCCAAATAGATGACATATTTATAGTTTGGGATGGTTCTATGAACAGTGCTAAATCATTCATCAATGCGACCAATAATAATGATTATAATTTGGAGTTTAATGCAACCATGAGCAATGAATCAGTGGAATTACTAGACGTAAAAGTATATGTTTCTGATAACACACTACAGTCCACCCTTCACAGGAAAACCACATCAGGTAACTCCACCCTTCACGCCACAAACTTCCACCCAAAACCTTTAATAGCAAGCATTCCTTTTGAGGAAATGCTGCGCTTGCACAGAATCTGCAGCAACACCACAGACTTACTTGGGTTCCAAAAAGATTCTCACATGAGATTCAAAGCCAGAGGCGACACTAAAAAGAACATTATTGCAGCCATCACCAAAGCCAATGTGTTCCCAAGAGAGCAGCTATTACTGTTAACATCCACAGACAGCATCAACAATAGGGACACTCCACAGAAAGCAGGGTGACTATGCGACTCATTATCACACATAACACCGAGGCACGGGCACTGAAGTCTATCTTTAACAAACACTGGGGTATCATTAAAACTGATTCCACACTAGGACCCATGGTAGCTCCTAGGCCAGATATCACCTACAGGAGAGCCAACTCTATGCATGACGCTGTAGTCAGAAGCAGCCCTAACATCACCATTGTAATTAATTGGCTATCAGATGTCAAAGGGGTTTTCAAGTGCAGTAGCTGTAGGGCGTGTAGGTTTGGACTTAACACCACCCACATCAAGGCGGAATTCAGGAACAGACCCATAGTCATTCAGAAAAAGCTCACTTGCAGAACGAATCTTGCAGTTTACATGCTTACCTGTAGCTCAGAGGTCTTCAAACTTTTGGATGCCGAGACCCCCCTGTCAACATTTTCAAGCGTAAGGACCCCCTCCTGACAAAAATTTCTAAACCTCTAGGTTATGAGGAAGGTGAGGACCAAATTATGCGACAGGCTTGACTAAATTGTGTGAGTAGAAAATGTAAATAATGTTCTGTGATGCTGCGTATTTTGGGGTAGCATTGCTTTATTATTTAGAATTTTTTAAAACACAGTAATACTGAGGAAAGATTTCACCCCATCAGTACCAGTTTATAACCAAAATACAGCAATTAACATCAGAAAGATGTCTAGTCAACCTCTGTGAAGGGCCTCCCAATTGGCAGGAATACGCGCTGCCACTTTAGAAGCTCACCTGGCCATGGCCTGGAGCAGCAAGGGTGAGTGCATGGTGATCGGTGTGAGTGCATGGTGATCGGTGTGAGTGCATGGTGATCGGTGTGAGTGCATGGTGATCGGTGTGAGTGCATGGTGATCAGTGTGAGTGCATGGTGATCGGTGTGAGTGCATGGTGATCAGTGTGAGTGCATGGTGATCAGTGTGAGTGCATGGTGATCAGTGTGAGTGCATGGTGATCAGTGTGAGTGCATGGTGATCAGTGTGAGTGCAGGGTGAGCGGGTGAATAGTGTGAGTGGGTGAATAGTGTGAGTGCAGGGTGAGCAGGTGAATAGTGTGAGTGCATGGTGAGCGGGTGAATAGTGTGAGTGCAGGGTGATTGCTGTGAGTGCAGGGTGATTGCTGTGAGTGCATGGTGATTGCTGTGAGTGCATGGTGATTGCTGTGAGTGCATGGTGATCAGTAAGAGTGCATGGTGATCAGTATGAGTGCATTGTGATCAGTGTGAGTGCATTGTGATCGCTGGGAGTGCAGGGTGAACGTGAAAGTGAAGGCGAGAATGAGAAGTGAGTAGTCTGAAAGCAGGGTGCATTCCCAAAAACTTGAAGCGTAGGGTTTCAGATATAAGTTAAATTATTGCTATAATGGCATTAATCATGGTTCAAGGGTGGAGGAAATAAATAATGTGCTGATCCTGCAACAAACTTCCAGTCTAATGATTAGGGTTACCAGCTCATTATTTTGATGGCCCAGAAATAAGCAGTCACCTACAGCTGTATTTTTTGCACTTATCTGTGAATACTTAGAACAGCAAATATAAATAGAAAGCACTTTTAATTGTGTTCTAGGGATGCCTCAATGATCCGTGACTAATAATTAAAGAAAATAAAGACAGAAAAGTCACATCACTAATTAATACATACTTTTTTATTTATAACTTAATTTAGTGTCAAGAGTAGGCCTCTGCAGGATCTTTAAACAACACATAGCAGGCATGTTTCTTTTGGCAACCCAACTTTATATTTATTTTCATTAAATGCATTCTCACACTACAGCAGTAAGTGTAAAAATACAAATGTAAGAAATAGGCAGGTGGGGGCCCAGGGGGTACTGGAACCATGAAAAAACGAATCTTTGGTAATCGGTTAACAAAGGCATGTAAATATGCTAATGGTCTTTAAAGACCTGTGAAAACTCAGCCGGAGATAAGACTCCAGACACTGCCCAGCCGAGGCCCCAGCCCGGGCTGAGACACAGGATGGGGGAGGAGGGGGGCTGAAGCCCTGGAGGCCAGGGCAGAAGTGACACTGTGAAGGCGCGACCCCCTTTGCATCGCTCCACGGCCCCCCTGTGGGTCGCGCCCCACAGTTTGAAGACCCCTGCTGTAGCTGCAGGTTCAGATATGTATGGAGCACTAAGCTCCAAGTGCACCTATGAATCTTGCAACACATCAGAGCAATTGTCAACAGTGACCCAACATATCCTGTCGCCAGGCACTTTAAAGATACCCACCAGAATAATTTGGACCAACTCAAATACTGTGTAATTGACTGTATCCCACCGATCAGGTGAAGGGGCAAGCGGGAGAAATTGTTGAGACAACTGGAATCTAGATATATATAGTTGAACTCAACACTAAGGCCCCGGCAGGACTGAATCTTAGTAAAGACTTATACAACTTCCTTTAATTTGAAGTTGTTCCAGTTATTTTTAGGATATCACTGCCCTTATGGATTTTTGAAGTTGGCTGGCTTCGAGTTAGTTGTCCTTCTTTAAATGCACTTATTTTTACACTCTCACCACTAGGATCTTATTCTAAACACTGCACAGTCTCGCCAGTTTCCAGTGCAACTTTGGGTTTAACATTCACATTTCACGGCACCTCCACACTTTTCCCCGTCCGCATACACATATATTTAGATTTATTAATAGTGACCTCACTTTTTACACACTTTCTACGTACAGCATTAGCTACACGAGGGATACTACATATCCCAATACAGACTGCGGCATGCTGTGACAGACCAGTGCAGTATAGCGTCCCTGCTCGAACTCCTGCACTTAACGTGTACAGAAACATGACCTCCTAAGCGCACCATACTAGTATCGGTATCAGTCTGGGCGCTCTTATGCAAAGGCAACACCAGATGCACTGTATCAACTGTTCCGTGTTTAGTAATGACAGTACACTTGGTTCCAGGTATTTAATTCGTGCCACATGGCATATAAGCATGATACCTGGAACACGAGCATAGGCTACTCCATTAATTTGAATTTTAATATGATTAAACTACAGTCACGCCTAGGGACACAAGTATTAACATAGCGCCTTTTTAACACACCAATTTTGCCTCCAAAACTGCCCACATTTATTCATTCTGTACACAAAAGAAGGTATTGGATCCTACAACTGACCAACCTAGACCTCAACAATTGCAAAACAGAACATAATGGCTAGTCAGGATGATTTTAAGAAAAATTAGAACCCACACAGCCCGTGTGTGCTTCGTGACCCAAAAGTTTTGTATTACACAAAGTTTATTTTCATTTATAAACAAGTTTCATTAGTTCATCCAAAATGTCTTCAAAGGAAAAATCGTGTCAAAACAGTCAGTTCAAAAACATACATAGAATTGTGTGCGCAATATATACAAGTGTACAAACATTCACAGTAAATACTCAAAAAATTACATCACCAACATGAAACTTAGTACAAAGTAATTACATTCAAAGTCAATTGCAACATGAAAGACATTTACATAAAGCACAATACTACATAAGCGGAAGAACCAGTCCTTTGACTAGAATACCAGTGGACAGGCGGAACTAAAGATGGAAAAAGATTGCCTGCCTGTCTCACAAAACCTGTGATGGAATGTTTTATAAGATTGCCAGCCAGGGCCCATGACAGTGATATTGGTTAATCCCTAGCTGCACCCTTCTTTCTTGTCACAGGCTGGGGGTCAACGCGTTTCGAACCGTAGAAATTGTAGGTTCTCCTCAGGACAGGGACTGGGTATAAGCTTCTCTGTAAAGAAATTAAGGGATGGTGTCAAACTAGTATTGCCACAATATGAATGCCCTCTCTGACTACACAAGGAAAAATAAAGGCAATTTACCTGCACAAGGAGCACAAGGGCTACAGGAGTGAAGGTTGACTGCAATTGAAAGAAGGTTGTCTGAAAGAGCAAGTAAGGTGGCAGTTAGAACTATTGAGTGTAAGGACGCCATTCAAACATGAACACAAATGACAGGTTGCGGGGAATTGACCCGTATCGTACCTGTAAAGAGTCGCAGTGGTGTCATAAGTCAGGGCGCCCGCGAAGCGGTGCGCGGTCAAGTAGAGGAGCGGCTCACATTCTAGTGTCAGCTGAATGAAAGAAAGAGGGAGAACTCTGTAATGCCTAGTGGCCCCACGGCAAACCAAATATCTGACCGTGAGTTCGTACAAAGATTGTAAACACATCTCCTACCTGCGCGCAGTTACAAATGCAGGAGGACGACTCCACCTGGGGCTGGTCCGGGAGGTGTGGCGGGTATTGCTCAGCCGCGTTAAGCCGCTACGTAAAGGGAAAACATGCCCGTTAGCAGCTGAAAGAATTACCTTATAGTTAACGAAAGGAATTGGCTTGGGGCAGCGGGAGGAAACTTACTTGTGTAAAGAACGGAGTCAATCCTTTGAAAAGCCGCAAGCGTCAAGCGTGTACCTTATGCAGGCCGGCTCAGGTACTTCTAACAAGTAACCTAATTGGGAGCATGGAAAGCGAGGAAGGGCGCAAAGAAGGTCCTAGGGATGCTGGTACTTGTGGTTCCGCGGAGCAGTGCGAAAAACATATCAATGTCAGCCACAGTGTGTTTATTTTAAAACATCCATAATTAGAAGCGCAACATTTACACACCAGGATCGAACAGTGTCTTCAAAACCCTTAGATGTTATTGACTCCAAACAAGCCTGATCCCACCACTTATTGTTGTTTAGAAATGATTTTACACATAGAACAGACACTATGTGTCTTCACTGTTCGAAAGATGTTATTTACTCCAGGATAGTCTGACACCACCACCATTTGCTATTTGGGAATATACATAGTAAAAATAGAGATTACATAATGGGTATAATGACATACGATGTGAACGGCAATTAAACTTCTGAGAAACTCAGCGGGCAGAGAAAGATTCAAGGGTAGCTTTGTTAAAGTGACACAGAGATTTGAAAGCAAGGAGCACCCGTGGCATTTGACCCATTCCAAGATTTACAACGTTCTAAAAACCTGGGAATGTGTCAAAAGCCTGCGCCTCCCCAGGGGAGGAGTAGGGGAGGCGCAACAAGGAGAAATAACTTTATTTCTCCTTGTTTTTCCCCGTTCTGTGTATGCTGCATTCAGCAGCACACACAGAAAGAGGAAATCACCACCACTGATTGTTTTTGTGCAGGAAGGGTAACTTTGTTGCACAAAAACAATAATTCCCACAATGCAGACACCCTTGTACCATAGTGCAAGGGTGCCTGCATTGGCGGATGGTAGCCAAATGAGTTCCTGCAAAACACACAAGATGATGGACGGAATGTTGCACAATTTATTTATTTTTTCAATTTATAGGGCGCAACAGCTACCCAAAAAGGGTTTGTTTCCTTCCCAGTATAAGAATTGGCTTGGTAGTTTGGTCTGCCCTGTTACCATGATGCACTGGGCCAGGGTCAGACTAATTTGCATATAGCCAAGTTCTGAGCTGGGATGGTGCAGTGAGCTAGAAAACGGTGATGGATCAAGCCCTGATCTTTGGACTGGGTAAGAGTGGTCTGCTTAATTCAGACACTCTGTTCATCACCACCCCCTTTTCTGAATCACGTTGTAAATAGGGCGCATTGTTTGCGCCGCTGTTGCGTCAAATAAAGTGACGCCATTGCGGCGCAAAGAGGCGCAAGGGCCTCATAAATCTGCCCCTATGCGTTTATTAGTGAATTCAGGAAAAAGCAATGTTTCCTTACTTTTTTTGATGAGCAAAAAGTAGGCACAGTTAACTTTATTATTTTAAGGAAGAAAATGTACTTTGAAATCAACTATATATCTAAGTTACGGGCTGTGTGAACTGGCTAAAGGAAAGAACTTAGCAGAACCGCCCTCCAAGCTTTTATCTACACTGAAGGACGGCCACAAACGTTTAGATAACTGCAGCCAGGCTCAATTGTGGAGTTTTGGCTTGGATAGCATTGGGGCCTGCCAGTCAAAGAAGACGCTGCGAATCAGCAAAGAAATATTTAGTCATACCAACATTAAAAGAATGACAAAAGCCACAAGGGTAGCAATTTCACTTTGAAGAGCTTAGGGATAACTGAGGATACCAGAAAAAAACTATAGATAAGATGTTTGGTGCAGGAACAGAAAGGAGAGTGATAAACAGCTTGAGGGTGGGCCATCATGCTTTAGAGTCTGATGATTACTGTATGATCGACACTATCTATGATCAACACTATCAAAGGCTGTGGAAATATCTAGCAAAACTAGAGATATGACACTGACCTTACCCCGCTCCAATCTGATGTCATCCAAGGCAGCTAGAAGGTTCACCTCCACGCCATGGACTGCCCTGAAGCCTGAATGAGAAACATTTAGTACGTTAGTGGTGCTCGGAAATTAGAGAACTGCTTTTTTTTCCTTTCTCCAATTCCTTGGAAATGAAGTAGCTTGATTTTCCTATAGTCCTTAAGCACAGAGGCATCTGCATTAGAAAGGGAATAACAACAGCCTACTTGAAACACAATGGCAAAGGAACAGCAGCCAGTGCATAAATAGATGTACAGCAAACAGTAGGGGCATCATCTGAGCCATCTATTTATGATGGCAGAATGGACAAGGGTGAAGAGTACAGCTTGGTTAAATATGTCAGACTGGAAATCATTTCTTCTCTGACAAGACTTTGAAACTAAGGATACTCACTGCCTCCTGGCTACAAAAGATCCCCATCATTTGAAGCTGTCTTATGATTATCATAAAGTTCATAATATTTTCACATTTAGTAAAAAAGCAAATATGATCCAGAAAAGAAAAGTACCTTGAAGGGGTCATGGTGACAATGGTAGTGAGCTAGGCTAGTTATGCTCATTCACAACTTCAAAAGTAATTCTAGTGCAAACAGATCCTCTCAAATCTGTAGACATCTAGCAGTAAGGAGACCTTTTAGGGTCGAGACTAAATAGCGCTTGCTCTGTCGCTTAGCGACCTATTGAATTGTTCTGTGTAGTTCCAATTCCATCCATTGCTTGCCTTTGCTTTTCATTTGTCTAGGTCAGTGTCGTTTAAAATCCTTGTTTGCTTGTGGTCATTCCTACCTCTTTGTCCTTCTATGGTAATCCACATACTTTTCTCTTCTGTTCCTCCCATGCAGCAGGCATTAAGTACCACCTCATTATGCTAGGTTTCTTTTTCTGTTCTTTGGGGGACTATTTTTTTCTTTGTTTCCTGCTCTGTTACTGTTTGCCTTGGTTCAGCTTTTATGCCATAACTGCTTAGATTTACCTATAGCATTTCTCCCTCACACCTACTGTTAATGCCACAGTTGTGTTAGTGCTGCCTCCAAAGCCGTGCCTTCATTTTGAATTTTATTTGCCTTTTTGCAACTTTTTATGGTGACCATTAGTTGGGCTTTTTTTTAATAGGACATTACTTTGGTTTTGTTCGTTCTTTTAAGGGGGATTGGGCTTGTTTTTGTCTCTCACGTTGCTGGTGGCTTTTTGACAGCCGCATGCGAGTGAATGACTCTCCTCCCGAAGCCAGCCAAGTGAAGTGTTCAGTGGGTTAGTACACTCATACTTTTAAGCAAGTATGACCCTCTCGCCTCCCACCTCCTCGTGTGTTGAACAACCAGCAGTGACATGCCATCCGCGGGTAATGTTGATGCTTTATTTGTGCAACCCGTGAGGCTATGCATAACATTACCATGTGGACGGTGTGTTTTACTTCCCACCAGGGAGTGACCTGCTGCTTTGTTTTGCCCAAGTATGTTCGCAGCTGTGATGATTTGTTACTGTGGACGTTGCATTAACACAGGTGTGATTAATGATTTATTTGTATCTATTTTTTGTTGTTGTTTCCTGGGGCTTCGGCAGGGGTTCAGTTTTCAAATATGCACCCACACATCGTTACCTTTCCAATAAAATAATGTAGCCTTTCCATAAGCAATTGTATCCTTAAACTGTCTTAAATCTCTGCCTCTGCTTTTTTTGAAACATTTTTTCCTCTTATTCAAAAATTGCCTCCCTCCGTATGAGGTAACCTGGCTGTAAATGAACGAAACCCAAGTCTCCACTCTTCCTTGATTACTATGGTCCTCTTTCCTAGGTTATGGCTCTAATCGGCGAGTTTCAAAAGTAAGTAAAAGTAGTTACAGACAAGAATACAGATCAGTGTGCTGTAATGCTCGTAAGACCTTGTCTTGTGTACCTACTTCCCCATTTGATCTTTTAATTTTTTCTTTAAATCAGTGACAAGAGACATGCTTGGAATTTGTAAACCAGGACATACCTTGTCACCATTTTTTTTATTTGTGTCTTACATACATCTTAATTTAAAAAAACAAAACTTTCATCCTCATTAAATATGCACTTCGAAATGTATTGCTTGAGTGCTGTTGAAAAAAGTAGACACCCTGCCAAAATGGTGTTTTGCAGCAGTACTCTGTGCTGCCTGGACTAAGGGTTGCTGCATGGTTCTGGTATGCACACACCAATAACGTGAGAATCCGTGTGCTAGGGTTATGGTAGATGAGTTTTGCCCAGTGTATGTGTGCATGTGTTTCTCAATACTTGCTGTTTGGCGTTGGTTACCTATGTTCTTGTTGAACGTGGTTGCTTCTGTGGTGAGCTGCTTTTGACAAGTTAATGTCGATTATGCACACAGTTTCATGCCACACAATTAAATTCCACACATTTCCTTTACACACCACATCATTTGAGACCAAACCACCGAATTCACCTCAACATCACAATTACACAACAACACATACACCCAATCTACATCACAGAATTCCATATCATGTCGCAAAATTTGACAGCACACCACATAATTAAACTTCACTACATACCACTCCACAACACAATACCATTCCACATAATTACACTCCATAACACACAACCCTGCTCCACTTAATTCCACTACATGCCATGCCACACATTTCCACTAAGCAAATTGATTACACCCTACGCTGTTCCACGGCACACAATTCAACAACTAACAATTCCAATCCAAACCACATAATTCCACTACGCACCACATACATACACCCCATAACACATGGGTAAAAGACATTGTCATTTGCAATATCAGTAACTCGAACTCAAGCAAATGCAACAACATAGTTATACTCTACAACACAAAATGCCATTCCACATAATCACACCCTGACACACAATCACACTTCACTGATTTACAGTGCAGGCAATACACTGAATTACAGTGCAGGCAATAAATGGAATTACTATCTACATATTTCCAATGCACACCATGCCACATAATTCCTTTACACAAATCCACTCCACACAGCACAGTTCCAACACACACAATTCCACAACAATTCCAATCCAACCCACATAATTCCACTCTACACTACATACATCCACTACACTCCAAACAAAAACAGATAGGTAAAAGACGTTGTCATTTACAATGACAATAGCTCTAACTCTTGAAAATGCGAAACCTATTGCATTGTAAATGCTTGTTTATTGACTCTTCATTCAGTCTGCTGAAGTTTAGACGTCCACTATGGTAGTATCAGGCCTGTCCTCAAATATATAGAGGGAAATATGGGATTAATAGTTGAATAAATCCAGGTGTATAGAGATGAGACTGAAGAATTAAGGCTGTCTCCCAAGAGCAGAGCTTATTCAATAAGTTTGTTGGAAAATACGTTGTTAGAAAGCTTGGACCAACATGGGTATGTGTTTCTGGTTGTACTGAACGTAGGTAAGGAAGAAGAGAGATCCAGAAACAATACTATTTAATGATTCGTCAACAATGAGGGACAATCGTCCTCTTTTTATAAGATTAGTGTGACATGTAAAACGACCATCCAGTGCAAGACCTGCTCAATGCCTGGACCCTATAGAGTTATACAGTAACTTGAGGATCGAAAAGCTGAGAGACCTCATAATATTGATCAAATTCTGTCGAAATATTGAAATTGCCCAAAAAGGCCATAAGCGTGAAATAGAGATCTGTGCAGAAATTCCTGTTCCTAGAAGAGGTGGGGAGATGATCAGGTAACTAATTCTATAGCACTAAACGCCAATAGGGAGATATGTCTAGCCTTTATAGCGGCTCAAAAGTGAACAGCAGCATGTTTCCTGTAATAATCTGGTGGTTTTCATGGATCGTTTTATAGCTCATGGGGAGAGCAAGTGAAATATGACATGCTATGTGCAACTGGAACCATGTAGCTCTAAAGGCAGCTAAGTCGAGCAAATTTTCAGTTGAAAGAATGCATAGCTGCTAAGCATGCTGCATAAGTGAGCTTATATTCAAAAGCCTACGTTTCAGATAGAGGGTGGTGTCTTGCCACATGTCATAGGTTTTCCTGACACAACACATGCTCTCTGCCAACCCATATCTGAGAATTCGCCCTAATAGTTCGCAACAGTTTCATCAACCAAATTTTCAATAGGGAAGATAGTCTCTTGTATAGTACATCTAGCGGTTGGTCAGTGTAACTAAAGGTAAGGTTGACTTGGAGAACAAGCATTGATAAAGCCAAAAGGTCTTGCCTGTACAAGAGCTATTGACTTTGCCAGTGTGTTTTTTCTATGCTGCTTACCATCACTGCTTCTATTCGGCATGGTTAAAAGTTAGTGGCATAGAGGAGTGGTGTGGAGTGGCGTAGAGTGAAGTGGCACAGAGTGGAGTGGAGGGTTGAGGAGTGGTGTAGAGTGAAGAGGAGTGTTGTAGGTTGGAGTAGAGTGAACTGTCATGTAGTAGAGTAGAGAGGAGCGTCATAGAGTGGAGAGGAGAGTCGAAGACTGCCATAGATGGAGGGGCTTAGAGTGGAGGGTCACAGAGTGGAATAGAGTTTTGTAGAGTGGAGTAGCATAGAGTATCGCAGCATGGGTTGGCATAGTGTGGCGCAAAGTAGAGTGGAGTAGTGTAGTGTGTTGTGTTGTAGACTAGAGTTAAATGGACAACAGTGAAGTTACATAGAGTGGAGTATAGTGGTGTAGAGAGAGTTGCAAATAGTGTTGTATAGTGGAGTGGCATGGAGGGGCATAGAATGGAGTAGTGTGTCACAGAGTAGAATGGAATATAATGGAGTATAGTGTTATGGAGTGGGTTGAAGTGTTGTACAGTGGAGTGGCGTGGCGTGGAAGGTCTTAGAGTGTCACGGAGTGGTATAGAGTGAAGTGGAGTAAATAGGGTCTGTAGAGAGGGGAAGAGTGGAGTGTCAGAGTTTAATGCCATGGAGGGGAATAGAGTAGTCTAAAGTTAAGTGGCATAGAGTGGATTAGAGTGGTGTGGAGTGGAATGGAGTGTCATTGAGTAGAGTGGCAAAGCATGGAGTAACGTGTTTTAGAGATGAGTAAAGTGTTGTAGAGTGGAGTAAACTAGCATAGAGTGTCAGAGTAGAGTGGCTCAGAGAGGAGGAGAATGGTGTGGAGTAGAATGTTGTAGTGTGTAGTTGCGTAGAGTGGAGATAAGTGTCAGGGTAGCGTGGCTCAGAGAGGAGTAGGATGGTGTGGAGTAGAATGTTGTAGAGTGTACTTGAGTAGAGTGGAGTTGAGTGGCAGAGTGGAGTAGAGTGGAGTGGAGTAGAGTGGGATAGAGTGGAGTTTTGTATAGTGCAATAGAGTAGAGTGGAGTGGAGTGTTGTAAAGTTGAATGCCGTAGAATGGAGTGAGAGTGGAGTAGATCAGTATAGAGTACAGTGGAGTATGCATTTTGTGGCAGTACAGTGCCAGTACAGACACCACATTTTCAATTGAAATGACCTTTACGTTTGCACTGACATACAGTTTTACTGATAAAACTATACAGCGCACAAACGATAAGGTGTGAAAATTGCATTACCTATTGTATTGATTTGTTTTGACTGTGTTAAAATATTTGTTTCCTGCACACTTCAGAATTACAAATAAAATGTGCTTCATTTGAGTTTTTCTAATTAAGATATATTTTGAAATGTTGGCATAGTTAATTTACAGACACTTACATTTTGTTATGTGCTTGAAAAAAGCCTTTCCTTTTCCACCCTTGATTGTCAGATAAATCCTCGCACTTTGAAGTCAGAGAAAGGAAAGTAAACACCAAGCTCACTCTGATGTCAGAGCCTGGCATTTGACCTCTGCCTTTGTATGCACAGCAAATGTGACAAGATAAGAACAACATTTAACAGCCAGTTTATAGAAAGCCAGAACTTGTGGAAAAATACAATAAACAGGCTATGCTCCACAGGAGAGAGAAAGACATGCTGGACAGTCTAAAACAAATAAAGACAGCAAATAGAATGCAAGCAAACGGGTTTTACAGACCACAACGGGTCGGAGCACACATTCAAAGCAATTTGTGACAAAACTGTGGCACAAAATAATTGAGTAAGCAAGGGTATAACTGGACACATAGTAAAGCAAGACTGTGTAGTATGGCTAAAGGCCTGCTTTTGCGTGCATGTTATGTTAGCATGGCTTATTAGAAGTTTAAATACCATTTTACCTTTTGCTGCTTTTGCGCACAACATTGCATAGCTATTTTGTTTAAGTTAGCCTTCATGAAGGTCTACACATGAGAAAGGGTTGGTTTTCGATATCTCTAGACTTACATTGTGCCACTAGTCTGCACAGTGAGTGCTAAAGCCGTCAAGGTTATCAAAACATGTTAGTTGTTTTTCGACATGTTCGGGTAACATTTTCTAGACACAACATTTTGATAGCTGTGAGCCACGTAAGATTCTGGCGTCTTTATTATCACACACTTGCCATGATTCTACACACTTGGAAGATTTCCGTTTCCTGGAATGCAGCAAGCCTATGCTGATCCAGATGTAATTTACTCTTACTGAGCGGAAAGGTAATGGGGTCCCCCACACAAGCCTAAGAGACCTTCTATAGTTTATAATTCATAGTTCCTATATAGGGGGGGGTGTTAAAACTAGGTGCTATAGGACCTGTTTGCACCATCATTGTAATATGATTTCTCCTTTTGATTTTATGGAATTGTAACCATGTTGACCATATCATTTTTAATCATATGTCTGTCTTCTTATGTTGGCTATGATACTACACATGAGGTCACGTCGTTAAAATGAATATATTAACCTTACCGTGTCTCTGATTTACTTGTGTTGTGGACTGGTATGAGAGTATAACAAAAGAGTGTTCTAACTTCCCACCACTCCTGAGATGGCCCTAAGTCGCATGTTCTAGGTTGTATAATCATTGGTTACTTTGCTATAGGACGAAGAGCTAATGTGACACTGATGCTAGCTGGTTGGGGTTTTTCTGGGTACTGAGGTGAGTTTCTGGTACACCACAATTCACTGATGTCCTAGGTCTCTGTGCACAGTTCTGTGTATGAGCAGGATCCTTGCAAGAACTGGACATGGATGTCAATTCACTCGGGGGTAGAAGAATTCACATCATGAACCCTCTAACACCTTATGGCACTGTGTAACTAACCCATTTTGCTCCCAATAGTTTCTTGTATGTGGCCGAAGTATTGTGTTTTTATCTAAGAACCGAATCAATATTGCTATTTTATGCCCTGTACGGCTATAATCAATAATATCCCTATAATGGCATAAGAATCAGATCCATATTTAAGTAAATAGCCCTTGCAGTCCAAAGCACGGCAGAAGCTACTTCCTTGGATTCCTAGGAAGCACAAACGAGTTCTTTCGACACACCAAACCTCCAGCAACCTGGGAAATCCCCACTTGCCTTTGTTTTGATTTGTCATTGAACTCCTGCGAACACTAAAGGAACAGTGAGTTCTTAGTGACATCTTTATTGACGTCTTATGTCCAAACCTTACGTCAAACTCGGCACCTTTCAGGTATAAATATACCAACGTTGCCTTAAGCAAACACACAGTGGTGGTTTTGGAGCCGAGCAGCTATCTACTTGCCCGAGAGCCCAGCTGATGCGAGAGCCCACGGACGCTGCCCCTCCTCTTTGACGCACTGAGAGAGACGCTGTCTTTTCTCCTGCAGAGAAAATCCAACTCCGGTGTTCTCAGCCGCCTTCGCGGGCTGCTGGGATATCGAGTCTTGAAAGAGAGATACCAGACCCCCTGCATTCCATTACCGAGGTACGGAGCTGACTAAACTCTTAAAGAGAATTCTTGAGTCAGATTCTTGGCAAAACCATCTTAACTTAAACTGCTACTTACTTACTCCTTCCCACGTATTAGGCTTAGGTCAGGTACACCGGGGTCGGCGTATTTAGAAGCACCAGTTGAGTACGTTAGTCAATGTATATATGTATGTATATATTCTATCCATTTTAAAGTATCTTATGGCTAAGAACCCATATCAATGCTTTTACAGTATTATTTCATAATACTCCTTTTACTGTACGCACTTTACTTTACATTAAGTATTGCAATTATGGCAATTCATTTCTCTTGCATGAGAATGAAGACTGCTCAATAAATTACACCTTTTATTGAAAAACGCCCGTCCCTCTTGTTATTGCACTCTGGTGAAACTAAGTACACACATCTGACTGAGTGAAATAGCTGTCTATTGTTTTCACACGACTCTAGAGATATACTCTTATTCTGAGGGAGCAAAGTTGTCATGTTATATGGTTGTCAGAAGCTAATCCCTTCTTGTCTATCCAGGAAGGTTAAACTCCTCCTCGTTTATTCGAGAAAGTTTCTAGTGACCTCTGAGCTAGCTGGCAAACCTTAAGTCTAATATAGTCAGTAGAGACCTAGTCGACCTCAGTCCTACGTCTACACTGCTGAATATATTATTCCAATGCACAGAGCCTATTGGGAATATAGGAACTACACTACATGGTGCCCAACGTTTGGTAAGGCGATAAAACTAACGCAAGACGTTAGAGTAACTCAGTTGTGCTTTTTCAAACAGACCCTTTTTCCCGTAAATACTCCAAAAGACATCTGGAGTCGGTAAAAGGTTAAAATCCGCCGGAACTTAGTAGGAAGAGATTTCTATGTATAGTTTTTGGTTTAGTCAACGTTGAAGGATACAGTGTTCCAAAATATTGTGCACCTAATCTTTTGTTTTTCTTGAAACTTGATCTGCAACAAAAACCTTTCTGCCAGTAAAAATGGTGGAAAGTGAAGACGATAGGGAGGCAACTCCTAGAGGATGACACGAGTCTCCTACAGAATGACCCGAATGCTATACTCATTCCGGTCAACATAAGAAAAACTATAACTATTAAACTTATAGAAAATGGACTGACATCACGAGGTGGTACAGTCATATTCGTGGTAGAGGCCCATGAATATCGGCAGACAGAGGTATTCTATTCATGGATAAACTTTCCAGCAGCAAACGCTGTAATACACAAATTCCACTATTACAAAATAGAGGAACCTCCGGATGAATACACTCCTTTCGAGGATGTTGAAATCCCACTAAATTACCAAGAGCACCTGCTCTGGTTTAAAGGCGCCCTAAAACATAATGATCACATCACCAGGCTCGGTCCACTAGGTAGACCAGGAGCAACGTGGCCGGTTCTAGCCAGCTACACACCACATCCAGACATCGAAAAAAATGTCAGACCGGGAACTTTTAGCCCAGCTAAAAGTACTAATTAAAATACATAGACAATTAGTCCAATATGTAATGAGGACTTCAACAGTCCAACCAGCTATTAACATTCTACAGCTGAACCCTCATCAGGGAAACACAAACAAAATTACACCACAGAACATACAATCATGTCTTGGTAAAACACCCGCAAAACGGGAACAAATTCCATTCTGGCTAGCACAAAAGATAACTCAAATAGAGGCGGTATTTCCGAATACTACCCCTAGTGAGAAACACAGAATTCTGACTATCTGCCTTCCAATGGGGGTCGCACCACATGTGGAGGATTGTGACATTTGGGGCACAGTCTTTGCTTCCATTTACACAAAAACACATGGTGTTCCGTCTCTGGCAGTAATACCAGATGTACTAAGACAGATTCAAAATGAATACGGTCCAGAACCTTCTTTAACTCTGGGTATGAAATTACTGAAAGACTTCAAGCAGGTCTCAGCTATATTATTAGCCAACATAAAAGGAGAAGCAGCATCTGTGGCGATCCGCCAGAAATTGAAAGAAACAGATATAGCAGACCAACCAATTGAACTTGCCAGAATCATAGAAAAATCCTAAGAAGAACTAGGTAGAGATAGTTTGGGTGTGAAACCGGTAAAACCCCAACTAACTGAAAATCCTGAAAAGATATTTATTAAAAATAATCTAAAAACTCCGAAGAAGAGCTGGGATGGAAACAAACAATCCACTCCCAAAGAAAAAAGATTCCAGTCCAGAGGAAGGTTTCCTCGGCGGAGAGAAAGATCTGCGGACCAAGGACACAAGTCTCTCCAGAGGGAGCCCTCTGAGAAAAGATACAATCTTACAAATAGGGATAATTTGAAAAAGCCTGATAGATATCAAGATATTGATACACGTCCCTCTCGATCTTTTCAGACTTCCTCACAGAAATCGGAAAGAAGAGGACGGTCAGAACACAGGTAAGAGCACGTCAAGTCCAAAGACAAGGAACCTGCTCAAAGTAAAAAATTACAATTTCCAAGAAAGAAGGTAGCAAGTATTAAAATAATCAAACATGCCAAGGATACTGAGGACACAGCTGAAAACGGAAAGTGGGCCCAGACAATGCTAGACAGCGCAGCAGAAGTGACAATAGCGCGCAAGATCCTGATGAATCATCTAGAGACAGTGGACACGAATGAATACATTCAGGTGGAAACTGCAGATACCAGAGTTAGAGAACCTCATAAAATATACGAAAAAAAATTGCGTATAGAGGGAGATAAGACTAGGAAAGTATGGGGTCTGTGTTGGGATAACCTTTCAAAAGGCTATGACATTCTATTAGCTGAAAAAGACTGGCCACTCGATATAATTCCAAACCCGTTTTCATAATTACTGGATCACAATCTATGTGATAATCAATTCAAGCCACTTCTTTACATTTTTACATATTCTTAGTAATTCCTTAAAAAAGCGGGAAGTATCTCTTCCTTTTCTATCCACCTGGAGTTAAAGTCCACCCGGAACCGCACCTCTCTGTAGTTCCGGGGGACGAGAGGCAGAGCCAGCACATGCGGCGCTGACCGAGCAAGAAGGCACTCAGGTATAACGAGGCGCTCGGAGCCTCGTACATGAGACCGACAAACCGCAAGTATTGACGACCCTTTGTAACTTTCTTTTCTCAATACTTCCATAGTAACCTCTCTCGAGCCGCCTCCTTCCCCGATGAAGTAATTCTTCATCCAAAACAAGGTACGCAATAACGCCGACCGCCTTGGGCGAAACTACATATATGAGCGACGCTTTTCACCACGGAGCATCGCATACCTAATGCGACCACCTTAGAGCATGATTTCAGAATCACTCGAGTGGAAACTCGTTATTAGTCCTTGCGCACATCGCACCAAGCAAAACCGGTTTATAGACATCCATCACATGGGCACGTGATTTTAATACTATTACCACACGATTGATATGCGACAGTAAGCATGGTGTGAATGGAGCATGAATGATATTACGAACCAACCACAAACATTGATCCTCACTATAGACCACGCACAGAAACTGTACCTTGGTAAAATTATGGGCACCATTTTACAGTCCTAGTCCCTGCCACTATCGAAGCATGAAAAAGGAAGAGTTGACGCCTGAATTGAGTATGAGCTAAAGCATTGCTATTCATGAGTTCCTTAATAATTGAAAGGCACTACTGTACATATTATGTGTTTTCCCATCCCCTATCTCCCTTTTGTTGTCGTTTGTGTATGTCTTTTTTTCACAGGTACAATGAAACCTTGAATAACGAAGGATCAGGTCAATTTACCTTTTTTCTTCTCACAATTTTTGCTTTAATCACTATTTATTCACCCCTACTGGTCCTGACGAGAGCCTAAGATCCTCTGACTACCAAAGGCTGAAACATGTTGACCTCTTTTTAAGATACGAAATGCACTTGAACCCCTAACAATTTCAAAAAGTGCACTATTAACTTTTAAATCAATTCCGAATCCAGACTTATTAAAATTCTCTCAGTCTGGCTGTCCGGATTTTTTAACCACACCGCCACCACAACCCCTCCCCTACTATTCACGATCACTACTGCCTTAAACCAAAGGCAATACCTCCTGGTGGAGGGTGCACAACACACAAAAAATAACTCAGTGATTACGCACGCACGTGTAAAAAAGCGGGTACCCAGTATATACCGCTAAGAAAGAACCATCCTAAGTACACGTGTATGAGAGTTATATTTTGGGAGATACCAGTTCCTCTACTTGTGAAACCCAAGGTTTAAGCAGGACAAGTGATCCTTCCCCCCCCCCTTGATTATAATGAAAAAGACTGGCCACCAGAGTTTGTCAGGGAGTGCCCTCGTGGCGAAGAAATGATTATGCCTGCCTTCTCAAATCATATTCGTATACATAGAAAATACATATATGCGAGAAATGGGCAGTAGCTCAAGCACCTGCATTATATAAAAATCATGTAGGATGGGATGAGGACTCTCCTCCTCACAAAATCCAGTTAAAATGTCAACCAACTGCACAAAGACAGTATCCAATTAAGCAAGAAGCTAAAAAACAAGTCAGGGAGATCTTAGATCAACTTGAATACCAAAGGGTGATCAAAACATGCACCTCTTGAATGAACAATCCTTTGTTTCCTGTCTCCAAACCAGACGATTCATATTGTCTAGTCTTGGACTACAGACACCTTAACTCATGTTGCAAGACATTTGCTGTACAAAACTCACACAGTGCAGCACTAATGAATAACATTGTTCGCAAAAAATACAAAACAACATTAGACATCTCTAATGGATTCTTTTGTCAAAACATTGCACCTGAAAGCAGGTATTTACCCGCTTTCTCAATAATGGGGTCACAGAAACATTTCTGTCGACTCCCACAGGGATTCAAGAATAGCCCAGGATTATTCTCAGCAAGGGTAACAGAGTTACTACAAATATATGATGATGAGGCATTATCTTATGTCGATGATGTCTATCTCACAGATGATGACCTGGATACTCACTTGAAAAGAGTGAACACCATAATACTTGGGTTCGCAACAGAGGGTTACAAATTCAACTTTAAAAAGTCACGAATTGCCCATCTAACTGTCCTGTTTTTAGGATATGAAATATCAAGTGAAGGCAAAAGCCTAGCGGACAACTTCTTAGAAAAGTGTGCTGTACTCCAAGCACCAAAAACGCTCAAGAACTTACAATCAATACTAGGTTTCCTGAATTTCGGAAGAACTTACATTTTCAATTATGCAGAGAGGGTTAAACCTCTCTATGAATTAATAAAACCTGATTTTAAACCAATCAATTGGACTCAGAAACACACAGAAATTTTGAGATCACTGCAAACAGACATGTTAGCTAAAACAAAATTACAAACTCGCGACAACACAAGCAACCTTGTAATCCGAGTCATCTCAGGAAGATGCAGATTTATGTACCTGACCTCTAATGAGGGAGAAACGGTACCAATAGCATACAAATCACATTTGTACACAAAAGCTGAAATAAAATTCAGTTCAACTGAAAAAATTCTAACTGCGGTTCAGACTGCTGTAGCAAAAGAAAGAGCCCTAGCACAAGGTAAACGAATAATAATCGTTACACCGATACCAGCACTAGAAGCGGTAACAAAAGCAAGCATTCCAAATGCTAAAGCACTACATCCGAGATGGATCCAATGGTTAATTCTCTTGCTGCAACAGACGTAGTATACGAATTTGATCCAAATTTAAAAACACAAGAATTTCTACAATATGAATATGAATGTCCTCTGCCAACCGAAATCCTGCCTCTAGAACACTACGGCTGTATAATATATACAGATGGATCAGCACAACCCACAGTTGGGGGTAAACAAGCTACAGTGCTGCGTGAGCGATTGTTAAATATCGTTGGCACAAAGGAAAATTTAGACCACTGGTCACTAAAATGCAATCTCTAGGGGATTGTACAGCTCAGCGAGTTGAACTACTAGCATTTAAGATGGCGCTTGAAAATACGGATCGCGAATTCCCCACACTAATAGTATGCGATTCATATTACTGCGTTCAGTCTTATAATGAATACTTGCAGAACTGGGTTCAAAACGGTTTCAAAGATGCAAAAGGTGGCACAATTAAGCATAAAACGCTTTGGGAACAAGTAGTTCTTTTACAGAAAGAACTACAAAAGACTCACGTGATACATACACTGAGTCATCAACGTGATGGCGTTCACGTTGCGGGGAATTCATTGGCTGATGAAGCCGCAAAGGCAGCTGTACAAATGGCTTCCGTAGCTGCTATCACACGGTCAAAAACAAAAACTAGACAGTGATATAATGCAAGCTGTCAGTGCGTCAGTACAACAGGACAGAAAAACACTCCCGAAAGGCTTTCCAGTAAAGTACTCATACATAACTGATGCGAATAATGTTCCATTTGCTCGAATCCCTGGAGTGGGGGATAGGGCAATTCCAAACATGGAACGCAGATTAGGACTAATTACAGCGGCACACGAAGGGCTCGCTTCTGCACATGCTGGTGTTTCCGCCACAATATCGTTATTAAAACAAAGATATTGGTGGCCGCGCATGAGAATACAAACTAAGAAATATGTTCTAGAATGCGAAATATGCCAAAGAATGAAAGTATCAACAGTGAAACGACCTGCGCAGACACCCCTTCTAATCTCAGATAAACCATTAGCATGTGTTTACCTGGACCACTGTGGTCCCTTACAAAGGGATGGTAACTATAAATATATCATGGTCGCAGTGGATTCCTGCACGAGATTCATTTGGATGTGGCCCCAGCGCTCGGCTGACGCCAGAACTGTTATAAAAGATTTGCGAGTCTTTATCGGCACATACGCAATTGGCATGCTACATTCTGACCAGGGTCCTGTTTTTAGCTCTCGAGCTTATAAGGAGGCCATGACCGGCACGGGCATTGCATTGTGGTACTCTTGTCCCTTCCATCCTGAGTGAAATGGGATTGTGGAAAGAAAAAACCGGGACATAAAGGAATCTATAATGGCGAGGGTATTAGGTTCGGGTGATGGGTGGGTCCAACATTTAACAAGTGTCCAATGTAATCTTAACAATCTGCCAAGAAATTCTTTAAACGGTTTCAGCCCGTACAAACTATTGTTCAGGACTAGAATGCATATTCAGTATTTAGATAGTCAGACTTCAGTGGTAGAAAGAAAATGCTTTGACATCAAAGATCGTTTGGCTGTTTTACAGGACTTAAATGAAACAAGAAAAGACCTGAGCAACATAAAATTAAAACAGTAGCCAACAGCCACTGAAGATAAACCACCTGTCCCAGCAAGGCCTGTCTGGATTCCAAAGATTGGGGATCTGGTCAGAGAGAAGATCGCGGTGAAGAAGGAATTTGGGCCTTCTTACAGAAAAGCAGTACCTGTCTTACATATCAGCGGAACAAAATCAGTTGTACTACCGCCCCTTGCTGGTAAAAAGGAGAACCAAGTTGTATCCATCGACCTGGTAAAACCACAATCATGTGGCCAATAATAAGTAGTAGGCCCAGTGGACTCCCAAGAAATAGCAGAATACCAAAATTTGCTACAATCCAAGAGGTTCAAACTGAGAGACTAATCACATTTGATAAACCTGCAGTGAATAAAAAAGGACTATGCAACAATGCCATGGAACTTGCGCCTCTCACAACCCAAATTGAAACAGTTCGTCAAGGAACACCTGTCTACAACGATGTAGCCTCAGACTATGCTAATGAAAAAAAAAATGAAAAAGCAATGGAAAATTCGGAAGCAATTCCAACAATTGACAGAACTGCATCAGGCTACTTCGTCAATTTCGATAACTTTTCTGAAGATCCAAGCGAACCAGAAGAAACGCCAGCAACAAAAACTTTTTAAGACAAAGCAATTGAACTCTTCCATCAACTAAAAGAAACCTATCTGATTTCTCCATGGATAGAATTTTGGATTGTGTTAGGTGTACTTTTCCTCCGAATTTGGCTCATCATGGTACGTTGTTTGGGAAAATTCATTGAGGGAAAATACAGTACAATGGACACAGCAAGTCAGAACATCAACTTGGTCCTAAAGCCACACAAGTCATCTCACATCGAGAAAAGAGAACTATCATCAGTAAATGTCACAGCCATTCCAATACCCGGCAGGGTAGCTTGGGACAAAACGGATTACGAAATCTATGGCCCAGTTGAACTCTTGAAATATCCACATCAGTTCAAAGTTTCATTAAGTGACTTTGTAAAACCAAGTACATTCTCTGATGATTGGGACTTTGAAAGCATAAATAATACGATGTCAGATTTAGTAATGTCAGCAAAATTTACAGAACATGATTACTTACAGGGTTCGTCGAATTATGAACAAATGTACTGCTATAACCACTTTGCACATCACTATTTACATAAATCTGCTCAACCTAGAAATGTTTTAAAGTATAATCAATGGGAACATTGTGCAACTCCACCAAAAGTCAGTTCGAAAACATTTTATGAGAAATTCCCATACTTCTCAGGGTTTAACACAAGTGATGCAGAAACATTTTATTTTAAACTGTTAAAGAAGATAATGTTGACAAATACTAAATTGATTTATTCTGAAACATTTTATGAAAAAATGATTACATTTGGTTTTGATTTCTGGAAAAATAACATTGAAACAAAAACCATCTGGGGTACAAAAAATTGGCAAGTCCAAGGTTTAGAAGCATTATTTAGAGCCTGCATGATCCCAGAACAAATAATATTCTTGAATGACACCATTCAACAGACTACTTGTCTTGGCCTAGCTAAGATTAAAGACTTAAACAAACCGTCTATTCCAAAGCCAATACCTGATAGTAATACCACTACAGATGTTGAGATAGACGTATCCAATATATTACATCAAAACAGAACACATCCTGATTGGAAAAAGTGGTTAATCTGGCCAACAGACACAAATAACTGTCAAAATAGATTCCTGAACAAAAATCAGGGGTTTAAAATGACCAGACCAGACCCTAGATACTCCCAGAGACAACATCCAGGGATAGTAACAACATACAGTGTAGGGAAACTATGCCTTGATTGGCTACACACATCCACACTGGCTGAAATTAAGCAACACTTGACTTTACTTAAAGACGGTGCTGACTTGCGTGATTTCATAATGGGACCACGCAAACAGCGTCAAAAACGTTTCATAGCGGCCGGTATATACGCTGCGTACAACGAAGCTTGGAAAGTAACTCAAATTGAGACAGCAGAGAAAATACGAGAAATTGATCGTATTAATTTGGAAAAATCACTTTCTGTTGTGGACAATGGGTCAATGACTCTGTCCTCCAGAATATATTCACTGGACAGTATTGTATCATCTGCTATCGATATTATAGATCAGGACTTACTAATGTTAAAACACGGTCAGTCCCAATTACGTTCTATTGTACAGCTAGGCTGGACGTTGCAAAATCTGCGTTCAGGCTACGTGCCATGGCGTTTGATAAACACAACGTCATTATTCTCTATCTTTAACCTTACTGATAAAAAAATCAGTTTGGCACAAAAAGGAGCAGACTATACGATTCTGAGTATTGAAAAACTTGAGAGATTACCATTGACAATGTCAGAAAGACTTGTCATTGAATGGATAATACACAGAATAATTACAATTCCGATAACAACTTTCCAATTTAAATTCTGCCAAGAATATATACCAGCATGCCAGTATGAAAGGTTGGGTAAAGGGTACATTAAGTCATCATGGAAATTACCTTACACACACACATGTTATAGTGAAAAGAAACAGAATGTATTTCTTAGTGGTAACAATTGTAAACAATCACTAAGCGGTATACTTCTATGCCAAGGTATTAATTTACATGGGGCCTGTGAGGGGACTTCAAATAATCTTTCATGTCACCAGCACGGCACACCTGCAACACAAATAGAGCCATTCTTTAGACGGCTTTCTAATGGGAGCGATATTCTGATAATTGACCACAGCTGTTGTGGCATGGTACCAGGGAAAGCCTATCTCGTAAGCGTTAGTTCCAAGTATGCAAGTATTGTATCCAAACAGCTCTCCAGATATGAAGGCGACGATTTGGCCTTCTTTGAATATCTCTTCTATACGAATTGATACTTTAAGCAGAATGAAGTCTGTTCTTTTACAGACAACCGTGCCTTTAACGTCGTCAAAAGAAACGTATGATCTTCTAGTTGCAAGGACAACGGCAGAGATACATACCCTTTTATCAACAAATTGCCCTGTGCATTTCGTAGAAATGCTAAGCCAAATCCTAAATATGTCTGATGCCAGTGGTATCCCACATATATTTAAGACAATTTTTTCAGGACTGTAAACACCCTTCGAAGCAGTTCTGGGCATTTTTCCCAATTTTGTCCATTCTGTCTTTGGCGGCCTACCACTACTTTTGGGACTCGTAGCAGGAATTTTATTTTTTACCCTTCTGCTCCGATATGGCAAGCCAAGTCACAGACAAGACTCAAGCCACACTGGAAGAAACAATCCTAGCTATACGCTATCGGGACCGCATAACTAAAGTCCTTGGATTAGCCCGGCTAAGAGATCTGAATATGACCTGGTTTCTTTCATTCAGACCTATCTGGCAAAATTGCATCCTACCTGTGCTTCGATGTATGCTATACGAAGAAGAATGCGTGTTGGACGTCTGTCTTACATTACCATCAGCAGTTCCTTTGGATACAGAAACTTTGCTAAGTCCCGTAACGGCTCATGCATCGTGTTGTCCCCAGCGGCTACCCATTCTGATGACGGCATTCGTTGAGACTTCACCACTACGATTAAGTGGCAGTGAACTACGAGATGAGAGCAGCATCACCCAGGTACGACCTTCTGGGAGCATTGCTGATCCTGACATCAATGAAAGCAATCATTCTCACGACTGCACTGTTGCGGCACTTTCAAACTTGGTTGAACTTTCACCTGATGTCGTAGACCAGTTTTTTGCGAGTCTGTCTGAAATGATGTTCTCTCCTGAACAGAAAGAATAACTTTTTAAGCAACGAGCACACAGCGTTCCCCTGAACTCTGAATTCGGCCTTCAGCTTTGATAAACAAAAGCTACTGAAAACATTTGGAACTATTTTTTCCCCTGAAAACTAAATTATTTTTTTCTAGAACTTCCAAAATATTTACCTTTTTCTGGCACATGTACTTTACTTAAAGTAGAACTATTCTTAAAGAACAGAGCTTCTATTTTTAGGAACTCTAGAGAAAATATTACCTCAGCCTCTAGCACATTTTTACAACAACTGTATTTATATGTGATGGAATGGTCTCGACCTTCTTTTCTGTATTAAGAGCCATTTCATGTGTAATTTTTGCAAATCGTTCAGCTAATATATATAAGCATGTTTAACTGAATAATTACACTGCTTGAAAAGCGTACAGTACAATAATCATTTTTTGTGTATTCTGCATACACCATTTCGAATGCATAAAATGTATTTTGGGGTGGGTTGGAATACACATGCACCTTTAAATGTTTACTATTGCTTAGTTTAGTAATGATGGACATTAGATCGTGGAGTGGGTATTGTGTTTTTATCTAGGAATCGAATCAATATTGCTATTTTATGCCCTTGTACGGCTATATTCAATAATATCCCTATAATGGCATAAGAATCAGATCCATATTTAAGGAAAATAGCCCTTGCAGTCCAAAGCACGGCAGAAGCTACTTCCTTGGATTCCTAGAAAGCACAACGAGTTCTTTCGACACACCAAACCTCCAGCAACCTGGGAAATCCCCACTTGCCTTTGTTTTGATTTGTCATTGAACTCCTGCGAACACTAAAGGAATAGTCAGTTCTTAGTGACATCTTTATTGACGTCTTATGTCCAAACCTTACGTCAAACTCGGCACCTTTCAGGTATAAATATACCAATGTTGCCTTAAGCAAACACACGGTGGTGGTTTTGGAGCCGAGCAGCTATCTACTTGCCCGAGAGCCCAGCTGATGCGAGAGCCCACGGACGCTGCCCTTCCTCTTTGACGCACTGAGAGAGACGCTGTCTTTTCTCCTGCCGAGAAAATCCAGCTCCGGTGTTCTCAGCAGCCTTCGCGGGCTGCTGGGATATCGAGTGCTGAAAGAGAGATACCAGACCTCCTGCATTCCATTACCCAGGTACGGAGCTGACTAAACCCTTAAAGAGAATTCTTGAGTCAGATTCTTGGCAAAACCATCTTAACTTAAACTGCTACTTACTTACTCCTTCCCACGTATTAGGCTTAGGTCAGTTATACCGGGGTAGGCGCATTTAGAAGCACCAGTTGAGTACGTTAGTCAATGTATATATGTATGTATATATTTTATCCATTTTAAAGTATCTTATGGCTAAGAAACCATATCAATGCTTTTACAGTATTATTTCATAATACTCCTTTTACTGTACGCACTTTACTTTACATTAAGTATTGCAATTATGGCAATTCATTTCTCATGCATGAGAAAGAAGACTGCTCAATAAATTACACCTTTTATTGAAAAACGCCCTTCTCTCTTGTCTCTGCACTCTGGTGAAACTAAGTACGCACATCTGACTGAGTGAAATAGCTGTCTATTGTTTTCACACGACTCTAGAGATATACTCTTATTCTGAGGGAGCAAAGTTGTCATGTTATATGGTTGTCGGAAGCTAATCCCTTCTTGTCTATCCAGGGAGGTTAAACTCCTCCTCGTTTATTCGAGAAAGTTTCTAGTGACCTCTGAGCTAGCTGGCAAACCTTAAGTCTAATATAGTCAGTAGAGATCTAGTCGACCTCAGTCCTACGTCTACACTGCTGAATATATTATTCCAATGCGCAGAGCCTATTGGGAATATAGGAACTACACTACAGAAGTATTAGAGGATGGGCAAGTAGTGAAACTTTAGATACTGTCTGAAGAGTGCTCCTGGAGCCCATTATATCCTCTCTTGCCTCTGCTTTTATGATCTCGTAGACAAGGGGTAACATGGGTAGTGTTAGAGTACAGCGGCTTCCCCTATTCGAACACAGGATGACCCTGATGGTCATAGTTGCCATTTCATTTTTTTTAACTCTACCAGCACTTGTTTTTCTAAGCTGTGACATCCAGAAGGACTAGATTAATACAGTTTATTCTTTTCATGAAATAATAATAACATCTAAAATATCAGTGAATCTGTATAAACATATATCCATAGAGGGAGGAAAGTGTTAGCTCTAGCAGGTACTCTGCATAGGAAAACAGAGCAATCATTCTCATTGTGGTATTACAGATCTTGGCGAACAGAAAGAAACGGCTGCAGGATTTTTGTCCAAAGAAGGGTAATCTGGAGCTTTCACCACAGGTCCTGGCCTGTGAAAGGCTGCATACACTAGGGAAGAGCCAGTAAGATGATCTACGAAGCTGATGGAAAAAATAATAACAATAATATCACATTAAGCTACCCCTGAGTGCTACAAATAAAATATGTTGCAATGACCCAATTTATTAGCTTGTTGTATGGACCTTGCAAAGATGAAAGGATGAATTAGCCTTGTTTGGTTTCAGACTCATGAGTGGTAGTTCTTTCAGATGTCCAACAGAAAGTAATGACCTTGCTGAGCCATCTTGCTGTTTAATCAGTCCCTTTTCCACACACTTAAGCATCAATATATATATTTATATATATATATATATATATATATATATATATATATATATATATATATATATATATATATATATTACCTACTGGCGGTCGCCAGTAGGTATATATAGTTAGGATTTTTTCTCTATGGAACTTTTGAAAATTCTATGTCTAATACCTTTGGCGTTTGTGGACGGAATCGGCTGAAATTTTCAGGAAAATGGCAAATTTTGTTTCTGAGCAGCCCCTAAAGATTTGGGGGGGGTTTCGTTAAGGGGGGCCGAGAAAAAAGGGGGGTCCCAAAACGCGTTTTTCCCATTCATTTTTCCATAGGGCGGTTGGCCTCACTTTTAGCTCGAACGGCTGAATGGATTTACACGAAACTTGGCAAAATTGTAGGGACTGTTAGCCCGATGTGCCTTTGCTGGGTCTCAATATATGTGCTCCAGTGGATTTTGAGAAATTAACGTTTAAAAAAACAGATATATCTGTGACAGCGTCCCGGATAGCGCTCCAGATCGCGTACTTTTCGCGTAACGGAGCTTTGCGAAGCGAAGCTGATTGGCTCTCCGGTGTCTGTCAACATTCTAAACAGTCCGGTGCGGCCGCCATCTTGTCTCTCGGTAGGATCGAGAGACAAGAGGAGGAGAAAAACGAAGGGGGAATTTAATGAAAGGGGGCAAGGTAGACTCCTCTTGACCCCCTAGGAATGATGTTGGGGTTATTAAAGGGTCCCGTGGGGCAAATTAAAAAAATTTGATTTTTCGCGGTAGAAGCGCTTCTCAGTTCGCGAACCGGGTCGCAAACTGGTAGCGAAACGGGAATTCGCCATTTTGTGTTTCGATTTAATTAAATTACAAGATGGAGGAAAAGCAATGTGAGTATTGGGTATAAGGGGGTATGGGAGACGTATCCTGACCCCCTATGTTTTCTGAGGGTGGTTGAGGAGGCTCATATATGTTGATACTTGTCTTCCAGCGGTTGCGCTTGAGCGTTTTTTTTTTTTTTTTGCCGCTTGACTTCTGTTAACGTTAGATTTGAAGGAAATCAGGAAGTGTTGACCGCCATTTTGACACTGCGAGTAAATATATTGTTAAAAATAATTGTTATAAATTAATCCGTATTGATAAACATTGTCTGCGCCATCTTGCTTTTTTTCCAATGCCACACTTTTGTCGTGCACGGCAGCCATTTTAGATGCCTTGACCAGACCCACTCTCTGCACGCCGCCGATCCTCAGCATGGCTCCCCACCCTCGCAAGCATCTCCCCCATGCACTGGTCACCCACGCTCTCTCTCTCATGTATGGGCCATAAACCTCCTCCCATATGCGCTGCTCTTCCCTGAGAATCACACCCCGTGCTGAGGAAAATTCAGCCCAGATTACAACCGATGCCCAGGCTGCTGGCACAAGACGCCACTTAGTTCCCATCTTGAACGGTTACCAAATAAAGAGACGGGCGCTGGAAGCAGGAACACAAGAACAGAGTCTGTTATTTCACTCTACATATCATACAAGTACCACTCAGCCCCCCGGCCCCCTAATCCTGAGGCAGAATTGCCACTGCAACAAAGGACTTAAACTCCTGCAAAGAACACCATGTAACATTTAATATCATTTTCCACCAATGTTTTCATATATCAGTGTTGCTGAACTCACTCAGTGAAATGTCGCTCATTTCATTAAATCACTTTTAAAGCATGCCTTATAACAATGCACCCAATCCTATGTGGAAGTGCTTATATTAAACATGACATTGCTTTAACCAGGATAGACAAAGAAATGACATAGTGATGTAAAAGTTTCTGAAAGAAATGCCAAGAACGTCCCATGTGAAAGTGAATTTTATCTGGCAATTTTTTTCTTTTCCTTCTCATGAAAAGAAAGTTAATGCCAGGTTAGTTACCTGCCTCATCTGCAAAAAAAAACTCTCGAGAGGGACCGAAAAAAAATATAGCTATGGTAATCATACCATGCATCGGCACATGGAGAGGTGGCACCCTCTTAATTATTCTAAAGCGCAACTTCGAGATTTGGTGGATAACCCCCGACCGGCAAAAACATCCACCAATGACTTAGCAATAAGTGAGTCAGAGGCAAGGGAAACGGTCCCAAATCTGTAAAAGAACTTTGGGCAGATGAGATTGACTTGTGTAGCATGTGGAAAATTAATTTCATGCGGAGAGTTGAGTATTACTTTAATAAATAGATCATATGAAAATCATCAATGTCCAAAACGTCCTAGAAAGTAATTTTTGTCATTTTTGAGGAAGAGAGATAACCTACAGTGGTACGGGGTCGTTTTCGTTCGTACTAGGAGGGCCAGGTGACATTCCTTCGGGGTGGCTTAGGGGCATTTAAAACAACTTCCCTGATACAGGTAGCATATAAAGTAGAGGCTAAATACCAGGATCTTTATCGATTGCTTTATGCTGTACAAAAATGAAAAACACATACAACAAACCTGGACCATTCATATTTTCAATGTTTCTGCGTACTATACTTTTTAACCCTTAACTAATTGAGCTGCTTCATTTCACCTGCTTTTTAAAAAAAAATAATAATAAAATCGGAAACAGTGGCCATTTATTCGAAACTTACCAATCTACGCGTTACAACTACGTTTGCTTTTTCAAAAACCTTTAATAAAAATGTTGGTGCACAAATACGGGCCTACAACCCCGTGGGCCGGCCACGGAGCAGGCGGATACTGTAAATGGGGGGGGTGGGTATTTATTTGTGGAAAACATAACAGAGTCAGTGGTTGTTGATTTCATAGTAAAAAGTGCGACAAGTGCAACAAAATCATATTGATAATTCATTGTGAGCAAGTACCAAAAGTGTTGACAATTCGAACCTTCAATAATGAATACATTTATCAATGATGCATTAGAACTTAATATCAATTCATTGTCCGAACGTGTAATCAGTACCCGTCCCATGTCAATTCATTGTTCGAACGTTTAATCAATACCCATCCTGGATCAATTCATTGTCCGAACATATAATCAATCTTATCCCATATCAATTCATGTGCTAAAAACTGCATACATATCTCATGATATCAAGGCTGAGCAATCGGGGCACAACAAGGATTTGATAGTTTCATTTGTACCGGCGCCATTTAGGGTGAGGTCAGGAAGGTCCAAGTATAGTCAAAATGTCTCCACCAACTCGTGGTTGGACCGGGACTTCTTTCGGCAGTCCAAATGTTTTCGTTGAAGGGTAGCAGAGGGGACTGCCGACATGAACCATCAGTCAAAGTGGGGTGGGAGGCAACAATCTCTCCTACCGGGTCATACTGGTATCCCACCGGAACTGATCAAGTTGGTAGTCTTTCAGGATTTTGGTCATTTCAAGACTGAGGCCGGCGCCGGCATGAGCGCGCCGACGTCCCGCGGCTACGTCGTGGTCGTTCCGTGGGTGATCATGGCAGTCATTCCCCATCGGGGGTGTCTGCGGGGGTCGGGGGCCCCCGTGGCTCTTATAGAATCTTCAAAGTTGAGGAGAACGTTTCTGGATGCAGGACTCATTTTCTAGTTGAACTCAGAAGCGCCGTTGCACCGCAACAGTGGACGAGACCCCCGCTGGGTGAGCGGAGCATCATTGCCTCGCAATAGTGGACGAGACCTTTTGTCGGGTGAGTGGAGCGCCGCTGCATCGCAAGAGTGGAGGAACCCTTGTCGGGTGAGTGGAGCGTTGGGGGTGCAGCTGAGGGGCCCCCACCTGGGGGGGTGGGAGAGGCTCGTTCGCGCCGCCTCTCCCTCCCAGCGCACCCCACGCCGACACCTGGCGTTGATATCCGTGATGTCCGGACCAGGTGATAAGAGGGGGGGGGGTCGGAGGCAGAGGCAAGACATCCCCCCCGTGGCCTGCAGGGCGCCGCTTCAGGACCGAACGGGGAGCTCATACCAAGCCGGGGCCAGACCAGGAGATACGAGGGGAGGGGGGGGGGGGTCAGTGGCATGTGCAAGACATCCCCCCCCAGTGTTGTCGCAGCCATTATTGAAGAAAGAAGAAGATATCGTCGGCCTCGGCTCCTCTCCTGGTGCACCTTACGCGACGACCCTTTTATTGGGTGAGTGGAGCGTTGGGGGTGCAGCTAATGGGCCCCCACCTATGGGGGTGGGAGAGGCTTGTTCGCGCCGCCTCTCCCTCCCAGCGCACCCCACGCCGACACCTGGCGTTGATATCCGTGATGTCCGGACCAGGCGATAAGAGGGGGGGGGGTCGGAGGCAGAGGCAAGACATCCCCCCCGTGGCCTGCAAGGCGGCAGAAGAAGGGAATCGGGAGACCAGTACATTTCGGGCCATCCACCCCACGGCTGATGGCGGTTAGCCGGGCCCCGCCCTGCACGTGTCGAGGCCTCATCTTCCGGATGGGCGTAACCGTGGCCCTGTTGCACTTCGGGAGTTTCCAGAATGGAGGTAGGTATCTGCTGATTTGTATCTATTTCATGTTACCGTTAATGGGTGTGGTGGGCGGTGGGACAGACATGCTTGGAGCAGTGGGGGGGTGGCGGAGCCTAGCTACCTCGTGGCTGCCGTAACGTCAAGTTTGGCTTCTTTCACCACTTCCATGTTTCTTATTTCTAGCGAAGTCAAAAACTCATCAGTGGCCTACTGATTTTGTTTGATTTCTTTCCCTTCCTTTTCAAGTGTGTTTCATGCTAAAGTTTCTGTTTAACAGGATACAGTGATTACTTCGTATTTTACATATGTCTTCTTTATTAGGGGTACTCTCCGGTTGAGCCAGATGATGTACCTCTAATAAATGGTCCGGGTGGAACTAGTTTCTCAATCAGTGGGGAGTAGATGGGCATGACAGATTACAACGGGGGACAAAGGTCCGCATTACCCACCCTTCACTACTTGCAAAGACTAGACAGAATATTTCTATTTCACGTTATTTGCAAACAGAGAATACCTCGAAAGAACTATTCCTTGAACAATAAATGTCCAGCCAATCAATCAGCGGGGAGAAAAACAGGCATGACGGATTACAACGGGGGACAAAAGTCTGCATTACCTATCCTTCACTATCTGCAAAGGGAGACAGAATATTCCTATTCTTCTCTGTTTGTAGACAGGGAATATCTCAAAGAGCAATAATCGATAAAAAATTAGTAGGATTATAACACTTTAATAACTTATAAATATATACATCGCAACAAAAACAGTAAACATCTTAAAACATTTTTTATTAAAACAGAAGCAACAATGACAACTAACAGTAGTGATATCCTGGGCGGGTGATGGAACTGGGATTGTTAATGGAAAAAGATCTTCAGAGAAAGCTATTGGTGTATTATACTTCTCCGGAAATTTAAAACTCACAAATGTTTTATTTGTGTAATCGTTTCAGGTCAAACGAATTGTGGAAAAATGTTCAGAATGGAAGAGTCACCAAAAGGCAAAAAGTACACTCATGTATGAAAATCTTACTATTAATGCTTGACTGAGGCCAAGGAGATCAGAGTGCATGAGTCTCATGCTCGATCGATTGAGCTAGCCGGATCGGGCAACAAAAAGTATAAAATAGTTATGTAAATAGTTATTTAATAAAATGTTTTACCCTGTTACTTTGCTGGTGTGTTGTACATATTTATAATATTTGCATAGGGTTTGTCGTTATTTTGGGTGGGGTGGGTGGCGGAGCCGAGCTGTCTTGCAGCCATCATGGTGTGGAGCTCAGTTCATCTCACTAGTTTCGTATTTCTCATGAGGGGTTGTTCTTAATGTTTCTATTTTAGCGAGGTCAAAAAGAGATCCCATTAGTGGCCTACTGATTTTGCTCGATTCCTTTTGTTTTTTAAAACGATTTTTCACTATCTGCAAAGACTAAACAGAGTATTGCGACTCTGTGCTTGTTTGTAAATAGAGAATGAACCCAAGAGAACCAATTCTAAAACAGTAAATGCTTGGATAACAATCAATCAAATAGAGAGAGAAGCAGGCACGACGGATTACAACGGGGGCAAAGGCCTGCGTTAACTACCCTTCACTATCTGCAAAGAGAGAGTACTCCTAAGAGAAAAGAGGGAGGGGGGAGGGGGGCAGCGTTCAAAGCACATCAGTGTGCATAAACACGAAAATGTTTTTACCTATCAAGTACTTGACATTTGACAGCTTTTGATATTTGCTATTAAAAAACCATTGAAATTCACTGAAAAAACCATAGGTTATAGACCATATATAGTTAGGAATTAGCATTTACAAAACCTTGAAAATTCACTGAAAAAACCATTGGTTATAGACCATATATAGTTAGGAATTAGCATTTACAAAACCTTAATTTACTAGCACAAAACCATAGAAATTCGAAAATATAGTTAGTTGCAATAACTATATATCGCGCACCCGCAATCCACTGCTGATGATGTCACATATTACATCATTCATGACATGGTCAGTGACATCACTGATGACATCACTGATGACAACTCAAATGACATCACTGATGACAACTCAAATGACATCACTGACAACATCACTGATGACATCAATCATGTGATAATACGATCAACCTCTTCAGACTCTAATATAACCTTAGATACACTCAGAGTAAACAGACACTCACAGACTGTCACTCATCCATGGAGTTACTCACACACCTAGTCAGTCATGCACTGAATCAATCACATCTCCATTTCCTCAACTATACAGTTATACACACCTTACTTATTCAAACATATTCTAACACATATTTACTCTCTTATACAATCACTGATACAAGTTTTCAATGATCCATTCAGCCACTCACACATTCACTGGCTCTTATACACAGTAATTTATATATGTGAACTCTCACATGTACTGTGTTTTACATGTGTACTTACTTTGACATGTAGCACTGAGATATCCATTCACTCACCAATACACTCGTACACAGTCAACCACCCATACAGCTGTTTCCACATGCAGTTTTGAACCCATAGATCTAGTGAATCAACTGTTCACACATGTATGCACAGAGTCACACACCCCCCAGCCACCCCCACACACACACTCACTCTCCCATACAAATACTTGGGCAACCAATCAATAACCCATATAGTTACTCATATAGCTACTGATCAACACATGCAGCAGTTCATAGAACAACAGATATAATGATGCACAAATTAAGACAGTTTAGTCACTAACCCATGCACTCAGTGAGACACATTTAATCACTCTCTCATACAGTCAGTCATGCACCTACTAAATCCTTCATCCAGATACTTATACATCCACTCATTCTTCAATATGTAAGACATATTTTAACTTTACAGAAACATACAGTCACTGGATGATGTCATCAGTGATGTCATCAGTGATGTCACTGACCATGTCATGAATGATGTAATATGTGACATCATCAGCAGTGGATTGCGGGTGCGCGATATATAGTTATTGCAACTAACTATATATTCGAATTTCTATGGTTTTGTGCGAGTAAATTAAGGTTTATATATATATATATATATATATATATATATATATATATATAAATATATATATTACCTACTGGCGGTCGCCAGTAGGTATATATAGTTAGGATTTTTTCTCTATGGAACTTTTGAAAATTCTATGTCTAATAACTTTGGCGTTTGTGGACGGAATCGGCTGAAATTTTCAGGAAAATGGCACATTTTGTTTCTGATCAGGCCCTTAAAATGTGGGGGGGTTTCGTCAAGGGGGGGCCGAGAAAAAAGGGGGGTCCCAAAACGCGTTTTTCCCATTCATTTTTCCATAGGGCGTTTGGCCTCACTTTTAGCTCGAACGGCTGAATGGATTTACACGAAACTTGGCAAAATTGTAGGGACTGTTAGCCCGATGTGCCTTTGCTGGGTCTTAATATATGTGCTCCGGTGGATTTTGAGAAATTAACGTTTTAAAAAACAGATATATCTGTGACAGCGTCCCGGATAGCGCTCCAGTTCGCGTACTTGTCGCGTAACGGAGCTTTGCGAAGCGAAGCTGATTGGCTCTCCGGTGTCTGTCAACATTCTAAACAGTCCGGAGCGGCCGCCATCTTGTCTCTCAGTAGGATCGAGAGAAAAGAGGAGGAGAAAAACGAAGGGGGAATTTAATGAAAGGGGGCAAGGTAGACCCCTCTTGACCCACTAGGAATGATGTTGGGGTTAATAAAGGGTCCCGTGGGAAAAAAAAAAAAAATGATTTTTCACGGTAGAAGCGCTTCCCGGTTCGCGAACAGGTAGCGAAATGGGAATTTGCCATTTTGTATTTTGTTTTAATTAAATTACAGGGTATAAGGGGGTACGGGAGACGTATCCTGACCCTTTATGTTTTCTGAGGGTGGCTGAGGAGGCTCATATATGTTGATACATGTCTTCCAGCGGCTGCGCGTGAGCGTTTTTTTTTTTTGCTGCGTGACGTCTGTTAACGTTCGATTCGAAGGAAATCAGGAAGTGTTGACCGCCATTTTGTCACTGCGAGTAAATATTTTGTTAAAAATAATTGTTATAAATTAATCCGTATTGATAAACATTGTCTGCACCATCTTGCCTTTTTTCCAATGTCACAATTTTGTCGTGCACGGCAGCCATTTTAGATGCCTTGACCAGACCCACTCTCTGCACGTCGCCGATCCTCAGCATGGCTCCCCACCCTCGCAAGCATCTCCCCCATGCACTGGTCACCTACGCTCTCTCTCTCATGCATGGGCCATAAACCTCCTCCCATATGCGCTGCTCTTCCCTGAGAATCACACCCCGTGCTGAGGAAAATTCAGCCCAGATTACAACCGATGCCCAGGCTGCTGGCACAAGACGCCACTTAGTTCCCATCTTGAACGGTTACCAAATAAAGAGACGGGCGCTGGAAGCAGGAACACAAGAACAGAGTTTTATTTCTCATGAGGGTCACGCAGAGGGAGAGGGCTTTTTGGTCGATGCATGAGTTGTGTGCGCAGGAGGGGTGCTGGGGGTTTAACAAACGGGCAGAGAGGCCATGGTGCCTAAAAATGGCTGTCGTTTGCGTGCGTGCATAGGTCTATGCTGGCGGGATAATGCTGTGAGTGTTTCGCGGTATTCGTTCTGTTTACAGCAAGGGGTATGGTGAACACAAATGAACGCCGCTTATGTACATATACATTGCCACTTTCAACAGTCGCCGCTTTTTAACATAAGTTACAACAAACCTGGACCATTCATATTTGCAATGTTTCTGCGTACTATACTTTTTAACTCTTAACTAATCGAGCTGCTTCATTTCACCTGCTTTTTTTTTTTTTTTATATATCGGAAACAGTGGCCATTTATTTGAAACTTACCAATCTACGCGTTACAACTACGTTTGCTTTTTCAAAAACCTTTAATAAAAATGTTGGTGCACAAATACGGGCCTACAACCCCGTGGGCTGGCCACGGAGCAGGCTGGAACTGTTAATGGGGGGGGGGGGGTATTTATTTGTGGAAAACATAACAGAGTCAGTGGTCGTTGATTTCATAGTAAAAAGTGCGACAAGTGCAACAAAATCATATCGATAATTCATTGTGAGCAAGTACCAAAAGTGTCGACAATTCGAACCTTCAATAAATACAGTAATCAATGATGCATTAGAACTTAATATCAATTCATTGTCCGAACGTGTAATCAGTACCCGTCCCATGTCAGTTCATTGTTCGAACGTATAATCAATACCCATCCCGGATCAATTTATTGTCCGAACATATAATCAGTCTTATCCCATATCAATTCATGTGCTAAAAACTGCATACATATCTCATGATATCAAGGCTGAGCAATCGGGGCACAACAAGGAGTTGAGAGTTTCATTTGTACCGGCGCCATTTTGGGTGAGGTCAGGAAGGTCCAAGTATAGTCAAAATGTCTCCACCAACTCGTGGTTGGACCGGGACCTCTTTCGGCAGTCCAAAAGTTTTCGTTGAAGGGTAGCAGAGGGGACTGGCGACATGAACCATCAGTCAAAGTGGGGTGGGAGGCAACAATCTCTCCTACCGGGTCATACTGGTGTCCCACCGGAACTGATCAAGTTGGTAGTCGTGCAGGATTTTGGTCATTTCAAGACTAAGGCCGGCGCCGGCATGAGCGCGCCGACGTCCCGCGGCTACGTCGTGGTCGTTCCGTGGGTGATCATGGCAGTCATTCCCCATCGGGGGTGTCTGCGGGGGTCGGGGGCCCCGTGACTCTTATAGAATCTTCAAAGTCGAGGAGAACGTTTCTGGAGGCAGGACTCATTTTCTAGCTGAACTCAGAAGCGCCGTTGCACCGCAACAGTGGACGAGACCCCCGCTGGGTGAGCGGAGCATCATTGCCTCGCAATAGTGGACGAGACCTTTTGTTGGGTGAGTGGAGCGTTGGAGGTGCAGCTGAGGGGCCCCCACCTGGGGGGGTGGGAGAGGCTCGTTCGCGCCGCCTCTCCCTCCCAGCGCACCCCACGCCGACACCTGGCGTTGATATCCGTGATGTCCGGACCAGGCGATAAGAGGGTGGGGGGTCGGAGACAGAGGCAAGACATCCCCCCCGTGGCCTGCAGGGCGCCGCTTCGGAACCGAACGGGGAGCTCATACCAAGCCGGGGCCAGACCAGGAGATACGAGGGGAGGGGGGGGTCGGTGGCATGTGCAAGACATCCCCCCCCTGTTGTCGCAGCCATTATTGAAAAAAGAAGAGGATGGGACAAGGGATCCCATTGGCCTCGGCTCCTCTCCTGGCCCACCTTACGCGACGACCTCCCCGGCCGACGGCTGCCAGCAGGACTCGCCCTACACGTGCTGAAGGCCTCGTCTTCCGGATGGGCGTAGCCGCGAACCTGTTGCACTTCGGGAGTTTCCGGAATGGGGGTAGGTATCTGCTGATTTGTATCTATTTCATGTTACCGTTATTGGGCGTGGCGGGCGGTGGGACAGACATGCTTGGAGCAGTGGGGGGGTGGCGGAGCCTAGCTACCTCGTGGCTGCCGTAACGTCAAGCTTGGCTTCTCTCTCCACTTTCATGTTTCTTATTTCTAGCGAAGTCAAAAACTCATCAGTGGCCTACTGATTTTGTTCGATTTCTTTCCCTTCCTTTTCAAGTGTGTTTCATGCTAAAGTTTCTGTTTAACAGGATACAGTGATTACTTCGTATTTTACATATGTCTTCTTTATTAGGGGTACCCTCCGGTTGAGCCAGATGATGTACCTCTAATAAATGGTCCGGGTGGAACTAGTTTATCAATCAGTGGGGAGTAGATGGGCATGACAGATTACAACGGGGGACAAAGGTCCGCATTACCCACCCTTCACTACTTGCAAAGACTAGACAGAATATTTCTATTCCACGTTATTTGCAAACAGAGAATACCTCGAAAGAACTATTCCTTGAACAATAAATGTCCAGCCAATCAATCAATCAGTGGGGAGAAAAACAGGCATGATGGATTACAACGGGGGACAAAAGTCTGCATTACCTATCCTTCACTATCTGCAAAGGGAGACAGAATATTCCTATTCTTCTCTGTTTGTAGACAGGGAATATCTCAAAGAGCAATAATCGATAAAAAATTAGTAGGATTATAACACTTTAATAACTTATAAATATATACATCGCAACAAAAACAGTAAACACCTTAAAACATTTTTTATTAAAACAGAAGACCCCGTGGGTCGGCCACGGAGCAGGATGGAACTGTAAATGGGGGGGGGGGTATTCATTTGTGGAAAGTATAACAGAGTCAGTGGTCGTTGATTTCATAGTAAAAAGTGCGACAAGTGCAACAAAATCATATCGATAATTCATTGTGAGCAAGTACCAAAAGTGTCGACAATTCGAACCTTCAATAAATACAGTAATCAATGATGCATTAGAACTTAATATCAATTCATTGTCCGAATGTTTAATCAGTACCCGTCCCATGTCAATTCATTGTTCGAACGTATAATCAATACCCATCCCGGATCAATTCATTGTCCGAACATATAATTGGCCTTATCTCATATCAATTCATGTGCTAAAAACTGCATACATATCTCATGATATCAAGGCTGAGCAATCGGGGCACAACAAGGAGTTGAGAGTTTCATTTGTACCTGCGCCATTTTGGGTGAGGTCAGGAAGGTCCAAGTATAGTCAAAATGTCTCCACCAACTCGTGGTTGGACCGGGACCTCTTTCGGCAGTCCAAAAGTTTTCGTTGAAGGGTAGCAGAGGGGACTGGCGACATGAACCATCAGTCAAAGTGGGGTGGGAGGCAACAATCTCTCCTACCGGGTCATACTGGTGTCCCACCGGAACTGATCAAGTTGGTAGTCTTGCAGGATTTTGGTCATTTCAAGACTGAGGCCGGCGCCGGTATGAGCGCGCCGACGTCCCGCAGCTACGTCGTGGTCGTTCCGTGGGTGATCATGGCAGTCATTCCCCATCGGGGGTGTCTGCGGGGGTCGGGGGCCCCCGTGGCTCTTATAGAATCTTCAAAGTCGAGGAGAACGTTTCTGGAGGCAGGACTCATTTTCTAGCTGAACTCAGAAGCGCCGTTGCACCGCAACAGTGGACGAGACCCCCGCTGGGTGAGCAGAGCATCATTGCCTCACAATAGTGGACGAGACCTTTTGTTGGGTGAGTGGAGCGTTGGGGGTGCAGCTGAGGGGCCCCCACCTGGGGGGGTGGGAGAGGCTCGTTCGCGCCGCCTCTCCCTCCCAGCGCATCCTACGCCGACACATGGCGTTGATATCCGTGATGTCCGGACCAGGCGATAAGAAGGGTGGGGGGGTCGGAGGCAGAGGCAAGACATCCCCCTCGTGGCCTGCAGGTGCCGCTTCAGGATCGAACGGGGAGCTCATACCAAGCCGGGGCCAGACCAGGAGATACGAGGGGAGGGGGGGGTCGGTGGCATGTGCAAGACATCCCCCCCCCTTGTCGCAGCCATTATTGAAGAAAGAAGAGGATGGGACAAGGGATCCCGTCGGCCCCGGCTCCTCTCCTGGCCCACCTTACGCGACGACCTCCCCGGCCGACGGCTGCCAGCAGGACTCGCCCTACACGTGCCGAAGGCCTCGTCGTCCGGATGGGCGTAGCCGCGAACCTGTTGCACTTTGGGAGTTTCCGGAATGGGGGTAGGTATCTGCTGATTTGTATCTATTTCATGTTACCGTTATTGGGCGTGGCGGGCGGTGGGACAGACATGCTTGGAGTAGTGGGGGGGTGGCGGAGCCTAGCTACCTCGTGGCTGCCGTAACATCAAGCTTGGCTTCTCTCACCACTTTCATGTTTCTTATTTCTAGCGAAGTCAAAAACTCATCAGTGGCCTACTGATTTTGTTCGATTTCTTTCCCTTCCATTTCAAGTGTGTTTCATGCTAAAGTTTCTGTTTAACAGGATACTGTGATTACTTCGTATTTTACATATGTCTTCTTTATTAGGGGTACCCTCCGGTTGAGCCAGATGATGTACCTCTAATAAATGGTTCGGGTGGAACTAGTTTATCAATCAGTGGGGAGTAGATGGGCATGACAGATTACAACGGGGGACAAAGGTCCGCATTACCCACCCTTCACTACTTGCAAAGACTAGACAGAATATTTCTATTCCACGTTTTTTGCAAACAGAGAATACCTCGAAAGAACTATTCCTTGAACAATAAACGTCCAGCCAATCAATCAATCAGTGGGGAGAAAAACAGGCATGACAGATTACAACGGGGGACAAAAGTCTGCATTACCTATCCTTCACTATCTGCAAAGGGAGACAGAATATTCCTATTCTTCTCTGTTTGTAGACAGGGAATATCTCAAAGAGCAATAATCGATAAAAAATTAGTAGGATTATAACACTTTAATAACTTATAAATATATACATCGCAACAAAAACAGTAAACACCTTAAAACATTTTTTATTAAAACAGAAGCAACAATGACAACTAACAGTAGTGATATCCTGGGCGGGTGATGGAACTGGGATTGTTAATGGAAAAACATCTACAGAGAAAGCTATTGGTGAATTATACTTCTCCGGAAATTTAAAACTCACAAATGTTTCATTTGTGTAATCGTTTCATAAACATGTACATTAAAAAACTAAATACGCTCCACTGTTTTAGAAAATCTTTACAACTTGCTAGATCACCCTTTAAAGTTACAACTACGAAAACCTACTTACTTAAGCTGTTGAATTCGGCCTCAAATGTAAAGCATAAGTTCAAGCTAGCATATCATATGTCTAAAAGGTTTAACATAATTGATATGCAAATTTAAATACTACCCTTTCTTAATGGTGACACCTTATCTCTCCAATATCCCACAATTTCCATGAGCAAAGCAAAAGAAATTCTGAGGCCCTGAAGAAATAAGGCTTACTGTGGGGTTCAACTCAATCTGGTGTTTGGGAGATTCCATGTTTTAGGGTGATATTCTGTGACAGGGTGCAGGCACCAGAAGAATTTTAGCCTAGTTCATCACATTGGAGAATGAGGGTCTGGGAAAATATCTAATCTGGTGAAGAACCATCCCTTCTTTAAACCCCATGGTGACCAACTATAGTTTATTCTCTATTTCGTTCCCTTGCCATAACAAAATAAAAGTCTTGGGTTATTTATGGAAGGGAATACTTTTTGTTTCTTCCAAATTTTAAAAGAAAAGAGGAGGGGGGGGGGCAGCGTTCAAAGCACATCAGCGTGCATAAATACGAAAATGTTTTTACCTACCACGTACTTGATATTTTACAGCTTTTCATATTTGCTATTAAAAAACCATTGAAATTCACTGAAAAAACCATAGGTTATAGACTATATATAGTTAGGGATTAGCATTTACAAAACCTTAATTTACTCGCACAAAACCATAGAAATTCGCATATATAGTTAGTTGCAATAACTATATATCGCGCACCCGCAATCCACTGCTGATGATGTCACATATTACATCATTCATGACATGGTCAGTGACATCACTGATGACATCACTGATGACATCTCAAATGACATCACTGATGACATAACTGATGACATCTCAAATGACATCACTGATGACATCTCAAATGACATCACTGATGACATCTCAAATGACATCACTGATGACATCACTGATGACATAACAAATGACATCACTGATGACATCTCATTTGATATCAATGGTCACATCACTGATGATATCATTCATGTGACAATACAATGCATCTCCTCACACTTTAATATAACCTCTGTTACATCAAGTGTAAAATACAGAATATAATTTTTTAAACCATTGACACACCAATACTAGTTACTGCATACGCACTCACTGATTTCTATGTCTACACACACATTCACTCATTCACCCATTCAATGATTCATACATACAATCACTCATCTTTACAACACTATCATATGCACTCATACACCTATACAGACACTCACACTCTGCCACTCATCCATGGAGTTACTCACACACCTAGTCAGTCCTGTAAAGAATCAATCACACTTCCATTTTCTAATCAATACAGTTGAACATAGAGTACCTTACATTTTCAAACATATACTAACACATACTTACTCTCTTACACAATCAATGATACAAGAACACATTGAGCTGCACAGAGTCACACATCTCCCAGCCAGCCACACACACACTCAGTCTCCCATACAAATACTTGGACAATCAATCAATAACCCATATAGTTACTCATATAGTTACTGATCAACACATGCAGCAGTTTACAGAACAACAGACATAATGATGCACAAATTAAGACAGTTTAGTCACTAACCCATGCACTCAGTGAGACACATTTAATCACTCACTCACTCATGCACCTACTAAATCCTTCATCCAGACACTTATACATCCACTCATTCTTCAATATGTAAGACATATTTTAACTTTACAGAAACAGACAGTCACTGGATGTTGTCATCAGTGATGTCATCAGTGATGTCATTTGAGATGTCATCAGTGATGTCATCAGTGATGTCCCTGACCATGTCATGAATGATGTAATATGTGACATCATCAGCAGTGGATTGCGGGTGCGCGATATATAGTTATTGCAACTAACTATATATGCGAATTTCTATGGTTTTGTGCGAGTAAATTAAGGTTTTGTAAATGCTAATCCCTAACTATATATAGTCTATAACCTATGGATTTTTCAGTGAATATATATATATATATATATATATATATATATATATATATATATATATATATATATATATATATATATATATTCAATGAAAAAACCATAGGTTTTAGGCCATATATAGTTAGGGATTTGCATTTACAAAACCTTATTTTACTCGCATAAAACCATTGAAATTCCATATATAGTTAGATGCGCTAACTATATATCGCGCACCCGCAATCCACTGCTGATGATGTCACATATTACATCATTCATGACATGGTCAGTGACATCACTGATGACATCACTGATGACAACTCAAATGACATCACTGATGACAACATCCAGTGACTGTATGTTTCTGTAAAGTTAAAATATGTCTTACATATTGAAGAATGAGTGGATGTATAAATGTCTGGATGAAGGATTTAGTAGGTGCATGACTGATTGTATGAGGGAGTGATTAAATGTGTCTCACTGAGTGCATGGATTAGTGATTAAACTGTATTAATTTGTGCATCATTATATCTGTTGTTCTGTAAACTGCTGCATGTGTTGATCAGTAGCTATATGAATAACTATATGGGTTATTGATTGGTTGCTCAAGTATTTGTATGGGAGACTGAGTATGTGTGTGGGTGGCTGGGAGGTGTGTGACTCTGTGCATAGATGTGTAAGCAGTTGATTCACTAGGTGTATGAGTTCAAGAGTGCATGTGGAAACAGCTATATGGGCGGTTGACTGTGTGCATGAGTGTATTGGTGAGTGAATGGATATCTCAGTGCTACATGTCAAAGTAAGTACATATGTAAAACACAGTACATGTGAGAGTTAACATATATAAATAACTGTGCATAAGAGCCAGTGAATGTGTGAGTGGCTGTATGGATCATTGTGAACATGTATCAAGGATTGTATAAGAGAGTAAATATGTGTTAGAATATGTTTCAATAAGTAAGGTGTGTATAACTGTATAGTAGAGGAATTGGAGGTGTGTTTGATTCTTTGCATGACTGTCTAGGTGTATGAGTAACTCCATGGATGAGTGACAGTCTGTGAGTGTCTGTTTTCACTGAGTGTATCTAAGGATATATCAGAGTCTGTAGAGGTTCATCATATTAACACATGAATGATGTCATCTGTGATGTTGTCAGTGATGTCATTTGAGTTGTCATCAGTGATGTCATCAGTGATGTCATTTGAGATGTCATCAGTGATGTCATTTGAGTTGTCATCAGTGATGTCATCAGTGATGTCACTGACCATGTCATGAATGATGTAATATGTGACATCATCAGCAGTGGATTGCGGGTGCGCGATATATAGTTAGCGCATCTAACTATATATGGAATTTCAATGGTTTTATGCGAGTAAAATAAGGATTTGTAAATGCAAATCCCTAACTATATATGGCCTAAAACCTATGGTTTTTTCATTGAATTTTCAAGGTTTTGTAAATGCAAATTCCTAACTATATATCGACTATAACCTATGGTTTTTTCAGTGAATTTCAATGGTTTTTTAATAGCAAATATGAAAAGCTTTAAAATGTCAAGTACGTGATAGATAAAAACATTTTCGTATTTATGCACGCTGATGTGCTTTGAACGCTGCCCCCCTCCCCTCTTTTCTCTTAGTAGTACTCTCTCTTTGCAGATAGTGAAGAGTAGTTAACGCAGGCCTTTACCCCCGTTGTAATCCGTCCTGCCTGCTTGTCTCTCCATTTGATTGATTATTATCCAAGCATTTACTGTTTTACAATTGATTCTCTTTGGTTCATTCTCTATTTACAAACAAGCACAAAGTCGCAATACTCTGTTTAGTCTTTGCAGATCGTGAAAAATCGTGTAAAAAAATAAAAGTAATCGAGCAAAATCAGTAGGCCACTAATTGGATCTCTTTTTGACCTCGCTAAAATAGAAATATTATAAACAACCCTTCATGAGAAATACGAAAATAGTGAGATGAACTGAGCTCCACACCATGAGGGCTGCAAGACAGCTCGGCTCCGTCACCCATCCCGCCCAAAATAACGACAAACCCTATGCAAATATTAAAAATATAGACAACACACCAGCAAAGAAACAGGGTAAAACATTTTATTAAATAACTATTTACATAACGTTGGTTTATAAGATGATGTCAGTAGTGGACCGATGTGTGAATAGGTCAGAAGCAGCACAAGGCGCCAAGATCCGGATGGAAAGTCCTGGATGTTGGGTGCCAAAGTTCAGAGTTCTGAGTTTGAGCCTTTTTCAATGCCTGTGCTTTGTTGTTTCCCCTCCATCAAAAACAAAAAAAAAATATAAAACTGTGCAAAAATACAAAAAAATCAAAAAATGTTTACAAAAGCAGTGCTTGTTAGACTGTCTGAAGCTTATTTCCACCTACTGCAGCTTCACTATTCTCAAAGTAAGTGAGGGTCGTTTGTGGACCTGACTGCATTTAAAAACAATGTTATATGGTACCTCCCTAAACCGCTTGACGGAGGCCCCCGAGGGGCGGTGTGATGGCACGGACTCGGAGAAGACGCTTGGCTCCGACGCCCTCCCCAAGTCTTATAGCACTGGTGTAGCCTGAGATCGCCCCCGACATAGGCGGCCGGCTCCCGGGGTCTGGCGGAACTTTTTGCCTTTTGATGACTCTTCTATTCTGGACTTTGTCCCACAATCCGTTTGACCTGAAGACACGCTGTAGTGGGGCGCCCCTTTACCGTTTCAGTTGCCATTCCGCCCGCTTTTGCTACACTGTGCCTCTTCCGCCACTCAGCTGTTTACCGCCCGCTCTTGCGACTACAGCGTCTCGCTCACCATGTAGTTGAGTTGCTCCCGCTCTTGCGATGCAACGATAAGCGGCTGCCACAGGACTCTCAAAATGGCGGCCGGCTCTTCAGATTTGGGCGTGGTCCACTAAAATGGCCCTGGGACACCTTGGAACTCGGACGCTTCCCTGATAGGGCTTGGGTCCCATTCTCGAAAGCGTCCCCTCAGCCGTGAAGATTCTACAAAAGTCTTGGGGGCCCCCGACTCCCGCAGGCTTCTGGTGGGGAGCGGCTGCCATGTCTGCTCGTGGAATGGCCACGACGGAGCTACGAGATGGTAGTGCTCTCATGCTGACGCCAGCTTTAGTCTGAAACATCCAGAAACACTGTAGACTACCAATTCGATCAGTTCCGGTAGCGCCCCAACATGACCCGGAAGAGAAGAACTTGCCCTCCCCTCTTTGACTGATGGTTCTTGTTGCCTGTCCCCTCTGTTGTCATTTAACAGAACTTTTTGGACTGCTGAAAGGGGTTGTGTTCCGAACGCTGGTTGGTGGAGACATTTTGACTATATTCTTGACCTACGTTGTCGCGTAATGCGTTATATGACACGCCGCGTTAGCGCACCCGGAAGTGATCCGAGGCGCGGCGCGCAGCGCGTAACGTAAGCATAACAGGTCATGTGACTTGTTAATAAAACTTTTCATTGGTTCATTTTACTTTTGTTATTTTAATGATGAAAAGCTTGGTCATATGACCTAAAAATTACGCTTTTTATTGTTTTCGAACATTATTTTTTTTTAAACATATGTTATAATATTCCAGGCTAATGTACTTTCCCGGAAAATTTACAACTGTCCTGCAAGTAAAATATATTCCTTTTTCGAGAAAAAGGGCGTTTCTTCCTTCCATGACGGAGCCGTTGAGTAAAAGAGATTCGGCCTGCTGTCTTAGTCGCCGATACGCCTGATTATCAGATTCTTATCGATCACTTTATGTTGCAGAAATGAAAAACACAACTGCCCTTGACCATTTATCTTTACTGCGTTCCTACATATTATACCTTTTATCCGTCATGTAATTGGACTGCTTTATTTCACTTGCCTTTTACTGATTCGAAAACAGTGACTAAAAGTAAAAACTTTACCAATGTAAATACTACTACCGTGTTTTGTTTTAAAAACCTTTATTGTGAAAATGTCAGTATACAAATACGGGCCTATAACCACGTGGGCCGGCCACGGAGCAAACTGAAATCATATATGATGAGGAGACATTTACACTGTAGAGGAACGTAACGAGCGGGCCATTAGGTTGCAAGAACAAAGGTGTCTAACAGTTGCGGAATCGGTGGACGTACATTTTGTAATTAAAATACGACAGGGCCACTTACAATAACATTTTCTAGATATACATTTGCTGGCAAGGAGTTACGAGTCCCATTTATACCGGCGCCATTTTGGGCGAGGCCGGGCAGGTCCAAGATATAGTCAAAATGTCTCCACCAACCATCGGCCAGACCAGAACCCCTTTCGGCCCTTTATGCTACAAGATGGTGTCTTCCATTCAGAAAATATTGTTGGCAGCATTTTGAAAGGAAACAGAAACAGCCGTTCTCCTAGTGAGTTTCACATTGTTACATTTAGGAAGAATGTTGAAGAGTAGTATGTGGAAAATCTGAAGCCATTTTTCTACAAACTCTCAATCAGACTTGGATGGAAAAAAAAATCCTGAAGAATGTACAAACTGAAAACCAATTTTTGTCTGTATAGCATCAACAGCAACGCTTGAGTCAGCTTTGTGTCAAGCCGCCATTTTCATTCAATCAATAGCGTCCCCCTGCACACATTCAGGGACCTGGTCGTGTCTTCAGATGAAACGGATTGTAGGAAAAGAAGCAGAAAGGAAAAGGAAAAAAGTTCCGCCGGACCTCGGGAGCCGGCCGCCTATGTCATGTGCGACCTTTGGCCACACCAGGGCAATAGTGAAGCTGCAGCAGGTGCAAATAAGCTTCAGACAGTCTTACAAGCACTGCTCAGAACTCTCAACTGAGGCACTCAACGTCCAGGACTTGCCATTCGGATCTTGGCGCCTTGTGCTGGTTCCGACCTATTCACACATCGGTCCACTACTGACATCACCTCATAAGCCAACGGGGCACCCCACGCCGACTTTCGGCGCAGCATTGTAGGATGGCCACACCAGTGCGGCAACTTGCTGGACACAACCTCGGTGCCATCCGGATCTCGGCGCGTTCGACTCACTGTACCGCAAGAGTGACCGGAACTCAGCTGGACACGCCGTCTTTCGGCGCAGCATTGTAGGATGGCCACACCACTGCAGCAATTTGCTGGACACCACCTTGGGCAACAGTGAAGCTGCAGCAGGTGCAAATAAGCTTCAGATAGTCTTACAAGCACTGCTCAGAACTCTCAACTATGGCACTCAACATCCAGGACTTGCCATTCGGATCTTGGCGCCTTGTGCTGGTTCCGACCTATTCACACATCGGTCCACTACTGACATCACCTCATAAGCCAACGGGGCACCCCACGCCGACTTTCGGCACAGCATTGTAGGATGGCCACACCAGTGCGGCAACTTGCTGGACACAACCTCGGTGCCATCTGGATCTCGGCGCGTTCGACTCACTGTACCGCAAGAGTGACCGGAACTCAGCTGGACACGCCGTCTTTCGGCGCAGCATTGTAGGATGGCCACACCAGTGCGGCAATTTGCTGGACACCACCTCGGTGCCATCCGGATCTCAGCGCGTTGTGCTGCCTTCGGCCTATTCGCACATCGGTCCGCTACTGACGCCGCCTCACGTGCCAACGGATTTTCTACGCTTTTTGTAGCCCTATGCCGCATAACAGGTCATGTGACTTGTTTATAAAACTTTTCATTGGTTCATTTTACTTTTGGTTTCCTAAAGATGGAAGGCTTGGTCATATGACCTAAAAATAACACTTTTCATTGGTTTAGAACATTTTTTTTTCCCAAACGATGAAAGCCCCACCTTGTTTCTGGATGTTTCAGACTAAAGCTGGCGTCAGCATGAGAGCACCACCATCTCGTAGCTCCGTCGTGGTCATTCCGCGAGCAATCATGGCAGCCGCTCCCCACCGGAAGCCTGCGGGAGTCGGGGGCCCCCAAGACTTTTGTAGAATCTTCACGGCTGAGGGGACGCTTTTCGAGAATGGAGCCCAAGCCCTAGCAGGCAAGCGTCCGAGTTCCAAGGTGTCCCAGGGCCATTTCAGTGGACCAGGCCCATAACCGAAGAGCCGTCCGCCATTTCAAGAGTCATGTGGCAGCCGCCTATCGCTGCACTGCAAGAGTGGGAGCAACTCAACAACATGGTGAGCGAGACGCTGTAGCCGCAAGAGCGGGCGCAACTCAGCTGGATGGCCGCCACCTGGGGAGGCCCGTTCACGCCGCCTCCCCCACGCCCCCCCCCCTCCGGGCCGCCCCACGCCAATTTTCGGAGCAACATTGTAGGATACCAAAACCAGTGCGGCAGTTTACTGGACATCACCTGGGTGCCATCAACATCTCAGCGCGTTCTGCTGCCTTGGGACTATTCGCACAACAGACCGCTACTGACGAGGCCTCCCCCCGCCCCACCCGGGACGCCCCACGCCAATTTTCGGAGCAGCATTGTAGGATACCAAAACCAGTGCGGCACCCAGGCGACATCACCTGGGTGCCGTCCAGAACTCAGCACGTTGTGCTGCCTTGGGACTATTCGCACAAAAGACAGCTTCTGACAATTGTTGCTTTTTTGGGTGAAAAATGTTTAAATGTTTTTACAGTTTTCGTTCCGTTCATTATAGTTAAAAGTTAATAAAGTTTTAAAATCTAACTTTGTTGGAGTGCTATATATGTTTAAAAAATCGGGTGAATGGGCCCTTGAATCGGGTTATTGTCATGTGTGGGCTTTGCAAGTGTACTGCTACAAGATCGGACATTTCAAACTCAAATGCACGTTCTTTTTCTTACCTTTCCGAAGCATGGAGCGCAATAGCAGGCAGAGAAAGGGTGATGCACGTGTTGAACACTGCCTGGCCTGGCAAGTTGCTGGCAGTGCCCCCCCCCGCCCGCTCCTGAAAGAGGGCACACACACACCGCCGCCCCGAGTACTTCACAAATCTTTAAAAGACCATGCGCTTGTTCATGAGGCTTAAATGGTTTATCACCCCTTCTAGAACCCCTGCATCGACCCTCTGACGTTTCCTGGAAGAATTAGCACGTAACACAATACCTAGCCCTGTCAGCTGAAACCCCCGAGAAATCATGGGGCATATTATCAAGGGGGTTTATTTCCGCTTTTTGGGCTTTAAAAGCCAAAAAAAAAAGAGATAAAATTATCTCCCTATTACCAAGCTGTCGCTAACACCAGTTAGTGGCATCTAAAAGGAGATAGCGACCATCTTGGGCCCCGCTTTGCATATCAGTGATATTTATCACTAATGACATGCAAAGTGGGCGTGCCAAGATTTTAGCGACTGGAAACAGTCCCTAACCATCGCTATCTCCTATTACCAACTTTTGGAGATATTCGCGCTAAGCGCAAATATCTCCAAAACCTAACACCTGCCCTGAGCAGTTTTAGCCATGTTATCCAATGGGAAGTGGATAACATGGCTAAGAGCATTTGCTGGATAATGCATGAATATCGCTGACTTTTCAACGATATTCATGCATTGCGGCCGTTTTTTATCGCATTTGCGATAAACCTTGCTAATAGCAAGGTTTATGTGCGATAAAATTCGCCGATGTGCGGCGATAATTTTTGTCTCTAAACAAGTTAGAGACAAAAATTATCGCTAGTTGTTGATAATATGCCCCCGGGTTTTTGCTTGCAGGAATCGGGAGGTGGGAGACTAGCACTGAAATCAGTAGTCTCACGCCTGAATCGGGAGGGTTGGCATGTCTGGATACTCTACAGCTGGGGCCATAAACTACATCCGCAGGGCTAGGTGATAGCCTAGGTCCGGCCTGGACAATCGGACACAGAGGAAGAGGAGTGTCAGAGGGTGCGGTAGTGAATAGGGTGAAAGGGAGGTGTCGGGCGGGCACAGGGTGTGATTCTCAGAGAAGAGCAGCGCAGATGGGGGGAAGTATATGGCCCATGCATGAGAGAAAGAGCGGGGGTGACCAGTGCGTGGGGGAGATGCTTGCGAGGGTGGGGAGCCATGCTGAGGATCGGCGGCGTGCAGAGAGTGGCCCTGGTCAAGGCATCTAAAATGGCTGCCGTGCACGACAAAATTGTGGCATTTGACAAAAACGCAAGATGGCGCAGACAATGTTTATCAATAAGGATTCATTTATAACAAAATATTTACTCGCAGTGACAAAATGGTGGTCAACACTTCCTGATTTCCATCGAATCGAACGTTAACAAACGTCACGCAGCAAAAAAAAAAAAAAAAAGCTCACGCACAGAGCAGTTTTTAGCCATGTTATCCAATGGAAGGTGGATAACATGGCTAAGAGCATTTGCTGGATAATGCATGAATATCGCTGACTTTTCAGCGATATTCATGCATTGTGGCCGATGTGCGGCGATAATTTTTGTCTCTAAACAATTAAAACGAAGCACAAAATGGCGAATTCCCGTTTCGCTACCAGTTTGCGGCCCAGTTCGCGGCCCGTGAAGCGCTTCTACCGTGAAAAATCATTTTTTTTTTATTTTCCCCACGGGACCCTTTAATAACCCCAACAACATTCCTAGGGGGTCAAGAGGGGTATACCTTGCCCCCTTTCAATAAATTCCCCCTTCGTTTTTCACCTCTTCTTCTCTCTCGATCCTACCGAGAGATAAGATGGCGGCCGCTCCGGACTGTTTAGAATGTTGACAGACACTGGAAAGCCAATCAGCTTTCTGCGCGCAAAGTTCCGTTTCGCGAAAAGTAAGCGGACCGGATCGCTGCCCGGAGCGCTGTTACAGATATATATCTTGTTTTGAACGTTAATTTCTCAAAAACTACTGGAGCACATATATTGAGACCTAGCAAAGGCACATCGGGCTAACAGTCCCTACAATTTTGCCAAGTTTCGTGCAAATCCATTCAGCCGTTCGAGCTAAAAGTGAGTCCAACCGCCCTATGGAAATTAACATGGGAAAAACGCGTTTTGGGACCCCCCTTTTTTCTCGGCCCCCCCTCGACAAAACCCCCCCAAATTTTCAAGGGCTGCTCAGAAACAAAATGTGCCATTTTCCTGAAAATTTCAGCCGATTCCGTCCACAAACGCCAAAGTTATTAGACATAGAATTTTCAAAAATCCCATAGGGAAAAAATCCTAACTATATATACCTACTGGCGACCGCCAGTAGGTAATATATATATATATATATATATATATATATATATATATATATATATATATATATATATATATATATATATATATATATATATATATATATAACCTACTGATGTTCACCAGTAGGTAGTTATAGTTAGGACCAAGCTTCCATAGAAAGAGCATTTTTTGTTTTGCTTATTTGCTTATAACTTTGGAGTCTGTTGATGAATCTTCATGACATTTTTAAAACTAATTCTTTGTTCATATCAGTTCCTATGTGGAAAGTTGGGGGTGATTGGTCATGGGGGGGCCGTGACAAAAGGGTGGTCCCAAAACGTGTTTTCTCAATGTTAATTTGCATAGGAAACTTTAGACAAGGCTACAGGTCGAATGGGTGATCGGAATTACCCCAAATTCAGCAGGGAGTAGGGTCTTGGTCTAGAAAGCAAACTTTTGTTTATATGGTGCAAATCCGTTCAGTAGTTTTGGAGAAATAGCGATATTTACAGATATCGATATTTGGGAATTCTGACATTTGATTGGCTGAGGCGTTACGAGCACAAGCTTGCTGCTTATTGGTTGCGAGCGGTTGCAACTAGGAAGTGTTGGCCACCATTTTGTGATGCAGTTGAAGCGAGCATGGAGGAAAAGGGTGAGAAAAGTAGGAAAGGAGGGTAGGAGCAATGTAACATCTGTGGGGGAGTGCGAAGCGCAGTAGTCACTCCTACCAGTCTGAAAGTACGGTGTTGCTCAGAGTGACATGGTGCTGAGATGATATGCTGCTACACTCAGGTATGAAACCGAGAGCCTAAACCGTAAGGTCATTGCTGTAAAGTGATTTGCTCTGGGCGCATTATTATACCTGTAGAAGTAGTGTTAGTTTGCGTTTACATAATACAGGGAGTGGGAAGCGAACTGCTCACCCCTACTGGTCTCAAGACTCCTGGATGAAACCATGAGCTCATTGCTGTAAAGTCATGTGCTCTGTGTAGTATTCCAATGTAAGTCATAGTAGAATGTTAGTATGTAATTCTACTAGAATTTAAGTATGTATGTTAGAATGTAGGGCTGTCATGAGGGGAACCCTGGGGAGTTTGTACACAGTGCTGGAGTTGACAGTTGCCTTGCTGTCTGCTCCTGTTGGTGGGTGTTTAAGGTCTCTTGTTTTCCTGCAATAAATCTACTTATCGGATCCACTGCTGTCTGTCCCTTGACTACATAAATTTGGCGACGAGTGGGAGAAGGTAAAAAGAAGGCAGTACTCCCCAATATTTTAAAGTTGCTTGTGTTGTGCTGAAGACCCGTTTTCTTCGCGTAGCTGTTTCTACTCATCCCAGGGTCGTCGGCTCATTTACTATGTCATCCGACCTCTGGTAGGATTTATATTTTTTGATTTTGCGCTTCCTCTGCCTCTTCACTACACTCTGGTCGCTGTACTACAAGTGTGTAAGTAGTGTTAGTATGTGTTTATACTAACCAATGCATCATGGTCCCAGGGACTGCAACCTCCCAGGCTCAGCTCATACAATGTCCCGGGGTGTGCATCCATGGGCCATTTATGTTTACTATTAGAGGGCGGGAGCATGGCTTCCACCCTGTGATAGCAAATCCTTCTTTGACTATTAAAGAGATACAAGGTTTTCCTTGTATTGCTTTAATAGAGCGGATCTGGATGGTAAAAATGGAGAGAAAAAAAACGTGTGGTCTCACCCGTTCATTTAAATGTGGCCCCTGGTGGGTAATGTTCTGTGGCCAATCCTATTATTATATTGTGGGGTCTCTGCAGTACTGGGGATCTTAATGTCACATGTAAATTAGGCACGAGAGGGCACAGAGAAGTTTCGCAGCCTAGGGGATCGCCACCTTCACGGGTATTGTCTACTAATTATTCAGGGGGCTTCGAGGCCAACTGAAGTCCGGGGATCGCCACCCTCAGGGGCTTTACTTAAATATGCTGGGTGGGCCTCGGCAGTCCCTGAAGCCTCTGTGGTCCTAGGCAGTGCCTTATTGGTTCTGTAATCACATGGGCAGTACTCATGGTGTTATAAAGTGATACATGCATAGAACCCTTGCAGTTGTGGAAATATGCAGGCTTCATTTATGTAACAGTCTGTTGGTTTATATTTGGTAGGTGCACTGCAAAATTACAAATGTTTTCCTCTTAACCTCCTATAAACAGACTATTTTCACAATTAACTAAGACAAGTGTTGTCAGAAAAAGAAGACCTATACACTCACTTATTTATTGGAAAAAAAATAACCTTTAATAAAACAATACAAAGAAATGGAAATGCAAGTTTATTAGAACAAACAACATTATGACATGGGTGGGAATCATCCGGAATCAGCGTACAAAACCTGCAAGACATAAATTAAACATAAGTATGTGTGCCATGTGGAAGAGGAAAATAAAGTTAGACCGAATAAAAGGAAAACAGTGAGAATGGGAGGGAGAGGGTGCGGGTGGAAGGGAGAAGAGGAGGGAGAGTCATAAGAACAGAGGGAGGAGGAGACAGAGCGTCGGCCTACTGCACCCAGCCCTCAGTGTTTACCTCCCATCACCCGTTTGTCTAGAACGCTGGGGTCCATGAGAAAGAGTGTGAGCCAGCAAGTCCTTAAAATGAAACATATGAATGAGGCCAGAGATTACATTATTAGCTACGGGAACATTGCTTGCCTGCACCTGTGCACCCAGGGTGCTGCACCCCAGCACCCTCCCCCGCACTGTGCTCAATTTAAGGTCCTGCGCACCGAGGCTCACTGCTCTCCGGTCGGGGACATTGTCTTGATACCACGATGGAAGGCAGAATGCCGAGGGCATCATGACGGGGTGAACAATCGCTCTGCCCATTTTGGCTCAATCAGTTCAATGTCTGAAAAGGGAGAAATAATTTAATGGTGGAAACGTCTGGAGGTAAATGAAGGTTTATTTAAAGCTTAAAAGAAAACACCAGTTGAGTGCATCCTTCGTTTTTGAAGTACGATCTACCAACTGTTAGTGGTAATCATGGTGGAGTTGGAGTGCACAAGAATACACAAGGTCAAATAATAATATGTTATGCCAACTTTTACATACAAAGGAACAGAGAGCATGCTAGAAGCATAATGAGCCCGTGTAATGCAGTGGAGGAAGCCTGTGTGCATGTACACCAGTAATGATCTTACTACAGTGCCCTAGACACGTGTCTGTAGGGCAGCGCTGCCCACTGGCTTTGGCCTACAGTACGTTCCAGCAGGTCATTAAAAGGAGACAGAGATGAGAATGAATGAGGTCAGAGATTACGCACGGCAACATCGCTTATTCCCACCTGTGCACCCAGGCTGATGCACCCCACCCCTCCCGCAGGATCACGCTCTACACGTGTCTGTAGGATAGCGCTGCCCGCTGGTTCAGGCCTACAGTAGGGTCCAGCAGGTCGTTAAAATTAGACAGAGATGTAACTGAATGAGGTCAGAGATCACATCATTATGGACGGCCACATCGCTTGTTCGCACCTGCGCACCCAGGCTGAGGCACCTAACCCCTCCGGCAGTACAGCCAGAGATTAGATTATTAGATACAGGAATAGGCTGCTGCACTCCAGCTCCTTCCCCCGCACTGTGCCCAATTGTAGGTCCTGCGCACCGAGGCTTCACTGCTCACCTGCCACCATCGGTGTGTCCAACGATGTGCCGGTGCAAGCTCCGAGCCGAGGTACTTTGTAGGGTGGGAGAGCAGGTCTCCAGTCGAGGACGGTGTCTTGATACCATGATAGAAGGCGTCAGAATGCCCAGGGCATCATTACGGGGTGAGCACCCACTATAACCATTTTTAGTCAATTAATTCAGTGTCTGAACAGGGATGAATAATTTAATGGTGGAAAAGTGTGGAGGTAAATGAAGGTTTATTTCAAGCGTAATAGAAAACACCAGTTGAGTGTGTCCTTCATTTTTGAAGTACGATATACCAACTGTTAGTGATAATCGTGGTTCAAAGAGGAGTTGGAGTGCACAAGAATACACAAGGTTAAATAATAATGTTATACCAACATTCAAATACAAAGGAACAGAGCGCATGCTAGAAGCATAATGTGCGCGTGTAATGCAGTCGCAGAAGCCTGTGTGCATGTACACTTAGTAATGAGCTCACTACAGTGCCTTAAAAGCCAACGTCATGTGTCTGTAGGGCAGCGCTGCCCGCTGGCTCAGGCCTACAGTACGGTCCAGCAGGTCCTTAAAATGAGACAAACATGTGACTGAATGAGATCAGAGGTCACATCTTTACGCACAGCAACATCGCTTGTTCGCACCTGCGCACCCAGGCTGATGCACCCCACACCTCCCACATTAATGCGCTCAACATGTGTCTGTAGGTCAGTGCTGCAAGTGGGCTGGGCTTGTGTACACCAGGCCAGCGTGGGGGTGTGAATAATTGTTCCGGGGATCTGGGCGTTGTTCAGTTCCTGCCTGGCCAGGAAGTGTACTTATGTGTGTTCATTTGCAGTTTTGACGTCACAGAATGCACAATTTACATTAATGTAGCATGTATCGGGAGGGCGGCAACTATCGCTAATGAGCTGCTGTTTGAAAAGATTGAATGGCGAACATCACATGTTGTTGTCAAGGCTGTGGATATACACAGACAGGCATGTCAATGGTGTGCGGTAATATTAAAAGTGTTGCTATCGCGAAACGTACAGATGTGAATGTGCTCGGGTGGAGGGAGGATCAGCAGTGAGGCTATGTCATACACAGTGATAACGCTTATTACAGTCAAGCAATGTATGTCAAACGTGAATCTGAAATTTCTCACATACAACACACTACTATATTGGTAAAACCTGACAACAGAGCGTACAGCAATACAAATCTACACATTACTGTTTACTGTTTCTCACATGTGATCTAGGATGTGTACTCTGCCCGTGGCTGATGATACTTCTTAGAGCCACCAATACCCAGGTCGAAAGGCAACATAATAATGTGCACACACACACACACCAGGGGCATCGTGTAACACACATTTGTTTTTTGATGTAACGTTTGAGATGCATGGCCATCACACGTGGAAGGCTAATGTACAGACCATGAATATTGATCAAGATGATCGTTACATGTTGTGTGTGGTATAAGATATGTGTATACAGCAAAAAACTTTTCAAAAAAGCTCTCTAAGCAGAAGGGTGTGCCTCATCAAACGCCGTAGAAAAAATGACTAAAATGGGTGGGGTCATTCAACTGTTACAATGGGAAATGTTATGAAGCAATCAAATGGGTTTTTTTTAAGGTCACTTGGCAATTGCGCACCGAGCGTTCAAGGAGGCTTCACCCGACACGATTTTGAGAAAATATATTTATCATAATATAAGTTTATTACAGTTAGAAATATATAAATGTTTAAAATATTTTAGATTATCGCTTGCTCTCATATACTGTGTAAAGTTATTTAGATATACTTTTGAGACAAAAAAATAAGAGGGAATGGCATACCCGGCACAACACCATATGTCTGTGACGTAACACAGAGCCGGCGGGGTGCACTCATCGCATACGCAACGCGCAGCGGGCTCGACCCCATACGTACATGACGTAACACGTGGCTTGGTACTGCGTACCCGTCAGATACCAAAGTAGCAGCTGGGGCGACTTCATGCGTATATGATGTTACGCGTGACACGGTGCCACGAACCCGTCGGTTACGAAATGCGCATCATTTATGAGTCTAGCACTATGGTGGATCGGATTTGTGTGGTGATGGAGCTTGGTACGCTACCAGTATGGTAGTGCAGTTTTCTCAACAACAAAAAAAAGATACATATATTTTGGGGAAGATATAAAACATTACATAATTTTTAAAGTTGAAAAAAGAAGTATAATAGAGTTCCAAAATATTTAAAAATATAATAGAAAAACTATATGTTTTATAAACATTAAAATATAAAATGAACATTTAAAAAACCTTTGAAATTCACAAAAAAACACATAGGTTTCAGGGACATTATAGTTAGTTGAACATTTGACTCATATAAAACCAGAGAAATACCCCTGTTATAGTTAGTTGAGCTAACTATAACTTGCGCACCCGCAATGCACTGGTAATGACGTCACATATTACATCACTCATGACATGGTCAGTGACATCACTGATGACATCACTAATGATATCAATGATGACATCACTGATGACATCATCCACTTGAAAATCTAATGCGTATACTGATGCCCTAATATAAACTTTGATATACGCACTCTAAAATACAGACTACTATTTTTGAAACCATACACACAACAATGCCAGATACTACATACCACCCACTATTTCCTAGGTCTATACACACAGCCAGTCACTTATACATGCAGCTATTCATCAATACAGTACTATAATATGCACTCATATACCTATGCATACAGTAACACTCCACCACTCATCCATAGAGTTACTCACACACCTAGTCAGTCATGCAAAGAATCAATAACATACCAATTTACTCATGTATACTATTATACACACCAACTCCGTTATTTATACACATATCACATCACTCATTTATGCAGATACTAACACATACTTACTGTCTTATAAAATCACTGATACAAGCAGACACTCGTTTATACACACACTCTTCAAATAACTTACTCTCACATATAGTCATCTATATATTCCAACACTCACATATACTGCCTTAAAACATATGTAGTTACTCATACATATACCACTGAGACATTCATTCACTCACCAACATACCCACACACACAATAACTCACCCATACAGCCCTTCCCAGATGCACTTTTGAATCCATACAACCAGTGAATCACCTACTCAGACATCTACGTACAGAGTCACACACCCTCCCACCCACCCACACAGACACTCAGGCACTCATACAGATACTCAGACAACAAATCAATAACCCATATAGACACTCATGTAGCTACTCACCAACCCATGCAGCTGCTTACACACCAACTGAGAGACTAATACAGACTTTCACACAGTTTAGTCACTAACCCATGCAGTCAGTAAGATATGTTCAATCACTCACTTATACAGTCAGTCACGCACCTACTAAATAATCCATTCAGGCGCTTGGAAATCCACTCATTCTTCAATACACCTTGGCATGAATATATATGAAAAATATTTCAACTTTCCAGAAACACACATCCACTGGATGATGTCATCAGTGAATTCATTAGAGATGTCATCAGTGATGTCATCAGTGATGTCACTGACCATGTCATGAGTGTTGTAATATGCTATCACCAGTGCATTGAGGGCGCGCAAGTTATAGTTAGCTCAACTAACTCTAACAAGGGAATTTCTCTGGTTTTATATGAGTCAAATGTTCAACTAACTATAACTACCCTATGGTTTTTTTTGTGAATTTCTAAGGTTTTTCAAATGCTAATTCCTAACTTTAACGTCTGTAAAACCTATGTTTTTTTCAGTGAATATATATATATATATATATATACACAAACACATACACACAAAACAAAAATGCTTTTCCTACAGAAACGTGTCCGGAACTATAACTACCCTGTAGCAACTGCACTGTGTAATATATGTGTGTGTATATATAGATATATATTTGATTGAATTATATATATATATATATATATATATATATATATATATATATATATATATATATATATATATACATATAATTGCATGTATTCTATATGTTTTGCTAGTAAGCAAAGATTATATGAAGCTTACTGATCCTTTGCCTTCCTAGCATTTTAGAGGCAGGATTACCTTTGACTGCTCGTCATCCGTCACCCCTCATCTCCTCCCCAGCCTCTCAGAGGTGCGCCGTTACCTTGTGCTTGACTGAAGGTCTATAGCATTTATGTTATTTTTGAAAAACAGCACTTTTACGTGGAGTTTAATTGCATTTTTACAGCGCTTACTTCCCCTGATTAGGCGTTTTATGAGCGAAGCAGCTGACATATTTTGCTTCGGGATATGCACCCTTGAGCTTTCTCCAAGGCTATCCAGGTTCTGGTAATTTGTCTTGTTGTGACCTATATTTTGGACATGACTTTATAATTGCACTCTAGGAGCCACGTCTCTCTGCCTTTGTCTGTGTCAGCAAGTTATTTCATATTAGGCCAGGCTCACAAGTGACTGACAGCCATTTTTGCTTTTTGAGACAGCTAGGACTTGTGACTGGCTACGTTAAGTTCCTACAGGTCCTTAAGCTACACCTTTCTTCCTGGAAATACCCTGATTTCCCTAAATTTAAGTCCAGAGATTTCAACTGCTCCCATGTTAGGTGAGAGTAGCTGACCACTTCTTTACTTTCTAAGGATTCTAGTCATGCGTCATGTGAAAGGAAAACACAAGTATCTTAATGTAAAATACAGAACCAAGATTGGATAAGAAACAATTCCTCACATGGAACAGTCTGAGTGCTCTGCCAGGTTCTCTCTGCGCAGATCACATGGAGAATAACAGAATGAGAGTGCTGAACAGCAGCACTAGACACTGCAGACAGACCGTATCTCCCAGAAGTCCAGTTGTTTGTTATCCTGGATGTACTAACAACTAGCCAGATTACACTGGAGTTTATGTCTGATATTGTATTGCATTTATATAGCTCTCACTACCTCTAACGAGGCATTGAAGCACTTTACATCAGGCAACACGTTGCCCCAAATTTAGTGGTTATTAGGTTGCAGGGGTATGAATGTTAGGGGGTAGGTTGTGATGCTTGAAATGAGGTGTGGGCAATTTGCAGAAATACAATAGTGATGCAGGCAGACATGAGTGTGACTTAAGTTTACGTTTTTTTTAAGTTTGTTTGCTTAGATAGTTAAAACCATTGCAATACTATACAAAACAATTACTTCACAATCATTCACATTTTTTCCAGCTAAAACAATCAGCAAGTTATCATTTTAAAATTCATCTCTCATAGTTGTAAAATGTGGTCTGACCTTAAACACAAAAACAAGCAACGTCCTGTCTAAAAAAGTTAGTTCTTGTGGTGCAGTGAGTGCTACCATACTATATCTCTCCCGGGACCTATTAAGGAGAGAAAATTTACTAAAGTGCTTTTCGTGCATCTAATATAGTCTTCCCAATGAATTTTCGAGTGTCTCTACTACTTCCTGACTTTTATTGTCGTCACCTTTTTCTCCACGTTCTTGAGGAATTTTCCCAGTGCAGAGTTAAGTGTAAGATCTACAGGGTTAAAACAAGCAACCACAGCCTAACTGCTTGACCTTATCCGTCTCTTGATGGACTCCCTGCATAGTAGTTTCCGACGTTCATCTATAGTGACTTTGCAGAGGCACAACATGTCTATGATGTCCTCAGGTGCCTCATCGCAGAGCATACATTTGTTCCCATTGTCCTTTCTTTGCCAGAGCAGGTAATGCACAAATACTGGCATTATCCCTAACCTAAGTTTTAAGAACTGTTCTTTTGTGTGGATACTATAGGGTGTTGCTGGAGAGCTTGGGGGGATAGTTTCTTGCAATTGCAGAGAGTTAGCCCCCCGTGGCTCCATCTTAGTGGAGTCTGCTTGTCCTCCAGTAGAGACTTTAATTTAGTGTTTGATTTTATTATTTATTTCAACTGGGTGCAGCTCAGATTTTGGACCCAGGCAGATGAGAGGTCCAGGGTGTCAAATGACCTTTGTAAGAAAGCTTTAATGGGTGATTTTTCCCTCCTCAGTATTTCCAGCCAGAGATAGTGACCCAAGGAGCCCGCCTTAACAAATTTAAGCCTCTGGCCACAGCTCCTGAAAGCTGCCTGTCTGACCAATCCCGCCTAATTTGAGCAGGAGACGCATATGCCCGGAGATGGAAGCCAGCTTTTAAACATTTTGAGACAGTAGCTTCGAGAGCCACACTGTCCCAGCCCCTCAGAGCCTCTCTTCCATAAGCCAACATTGGGAGGATTCTGGCTTGTGCCACCTGCAAGATTGGACTAAAAGAAGAGCCCTTCATTTTCCTGTGGAGCAGTCCCAGGGCAGCTCCCAGTGTTTTGCCTTTCTTTTTGATTTCTTCAATTTAACCTACAAATCTCCCATTAGGTTATAAGAGGACTCCCAGATATTTGTACACATTGGTTTGTTTCAGTTCTTCTGTGCCCAAGGGCCAAATGTGTTTTTTATACTATTTCCTTTGGAATGTGAGGGTTCAGGTGTTTATTTATGTAAATAGCTTATCCATTATTTTTAGAATATTCAAAGATTGCATCAAGGAGCCGCTGCATTCCCACTTTTGTCCTGCTTATCAGAGCTAAATTGTCCGCATATAGGAGGTTTGATGTAATGAAGCCTCCCAATTATGGTGCATGACTATTTGCTTTATTTAGTAAGGGTGGTAAGTCTGGAAGAAACAGTTTGAAAAGTCGGGACCAGCACACTTCTTTGTTTTACAGCCTGTTGTAGGTATACGTCTGAACAGCCTAGAGGCACTCCCAAGTTTTATCCTGATCCATGTGTCTGTGTGAGGCATTTGTAGTGCCTTTAAAAGGCCTCTTGGTATATTCCAACCCGCATGATTTTGCATAATTTACTATGTCTCACCCTGTCAAATGCAGATTTATAGTCTATAAAACATAGGTGAACAGGTTTATATGAAAAAACGACAGATAACTGTGGGTCTCCGAACAAAATCAAGACTATATGGGCCCGATGTAGGTAAACGGGATTTTCCGATTTCAAAATACCGAGGCGGGCCGAATCGGTATTCTGAAATCGGAAAACGAGATGTAGGAAAAAAATACCGACTGAAGACCGATTCGGTCGGCATCGGTAATGAGATTCGGTACGTTCCGATTCAGCTCGGTCCGAATCGGAAATTACCGAATCGGCCAACAACGAATCGGAAAATACCGAATCGGCTACCACCGATTCGGATATTTCCGATTCGGCGAATACCGAATCGGTAAAAGCCGATTCGGTAAAAACCGATTCGGCAATCATAGACCCATGGCGAAAAAGCCCATAGGAATGCATTGCATGACCCGATTCGGCTTTTACCGATTCGGATAATACCGAATCGGATTTTACCGAATCGGATTTTACCGAATCGGATTTTACCGAATCGGATTTTACCGAATCGGTAAAAGCAGACTCGGCAATAGGCGATTCAGCCAATGAGGTGGCTCCCCCTCCCCCACCCAAACAGGGAGTGGCAACCCTGGCAGGTGCAGCCAATTAAGAAGTTTCTAGAAGTTTCTGGAAAGCCTGCCTGAGCCCAACACACAGTTAGCAGCAGTGGGAGAAGGAGGTTGCAGACTGAGCAGGAGCAAGAGAATATGGCAGATCAGGCAGGAAGCCAGAAGTCCTCCCAAAAGAGGAAGCCCAAATTCACCACCACAGAACTACAGGTGCTGGTTGAGGAGGTGGTGAGGGTGCACCGCCAGCTCTTTGGCAAGCTGTCCCTCAACGTGCCAGACAGCACCAAGAGGCGATTGTGGGCAGACATCGCCCAGAAGGTAAATGCTGCTGGAGTCACCCCCAGGTCCATTGAGGAACTTAAGAAAAGGTTCTATGACCTCCGCAGCCTCACCAAGAGGAAGCTGGCCGACCTCCAAAGGCAGGCAGGACTCACCGGAGGAGGCAAGAACCCGGCGCCACCCCTCACCGAGCTGGAGGAAATTGTCTCCAGCACCATCGAGAGGGAGAGCATTGTAGGGATCGGGACCCTGGACAGCACTGCGATGGCCACAGCTACAGGTAAGAAGCATGCGCATCATGACACACCCTACCAGACACCTCCCCATTAGACACAATGCATAGGCAAACACCAGCACTGTACTGTCACCAACATACAAGAGACAAGCATCATGGTACATGTAGTCAGCAGGAGTTAGCCAAATATGTCAGTGCAGAATCACAAGACAGGAAACAGTGTGACACGGTGTAAGGAGATGCAAGGACATGTGGAATGCCATAATTGTACTGACTGTAATACATCGGCACTCAGTTTACAAATGCTTCTTTGTACCTAGGGGCACCATCAGGCGGCACCACTGTGGCAGCAGAGGGAGCTTCGACATCACATACTGCAGTGGCAGGGCCGAGCACCAGCCAGCCTGGCCAGGAGGAGGAGGAAGAGGATGAGGAAGGAGACACCCCAGGGCTTGGAATGGAGGGAGTCCTGGTGATTGGTTTCCAGGCAGTGCACTCCCCAGTACTGCCCAGCTCACCCCCCTTGCAATTTTCCCCATACAACTCCCCAACAAGGCAGACCATTCCGCCGACAACATCTCCTGCCACAACCGTGGCCTTGCCACCCGTCCTACCTGTCCTGGGAGCAGGGGCTCCGGGACCGGCCAGCACCACACCACCACCAGTGGCACCCCAGCCCACTCAGCAGGCCGGAGGCAGCAGTGCCAGACGCCATGCCACCACCACCACCACCACCACCACCACTGCTGCACCAGCACGGGAGGGCAGTGTGTTCCTGGGCCTGGAGGGCCAGATGGTCAAAATCCAGCGCCAACAGGCCAGATCCACCATGGCCTGCCAACGCCAGCTCCTGCAGCACAACCTGCAGATGGGGGAGTTGGTGAAGGGGTTCCAGGCTGTTGTGGACAGCAACAAGGAGGTGGCAGCAGGGTTGGGCAGGCTGACCACTGCCATCACCCACTCCTCTGCCAGGCAGGAGGAGCATGAGGTTGCGCGCAGGAGGGATGCCCGGGTGCTCAACCGGGCCATGGCCCGCCTTGCAGCGGCGACTGCACAGCTGTGCCATCGTAGCGCAAATCAGGAGTCGGTGCAGAGTCAGCATACTGCTGAGCTGACCAGGGGGATGGCCAGGATCACCACGGCCATGGAGGCCATGTTAATATCAAACGCCGCCTCCAATCCTGCCCTGGACCTGGGTGATGCTGGTGACAGCAGCAGCCGCAGCAGCCCGGCCAGCGCTGCATCAGAGCCAAGGAGGAGCACCAGGCGCTCCGCTGATGCTGCTGGCCATTCGGAGGGGGCCGAGGGACACCCCAGTGGGTCTGGAAAGCGGGCCAAAAAATAGGCTGGCAAGGGGGGATGATCATACCAGAACCCTGGACTTTATTTGTTTTGACAGACTCCATTTTTCTATGCACTTCAGTGATGTAACTGTGGTGCATCACTATTAAAAAGTTTATTTTCCAAGCAACATTTAGCTGTCTTTGCATCTGTACTCAGTCAGAAATAGTTCTCAGTGATCTCCTCACGTCTGTATCTGCCATCACATGGCGTACACACCCCAGCTGGCTGTGTCAGTGGCACAGCTTCGTCGTCGTCATAGTCCTCGTAGTCAGACAACTCCACCTCAGTGCCCTTCTTGACCGCAAGGTTGTGTAACATTGCACATACAGCTATGATCTTGCAGCAGGTGATGGGGGTATACTGCCTTGCACCTCCACTCTTGTGCAGGCATCTGAATCTACTTTTCCAGATGCCAAAGGTCCGTTCAACAACATTCCTTGTGCGTATGTGGGCCCGGTTATACCTCCTTTGGCTGGGTGTGGAGGGGTTGAGGTAGGGGGTGAGTATGAATGAGCGGAGGGCATATGCACTGTCGCCTGGAAGAGAAAGGGGTCACATTAGACACATGCATACATGTATTACACCTACCTACTATGTGTTATGGGGGTCTGATGATGTGGCTCACCTAGGAGGTATCCTTCTCCAAAATCGCCAGCCATCAGCCGTGCATATATGCCGCTCTGTTGGAATATATAGGAGTCATGGGTACTCCCTGGAAATTTTGCTACCAGGTCTGTGATGGTGCACTTGGCATTGCAGATCACCTGCACGTTGATGGTGTGTGTCGATTTCCGATTGCGGTATATGTATTCGGTGTCCGCTGGTGGGCAAATCGGAATATGCGTGCCATCTATGCAACCGATGACTTGGGGAAAGTGTGCCATCTGGTAGAAGTCCGCTTTGGTTTGTAGCAGTTCTGCGTGGGTTGCAGGGAATGAGATGTATTGGTCCATCCTGTCTATCATGGCGTCAAGGAATATGTGGAAGAACCTTGACAGGCTGCTCTGGCTCACCCCTCCTGCTGCTGCTACTCCACTTTGATAGCTGCCAGACGCTACCAGGTGTAGGCTGCATAGCACCTGGACGTGCGCAGGGATGGCGTGTGCCCTTGGGGTGTGGTGGTCCAAGTATGGCTTAAGGTCCCTGATGAGCTCAAGTATGGTGTCAGAGTCCAGCCTGTATCTCTGTAGGATCTCAGCCTCAGTGAGCATGAACAGGGTTATCCTCTGTCTGTAGACCTGTTCATTTCTTAGCCATTCCCTCAGTCCTTCCTGCTGTAGCCGTAGCCGCCTCGCAATGACATAGAAAGCTGCCATCCTGCAAGTTGCAATGCATTTTGGGACTGTTTATATGGGTTGGAGTTGGTTACCACCTGATTGCAATCCATGGTAAATACCGAGTGAATTCTACCGATTTTGAGCCGATTTCGGTGTTTCTGTGCCTCCCTACATCTCCCCAACTGTCGGAATCGGGGAATTTCCCGATCGGAGATTTATACGAATCGGCATGTTTTCCGAATCGGATCATGTCCGAATCGGTATTTTTTCCGATTCGGTAGTGGGACCGAATCGGTGATTTTCCGATTCGGTGTCACTAACGATTCGGTAGTGGGACCGAATCGGTGATTTTCCGATTCGGTGTCGCTAACGAATCGGTAGTGGGACCGAATCGGTGATTTTCCGATTCGGTGTCACTAACGATTCGGTACATGGACCGATTCGGTCTTTGTAACCGAATCGGTGTTTTTCCGATTCGTTACATATCCGATTTTCGGTATGTACGTATCGGATTCTTTCACATTCGGTACACATTCCGAATCGGTTTTCTATCCGATTCGTTCTGTTTTTGGTCCCCTACATCTCGATGGCTGTTTACCGATCGGTAAGGGCCAAAAATCGGTATTTTCGGCCGATACCGATCGGTAAAGCCCTACCTACATCGGGCCCTAAGTGTGTAGAGCTGGCTATGTGTCTGCTTCAGAATTTAATTTGAAGACAAACTACTGGACAATTACCCACTATGAAAAAATGTCCATCAGTTACTCGTTCTGTACCACCCAGTACATCATTTGGTCTACTTCACAGTAGGTAGTCCATTGTTTATCTCCATAGATAGAGAAAGGAGATGGTTATTCAGGATGGATGTCTAAGATGTTATTAACTGGTAACTGAAAGCAGTGCATTAGTGATTAGTGAAAAAAAGTGAATGTGTTCATGATAAGATTGGATGGTGCATGCAATATAACTTTATTCTGGAGTCATGCACCTCCAAAGCTAAAAACAATAGAGTGCAAAAAAGTCAGATGGTTCAAACAAATAACTTCTGACTGGGTAATCTGGTCGACATGTTTCTGCGGACAATTAAAGGTCAAAACTTGTACCTGCCGCTTCCTCAGGACCCATTAACTTGATTGCTACTGCTTTTACGTGAAAAAGAATAAATACAAACAGGACACTTGTGAACAAAAATGCTAAATGTCACCTGTTCACTTCTAGTTTTCCGCCTTCTTGGGTCAAAAGGTCCGATTGTAAATTCGCCAGCGTACCCACACATAGACAAAGAATATAAAATGATAACACCATCATTAGTAAGGGCTATCATTAAACATTACTAAATTGTTATTCTTAGCATACATGGTCCACTGACCTTAGTATGCAACCCATTGTTAAAATTATCAAGGGCTCACCTTAATTTGTAAGGGGAAACTGCCTCGCCTCACCTGGCAACCAGCTCAGGAATTTGAAGCACCGCTCTGTAGTGCAGAAAATATTAAAGAAGTTGTGATGAAGCACAAGACCACTCAACAATGTAAGACTCAATCCCTTTAAAGGCTTGCTTCCTCGATACACAGGCTTCAGGGGACTTTATTTTATCAGGTTATTTCAATGTAAAAATGCTCATTAACCGAATTGCCTCTTAGTCATTTTGATTTTAATTTTTATCATTTCTTGCTTAGCACACTAGGCGCAGATGGAATGTCTCTCGGTTGACTAAACAACAATTAGCTCGTACCCCCTTATTTTGTGTGAAAATCACTCTAGGTGTAAGAGAAAAACTTTGTTGAGATCTACTAATTGCAACCTGAAATCTCGAGTTCCGAAATTCAGCCCATCGTTCACCAATATCTCTGTGTGTTACTATGGAGACAGTTCCCCACAGAGTCCTCTCTCCCCATTTCTAATTTCAGGCGCCATGTGAGATGTTGTTAATTCCAGGGTCTATATAATGAGTAACTACTGTTGTTGCAAAGAGTCCCGTGTATTTCGCGGTAAAGTATTCCCAGATCCTCACAGGACCATGCATTGTATCTGAAGTATGAAGTAATTTTTTCACCCCTTGAGTGAGGTATGGCAAGGAGGTTGGTGCCCATTTAATCCTCTGGTTGTTGATTATGTAAGCCACAGTCTTCTCATTAAGCAGATGCTCATGTTCCTCTGGGATGATTGAAAGAACTATCTCCTGAGGATGGTGATCACTTTCAATCTTCTTTCCCAGAGCAAACATGATTACCTGTTGCATTAGAGGTGGATCCATCAAGGTGTAGTCGATCAGGGAGGGTCCAGTTTTAGAGTGGTATGATAGCCCTGGGGGTAGCGAAGCCGTTCAGGATCCTAAGATCCAGGTTCCTTAAGAGCAGCTGACCTTTTTGTCATTTTTATGTCGTTTTGGGCTTACTTGATGCTCTATGCCCCAGGCTTGGTCTTGCACTGCTAAGACCTTGTTGGGCAATGGAGCTCACACCAGACACATGCTAAAGTCTCCCGAGACCCTGGAGCTTTTGAGAGCTCGAGTCTTGCTTTTCTGCTGGGGTGAATGTAAACATTCATATTTACTGTGGTGAGCATCCTGCAATCAGAGGCTTTCAGGGCTAATTCCACAATTTGCAATCCCTTGTTCTTCTCCTTAAGTTCTTTGCCCTGCATCTGAATAGATGTTGATAAATAGAATCCGTGGCCACCCTCTTGATTCCCAGGCTTTTGAGCTTGAGTCCTCGAAATATAAACATTTGAAACGCCCTCCAATGGGACGGATTATAGCACCCAGGTCTCCTGCAGAAGACCTACATGAAAGGTGCATAGATATTGTACTGTAGGGAATTCATTTAATTTTCTGGCAAACCCATAAATATTCCAGGAGCACATTCTTAATGTATTTTCACCCTAGTTCCTTTTAAGTTTTCTTTGTCATTGCCGCTTCCTAGTTGTGTTTAGTGGGCCTGTTAACCAGCCCCATTGTCATTCATTGATGTTGTGTTGAGAAGGTGCCGGAATTGTCTCTTCCCCCCGATAAAAGGTCTGTCCTGGAGATTTTTTCCCAGCATTCCTTTGTACAGAGAAAACTCTTCTTGTCATCCAGCTTGATCTGGGTTCCTTGCTATGGATTTGTTCAAGTGGATAGGGGTATCCAAAAATATTGGGAGTAGATAGTGAGATACCACAATTCCTAAAGGTCTCCACCTCCGTCATCACATTTTGTGTCAATTATTCGGAGCTCCAGGTAAGTCTAGTGTGTTCACTGTGATACTAAAATGTCCTTTGTTGTTACTTTCCCCAAAATTGGAATCATGTGAGTCAACTTCAGGATGTTGCTCCAGTTTAGGATATCGAAAGGGCCTTTGGAAATGTAGGCCAAGCGGAATAACGTGCTCATCACTAGCCTGTGTATTGTGGCCTGAGTTTCATGGGCTTGGGCGGTCTAAGTTGTTACTAAGCCAATAGGTCCATGATCATGAATTCACTGATTTGTTTCTAATTTGGATGTTTCTTTTGCATTAGTAGTCTGCGAGACAGCATTTGTGATCGTTATCTGCCCCACTTGATCTTTAATTTCCAGAGGTTTTATTGAAGTATGATTTGTCCAGTTTGTTTATGGAGCCGCATTTGCCTTGATGCAGGAGGTCAGTGTAGAAGCGCTTTCGATGCTCTTCATGGTTTCCCACCTAAAAGGCTCATCATGTGTTCAGTCTTCGTCCTTCTGCTCCCTCTATGCTCTCTTACCTGTTGGGAATTAAGTGCTCTATAGCATCCTTATGGTGACAAAAAGCACTTTACAGAAAAAGCAAAAGAATATAACACAGCAAACATGAATCAGTGTAATGAATCAGTATATTACAAGGATGGATGACGCAGCAGCCCAAGAACAGCATCATGTTCGAGGAAATTACAGAACACACACAAGTCTACTCTAACAAACAGGTTTTGTTGCATTTTTTGCAAATCCATTCATAAAACAGGGAAGTTCACTAAGGACTGCTCCAGGAAAAGCACAGCCATTTCAAAAGTTTGCATTTGGTGGATGTGTAATTTGCTTTGGTGAGTAGATTTCATTCATGTTTGTTTACAATGCTGAGGAAAGTCACTGTTAGCGTGAGGCATGCATGCGGTGGTGATTCACTAACCTTAATGGTTATCCTTGCATTACCCCAGCCTGCAAGTCCTTCAGATATAGTTGTCCTTTACTAGTAGATGTCGATGGCAGAGGGCATCCATTTCCCTGCATGTGTCAATACAGAAGACTACCTGGATTCCAGTACCGTCTTTTCTCTCAAATTCTCTCCTATATCAAGCTTATTTCTAACCAGAACTTGAAAGTAGCCAACTAATGTAAATATAAGAGGTACAGAAATTAAACATAAAAACAAGTAAAACAAGATTGTGACAGAAATTCTCTCACTTTGAACTTAGAGAAAGAAAAGGAAATAAGTGCAGTTGAAAAGACAGGGTCTGACATTTGACCTCAGCCTTTGAACGCACAGCAAATGTGACAAGATAAGAACAAGATTTACAGGCCTGTTCACAGAAAGAGAGCACTCGGAAGACCCGTACGAACCACAAAGCAAATAGCAAGCAATGGGTTGAATGCAATTCTCGGTCAACTTTCTAAAAGTTTCCAAGATGTCTGTAGGCTACGACCTAAAAAGGGGCAAAATAATCAATTTCTTGCACTGTCCTGGCACTTCCTGAACCTACCACGTCCCCAATTCTGTGCTGACCCACTGGTTGGAATCTACAGCTCCCTGGCTGTGCTGCCTTATGAAACGGATGAATTCCTCTGCAGTCAGGTCCTGTTTCAACAAGATTTACTCTGCAGAGCCCTGCTAGAGCCACTTTTGCCTTCCAGTGCTTTTATCCTCTTATGCCCATGCACTTGTCCTTTGCGACTCTCACTGTGCTCTGCCACCCTCCAATGCAAAGATATCCCCCATGTTGGAGCATGGTGCGCACTGCTGTTTACAATTGTACCGCCAGCTCTTTAGAAAGGAGGATTGTGACAGGTGCATGATGCATAGGACAGTGGGGTAGCTGTTATGTGCCTATGGGCCTTTTATCATCTCCCCTTTGCCACTAAGGAAAAATACTGAAGGTAATATTTACAAAGAGCTTGCTCTGCTGCTGTGTCATTTGTTATTTTGGGGTGCAGAAACAGTGCTTTCTTTGCTCCATATTTACAAGGTGACGCATCTAGGCAGATGTGTCACTATTCCTCAGCCTGCGTCAGTTCTTACCTTTGTTGGAATTGGCTGTGCCGCGTTAGTTTGAATGTATGCAAATCCCCCATAAAATGGACGCAGTAGTATTTGTGACATTTTGCAAAAGCGGACCGATGAGCTTGAGATGTGTCAAAATTCCTGCGTCTCTAAAACTGAGGCATGGGAAGGACACATTGGCTGTGGTATAGGTATCTGACAAGTAGAAGTGACTTGAAAGAGTGAAATCTGCAATCCAGTCACATCTCCTCAATAGGTAAGTGCACGCATAAGATAGGTGCAACAGAAAATATCACATCACACACCATCATAGACTTGTATGCACTCACTTTGTACTCTCACACATACGTAGGCACAGTGTTACATATAAGTACACTATGCTCACTTATAAGGGCCAATGTAATAGAGTTCAAGGTGAGGTTTTCACCTTTTCACACTCAATTACATTGGTCCTCACACATGGGCTACTTGCGTCAATCAAAACAGATGCATTGCCTCTGACTTCCGATGCATTGCTGTAGTTGCTTCAGTCTTATGACCAACTACAGCAATTAGCCACTTTTGGGCCGAATGCCTTGCAGCATCCTCCCCACGGATCAGTCAGAATTTCTCAGGTAATCCTTGGGACCTTGCACCATGGAGCCTCATATTGTAAATACGGTGCATCCAGGGTGTCAAAAGGTTTTTTGACACAGGTGCAAGACTTTTCGTGCATTGCGGCCTTTGCAGAGGGATGTGTCATTTCTTGTTAATAAGGGCCTAACAGCCTGATTCATCAAGCCAAAATCGGCTCGCAAAGGGCCAGATTCTGAGAATCTGGCCCTTTGCGAGCTCTATTTTTGCATTTGGGATTCATCATCCCAAATGCAAAAATCGGTAATAGCGATGTCGCAATTTTGCGTGGAATTACATTCAAGGAATCTCTATTTGAGATTCCTTAAATGCAATTCATCATCCATTAAAAAATTGCGAATTCGCAATTTCGGCCCGCTATTTACCGCGAGGTCAAACCTCGTGGTAAATAGCGAAAACTTAGAAAAATGCTTTTAAAAGCATTTTTCTAAGTTGCATGTTGCACACACACATGTCCTTTGGACATGTGTGTGCGCAACACCTGTTTCAATTTGCATTTAAGGGGTGCTGCAGGGTGTTCTTTGGACACCCCTGGCACCCTTTAAATCGCTATCTTATTTGCGATTAGCTAATTGCTAATCGCAAATAAGGAATACTCCCCATTCATTCCTATGGGCCTTTTGACCCAGAGGAATGAATGGTGAGTTATTCCTTATTTGCGATTAGCAATTTGCTAATCGCAAATAAGGATTGTGTAGGAATCGCAAATCTTTTTGCGATTCCTACATGAATCCCGTTTTGCGAGTCTGTAATAGCGATTCCTTATGAATCGCTATTATAGACTCGCAAAACGGGTCTATGATGAATCAGGCTGTAAGTGACTATCAGCCTGATTCATCATAGACCCGTTTTGCGAGTCTATAATAGCGATTCATAAGGAATCGCTATTACAGACTCGCAAAACGGGATTCATGTAGGAATCACAAAAAGATTTGCGATTCCTACACAATCCTTATTTGCGATTAGCAAATTGCTAATCGCAAATAAGGAATAACTCCCCATTCATTCCTATGGGCAAAAAGGCCCATAGGAATGAATGGGAAGTATTCCTTATTTGCGATTAGCAATTAGCTAATCGCAAATAAGGTAGCGATTTAAAGGGTGCCAGGGGTGTCCAAAGGACACCCTGTAGCACCCCTTAAATGCAAATTGAAACAGGTGTTGCGCACACACATGTCCAAAGGACATGTGTGTGTGCAACATGCAACTTAGAAAAATGCTTTTAAAAGCATTTTTCTAAGTTTTCTCTATTTACCACGAGGTTTGACCTCGCGGTAAATAGCGGTGCCGAAATTGCGAATTCGCAATTTTTTAATGGATGATGAATTGCATTTAAGGAATCTCAAATAGAGATTCCTTAAATGTAATTCCTCGCAAAATTGCGACATCGCTATTACCGATTTTTGCATTTGGGATGATGAATCCCAAATGCAAAAATAGAGCTCGCAAAGGGCCAGATTCTCAGAATCTGGCCCTTTGCGAGCCGATTTCGGCTTGATGAATCAGGCTGAAAAACTGCTATAACACTATTAAAAAGATGCTAGAAGAAAGGCTATGCTCGGGGGCATCATATAAGCTACTATTACAAAGCAACCAATTGACTTCAAGAGGCATATTTACAGGAACTTATGCATCGGCCTCGATGCATCAGATTTCTTGTGTCTGCCTCAAATGCCCTAACGACGCAGTGGATACGCTGTATTTACAATACAATCCATGGTGCAAGGATTCACAGATGCTTTAGAAATTTTGATGCACCTTTTGGTGATAAAGTGACGCCTTGCTGGAGTTGGTAGTAATACGGACACAACTCCAGCAATGCGTCCAAACACAGAGGCAAGTCTCATGTTAAAAACCCTGTGTATATCCTTCCACCCGGTTTGGAAAGGCGTAGGGATTTTGATTACAGGTATAATGTGAGGTAGGCCTCTACAAACTGATGCATTGGGTCCAATGCGTCAGTTTGTATATATAGCAGTGTGGAGCACTGATTCCTTTGGTGTTGCATTTAAAAGAATGACGCTGCGGTGTGCTAACTCATTGTAATTATGCCCCCAAATGCCTTGCACTGAGGTAGTTGCTGAATTCTTCTTCTTGAAGAAGCTACAACCAGCAAAAGCATTTGCAAGAGTACCCATATTCCTTTAAACAAATATATACACTTTTGCAATGGAAATAGAAAACAAACTCAAAATAGTTAATCGCTTTTGAAGGCCAGACTATCACGATGACTAAAAAGGCATTGTCAGGTCTGTACAGTAAGCAACCCCACATAGCATACAAACAGCTTTTATCCAAGCTGTAGAGATGCACTGATTAAGTGTATGCAAATTTGAAAGTCTTTCTTTTCATGTATGCTGGGAAAACTTTGACAATTTCATAACTATTAATATACTTGTAAAATATTTCCTGTTTTTACAAAAAAGGTGACACAAATCTCTCCAGATTTCTCGCTTCCTTTGCAGAGCACAAAACATTTGATTTGATCCGACTTTTCACCAGAAAAAAGGAAAATTCACCTGAATGGCAATTTGTATGAAGCTGACTCTGTATATACTATACCAAAGTGATGTATAGTGTGCACTGAGTCCAGTGGAACCCCAGAGGTAGGCAGAGGTAAAAGTAGATAATGCCTTACTCTATATTTGTGGTAGTGTGGGCGAGCAGTAAGGCGTTATCAGAAGTTAGTGTTAAGCATTTGTTGTACACACTTAGGCACGCAATGATGTCACACACTCAAAGACTGAACTCAGATCAATTTGTTTGTACCAAAAATATTATTTAGTTATTTTATTTCTAGATTACAGTTGAATGCAGGTTCAAATGTAGTTGGTTGATTCACAGGTAAGTCAATATCAGAATTACATTTCAGTTACTTTGTAGATTACAAAACTGGTTACTTCTTGGATTACTTTTTAAGTTACTTTTTCTAATCAGTTTGATATGCCTAGAAATCCCACTGAGACATTTCCTAGACAAAAGGTAATGCACTTTTGATACATTTGTAGTTTTTCAAGTTTTCATATAAAACAACTCCACACTTAGAAAGAATTTTCAAAGAAAAGCGGTCATTGCATTGCTATGTGAGGAAATGAAGTTATCAGTTTACAGGTAGGTACTTGTTTGTGGTAGTTTGTATTCTGGCACTAGGGTGGCAGGGTGCAGAGTGCTGAGGCCCCATGTTATCCAATGGGGGATAGGGGCCACCAGTTGGTGACTGCGCACGAGCAGGACACAAGTTTGTGGGAGCAAAGCTCCTGGTGTTCGGCTTAGGGCAAAGGGCTTAGGGCAAAGGGGGATCTGGTTTAGCACACAAGGTGCACCCACAGTGGTACAGGGGCGGCCGGGTGCAGGGTGCTTTTTTAGCATCCGGTGCCCTGTTGTATTCAATAAGAGTTGCCGAATTTGGATTTTGGCTGCAGGCTCAGTCCAGGAAAACTTCCGGTAAGAACTAACAGCTGGGCAGGTAAGTTGAAGGGCTCATGGACGTAGGTGCCTCTTGGGTTTTCTTCTCCAGGGCGCAGAGTGGCTGGATGGAGGGATGTCTTTTGCGGTCAGATTTCACCTTACCGGGCCACTCTCAGATGGGGGGTCTCTGTGCAGAGGCTGCAGGCGACGTCGGGGAGTCCTGGAGGGGTCAGTCCACAGTGGAGTGGACTCGGACTCTGGAGCACTGAGGGACTTCACTGAGGCCAGAGAGCCACCCGGATTTGGGTCATAGGCGTCGGGTGGTATGGTGGTTCCAGGAGTCGGGTTTCTTTGTCCTCGGCAGGTTCAGAATCTGTCTTGGGAATTTCTTTTGAACAGAGCTGCTGTACACAAGAGATCCAGTCTTTGTAGAAGTCAGTCATTCCAAGGGTTCTAGAGGTCGCTGGATGCAGGACAAGGCAATTTTTGGTGCAGGATCTCTGGCTACTACTGACGGGCTGGTAGGGCTGGGGCCAAGTTAGTTCTTCTCTCCAGTCTCCTTTGCTGGGCATCTTCTTTTGTCCTTCTTCTTTGTAGGTGGCTGGAGTCTGTCTTCTTAGTACAGGGCTGCCCCCTAAATACTGTATTTAGGGGACGTTTTAGGGGTCTTGAGGTTAGTAGCCAATGGGATACTGAACTTAGGGTAACTACACCCTTGGTGCTATCACCCCACATGTGGGAGTGGGCTTTATCAATAATCTGATTGGAGAGGGCCTGCCATCTGCAGGATGGCGGGAACTGAAGAGTGGGCTTCACCTTGCCTCCCCCGCCTGCATAGCTGCCAAGGTTTCAGACTGCCTAGTGTGACATTTTCAGAATTTCAGTGTAATTATGAGTGACATTTCAATGACTATTAGTGACAATATCTCCGTCACCACTAACCAGACTCACTCCAACATCACCGGCGAGTAAAGTGTGACTTCAACTTTGTTGCGCTGCTCAGGGCTCCTGAAAAGTACAGTGCACTAGTAATGTACAATACAGTAAGTTCTAATAAAATTTGCACCTGTCTACTGATGTGAACCTCACCAGCTGAGCTGAAGCCATTCTGTCAGTGCTAAGGTGGACCCCACTCTCCACGGCTTGTATTTAGAACCCAGCACTCTTTAAAGGGAACATAGTCCTAATAAAAGATTACTTGAATGCACCAACACATACAAATTGGGAGGTGGGGTTTGATCTCTGATAACCAGAGTTCAGTAAAATGTGGAACAGGGGTCTAGGCAGTCAAGGTTTTTTTTAACCAGTTTCACACACTAAGTCACCGATGTTGACTTTTGTTCAGTGCTCAGTTTTTACTTGCACACTAGCAGTGTCATTCAATAGTACCATAAACACACTATAGTACCACCAGAATTTTCAGGCCATTGCTCTCAACCTGTCAAAGTTGTGAGAGTCCCCTGACAAATGGTGGGCCAACTCAGAATAATTATTAAAATGTTTTTACGGCGCAATGACATTTAGGAACTTGAAGTTGTTTTAGTGAAGCCAGCCAGGCTCTCAAAAGAGGGTCATGTGACTGCTCAGCCCCACATGGACAAACGGGCGCAGGTGCAAGGTATCACGGTTCACTTAGGGCACAGATGGTTTCACTCACTGCACAAAAGTAACTGAATTCCTCGTGAGAAAATAGGCGGATCAGGCAGTTGAATTGGCGTCTGGTCTTGTGGTTGCAACAACTCCTAACACAGTAGTATTCTTTCCTTTCTATTCCCTTTCCATTTTATGCCCTGAGTAAACACACAGTCTCATGGTACGGCCGGTGAGGTCGGTCCGGTTGCAGATAACCCATGCCAGCAGCTCTTAGACTCTGCCATATTGCCATGGCTGAAGTGTGTGCCACATAGGCAAGCTAAGAGCCCAGGGATCGAGTCAGTGAAATCGCAGGATAGTGTCAGAGCTTCCTACCATTCCCCATCAGCACTTACACTAGTGCAGACTCTAAAACCATTAGGATGTTTCCCCGCCCCCGCTTGTGTCTCAGGAAGCATGAGTTTAACTAAATTCAAGGGTGGGACGGGTGCCTTGGAAGAAACTAGTGATGTTAATGTCACGTGATGTTGGGTGCCTCTCTAACAGCTTTAGGTCACGTAAATCAGAATGTTGGATAAATGTTTCCAATGCAAGCAGCGCCGGAGGTAGCCCCCAAGCTGCGAGCAGCACGAACGAACTGGGCTGCCAGCTTTATTCCGACTGTACTAATTAAATTACCATACTGCAGTGCTCCAACATGACAGCTGAGGAGGCGCTAGAATGCGTGATAATTATTTTGAATACGGGGACTTGCATTAAAATGAGTTAGGCTAAGGCGCAATGCGTGGCACTTGGCAGGGCTGCACCTGAGGGGTGGGGTTGGCAGAGATGGGCACACCTTCTGGGCTGTGCTAATTTTTCCTGCCTGTCTTCCCACTGAAAAGGATGGGAGACAGGAAGTGGGCCTGCCCCTGATAGCAGGAGAGGCTGGGGGTTGTGTTACAAAGGCAGCAAGGCCTTTGAAGCTCCCCTGCCACTGATGGCTCTTCCTGACCTGGGGGAGGTATGAACACCTCCACCCAGGAAAGGCTTGGTTATTGGGTTCAGGGGGTGAAAGCTCCCACCCCAGGGCTCCAGAAACATGTCTTGTGGTGGCAGGCTGGTAGTTACCAGTGAAGGGCCCACCAGATGCTGGTCTTTTTTCTGGGGGCATTTCTAAGATACCCTCTGAGTGCATTGTACAATAAATCTGACACTGGTAACAGTGAGGGTTTATTATGCTGAGAAGTTTGATACAAAAATTCCCAGAATTCAGTTAAGCCATTGTGGTGTTGTGGAGTTCACAATGACAAACTCCCAGACCATATACTCTGTTATGGTTTTACTGCATTTACAATGTCTAAGAATGGACTTAGACACTGAATGGGTACAGTGCTAATGCAACTGTACACTCACCTGTGCTATATTGCACCCAGCTAGAGGGGTCTCTTACCTATACCACAGACAGTGGGTTGCAGGCATGGCACACAGGTGTGCCATGTCGACTTTTCACTTTTCTCAGCAACAAAACACGCAGCCTGCAATGGCTGTGTGAATGAGTTAAGGGACAGGTTCTCTAAGGGTTGCACAATATGTGCTGCAGCCCTTAGAGGCCTTCCCTGGTCTCAGTGCCCTTGTACCCATGGTTTTACATGGGCCTTACATGTGGCTAGAGAGGTGCCAATTGGGGTACAAGGTACAGTTTTGGGACAGAACACAGGCCCCAGAAACCTGATTGGCAGGGTCCCATGGCACATCAAGTCAAAGTGCCTCAGAAATCTGGCAAAATGTGGGGGTGTTACTGCAACAGAAACCCAGCTTACTACATATTTCGAATAAAAATGCATCATTTCCCAGTTCTGATAGCAACATTTTAAATTAGCACACCCCTAGAACCACTGTCAGGGACAATGGGTATAAAATCGCCCTCCCTGAAAAGAATATCTGGCAATATGCACCATGGAAACCATTAACTGGAAATTAAAAATTTCGTAGGGAAATAACATTTGCCAACGATCACACGCTTCCGTCCCAATAAAGGTAACTCTTAGCTATTAAACGCATCTGCCTGTAGCAATAGCTTTATATTTCCCACTGAGGTCTCTTCTACAAGGAATTGTGCCAACCTACCCTTCCGCTGTCTTCCAGCCACACAAAATGGAACACAAAAACGTCTTTCCGCTTTTGTTATAATTATCTCTTTCGATAGAACCACTTAACCCTGGATGTCATAACAAGACAATGGCATTTTCCTGTTTGACCTGCTGGGCACCACAAAACATGATCTGAAAAGAAGAAAAGAACTGCAGTGCTTGAGTAATTCCTTTTAATTAGATCAGAATCAAGCCAGCCTGTTTCATGAGCTGATGACTTCTGGCAAGGGAGCGTCCTCATTAAATCCCTCACTGTATTAAGCTGTATTAAGCTGGGAGAGTCGGGAGCCAGGGAGTCGGAAATCATACAGGCTGCAATGTGGGCGGAAAGCATTACTGTGGAGAGCTATTTAAAAACCGAGGGCTGCATTACAGCAGCACAACCTCTATTAACAAACACCGCAGTGATGCTCACCAAATAACTAAAATAAACCTGCAATCTTCCCTGCGAGCCCACAGTCCATGCACCCAAATAAAAAAAAAGAAAAAGAGAAAACTAATTTGAGTAGACGAGTAAGCCTTTTATACTATTGCTCTTTTTGGGTCTGGGACCCCAAAGCTGGGTTTGGAGACTTAAAGGTTCTGATTGGCTGGCCGCAAGAGAAAATGCGCTCTTGCAGCTGTCATTACAAGAAATTAGTCAAGGGTTCCCGCATCTTGAAAAATAAACAAATACCACATAAGGTCACGGAGGGAGTTCCCTTATCCCCCCCCCCCCCCCCCCCCCCCATCCGCACCCAACGATTACATTTTTACTAAAGAACACCGATTTCAAGCTAGGAATCTGGGCACATGGTGGGTCCCCTTCTATGAAACCAATGGTCTTATGTTCTATCTCCTTGGTAGCCAACAACTTCGTATAGAGTTAGAAGACTCAGACTGTACATGCAATTTTAGAGTGCAGATTCTGGGGACATGATTTCAAGTTTGGGAACTGTGGACAATTTTGATCACTATTTTAAATATATAAATTGATAAAAGTCCTACTCAACTTGCTGTCCAGGGGTAGGCTAGAGTCAGATTGCTTTGAAGTGTTCGGTTGAAAAACGTAAATATATTTTTTTTAAATGTGACAAGGCCACAGACTTAAATTCAAGTCTGCAGACTTGATACACCTAGCAACGAGTTAAGACTTTCTTTAAAGTCGGTGAATTTATAGCAGACTTTGCAAACTTTTTGACAATTTAAAGGACATTCTGAGCCTTTCAGAAACTCAAAGTCATATATCTTTTCGTCACATAAAAAAGTTACACAGTAAAGGAGGCTGTTTGCAAAGAGGACTCGTTTGCAGGTGCTAATGCTGCATTCACTCTGGCATTCTGATATGTTTTAAGTTGACCCACGGCACGGTGGCAAAAAATGTGCAGGTTAAGGTTAACTCTTCAAATCATAACTGGCACAACAGCCATGCTAACCATGACCCCAACATCAAATTCAATGTTTATAACCTTGCAACATTTATACTACTAGGTAACAGCAAGTAAAAGCAGAGCACCATTAGCTGATAAAACATACGCCAACTAATAACAAATGCTACATTCTCAGTTGTCTCTTTGATAATGGTAATTTTAATGTGATATAGAACCTGGGTTTAAATCATTGATGACATTCGTAATTGCATCTGCCACATTAAGGGTGAGTTGATGAGTATTGCATGTGTTGTACGAACTATGGGCCTGATTTACAAAGGTAAGCTTAGACCAAAAGTCTAACTTACACCTAAAGTCGAACTTTACTACAACTGAAGTTAGATTTTTGGTCTAAACTTAGACCAAACGTGTAACTATACTAGCAGTAAAGTTAGACTTCAGGTCTAAACTTAGGCATTTGGTCTAAGTTTACCTTTGTGAATCAGGACCTATGTTTTGTATTATGTCATATTGTGGATTTGCAAGGGTTCAGTGGACCAATAGCTGTGCATGTTGTCCTAGTACAACAGAAATAATAGCACATCCTGTCTTAGAGTGGACTGTCCAGCAGGGCTATGAGGGGCTTCCAACCAAATATTATGATAGCTGACTTAAATGCAGCATGCTTTCGGAAAATCCATTTCAATTAGGACTTGTTGAAAGGCGACCCTATCAATAAAAGGAACTCTTACCTCTGCATCATTTTTCTTTCACCTCATTCTCTGATGTTATGGAGAAGAGTGATCAATTCAGTGAATTGAAGACATGGACCAATAAAGAACTAACTGAGACATCTTCCAATGCAAGGGTTATTGTGGAATCCACCCTGTATACAAATTCAAATAATCAAGGCAAAGAATCAGGATTCAACTCATCAGGAAAATGTGGACGATGAATCCCACCAAGTCACCATGTTTTACAGTTAAAGTAATAAAGGATGTTTGAAATAAAGTCATACAGCATTTGGTTATGGAAGATCTGACACCATATGTGGACATAAGAAAGAAAAACAGATCCCAACGAGGCTAAATAAATGGGACAAGCAACCCCAGCCAATACTCTTCTATTAATTCACAACTTGCAAACACAATCAAGTTTTGGATGGGCAGGGGGGCGCTAGAGGGCGCACAAGTGGAATGGCCGCCTAAGTGTGTAGCTCCCGCTTCTTGGTGAATTATCCTTCATTACTCCTCTACCACGGGGCGCTGAATCGCCTCAATTTTCCAGTGTTGGCTGCAGGACGTCATCGCCCACAATCGGTCCAACTCCGGTGACTCTGCGAGTTTTGAGGCCGGAGATATGGGCTGTTGCACTTTCTCCGGTGTCTGCTCTGGAGCTGGCGTGTGCGAGTGGCCGGCCGCTGCTAGCTACGAGACCCCGAGGATTGCCGCGAGGCTTTGGGCCGCAGTGCAACGCGGCCGCTAGAATCCTGTGTGGACGTCGCGAGGGGGCCCGGATCAGAGGTAGGCAGCTGCCGCTTCCCCCCCTCGTGAGGACCCCCCCCCTTGCTGCTGCGGCCTCTCGCCGATGGTGTTGTGGGGAGGATCGGACGCCGCAGGTGGACGGACGCCGCAGGGCCGATCGACCCCCCCCCGGACTCTTGGAGCGGCCCCCGCCTGGCTGGCGCTCGTGGATTAAGCAGTGCGGGCTGGCGGGCTGAGAGATCGGGGGTCAGGACTGGCCCCCCACGCCTGGCGATCCCACCACATGCCACCCTAGCTGCCGTGATGCCCCTGTGCTGCCTCCAGTGTGTGGGGCGCTCCCGATTGCTGCCGCGCTTCCAGGCGCAACGGACTGCCCTGATCTAACTCCTCCATCCGTGTTGGGGCCTAGTAAACACATCCTAGACTACGTCCATGCTGGACGCGACCCCCCGCAACTCTCTGCCCAGTGGGATATCGCCATTTCTTGCTCCTCTAGGCTGGACCCTCCCCCCTGCTGGGGCACGACGCACCCACGCCAGCTCCCTACCGGTGCAGAGTAGAGAGACACTAGGGGCACCTTGGCCTGGGCAACTCTGCCACCTTCGCCAGCACAGTGCTTGAGGGACGGGCGGACCTGCTCGCAATTCGTGCCCCCCCCAGTATTCACCTTGGTGGCATCACGTCAGCTTACTCCTGCCTGCTGTTTGTTGTGCCTCCCCCGGGTGGATTATACACTTGCGTCCTGTGGAGATTGGCTGAGCTATTACTACTTACCGCAGCCCCCAGGGGCCGCCTGCAGTCGCCGCCATGGTACGGACTGAGAATCGCCAAACTAAGCTAAGCTTCGACAGCGCAAAAAAGGCGCGAAATCGACGCAGGTGAATCCTGGGCCCAGCGCATCGTCTCCGCAGGCCACTCCATCTCCTACTAGTGATGTCGACCTCACCAACCTCATACAGGAAATGAGACAAGGCTTTGCCACCGTCGTTGAGAAGGTGGATGGGGTCAATGCCCGGCTGGATGCTCTGGTACACAAGGTCGACCGGCATGAGGAGCGTATCACGACTGCGGAGCAACGAATATCTGACAACTCCGACGTCGCCTCGACTCACACGGCGCAACTGACTATGATGGATGACTTACTCCGGATCATAGCGGCAAAGAACGAGGACTTAGAGGCCCGCAGCCGCCGGAACAACATACGAGTCACCAATGTGCCGGAGTCCACAGATACGGGTAGGATGGAGTTGTACATTGAGAAACTGCTCAAGGGCTTGATCGGAGAGGAGGCTTTTTCACCTCAATTCATTGTGGAGAGGGCCCACCGATCCCTGGCGCCTATGCCTAAGCCCGGCCTTCCACCACGGCCCATCATTGCTCGGCTTCTGAACTACCGGGACCGTGATACTGCCCTTAGGGCGGCCAGAACTCAGAGATCGCTACAGTACAACGGGGTTACCTTCTCCATCTACCCAGATTTCACGCCAATGGTTCAGGATGAGCGGCGCAAGTTCCTACCGGTGAAGAAAAAGTTGCGGGAGGCCCAGATAGACTATGCACTATTATACCCTGCGAAGCTCCGAGTGACGCATCAGGGTAAGCAAAGATTTTTCACTAACCCGCAGAAAGCAGAGGACTTTCTGAAATCGATCCGAAAGGCACGCAGAGAGAACCGGGACGCTGCAGATGAGCGAGAGGATGCAGACCTGTCACCGGCGCCACGCGACGACTGACTGCCCGCATGACCTGCGGGACGTGCATCACCCACACTGGTTTGCCCTTTCCCTACAGATCGCAGTGCGGACATTGGGAGACTCATGAATGATGGACCTACACGAACTCTACATCCCTGTGGTAATGTAAACCAAGAACCACTCTCCTGGCCCTAGTCTCCACCAAGGGCGGTACAGTATTGGAGCTAAGGACCGGGAAGTGGCTGTGCGTACTCTATGTCTTACCCCTACTGGGTGATCCCCATGGCTCTGTTGCTGTTTTGGTTGTTTGTATTACTACAGTTGGGGGGGGGAAGGGTGGAGGGGGGAGGGTTGGGAGGGGGTGCTCGGCCACTGGCATGATTGGGATGCTGGGGTGGGTGGGGGAGGGGGGGGGGGTTTCAAGAGGCTTTTATCGACTAGACTTTGTGCATGTACACTGACCTGGTGTGGGCTCTAGTACTGGAGGGACGGAGGTGGCCTTCTTATGCCGTCCTTTCAGACGCTGCTGTGTTTATTGCTGCTCTATCCATGGCTGCTTTGCCTGCCACTGCACAATTGATTTGTTTGTCCTGGAATGTCAGGGGGTTGAACAATGCTAAGAAATGCCGTAATGTTATTACCTACCTTGATAGACACCATGTACAAGTTGCTATGTTACAGGAGACGCATCTCCCCGCTCAGGGTGGCACCAATTTTGCAAGCAGGTGGGCCGGAAGTCGTACCTTCTCCTCGTATTCGACTTATGCAAGGGGTGTTGTCATTCTCATTGCCCGTAATGTGCCATTTCAAAGATTTGGAGAGCTGGTTGACAGGGAGGGCCGTTATGCACTGTTGTGGGGTAGGATAGGCCGCAAAACATACACCTTTGTGAACATATATGCACCTAATATCGATACACCTGCTTTTTTTACCTCGCTATGGGGCAAAATTGCGTCTGCTGGGGCACAACACGTGGTTTGGGGTGGGGACTTCAACCTGGCGCTGGTGCCCCCATTGGATAGGGTAGATAGCGTGAGCTCCTATAAGCCCAGGGCTAGAGAGGCATTGGGGGGGGTTGTAGAGGAGGGTGGTCTGATAGATGCCTGGAGACACTTGCACCCTCACGGCAGGGAGGGTACACATTTCACATCTCACACTGGCACATGGGCACGCTTAGACTACTTCTTGATCAACAGGGGTATAGCTGTGGAACTGGTAGGGGTGGACCATCTACCGAGGACCTATTCTGATCACAGCCCTGTGTTGCTACGCTTTCGCATACCTGGGTGGGACAATCCGCGACCGCAGTGGAGACTCCGCCCTGACATCCTTCTCGATAACCTGTTTCGCACTGAGCTGGGGGAGGAGATAGCGGATTTCTTTCCTAGAAATAAGGGGTCAGCTGACTCGGTCGAACACATATGGGAGGCGTTCAAAGTCACCATTAGGGGATGCTGCATCTCTAAGGGCCACGGGGTGCTCCGTGACATCTTACACTCAATCAGTACACTGGAAAAAGAACTGCGGGCCCTGGAGCTCCGCATGGTGTCTGAGACTAACCCTGAACTGCACGCTACCTTTAGGGAGACACTGTCAAGGTACGAAGAGGAGACTGCCAGGGAAGTAAAATTCCGTGGTAAACATTGGACAGCCCGTAAGTACTGCGAAGGCGATAGGCCTGGGAAGGTGCTTGCTACGCTCACGCAACCTTCACGAGTACACACTACCATACTGGAACTCACTGATGCCTCCGGTTCCACAGTCAGGGACTCGGATGCGATACTGCAAACATTCACGGCGCCCTACCACTCGCTTTATACATCCACAGCGGAGGCAGACACGCCCTATGCTGAATACCTCAACGACGTGGCGCTATGCTGGCTCAGCGATGGAGACAGGGCATTCCTTGCGGCGCCTTTTGAACTCGACGAGGTCCGTGAGGCCATCATGTCTCTCAAGAATGGCAAAGCTCCGGGACTTGATGGCATACCTGCCGAGTTATACAAGACCTATATCGACATAATGGCCCCTGTGCTCCGCGAGGTGTTTACGGAATCCCTCTCTGATGGGATGCTTCCCTGTTCTATGCGCGAGGTGGTGATCACCTCCCTCTTGAAACCAGATAAGGATCCCGCATCGTGCGATTCTTACCGTCCACTCTTCCTCTTAAATTGCGATGTAAAAATACTTGCTAAAATACTGGCCACCCGGCTATCGCTGCTGATGACCAGACTTGTGCTGCCTGATCAGTCTGGCTTCGTAGCGGGCAGGTCCACTTCCCACAACCTTCGCACCCTCTTCTCTCTACTCCGTACAGTTCGCCCTGACACGCCTGTAGCAGCTGTATTCCTTGATGCCACCAAGGCTTTCGACTCGGTCGAGTGGCCCTACCTCTTCTCAGTCCTTGCCAGCATGGGGTTCCCTAAATTGTTTATTTCCTGGGTTCGCCTCCTCTATACTAATCCCACGGCGAAAGTACTAATCAACGGTCGTCTATCGCAATCTATTGCGCTCACCAGAGGCACCCGGCAGGGATGCCCACTCTCTCCCCTGCTGTTTGCCATAGCGGTCGAGCCTCTTGCCTGTCGCTTGCGACAACTGTATCGGGGCGGGGCAGTGCAATGCTTGCAGCGTCAAATCGATGTGTCCCTTTATGCGGATGACATCACGCTGTACGTTAAGTACCCTGAGACACATCTCAATCCACTGCTTCGTGAATTTGTTCTGTTTGGTGGGGTGTCAGGAGTCCACATCAACTGGTCCAAGTCACAATTCTTCCCCCTAACGGACGCGGTGACTGACTTCCCTCTCGACTACCCACTGGAGTGGTGTCGATCAGATCTTCGCTATCTGGGGATACGCATATCACGTGACAAGGACGAGACGTTGCGGTCCAATTACGGAGTGGCAATAACCAAACTGACTGCCTCCGTCGACAGATGGATCACACTGCCACTGTCCATGGCCGGAAGGGCCTCGCTCATAAAAATGGTGGTACTCCCTCGTTTCCTATACCTTTTCCTCAACATTCCTTATTTCCCTGGCGCCTTTTTCTTCAAGACTCTACGGGTGGAGTTGCGCAGGCTCTTCTGGGGAGGTAAGAGCCCCCGGCTCAAGTGGTCCACGTTGACCCTTCCCTATGACAGGGGGGGATTTGATATCCCTGATTTTACAGCATACTACCAGTGTGCACAGGCACATTTCGCCTACCACTGGATGGCTCCCACTCCCTTTATGCCGCACATAGCGGTTGAAGACTGGATAGTACACCCGCTCCCGCTCAAGGGGCTGATGCACTGCCCTGAATCATCCATCTCCACGCCAAACACTTCGGTTTCCTGCACGCTGGATGCCTGGCGCCGCATAACCAAGAGTTTGACCTGCCCACTACTGTACTCGCCCAGGTTGCCGCTTACCTATCACCCTAATCTCACTCTCCTGTGTGAACCGGGTTTCCGTAGCCTTTGCACTAGACTCCATGTCGCCTGCTGGGGTGATTTGTTCTCTAATGGTCACTTCAAATCGGCGGACCTGTTCTTTGGGACGCATGAACGTACTCCCCTTGAGCTTTTTTACTACATACGGCTGCGCGCAGGGATGAGAGACATTTTGCCCGAGTTCCCCAACGAACCCGAGGTTCTGCCTCCGCTACACTTTCTATTGGGTTCGCAGGACGGAGCACATTTGGTCTCCGGCCTCTACCGCCAAATTCGAGGGGCTGCTCCACTGCCAGACTCCAGTGCTCGGCTGCGCTGGTCTACTGAGCTTGCCATTGACATATCAGACGAACAATGGCACCATTGTTGTGCACTCACATCCCGCATCTTTGCCAGTAGCAGATTGAAAATCATCCACTACAAATTCCTTCAGCGGGTGTACTACACGCCGGTGCGGAAGCGAAGGTTCGGGCTGACGGATGATGATCACTGTGAGCGCTGCCATGCCGCCCCTGCTGATTTTCTTCATCTAGCATGGGAATGCCCCCAGGTGGCATGCTATTGGCGGCAGGTGACGGAGGCTCTCGAGGAGATGGTGGGTGAGACGGTTCCTGCGGATCCTTTGATAGCCCTCCTCGGGTACACGATGCGGCTGCCTAGAGACTGCAGAAAATTTATCGACACTGCCCTACTCTTGGCCAAACGACGTGTCGCGTGTCGATGGGGCAGAGGCAGAGCGCCCAAATTCAAAGACTGGCTAACAGACTTGACTTATTGCCAATATCAACATACCACATTCGCTGAACTATTACCTCTTGCGTGTCGTCCCAGCGACTTCTGGGATCCACTGGTGCGCTATTTGCTCACACACCCAGACAACAGCCCTCAGTCGGAAGGCCAACTCGTCACAACTTAGCGCCCTGACCTGTGCTCTAGACCTAACCATAAACACTACTTAGATGCATGACCTCCACCTTACACACCCCCTAGGCCTCCACGCAGTAACTGACATTTTAGAATCTCCCGCTTCAGATGGCCTGACGCTTCTTCCTACTTTTATACATGTATACCCTGTGCCATTCCCACTGCATGCTCCTACACCAACCGGCGGATGACGTTCCAGGGCATTGTACATTCTATCACGACCGGTCTTTGCTGGCTTCTTCTTTGTGCTGGGGCAGGTGTGCTGGATGCGAGACACTGGACACGCCACTGCTTGCCTGGGTTGCCACGTCAGGTCACTATCGCTTATCCTGCTGCACAGCTGTGAATTGCCTCTTAGTTGCTGCTTAGTTGGGATGTTTTGTTCACTGTTATGAACTTCAACAAAAAATGAAGAGAACTATTCTCTAAGAACTCTGTTCTACTGCTGCTCATCCTTGCATGCCCTACAACACCGGCTATGATACTATCTCTATACCTATGTTTATGCAGTGCCGCCGTGCCCCTGGGATGACGGTCACATGGCTGTGTATTGATCATACTACTCTGCTGCCGGCCTCCGGGTTGTGGGCACAAAAAGCTGTGTATTGCGCTTCATACTATACAATAAAGCAGATTTGAACTCCAAAAAAAAAAAAATTTGGGATGGGCAGAGATAGTTTGGCTTTGGGACAGGTTTTTTACTCCAAATTCTATCTAGGGAAAACAAGATTCTAGCAAGAGCCATCAATTTATTGGTCTTTCTGTGGATCAAGTTGCCTATGCCAGTCCATGTGTAATGGAGTAATCCACCAGTTCCTCCTTAGTTAATTCAGTGTAAAGTTGTCTTTTTAAATCTTATTCTTGAAGACGTCTTTGTGCACTCCTGACCACTTCTGTTCCTCATTTAGGGACGTGTGTTTCTGTTCTTCTATCTAGAGCTGTCCAGTATATTCCTCCTCTCTGAGCATGCTCTGATGTACAATATTGAAAGGGTTTTTCTCTTTGTCTGCATAAATGTCTTCTGACTTGCATTTTTTCCTTCTTTTTGGTGTCAATTGGCATCCATATTGTTAGATACCTATCATTTTAGCAGGGTTACCCCAAGACATTTTGCTTCTTGAGCTCTAGTGTTTGACCCATTTCTTGTTGGCTATAGAACTCTGGGCACTTTACCGCTGCTAATCAGTGCTAAAGTGCATATGCTCTGTGAGTAGATTATGATTGGTTATCCATGATTAACATATTTTATTTGCTTGTAAGTCTCTAGTAAAGTGCAGTGAATGTGCCAGGGCTTGTAAATCAAATGCTACTAGAGGGCTTGCAGCACTGGTTGTGCCACCCACATGAGTAGCCCTGTAACTGTGTCTCAGACCTACCACTGTAGTGTCTGCACATGCAATTGTTAACTGCCAAGTTGACCTGGCAAGTGCACTCATTTACCAGGCCCAAACATTCATATTTTTCTTACATGTAAGTCCCCCCCTAAGGTAGGCCCAAAGGTACCCCATGGGCAGAGTGCAGTGTATGTGAAAGGTAGGACATGCACTGGTGTTTGTTACATGCCCCGATAGTGAAATATTGTGTATTTTGTTTTTCACAATTGAAAGGCTGTCTGTCCCATAGGCTAACATGGGAGCTGCACTGTAACAATTTACAAGTGTAACTTCCCATTGGGACAAGATGGAGAAATTTAGTTTTGGCTCTCTGAACTCAGAATTTACTAACATATCTTTTAGTAAAGGTAGTTTTTAAATTGAGTGTTTGAAAATGCCACTTTTAAAAAGTGGTCATTTTCTAGTTCAACCATTCTGTGTACCTTTACCTGTTTGTGTTTTAACTGTCTGATTTTGGAGTGACAGAAGCTGGGGATGTGCATTCACTCTAGACAGTCTCAAAGGGAGGTTGACTTGTGCCCTGTCTTTCCTGGGTGACTCGTAGTTGGTTTGAATAAACCTGGTCTGCATTTAGTAGTGGTAGGAGTTTCACTAGCACCCGAATAGTCTGTGGCTCCTTTGAACAAAACGGTATTCACCTCCTGTAGGGAAGCTGGGCCAGAGAGGACAGAACTGGTTTGGACTGGGCTCAGAGATCATTGCCACAAGGAGAACAAAGTGAAAATGAGGTATAAGTATTGGATCTTAAACCCCAGAGAATTAGATCACTTCAGGACTCAAGACAAACCTCTGCCAAGGAGAAGAGCTGGAGAGCTGTAAGGAGGAGTACTGCCCCTTTGCTGTGTGTGCTTTGCTGAATTTGCCTACAGTTCCTGCTTCTGCCAACAAGAGGACAATGACTGGAACTTTGCTGTGAGTCTGCTTGAAGAAGATTCTCCAAGGGCTTGTTTGTGCTTGCCTTCTGGTCTGAAACCTTAAGGCCACAAAGACTTTGCCTGAACCCACTGACCATCACCTGGACTCCTCTTTGGACCCCTGTGTTCAAAAGGGTGCCAATTCTAGTTCCTCAGCCCTTACAATTGTGTGGTTGTTTCTGCAAAGCAAGAAGAACAACTCTGATACCGCCAGTGATGCCGCGACCTGCTCTGAGGCTGGGGGCACCGCTCGCAAAGTGCACAATGCACCACCGGCCTGCACCGCAGCTCTGAGGCCCATTGAGGCCCTTACACCTGCAGTTATTAGCCTTTCCAATGTCAGCGCTCGCAACGACGCTGTCACCCCTGATCTAGCATCACGTTATCCTAGTGCCAATAACCAACGAGGGCAACACCACAAGCTCTTTGATGTCCAATTGCTTCACTGTAACCGATGCCTCATCACTGACGCTGCTCAACTTCTCCTGTCCTGGATTCGACGCCTCGCCTCTTCACGGACTAAATGCCTCGCCTCCCCCATGGCAGAAAGAAACAGGTTTTTCCTCTGCACCGACGCCTCACTTCCACAATGCCATGCATTGTCTGCTGATTTTGTCTCCAAAGTACTATTGTTTGGGGGAAGGGGCGTGTGACCCCGTGCCTGACCCGCGCACCTCACGGTTGGTCCTGTATTTGTTATTTGTGCCTGTCATGATGTAATAGTAGCCCCAGGAGGAGCTATTTGTTTCTACAAGTTCTATGGGGGGTCTTACCACAAACTCTGCAGCTGCGTACCTGCGATTGTTGGGAGCATTGCTTGTAGCCCGCTTGTTGCCTGCTTGTCTGCCCGTCACGCCCGCCACTCCACACCACTGTAGCCAGTCTACCTCTGCCGCCGCAGCTCCTCTCCATCAGAGCGCAGCCGCAGTGGGGGGGGGACCGTGAGGGAGTGACTGGGACCACAAGTCCCTGGAGCCTTAGCGGCCGGAAGCCGCCAACGAAAAAACCGCACCAGGAGGTACATAAATCAGAGGACATCCCCCGGCGGAGCAGGGGTCTTACCTCAAACTCTGCAGCTGCGTAACTGTGATTGTTGGGGGCATTGCTTGTAGCCCGCTTGTTGCCTGCTTGTCTGCCTGTCACACCCGCCACTCCACACCGCTGTAGCCGGTCTACCCCTGGCGCCGCAGCTCCTCTCCATCAGAGCGCGGCCGCAGTGGGGGGGGCCGTGAGGGAGTGACAGGGACCACAAGTCCCGGGAGCCTTAGCGGCCGGAAGCCGCCAACGTAAAAACCGCACCAGGAGGTACATAAATCAGAGGACATCCCCCGGCGGAGCAGGGGTCTTACCTCAAACTCTGCAGCTGCGTAACTGTGATTGTTGGGGGCATTGCTTGTAGCCCGCTTGTTGCCTGCTTGTCTGCCTGTCACACCCGCCACTCCACACCGCTGTAGCCGGTCTACCCCTGGCGCCGCAGCTCCTCTCCATCAGAGCGCGGCCGCAGTGGGGGGGGACCGTGAGGGAGTGACAGGGACCACATGTCCCGGGAGCCTTAGCGGCCGGAAGCCGCCAACGAAAAAACAGCGCCAGGAGGCGCATAAATCAGAGGACATCCCCCCGCGTCGCAGGATCGCGCGCGGGACGCGCCGGGAGAAGCCCGGGATAAGGGCGAGGCCGTCTGCGGCCGTCCGAGGCCTGAGCAGGCCGGGCTGGGCCCCCTCTCTGAGCACCGCACTAGGGAGACAGCACGGGGATCAGACATTGTCGAACACAAGGGTAACATTATGACTCTCTTGCTAAATTAAAGTGAACTATAATATTGGCCTTATCCATTGCCATAAGACTATTGAGGATTACATCAATATTTATACTATATTGGCCGTTGATCATAATAGTCATAGGAATATCAGGAAATATTGGGACTTTAGTTGCCCCTCCCAGAACCGGGGCTGGGCTGAGCCACTTGTGTAGATAATTGCTAACCAGATTAGAAGCTGCCATCTTCCCACTAAACAAGGTAAGTGTGTCCTGCGCCCACTAGTTCGCTTGACATATTGATATCTGGGGGGAGTAAAAACACAGTCCGTTATCTTAATGGCAACTCGAGTTGGGAAATGGAAGGGAGTGGGAGTGGGTGACAGTGTAAGTGGTACACTTGATCAATTCATTATTAGGGCCACTTCTGTGCTTGAAAAAGAAATTGCACTTACTGAGCGACGTTTATCTGCCGAACCAATGTATAACAGGCGCTCCTCGTTAGGCCCCTTAATGTTAGTGCCATCTCCAAATCAACAAGAGGGGAATATTGCCAGCAACCGACCCTTATGCCCAGAACAAATCCTAGAAAGCGAGAGGGAAAATGTGACAGATACATCTGGACTAAGTAGAACCTCCTCTCTTATGCCAACAAGCCGAACCATAAGTGTAGACACAACAAATAATGTAACCCCAGCCTCCCCAATAAATATCAGAGGGGGGAAAAAGTTAAGTACTGCCAAACGGAAGCGGGGGTGCAACACAGAAGGGGAGATGCCCCAAGATGCTGAGAGTTTTCAGGGCACAACCAACCACTATAAAGGAAGTGCAGACTATTAAACCCAGTCCACAACCGATAATGGCGCAATCCCCAGCCTCCAATATAGCAGCCACGAATAATATGCGGGAATATCTTACCACCCCCTTGGCCCAGCTATCTGAAGACTCCCTCAACCAAATAAGCCATCTGGGTAAGTCCCTAATTTTACCTCTCCTGGAAAGAACAAGGCTAATTGGCGAAAGGTTGGAGAGGTTTGAGCATTCCATCAATGGTAATTTTGAGGCTTTAAAAGTACAGCTAGAGGGAATTAATAGCGTTAATACTTCTGGAGCTAATACTAAGAAAGATCTTGCCTCACCAGGCCCCATATCTCTTTCCCTGGTCCCTCCAACCTCTATTTCTGTGGTTTCCTCTGATAATCGGCAAACCCCCACCCTAGAAAAAGAAAGGGAGAATATAGAGAAATCTTTCCGCAGGCTTGGAAAAGAGGCCGAAGCTGGCCTAAAAGATCCAAAAGAGCCGTGAAAAAAGGCCCCCCTTACTGACAAAGCAACGATGAATGAGGCTTACGGAAAACCATTGAAAAAGCACATCCATTTACCCCCGGAGTCTTCCCCCTATGTTGTTGTCCTCACTGGTGTACCGGAATTAAAAGATGGGAAAACAGAGAGCTACCAAGAACTAAAGAACAAAGTAACATTCTGGTTAAATAAGAATAGGCCCCTTCCAGGTTGCATCAATGGGGAAGTTTTATTTGTAAGAAGGATAAGCTGGGTGGGGCAAAGATCAAAGAACATACCTGGGGACTCCATTGTAGTTAACTTTAGGGACAGACGAGCGGTAGACTTTATAATCAATGAATACTTTCAAAGGGACTGGAGAGTGATTAATGTTTTTGATCTGAGTCACTTCTATCCCCCGTCCCAAGCAATACGTGGACAGTACAACCCCTCGAGAATGCAAGGCATAGGGGATTTGGAAGGTTTTAAAGCCAACTTTTCCATACCCACCTTTAATCGCTTTACAGAATTGTATGGGATGGAGGGGGTAGACTGACTTAGAGGCCAGGGAAGGGGCGAACCTATGTTGGTTGATGAATTGCACTCTGGATCAGGGGGGAACACAAATAAGAGTGTAGGCCATACAAAAGAATTGTGCATATCCAGGTGCATACAGAACCAAAAATCACCTCGGGAAGGCCCGGGAGAGAGTGGAGACAACCAGGGCTCATATCAAAGACCCTCCGTATACTGCATGCATGATTGAAGACATTTCCCACAGCACCGTAGGGGTCCTGTTAACTGAAGTTAAAGGCACTGATGTGCTGTTACCACCTGAAGTGACCATCCCAGGGATTTTCTGCTATAGGCAGTAACAAACCAATTGGGGGATTTGGAGGGCCTTTAGAGCAGAGAACCAATGATGGCCCAAGAATATTGTCCTGGAATATTGCTGGCCTCACTTCTAAACTCGACCAGCCAGACTGGGGGGAATACATTGATACCCATGATATATGTGTTTTCCAGGAAAAGTGGGCTGTAGAACCAAAACATAGGGCAGGTTTTGTGGCATACTGCGAGAGGGCCGTCAAAGGTCCAATGGGCAGACCATCTGGGGGGCTCTGTGTCTGGGTTGCTCTAGATCTTGGCTGTAGGATCAAGTGTATTGAGACGAAATCACCGGAAATAACTTGTATTACCCTTACTTCTAAGAATACTCAAAAAATAGCAATTATCAATCTCTATTCTCCCCCCACGAAGTATGGTGAGACCTCGCCGGCAATTACTAGTCTGACTAACCTTCTAGCAAGTCTGGAAGGAAATTTTAAATTCATAATTTGTGGCGATTTTAATTGTTTCTTTGAGCCATTAGGAGGTGACATATCTCTGATCACTGAGGAAGAGGACTCCAGCTGGTTAATTCCGTCCCTAAATATGACCTCTATTAGTCGCCCTACTCCGCTAGCCCTCCAGATAACATCTCTGACTTTGAACTTCGCATTAAGGGCATGTAATGGCCGCTTCCCAAGTGATAGTCCCGGTCGGCCGACGTTCGCGGGACGCGGCCGGTCCTCGACTATTGATTATATCATAATTAGTATGGACCTATGGCAAAAGGTGAGGGAATTTGCCATAGGAGATAGATGTGAGAGCGACTACAACCCTCTAGTCATGATAAGGGATTGCAAATGGGCCGGAACTAATAACTCAGACAAGGAGAAGTACCAAAACAATCTGACCATTGTAGAAGGAGGGAGGCGAATAAGATGGACCAAGGTAATTGAGTCAGAGGAATCATTGTCTGCATTGTATGCCAGTATCATTCCGGTACTAGAAAGGGTTAGTGATCTGGCAGGGAAATGTCAGTACCCTGATTTTGATACCGAGATAGGGAACCTACACCATACTCTCACAGAAGCTCTGGCTGCTTTCTTTTACAGGAGCACCATGAATAGTTTTAGAACTGGAGATCCAAGGAATACATGGTACAGAAAAGCATGCAGGCTAGCGAAACAGGCCCTTTTGAAAGAACTCAAGGGGTCTGATCTTTTAAGTATTAGGGAAGCTAGAAAGGTCCACAAGAGAACTATTAGGAATGCTAAAATCGAATGGGAAACTGCCAGGTGGGAGGAAATCAAGAGGGCCCTCGAGCGTAAAGATAGCAAAAGCTTTTGGAACCTCGTCCACCATGGGAAAATAGAGGGCAGAACTACCCTTGACCCCAACATCGATGAGGGCACTTGGTTCCCGCATTTCAAAGGACTATGCTCTACCTTACCGTTAGAGCCAAACTTGAATAACACCTCAGGTCGCAATCTTAATTTTCGGAGCTTACTCAATGCACCGTCATTTGATTTGGGAGAGGTGGAATCTGCTCTGGCCAAACTACACTTTAATAAAGCTCCAGGATTGGATACAATTCCGGGCAATCTATTCAAAAGTGAACACCTAGTTTGGGCCCCTTATCTTGTGGTACTTTTTAATGCAATTCAATACGGTCTTCTGGCGCCGCCGACATGGGCTGGCGCTGAGATCGTTCCAATCTACAAGAAGGGATCCCCAGTGGAACCATCAAACTATAGGACCATTAGCCTTATCGATGTCTCCCAAAAATTGTATGGGAGGTTACTGTTGGGGAGATTGCAAGACTGGATTGAAGATCCGGCCATTCTGACCCCCCTCCAAGCAGGCTTTAGGGCCAAGATGTCCACAGTGGACCAGCTTTTCAGGTTACAGCTGATCCACTGGAAGCATGTTATACTCGGCAGGGGAGTCTATATCTTACATTCGTTGACCTTAAGTCAGCCTTTGACATGGTTGGCCGAGATCAACTATGGAAGATCCTGTATACCATGGGGGTTCCCCTTTATCTCTGTTTACAACTGCAACACCTTCATGAAGGCACTTTTGCCAGAGTGAGGTACGGAAAAGATGCACAGCTGGCGGCCCCATTCCCGGTTGACAAAGGGGTCCGCCAGGGCTGTGTACTGGCGCCTACCCTTTTTTCCCTTTTCCTCAATGGTCTAGTGGAAGATCTATACCAAGCTAAAGATCTGGATTTCCCAAAATTGGGTTCCCGCAAATTTCCTGCATTAATGTTTGCAGATGATACCCTGCTCCTCTCCAAGTCACCTATGGGGATGCAGAGAGTACTAAGGGAATTCACTGACTTTTGTAAAAAGAGGAAACTACAAGTTGACATCAATAAAACTAAATATATGGTGTCTGGCGCCAAACCGTCTACCTACCCGGAACCAACCATGAATGATATCCCATTGGAGCGTGTCAGGGTCTTTGAATATCTTGGACTGACTTTGAACGATAAAATGGCTTGAACCCTCAAATCGAAAAGGCAAACTTAAGGCTCACACAGACTATAGGGGGGATAAGGAAAATTAATAATGGTTGTTCATCAAAGGCAATAAGCCCGCTATTGGAGATTTACAAAGTGCAAGCCCGCTCTGCTGCCCTGTATGGGGCGGAACTTTGGGGGCACAGTAAATGTAAAACACTAAAGCTAACTGAAAATAAATTTCTTCGGAGTATTGCAGCATTGCCAGCTAACACCCCATTGGTACCATTAAGGATGGACCTGGGTGTCTCTCCCATGGCCAATCTCATCTCAAGCCGACCACTGCTATATTGGCGCCGGCTCTGGAGTACAGAGGAGCTAACCAACTTTAGGGAGGAGCTCAGGTCGTTCCTACAGTTACCAGGAGCAGCTAGAAGTATACCTTGGCTGTCCTTTGTAAGGGACTCCTGTAAGGCAATTGGGAGAGAGGACCTTTGGGCAAAACCGGAAGCATGTGCAACTACCTCGAAAAATTGTTTATCCAAAATCCTGAAAGAGCACAATTTGTCGTCTTTAAGCCAAGCTCATTCTACCACAAGCTTGACTTGGGTGTTCCTGAACCATAAAATTACATATTCCTTTGAACAAGCCTTGGAAATTATATATTCCTCGTTGACAAGGAGGCTCTATCTTCAATTTAGATATGGCATTCTTCCGCTATTTGCACTAACAATCAAGTGGTCGGATGATTCTTGCTATCTTTGTCCTGGGTGCCACACGGAAGAAAAAACAGATGTTCATGTGGTCTTCTTTTGTATGGCCTATGAGAAGGCTAGGAATAAATGGATCATGCAAGTATGTAGGAACCTAGGCATAAGCAATTATTCAGACACACTAAGAATTTTAAAATCAGACACGACACCACTATTTGTTATTGCAATGTCTAACTTTTTACAGGAAATGTGGAGAAAGAGGGCGACTCCTAGAAATTAATATATAGTCATTAGGACCACTTTGTATCTCCATCTGAAGTTGTCCTTGTTCTTATTTGGCCCCAATATAAATGTTTAATAGATTTTTTAATGTCTTTTATACTAACTTATTATTTTAAATAACGGGGCCTTAAATGCTACCTTGTACCAGTGCTTTGAATCTTCTGGACTCTGTTGCTCCTGCAGTTTTTTATTGCCACAATTGCAAATCAAATATGGATGTTTAATTTAAATTGTTGTATTTTTAATCATGTACTTTTATGACTAAAAAAAAAGAGTCGAAATAAAGTTTACAAATAGAAAAAATACAAGTTCTATTTCTAAAGTAACCATTTTAAAAATGAGATCTTGATACATGTATGTTGGATCTTTGTCATTTTTGTCTGGTTTGCTTTAGATAATGATACTTCATTTTTCTAAACTGGTCTGGTGTCCAATTTGGGTGTTTTCACTGGGTTACTGTGTTTCCTTTGTACAAACACTTTACACATTGCCTTTGAGATAAGCCTGTCCATTCGTGCCAAGCTACCTAGGGGACGAGCAGGGGTTATCTGAAGTGTGTAATCCCTTCAACCTGAAGGGTCTCTATTTGGACGAAGGTGCCTTCATCTGCCACCTAGAGACCCCCATTTCTAGCACATATGTAATGTTCGCTTTAGATAAAGATACTTGCGTTAGATAAATATGCTTTCTTTTTATAAACTAGTCTGGTGTCCATTTGTGGTGTTTACACTGGCTTACTGTGTTTTTTGTAAGTATGGGCCGAAAATTTGTTCCGCTTGCGGATTTTCCGCAATTTTGCGATCCACGAATCTCGCAAAATCGCTGCAAAATCTGCTAATCCGCGAGTGGGACGAATTTTGTTCAGGAAGCACTTACAGGGTTACAGCAGGTGTCCAAGTTGAAGCTAATTTCTTTGTAACCGTTTACAAAAGGGTTACAAAGAAATTAACTCCAACTTGGGCACCTGCTGTGACACCGTAAGTGCTTCCTGAGCGGCGCCTTGATGCCTACTTGCAACTATTCTCTGACCCTGCTCTGACCCTCGAAGCAGGGTCAGGGAATAGTTACAATTAGGCAACAAGGCTCCTGTCACAAAAATTAAACCTCAGCAGGAAGCACTTACAGATATAAATAAAGCAGGTGCCCAAGTTGAAGCTCAATTTCAGTAACGCATTATTAATCAGCCCAAGAATCTAGTGAGCACGGTCGATGCTAGGCAGGTGTGCTTTCTCCCCAAATCTACTGTCTACAAATAGCTGTAATCCGTGATGGAGGTCTAGGCATCCACGAGTTTCTCGAGCGCAATCCCCCTGTACTTCCAGTGACCAGGAGGCTGCTTTCTCCTCATCTGCTGTGCTGATCGGTCTCTGACCTTTATAAACAAGAGGCATGTGAACTCGTACAGAAGCCCGGCCTCACACACACTAGGCTATGCAACCTCTTCCCACCCTTTCCCCCACTGTGATGGACAGCTCACTCGAGGGACCTCGGCGCCTATGGGTGCGATGGCAAAGATACAGACACACGGGGTCACTGGAGACAACTCTTCTGGGCCTTTACGCAGCTGTAGTGTAGGAAAAGCACGATACATTTACCCAACGAGGTAGCACTTACTGCTTCCTCCTCATCTGCTGCTCTGATTGGTCTCTGATCTTTATAAACAAGAGGCATGTGAACTCGCACAGAAGCCTGCCCCACACACACTAGGCTATGCAACCTCTTCCCGCCTTTCCCCACTGTGATGGACAGCTCAATCAAGGGACCTCAGCGCCAATGGGCGCGGTGGCAAAGTTACAGACACACGGGGTCACTGGAGACAACTCTTCTGGGCCTTTACGCAGCTGTAGTGTAGGAAAAGCACAATACATTTACCCAACGAGGTAGCACTTACTGATTAGCCAGTAGAAAGTACTCCAGTTGAGTATAGTGCAATTGACAAAAAATCTGCGATTTCGCAGGGGATATCCGCGAATTTGTGGATTTTTTTCACCCATACTTAGGTTTTTGGTACAAATACTTCACATATTGCCTTTGAGATAAGCCTGTCTGTTCGTACCAAGCTGCCAAGGGGGTGAGCAGGGGTTATCTGAAGTGTGTAATCTCTTTACCCTGAAGGGTCCCTACCAGGACAAAGGTGCCTACCTCTGTCAACGAGAAGCCCCCTATTTCTAGCACTTAGTAATGGGTTTTTTGTACAGATAGTAATTTTCATTGCTATGTTATCTTGCTCCACAATGCATATGCATAGTTTGATTCGGTTTCCTTATTTAGATCCGAGCTCACTCATGTTCGATCCCTCAATCTGACCACTATCTAGCTAGACACAAGCATGATGGTTGCAATCACAGTTTCTCTCTCTGTGGGAAGGGTAGAATGGGGCAAGAGGCTCTTATTCTGCTTATGGTTGACAGGCATAAAGCTTAGGTTGGCACCACTAAATTACCTGGTCCTGAAGTTGAACTGGAATGTTATGAACCACACCGTATAGTGAACAAACTTTTACATGTCAGACGTTTTATGTTCCGATGATGGAGGTCTGTAATATGCCTCCACCTTAATAAATAACTGGAGGCCTACTGAGCCACTGCATCTTGCTCTAGTATTTGGTATGGTTGTCCAAGCTTTGAGCAGCTCATCAAAGGAGCAGTTATTAAACATTGAGATTTTAACGCATCCGTAAGAGAAATTAGGCACAATATCGCACATTGTATTTGCATTTCGTATGATGAGTGTGGAAGCTCTCAATTGACCCAAAGGGAATGCGAGAGAGAACAAGTTGAAAGGACTAAGCCATCTCTCTGATTCCACACACTCCTTCAGTCTTGGGAGTGAGCCATCATGCCCTTATGGAAGTTCCTACTTTTTGTGCAATTCTCATAATGTTTTACTCATTGAGATCTCTCTAGGTTTCTGCCATGGGAATTATTATACGACCTCTTAGCAATTTTCCACTCTAGTGTTGTGATGGACTTGGCTCACCTAATATGTCGGCTTCGAAGATAAGTAAGATGTTGACATTAAATGGAGTGGTCTTTCCAAAGGGCCTGCTGCCATGATTCAGCAATCTTCATGGCCGGCTATCTCAATATACAATCCTTGTCTAGTTTCTGGCAGAGTTTTGTACTGATGTTACAGGATCAGAAAGGAAGTTTCATTTGAATATGTGCATGGTGAGTCCCTTCAAGCACAGTCATTGAAGGCTGATCACAACCTATTTCCAGCAAACAAATGAAAAGCAAAGTCATCTTACACCCGATACCCATTGTTATGCCTCTGGTTCATTTCTCATTTCACATCAATCTAGACAACGTGCTCCTTTACTTTGTTCCTCAAGACAAAGATGCTGTTTCTTTCTGTTTCTCTGGTGCTGCTTGCCACGGCCAGGGTCCCTCATAAGGAACACTGAGCCAGTGAATCCAGCTTGTGATGGCTACCGCCTAGAACCTGGCAAGTTAGGATTGTCAAAATTGGTTCCAGTCCTGTCGCACTGTGAGAATTGCATTATGTTGGAGAAAGAAAATGGTGTCTCGGCTCAGTACTTTTATAATGCTGCCACCTGGGAGACATGGAACATCTTCGTCCATTATTACTAATGCGGGATGTTTAATCATGTTCAGAGTTAGGAAAATAAAGTCTACACATTCCATAAATCCTGCAGTGATGCGCTACCTGTCAACTCGCTTATTAGATTGCAGGTTATCCAAAAGAGGTAAAAGTGCACTCCATCGATCTGAAGGCAAAATCATTTGCGTAATCCGTGGTTATCCTGAAAAGGTGGACTGGACCGGTCCGTGCTGGACCACTGATGCACACCTCCGCAGTTTAGGGGAGGCAATTAAGGCATGGACGCGGGTCTCGGAAAAAAAGGTATATAATTACGCTTTCTCTAAAAACAGCTCTGATTTGACGGAAACACATAAAAAACTCATAACATGATTGAACAACAGAGTTTTTTGAAGCTAGAGTTTGATGAGTTTCATTCCATGATTATCAGTTAAAATTGCTTCTACTCACAGTCCCTAATGTGATGTTGATTCTCCGCTTTTCCATCCGAATTTTCAAAACAACAATTAATCAGCTTTATAAAAAGCTTTGGAACAGATTTTGTGGAAAAAATCTGAACAGCTTCCAAGGGAGAAAAAAAAAGCCTGTTGCCTGGCAATTACGCGCCTGCGGAATCAGTCGTATCTTTCACAGCTGATGAGGCTGTTGCCATAGAAATGCTCGGGTATGGTTTGCAATAAGAGCCTGTTTGGCTTTTGTTAGAAAAAATGAAAATTGCAGCGCAGAAACATCAGCAGTTTGTCTCTGCTGTGAGTTTAGTTACCAGGCAGGTACTTGACGGTTGAAGAATTTCAGGCTACAATCTCACATTCTTCTTATCGAGTTGCCTGGAATGTGCGAGCCCCTCGTGCATGTTAGAGGTGAATGATAGCCCGGGGTGCATACGAGGTAGCCGAATGCGTCGTTTTCGCTCGTCACACCTTAAGTCTATCAGTCAGGGCCGACTGGAACATTAGAACAAGCCCAGAAAAAAATGCTCAAACCAGCAGCATACCTTCCTCTCCTCCCTTGCTCTCTCTTTCCATCCTTTCATTCGCTCTCTCATTTCTAACCCCTCTCTTCTCCCTCTCTGAGCTCGCGCGGTCTCTCCCACTCTTTCCATCTCTCTTTTGAAATCCTCTGTGCTTTGAGAAATTAACCTCGGAGAGGCGTGGGTAGTGATAGACGCACCATCAGTGGCCGTGGGCTTTCCAAACCGGCCTCCATTGTCTCTAACGCACCGAGGAGAGTGACCGATGCAATAAAAGGCCAGTCTGACCTGAAGTTTTTTCTACTCTGCCTCATAAAGTTCCCGACCCTCTGGCTATCTGCAGCATCCCCTTGTCTAACGTCCTTGTCTTCTACTAGTCGTTCACAAGTAACCCCGTCTATCGCAGTGAAAAACAATTACATTCACTCTTCTTGCTTTACCCCATTTGCCCTCTTATCTAAGACGAATGCTCCGTTCTCTTGCCTGCTCTCTTTCCGTGCTCACAGCCCCTTGCTTCCTTTTATCCCGTTACCTGAACGCTGTATTAATTTGATCAGGCGTATCAAATGTGTTATGTGGAAGTAAACCATGACTGTAATTTCCATAATACATTAGGATGTCAAATGAAAGGCCATGTCTGGCAACAAAGTGCGAGGTATCTGTAGAGAGCCACTCGGGCTCTCTCCGACATTGTATCAAATGCATCCACGCACGCACGCATACCCCGGGGCGGGCTCGCGCCGGGGTAAAAATAAACATGCGGAAGACCGCTCGTGGTCTTTTCCGGCTAACCATACTACTGTGTCTGTGTCCCTTCTTGCATGCCCCTCACCCACGTGTTGGGCCTAATCAGCAATGTCACATTGGCGACGAGGCCGGCCTACCTTCACGCGTGCCGAGCTGTGTGCCGGTGGCGCCGCGTTGCCTGCTTCCAGTCGCGGTGCCCACCCGCGTTGCTGTGCCGACCTGTCCCGGCTCCCGAGGCCCTCCCACGCGCCTCCCTGGAGGGAGCGCCTTCAGCCGGCGGGGCTCGCGCGAGTCGAGGTGCCGTCCGGCAGGACCTGCGGGTGAGTTAATCCTCTGCCCCGCCAGCGCGACACCCCTGCGTGTCCCTCCTTCCGCCTGCGCGGAAGCGTGTGCCCGAAGGACGGCATATCTACGCGAAAGCACCACGTGGCCCAGCGCGGCCTATCGCAGCCCCAGCAGTCACCGCAGCAGCGAGCGAGTGAGAAGCTCACGGAGGCCTGAGACACTCCCCCAGCCTCACATCACACTATCGCGGCCCAGGGAAGGGTGTTGAGAAGCGGAGCAGCAACGCTCACCAGTGCACACAATCTTCAAAAAAAAAAAAGAGAAAAATAAGCACAAGTAAAGGCAAACAGCCCCTGTGACACGCCTGAAAAAAAACTGAGCTCCCTGCCTACAGCATACACGGCCAAAAGGAACAGGGACACGCACCACACCCAGTGGACCAAGTCACATTAAGCATTGGCAAAGCCAAGAGGCGGGAACTCAACAGGGAAGATTCACCACACAAGGGACCCCGGAACAGTAAAATAACCCTAGCAGCACACAGGTACACAACACCGGAAGGTTCCAGAAGGGTGAAAAGAAGACCACACAATGTCTGTAGTGGTGACAGGAGCGGCCCAAGATGGGGCAGGTCAAAATCCACCTCCAGCAGTCATGCCCCCACCAGTGATAGCTGCGCCACAGCCACAGGCCCAGATCCAAGCAGGAGCCCCCATGCAAGCAGCGTCCACCCACCTACACTCCGGCGCAGCGCCCATTCCACCATTTAGCGAGGCAGCAGACCCGGCAACGGCGGCTCTGAGATGGAAGGCGTGGGTTGGGAGGCTCAACCTCTACTTTAAAGGCACAAGGGAGATGGATGGAACGGTGAAAAGGTCGCTCCTCATCTTATATGGTGGACCAGAAATTTACGAACTATTCAAATCACTCCCTAACACAGGGCCTGAGCACGATTACGACGCTGCGGTCGCAGCCTTGAACGTGCACTTTGATCCCCAACTCAATAATGACTTTGAAAAGTTTAAATTCAAACGAGCCTGGCAGACGGATTCCGAGTCGGTTGATATGTACTACGCCGGGCTCCGCCGGCTCGCAAGCATGTGCGCGTTTACCAACCCGGCCGACTACCTGTCCCGACACCCTGACATCATCAACCAGTATCCGCCCAGAGAAGAAGGTGTGGAAGCCGAAGAGTTTGTCCATATGATCTCGCAAGCTGCGTGCCCGGAAAATTTGTCACTCAAAGAAATCGGAGAGGCGACCGCCACGGATGAGACATTGGCGAGAGTTCGCCAGGCTCTAGAAGGGAACCGCTGGGCCCATTTCCTCGATGGTGCGTCGAGCCTCCGGCCGGAGGTGAGCCATGCACGACAACAACTGTGGCAGATACGCAGCGAACTGAGCGTGGGCGATGAAGGAATCATCCTCCGAGGGCACCTCATCGTCATACCGAAGAGTCTCCAACAGAGAGCCCTAAGTCTAGCCCACGTAGGCCACCAGGGCATGGCCAAGACAAAAGCACGCCTTCGGAGCAAAGTGTGGTTCCCCGCCATGGACAGCCAAGTAGACGCCATGATACGATCTTGCCATGCCTGCATCATCACGGGCAGTGATCCGGCCCCAGCACATGTGATCACGGAGGAAGCGCCTCAGACGCCCTGGACACACCTCAGCATAGACTTTGGTAGTTTCCCTGATGGCAGACACATGCTAGTCCTTATTGATTCGTTTTCAAAGTTTCCGATAGTCGAAGTCATATCTTCAACTGCATTTCCACAAGTCAAAAGAGTGCTGAGCCGCGTCTTTGCAACCATGGGGCTCCCAGATGAAATCAAGTCCGACAACGGACCCCCCTTTCAAGGGAGAGAATTTCAATCATACCTTGAGAGCCTCCGGATCAAGCACAGAAAAATCACCCCGCTGTGGCCCCAGGCAAATGGGGAAGTCGAAAGACTGATGCGAACACTGAACAGAGCACTGAGGATTGCGGTGGACAATGGGGAGGATCCGGAAATAGCCCTCGACCAATTTCTAGGAGCCTACCGACAAACGCCTCACAGCACGACAAAATGTGCTCCTGCCCATGTGTTGTTTAAATGAGCACCCCGGGACAGCGTCCCGACCGATAGCACCTGGGTACCGGAAGAGAGGGATGCTGCGACCATTCAAGCCGGAAGGCAAAACACCAACATGAAGGCGAGCGAGCATCGTCATGCAAAGGAGCCCACTTTGAAAGAAGGAGACATGGTTGTAGTGCGAGACCGCCACCCAGGATGGAAGTTCGCACACCGTACGAGTCGGAAGTGTGGAGAGTGGACAAGATCCAAGGGACAATGGTAACTGCAAGGCGTAATGGACAAGTAGTGACGCGGAACGTGTCATGCTTTAAGAAAATAGTTGAGACAACGGGAGAACACCGAACCGAGGAAGAGACAGAGGCTGCAGATGATGGAGATCTAGACCTAGGCGGGAGCGTGCCAAGATCACCGGTGACCCGGCAACGCGGTGAGAGTCCACCCAGAATGGCACCGCAGAATCTCATCGCTGAACGCATTCGGCCCAGGGCAACCATCGTGGGCGAAGGTGCAGAGGCAACCCCGGCCGGGGTTGTAGAGCCACCATGTACCCGGAACCAACGGTACAGTCTGAGGCCAAACCCGAGACCTAACCTGCATCTGAGAGACTTTGCCTGGGCATCCCCGTGAATCGAGACCTGGTGGTTGCAGCAAGAACAAAACTAAATTGAAGGAGGGATGTAGAGAGCCACTCGGGCTCTCTCCTACATTGTATCGAATGCATCCACGCACGCCTGCATACCCCGGGGCGGGCTCGCGCCGGGGTATAAATAAACATGCGGAAGACCGCTCATGGTCTTTTCCGGCTAACCATACTACTGTGTCTGTGTCCCTTCTTGCATGCCCCTCACCCACGTGTTGGGCCTAACCAGCAACGCCACAGTATCATACCGACCTTTACCGGTCCCATCTCTATGGAAAGTGGGACTCCCTACTGATACCACTTCTTTACCACAGCACACGCATTTCAGACATTGAGTGGTGCGCATAGATTAGTATTCTGCACAGGGTAGACACAACTTTAACAAGTCAACAAGTACATTTGTGCAGTGAATATTTCATCAGACTACACAGGCTTTTTTCTTTTTTTTTTGCCAATAAAAAAACATTCACCCTAATCGCGAAACCAAAAGATTAAGAAAGGAACAAGCCAACCCCTCGACCTAGACAAAGGGTCTTTACTTTAGCGGAAAGATGGATGTGGCCTAGGGCTTAAGTGGGATGAAAAAAGTGTGTGTGGGGGGGGTCTCTCAAAGGGGCGTGGCTTAAAACATCTAAACTAAAAATCTGCGCTAAGCATAGTGTGCTGCCCCACTGGTAGTTTGCTGTTTTATCATTGCATCTAGATATATATAGTACAACAAATAACATTACAAAAACACCAAGCCAGGTCTTTCGGCTTTGCCAATGGGTGTTAGTTGCATAGGATAAATTAGCAACAATTATGGCTTTGTATAATGATGAAAATGCTTCCATTCTGAAATGATGAGACTGTGAAAGAACATATAAGGAGTCTTTTTGAAGTTACATCAAAGGCAGTAAAGGGTGGTACTGCTGCAGAGCAAAGAATTTCTTTCACCCCGAGAGTGAGGATAAAAACGGAGACCCCCATAGGGACCCGTCTTGGCACCTGCTTTTTAGGTCTTGCCTACGTAGCGCACATTCGCCGCTTAGGAGAGCCTTTAGCCGTTGCTCTGCTCATTTTCAAGCACACACTCGTGCTTGTGGTGGCATCCACCTTGCGGGAGTGAGCAGGGGTGCGCCACGAGTGCAGTGCTTGAAAATGAGCACGCATGCACCGCTCCCCGGCTCACCTCCTGCTCCCCCCCTCTCTCATGCGCATTCCTTGTTTTGTCATGTTGCGGATGACTCATCTCCCGATTTCCTGGATCTCCTGTGCCATACCAACACAATCTCAGCCCTCCCACTTGCCCGCCCCCACCACCACTATGAGTTCGAGACCTCTTTCCGCTATGTATTAATTTCCCCCTAGTCTTTTGCTTTATACAAGGGATCTTGATGCTTTACATGAGCACCGGTTTCATTACACATTCCTTTGTCAGCTTGTCCATATCTCATCTCACCAATCTCCCATGCAGTGACCAACGCTGTCTCACCCTGCCAATTGCCCACCTCCACCACCCCGCCCCCATCGCCTCTAACAGTGCACTGGCCAGACCTCGTGGCTAAAAGATAACTTTGCAAGAAATCCCTCAGAAACGTTGTGAGAAATGCTACACTTTAATGCAGACTTGGCATGTTGCACTTGTCACATGTAAAATGGTTTTAAAGGTCACTTTATGAGTACACTTGCCGCCAGTATTTGCCAGACCTGGAGAAAAAATAAATACACAACTTTACTTGGAGGCTGTCTGCCTCCTTCTACGATTGGTTTTAAAATCTGCTTTTTTTAAATTACGTAGGAAAACCTCCATCCCAAGAAAGAAGATAGGTTACCATTCCCAGGACAGGGACATGTAAGCTCTGAGTCCCCATTGGTCCATTCCAGACACCAGCTCATAAAGAATATACGTTTTCCAGACAAAACTGCTACTCTCACAGTTTAACTCTATGCTTGTAGCGGGCAGTACTCTTAATCTCAGTGACTGCAGCTGATGCAGGTGGCGTTGGTGCTGTCACTTTGCTTCTGTGTATCTGATGCTGTCACTGTGTTGTGTACACGAGGTGTCGCTAGCATTGCTGCTGTTTCACTACGTGTTTCCTCCATGCAGATAGTGCTGCAGTGGTTTCTGTGTGTCTGCAGCTGGTGCAAGTAGCATTGTTTCTGTCACATTCCTCCTGTGTGCCTAATGCAGTCACTGTGTTATGCAGCGCTTTACACAAGCAGAGGTTTCATTATACATGGTAACATTATTTTTTTTAGGACTTTTATACAGCGCAATTTCGACCTGTAGCTATTGGAGCACTTTACAAGAGCACCGCTTTCATTACACATTCATTTGTGGTAGTATGGTAAATCTTGGTGCATTTGGTGAGGATATTAGCTCTCTTTCGTACCGTCATTGCTTGTTTACAATAAAATACATCTCTCCCTTGCACCTTCACCAACCCAATCATCTCTCCCTCACACTTCCAATCACCCTCTCATCTCTTCCTCCGACCCCCCATCTTTCCCTCCCAATCTCCCATCTCTCCCTCCCTCTATCTCTCTTATCTCTGCCTCACACTACCCCTCTCCCTCCCACTTCCTCATCTCTCCCTCCCACTCCCCCTCATCTATCCCTCCCACTACCCCTCTTTGCTCTCCCTCGCACTCCCACTACCCCTCTCAGCTCTCCCTGCCACTCCCCCCTCATCTCTCCCTCCCACTCCCATTACACCTCATCTCTCCCTCCCACCCCCTTCATCTCTCCCTCCCACTACCCCCTCATCTCTCCCTCCCACTACCCCTCTTATCTCTGCCTCACACCCATACTACCCCTCTCCCTCTCACTTCCCCATCTCTCCCTCCCACTCTCCCCTAATCTCTCCCTCACACTCCCACTACCCCTCTCCCTCCCACTCCCCCTCTCATCTCTCCCTCCCACTCCACCTCATCTCTCCCTCCCACTCCCCCTCATCTCTCCCTCCCACTCGCACATCGCCCTCATCTCTCCCTCCCACTCCCACATCCCCCTCATCTCCCCCTCTCACTACCCCTCTTATCTCTCTCTCCCACTCCCACTACGACTCTCCCTCCCACTCCCCCATCTCTCCCTCCCACTCCCCCCTCATCTCTCCCCCCCCACTACCGCTCTTATCACTCCCTCACACTCCCACTACCCCTCATCTCACGACCCCACTGCACCCTCTCCTCCCTCCCTCACACTCTCTGTCTATACTGTAGTGTAGTTCCTATTTTCCCAATAGGCCCTGCGCATTGGAATAACATACACAGTAGTATAGACATAGAAGTGCGGATCTTCCGGGTCTCCACTGACTATGCTAAACTTAATTGGGTTTGTTACCAACTAGCTCAGAGGTCACTGGAAACTTTCTTGACTGAATAGGAAGTGATCAGCTTCCCTGGTACAGACAAGAAGGGATTTAGTTTTCCAACAACCGCATAAACATGACAACTTTGCTCCTTAGAATAAGAGTCAATCTCTAGAGTCGTGTGAAACAATAGACAGTTATTTTACTCAGTCAGTTTTTGTGCAGATTACTTTCACCAATATGCAGAGAATAGAGAAACGGGCGTTTTCAATAAAAAGGTATTATTTATTGAACAGTCTTTCTTCTCATACAAGAGAAATGAATTGCCACAATTGTAAGACTAGTTATTATAAAAAGTGTGTACAGTAAAATGAGGTTTGCGAAATAATACTGTAAAAGCATTGATATGGTTTCTTAGCCATACAATGGTTTAAAATGAACAAAACATATATACATTCATATATACATTAGGCTAACGTACTCAACTGGTGCTTCTAACTACGCCTACCCCAGTGTACCTGACCTAAGCCTAATACTTGGGAGGGAGTAAGTAAGTAGCAGTTTTAGTTAAGTTGGTTTTGCCAAGGTTTTCTTCAAGAATTCTCTCTAAGGGTTTAGTCAACACCATACCTCTGGAATAGAATGTTGGAGGTCTTGTATCTCCTTCCAGGACTCGATATCCCAGTCACTCGCAAGAGTAGGCTGGAAACGCCGGAGCTGGATTTTCTCGGCAAGAGAAAAGACAGCGTCTCTCTCAGCGCGTCGAGGAAGAGGAGGAGGGGCAGCGTCCGCGGGCAGCTTGTATCTGCTGGGCTTTGCAGGGGGACAGCTGTTCTGCTCCTATGTTCACCACACCATCGTTTGCCGATGTCGTTGAGGCAGTGATAGCATCAGTATCAGCGTGGCAGCGTTTGCTTAAGGCAACGTTGGTAATATTTATACCTGAAAGGTGCCTTGTTTGACGTAAATTTTTGGACATAAGACGTCAATAAAGATGTCACTAGGAAGTGATCGTCTCTCAGTGCTCATTAGAGTTCTATTACTAATCAAAACATAGCAAGCGGGGCTTTCCCAGGTTGCTGAGTTTTTATCTTGTTGAAGAACTCGGAGTGTAATCTAGGAATCTTAGATAGTGGCTTCTGCTGTGTCATTTGCTCTAATGAGCTGCAGAGGAAGCTGCAGAGGAAGAGATTCTGAAATGTGGCTCTGATCGTGTGAGCCCAGAGACGAGTTTCTGAATATTGCATTTGATCAGTTATGCCAATATAGGGGTACAAAGGGATTATAGCCGTATAGGGGCATAAGGTCACAGTATTGATCGGGGTCCTAGATTAGAACGGGACACCCACTCCACAAATTTATGTCCATCAATTTACTAAAACTATATAGCAAAAGATGCATGTGTAACATTACCCACCCCAAAATACATAATTGCTTTTGAAAATGGCGTATTCGAAATACGTGGTAATTTCGGTACTGTACTTCTTTAAGCATAGAAATCATTCAAAATTATAGCATATGTAATCAATGAACGATTTTGTGAAAAAATTACACATGAAATATCTCTTAATACAGAAAAGAAGGGCAAGATAATTTCATCACATATAAATGCATTTGTTATAAAATGTGCTAGAGGCTGATGTAAAGTTATTATGTCTTTAGAAATAGAAGCTTCTGTTCTTTATGAATAGGTCTACTTTAAGCAAAGAATTTTTGGTGCCAGAAAAGGTAAATATTTTCAAAAAGTGTTCAATTCAAAAAAAAATTTTTTGTTGAACGGGGGAATAGAGTTCCAACGCTTTTCTGCAGTTTTTGTTGATCAAAACTGAAGGCCGAATTCAGAGTTCATGGGAACACTGTGTGTCGGAATGCTTTTCAAAAATTATTGTTTCTGTTCAGGGGAGAACATCATATCAGACAGGCTCTCAAAAAATTGGTCTACAAAATCAGGTGACAGTTCGACCAAGTTTGATAGTGCTGTAACTTGGCAGGTGTGAGAATGATTGCTATCATCAAAGTCTGGATCAGCAATGCTCACAGAAGGTCGTACCTGGGTGATGTTGCTTTTATTTTTCGCTCCACTGTCACCACCTAGTCGTAGCACAGGAGTCTCAACGAATGCCGTCATCAGGATAGGTAGCCGCTGGGGACAACACAATGCGTGAGCCGTTATCGGACTTAGCAAAGTATCGATATCCATTGGTACTGCTGATGGAAGTGCAAGACAGATGTCCAACACGCACTCATCTCAGCATAGCATACATCGAAGCACAGGTAAGGTGCAGGTCTGCCATATAGGTCTGAATGAAAGAAACCAGGTCATGTTCAGATCTCTCAGCCTGGCCAATCCAAGGACTCTAGTTCTTCTGTCCCGGTAGAGGATTGCTAGGATCGTTTCTTCCATCCTTGTAGGAGTCATGTCTGAGTTTTGGCTTGCCATATCGGAGCAGGAGGGTCAAAAATAAAATGCCTGCTACAAGTCCCAAAATCAGGGGGATGCCGCCAAAGACTGAATGGACAAAATTGGGAATGATTCCCAGAATTGCTCTGAATGGTGTTAGCAGTCCTGTAAAAATCGTCTTAAATATGCCTGGGATGCCTATGGCGCTAGACATGTTAAGAATTTGGCTAAGCATTTCTGTGAAATGCACGGGGCAATTTGTTGATAAAAGGTCATGTATCTCCGTAGCCGTCCTAACAACTAGGAGATCATACGTCTCTTTTGATGACGTGATGGGCACTGTTGTCTGCAAAAGCACAGACTTCATTCTGCTTAAAGTATCAATTCGTATAGAAGAGAAATTCAAACGAGGCCAAATGGGAGTCTCAGTGTCTCCAGGGCCGTTTGGAAACAATGCTTGCATACAGCATTTGACCATGGATGTTACGCTTACGAGATAGGCTTTTCCTGGCAAAAGGCCACAACAGCTGTGATCCGTTATTAGAATGTAACTCCCATTTGCGAGTTGCATAAAGAAAGGCTCTATCTGCGTTGCAGGTGTGACATGTTGGTGGCATGAAAGGTTGTTAGAATTTCCTTCACAGGCTCTGTGTAAATTAATACCCTGGCACAAAAGTATACCGCTTAGTGAATATTTACAGTTTTCACCACTAAGAAATACATTTTTGTTGCTGTCACTATAGCATGTGTGTGTATATGGTAATTTCCATGTTGACTTAATGTATCCTTTACCCAATCGTTCATACTGGCCAGTAGGTATGTATTCAAGGCAATTTTTAAATCGGAACGTTGTTATCGGAATTGTGATAATCCCGTGTATTATCCATTCAATGACTGGACTTTCTGACATTGTCAAAGGTAATCTCTCAAGTTTTTCGATGCTCAGGATTGTATAGTCTGCTCCTTTCAGTGCCAACCTGATTTGTTTATCAGTAAGGTTAAAGATGGAAAATAATGACGTTGTGTTGATTACACGCCAAGGCACATAGCCTGAACGAAGATTTTGCAGCGTCCAGCCTAACTGTACAATAGAACGCAATTGCGACTGGCCATGTTGTAACATTAGCAAGTCTTTGTCTATTATATCTATGGCAGATGATACAATATTATCCAACAATTATATTCTGGAGGACAGAGTCATTAACCCATTGTCCACTACAGAAAGTGATTTTTCCAAATTAATATGATCAATTTCTCGTATTTTTTCAGCTGTTTCAATTTGTGTGACTTTCCAAGCCTCGTTGTATGCCGCATAGATACTGGTCGCTATGAAACGCTTTTGACGCTGTTTGCGTGGTCCCAGAATGAAATTGCGCAAATCAGCACCATCTTTAAGTAAAGACAAGTGTTGCTTAATTTCAGCCAGTGTGGATGATTCTAGCCATTCAAGGCACAGCTTCCCTACACTGTATGTTGTTACTATCCTTGGATGTTGTCTCTTGGAGTATCTAGGGTCTGGTCTGGACATTGTTAACCCCTGTGTTTTATTCAGGAATCTATCTTGACAGTTGTTTGTGTCAGTAGGCCAGATTAACCACTTTTTCCAATCAGGATGTGTTCTGTTTAAATGTAAAATTTTGGGTACGTCTATCTCAATATCTGTTGTTGCATTATCAGGTATTGGCTTTGGAATAGACGGTTTGTTAAGGTCTTTGATCTTAGCTAGGCCAAGACAGGTTGTTTGTTGAATTGTTTCATTTAAAAACATTATTTGTTCTGGGATCATGCAGGCTCGAAATAGTGCTTCTAGGCCTTGTACCTGCCAATCTTTTTTACCCCAGATTGTTTTTGTTTCAATGTTATTTTTCCAATAATCAAAACCAAATGTCATAATTTTTTCATAAAATGCTTCTGAATATATCAATTTAGTATTTGTCAGCATTGTTTTCAACCCTGTTTTATCTAACAGTTTATAATAAAACGTTTCTGCATCACTGGTGTTAAACCCTGAGAAGTACTGAAATTTCTCATAGAATGTTTTAGGACTGCTTTTAGGTGGTGTAGCACAATGTTCCCATTGGTTATACTTAAAAACATTTCTAGGTTGTGCAGATTTATGCAAGTAATGATCACCATAGTGTGTGTAGCAGAACATCTGTTCATAACTAGACGAACCTTGTAAATAATCATGTTCTGTGAATCTTGCTGACATTACTAAATCAGACATCATATTATTAATACTTTCAAAGTCCCAATCATCAGAGAATGTACTAGGTTTTACAAAGTCACTTAAGGAAACCTTGAATTGATGAGGATACTTCAGGATTTCGACCGGACCATATATTTCATAGTCAGTTTTCTCCCATACTACCCCGCCGGGTATTGGAATGGCTGTGACATTTACTGTTGACAGTTCTCTTTTCTTCACGTGGGATGATCTGTGTGGTTTGAGGACTAAGTTGATGTTCTGACTTGCTGTGTCCATTGTACTATATTAAACTTTCCTAAAATAAAACTAAAATTAGGCATAGTAGGAGTATAAATAATCCAATGCTCAATTAATGGTGCATCCAGATATACTTCTTTGATTTGTTGAAAGAGTTCTGTTGCTTTTTCTTTAAAAGTCTTTTTTGTTTCTGGCATCACTTCGGGGTTGCTTTGATCCTCAGAGAAGTTATCGAAGTTGATGAAGTAGCCAGAGGCAGTTCTGTCAATTGTTGGGATTGTTCTTTCAATTTGTCTTTCGGTGGCACTTTCTGATGCCACATCATTGTAGACTGGTGTTTCTTGACGAACTGTTTCAATCTGTGTTTCAAGAGGCACGAGTTCCATGGCAGTATTGCATAGTCACTCTCTGTGCACTGCAGGCTGATCGAATGTGATTAGTCTTTCAGTTTGAACCTCTTGGATTGTTGCAAGTTTGGGTATTCTGTTGTTTCTCGGGAGTCCACTGGGCCTACTGTTGATTATAGGCCACATGCTTGTGGTTTTACCAGGTCGATTGATGCAACTCTGTTCTCCTTTTTACCAGCAAGGGGCGGTAGTACTACTGATCTTGTTCCGTTGACTGCTAAGACAGGTACTGCTTTTCTGTAAGAAGGCCCAAATTCCTTCTTCCCCGCTATTTTTTCTCTGACTAGATACCCAATCTTTGGAATCCAGACAGGCCTTGCTGGGGCTGGTGGTGCCTCGTCAGTGGTAGCTGGCTGTTGCTTTAACTTTATGTTGCTTAAGGATTTTCTTGTTTCATTCAAGTCCTGTGAAACAGCCAAACAATCTTTGATGTCAAAGTCTGTTTTCTTATCTTTTACCACTGATACCTGACTATCTAAGTCCTGAATGTGCATTCTAGTTCCGAACAATAGTTTGTATGGGCTGAAACCTTTTAGAGAATTTCTTGGCAAGTTGTTTAGACTTAACTGGACACTTATTAAATGTTTGACCCACCCAGCACCTGAACCTAATACCTTCGCTGTTATAGATTGCTTTATGTCCCGGTTTTTTCTTTCTACCACACTGTTCCCTTCGGGGTGTGACGGACAAGAATACCGCAATCCAATACCCATGCTGGCCATGGCCTCCTTATAAGCTCGAGAGCTGAAAGCAGGACCCTGGTCAGAATGGAACATGGCAATTGCGTATGTGCCGATAAAGACTCGCAGATCTTTTATAACCGTTCTGGCGTCAGCCGAGCGCTGGGGGCCACATTTTTTAGGTGGATTTAGTCTTAATGATATACAATGGGACGCGTTTCTCTTGTTTTATTGCGTGGATAGATCGCCTTATGCTTTCTATTAGGGTTCCTGACACCACGCTTGCCGGTTCTCCACTGCGATCTCTGTTGCAGTCTTCACAATATTTTGCAAAATCATGAATTCCTTCACTCATTTCCGGCCACCGGTACTCTGATTGCAATTCTCTCAGAGAGTCCCTGATTGTTTGGTGTCTCAGACCCAACCCCATATGTGCTTCCTGTAATAGGAAACCTCTCCTGTTTGGAATTACCCTATCCCCCACTCCAGGGATTCGAGCAAAAGGAACGGAGTTTGCATCAATTACGTATGCATAATTGAGTGGATAGTTCACGGGTAGCGCTGCACAGTCGCCTTTTACGGACGTTTTGACTGCCAGCATGGTTTCCCCGTCTATGTATTTTTCTGAACGCTTTTTTGTGGCTACGGAAGCCGGTTTAGTTGCTTCCGCTGTGGCTGTATTAGCCAATGAATTCCCTGCAACGTGAACGCCATCACGTTGATGACTCAGAGTGTGTATCACGTGAGTCTTTTGTAGTTCTTTCTGTAAAAGAGCTACCTGTTTCCAAAGCATTTTATGCTTTATTGTGGCACCTGTGTCTTCTTTGTAATCGTTTTCAATCCAGCTCTGCAACTTATTATTGTAAGAGTTGACGCAAAAATGCGAATCGCACACGATTAGTGTCGGGAATTCACGTTCTGCATTTTTAAGCGCCATCTTTAAACATCTAATTTCAGTTCTCTGAGCCGAACAGTATCTAACTGATTCAGTTTTTGTTATTTTCGGTCTGAATTTACCACACAGCCAGCGACCTTTAACAATCGCGCAGGCTGCATCGTAGGATTTGTTCTCTACGTTAAAATGCTGTACAAATCTATCTGTATAGATTATACAGGCGTACTGTGGGAGAGGCAGAAGTTCGATTGGCAGAGGATATTCTTCTTCATAAGTCAATTCATTCAGTTTTTTGAATTGCAGGGCGAAATAGTATTTCACATCTTCCGCTCCAAGAGAATCTATACACTGTATCCATTTCGGATCCAGTGACACTGTGGGCAGATGTACTGGGCTGAATAGCGCCTCGAAGGCGGATTCCGCTGTGAGGATATTAATCCTTTTGCCGTGTGCTAGTTCTCGTTCATTCGCTAATGCAGTTTCTACTGCTTTCACAGTATTTTCTGTTGGACTGAATGTTTTTTCTGCTTGTGTATACAAGTGAGATTTAATTGAAATTGGTACCTTTTCTCCCTCATTAGAAGTCAGGTATGTGAATCCGCATCTTGCTGGGATGACTCGGATTACAAGATTGCGTGTGTTGTCACGTGTGTCTAATTTTGTTTTTGCTAACATGTCTGTTTGCAGTGATCTCAAAAATTCTGTGTGTTTTTGAGTCCAATTGATTGGTTTAAAATCAGGTTTAATTAGTTCGTAGAGAGGTTTAACCCTCTCTGCGTAATTTAGAATGTAAGTTCTACCGAAATTCAGGAAGCCTAGAATCGATTGTAAGTTCTTCAGCGTTTTAGGTGCTTGGAGTACAGGGCACTTCTCTAAGAAGTTGTCCGCTAGGCTTTTTCCTTCACTTGATAATTCGTATCCTAAAAATAATACTGTCAGATGGGCAATTCAAGACTTTTTAAAGTTGAATTTGTAACCCTCTGCTGCGAACCCAAATATAATGGTGTTCACTCTTTTCAAGTGAGTCTCCAAGTCGTCGTCTGTGAGATAGATATCATTTACGTAAGATAATGCCTCATCATCATATATTTGTAGTAACTCTGTTACTCTGGCTGAGAATAGTCCTGGGCTGTTCTTGAATCCCTGTGGGAGCCTACAGAAATTTTTCTGCGACCCTATTACTGAGAAAGCGGTCAAGTATCTGCTTTCTGGTGCAATATTTTGACAAAAGAAACCATTTGATATGTCTAATGTCGTTTTAAATTTTTTCCTAACTATGTTATTCATTAGTGCAGCACTATGCGAATTTTGTACTGCAAATGTTTTGCAACATGCGTTATGGTGTCTATAGTCCAAAACTAGACGATATGAATTGTCTGGTTTGGAGACAGGAAACAAAGGATTGTTCATTTGAGAGGTGCATGTTTCAATCACCCCCTGATATTCAAGTTGATCTAAAATCTCCCTGACTTGTTTTTTAGCTTCTTGCTTAATGAGATACTGCCTTTGTGCAGTCGGTTGACTTTTTAACTGGATTTTGTGAGGAGGAGAGTCCTCATCCCATCCTACATGATTTTTATATAATGCTGGTGCCTGGGCTACTGCCCATTTCCTTGCATAAGTATATTTTTTGTGAATCGGAATGTGATTCGAGAAGGCAGGCATAATTATTTCTTCGCCACGAGGGCACTCCCTGACAAACTCTGGGGGCCAATCTTTTTCAGCTAACAGAATATCATAGCCTTTTGAGAGTTTATCCCAAAATAGACCCCTTATCTTCCTAGTCTTATCACCCTCTATATGCAGTGTTATTTCGTATATCTTATGGGGCTCGCTAACTCTGGTGTCGGCAGTTTCAACCCGAATGTATTCATTCGTGTCCACTGTCTCCAGATGACTCATCAGGATCTTGCGGGCTATACTGATTTCTGCTGCACTGTCTAGCATTGTCTGTGTCCACTCCCCGTTTTTCAACTGTGTCCTCAGTATTCTCGGCATGTTCGATTACTCTAATACTGGCTACCTTCTTTTTTGGAAATTGTAACTTTTTACTTTGAGCAGGTTCCTTGTCTTTGGACTTGGTGTGCTCTCCTGGGTCTGACCGTCCTCTTCTTTCCGATTTCTGCGAAAAAGATCGAGAGGGACGTGTATCAATACTTTGATATCTATCAGGCTTTTTTTAAAATTATCCCTATTTCTAAGGTTGTATCTTTTTTCAGAGGGCGCCCTCTGGGGAGACTGGTGTTCTCGAGTCGGAGTTCTTTCCCTCCGTCGAGGAGATCTTCCTCTGGACTGGAAAACTTTTTCTTTGGGAGTGGATTGTTTATTTCCATCCCAGCTCTTTTTAGGAGTGTTTGAATTATTTTTAATAAATAATTTTTCAGGATTTTCGAGCAGTTGGGGCTTTACTGGTTTTCCACCCAAGCTGTCTCTACCTAGTTCTTCATAGCATTTTTCTATGATTCTGGCAAGCTCAATTGGTTGATCTGTTATATCTGTTTCCTTCAATTTCTGGCGGATCGCCACAGATGCTGCTTCTCCTTTTATGTTGGCTAGTAATATACCATGTGTTTTTGTGTAAATGGAAGCAAAGACTGTACCCCAAGTGTCACAGTCCTCCACGTGTGGTGCGACCCCCATTGGAAGGCAGATGGTCAGAATTCTGTGTTTCTCAATAGGGGTAGTATTCGGAAATACTGCCTCTTTTTGAGTAATTTTCTGCGCTAACCAGAAAGGAATTTGTTCCCGTTTTATGGGTGTTTTACCAAGACATGATTGTATGTTCTGTGGTGTAATTTTATTTGTGTTCCCCTGATGAGGGGTCAGCTGTGGAACATTTACAGCTGTTTGGACTGTTGCAGTCCGCATTACATATTGGACTAATTGTCTATGTATTTTAATTAATGTTTTTAGCTGTATTAACAGCTCATCTTTTGATATTTTTGCAATGTCCGGATGTGGTGTGTAGCTGGCTAGAACTGGCCACGTTGCTCCTGGTCTACCTAGTGGACCGAGCCTGGTAATATGATCATTATGTTTTAGGACGCCTTTAAACCAGAGCAAATGCTCTTGGTATTTTAATGGGATTTCAATCTCCTCGAAAGGAGTGTACTCTTCCGGTGGATCCCCTATTTTGTAATAGTGGAACTCGTGTGTTGCGGTGTTTGCCGCTGGAAATTTTATCCAAGAATAGAATACCTCTGTGTGCCGATATTTGTGTACCTCTATCACGAAGACGACTGTGCCACCTTGTGTGGTCAGTCCATTTTCTATAAGTTTTGACGTTATAGATTTTCTTAAATGTGCCGGGATGATTATTGCACCCGGTTCAGTAGTCCCGTCGGGACCCTGCTGAGTCGCATTTACTGCGGCATCAACGGTTCCGTTTTCAGTGTCTGACATTCTATTGTCAGAGAGGTTTTGCAGAGCAGGTCTCCAAGGAGACAAAGATTAGGTGCACAATATTTTGGAACACTGTATCCTTCAACGTTGAATAAACCAGAGCTTTACATAGGAATCTCTTCCTACTAAGGTCGGGCGGATTTTAACCTTTCACCCACTCCAGACGTCTATTAGAGTATTTACGGGAGAAAGGGGTCTGTGTGAAAAATGCATGACTGAGTTACTCTAACGTCTTGCGTTAGTTTTATCGCCTTACCAAACGTTGGGCGCCATGTAGTGTAGTTCCTATTTTCCCAATAGGCCCTGCGCATTGGAATAACATAAACAGTAGTATAGATGTAGAAGTGCGGATCTTCCAGGTCTCCACTGACTATGCTAAACTTAATTGGGTTTGTTACCAACTAGCTCTGAGGTCACTGGAAACTTTCTTGGCTGAATAGGAAGTGATCAGCTTCCCTGGTACAAACAAGAAGGGATTCAGTTTTCCAACAACCGCATAAACATGACAACTTTGCTCCTTAGAATAAGAGTCAATCTCTAGAGTCGTGTGAAACAATAGACAGTTATTTTACTCAGTCAGTTTTTGTGCAGATTACTTTCACCAATATGCAGAGAATAGCGAGACGGGTGTTTTCAATAAAAAGGTATTATTTATTGAACAGTCTTTCTTCTCATACAAGAGAAATGAATTGCCACAATTGCAAGACTAGTTATTATAAAAAGTGCGTACAGTAAAATGAGGATTGCGAAATAATACTGTAAAAGCATTGATATGGTTTCTTAGCCATACAATGGTTTAAAATGAATAAAACATATATACATTCATATATACATTAGGCTAACGTACTCAACTGGTGCTTCTAACTACACCTACCCCAGTGTACCTGACCTAAGCCTAATACTTGGAAGGGAGTAAGTAAGTAGCAGTTTTAGTTAAGTTGGTTTTGCCAAGGTTTGCTTCAAGAATTCTCTCTAAGGGTTTAGTCAACACCATACCTCTGGAATAGAATGTTGGAGGTCTTGTATCTCCTTCTAGGACTCGATATCCCAGTCACTCGCAAGAGTAGGCTGGAAACGCCGGAGCTGGATTTTCTCGGCAAGAGAAAAGACAGCGTCTCTCTCAGCGCGTCGAGGAAAAGGAGGAGGGGCAGTGTCCGCGGGCAGCTTGTATCTGCTGCGCTTTGCAGGGGGACAGCTGTTCTGCTCCTATGTTCACCACACCATCGTTCGCCGATGTCGTTGAGGCAGTGATAGCATCAGTATCAGCGTGGCAGCGTTTGCTTAAGGCAACATTGGTAATATTTATACCTGAAAGGTGCCTTGTTTGAAACATAAGACGTCAATAAAGATGTCACTAGGAATTGATCGTCTCTCAGTGCTCATTAGAGTTCTATTACTAATCAAAACATAGCAAGCAGGGCTTTCCCAGGTTGCTGAGTTTTTATCTTGTTGAAGAACTCGGAGTGTAATCTAGGAATCTTAGATAGTGGCTTCTGCTGTGTCATTTGCTCTAATGAGCTGCAGAGGAAGCTGCAGAGGAAGAGATTCTGAAATGTGGCTCTGATCGTGTGAGGCCAGAGACGGGTTTCTGAATATTGCATTTGATCAGTTATGCCAATATAGGGGTACAAAGGGATTATAGCAGTATAGGGGCATAAGGTCACAGTATTGATCGGGGTCCTAGATTAGAACGCGACAATACTATCTGCTTACACATACTACCTTCCTTTACCTCCTCATGCTGTGCACTAGTACAGCTCTCGACTCCCCCACCCGTCTTTGGGTGTCCCACCCACTTGTCCCTTTATCTCTCATACTCGCTCTCACCCCTCTCTCTCACTCTCTCATGCACTGTTCCCGCCTCTCTCAGATCATTAATCCTGTTTTCAAACAAAGTTTCTTTCCCATACCTTTTCAACATTTCCGTCTCTCAAACCCACGCTCTCCTCTTCTTTTTGGGTGTCTCTTGCGTACACAAGCTCACCCTCTTTATACGTCTGTCACCTGCTCTCCCCTTCTTTCTCTCTTTCTCACTCACCCCTTCTGCTTCTCTGTCTGGAGTTCATTCACCACTTCCTGCACAAACTACTTATCCCTCTGAATCTTCCATTCTATCTATTCTGAGAAGCTCTCACCCTATCCATTCACCATGCCACATAATTCCACTACAACAATACACTGTCCAACACACAATTCCACAACTAACAATTTCAATACTACCCACATAATTCCATTCCACACCACATGCATCCACTCCACTCTAAACCAAAAAACATGGGTTAAGGCATTGTCATTTACAATGCCAGTAGCTCTAACTCTCGCAAATGCAAGACCTATTGCATTGCAAATGCTTGTTAGAACTGCCGGTGCTCAGTACCGGCAAGTGTCAGCCCACTTAAGGCCCTGATATAGCTGATCTAGAAGAGGACTGAGATTTGCAAAGTCACAGCATGAATGCATGTGGATTCTGTTTAGGGTCCTTCATTTGATCAGTATGGACGCTGCCTCTTTGAGACCAGAACAGATTCCTTTGGACCCAGGGCGGTGCTTACATTTTCAGTATTCCACCGAAGATACAGGATTGTCTCTTAGACTGCTCTAAATACAATTAAAAGCATACATTTTGGCCTTCTGTTATAATTTGATGCTGTCATCTTGTAACATTTTAAAGGGTGCTAGCTCATCCAATGACTTTTGAAAGCGCCAATCCCAATTAGAAACCAGTACTTTTGTGCCTTGGCATAGTTTTGTGCTTCACATTTTTTTGCATCTTCGCACCAATGATAATGGGAATTCCTTTCAGGGACTGTGCCTATATCCCTCACTGGACGGGAGTCCCTGCAGCTCCTGTCTGTGTAAGGGTGGGTAAGTGGCATACGCAACTTTCATGGACCAGGGATTTCTAGGATTCTATAAAGGTCCTATGACTGTACCTTCAATGTCCTATTGTTTGGTCCCAGCTTGAAGAATATCCAGGAATCCTAACAGCCATGGGATCTAAACATGATGAAAGGTCTGACCTGAAGCAGCACAAGGTAATAAGGAAGCCTGACAGAATGTGTTATGGTGTTCACTGCAGTGGTGCAAAAACATCTCTCTGGAGTCTGGTTCGACAGATGTTAGTCAGCTTCTCTTCTGCCATCAACCCGTCTGGATCATCTGGGGACCAGGGCAAGTGCCATCAGGCTGCTCTGGAATCTTTGGGCAGTAAGCACTGATGATGCTTGTCTTTGGGTCGGGCCTGACCCTTAATGTTCCACCCTTCCACCGTTTGTTCGTGGTCAGTACTTTCTTGGACTCCAGGGTGTCTGGGTTTCTTGGCTCCTGCAGTATTGTAAGGGTCAGTCACACTGTTAGGGTATTCTCAGCAACATAATAGGAACTGGAAGAGTGATCTGCCACCTTAACAGATGATAAAGGAGGGTACAGATGGCCTACAAGTGGTACAGATCAGACTCAAGGGAAGTATTTGGAGAGCAGCGCTGAGCAATACATTTTTGTATTTCTGTGGTGTTGCACAGGCTTTGGGGCTTCTACAGGTCCTTCGGCATTTCTGGCCATCCCCTTTTTTGTTGGTTGTAAAAGTATCATAGGAAGAAATGCAGCTGTGAGAATAGCTCAAGCATGTCTCCCCTCCTAAAAAAGACCAGGGATAGCTCAAAACCTCGAGAAAGAGAAATGGACCGGAAACTCCACGGGAAACTGACCCACAGCACCCCAGAGGAGAGATTCAACCTAACATGGCGGCATAGCGTGAGCCGCCCACTCCAGAAAGGCTCAGAGGCGGAAGCTAAAGAAACACAATTAAAGACAGCTAACACAGCAAAAAAGAAAACAAGCATTAGTAAATGCGTTAGGTTGTTGTAAGTTGTAGCTTGCTGAGTAATTGTACAATATAAATTACCGAAAGTCTGTTGAAGTGATATGACTTGTTTATGTACAAAAAGGCAATATATTGAGCTGTTACCAGTAGTATGATGCGGGTAAGTAATAGCAAAATTATGATAAATGAAATGAAAGAGGAAAATAATCAAATTAATTGATGTAATAGCAACATTGTATGTTTAGAGGAGTTCTTACAACTTTTGGGCCAGGTGCCGCTGCACCATTCAAACCATACAGGGATTCCTAGAGCTTTGGGCCCCGGTGTCACTACACCTGACACACTATTGAAATCATGATCCTAGTGCCTGCAAGGTAACAGCACTTGTAACTGCTTATTTAGTAGTTAAATATAGCGATATTTGTTTTTTAGTGGAGTTCTGACAACTTTTGGCTCCGTTGCCACTGCACCTGCAGCACAATTGAACTCATGCCCTAGTACCTGCTAGATAATTGCACTTTTGACTGCCTGTTTAATAGTAACATTTAGAAACATTCTGTGATTAGTGGGGTCCCTGGAGCTTTTAGCCCTGGTGCCACTGCACCTGCTGCGCCATTCTAATCAAGCTCATTCTACTGCAAGAGAACTGCAATTGTGTCAGCCTGTGTAGTAGTAAAATATAGCAATATCATGTGTTTAGAGGAGTTCTGACAACTTTTGGGCCCGGTGCCATTGCACCTGCTGCACCATTCAAATCAGGACCCTGTTGTCTGCAAGGTAACTGCACTTGTGGTTGCCTGTTTAGGAATAAAAATATAGCAATTACTGACCTTGTCAGTGAACTGCTTCCCTTCCATCGCAGCTCCTCCTGGTAGCTGCTGCCCCTTGCAGTTCCACTGACCCATGCTCGTTGGTGTTCGAGGCCCTCGTCCATCCGCTGGCTCCTGCCTCCCATCATCCCTGGTGGGCTAGTGGGGACCATCTTTTCCCAGCTGCTGATCTGCCTTCTGTACCTGTGCTGTCTACCCTGTTTTCCCCCCTGCACTCTACTGAGTTTTTTCTCATTTTCTGTGTCTTTTTTCGTACTTGCTTCACTTTTTTTCTAACTCCTCACTCTCTTCTTTTTCCACCGTGCCCCTGCTCGAACCCCGTGGCCCTGCCTTCTTCCAGAGCCTAGTTTCCTGCTTCCCACCTCTGGCACACCAAAAGGCAAGTCGATTTGTGCCTGTCACCATGGAACCTGGTTCTCTGACCTTTCACAGATACAAAGCCAGCACCCTCCTCACCCTCAACAATGGACGCCATGCCACCTGCCACAAAGCATCGCCGAAAAGCACACAAGGACCTTTCTCCTGCCGAAACTGCAGCGGCACCCACTTCTGCCCTCCAGCTCCTCCAACTTGTGGGCCAACCCACAGCGCACCCAACTGGCTCAGCTGCATCCTTCTCAACACGCACTCCCTCTACAAACTGTCCATGGTAATCTGGGACCCCCCTCAAATCAGTCTCCCCCGACATCGCCATCCTTAGGGAAATCCGTACGGACCGCAGCTCCGGCCCGGACATCGCCACCACCATCCCAGACGGCTACAAGATCACCCGCAAGGACTGCACCGACCAACCAGGAAGAGGCATCGCCATCGTCCACAAGATCTCACTCAGCCAGACCACCCACCCAGACAACCCAATGACTTCTGTGTAACATCTCCACTTCCAGGTCCAGGCCAACCCCAACACCACCCTCTACAGCACCCTCGTCCACAGACCATCTGGCCCTTGCCCGCCCTTCACTGACACCATCATTGACCTCATCGCACTGCAGGCTCTCGCATCTAGTGATTACATTCAACTCGGTGACCTCAACTTCCACCTGGACAAGCCCAATGACCAAAACACTGCATCCCTTCTGGAGAACCTTGCCAACATCGGACTCAAGCAGCTTGTCACCTCTCTGACTCACACAGCGGGACACAAGCTCAACCCTGTCTTCTCCGCCAATGAAAACATCACCTACAGCCACACCTCCTCTGGACTGACCACCACTGCGTTCATTTCGCCTTCAACAAACCCACCGCACCCACTACCGTAACTGGAACAAGGTCACCAAAGAACAGCTCAGTGCCACCCTTAGCACAACCACACTGCCTTATATCCACAGACAGCAATACCACAGCACACAGCCTTCAATGATGGATCTCCAACTGCTCCAAAGCACTGGCACCCCTCAAAAAAGCACCCAGCAGGCACTACTCCAAGAAAGCCAGTTAGTTCACTGCCACACTCCACGTTTCCAAACTCACGAGTAGACGGCTCAAGAAGAGATGAACTGTAAAACCCTAGAAGCCCATGCAGATTTCAAAGCAGTCATCACTACACATCATCTCCTCCACAACAAAACCACAAAGAAAACGGCCTAAGATACAATTAGCATCAATGACATAACAGCAAAGAACTCTTCACCATCATCAAGGAATTTGACAAATGCCACAGCGAGACCACAGAAGTCCTAGCCTCCCAAGACCTCTTCAACCAACTCAGCACCTACTTCCACCACAAGATTAAGCATTTCTATGATAGCTTTGACATCCAAGACCCGCCCATCAATCCTGCCACCACCACACACGTTACCTCCCAACAGATCCTGCTCAACTGGACCCCACTCACCATGGATGCCACTATCAAGACCTTGAAGGGCATTCACTCCGGATCACCCTTGGACCCCTGACGCATGACATCTTCCACAGAGCCGCCACCTCCATCACCCTCAAACTAGGCCGCACCTTCAACTGCTCCGTCAAGACTGCCACCTTCTACGATGACTGGAAAAATGTTGAGATCAACCCCCTGCTGAAGAAACTGTCCACAGATCAGAAAGACCTAAAGAATATCTGACCCATCTCCTTGCTCCCCTTCACAGCCAAGGTCATTGAGAAGGCCATCAATGCCCAACTCTCCAAGTTCATCAAAGCTAACCACGGCCTAGACTCCTCTCAATCCATTTTCAGAAGGAACCACAGCACCAAGACCACCCTCCTCACCACTACCCATGACAGCCACTCCCTCCTCGACTGAAGAGAAACAACATCCCCCATCCTGGACGTCTCGGTCACCTTTGACACCTTCTCCCACCGCACCCGAAGTACGAGACTCCACGACGCCTGGATCCACAACAAAGCACTGGACTGGATCCATTCTTTCCTCAGTGGTAGAACACAGTGAGTTAGACAACCACTGTTCCTCTCTGAACCCATGGAGATCAGCTGCAGACTCCCCCAGGGCTTCTCCCATATCCCCACCCTCTTCAACGTGTACATGGCCCCACTTGCATCCATAGTCAGGAACCTCAGACTCAACATAGTCTCCTATGCTACCTGGTCATATAGACAGCTGGACATCTTCCGAATAGACTGCTTCTCGTAAATACAGGAGCTGGAGACATTATCATGTGAGGCTCCATTTGGCAACTCCTTTCTTCTGCTTTGGGGGCCTTTTATCACGTTTTTAGCAGATGTCGGTTCGTTTTCCAACTTGAATACAGGATTTTTGACAATCTTATCCATACCCTGTGCTGTTTGGATTAATAATAAGCTCTTACCTTATCACAGAAACTAAAACATATTTTTTGAGCCTTTAAAAAGTTGTCATACGACAAAACATGTGTTGGATGGGTCATTGCTGTAACAACGTGTCAACAGTGGTGAAGATCGGTGCTCTCAACATATGTTTTGTTATTCTGATTATTGATTCTGATATTGCTATTAAACTTTAACCTGACTTTGTAGAGTCAGTTGTTAACTATATTGTGCTGTGCTCTGTCAATTAATGTATAGTCTCCTATGCTGACGACACCCAGTTAATCCTGTCCCTCCCCAATGAGCCCGCAATAACCAGAAACAACTTCCATGACAGAATAAAGGCCGTTGCTGCCTGGATGAGAGGCAGCTGTCTCAAGTCCAACTCAGACAAGACAGAGGTCCTCATCCTGGAGCCCAATTTCACCGCTTGGGAGGAGTCCCAGTGGCCTGCCACGTTAGGAACCTCCCCCATGCCCACATACCATGCATGAATCCTCAGCATCATACTAGACTCATCGCTCACGAGGAACGCCATATCAACACCAACTCCTCATCATGCTTTCACACTCTTTGCCTGCTTCGAAAGACCTTTAGGGGATCTCCACTGAAGCCAGAAAGACAGCCAGCCACGTTCTAATCAGCAGCAGATTTGACTACAGCAATGCACTCTGCGAAGGCATCACCCAGAAACTGCTCAGGAAGCTACAGAATGTTCAGAATGAAACAGCCAGACTGGGCCTCAACAACTTCCGCTGCAGCCACATCTCCGAACACCTGCGAGAATTACACTGGCACAAAAGAGTCACATACAAGATCCTCACACCTAAAAGGCCCTCCATGACACTGGAACAGCATACCTCAAACTCTGCCTCTCATTCCACATACCCACCAGACACCTCCGCTCCACAGAACTGGCGCTCAGGTCAAGAAGACCAGGAATGGAGGAAGATCTTTCTCTTAGCTCACTACCAAAGCCTGGAACATCCTGCCTTTCCACCTCAGGCTATCCCCATTGCTGACCCACTTCAGGAACGATCTCAAGACCTGGCTCTTCAACTGAACCTCAGAGCCCATCAGGACCTGCAGCCCCCCCAACGCCTTGAGACACTCACAGGCGAGTAGTCACACTTAATAAACACTGATTGATTCATTGATTAAATATTAGGTGTTTAGTGGGGTGCCTGTAGCTTTTGGTCCATGTGTCACTGCACCTGCTGCACTATTGAAACCATCACACTAGTGCTTGCTAAATAACTGACCTTTAGACTGCCTGTTTAGTTGCAAAACGTAGCAATAATCGGTGTTTAGTGGGGTGCCTGGAGCAATTGTTCCCGGTGCCAATGCAACTGCTGCACCATTGAAGTCATGACCCAGTGCTTGCTAAATACCTGCACTTGGACTGCCTGTTTGGTAGTTAAATATAGCAATATTAGGTGTTTAGAGGAGTTCTGACGACTTTTGGTTCGATGCCAGTGCACATGCGGCACCATTTAAATCATGCAAAAACCACAGTTGATGGACAGAATGCAGAACAATGTCATACATTCCCCCCAGTACAGAGATCTGAGCATAAATCCATCGTTTTTTGCACTCCACACCACCCCAGTTCAGACATGGCCATATGCAAATCAGTTTGACCCTGTGCCTCATGGGAACAGTCCAGCCCGAACTGCCAAGCCATGCCTTCCCTGGACCAGAAACAAGCTTCTGAGGACCGGTTTCTGGCATTCCAGCCATCTTCAGCCTGGCTTGCTTGAATCCAGTGGTGTGGAGAGCATGGGACTCACCTCTGAGCATACCCATCCCACTCAGGGTGACAAATGCAAAAACCACAGTTGATGGACAGAATGCAGAACAATGTCATACATTCACCCCAGTACAGAGATCTGGGCCTAAATCCATCGTTTTTTTGCACTCAACACCACCCCAGTTCAGACATGGCCATATGCAAATCAGTCTGACCCTGTGCCTCATGGGAACAGCCCAGCCCAAACTGCCAAGCCATGCCTTCCCTGGACTGAAACAAGCTTCCGAGGACCGGTTTCTGGCATTCCAGCCGTCTTCAGCCCGGTTTGCTTGAATCCAGTGGTGTGGAGAGCATGGGACTCACCTCTGAGCATACCCATCCCACTCAGGGTGACAAATGCAAAAACCACAGTTGATGGACAGAATGCAGAACAATGTCATACATTCACCCCAGTACAGAGATCTGGGCCTAAATCCATAATTTTTTTGCACTCCACACCACCCCAGTTCAGACATGGCCATATGCAAATAAGTCTGACCCTGTGCCTCATGGGAACAGTCCAGCCCGAACTGCCAAGCCATGCCTTCCTTGGACCGGAAACAAGCTTCCGAGGACCGGTTTCAGGCATTCCAGCCGCCTTCAGCCCGGCTTGCTTGAATCCATTGGTGTGGAGAGCATGGGACTCACGTCTGAGCATACCCATCCCACTCGGGGTGACAAATGCAAAAAACACAGTTGATGGACAGAATGCAGAACAATGTCATACATTCACCCCAGTACAGAGATGTGGGCCTAAATCCATAGTTTTTTTGAACTCCACACCACCCCAGTTCAGACATGGCCATATGCAAATCAGTCTGAACCTGTGCCTCATGGGAACAGTCCAGCTCGAACTGCCAAGCCATGCCTTCACTGGACCGGAAACAAGCTTCCGAGGACCGGTTTCTGGCATTCCAGCTGTCTTCAGCCCGGCTTGCTTGAATCCAGTGGTGTGGAGAGCATGGGACTCACGTCTGAGCATACCCATCCCACTCGGGGTGACAAATGCCAAAAACCACAGTTGATTGACAGAATGCAGAACAATGTCATACATTCACTCCAGTACAGAGATCTGGGCCTAAATCCATTGTTTTTTTGCACTCCACACCACTCCAGTTCAGACATGGTCATATGCAAATCAGTCTGACCCTGTGCCTCATGGGAACAGCCCAGCCCAAACTGCCAAGCCATGCCTTCCCTGGACTGAAACAAGCTTCCGAGGACCGGTTTCTGGCATTCCAGCCGTCTTCAGCCCGGTTTGCTTGAATCCAGTGGTGTGGAGAGCATGGGACTCACCTCTGAGCATACCCATCCCACTCAGGGTGACAAATGCAAAAACCACAGTTGATGGACAGAATGCAGAACAATGTCATACATTCACCCCAGTACAGAGATCTGGGCCTAAATCCATAATTTTTTTGCACTCCACACCACCCCAGTTCAGACATGGCCATATGCAAATAAGTCTGACCCTGTGCCTCATGGGAACAGTCCAGCCCGAACTGCCAAGCCATGCCTTCCTTGGACCGGAAACAAGCTTCCGAGGACCGGTTTCAGGCATTCCAGCCGCCTTCAGCCCGGCTTGCTTGAATCCATTGGTGTGGAGAGCATGGGACTCACGTCTGAGCATACCCATCCCACTCGGGGTGACAAATGCAAAAAACACAGTTGATGGACAGAATGCGGAACAATGTCATACATTCACCCCAGTACAGAGATGTGGGCCTAAATCCATAGTTTTTTTGAACTCCACACCACCCCAGTTCAGACATGGCCATATGCAAATCAGTCTGAACCTGTGCCTCATGGGAACAGTCCAGCTCGAACTGCCAAGCCATGCCTTCACTGGACCGGAAACAAGCTTCCGAGGACCGGTTTCTGGCATTCCAGCTGTCTTCAGCCCGGCTTGCTTGAATCCAGTGGTGTGGAGAGCATGGGACTCACGTCTGAGCATACCCATCCCACTCGGGGTGACAAATGCCAAAAACCACAGTTGATTGACAGAATGCAGAACAATGTCATACATTCACCCCAGTACAGATATCTGGGCCTAAATCCATCGTTTTTTTGCACTCAACACCACCCCAGTTCAGACATGGCCATATGCAAATCAGTCTGACCCTGTGTCTCATGGGAACAGTCCAGCCCAAACTGCCAAGCCATGCCTTTCCTGGACCGGAAACAAGCTTCCAAGGACCGGTTTCTGGCATTCCAGCCGTCTTCAGCCCGGCTTGCTTGAATCCAGTGGTGTGGAGAGCATGGGACTCACGTCTGAGCATACCCATCCCACTCGGGGTGACAAATGCAAAAACCACAGTTGATGGACAGAATGCAGAACAATGTCATACATTCACCCCAGTACATGGATCTGGGCATAAATCCATAGTTTTTTTGTACTCCACGATGGATTTAGGCCCAGATCTCTGTACTGGGGTGAATGTATGACATTGTTCTGCATTCTGTCCATCAACTGTGGTTTTTGCATTTGTCACCCCGAGTGGGATGGGTATGCTCAGACGTGAGTCCCATGCTCTCCACACCACTGGATTCAAGCAAGCCGGGCTGAAGTCGGCTGGAATGCAGGAAACCGGTCCTCGGAAGCTTGTTTCCGGTCCAGGGAAGGCATGGCTTGGCAGTTCGGGCTGGACTGTTCCCTTGAGGCACAGGGTCAGACTGATTTGCATATGGCCCTGTCTGAACTGGGGTGGTGTGGGGTGCAAACAAACGATGGATTTAGGCCCAGATCTCCATACTGGGGTGAATGTATGGCATTGTTCTGCATTCTGTCCATCAACTGTGGTTTTTGCATTTGTTACCCCGAGTGGTATGGGTATGCTCAGATGAGAGTCTCATGCTCTCCACACCACTGGATTCAAGCACGCCAGGCTGAAGACGGCTGGAATGCCAGAAACCAGTCTTTGGAAGCTGTTTCAGGTCCAGGGAAGGCATGGCTTGGCAGTTCGGGCTGGACTGTTCCCATGAGGCACTGGGTCAGACTGATTTGCATATGGCCATGTCTGAACTGGGGTGGTGTGGAGTGCAAAAAAACGATGGATTTAGGCCCAGATCTCTGTACTGGGGTGAATGTATGACAATGTTCTGCATTCTGTCCATCAACTGTGGTTTTTGCATTCGTGACACCGAGTGGGCTGGGTATGCTCAGACGAGTCCCATGCTCTCCACACCACTGGATTCAAGCAAGCCGGGCTGAAGACGGCTGGAACGCCAGAAACCGGTCCTCGGAAGCTTGTTGCCGGTCCAGGGAAGGCATTGCTTGGCAGTTCGGGCTGGACTGTTCCCATGAGGCACAGGGTCAGACTGATTTGCATATGGCCATGTCTGAACTTGGGTGGTGTGGAGTGCAAAAAAAACAATTGATTTAGGCCCAGATCTCTGTACTGGGGTGAATGTATGACATTGTTCTGCATTCTGTCCATCAACTATGGTTTTTGCATTTGTCACCCCGAGTGGGATGGGTATGCTCAGACGTGAGTCCCATGCTCTCCACACCACTGGATTCAAGCAAGCCGGGCTGAAGACGGCTGGAATGCCAGAAACCGGTCCTCAGAAGCTTGTTTCTGGTCCAGGGAAGGCATGGTTTGGCAGTTCGGGCTGGACTGTTCCCATGAGGCACAGGGTCAGACTGATTTGCATATGGCCATGTCTGAACTGGGGTGGTGTGGAGTGCAAAAAAATGATGGATTTAGGCCCAGATCTCTGGACTGGGGTGAATGTATGACATTGTTCTGCATTCAGTCCATCAACTGTGGTTTTTGCATGCATTTGTCACCCTGAGTGGGATGGGTATGCTCAGACTTGAACCCCATGCTCTCCACACCACTGGATTCAAGCAAGCCGGGCTGAAGGCGGCTGAAATGCCAGAAACCGGTCCTCAGAAGCTTGTTTCCGGTCCAGGAAAGGCATGGCTTGGCAGTTCGGGCTGGACTGTTCCCATGAGGCACAGGGTCAGACTGATTTGCATATGTCCATGTCTGAACTGGGGTAGTGCGGAGTGCAAACAAAAAATGGATTTAGGCCCAGATCTCTGTACTGGGGTGAATGTATGACATTGTTCTGCATTCTGTCCATCAACTGTGGTTTTTGCATTTGTCACCCCGAGTGGGATGGGTATGATCAGACGTGAGTCCCATGCTCTCCACACCACTGGATTCAAGCAAGCCGGGCTGAAGACGGCTGGAATGCCAGAAACCGGTCCTCGGAAGCTTGTTTCTGGTCCAGGGGAGGCATGGCTTGACAGTTCGGGCTGGACTGTTCCCATGAGGCACAGGGTCAGACTGATTTGCATATGTCCATGTCTGAACTGGGGTAGTGTGGAGTGCAAACAAAGGATGGATTTAGGCCCAGATCTCTGTACTGGGGTGAATGTATGACATTGTTCTGCATTCTGTCCATCAACTGTGGTTTTTGCATTTGTCGTCCCGAGTGGGATGGGTATGCTCAGACGTGAGTCCCATGCTCTCCACACCACTGGTTTCAAGAAAGCCGGGCTGAAGACGGCTGTAATGCCAGAAACCGGTTCTCGGTAGCTTGTCTCCTTTCTGGTGCAGAATTGGCTTGGTAGAATGTTAGTACTCATTAATATAGAAAAACAAACGAGGCCCTAAGGAAATAAATAAACTGCAATTTTTAAAGACACTATCACATATGTTAATTAAATTGCTTTCTGATAATAGTTGTTAACTAGTCCTGCTTTGGAACACATAAAAATAAACCTCCTTGTGGTTTCAATAGATCCCCCTCGAAAAACGGGTACATGAGCCACATTTGCTGAAATATGCTAGGAGAGCTGCTGAAAACCATGACTAATCTGTCAAATCCTGGATGCCTACTCACCCTGGCACAAGGGAGGTAGCGCAATGCACCAGGATTACAGGCAGACTCCAAGAGGACCAAGAGTAAACAGGAGGCCTATTGAGAGAATCCCACAGGAGGCAGACCTCAAGCCCCCTTCTCCCTCAAGCTCAGGCAGTCAAAACAGCTGCACGTAGGCTACATTAACAAAACAGTGCTAGAGGGGCCAGCAGGAAGGATGAGGACCCCCTCAGGGGCACAACCACTGCCAGGTAGAGAGCACACAAGACAGCAAAGTGGCAAGAAGTCCCACCAGCTGGCAGCCAACACAACCACCAAGATAACAAGCATGTTTCGGGCCAATACCAGAACACCTCTCAGTCCAGAAAGAAAGTGGAAGATTGCAAGGAAAGGGAATGGACAAATCATCCATCATGCTACACTGAAACAGGCAAAACCCAGAGAGGTGTCCGATAAGAAGCGGCAGCTGAAAGTCAGATTTTGTAACCTGTACATAGGACTCACTGCACAGCCTCGCAACAAGCACAGCAGCATGGCAGTGGCACGTCTATATACGTACAAGGGTACAGTAAACCAAGAGTCCCTGACAGAAGGAGGTCTGAGCAGAGGCAGCAGCAGGTGACAACTTGGCCTGACAAAACGTAGCACAGAACAGCCTTGAAGTTAAAAGAAAAGCAGAGAGGAATGATGGAAGGCCAAGTCGGCAGCTATGGAAAACAGGAGCCCACACCAAGCTGTTGGTATAGGGCCATGAGTGGCATCCACATAGGAAATGGAACTGTTGGAATGTCAGCGCCACTCAACTCATTGCAGCAGCATCCGGAAGGAGCCAAATGGCTACAATATGAGGGGACAGTAAGGACACAGGCCAGAAGCATGACAAATCTAAGCAGTTGGGGAAGCAAAGCTTAGTGCAGCCCCCACACACCTCGTACCAGCAGCCACCAAGTTGCAATTGGGCAGGGAAGAGAAAACTCAAACAACTACAAGATAGAGTGGAAACAACCAGGGTGAAGGAGCTAAGCAGTGATTGGACCTACCAACCTATCGTGGTAACACAGGCGATGAGAGAGAACCGCAAAACAGCTAGAGAATAAGCCCACCCTAGGCAGTGACCAAGCAAAGCCAGGTCAATGCCATTTGAAAATAACCTGACCTTCCCATTGAGGAGAGAATGAAATCCAAAATGTGCAGTGCTCTGAGTGTATTTGGATTGCTGTCCTCTAACTCCTCCAGAGCATAGGCCATGATATTAGGCCAGCTGCATCTGCAATAGTGGCTGAGAGCCTTTATTAAGTCAAGTAAAAGGCAGGCTCTTTGCTTGGCAGTAAACTGGTCCAGATCATTTCTTCTCCCCTCCACTTATAGTATGAGATGCCATAGATTGAGACATCATTATGGGCTGACTAAATCCAACATTCGCTTCTGGCAAGGGTAAGGATTTACTATTCGCCAAAGCACCTGCTTCCAGAGTCCTCCTTGATATTTCAGCTACTGTAGCCATTTTCGCCCCATTCTTTAAGGTGGCAGCAATAGCTGAGGCTTCTTGCAGGATATTGAGTGATTGACTGGGGCTTGAGATACCACACCAGGGCTGAGTTCACGATTTAGCACAGAAGATGCTGTTGTAGAGAGGTTAAGACCAATGGTGTGAGTTCCTGCTAGAGTCTCAGGGACACCGTCCGGGGTTAGGTTCAATGTATTAATCGCCACAGCAGAGATTAGGCTCGAATTAAAAGCCTCAAAGTAATCCAAAGGAGAAGGGATATTCACTTTGTCTGCTTCTCCCAATTTGAGGCTTGAGCTTCCAATATCCATAGGAATGCCCTCTATATGCATATTCTGGAAATTGCCTTATTGCTAATTTTGTCCACCACAGGCATTACAAGCCCTTGCTCAGATATGGCTGCTAGTCCTCCTGGTTTGACCTTGAGTTTTTCCTGCCGGCCCACGTCGTTGTTCAATTTAAGGGGTATACCTACTTCCGCCTATGCACCCTGTGACTCGTTAACTCGCTAGCTCTTAATTTGACACCAGCCATTATCCCCTCTAGTTGTAATGGCTCCGCATATACAGTCCCCTCGTGGTGCAGCCACTAATAATAAGTAATAAAAGTCATGCACATATTATACCGGTCAGGCAGCCCAGGCCAAGGTGGCGGTATGAGTCAAGTAGAACAAACGAAATAGCTTGTATAGAAATTATTAGACCAAACTGGGTATTGAATTATCCAGTGGTAAGGCTCAGCAATCCAATTTACAGTCCAATATCTTCAATAAATCTAGATAAGTACCTCCCGTTCCATTTGGTCTCCATTATGCTCATACAGCATCTCCAGAGCCTCCCAGCGGGCCCTGTTGCCCATCAGCAAGCATCCTTTTCAGCTCTAAACAAGCCCCAACCGCCGCGGTATCCCGCTAGCTGGATGCCGCGCCAAAAGCGAAGTCGGTGCACTCGAGCAGCCTGGTTATGCCGCCACCTTTGTGTCTTCTGTATCACGAAGTCTCACCAGCAGCCCAGAGGGTCGAGCTCCGAGTCAAGGCTGCAGACCTGGGCCAGCTAATCCGGAAGCCAGAGCACTCCGTCGGAATGGTCATCCAGGTGAGCAAACTGCAGAGAGGTAACGAAGCCACAACAACATCGATCAGTACCAGAATAATTACGACCCAGAGTGGCAAAAACAGGATATGTCAATAATTGGAGGATCGGGGCAAAATTCTGGTGGCCCCTCCGATATAGAAGGGAGATGAAGCTCGTGAGGAGCTACATGATCTGGGACTGCCGGCCACCCCCGCCTTATCATGCAAACTATAGAATAACACTTATCAGACAAGCAACAGAATTCTTTGGAAGGCAGGGGGTCTAGCAACCCCCCGGCCGTATTTATTAAAATGTGAAAACAAATCAAAATTAAAATAACATTATTTACATAATTATTAAATGCAAAATTCAGACATTAGATTTACAGCGAGTTAGACAGGTATGATGGGCTAACCTTAACAAATGTCTAATACAGCTTGTTTCCTAACCGAATGTAACATCCTACATATCAATTTTGCATTCTAATAATTTCTGGTCCTACGGCAAGGTCGTTAACCGGTGTCAGATCCTTTACCCAGCTATGCCCTCACGTCTGAGTGCGCATGCGCGACAAGGGCCCGGTTACCGGGAGAGTTCGTCCCTCTCCTCGTTGCCCTCGTACGCTCCGTGAACTCCATTTAACCAAAAATAAGGGCCCTTACACTCGCGCCATTTGCTGACGTCAGTATGTGCGGGGTGGCTACCAGCCCGAGGAAAGCGTGACTCCCTCCCCCGCACACTTCCAAGCAAGCGGATATCCTGCCCCGGAAGTTCTAGGAGAAACCATTGGCCCCTCCCCCTGGGCAGCCCCATTCGTTAATGGAGCCGCCCCTTAAGGACCTTAAATTGCTGCTCACCGATTATGACCTTACCGCCACAGGCCAGCATAGTTGACCGACTATCTGGCCCCCCCCAACTGCCTACACTGAAAGGTCATACTCTCCTAGCAAAACCTTCTACCCATGCCAGTATGTTCCCTATCAATAGTGCGTTCCCTGACTCTGTCAAGTGGACCCCATCCCGCAAGTAGAACTGTTCCCCCAAATGCACCCATGAGGTATACTCTGTAGGTGAGGAGTTCGAAAAAGCTTGTCTATTTGATTGTTGACCCTCTTTACCGAGTGATTTAACGCCCTGACTGATTCACCCCCCCTCCATTGAAGCCTCGGTATCAGCTGTGACCACACTATAGTGCAATACGGTAACAGTTTCGCCAGCCAGCCTGCTGCTGAGATGATTTCTTCCAACAGGACCCTTCTGCCCAAGTCGACTAAAGCATTCCCCCCCAGGTATAGGATGACCACTGAGGGTGGTGAGGTGTGACCTCTGAGTAAATCTGACATGTAGACCCCAAGCTGATTGAGGCGGAGCCCCCCTCTGCCATGGAAGGAAACATTGAGACCCCCGCACTCCGCCCTCCGTCTACCCTCTCCTGCAAGAAAAATTGGTTTAGCACGTTTCACATAGGAATGACCGACAACCCATACTACATGTGTCCTCCTTTTGTCTTCCTGCTGTTGCCGAGATGTTGATGGTTGGCTTAGATGACCTTGAAGAAGTTTCCGCCCTGCGTCACAGGCCCGAGAAACTAGAAGATAAGCATAAACAAAGCAGGCGTCAGGGGATGTCGACTGACCCTTACAACATATGCTGCCGCACATAATGCTTATAGGCATTGGAAGACCATCTCCCAATCCTCTTCACACTATTGACATTCAAACACCTCGCGGTGGCCTCGGTGGCTGCCCCTATCCGGAAAGAATGTGTCCCAAACTCCTTGGGGTTTAAACCTGCCTTGGCAATACACATAGTTAAGACTCTTTGGAACTGAAACCGGGTCAGAGGGGAACCATCCGCATGCATTAGCAATGCCCCCCTCGCCTCACCTGCTTATTGCCTGATTAACGCTTCTACATGTGACACCGGGCAGCACGGGTTATTCGGTGCCCGATGCAGTACTAAACTCTCCCCCCTGGCCTCCTGATCAGTCTTGGATTTCTGGATGGTGACCTGCATTGTGTCACCCTGTATACTGGTATCTCTCAGCTGAAGGCCTCCTATCGTGTCAAGTTTGTTGCTAGCAACTAGTTCGCCGACCCGGAAAGCCCCGTAAAAGCCCCGGGAGAAGGCAGCCTTGAATAATAACACCTCTCCCGAAGAACTGCATGAGTTGGGCAGGGCGAGGAATACTGCTGCCAACCGTTTTAGACCAATCGGTCTTCTGCTATCGGCGTTGTTTGCCTGTAAGCGCCGCCATCCCTTCAAAGCCTTTTGTATTATGAAGCTGACTGTAGGATCTCTGGCTCCCCTTGCTTGTGCGAAAAAGGAAACTGCTGCCTTATGTCTGCTGGCTGTCGCCGCTGAGCGCCCTTCCTTGTGTAATATGTCCATGTACCCATTAAAACTAGCCTCCTGATCCCATCTGTCCTCCCAATCATGTCCCAGAAATTTACAGTAAGACCTGAATGCCCCTTCATAAGCTGTCCTGGTCCTGGGAGCTAGGCTGGCTGCCACGAGGTCATGTAGTTGGGGGCACCAATCTGCCAAAGTGTCGATGGGAAGTGAGCTGGGGAGGCCTCTGCAGCCGGTAGGTGTTCCCTGAATACCTGCATCTTAAAGCGATAAAGGGCGTCAGCTGAGTTATTTAAAACCCCTGGAACATGTTTGGCCCTGAAATGTACATTCAATTTCATACAACTCAGCACAATCTCCTTTACCAGGCGCAGTATGAACTTACACTGCGCTGCCTGCTGATTGATGCATTACACCACGGTCATGTTCTCTGACCAGAAAATAACCGATCGATTAGCCAATTGCTCGGGCCATACCTTTAACGCCACCCAGATTGGAAACAATTCCAGGAACCCAATGTTTGCTGTCAAACCGCTCTCTTCCCACCAGATGGGCCATTTTTGGGCCACCCACTTATTGCCAAGTATGGCGCCAAACCCTACACTGCCGGCAGCGTCAGTCCATAGTCCCAACTCTGCTAGGGTCAGCGTGGGGGCACCCCACAGTACTCTGCCATTGAAAAGCTCCAGGAATGCAATCCATATCCGCATGTCTTGGCGAACCTCGACTGACAGTCGTGTGCGATGATGCTTCTCCCGCAGGCCCTTCATGGCGTGCCATAGGTATGACCCTCAAGGCAAAATTTAACTGGCCAACTGTCTGCTGTAACTCCTGTAAAGTGACTTTCTTTTTCAGCAAACATAGTTCAAGGGTCGCCCTGAATCTCTCAATCTTTTCTTTGGGTAACCTAAAACAGCCTTCCATGGATTCCAATTCAATTCCCAATAATTCCAGACATGTCAATGGTCCTACTGTTTTTCCCTGCGCGAGCGGGACCCCAAAAGCACGCATGAGCACGCAAAATTCCTGCAATGCCCACGCGCACTCCTGTGTGCCCGCCAGACCCAGGAAAAGGAAATCATCTAGAAAATGCATGACATACTGGTGGCCCGTAGATTGTCTCAGGACCCACTCCAGGAAAGAGCTGAATGTTTCAAAGTAAGCGCATGAGAAAGAGCAACCCATCGGCAGACACCTATCCATGTAGTATTTGCCTTCAAATGAAAACACTAGCAAGGGTTGGTCTGTTGGATGCACTGGAAGTAGTCTCAATCAATCATGACACTTGTATAGCGCGCTACTCACCCGGAAGGGTCTCAAGGCGCTTGGGGAAGAGGTCCGCAACTGCTCGAACAGCCAGGTTTTGAGTTGTCTCCTGAAGGCGACGTGGTCCTGGGTCAGCCGAAGGTGGATGGGGAGGGAGTTCCATGTCTTGGCCGCCAGGTAGGAGAAGGATCTGCCTCCGGCGGTGGCTCTTCGGATGCGTGGTACGGCGGCGAGGGCGAGGCTGGCAGACCGTAGCTGGAGTGTGGGCGTGTGGAAGGTCAGGCGGTCGTTGAGGTACTTGGGGCCCAGGTCGTGGAGAGACTTGTGTGCGTGGGTGAGGAGCCTGAACGTGATCCTCTTGTTGACGGGGAGCCAGTGCAGGTCCCTCAGGTGGCCGGAGATGTGGTTGCGTCGGGGAATGTCCAGGATGAGTCGGGCGGAGGCGTTCTGGATGCGTTCGAGTCTTTTCTGTAGCTTGGCTGTGGTTCCGGCGTAGAGGGTGTTTCCGTAGTCAAGTCGGCTGGTGACGAGGGCCTGGGTGAGCGTCTTCCTGGTTTCGGTCGGGATCCATCGGAAGATCTTGCGGAGCATGCGGAGGGTGTGAAAGCATGAAGAGGAGACGGCGTTGACTTGTCTTGTCATCGAGAGGTAGGAGTCCAGGGTGAAGCCCAGGTTGCGTGCGTGGTCTGTAGGCTTGGGGGCGGTGCCCAGGGCTGGGGGCCACCAGGAGTCGTCCCAGGCGGAGGGTGATGGTCCCAGGGTGAGGACTTCCATCTTGTCTGAGTTCAGTTTCAGGCGGCTGTTCTTCATCCACTCGGCAACGTCTTTCATCCCTTCGTGGAGGCTGGTTCTGGCGGTGTCGGGGTCTCTGGTGAGGGAGAGGATCAGCTGGGTGTCATCGGCATAGGAGATGATATTGAGGTTGTGTTCGCATGCGATGGTGGCGAGAGGTCTCATGTAGACGTTGAAGAGGGTGGGGCTGAGTGATGATCCTTGCAGGACGCCACAGATGACTTCGGTGGCCTCGGATCGAATCGGGGGGAGGCGGACTCTCTGTGTTCTTCCGGCTAAACGCTGACTCAATATCTGATTTCGCCATCAGTGCCCCAGGGCCCAAAACTCTCAACATTTCAACTTCCAGGTCAAAAGACGCATACTTCACACTACAAATGGACTCATCAATCGCATCATTCAATGATACGCCCTTAGGTGCTGACAGATTGTGTATGAGTCTATACTCACCCTTTTCTTTCTCCGGGACCACTCCTAAAGGTGAGCAAACAAAATCATGTACAGGCATGTGGGGGAAAGGCCCCGCTACTCTACCTAAGCGCAGTTCCTTCTCTATCTTGTTTGCCACCACCCCTGGATTGTTCTTAACTGACAACTGGTTCCTACACTGCGGTGTCCCGGTATAACCCCCAGCTGGAATCCGGAAACCGTGTGTGAAACCTTCTTGGAGCATCCTTGCAGCAGTGTGGTTTGGGTATCTATTCAGCCAAGGTATCATAGCAGCCACGATAATAGGTGATTGCGCAATAAGGGGGTGTCCCACGCTATTCAGGTTTTCTCCTCCCTCTGTTACCTAACGCACTACCTTTTGACTGGCATGCTGTTTCTGGGTGGGAAGGGTGGCCGCATATGTAACACGCGTGCCTGAATTTACAAGTGCCCGGTGCCCTGCTGCAGGTTCGCCTATTGAAATCCCAGCAGACTCCCTTCCCACCCGTACTACCTTTGGCCTTATTGGCCACTTCCCTGCCTTGCGCTGGCCAAAAGGGCTGTTGAAAGGGCTGGTGGGGCTTGGAGGAGTAGCCTTTGTTCCAGTTTGTGCTAGTACCTGCAGATTGCCCCTTCTCAAACTGAGAATGCCAGGAAATAGTGTCAACTTTGTCCCAAGCTAAAGATCTGTTAAACTCCCTCGCTTTCCTGAAAGCTATGTCATATTCTTTCCAAGCATCCCCCCCATGATTCTCATTAAACATTGTAATCCTGCTCTGATAGCAAGCCATCTCAGCTTGCATACAGGGGTAACGTTCGGCGGTAACTGCACTAAACACAAAAAAAGCCCTGATCCAATTGATGAGCATCTCCTCCACCCTAAATTTGTATAACTGAGATCGCCATTCACTAGGCAACATCATCTCTTTCTGTGATTTAGTATATTCCCATTCCCTGTTGTCAATCAGCAATGAGAAAATATTAATATATTTATCTGCCCAAATCAATTCCTTCACACTTTGTGATACATGCTGTGCCAAACTCTCACCCCTGGAGGGAATTGCGCCTTCACCCAGTACCGGCAGGGCAACCTCCTTACCACTTTTGGTGGGTTGCGTTGGTTCCACGGTCTTGACTGCGCCCCCACCATTCGCTGGACCTGTTTGGGGAGAAATTGGTGCGCCCGGTGTGCTGCTTTCGCCCCTAGTCAACATGATTTGTGCAACCGTTCTCTGTGCCTCTGCACTAGGGTCAGCTGCCGTAGGTAACATTCCCCCAATCCCCAACCATGGTGGCACCTGACCGGCCCCAGGTGATGGGCTTGCTGGAAGTACGGGCGAGACAATAATGGGGGCTGGGTTACTCGGTGGCGCGACCGGTAGCAGGACAATGACAGGGACTAGGTTGATGGGTGGAACGACTGGCGCTATTGGCACACTCACTGGAATTTGCGGAGCGGGCGTGGGTAACCCAGGTGCCACAGGCGCTTTCTTCGGTACCGGCCTCGGGGACCCCCCACCCATAGTGGGCTTGGGAGGGCGACCACTACCCTTTCTAGTTCTGCTACGTTTCGGCGGTGTCTCGAAATCACCCCTTGGTTTGGGTGGTACTATGGTCCGTTTAGGCCTTCCCGTTGGTCCTGCCTGTGCCTCAAACCTCGCATCCAGCTCAGCGACAGTCCTATCCAATTTGTCCACCTTCCCCAATCTTTTGTCCATTGCAGACATTCTGCGCATCATTGTACGAAACATTAACTCCATGCGCGAATTCCCTGCACCCCGTATGGCAGACATATTGCTCTCACACCTACACTACACAGTGCGTTCTGTTACATTCCGGCACACTGTGCCCTGTACCTGTCCAAGTGGGAGGCTCACGAGCTGGCCGTAGGCACCACGCAACTGTGACCGCACACACCAGCTAGCCTGGAGTGTTTGGGCGAGCGAACTCTAGCCCCGCGGCCCGCCAGAAGCAGTGAAATGCAGGCCTGCCCGCATCGTCAGAAATCCGCCGTCCACCGTGAGCTCCCAAGCTACCCGGTCCACAGCGGCTCTTGTCTTTTGCTCCTAAAATGAGAAAATTGTTAAAAACCGGATTCAGGCTATTCACAAAATGGGGAATTATCCGTCCCAAACTGTGTAAATGCTTCCTAAATGCTTTAAACGCTAAATCAGGTCCCCACTGACCCCTTAATCCAAAACGCTGCCACTGGGATGTAGCAAACAGTATGTTAATGCACAACAAGCTGTTGTAAAAACAATATAGTGCAAAACTTGGCCTGAATCAGAAGGTATGTTAACACAAAACAAGCTGTTGTAGAAACAAAATAATGCTGTCTTATGAACTGTTTTATAGAGTGCAAAATTGCCCTGAATCAGCTATCAAGGCGCATATCCCTTGGCCTCAACACAGTTCACTTTGTTAAATACAGTGAGATTAAGTGATTTGCCCGGAATCATGCCATATAAACAGTTGTGTATAATGCAGCTATCTGGAAATCAATAATAGAGATCACCCTAAATTTATTAAGCACAGTGAGTTTAAGTGATTTTCCCAGAATCACACTTTCCCCACACCTTTCTTTGTTTCAAAATTGCCTTTAAACGTTTTTAAAGAAATGTACCGGGCTGCCCCCGCCTAAATACACAGCAAAACGATCCTTGTTACGAACAAACCCAGCACTGGTCTCCCATTCACTTGCTGCCCGGGCCGACCCTGCTTCGCAGCACCCTTACTGCCGTGTCACTCTGGAGTATGCCTCGCAGATCCCCAGCCGCTCTGTCGGGCCAGTCCTCTAGCGGCCGTACCGCAAAGACCGCAACGTACCTTAAGAGGCTTAAACCTGTTTTCCTAAATCACCAGATGCAGTCCACTCTCTGTGCCCGCTGCTCCCACTGCACCGCTTCAATTGAGAACTCCTGCTGCAGTCTACGATCGCCAATCCTGCTCGTCACGATCGATTGGGCACGCCGACCGCCGATCTGGATCGCGAAACCTGCCGCTCCCAACGAATACACCTGAAATACAAAAAGAGAAAATTACAAGTCCCAGGGCGGAGCGAGCCTGGGAAGCGCGGGGCACAAAGAGGATGCTTCCCACGCTCCCCAGGCTCTTAAACCCCCCCTATGCTACGGGTCCCGCCCCCTTGACCCGGAAGAGTAAAACCGCTTCCGGGTCAATGGCGGGGCCCACGGACCAATCAGGGCGGTGAAGGGGGATCGGGCCCAGCCATGTGTGCGTGGGGGCCGAGCAGCCCCCCCCCCCGTTCCTTTCAGCTCCTGGAGGCGTTCTCACTACCTGCCACCATATTGCCTCTCACTAAAAAGGAGGCCGAAATCCACAACATAACGAAATGCTGCAGAGGGGATGTTACACTGAGAATACACAAAATAGCTAGTACCACACATACTTCAAGTCAGAGGGGGTATCTATTATAATTCTCAACAAATCTCTTAATATTTTATGCATTAAATCGGGAGGGAAGGTGGTTTATACGGGACATTTTAGACCATGGATATAACAGTCGTTTTCTTTTGGATATTTTATTTGCACCTGATGTTCAAAATCCCAATTTAATTTAGGATTAAATATTGTCACTTTGCCTATAATAATAACTGGCGACTTTATTTAAATTTTGAATCCTTCATTGGACACCACTAATAAATCGCACACAGCACGTGTTGTATGAGTAGAACTAGGGCTAGTTTACCAGACATGATGTGTACTCTGAGCCTAGATGACATTTGGAGAGAGTTAAGGTAGCCAGAATTATACTTACTTCTCCAGACCTCACAGGCAATATTCCCTAATAGATTTCTGCTTGATTAGCAGCTCTATTGCATCCTCATGCTCCACAGAAATTTTGCATCTCCTATATTCAGTACACTCAGCTATCCTATTGAATTGGGAAGTGAGTCATTCTTTTAACACAAACTCATGCGGATGGTATTTCCCAAAATATATTCTAGACCGTTCTGATTATATCATTGCTTGAAGTGGGAAAAAAAAGTACAGGAACTGTGGGTGGAGAATCAGGGGGCGGGAATAACCGAAGATTGAATCAGTGGGCGGAGTCAGGGGTGTGGCTAGAAATAGCAAAGCATACCAATTTTTGTACGTTTAGCATTTCACTGACCAGTTACAGCTTATAACGTTATTTAATTAAAACAATGGATAAACATGTTTATTTCAGGTTTAATTCATGAAAAAGCAAACTCTCATAGGGAATACAGGTTTATGTAAAGCGTGTGAAATATAAGCAGGAACAACATGTTACCTTAATGCTTTTACTCTCATTGTTCAGAAATCCAGGATTATTTTTTTTCTCAAACATTGAGCACATGAATACAGGGCTCCTCCTGTACACATGTGTTAAGCAGGGCTCAGAAGAGAAAGGGACTCTTCAGGAGAATCTAGACTCACGGAAACCCACAAAGGCTCCTTTATATTCATGTCAGCCAGCTAGCTGCTCAATCATAATATAGCAAAAAAACCAACTGATGGACAGAATGCAGAAGAATGTTATACATTCACCCCAGTACAGAGATCTGGGCCTAAATCCATTGTTTCTTAGCTCACCATGCCATTCCAGTTTGGAGCCAGCCATATGCAAATCAGTCTTGATCCTGCACCCAATGGGAACAGTCCAGCCTGAACTGCCAGGTCCTCCCTGGACTGGAAACAAGTATCCTAGGACCGGTTTCGGGCTTTCAGCCCTCATCAGCCAGGATAGCTTGATTCCAGTGGCATGGAGAGCACAGACTCATGTCTGAGCATACCTGTCCCACTCGGGGTGACAAATGCAAAAAGAACACTTGATGGACAGAATGCAGAACAATGTCATACATTCACCCCAGTACAGAGATCTAGGCCTAAATCCATTGTTTTTTTGCTCACCATGCCATTCCAGTTTGGACCCAGCTATATGCAAATCAGTCTTGATCCTGCACCCAATGTGAACAGTCCAGCCCGAACTGCTAGGCCATATGTATTCAAGTGTCCTTTCATTCGGGAAGTGAACACAAAGCAGTACCCACTGAACTATGCACATAACATATTGCTCTTTGATATGCATGGTACATGTTCTTTTCAGCAGGCATATTACCCCTCTGCGCTACCTTAGATGAGTAAAACAGCCACTAGACAAAACATGCTCCCATCTCTCTCCAGCAGGTACATTGATCACCAATGTTATCTTGGCACTTGTATTGTTGACCGAAACCTGGTGAATATACAGTACAGAGATCTAGGCCTAAATCCATTGTTTTTTTGCTCACCATGCCATTCCAGTTTGGACCCAGCTATATGCAAATCAGTCTTGATCCTGCACCCAATGTGAACAGTCCAGCCCGAACTGCTAGGCCATATGTATTCAAGTGTCCTTTCATTCGGGAAGTGAACACAAAGCAGTACCCACTGAACTATGCACATAACATATTGCTCTTTGATATGCATGGTACATGTTCTTTTCAGCAGGCATATTACCCCTCTGCGCTACCTTAGATGAGTAAAACAGCCACTAGACAAAACATGCTCCCATCTCTCTCCAGCAGGTACATTGATCACCAATGTTATCTTGGCACTTGTATTGTTGACCGAAACCTGGTGAATATACAAAGAACGTTGCAGTGTTTTTGAAACTCCTGCACTTCTACAAAACCGGTCCCCCCAAACTAAACTGGCCCCCTACCCTTCCAGTCGCCCTGGGAAACGCCTGCTCTTGCCCTTTCACTGCTCCTGTCCAGTCAGTGCTCCTGCTCATGCTCGATCAACACTCCTGCTTCGTCAATTCCCCTGTCCCCTCCCTTCTTCTGGCCCGTCACTTCTCCTGGCCCTTCACTTCTCCTGGCCATCACTTCTCCTGTGCTGTTCACTGCTCCTGCCCCATTCACTGCTCCTGCCCCATTCACTACTCCTGCCCCATTCACTGCTCCTGCCCTGTTCACTGCTCCTGCCCCGTTCACTGCTCCTGCCCTGTTCACTGCTCCTGCCCCGTTCATTGCTCCTGTCCCGTTCACTGCTCCTGTCCCATTCACCGCTCCTGTCCTTTCACCGCTCCCGCCCGGTAACCACTCTAGCTCATGCCCCGTCACCTCTCCTGCCCCGTCACCTCCCTTGCCTCATCACCTCTCTTGCCCTGCCATCTCTCCTGCCCCGTCACTTCTCCTGCCCGTCACTTCTCCTGCCCCGTCACTTCTCCTGCCCCGTCACTTCTCCTGCCCCGTCACTTCTCCTGCCCGTCACTTCTCCTGCCTGGTCACCTCTCCTGCCCAGTTACCTCTCCTGCTCAGTCACCTCTCCTTTCATGTTTCCTTTCCTGCCCGTCACTGCTCCTGGCCCGCCACTTTTCCTGCCTCGCCATATTTCCTACCCCGTCACTTTTCCTGCCTGTCACCGCTCCTGCCCGTTCACTGCTCGTGTCCGGTCAGCACTCCTGCCCGATCACCGCTCCAGCCCCATCACTTCTCCTGTCCCGTCACCTCTCCTTTCACCTCTCCTGTCCCGTCACTGCTCCTGACACGTCAACTCTCCTGCCGTGCCAATTCTCCTGCCCATCACTTCTCCTGTCCCGTCACTTCTCCTGCCTGTCACTTCTCCTGTCCTGTCACTTCGCCTGCCCATTACTTCTCCTGCCCGGTCACCTCTCCTTCCCTACTACCTCTCATTTCCTGTTGTCTCTTCTGTCCAGTCACTGCTCCTGCCCAGTTCACTCTGTGTACAACATTGACAACTTACACAAGGTGTCAAATTCCCCACAGTACTCAGTCTGGGGAAAGCTCCTCTGTAATCACCAACTCCGATCTCACTGGCACTTGATATGCTTAAAGGGAGGGGCGGGCGCATTGTCATTGGAAAGGGGATAATCTGCCTCAATCGGAATGACAATGGGCCTGCCCTCGGTCTGTGCGAGCTAATGGAGGGCGGGGGCTGCTGCAGCCTCTGGAGTTCAACAGAGAAGTACGAGCAGCCCCTGGAAGCTGAATGAAAAAGTTATTGTTTGCCGTCCCGGGACAATATTTTGGAAGAAAGAAGTAGGGGAACGGACTGAAATAATTTTTAGAAGTAGGGGCACGCTGTGCCCTTCCGTCCCCGCCCACTTCTGCCACTGGATTATATTCAGTGTTTAGGTACATGTATGCATGAGTTTTTATTGATTAATCAAGGCTCAGCTTCACCTTTTGTGGTATGGAATACTATGAAAGCCTTTATAAGAGGGATGTCAAAATCTTTTTTTCCCCTGACCTCAAAGGCAGATAACAAAGAAGAGGGCTCTACCCGGAGGCAGCTGAATATGTTAATTGAAATCCATATAGCACAAATGATGTCAGGCTCAGGGGCGACACAAGAAGCACATTTAAAAATCAAGTTGGTGCATTGCGTCCTTACTAATTCCTAAACTCAATAAAAAAGCGTTTCAAACCTGTTCCTTGGGTTGTGAAATGGGCAGAAAATCCGGGAAGCTGGTGGCATGCTTAAACTCGAAATGCTGCAAACTGCAATTGCTCAAATCAGGGACACAGATGGGCGTCTATGTACTCGTTGCTCTGAGATTCTCTTGGTATTTTCTTAGCATAATATGCTACACTTTATCACGAGGAGTCAGACAGCTGTCGTACAGTCATTCGGGATATTATCAGACTTGCTTACACTTGATAATGAGGATAATATCATGCTTAGCGAGGAGTTCCCCAAAAAAGAGGTTTAGACCTCATACACAATTAGCTGGGAGAGAAAAATCCCCAGGGTCTGATTATATTCCATCTGAAATCGACAAGATTCTAGCATTTATAATCCCACCGTTATTTTTCTGAAGTGGTAATTGAAAATCAGAACTCAGGTTGTATCCCGTTTTCCTGGAATTAAGCAACAAAAATAATATTTTTGAAAAAAGATACGAATTCGGACAAATGCAGCTCATATTGACCTTTTTCACCCCTTAATACATATTCGAAGATTTTTACAAACCTGCTGGCAAATGGTATCAATAAAGTTATCTCGCGGCTTACATCACCATAATAAAATGGCTTCATCCCCATCCCTTCATCCCCTGGTTGACCAGGCTGAAACTCCACAAGAACCCTTGAAAATGATGTTTGACAGGCTTTCTTGGAAGTTTCTCTGGGTATTTATTGCACAGTTTAAAATCAGCCCAAAGTTTATTAAATTGATTCAAGCTATCAATCACCTAATGCCCGAATCAATATTCAACAGGAGCTTACTCCTTACATTTTAATAACGCGAGGTACTTTACGCCTTATATATGGAGCTCTATGTTAGACAAATAAAATCCCCAGTAATCCGAATTTAGAATTGGTTTAATCTTTGGCTGTATATGCATATGATATTTTGTTTTTTTCAAACTGCAATGACCCAGCAATTAGCATAATGAACAAGCTGCTTTAGATTTTGACAACATATCTGGGTATAAACTAAATACTCATAAGACACAACATATCTTGTTAGGAGGTGACACCAGTTCTGATCCTCGAGTGACAACCAAAGCTACGTATGTTGGTATCATTATTACCCCTTCAATTAAACATTTTTATGACCATAATTGTATTTTACAACTACAACAGATCAAGGTACAGTTGGCCTAGTGGATGCATTTGCACATTTCTTTAAATGGCTGAATTAATCTATTTAAGATGAATTTCCTCCCCAAAATTGTATATCTTTTTCGGGCACTATCTTTGTATGTCCCTCATAAATATTTCAAACAGCTGGATATTAAACTAATTCAATTTATCTGGAAAGGGAGAAAAGAACGCCAAACCCGTACGTTTTTAAAACTACCCATAAACTGGGGGAGTTGGGCATTTCCGGATTGGCGTCTTTATTATTGGGCCGTCAATGCTAATCACTTCAGATTACTTTATGACATCTCTATTATCAAAAAATCTGCGAATAACTAAGAGTAAATGCAACAGGGGTAGATTTTTCAAGAAGGCCAAAATTGTAGATGACGGAGGCTCTTACTAAAGTCTGTAAGAACGTTTGGAAGTTCTTAGGGATTCAACTTCTCCATGCCCACACATTGCTACTGGATAATCCTGATCTACCGGAATGCTTTACAGCACTGTATTTTGGTACCTGGAGACAGGGTGGAGTTAGGTATCCTGGGGATTTATTTGATGAATATGGTGTGAAAATGTTATAGATTTACAGGCAGAATTTTCACTATACCAAAATTATTTTTTAAATATTAACAGATTAGAACTTCCCTACTTAGTCGAATTAGTGATGCTGTATTTCATTGGTTCAGTCTGAATTCGCACAATGAAGGGAAAACAAAGAGTGAGCAGACTTCTGGAGTGGCTAAAACAGATCACACATCGTGGACCAGCACACACTCAGGCAAGGATGACAGGCCAAGATGACGCATGACTCATGGACCTCCAAACTGCACTCCCAGCAAACCAGATCTCCAGGACGATAATCTGGCAAGTTCGAAAATACTTCACTGTTCAACCAATCCTCCAGAAGCCTTACAGGCCCCAGTTCCAAACCAAGCGAAAGGGACTCACTCAAGGATCACAAGGACAGCCTACAGCACTAATGCCAAGGGTCCTGGTCGATGGTCTGCACTGACTTCAAAAGAGGCCCAGGAGAGCCAAAAGCAGGACATAGAGACATTTTCTGATCTGCTGTAGACAACGTAAGACAGCATCACAGGACCAGTGAGGAACTTTGCGCTTAAAGAATGCCATCTGAAGACACCACAGCTCAGTGGCCTACAAGAAACAAGCTACCAACTTGAACGATAGACCAACTTCAGAGGTTAACACTTGTAACGTGAAGCCAATGGACCATCTGATTTCCACAACAAAATCCAAGAAAAGACCATAGTGGAGAAGTGTGGCTCAGTGGTTAGAGGCGGCAGACCCGGAGCTGGGATCGACCGTGGACCAGGGTTCGATTCCCCGCCTCAGCGGGTCTCGGGCTCAAAATTCCACGGCCTCGACAATTCTCGCTCCGGTGCCTACTCGACTCACGGGGTCTCACTCTGCAACTCTGGGCAATAGCTTGCTTAATCTCCACGACGGCCCCTCGCGGCGGGATGCCTGGCTTTCACCCTGTGGACACCCTGCCGGGGCCTCTCACAGGGGAATACCAGGACGGGTTCCCTAGGCAAGCGCCAGGATGCCCTTTGGGGTGACAGGTTGCTCTATATAAATACACCTACATTTACATTTACATTTACATAATAAAAGGCAGCAGAGTTGGCCCCCACAGCAGAGAGGAAAAACGCACATCTGCAAACCTGGTTGCTAAATCCAGTCAGGTGCCTGAACCCATGCGAACAATCAAACAGAAGAAGAGGCACTCCGGCAGAACCCGGGGGAAACAAGGGAAATGGTCAACTAATCTGCAGATGTTCAACTCAGTGGGCAAAGAGGTGACCCCAGCAGCAGACCCCAGTAGACCACAAAGGAAGACCATAGAGCCTGAGGCAGCATCCTACCACCATGAACAGCAACATGAACAGCTCCGAGCACAGGAAGGGAAGCAGGCCACTGTTGGAAAATCACCAATGATGGAAGCACAGGAGGAGAGCCAACAGTTCATAAAAGGGCTCACAATCAATGACAGGGCACACAGCCAACAGAAGGCCAAGATGGAAGAAAACTATCCAGATGCTTCTGACCAGCAAGTCCCAATACACATCCAGAAAAAAGGCTACAGATAACAGCCACCACAACCCACACATCTACAAGCCGATTTGGTGCACAGGTACAGCAAAAGGACCACAGGCTGGGCAGGAAACCCAACCTCCAGGTTATGTGGCTAAGGACCCCAAAAAGGTAAGGGCTCACCTGAGAGGTAATCAGGGACAGAGCCACACCAAACCCAGAAATCCAATAAGCAGAAGTAGGTCCAAGAACACCACTAACAATACAGAGCTAGGGCACAAAATGCATCTATCCACAGCGAGCAAAAGAGAATCCAGAGGACACTCTGTATTCCAAAAATAACAAAACATTGGGGCATACGACCACTTCAATACAAAGGAACAGTAAAAAACAACACAAAGCAAAGACATCTGAGCCCCTAGGCACAAAGACACCCAACAAAAATGGGGTAAAAACATAGGGCCCACTAGGCGTTGGGAGATCACTTGCTACAAAATGCCAAGAGAAGGAAACCCACAGAAAACTCCAAGCTGTAAGAGGGCCAAGCAAGGAGAGGAACACATTAGAATCAGCTGCCAAACCAAGCGAGAGTCTGGGGCAGTAGAGAAGATAAGGACAGGGAGATAGGCAAAAGCTACACAGATCACACATCCAGCTAGAAACCAAAGAGGAAGACAATCTCAGAAAGCCCCACACTCCAAAAAGAAAGAGGGAGAAGGCAACACTTATTTCAGCTTCCTGCTTGAGTTCAGACTAGCATGGGCATGAAAGGATCCTCAACATGGTACCAAAACACGCATCGTCAAAGTACACCCAAGGACCTTTCTCCACCCAAAACTGCAGGTGCACTCTCACCCCACCTCTGCACTCCAGCCCCGCAAGCCACCCGGCAGACCCAGAGCACACCTGACCAGCTCAGCTGCATCCTCCTCAATACACGTTCCCTCCACAGACACACCACAGAAAACTGGGACCTACTTGACTCCGTCTCACCCAATATTTCCTTCCTCAAGGAAACCTGGATGAACCCCAGCTCAGGTCTGGACATCGTCATCTCAATTCCCGAAGGCTACAAGATCGCCCTCAATGATCACACCAACCGTCCCGGAGGCGACGTCACCATCTACCACTCCGGACTCCCTCCGCCTGACCACACACTCAGATGACCCCACGGCAACCATGGAACACTTCCTCTTCCAGTTCTAGACCAACCCCAACACCACCCTCCGTGGGACACTCGTCTACAGGCCTTCTGGCCCGCTTGCCCTTCACTGATTCCATCATCGACTTCACTCACCCCAGGCTCTCCATCCACAGACTACATCCTACTCAGCTACCTCAACTTCCATTTGAACACCCCCAATGACCTGAACACTGCATCCCTCCTGGAGAACCTTGCCAACATCGGACTCAAGCAGCTAGTCACCTCCCTGAACCATGCCGCAGGACACACGCTCGTCCTTGTCTTCTCAGCCAGCGAAAACATCACTTACAGCCACACCTCCGAATTCCTCTGGACCAACCACACTGCGTTCACTTCTCGTTCACCAAACCCACCATACACCAGCACACCCACCGGCCCGTCGCAACTGGAACAAGGTTACCAAAGACCATCTCAACGCCTTCCTCTGCCCAACCATACCGCCAACATACATAGACGCCAATACCTCAGCATGCAACCTCCACTGGTGGATATCCAACTGCTCCGACGCACTTGCGCTCCTCACAACAGCACTCGGCAAGCAACACTCCAAGAAAGCCAGCTCGTTCACTCCCAAACTCACAAGTCCGGACACACTTGTAGATGCCTCGAGAAGAGATGGAGTAACAACAAAACCCAGAAACCCACGCAGCCTTCAAAGCTGCCGCCCCTGCACACCACAACCTCTGCAAAACAGCAAAGAAAACAGCCCTTGAAGCCAGAATCAATGCCAATGCACACAATAACAAAGAACAATGACAAAACCCCTAGCAAGACCACAGAAGACCCACCCTCCCCAGGACCACTACAACAAACTCAGCACCTATTTTTCACCACAATATCAAGTAGATCTATGACAGCTTTGAGACCCAAGACCCACCCATCACTCCTGCCACCACCTCATGTGACTATACCGCCCCTCAACAGATCTTGCTCAACTGGACCCCGCTCACCACAGACCACACCCTCAATACCATGAAGAGCACTCACTCTGGAGCCTCCTCATACCCCTGCCCACATCACATATTCCACAGAGCCAGCCACCACCACCATCACCCCAGAACTAAGCCACACCATCAACTGAGACTGCCACCATCCCAGATGACTGGAAACACACAGAAACATGAAGAAACACGAAGAACCCATCAGCTGACCTGACAGGCCCCGAGAACTTCAGATCCATCTCCCTGCTCCCCTTCCCTGCCAAGGTCATCGAGAAGGCCAACACAGCCCAACTCTCTGACTTCGTTGAAGCCAACCATGTCCTGGACTCCTCTAAATTCAGCTTCTGAAGCAACCACAACACCGATACTGCCCTCCTCTCCACCACCAATGATATCCCCTTCCTCCTCGACCGGGGAGAAACAGCAGCCCTCATCCTCCTCGACCTCCCGTCCACCTTTGACATCATCTCTCACCGTACCCTAATCACGAGACTCCATGAAGCCAACATCTACGACAAAGCCCAGGACTAGTACTGTTCCTTCCTTACTAGCAGAACACAGTGAGTCAGACTTCCCACGTTCCTCTCGGAACCAACAGAGATTTGCTGCACAGTGCTTCTCCTTGAGCCCCACACTTTTTAACATCTACATGGCCCCCTCCTAACCTCGTAACCATTGTTAGGAGCCACATTGTACTCTATGCTGATGACTCCTGGCTGATTCTCTCACTACCAATGAGCCCACCATCACCAGAAACAACTTCCACAACGGGATGAAGGCCATCACCACCTGGATGAGAGACAGCTGCCTAAAGCTCAACTCAGACAAGACCGAAGTCCTCATCCTGGGAGCCAGCACCTCCGGCTAGGAAGACTCATTGTGGCCCGCTGCATTAGGAACCCCCCTACACCCACTGACCATGCATAAAAATTTCAGCATCATATTGCACTTCTCCCTCACCATGAACCACCAGATCAACGCTGTCACCGCATCATGCTTCCATAATCTTCGTCTGCTTTGGAAGACCTACAGATGGATCCTCAATGAGGCCAGGAAGACGGTCAACCACACACTCATCAGCAGCATACTCAAGTATGGCAATTAACTCTATGGAGGAACCACCCAGAAACTCCTCAGGAAACTTCAGAACATGCAGAATGCTGCAGCCAGACTGGTCCTCAATGTACTCTGTCGCAGCCACATCTCCGAACACCTACTAAAACTCCATTGGCTCCCAGTCAACAAAAGAGTCACCTTCAAGCTCCTCACATGCGCCTACAAAGCCCTCCATGATGCCAGACGAGCGTACCTGAACCACTGCCTCTCATTCCACGTACCCACCAGACACTGCCGCTCCGCCCAATTGGCTCTCATTCCCTTGGATCCGCAAGACCATGACCGGAGGAAGATCCTTTTCCTACCTTGCTGCAAAATCCTGGAACACCATGCCTCTCCACCTCAGGCTCTCCCCATCTCTGACACAATTTAGGAAGGATCTCAAGGCCTGGCTCTTCGATTGAACCACAGAGCCCAGTCTGCCTAACACCTTAAGACCCTCACAGGTGAGTAGACGTGCTTTACAAGAACTGATTGATTGATTGATTGATTGATTGGACTCACCTAAATGATGGAAGGAACGGGACGTTGAATGCTTAAAAATGTAAACATGAGTGGGTGCAAGAGGAAGCGCTCAGTAATGGCCAGATGTACAAACATAGTAATAGAATTTTCCAAATTGAGATTTTTAGTGAATCACAACTAGGAAATTGCTATTCCTAATGTATGAAACTCTTTTGAGTTTCATTAGTTATTTATTTTTTTATTTTTTTTATTTATGATTTCGGAACTCAAATGAGATCCACATAAAAACTTAAACAATTAAGTACATTTACATACAATCATTATTCAGTATAAAATAGCAATATACATTTCCAACCTTAATTAATATAAAGTTAAAAAAGTTTTAAAGAAGTTAAAATTTTTATAACAAAATATTTCATCAGGGGCATTGTGAATGGCTTAACAAAAAAAAATAGCAGAGGAAATACCCAGTTGAAGACAGATAGGTCTCAGCCACTTGCGCCTAGATGCAAGTAAACCTTCTGCTAAAGTACCGTAACCAAAACTGGGTCTGGGCTCACGGGCAATAAGGACAAGCCTCGAAATTTGTGGATTTCTTTTTGAAACCATTTCTCCCTAAAGTCAAATCATTTCTTCGTGACACATCGGATTTCATTAACAAACTTCCAACAATTCCCTTTGTCGAAAATGAAGATTTCTTAGTCACTCTGGATGTGACTTCATTGTACACCCAGATCCCCCAAAGCGATGGACTGGATGCGATTTATTATTTCCTTGAAAAAAGAGACAGACCTACCAGAGTGCCAACAGAATTCATAATGCAGCTAGCATCATTGGCATTAAAGAAGAACTATTTCAACTTTAACAGTGAATTTTTCTTCCAAACGAGTGGCGTAGCTATGGGGTGTCCATTTGCCCCTGAACTAGCAGTGCTTTTTATGGCACTTTATGAAGAGAGATTTGTCTACCAGTCTAATCTGTATGTGGACAAAATCTCTAGTTGGAGTCGATAAATCGACGATATCTTTATGACATGGAAAGGCAGTGAAGAAGACCGTAACAAATTCCACGATTGGCTCAATTCAAGGACACAAGAGATTAAATTCAGCCTGAACTTTTCAAAAGTCAGAATGGCATTCCTCGATGTTGACGTTTATCCGACAGATCAAGGTCTAGTCACTACCCTATATAAAAAGAAAACTGACAGGAATAAGACTCTGCATTTCCAAAGCAATCACCCACGTAATCTAAGAGAAAACTTGCCATTCGGGCTATATTCGGATTAAAAGGAATTGCCATTTTAAGGATGAATATATATTTCATGCGAACAACTTGACTGACAACCTAATAGCCAGAGGGTATCCTAAGAAACTATTAAGAAGAACAATGAAGAGAGCATGGTGGACTCCTCGAGACACCCTCTTAGAAAAAAGAGAAAAACCCACCCTTCAGAGAGTGGTATACGTTTTAACATTCTGTCCAAATTCGAATCTTTTCAAAAAGATCATTTTACAGAATTGGCATCTGGTGGAAAGTATTGATGAATCACTGAAAGAAAAACCACTTTTCGCCTTTAAAAAAGATCAAAGTGTGTCTAACCACTTAGTTCGAGCAGCAATTAAGAAGAAACAGCCAACAGTGGGCTCATTGTTGGGGCTGCCGCCCATACAAGGCCACCATAAATGTGGCTCTTGCATTTGCTGTGCAAGCACAGAAGAAGGGATTCTCTTTCAGCATAAACAGAGATTCTGGAAACATGAAAAATGTTCTAACTGTAAATCCCGATATGTGGTAAATGGCATAAAATGTCCATGTGACAAACTATACATCGGCAAGACGAGTCAAGAGGTCAGATGCCGGATTACGCAACATAAATCGCGTATTAAAAAAGATGTAAATACTGCCCCTTTAGTCAATCATTGGCGGAGTCAAAACCATACAGTGGAAGATTTGAAATGGACAGTGATTGCAAAAATAGAGAAGGACTACCGAGGTGGTGACATTGAAGAAAAATTGTCACGTCACGAGGCTATGCTAATTGTTAAATTTAACACAGCCGTGGATGGCCTTAATGAAATTTCTGAAATTAACCGACTGTAAACACCTAGATGTCTACTCCCGTTAGTTACGCGACCCCCAGCTACACATACTTAGATACGTCCTGCCATTCACAACAGAAACGCCTTAAGTTTACATCGTGTGGCCGGCTATATTTGACCATAGTGGCACAATAACCCCCCCCCCCGTACACATGTAGTATGTGGTGCCAGATGAGAATATTGGTCTGCTTTTTCTAAAAATCTTTCTTCTACAAATCGTTTTTTCATGTCAGTGAAATAAACTACTGATCCCACAATTCTTGGCTACAGGAAGTTAGGAAGACGCCAATACGCTGAATCACAACATCGCACTAATGGCGTCAGTTCTCTGAAGAACCACACGGAGATCGGAAACCCCTTTTTTTGCTACACTGATCGAGCAAAAAGGTATGGTCAGTTAGCGACTTTGCCCGGCCTCGTTCCGCACCGCCGCTGCCCTGTGACTGTGTCATGCAGGAACATCCAGTTGTGTTTGATTTTTTCAGACCAAATAACCTGCCCACGAGGCGCCCAATTGGTTATCCAAACGTTGGACTGTGGACACGCCAGATTCAAAGTAAGATTCCCCTCCCCGTAGTTCCACCTTTTACCTTGTAGCACAAGACAAAATTAAGAACCCTCACTGACATCAGACAATCTAATTTTTCTCACAACAGATTTTCACTCCCTATGAGCCATAGGTGGTTTTGACATCAGAAACATGTGAGTATTTTGGATTTTTCTCCTTATGAGAGTAGAGAAGCAGAATGGAATTTGGTTTTAAGTCTAGTCTGTTTTTGTTACAGCACCCGGTTCCAAAACAAATCGAGCACCTTTGAGGTAGGATCAGATTTCCCCTGGTTTTTTCTGAAGTGTTACAGGGAGGTTCCCATCAGATTCACTCATGTTTGTTTTTTCCATTCGCAGCTACGTGGTCCTGATGAGATTTCCCCACATCTAGGGGTTATCGAAACGCGTAGACCCCCTTCAGATAGCATTAGGAATGTTGTGTTAAAATTAAGACACTGTATAAAGGTTGAAACAGTCTTTCCAATGCTTCGTTGTTATATAGAAAAAAATGGAATTGTAAATATTTGAAGTATTAACTGATGTAAAGTTTGTTTGTTTATATATTTGTGCGTAGTATTGTCGGTATGAGTGTTTGAGTGAGAGTATCTGAATGAGAGAATGAGAGAATTGTTGTTGTATGTTTAATGTGGAGTGAAATAAGCAATGTTTTTGAATTAATGTGAAGTATTTTTCATTTGGATGTTTTGTAAAGTTGATTAAAATCATCGGATTCATTCCGGACAAACAAGTGTCCTGAGAGTTACTGTTTAGTTCAGTAGTTCGAGTGGCAAGTCTAGACCCAAGTATAACTAGTTGGCAATAGTGGTGCTCAATTTGGTTTTTGTAGATGCAAGTAAAGCCGGGCACACAAAAAGAACATGATTAATATCCTGATTAGAATTATTACAAAGATCACATAAAGCTGAAGAGCCATACCATCTGGATGTCAAAGAGTTCAACGGAAGTAGATCCTGCCTTAATAAAAGGAAGAATCGCCGTACCCCTTGATGGAGATTCCAGGTGACATATGGTTGGGCAATTCTCATTTGGCAGGAATCTACGGCCAGATGGGCGCCTTTTTTAAAGGTACGTGATTCCCTGTCCAACCTGAAGCTTAGTTCCCAAGAGGCCGATTTCAGGATAGATTTCAACTGATGTGTGGATAAAGTAAATAAAACCGATTCGTCAAGTTCAAGAATATCAACTGCAGCTCATTAGTGATTTTTAGTGGGTTACAAATAGACCTAACTCATGAATATGTATGAAGTAGGTCTTGATTTCTGACCCACTGGGATTCGCTGCCATCACAGGTATTTAGCCCTACTGTAGTCAGCAGACCACCATATCTGTAATTTCTTTTAAATGAAGTAACCATTTTGTTTAAATGCAGACAGTTTTCCTTAAAAGGAAAACGAGATGCATTTAAAAAGAACAGATTGAAATTTGAAGTTTCAATTTTTAAGAGTAGGAAGTGATCACTTGGACAACTGCCCGGTCTTAAAGTGTATTTTCCCGACCATTCTCAAAGGGAAAGGGGTCCCTTAGAGACCGCTCTATTTCCAAATGTGTTAACACCAACTTTGAGTTAGCGATAAACTGCATATGTTTTGCAAGCACATTTTGGTTGCGAAACATTTGTACATAACTCTGCAGTTCAATATACAGAAGGGACACTCCCAACACGCCTCTTCTAAATACCAAATTGCAAAACCCTAATTGCGATTCGGTAACAAGTTACCAAATCGTAATTTGGAATTTGAACATCAGAAAAAGCTTTTTTCAGTGTCACAAACGGACTAATTATGTGAATCGGGCAGTTTGCAAACACAAAAATGCTTCGAACATTTTGTTCTAAATGTCCGGCAATATTTTTAACTGAACAACAGACGAGGAGATACATTCGTTAAGCTGATGCAATTAGGATTATAAGGTTGAAGCTCAATTTCCTGTCTTCCTGCACAAAGAGGCACAAATAGGCCTATCTCATGAAAATTATTGTGGTGCCTCTCAATTTGTAACCCAGTGAGCTGCCATCACAGGGATGGGGCCTGCTGGGGTCCGCAGACCACCATCTTTTATTTTTTAACGCAGCCTATTTTCCTTAAAGGAAAACGGGACGTGTTTAAAAAGAAAAAAAAGAAAACTTTGATGTTTCATTTTTTAAAGAGTAGGCTGTAGTCCCATGGACCTTCGCACGCTCTTACAAAATATTTTTCGAATCATTCTCAATGGGAAATGGGTCCGTTGAGGAGCCCTTCCCATTTGCAATTGGGTTATCACCAAGTTTGAGTTGGCCGTTGGCTGTAAATTGCAAATGTTTTGCAAGCGCATTTCTGTCACAAAACATTCATACAAAATACTGCAATTCGATATTAGGAAGGGATGCCCTCAGTATGCCTCTTCCACATACCAAATCACAAAACCTAAATTGTGATTCAATAACAAGATACGGAATCATAATTTGAGCTTTGTGCATAAGAAAAATCAGTTTTTCGGTCATAAACGGTTTGATACTGTGAACCGGGCTGTTTGCAAATGCAAAAATGCTTTGCATATCTAGCCCTAAATATCTGGCAATATTTTAAAAAGAACAACAGGTGAGCAGGTACATTAATTGAACTGATGTATTAGGCTTTAAAGGTTACAGTTCAATCTTTCATCTTCTCCCACAAAGAGATAAAAGCGTTGGGCAATCTTGAGAATGCATTTTTTTATTTTGTAAAATCCACTCCTATGCTTATAACAAAAAAACACAACCATTTCTGAATGTCAATCCAGCTTTTGAGTCCTGGACCTAAGATAGAAGGAGTGGTATCCACTGTAGCATGAGCTTGTGAGCAGATATGAGCTAGCCGACAGCAGAACAGAACGAAAAAAAAACTTTCACCACTTCCAATTAAGTCGATAACTTTCTAAATCATTAAGAAAGGCATCAAAATTGTCCAATTAGCAAATCAAAATACACTTGTAAAAGGAACATCTTATGGTTACCGTTAAGGTCATCTCTCATGCACGTTGTTCTCTTCTCATCCTGTCTTCACAATCAGAACTATGTGAAGGTGTGTTGAAACCATTAGACAGGAAGTTCTACTGCTCACATACCTAAAACATTAATTCTCATTTCTGAAGCAGGCATTACAATAGGCGATTAATTCCAATGGACTGCTAACAAGATTTATCGACCCTGTGGGAATTATGAGACAAAATATGAATGCACTCTAGATCTATTTATTTTCACATGAGGATTTTGGGGTATCTGATACCAGCCAAAATATTATGAAAAAAATCCAGGGCAAAATTCGGAATTACCAGGAGAATCAGACCAGAAACTACTGATCCTGTGAGAATCCCTCATGTCTTAGTGCACCAACAGGATTCATCTTACAATGGGCCAGATTTTTCCTCCTGCAAATATACAAATGCTACCAGTATCAGTAACTTCGGGAATGGAGAAATACTTCCCAGGACAAAACCAGACAGCTTTATCTTGTAAACCTATAATATCTTTTAGCCCTCTGGTACCACAAAGGGTAGATACCCCTGTGCCACTCTAATTGACCTGCACTCATCCATCACCACTACAGGTCAGGAAAAAAGCGTGGGACTCTAGGAAGGTCAGTATCACTTGGACACCCAGATGGGTTGGTACGTTGAAACATCCAAATAGGGAACTACCTGATGTGTACTACTCCATCTATGAAGTATATTAGGAGGTGTAACTCATCTGTTTTTCCAGCATGGTCACCCTTGTTTTTTTTTCCTTTTTCTTGACCCTATTTTTGCTTGTCTAGGAACACTGTGCATTTTTACCCTAGATAAACAGGAATAAAGTGCCTATGCTCCCCCTTTAAACATGGTTAAGTTGACTTATCCCTGATTGACATATATATCTTGCCTACAAGTTCCTAGTGTATAGAGTAAAAAATGTACCCAGCACTTGGAAGTTGAATGGCACCTGTGGATTGCACCACACATTATGCTATCCACAGAGTAGGCCTACAAAACATTGTTTCAGGTCTACCATGTGTAGCCTAACTTCATCATCCTACCCCCTACTGTCAAACCTTTCAAAATACACCCTTTTTGACAGGTGCACACCCCTGCCTGATATTTAAAAGTGGAACATGTGCAAAACTAAAGTTGTCATGTTCCTCCAGTCACTAGCAACCAAAAGCTATTTTCTCAGGTTGGGTTGTAGCCATAGTTGGAGCTTATAGTACGTAAAAAAGCAGGCTATAAACTTTAATCTGTAAGTTTTGTTAGGCAGCAGCTACAAAAGTTGAATTGAATGGTAAAGTTGGATTTTTAAAAATGCATATTTAGATAAAGGTAATTTGTGGTGCCTGGCTGAACCCCCAGTAAGCTAATGAGCATTAGATTACTGACAGCTGGTATGGCAGTGCTTGACCTTAATGAGTTGTGAAAACTACTTTGAAAGCAGAAACAGTTGTCTCAGTGTGGACAGTTTTTTTCTTCTCCTTGCAGGATGACCAGTTAGGGTGGACCCAGGACCTTCATTGACTTCCTAAGGACATGCCCTTTCACAAATAAATATATGATGATAACTGGGGAAGGCAAACATTTGTTCCCCCAGTCAGGCCAGTTCAAACCCAATGGGAGGAAAGCTACCCCAGAACCAGTTTTGAGTAACCAAAAAGGAGAGGATTACTCATCTCCCTGGGAAACCCCTGGGCGGGTACAATGACTCTGCACAGGGAAGAAAGCCTTTCTCTATATTGAATTTCAGAAGTAATGTGCACTGTGAAACTGCTTGCAGTAGGGCGAGTAGGGACACCTGAAATATTGGGTAGGACTGTGCCTTGGAACTCTGACCCCTTGGTTATGGATAGAGGTGGGCGGTGAACTCCCCTTCGCCATTGGAGTTCGCTGAGTTTTGCCCACTCTGCACTCCCTGTAGAGTGCGGAGTTCCAAGAAGCTCCACGAAGCTGCGCAGAGTTTTTCTTCTCACGCAGCTCACCAACATTAAGTTGGCAAGCGAGGAAAAACATACACTAGACCACCTGCCGATGAAATTTCTCAACGCAAGCGGTCACAACAAGTCGCTCCTGCTCTCATTGAGAAACCTGCTGCTTGCTTTGAGTAAGCTGCTGCTCCAGAAGAACATCTTCTCAATCAGCACAAAGAACCATCTCCCTCGTGCGCTGTGTGTGGTGCAGTTCACGCATTTTACAGCGTGCGACAAAATTGCAGGACTAAAAATAAACACAAGCAGTGTGACTTACAGCACTCCACTGCTTGCGGAACTCAGATGAGCGCAGCAGAGTTTTTCTGCATTTTTTTGGAGTTCTGCATAGCAGAACTCCTCAAACTCCACCCAGGCCTAGTTATGGAAGAGCCAGGAATACCCCTATTTTTAGCCAACCATAAATGTTGCACTCTCAGGCAACCTCCTCAGAACACTTTCTGTAGAAAATCAGAAGAGGACTGACCCTGCTTCCTGTAACCTGAAAGGAACTATGAAGGACTGGACCTGTCCCCTTGTGTAACTAGGGGACAGGTCTTCTCAATCAGCACAAAGAACCTCTCCCTCGTGCGCTGTGTGTGGTGCAGTTCACGCATTTCACAGCGTGCAACAAAATTGCAGCACTAAAAATAAGCACAAGCAGTGTGACTTACTGCACTCCACCGCTTGCGGAACTCAGAGGAGCGCAGCAGAGATTTTCTGCATTTTTTGGAGTTCGCCATAGTAGAACTCGTCAAACTCCACCCAGGCCTAGTTATGGAAGAGCCAGGACTACCCCTATTTTTAGCCAACCATAAATGTTGCACTCTCAGGCAACCTCCTCAGAACACTTTCTGTAGAAAATCAGAAGAGGACTGACCCTGCTTCCTGTAACCTGAAAGGAACTATGAAGGACTGGACCTGTCCCCTTGTGTAACTAGGGGACAGGTCTTCTCAATCAGCACAAAGAACCTCTCCCTCGTGCGCTGTGTGTGGTGCAGTTCACGCATTTCACAGCGTGCAACAAAATTGCAGCACTAAAAATAAGCACAAGCAGTGTGACTTACTGCACTCCACCGCTTGCGGAACTCAGAGGAGCGCAGCAGAGATTTTCTGCATTTTTTGGAGTTCTGCATAGTAGAACTCGTCAAACTCCACCCAGGCCTAGTTATGGAAGAGCCAGGACTACCCCTATTTTTAGCCAACCATAAATGTTGCACTCTCAGGCAACCTCCTCTGAACACTTTCTGTAGAAAATCAGAAGAGGACTGAACCCTGCTTCCTGTAACCTGGAAGGAACTATGAAGGACTGGACTTGTCCTCTTGTGTAACTAGGGAAAAGAAGTGGACTCAAAGGGTCAGTGGTCTGACCATCTGTGTGGTTACAGCGAAATAAAAAGCTGAAGAAACACCTGTCCCCATATGACCAGTTGCTCCGTCACAACTAGACCTACAGAGGACCCTGCATGTTAGAAACGGGGTAGCATGGTGCAGAGTGGACAGGCCAAATTCCTGAGGACATGTGTGAAGCATCCACGCAGTACACACAGTCGACACACAAGGCACACCACAAAAAGAGACCACACCAGATTAGATGGAGACATACAAGAATAACCACATATGTAACCACAGTAGTCTCTAGACTGCGCCAACTGGTGCCAGGGCAATATATACAAGGGGGATTAGGTACATGGCAGGGCCAATCGGGCCGCTGCCAGAACCATGAAGAAGGGCAAAGGAAAAGGAAGAAAAAGGTAAGTCCATTAGTTCCAAGGCTATCATAAAAACATAAAGCATTAACCTTAGGCGTAAAAGCACATTATGCATGGCATCAGCATCCCCTGCGAAAAGAACATCAGGTGTTCGGCATTAACATCAGGCATAGACATGCTGTAAACCTAAATCGTGAGGCAGGAAACACAGTGCGCATAAAAATGGCCTAAAACATTAGGCAGGAACCCATCAACAGTGGGCATAACATTAGCATGGAAAACATTAAGCACAGGGTGCAGAAAACCAGCACTAGGAGCCTTGGGGAAAAGCATTAGGCACCAGCATGACCTTTAGGTAGAATCACAGTACCCCCAGGTGCTCCCTATAATGGTATGAGGCATTGAATTACATTAGACATGACCACCAGCCTCACTACCTTGTGCACCCCCACACTAGCATGTGGCATGACACCAGCAGTCTTCCGTTAGGAATAAGGACTGATTAATGGACGCGTTAGCGGGGTGGAATCTCAATACCTAACCAATGTGGGGCATCAATAACCTTTTAGAAAAGCCTGTGGGCATAGACACCGGAGGCACTGCCCCCACAAGAGTACCGGCACTACACATGCAGCCAGCGCCCCCCACGGGGGCTCTCACAACCCTGTTGCCCCAATCGTTGCCACTGCCCACTGTCCAGCGGGGCAGTGGTGTCCAGTAAAATTAGCCCCGGTCCGTTGGAGTCCCTCACAGGTCTCTAATTATCACCAAGCCCCCAGATGTTGCAAAAGCGGTTGCAGCGGCCCGCACTGTGGCGCCGCTGTGCCCGGGGATGAGTGCCAGTCCTCTCGGTACGTTGGGGGGCCTCAAGCACTGACAGTGTGCCTCAGCCCCCGCAACAGTCCCCCCAACCGCAGCCCTACTCACCGGCTAATCCGGGACTCTGCTCCTGGCTGCGGGCTGCCCCGCTCTTCTGCCCTTCTCCTGCGGGGTCTCACGCAGTTCAACGGGAGGGGGCTGGCACCGACACTGTGCCTCGAGGCCCCCCTCCTCACTCTCCAAGCAGCCCTCTTCACCGGCGGAGGCGGGGTAGGCTCCCGTCCTCCTTACTCTCCTCACCTCACACGGCTTCACCCGGGTCCCTCTCGGCAGGTGGGACTTCCAGGCAAATTTCAGCCGACTCCAATCCCAGGGTGGATCCCTGGCCCGGCCGGACCTCGGCGAAGCTCCACCCCTGTCCCGGTCGGGCTGCCTGACTTCTGCATCGCGTCTGTGGTGCGGACTCTCCCCGGGCCGCAGCGGTGATCCTGGCAGCAGGGCGGCGGGGTGGGCACCCGCCCAGTTGAAATGCTGACGATTCTCCTGGGCCATGGCGGTGACTACAGGCGGCAATGAGGGGTAGGCTCCCTCTTACTCTGCAGGGGACAGCGGAGTGGGCACCCATCACAGTCCTCACAAACAGGCAGTCTTCACACATGGGGTAGGCACCCGTTGGGGTGACGATAAACCCGAGGGGTAGGCTCACGCTGTAGAATAATACGCTGCACCCATGCGCAGTGGCGGTGATAACGTGGGGTAGGCTCCCGCTGGGGCAAAGACGCGGCACTCTCCTTCTTCCTACCCCCGGGCTGTGGCGGTGATTCCGGGCAGTCTCCAAGGGCAGGGTAGGCACCCGCTTTCATTTAACAATGCATACAGCGGGGTTGGGACCTGCTGTAGTCATACGCAGGCAATCACGTAGGGTGGGCTCCCACGGCGCTGTCAGGTAAACAGTTCCTCCTGGTCACACAGTACACAGCGCCGCCTTCCCCAAGTGCCAGTTCACAGACAGGACACAGTCCTTAAAAGCGCAGCGCCCACCAAGTATAGCTCTGCAGGAATCAGCTCCTCACCTTTGAGGAAATAGAAATTTTACGTGGCCAGTGTGTCCCCCACATGCACCCTATGTATGTACATATACCCCATGTATGTCCATGTCATCATGCACTTCCCTCCTCATGCCTGTAATAATATTGCCTCTGCATTTCCGTCCAATGTTAGCATGTCAGTTATCAGGCCCTCCATGAATGAAACGTTAATTCTGCACTGAGGCCTATGTTGCCAATGCACTTACTTGGTGCACGTTTAAAAGTCGAGATGAAACTCATTTTCGTAGCACAACCGAGCCAGGACCTGAATTCAGGCTCCAAGCCTCCTGACACTCTGAAAACTGCAGTTTAGTTTAGCTATGTATCCCTGACCTCTCACTTACTTCCTGCTCAGCCGAGAGGTGCCCAGCCTGGCCTGCCAAGACAGTATTTTGCCTGCAGTTATCTGCTCTGCTCCACAGAAACACATTCCTGTCTAATGAAAGGGGTAAACATATTCCGCCTGCAGAAGATAGGGCCTAGCCTTTCTGTCTCCATCCAAGTGATTTACAGAACCCGAATCCATAGAAGGCCCATGGCCCCACGCAATGCACAAAGAAATATAGGCACACACTAGCATTTAGTGATGAGCAGCCTTTGCCCCAGCGACCTTTAAGTCAGACAATACATTCTCCAAACACAAGATATCAGATAATGCCAGGGGTGCAGGTCGTCCTGACATCCAAGACTCCTCTACTAACACGAAAGTCAGCTCCCCCCAGCTTTCCCCAGTTACACGTCAATTCCACGTCATGACCAGTTTGCGCGCATAAGTAGGGTAAAGGTTCCTGCTGACCATGCAGACCCCCTCCATGTATCCACCCACCTATGACACACCTATGACCCATTAAGTGAACACCCATGTGTATGCCTTCTTACACGCCTCTTTTCACGCCCATGTGCTCTTATCTCTCTCTTTCACTTGCTCCACCTGGAGCGCTCCGCCTTCTCTATCCAAGTCAATGTATGTTTAACTATATATAATGTATTCTGTGAATAAAGATTGAGATGACGATCCTTCCTGATCCTTAGTGGTGATGGAACCCGATTCTCCCTTAACTCGAGTTACTGAATTAAAGCCCTTCTGAATCGGACACCACGGACTCTGCCTCTCATTATATGCATGATCCTTATTAATGTATAGAAATTCTGACAGGGTAATTAATTTATTTACCACATAAACTGGCGCCCGAACAGGGACCAGTCCCCTTACCCACGCGCCGGCGATGTAGGTCCAGCCCCTGCCCCCTTCTACAGCCGTGACGGACTTCAAGTGTACACGACAGCGGGATTTCCTGCCTACTCCCTCAGGCCCACGGAGGAGACGGAGACTGCGACCAGGCATCCACACGAGGCGGTGAGGATCGCGGACCATCCCAACCAGAGCCCAAGCCGAGAGAGCAAGGTCCAAGGTATCCCGAGGCCCACCTGGTCCGAGGCGCATGCGCAGCAGCAGTAGCAGTCCGCAGTACCGAGTTTCCGAGGCTTTCAGTTCTGCTTCCCGGTGAGTACCGTTATTGGGAACGCATAGAGACGGGTTCATTTATTTGAGCCCGGTAAAGACGTGTCTGGGTACACAGATACGGTAAAGACGTGTCCATTTTGGTGGACGCGGTAAAGACGTGTCTCTTTACGAGACCGGTATGGTTGTACTGTTTTGCAGTACATAAAGTAAACAGTTTTTCAGGATCATGTTCTTTTTCTATGTACTAGTTAGGATGTATCTGTTTTTAATGTTTTAATGTTGTAGTGCGAATGGTTGTTTTCAGTCTATTTTTGTGTATATTGTGTTTTCGTTAGAGTTAAGTTCCAACATGCCACTGTTTTCGAAATTACGTCAGATAGGGACCAGGAAAGGGATACTCGAAGAGGCAGTTCCCGTCCCGCCTAGAGACACACCTGGTCAATTCATGTACCAGAAGCATGGGCTAGATGCCATACTGTTTTTAGACTTATGGGTAGATTACACGAAGGATCTGGAAGAGAAGTATAGATGGCCTGCCTCAGGAACATGGGATGCTGATTGCATTATGAGAGTAGAGGAAGCACTATGGAAAAAGAAAGCTAGACAGTCCCAGAAAGATGCCATTGAGTTATGGCGTAAAGAAGCGCATAGGAGAACAGAGAAAGAATTCCACAAAGCAGAGAGAAGTAAAGAAGCAGCAGAAAAAGCCCGAGAAAAAGAACTAAAGGAAGAGGGGGAACGGGTCAAGGTAGAACAAGCAGATAGAGAAAGAAATGCCCTTATTAAAGGCATGTATCCCGTCCTCGCTGAAGGACTAGCTAAAGTGACCCCGGAAGTACCCGGTAATTTGCCGCCACCACTGATCCCGACTAAAGTACGTAGTCATAAACAGACAGCCGCGGAGGTCTTCCTTTCCTCCTATTTAGAGGAGCCTGCTCCGGATTATGTTAACGCAGATTTCCCTCCTCCTCCTGGCAACAATCCTTTTCTCCCTTTGCCCGCATCACAGGAACAGCTTACACAAGTGCAGACAATAAAAGACGATTTAGGACAAGGGGCAGTGGGAGGGGGGCCCACAACAACGCCGCAAACACCGCCACCAACACGAGCACTCCAAGAGCTAGCATTACAACGAACGCCGCAAATGACAGCATCACCCTATAAGCATAATGTAACGATTTCACATTGTATATACGATCCAGTACCAGGTGTGGGCCCAATGCTCATGTACTCATTACGATTAAGACGCGTTGCAGAGTATCTGATCACATTACCAGGCATGAAGGACAATTTAGACAGAATATACCACTTCATTAGAACGGGGGAGGGACCCGAGAGTATACATGAGGCCATGGCACAAAGAAAGGTGGAGGTTCAACGCGCAATTTTACGTTTTTTGATTAATTGTCTGATCAGGGAACAAGACCAGCCGGATAAAGGAGTAGATAGAGGTATGATGGATTGGAGTGACAACATAGCTGCCTGCAAACATGATACAATGGCAAAGATAGAATGCATGTACAGGAAAATACGTAAAGAAATTCTAAACTTACACAGGAAAGAGTCTGACGAGAGAGAGGATTCAGCATCAGAGGATGCTGAGCCCGAGACAGAGGAAATGGATAAAATGAACTACGTAGGCAGAGCAAGACAGTTTGACAGGCCCAAGTGCCTCGACTACAGCAAACATGGACCTCCCATACCAGAAAGATATTCTCTCGAACACCTATTCCAAGCTACCGAGAATGCACTGAAAAGACGAGCAGGGGGCGGGGGCGGTAGACCCCATACTATACACGAACAGGAACTAGCCCGGTCAGCCGTTCAATGGGTGACTAATTCTAACATATATAACAGTGACGTAGTGGCTCAGACCTTTTTGAGCCTTCTCCCGGAAGAACAGCGTTTGGCTGGTATTTACATGGTTCAACATCTGATCACGTTGTACGAGAGTCAACGTTCTGATCCCGGTCCCTTGTATAAATTACTGGATGATATACTTCTAGAGAGATGGATAGGCCTAGGCACCGAATTAATTAATGTCATTTTAGACCAACGACATAAGTACTTGACTTTTCTGACCACGCACATGATTCCTGCCCCACACCACGACAGAAAGATCTTACAAATAGACAGACAGAACCCCCTACGAGAGGTACATCCCGTCAAAAATGCAAACAATGAGCTTCAACGAGTATATGTTTACACTCCCTTGACGAAAATAGAAATACTGGAAATGAAAAAGTTGCTGCCCTGCCATGATAAAGACCCAGGGGGATTCCACCGTGAATTAAAGGACATTCTCCGCATAGGGGATTACACATACGCTGACATCATTAAATTATTAAAAGTACTGTTACCAGCAGGCATTTATGAAAAGTTAAAAGAAAAAGAATGGGAGGTGGGAGAGAAAAAGATAAATTGGACAGAATTGGAAGATGAGGATAAAGGCCGGGACCCTGGTGTTGGTCTCGGGGACAAAGCCAAAGAACTACCTGAACTCTTGATACAGGTCCTGCCAAGATTATTGGTTACTAAAAAGGAAGATTGGGATGCTATTTCAGCCTGTAAACAGAAACAAGACGAAGACACCAGTGATTTTTATTCCAGATTCGAAAAATGTTTTACTATTAATAGTGGCCTTAAGCCAGGTAGTGAATCGTATCCACATCTTTTTGTGAGCAAATTAGTAGAGAATTCCTTACCCCCGATCAAGAATAGAGTACTGAAGGTTGAGAGTACCTGGCAAGCAAATAGTCCTTCCCAAATGTTGCAAATGTTACAATACCACCAGAACAGAATTAGAGAGGAACAGGAACATGAAAAGAGACGCATGAAAGATACGAAAATGAAAGTGCTAGTTGCAAAATCAGTACCAGCTGATGGCCATAAAAAGGGCACGGCACCTGTTAAAGGGAACTGTAATTATTGCAAGCAACCAGGTCACTATGTAAATGAATGTGCTGTCCTGAAACACAATATAGCTACAGGCAAGACAAAAGAAAGGCCTCATCCTCCCAGACAGAATAGCACCCCACAGAACACACAAACGCCACAGAACACGCAACAGACAGTAGCGCTACCGCAACCCATAGCTGCCACACAACATGTCACGCAACAAATGTACCAGTACGCACAGTCAGACTATCCAGAATATCAACAGTATTTATGAAATAGCCTAGAGAGGGAGGTTGGCTTGCCCCTTATTGAAGTTCCTGTAGATCAAGAGGGTCCCTATGTACATAGTCGTGTATTGGGAAAAGACAGAAAATTTCTGATTGACACAGGGCCGAGCAGAACTACCATCAGTCACGACGAGGTTCCAGGGGCACCCCTCTCAGGCTCACAAAATATTTCCCTGGGATTTTCAGGAAAGCAAATTGTTAACGAAGTGTCAAAGCCAGTTTCCCTAGGAGTTGGTCCATTGTCACGTACTACAGATTTGTTACTTACTAAGTCATGTCCAGAAAATTTGCTTGGTATAAAGACATTGAAAGAACTAGGAGCAGTTATTTGTTGTTCTCCGGAAGGAGTGCGATTGTTTTTACGTGATTTTAAAGGACATTATGTGTTGATCACAGACTCCAGAATGTACCACAGCATTTATGGGCACAAGGTCCGACTGATGTAGGTTACATGCACATCACGCCACACTGTGTCACTCTCAAGCCAGGAGTAGTACTGCCACGAATCCGACAATACAAGTTACCACCTGATGCCGTAGTAGCATTACTGAAAATTGTTGACAAACTCATTGCACAGGGAGTGGTAGTAGAAACTGAATCAAATGTATGTAATTCACCTGTCATCCCTATTCTTAAACGAACTGACCCTAATGCACCACCAGTCTACAGACTAGTGATTGATCTCCGAGAACTGAACAAATGTATAATACCCCAGTACCCAGTGGTCCCAGACATTTCTTCATTGCTGACTGCAATTGATTCCGAGGCGACGTTCTTTACTGTAATCGATCTGAAGAACGCCTTCTTCAGTGTCCCAATACATCCCGAGAGCCAATACCTCTTCAGATTCTGTTTAAATGGACGCAGTTTTAAATTTACGAGAGCTCCTCAAGGATTCACAGAAAGTCCTAGTATTTACAGTCAAGCATTGAAGAGACAGCTAGACAGTATTCACATGCCTGCCAACACCGCACTGCTCCAGTATGTCGACGATATCTTGATCACAGCACGAACAGAACGAGACTGTGAACGTGCATCACTGACAGTCTTATACTTTCTGGCAGACAAGGGGCACAAAGTGTCCCCTTCGAAGTTGCAATTCTGTGCACAGCAAGTGGTGTACCTTGGACACTTGCTGTCCAAGAGGGGTAGACAGCTGACACAAGACCGCATACAGTTAATTGCAAATCTTTCACAGCCCAAGACACAAAAGGAAGTACGGGCCTTCATTGGCCTCACTTCTTACTGCAGACAATGGATTCCCCAGTATGCATATCTAGCAAAGCCACTCATACAGTTAACAACACAGGAGGCAGCGTCTTCGACTGTCCTCCCTTGGACACAAGAACATACACTTGCATTTGAAGAATTGAAAAAAGCCCTATGTCAAGCACCAGTTTTAGCGACTCCTTGTTACAGCAAGCCTTTTACACTTTTTGTCACCGAACGAGAAGGTACAGCATTATCTGTCCCTACACAAGATCAAGCAGGAAAACACAAGCCTTGTGCTTATTTTTCTAGCACATTGGATCCAGTGGCCCAGGCTCTGCCTGCGTGCCTGAAATCAGTTGCAGCAACAGCCCTAGCAATAAGACAGAGTGATTCCATAATGTTAGGACACCCCCTAACAGTACAGGTTCCACATTCAGTGGAAGTTCTCTTGAACAGGACTCAGACACAACACCTGACTGTAGCAAGACTGACAGGATATGAACTGACAATATTCCAGCCACACATAGAGATCAGACGATGCAGCACTTTAAACCCTGCTACACTCTTGCCCTCAAGCACAGCAGACACTGCATCACATGACTGTGTGGAAGTAGTAAACACAGTGACGAAGCCAAGACAAGACTTGACAGACATTGCATTGCCAGACCCAGACCTGACACTTTATGTGGATGGTTCATGCATGAGAACAAGCACAGGAGAGTTAGTGGCCGCATATGCAGTGACCACTGATACTGAAGTTATAGAGACACAACGATTTGACACATTGTCAGCACAAGCAGCAGAGCTCATCGCTCTGACACAAGTCTGCATACGAGCCAAGAACATGAAAGTAAACATATACACAGATTCACAGTATGCCTTCGGGGTCGTTCACGACTTCGGAGTTCTATGGCAGGAGAGAGGTTTCCTGACCTCTCATGGGGCCAAAATTCAGCAAGGTCCCCTCATTCAGGCTCTGTTAGAAGCAATACACTTGCCTACAGTAATAGCCATCATGAAGTGCAAAGCACATACGAAAGTCACCATTTCCCAGGGTAACGACCTGGCAGATCGAACAGCTAAACTTACAGCCCAGACTCCAACGGACGCAACAAAAACAGAAGTACCATCACTGTCAAATTGCATGACAGTCAGGGATCCCTCACAAGATGTACTCGACATACAGATACATGCCACTCCAGACGAGATAAAGAAATGGACTGAACAAGGAGGGGTCCAGACTGACCAGGGTTGGATGACAAAAGGCAAAGCTACATGGTTTCTCCCTGACTCTATGGTTCAAGTCATCATAAACACAGCACATAGTCCCGCACACTTAGGAGAAAAGGCTATGCTAGACAGTTTACAGAATATTTGGTTCAACAAGCACCTGCGTGCAGCAGCAAAACAGAAAGTGCGTACCTGCATGATCTGTTGCCAGTTCAATCCAGGCAAAGGCATTCCAGTAGAACAAGGTGGATTTCATCCTCCAGACCACCCTTTTGAAGTCCTCCAGATGGATTATATCCAGATGGACAGATGTCGAGGATACAAATATGTCCTAGTAGTTGTATGTGCACTATCTAGATGGACAGAAGCATACCCAGTCCCAGATTACACTGCTGTGACCACTGCCAGGCAGTTAGTCCGAGAGTTCTTTCCACGGTACGGATTGCCCCGTGTCGTGTACTCAGAAAACGGTCAGCCATTCTCCTCTGAATTAATGAAGCAAGTATCTCTTCTGTTAGGGTACCAGTGGAAGTTCCATTGTGTACGACACCCAGAGGCAAGCAAATAGTCCTTCCCAAATGTTGCAAATGTTACAATACCACCAGAACAGAATTAGAGAGGAACAGGAACATGAAAAGAGACGCATGAAAGATACGAAAATGAAAGTGCTAGTTGCACAATCAGTACCAGCTGATGGCCATAAAAAGGGCACGGCACCTGTTAAAGGGAACTGTAATTATTGCAAGCAACCAGGTCACTATGTAAATGAATGTGCTGTCCTGAAACACAATATAGCTACAGGCAAGACAAAAGAAAGGCCTCATCCTCCCAGACAGAATAGCACCCCACAGAACACACAAACGCCACAGAACACGCAACAGACAGTAGCGCTACCGCAACCCATAGCTGCCACACAACATGTCACGCAACAAATGTACCAGTACGCACAGTCAGACTATCCAGAATATCAACAGTATTTATGAAATAGCCTAGAGAGGGAGGTTGGCTTGCCCCTTATTGAAGTTCCTGTAGATCAAGAGGGTCCCTATGTACATAGTCGTGTATTGGGAAAAGACAGAAAATTTCTGATTGACACAGGGCCGAGCAGAACTACCATCAGTCACGACGAGGTTCCAGGGGCACCCCTCTCAGGCTCACAGAATATTTCCCTGGGATTTTCAGGAAAGCAAATTGTTAACGAAGTGTCAAAGCCAGTTTCCCTAGGAGTTGGTCCATTGTCTCGTACTACAGATTTGTTACTTACTAAGTCATGTCCAGAAAATTTGCTTGGTATAAAGACATTGAAAGAACTAGGAGCAGTTATTTGTTGTTCTCCGGAAGGAGTGCGATTGTTTTTACGTGATTTTAAAGGACATTATGTGTTGATCACAGACTCCAGAATGTACCACAGCATTTATGGGCACAAGGTCCGACTGATGTAGGTTACATGCACATCACGCCACACCGTGTCACTCTCAAGCCAGGAGTAGTACTGCCACGAATCCGACAATACAAGTTACCACCTGATGCCGTAGTAGCATTACTGAAAATTGTTGACAAACTCATTGCACAGGGAGTGGTAGTAGAAACTGAATCAAATGTATGTAATTCACCTGTCATCCCTATTCTTAAACGAACTGACCCTAATGCACCACCAGTCTACAGACTAGTGATTGATCTCCGAGAACTGAACAAATGTATAATACCCCAGTACCCAGTGGTCCCAGACATTTCTTCATTGCTGACTGCAATTGATTCCGAGGCGACGTTCTTTACTGTAATCGATCTGAAGAACGCCTTCTTCAGTGTCCCAATACATCCCGAGAGCCAATACCTCTTCAGATTCTGTTTAAATGGACGCAGTTTTAAATTTACGAGAGCTCCTCAAGGATTCACAGAAAGTCCTAGTATTTACAGTCAAGCATTGAAGAGACAGCTAGACAGTATTCACATGCCTGCCAACACCGCACTGCTCCAGTATGTCGACGATATCTTGATCACAGCACGAACAGAACGAGACTGTGAACGTGCATCACTGACAGTCTTATACTTTCTGGCAGACAAGGGGCACAAAGTGTCCCCTTCGAAGTTGCAATTCTGTGCACAGCAAGTGGTGTACCTTGGACACTTGCTGTCCAAGAGGGGTAGACAGCTGACACAAGACCGCATACAGTTAATTGCAAATCTTTCACAGCCCAAGACACAAAAGGAAGTACGGGCCTTCATTGGCCTCACTTCTTACTGCAGACAATGGATTCCCCAGTATGCATATCTAGCAAAGCCACTCATACAGTTAACAACACAGGAGGCAGCGTCTTCGACTGTCCTCCCTTGGACACAAGAACATACACTTGCATTTGAAGAATTGAAAAAAGCCCTATGTCAAGCACCAGTTTTAGCGACTCCTTGTTACAGCAAGCCTTTTACACTTTTTGTCACCGAACGAGAAGGTACAGCATTATCTGTCCCTACACAAGATCAAGCAGGAAAACACAAGCCTTGTGCTTATTTTTCTAGCACATTGGATCCAGTGGCCCAGGCTCTGCCTGCGTGCCTGAAATCAGTTGCAGCAACAGCCCTAGCAATAAGACAGAGTGATTCCATAATGTTAGGACACCCCCTAACAGTACAGGTTCCACATTCAGTGGAAGTTCTCTTGAACAGGACTCAGACACAACACCTGACTGTAGCAAGACTGACAGGATATGAACTGACAATATTCCAGCCACACATAGAGATCAGACGATGCAGCACTTTAAACCCTGCTACACTCTTGCCCTCAAGCACAGCAGACACTGCATCACATGACTGTGTGGAAGTAGTAAACACAGTGACGAAGCCAAGACAAGACTTGACAGACATTGCATTGCCAGACCCAGACCTGACACTTTATGTGGATGGTTCATGCATGAGAACAAGCACAGGAGAGTTAGTGGCCGCATATGCAGTGACCACTGATACTGAAGTTATAGAGACACAACGATTTGACACATTGTCAGCACAAGCAGCAGAGCTCATCGCTCTGACACAAGTCTGCATACGAGCCAAGAACATGAAAGTAAACATATACACAGATTCACAGTATGCCTTCGGGGTCGTTCACGACTTCGGAGTTCTATGGCAGGAGAGAGGTTTCCTGACCTCTCATGGGGCCAAAATTCAGCATGGTCCCCTCATTCAGGCTCTGTTAGAAGCAATACACTTGCCTACAGTAATAGCCATCATGAAGTGCAAAGCACATACGAAAGTCACCATTTCCCAGGGTAACGACCTGGCAGATCGAACAGCTAAACTTACAGCCCAGACTCCAACGGACGCAACAAAAACAGAAGTACCATCACTGTCAAATTGCATGACAGTCAGGGATCCCTCACAAGATGTACTCGACATACAGATACATGCCACTCCAGACGAGATAAAGAAATGGACTGAACAAGGAGGGGTCCAGACTGACCAGGGTTGGATGACAAAAGGCAAAGCTACATGGTTTCTCCCTGACTCTATGGTTCAAGTCATCATAAACACAGCACATAGTCCCGCACACTTAGGAGAAAAGGCTATGCTAGACAGTTTACAGAATATTTGGTTCAACAAGCACCTGCGTGCAGCAGCAAAACAGAAAGTGCGTACCTGCATGATCTGTTGCCAGTTCAATCCAGGCAAAGGCATTCCAGTAGAACAAGGTGGATTTCATCCTCCAGACCACCCTTTTGAAGTCCTCCAGATGGATTATATCCAGATGGACAGATGTCGAGGATACAAATATGTCCTAGTAGTTGTATGTGCACTATCTAGATGGACAGAAGCATACCCAGTCCCAGATTACACTGCTGTGACCACTGCCAGGCAGTTAGTCCGAGAGTTCTTTCCACGGTACGGATTGCCCCGTGTCGTGTACTCAGAAAACGGTCAGCCATTCTCCTCTGAATTAATGAAGCAAGTATCTCTTCTGTTAGGGTACCAGTGGAAGTTCCATTGTGTACGACACCCAGAGGCAGCAGGCCTTGTAGAGAGACACAATCAGACACTTAAGACAAATTTAGCAAAAGTCTGTGCAGAAAAAGGCGTGGATTGGATGGTAGCCTTGCCGGTTGCCCTCTTTTACATGCATATGGTGGCCCATTCCAGAACAGGACTGTCCCCGTACGAGGTGGTTTTTGGTAGACCACGGAATATGTGGGGTACGCCTATGCCAAAAAGAATTACCGATGTTGACAGTAATATGCTGACAGATTACCTGGCTTCCTTGATGTCTGCACTCCTCTCTTGTCGTTCACAGGTTGCAGCCGCCTTCCCCGACAACACCGAAGTTAAGGAACACTCCATCGTTCCTGGAGATACAGTGTTGGTGCGGAATTTTGATCGTTCAAGTCCTCTCGAGCCCCGCTGGCGAGCACCGAAGTTAGTACTGCTTACAACGAGGACCGCCGTCAAGGTCGAGGGAAGGAAGGGCTGGATCCATGCCCAACACGTCAAAAGACTCCATGGACACGGAACTGTAATCGAAACTAAGGACTGCCCAGAAACCAGTGACTCAAAGCCCCCTTTGCTAGAAAAGACTCTGCAACAGGAGTATAGGTCAAAGTTACGGTCTAGTAAGTCAGACAGCGTTTAATTGTTTAAGTCCACCCTGTGGTGAATCGGTTAGACAGGTTCCTGACATGTATAAGATCGTAGACCAGAATAGTAGACAGAGAGATAAGAAAGAGAAATACTGCAAGACCTAACGCAGCAGATGTATAGTAACTCTGATCATTATGTTTCTTCTAAGTATATCGATTATATGTATTAGCTTGACGCTACATGTTTTCTTTCCTCCTCTTGGTTCACATATACATTCTTCCTTTAATGACACTGTAGAGCACACATTCAGTGATCTGCCACCCCATGAACTGTCATATCGACTAGCACTGCGCAACAATACTTTTATTCGCATGTTGCACCATTCTCATCAGACCAGCAATGTAACAAATTGCTGGGTATGTGGCCGACTCCCACCTTATCAGAAAACGAAGGGAGTTCTGCCCCTCTTTCCTTTCCCGTTCTCACACAATGGTTCGTGCGGAGCATGGTTTGCTTTAATGTCATCACAAGACAGAAAGTTCACAGATTCCCAGAGTGAAGGGATTTGGGGAGATTTAAATAAAGTAATGAATGAGGCATGTTTTCCAGACGAAGATGGTCTTCCCCAGAGAAAAGGAACAGATCTAGAAAATGAAGTGTACGAACAAGGAAATGTTACCCTTAACTTTATGATTCTGAATGTCCAGTCCGAGACAAATACAAAGGCGTTCATAACAGTCTTACCAGTAAAAGGTGAATTATGCGTTAGAAAGAAAGGCTCAGTGCATTTAGGACACAGTGATTGTAATATTGTGTTCGAGTTCAATGATAAAGGAAAGTCTACTTTCAAAGCTTCCCGCCATTCCTATTTTATTTGCGGTCAGACAGCCTATGTGCATCTGCCCTTAGACTGGGGTGGGACGTGTTATATAGCATTCCTACTACCCCCGTTTTTCTAGCCCCATCCCATTATCATAGAGATTCCCGACTAGTACATGTCAGACACAAGAGGGAGACTGATTCCCCAGTTGTCGATCAGACTGAGACAGCTTTGGAGCAATATACAGATTTCAATAAAGGATTCTTTTTCTTCATAGGTCCCGTCCAAAACAGTAAATTAATACGCAGGTTAACAAGAACACTTGAAGCAGTAGTGAATGAGACTACTTCTGCTCTAGCTAACTTGACCGAGGAGCAGTCTGCTATGAGACTTGTTGTTCTTCAGAATCGCCTTGTTCTTGACGTCATCCTGGCAGATAGGGGCGGGGCTTGTAGAGTGATCGGCTCCAGTTGTTGTGTGTTTATTCCTAATAAGGCGCCATCCGTATACGCAGCAATAACAAGACTCCATAAGATAGCCCACGAGATACACCAAAATCCAGGCACATGGACTTGGACCGGTTGGCTCTGGAGTGTAATATCAGCATGGGGATGGAAAGTATTGTCGTTCCTAGGAATAATACTACTAGTTATATTCAGTTGCTGTCTCTGTCTGCAATGTGGCCCAGCGATTTGCGGCTTGTGTGCCACTGCCTGTATTCCCCGTCCACGTATACAAAAGAAAAAAGACGAGCAAATGATGCTGTATGATCAGATATATGGTATCATGAATATAGATGTGTCCTGAAGGGCACAGTAGGGGACAAGGAGGGAATGAGGAAATAGAAATTTTACGTGGCCAGTGTGTCCCCCACATGCACCCTATGTATGTACATATACCCAATGTATGTCCATGTCATCATGCACTTCCCTCCTCATGCCTGTAATATTAATGCCTCTGCATATCCGTCCAATGTTAGCATGTCAGTTATCAGGCCCTCCTTGAATGAAACGTTAATTCTGCACTGAGGCCTATGTTGCCAATGCACTTACTTGGTGCACGTTTAAAAGTCGAGATGAAACTCGTTTTCGTAGCACAGCCGAGCCAGGACCTGAATTCAGGCTCCAAGCCTCCTGACACTCTGAAAACTGCAGTTTAGTTTAGCTATGTATCCCTGACCTCTCACTTACTTCCTGCTCAGCCGAGAGGTGCCCAGCCTGGCCTGCCAGGACAGTATTTTGCCTGCAGTTATCTGCTCTGCTCCACAGAAACACATTCCTGTCTAATGAAAGGGGTAAACATATTCCGCCTGCAGAAGATAGGGCCTAGCCTTTCTGTCTCCATCCAAGTGATTTACAGAACCCGAATCCATAGAAGGCCCATGGCCCCACGCAATGCACGAAGAAATATAGGCACACACTAGCATTTAGTGATGAGCAGCCTTTGCCCCAGCGACCTTTAAGTCAGACAATACATCCTCCAAACACAAGATATCAGATAATGCCAGGGGTGCAGGTCGTCCTGACATCCAAGACTCCTCTACTAGCATGAAAGTCAGCTCCCCCCAGCTTTCCCCAGTTACACGTCAATTCCACGTCATGACCAGTTTGCGCGCATAAGTAGGGTAAAGGTTCCTGCTGACCATGCAGACCCCCTCCATGTATCCACACACCTATGACCCATTAAGTGAACACCCACGTGTACGCCTTCTTACACGCCTCTTTTCACGCCCATGTGCTCTTATCCCTCTCTTTCACTTGCTCCACCTGGAGCGCTCCGCCTTCTCTATCCAAGTCAATGTATGTTTAACTATATATAATGTATTCTGTGAATAAAGATTGAGATGACGATCCTTCCTGATCCTTAGTGGTGATGGAACCCGATTCTCCCTTAACTCGAGTTACTGAATTAAAGCCCTTCTGAATCGGACACCACGGACTCTGCCTCTCATTATATGCATGATCCTTATTAATGTATAGAAATTCTGACAGGGTAATTAATTTATTTACCACACCTTGGGCGTTGGGAATATAGCGCTGCACCCTCCAAGCGCCAGTCAGCAGGCAGATAATGCGCTCTTCTCTTCCAGGCGCTTGCCAGCAGTCAGGGCCCAGGGGTAGCGCTCACAGGGCGCAAGGTCCCACCAGCTGCGTCAGAGAACTAAGATGGCGCTCCTTCCTTCTTCAGGGGCCGGGTAGCAGAGCAGCAGGCACTACTGGGCAAGGTCAGTGGTCACTCATCAAGACAGGGCAGTGGGCTTTAAAAACCATCCTCCACTGTAGCGTGGCACTCCTCCTGTACAGCAGCCTTTACTCCTGTAGTGGGGCTTTCACTAACCCTGTGGACATCAGAGGGGTTTCAGGTGGGTGCAGGGTCCAGCACACAGGCCCAAGTGGCAGCACACCCTGGCAGCAGGTCCCCTCACGTTCATGTCCCTGCTCTGTCTGAGCACATGGTGGCACAACCCCTGTACTTATACGCCCCTCACCCCACCTACCAGGCAGTGCCAGAAGCTTCTAGAACTGGTTCTAACTGGCTCAGGGGGGAGTAGAGCACCCTGGGTGCGAGGCTTTCCCTCCAAAAGCTGGGATGACTGGGAACCAAAGAACTAGACTGCTAACCTACCACAGTCAGGTGGCACAACACACAGCCATGGCATCCATTTTAAATGCGGCATTTCACCAGGATGCATTTTTACAATTGGGGGTTAACAAGTGCGCACACCATTGCATTTCATTTAACATGGCGTCTCACACCACACATGGCCTATACATTCTTACTTTTTATCCGGGAGGAGGAGGACGATTTCCCATACGCCTGAACACGGAGCAGCTACATCGTGCTGTCCACAAAGAATCCTTCGTTTCTCGATCTTTCTATTTTAACAAACAACGTGAGGCGCCCTCCCCTATCGACCTTTTTGAAGTATGTTCTATCCAAACGCTGCTTCATTTTAAACCAAGAACCCATTTTTTTATCAGTCTGTGAATGACGAACAAGAGCGCCATTTAAAGCAACTTTGCCTCAAGCATTAACTCTATCAGCCTATGTAGCGTTTTTGCTGCAGTGTATTCTCTATACCCATTGATATGGGACAATCTCATCTAGGATATTCTCATCTATAACTCTAACATCGCATGTGGAAATATAAGGCATCAGTTTACCATACTATACTGAATAAATGAAGAGTCACCTACGATGTTTTTTGCTGCATGGATAGAGTCTTACTGTTGAAGTAAATTGTGTCTCCTGAAGAAGGCGGTCCCCTGCCGAAACGCGCGTCGAGTTTTTTATGCTTGTTCCATCTTTTTGATTAACTGTATATGTTGTCATTTTATTGGTTTATTGTGTATATTATTCAACTTACGTGTAACCTTTTATGATTTTTGTATGTAATGTTGTTATAGACATTTTTTACTTATTCATTTGATTAGTTTCAACATGGTTTTTAATATATAACAAATAAAAATATGTTTTTTTAAATAACGTTGTTACTCCACTTCCATTGTTCCTTCTCATTAGCTGGCTATACTTCAATGTACACTGTCATACCTAGACGTCCTAGGATTTTTTCACACCTATACATTTTTTCGACCATGAGGGAGACATCCTAAAACAGGGGGGTGAAAAGCAAAACATTTTGGGAAAATGGGCCAAGTCCAACAGGTTGCAGCTGTTACAACACCTCAGCAGACTAATGCCTCCACTTCTGTTTCCAAACCAACATAACACCCATCTTCTGCCCCATTCCTAGCTGGTGGTGAGACAATACCACCACCACCTTCAGTTCAGCCAGGACGCAATAGGATGGGGCACACTGGCTCAAGGCCACAGGTTAGTGTGGGTAGGAGTTGTGGGAGGGATCCTGTGGGCTAGCATAGTGGGGCCACTTGGGTCACTGTCACCTAAGCCACCATCAACCAAGTCTTGGTAGCCCTCCATCAGTCCCAAGACATGATGGGCCAGGTCTTTACAGAGTTCCAGAACATGAAGCAGTTGCAGAGGGAGCACAATATTCAAATGGATGTTCTGAACTCCAATTTAGACTCCCTAACTGGGGTGCTACAGGACATTTACACCCATTTGTGCAAGGCTTTTCCTGCATCATCTTCTCCTCTCTGCGGACCAAATACATCTGGGCCTACTACAGCTGCCTCAGCCACTGAAAGGGAGACCCTGTCACAACAGAGGCAACACATGCACCCACCCCAGTCCCTGCAACTGTGGCTCCACCAGCCACCCAACGGAGTACATGTTCATCCAGACTACCAAGAGGGGATGGCAAGACCCCCACCACCAGCAAGAGACACTGCACCTAATTTCCTCCAGTGTGTGACACAATCAACTCTGTGGACTATTTTCTGGTCACATTTCCTTTTTCAGACGCCAGTTGTATTTTGGATATTGGACTGCAAACAATTTAGGCTCTACAGTTATGGTTTAATTCACCATGACTGACTTTTTCTTTTTTTGTTTGTTATTTTGGTTGAACTCCAGTCTTACATTATTTGCTTTTGTTAAATAAAATCAACAATTTCTTTTTTTCAAAGACTGGTGTTGTAGTTATTTTCTGTATTCATTCTTTGTTTTTCCTTCCATGATATCTTTCAAAATGTAAACAACCAAGGTAATGTTTATTCATAATTGCATTGTGAGTAAGTAATGTTACTAACTTCAGCCATGACAACAAAATATAAATACCAAATATTCATCAACCAGTATTTCATTCAATTAGTAACAGAGTGTTCTGCCTATTTTTTATTGAACATAATAAACCATAAATAACACAAATACAAAGTGCAATATTTAAATGTGCAGTTCTACACCTTGCCACAATGTAAAAAGTGGATATAATATAAAGATTCAGATTCAATAGGCAAAATATTAATGTATTATGCCATGAGCTGGAGCCAGCTTTTCCGCCTCACAACAGGAATTGCACAACAATAACACCAAAAGTCATAAATCCTAGCACTGCTCAATTTTGTGGCCACAGGACCAGTGCAATTGCAATATTTGGGGGAATGTCACAACCACCTTTAAGTGCTGTGCTACAAGAAGTTCTTCTGACATTGATAAGACCTGTAAATATATTCATACACTTAACACAAAATGTACATTTGGACAATGTGAAGGCGGATGATTATGCTTTTGGTTGACTACCACATGTTGTTAGAGCAAATCAAGCAGCACATATTTGCTTGGTGATAACATTCAACAGTAAGTAAGTAAGTCATATTTATTTTCAGATTTATTAAAATCATTGCAATTTACATAAAACATCTGAGTAAGAAAACTTGCAAATTAAAAAAAAAGTTAATTCGTACTTAAAATGGAATTACATTACAGAAATGCGGTAGTCTCAAAGGTGTGATAGTACATCAAGTACTTTGTGGATTTTTTCGACAAGGATTTTTTATTACAAAATATTTATTTATTTTTATTTAGCAATAACAAGGAATTGATGCGTAGTTCAACTGGCGGGAGCCAAGATCAACAGAAAACAATTCTAATACTATCTAAAAAACTTCCATTCAATCGCTGTACAAGTTATCTCAGTACAAGATATGCACACATATAGTCTGTGTGCGTCTTACACAGGAACAATGCATGGTCCCTTTGTACTTTAAAACTGGAACATTTAACTGCAAATGTCACAACTTTGAAATGAATAAATGCGGATGACATAGTGAAGATACCTAAAAATGATTACAACAAAAAGATGAGTAATGAAACCTTATAAAATAGACACATTAAAAAGCCATGTTTTTTAGGACACGTTATCCAAATACCAATCAGAGATAAACAATGGAAATTAAGAAAAAAGTCAATGTGTCAAAACTTTGATCAACAATGACTTGTGGCCTGGATTTCCCTGTACTCGCTCTTCCTAAAAAATGTGCAGCACATACTTTTATCCACATTACAGTTTTACAGTTATTGTAGTGAGATTTTAAAAAGATACTTAAACTCATGTGAAGAAGTTGTCAATGACATACTGACAAAAGTCAACTCCTTCATCCTTACCACTATCATCTTAATTCGGCATTTCAGGATCCTCACCGGGTGGCTCTTCATGGTCTCCAAAATCTATGATGAAAGGGATGTTTCGCCACAGGGCTATGTTGTGCAGCATGCAGCAGGCAAAGGTGAATAGGCACACGTTATCGGGTGCGAAGAGGAGGGCTCCACCAGTTCTGTCCAGACAGCAAAATCTGGCCTTTAGAGGCCCAAAAGTGACTCCGCTGGCATCCATATTCTTCCATGGGCCTCATTGAAGTGGACTTCCCCTGGCATTGTTGGATTCCTCAGCGGTGCCACCAACTATGGTCCGTTAAGATCAGCTGAGCCTCCTCAATGGAAAAAAAAGAGATGAGCCAAGATATGTAATGTCATTTCAGATGATTCACCTTGAAACTACCCAAAGCAATATTATGTCCTATTGTACTTACCAACAAGCCAGCCCCTCTCAGGTCCAAGTTGTGATATTTGCAGGGGTATGCTGCTGTTCCGTAGTACAAAGGAATCATGGGCTGATCCGCGGAAACACACACAGATGCTTGTGATGTACAAATCAGCTAAGTAGACAAATTGCACATTCAATGGAAGTGCTTCCTATTCCGGTAGACTTGTTCCCTGGCATGTGGTGGTCCAAAAGCAATATGTGTGCCATCAATGGCTCCAACCACATGTAGTAGGCAACCCAAAGCATAGAAATCACCCTTCGCATTCGCAAAATCCTCATGTCGTGAAAACTGGATGAAACTGCTGATGTGCCTCATCATTGATGAAAGAACGTCTTGTAGCACACCACTCAAAGTAGGTTGTGCCATTCCACCAGATACTGCCACAGTGTATTGGAAGGATCCTGTGGTCATAAAATGAAGAACTGCCAATAGTTTGACAACTCGCATAATAGATTTCCTTTGTGAGGCAGAATATCCGGCTCCATCTGATGACATAAATCCATTACAGTTTGCTTATTTAATCTAAATTTTTTGATGATATCCTTTTCTTACATGGTGGCAAGGTCTGGAAATGAGCAGTACACTTGATGATGTCCCCTCCTCACTCCCTCCGGGTTCAACTGTCTGCATTGGAAGAATTGTGATCATATTTAAACATTGTCCAAATACATTTTGTTTTTATTATTGGCACTAATGTAAAATTGAGCAAAAAAGATATCTGGTTTCAAAACATATTTAAATCTAACATTTATTTTTTGTCATTTCTACTTCACAAATGTATTTTTTTCAGCTATACATCTAAGAGTGTGTAAAAAATACATTACTAAGTATTATTTGCACATCCAAAATATTTGTAAGATTTTTTCTGACAAAATACCATCAATGGAGATGTAAGATACACAGCTCCAAGATTGCTCTTAACCACAGTAATGCACTACATATAAATGCTTTTTTTAATACATGAGTGTCCATTGAAGTTTGATTATGTAGAAAAACTGCCCACCATTTTGAGTGGTGGTGACACGCTTAACAGTCACAAAAACACTATTTGACCTTCTAAAATGGTGGTCGCCTGACCTCGCCACCAGGACATTTGTAATCAGCAATCCGCAGCAGAAGTTGACTGCCTGGTGGATGTTCAACTCAATGACGGACACAGCCATCGGCTAACGTGGGTGAAAGCAGAATACAAAGTCAAATGTGTCCATCTCCACTGAAGCCCACTGTTAGATTGGGGGGTCTCTAGTTGGCACAGGTAGGTACTTGTGACAAATAGGGACCCTTGCCTCTAGTCAGGGTAAGGATGTACACTCCTAAAATAACCCCTGCTCACCCCCTTGGTAGCTTGGCAAGAGCAGACACGCTTATCTCAGAGGCAGTGTGTAAAGCATTTGTGAACACATACAGTAATCAAGTGACAACACTACAGATGAACACCACACAGTTGTATAGTAAATATAAGTATTCTTCATATAGATTTAACACAAGACCATAAAGGACAAAAATCCACAATACTGTACTTAAAATGGTAGAATTAGCTTAGCTCTTAAAATGTGACACGTTGATTCAATGTACCTTTAGATGCGACACGCAGGGCAACGAAAATGTTGCAAGGATGGTGATGCGTTTAAATATTGAGGCAAAGAAATAAAGACGTCTTCTTGTTGTTGCGGCACGCTTCTCCGATGATGTGAGAAGTCTCGACTCGACGCGTCAGCTTTGGCGGCAACACTCTTCTCGGATGTTGCGAGACGCTTCCGCACAATGCGACAAATGCAGTGGCGACACCCTTGTTCGGTGACGCGACTACAGCAGCTCCGACGGCGGCACGCTTCTCCGTGGATGCGAGGTGCTTCTCTTGATGCGGTGCAATATGACAGCTACAGCGGCGACATTCAAGATGCGACAGCAGCAGCAATGGCGACACGCTTGTCCTTTGTTGCGAGATGCTTCCCTCGATGCAGTGCAATACGACAGCTACAGTAGCGACATCCAAGATGCGACGGCAGCAGCAGCCACGGCGACACGCTTCCTCTTCATTGCGAGACGCTTCTCTCGTTGCGGTGCAATACGACGGCTACAGCGGCAACATCCACGATGCAACGGCAGCAGCAGCGACAGCGACACGCTTCTTCTTCGTTGCAAGATGCTTCCAGCTCCTTGCGAAACACAGTCCCTCAGAAGCCCCAAAACAGCAGCAGGCACTTCCAAAGAACTCTTGGGGAGCTGAGGGTTGAAGTCTGTTGTCCCTGAGACTTCAGCAGGAGGCAAGCTCTTCTCTCAAGCCCTTGGAGATCCTTTACAAGTTGAATAAAGTACACACAAAGTCCTTTCTCCTTTATTTGGCAGTCAGGCAACCACTGCAGGCCAATCCCCTAAGCAGCACTTCAGCTTAGGGATAGTCTCTCCTCAGTTTCTTCAGGTTCCTCTCCTCGGCAAAGGTTTCTTCTTGTTTGTTTAAAAGTGATCTAATTTCTTGGGATCAGGGTCCCAATATTTATACCGCAAAATCCTTTGTCCTCTGAGGGCAGAGGGGCCTTTGCCTAGTCCAAACCAGTTCTGGAGTACTCTGTTTACATGACTCCTTCTTTCCTTTCCATAGGAGGTGGAGCCAGCATTGTGGAGGAAAGGCACAGCCCTGGAGCACTCTGATGACATGATTCCTTCTCTCCTTTCACAGTGCAGGGCAGAGACATCAGCCACACCACAGGAGGTGGAGCCAGCATTGTGGAGGGAAGGCATAGCCCTCTTCAGGTCCCAGTTGCAACTTCTCCCTCCCATCTAGATGCAGATCTCTCTATTCACCTCTGGGCTGACTCATCCTGTCTCCTGAAATCCCCCAGCCCTCTCACTCAAACTCCAGACAAGGAATACACAACCTAGCAGAGGCAGGCTTGGATAGTTAGACAAGAAAATACCTACTTTATAAAAGTGGTATTTTCAAACACAGAATGTTAAAACCAACTTCACTAAAAGATGTATTTTATCATTCTGAGTTCAGGCATACTAAATTCGAATTTCTACCATGTTCCCTGAGTCAGTTAGGATTATATAATGTAATAATCTAACTGCCCATTCTGGCCCATGGAGAGCAGGTAGCCTTGCAATAGTGAAAAACGAAAATGGCTGTAATTCACTATTAGGACATGCCACACACACCAGGGCATGTCTTACCTTATACTTACAATGCACCCTGCCCTTGGGCCTACCATAGGGGTGTCTGATATGAAGAAAAGGGAAGTTTTAAGGACTGGCAAGTGGGTGTACTTGCCCAGTCAGCATGGCAGTACCAGACTGCACGCAGGCTCTGCAATGGCAGGCCTTCTACACACTTTTACAGGCTGCTCCTGTGGGTGGCACAACCAATGCTGCAAGCCCACCAGCAGCATTTGGTTTACAAGCCCTGGGCACTCCTAGTGCACTGTACTAGGGTCTGACAGATAAACGAAACCAGCCAATCGTGGAATCACAAATTCATACATTAATTTACAATAGGGAGCACTCGCATTGTGACACTGGACAGCAGTAGCACAGTGCCCAAAGCATTTAACACCAGCAAAAACACATGAGGCAGCAGCAAAAATGTAAGGGAGACCCACGCCAATGGTGCCTGGTCTAACGCCCACGTATGTCACATACATGTACGCTGTGGTTCAAAAAAAGCTCACTTGCCTTGTAACATTGCAGCCATCAAGACCTCTTCCACTATTACTGCTGTCTGTGACCTCTTGGAGCAATGATGCCAGGTTGAACAGGAGAGAGGGTCCCTGCCTTCATGCCAGAAGAGCTGTAGCTTCTGGCAAATGAGGTCCTTTACCTTTATGGCCAGCTCTATGGCTCACCAGAGGAACAGGCTCGTGTTTGAAATGCATATGTAAATCTGTCTAACTGTTTTTTTCCATTAACACAGGCTACAGTGTAGTGAGTGACGTTTAGTGATTGATGTTAAATGTAATATATTTTGGTCCTTACATAGGAGAATGGTGTTAGGGATTTGTAAGCACTTTACAGCGTTAAAAAACAACAAGATTAATATGTGTTGTGTGCTTAAAGCCTTAGATTTTATTTGGTGTATATATGGAGATATATGTGTGTGTATGCTTGATTTACATGTGATATGTTGAACGCTCATATTATGGAAATTAGAAAACACATGATATACTCTTTATATCTGTATATAAATATGTATTCTGTACAAACCAAATAAAAATGATGATAGCTATCTGTCTTGTCAAACAAATCACTGAGTCTAGATCAGGGCTCTCTAAACAGTTGTTTAGACCCCTCCAGAGTAGCACACACCCATGAGATCACATATTCCATGGGCACAAGGTCATTTTGTCATGTAAAAGTAATGGGAAGGTTATGTTTATGTGACATCATGATGATCAGGCTGCAGGTAGCAGGGCCTGAAAATGAGCTCAGTCACAATCATGGGCCAGGTTGGGGTTGAGTCACAGGGAAAAACAACTGAAGCACCGAAGTAGATCTGTTATAAAATATATCCTTGCCATGTCAAAATGTAAGGTGTGCTTAAAAATATGCCCCTGAAAGCAAAAGGATGACAATTGAAAGGAAGAATTACCTAACTTCTTGTGCTAATACATCATTTCATTTTACACCATTTCAAAGTGTATCATGTCCAAACTGCAGGCCCAGTCAGCAACGGTTAGCACAGGTAAAAGCGGTGAGGTGGGGTGAGAGGTGGGGAAATTGACAGGCACCGGAATAGGTATAATTAAATAAATAATACTTATTCCGTTGTGTGTCAGCTTCCCCCCTGCCACCCACCACACTTACCTGCCACTGAAGCCAATATTCACTGTGCCATAAGTATTTATGTTTAGCATTCAGTAGTTCAGAATGTCTTTCACTGATCTGAAGTATGTCACATCACAGAATATGTGGGAGCTCCGTGGGGTAGAGGATATCACAGTCCTGGATTAGTGAGTTTAGGCCATGACATGGGATGGGGTAGTGAACTGGTCACTACAATGGCGTGTATTGATACATTTGTTTTGGTAAGCATATGAAAATACACGTTATATGGTAACTTATTAGTTATGCTTGTGATAGATGTACATAAATTGTGTTACATCAAGACAGGCAAATAAAAAGTCTCAAAACTACAGGATTTTCTTTCATTTCTTGTATCCGTACAGATCAAGGCCCATCTGAAGTGGGACATTTGGAAGGCCATTGCTAGGAAGGTGCAGACCCTGGGGGTCTACAAGCTATGCAGTGTCTATCGTTGCAAGAGGTGGGAGGACCTACAATGCTGAACCAGAAAGTCAGCCTAAGCCAAGCTTGGGCAATATATTCCCAGTGAGGGAAGAGCGTGTGCCACAGTCTGACCTCCCTAATGGTCGCCTAATCAGAGCTTGATGGGCAATTGAGGGCCCAACAGCAGCATGAAGGGGTAAGTTCATATTAGAGTGTCACATGTTACATGACACATGTTAGAGATGGGGGTATCTAGTTGGCAATGGTTTGCACCTTTGTCCAAATAGGGACCCTTGCTTCTAGTCAGGGTAAGGGGCTACACTCCTAAAATACCCCTGCTCACTCCATTGGTAGCTTGGCACGAGCAGACAGGCTTCTCTCAGAGGCAGTGTGTAACGCATTTGTGAACACATACAGTAATACATTGAAAACACTACAAATGGACACCACACCAGTTTAGAAAAATAAGTAATCTTTACTAGACTTAAGGCAAGACCAAACAACAAAAATCCACAATACAGTAATCAAAAATAAGACTTTAAAATGGTAGAAATAGCTTAGTTCAATGTAGATGGTAAATGCAACACTTTACTCTTGAAGTATCTTGGATGTGTCACACAAGACAAACAAAAGGGTTGCAGGGAAGGTGATGCTTCGGTTCCTTGCTTCGGAGAGGTGATGCATCGGTTCCTTGCTGCAGCGCAGTGGAGGTGATGCGTCGGTTCCATACTGGAGAGGAGGTGATGTGTCCATTTCTTACTGCGTTCCAGTTACAATGCAACAAGATGGCGCCTTGATGTGATGCGACAACGTGGATGTGATGCATGCATGCTCGACAGCCGCGCGGCTGAATCAATTAACTTTGGAGCCGCAACAGGCCCTGCTACACGCTTCTCAGGTGATGTGATGGTGACCTCTGCGGTGCCGGCACCCTTCTCGGGTGATGCGACAAGATTTGTCTGCAATGCGACGGTGACCAGCTGCTGCCGTGGCACGCTTCATAGGCAATGCAACAGCAACTGCTGTGGAGGCGACACGCTTCTCCTTGTTGCGTCGCTCTTCCATCTCTCAGAGACACGCAGTCTTCTCAGAGGGCCCAAACAACAGCAGGCACCTCACTGCAAGTAGAATTCCCAGCAAGGGAATTCAGGGGGAGCTGGTGGGGAAGTCTTTGTTCCCCTGAGACTTTAGAACAGAAGCTTCAAGCCCTTGGAGATCTTCCTCAAGATTATTAAAGTAAACACAAAGTTCCTTTTCTCCTTTCCTTGGCAATAAGGTAACCACTGCAGGACAACCCCAACATCAAACAGCACAGGGGCAGTAGTCTTCCTTCATCTTCTCTGGTTCTTCTCCTTGGCAAAGGTTGGTCTTGATTCCCAGAAGTGATCTAAAGTTCAGGGGTTTCAGCTCTCATATTTATACCCCAAAAGTCTTTGTTCTCAATGTGTGAGGGGTCCTGGACCCAGTCCAAACCAGTTCTGGGTGCACTCTGCCAGTGCACAACTTCTTCATTTGTCAGTGTGGGCCAGAATCATCAGACACACCACATGAATGTGGGCCAGCATTGTGGAAGGCAGGCACAGCCTGATTCAGGCCCAGGTGCTACTTCTCCCACAACTTCAAATGCAGATAGGTCTTTTCAGCCTAGTGCTGTCTCACTCAGACTCCTGGAGCCACCCCAGCCCCTGTCACTCACAAATCGGACATGGAATACACAAACCTAGCAGAGGCATGCTGGATGGTTAGGAAAGAAAATGCCTACTTTCTAAAACTGGTATTTTGAAATATAGAATGTAAAAATCACCCTCACTAAACGATGTATTTTAACATTATGAGTTCAGGCATACTAAACTTGAATTTCTACCTAGTTCCCTGAGTCAATTAGGATTATAAGATGTTATAATCAAACTGCCGATTCTGGCCTATGGGAACAGGTAGCCTTGCAATAGTGAAAAACGAAATTGGCTGAAATTCACTATCAAGACATGCCACACACATCAGGGCATGTCCTACCTTTCACATAAAATGCACCTTGACCATGGGGGTACCCTGGGCCTACCTTAGGGGCGACTAACATGTAGAAAAGGGAAGGTTTAGGGACTGGCAAGTGGGTGCATTGCCAACTCGACATGGCAGCTCCAAAATGCACACAGGCTCTGCAATGGCAGGCCTGAGCCACATTTTACAAGCTGCTTCTGTGGGTGGCACAATCAGTGCTGCAAGCCCACCAGCACTATTTGATTTACAGGCCATGGGCCCACATGGTGCACTGTACTAGGGTTTGACAAGTAAATCAAATAACCAATCATGGAATCCCTAATCCATTGAATTATTTTACAATAGGGAGCACATGCACTTTGGCACTGATCAGCAGTGGCGCAGTGGCAAAGTGCCCAAAGCATCTAGACCAACAAAAACAGATGAGGCAACAGCAAAAAGTGGAAGGGAGACTCAAGCCAATGGTGCCAAGTCTAATAACACATTTTTATTTGCAGCCAGGATTTTTCCCATCAACATGTCCAAAGCACAAGAAGAGTTCTTGAAGGTGTAAATTTTGCACAATGTATATGATGATTAGGGCTCGTGATTTTATGGTATTTATTTTTCTAACATTTCCATCTGTATTTAACTATATTTATTTTTTGGCCATCTTATTGATATTTATCCATATTTATTTCATGTTTTGAAGATAAACAGAGTCGTAAAACAGTATATTTCTATGTTTATTTAACTGATAAACATGCACTCATACTTTGATACCTGCTGCTTTTTGGCAAATTAAGTAGCCAAATATAGCAAAACTCTACACCCACATGTAAATATACCATTATATACAAATATATGTTAACTAATGCCTGTATTTAAGGAAATCTCATCCGGCTTTTTTAACTTCCCATGCTTTCTACCTGCTCAGCTGTTGGCCTGCAATCCATGAAGGACAGCATTGAGAGTCACTCACAGTAAACACAATTTTTTGTATTGTTCTGTTTCTAAAAATAAATACAGGCAGCAAATATTGTTTTATGTCTGTATTTATCTGTAAAAATCAGTAAAAATTAAAAACTGGAAGCCTTAATGATAATGTGGTTTGTCTATTAATTTGTTGGAAAGGATTCCACCTTATTCCTGTTCACAACCAAAGGACTGTTCTGAGCAGTCACTGAATAGTCGGTGTTTTGTCACTGGGAAAATTCATGATCCACTATCAGCCGTATTGGATGAACGCTGGAATATGGGTGTACTCACTTTGCACTACTATTAGACATTGAGCATAACTACATAAATATCTACCAATACAGCAGATTGTGGACTCACTTAGTTATCGTGGATTAGGGAGGGTTGACTCTCGTGTCATAACACACAATTACTATTGGATATTAACAGGATGCATAAACATTGTCCCGGCAAGAGCTCTGTATGATCAGATGCGGCCCTGAGGAAGTCATTGGGTGAATTTTACCGGTGATGAAAAACGTAATGGTTGGCTGAGGGTATTGAACAAATAAAGAAAAAACCTGAGGAGTACATGGACATCTGGATTGATTACACTGTTATATTTTGGATATACTTGCGTGTGCTAGGAGGCTTGCTTCATTTGTTGTAACCATACAGATTTAGGGGATGCAGGTTTGACATAACTCCTCTTTAAGCACTGCCCAAATATTGAATTTTTGCCTAAATATTTTTGTATTGTTTTTGAGCACTGAGTTTCCTAATTCTAGCCCATTTGTAAACTATGTGCTTCAGCTACCAGGGGGTTTAGCTAGCATTAATGTAGTGACTTTTGAGGTTTACTTTAATTGGATAGTGTTATTATTCCTTGAGGTGGGCAACTGTCTACACCAAATAATAATCCAATTTGTTTTACCTGAAGGTAAAAGGCTGGCAGTATGCCAGGTATGTACTAGGGGGGTTGGCAAACAGCACGTCTGATGTGATACTGTGTGGAGTTGTGATGGGTGCAATATGTCAGGTTCATGGTGTGGAAGCTGTAACAGTGTGAGGATACATATTGGGAGGGTTGTCACATGGACAAGGTACCAGGTTTGTTTTCTGTTGTGGATAGGATTAGTGTACCTTGTGTTATGGTGTACAGCACATAACAAAACATATGGAGTTTGGAGGGTTGCCTGGTATGAAATTGGTTAATGGGTATAGGAACACAATATGTTCTGTAGGACTAAAAGTTGTCAAATAGCTGTGGAAATTGTTCCTCCCTTCAGACTACTTTTCAACTTTGCTTGTGCTTCAAGAGTTTCCACCAGTGCACTAGATAATTGTTGTGCCTGTTAGAGATGTTCCATTAATTTTTCTGCTGTCTGACAACAGAGCACTAGGCTTCTAGGTTTCTTCAAATCGATTGCTGTGCTTTGAAATTCTTTGCCTTGGGAACTTGAAATTTCCCTTTGATTACAGGATTTTCGGAAATCTAAAACCTGCCTCTTTGTGTCAAGCTAGGAAACGTTTTAGGTTTCACCTTTCTGACTGGTCCCTACAGTGCCAAGACTCCTCCAGGCATTAGCCCATGCTTAATAAATACCATTCATTTATTCATTGTGTGTCGCTGCTAGGCTGAAGATGTAGGTTGCCCCCACTTAGAGCTATTCTACAGTAGCAAATCCATTTCAGCAAGACCTTGCAGATTAGTTATCTGGCCTTGTGGAGCTATCTCCGGTTACAACCTGTAATCTTGCCCTACTTGAAGAATGCAAGTTCCAAAAAGTGATTACGTCCAAATGTAGAATATTTCACCGGGCAAAGGTGCCAAAAGTATGCCGCCAGAGACGGACCTTGTCTGGGCATGAAATTCAAATTTCTCCCATTTAGAGCTTTCCTGCCAAAACCCATTTGCTTCATCGGGACCTCGTCCAATGGTGAATAGGGGTGAGAGAGCTTCCGTACAGAGAGATTTGATGAAGATTGAGGGTAACAGATAACCTTCCTTGGAAGTGGATTTGAGACTATTAAGTATATTGGCACAATATGCACGAGATGGGCCTTTGAAGTATGTCCATTGCAGGCTTCTACAGGAATGTGGATATACCAGAAGAGGCAGGCTTGATATTGTGGATGTGCTGTTGGATATGTTGTATTTTTTCATTTAAGAATACATTGATGGCACTTATCTGTGTAGTGTGAGAAAGGAGGGTTTGGCAGGTGGTTAATGAAGTGCTTGATTGTCTTGAAGAGCGTTTTGCTTCCTCTTGCAGATGGCCTATGCACTTAGCACAGGAGGACAAAGGCCTGCTCAATTCCCTTGGAACATACACTGAAAAGAACGGCCTGGAAATAAGCATTTCAAAAACAAGTGTGATGGTATGTAATCATGGTTCCAAGAAAAATCAAAAATGGCTTTTCAAGGGAAATAGAATTGACAAGGTTAAACTCTGTGTATACTTAGGAGTGAAAATAGATGCAAACGGCTCCTTTGTGTGTCAGAAGAAGGCGATTAGGGCGAAAGCTCAGGCCATTAATTATGGCTTCTTGGCACTGGCCAGATCCATTCGAGGCCACGATCTGAAACCTTTGGGAACAGTTATGAAAGCCAAATTGTTTCCAACTCTTGCATATGGATCAGATATAATGCTAAGTGTGCGGCACCTCTGCTAGAAAAACTGTTGATAAGAACCTATAAACAAACCTTTAGGCTCCCTAGATCTGTCTCGTCTGCACAGCTTCGGTTAGAGTTTCAACTCACAAAGCAGACACTCGCTAGGCCGGTGGATTTCATAACCATTTATTATAATCTCTGTGTAGCAGCTGAAAACACACTGGCTAGTTTTGTCTGGACTGAAATTAATTTGGAACGGGGAAATTGTCTTCACATGAAATATCTTGAAAATAATTTTCAGATGCGTGAACTGGGAGATTTGCGGACCTCTAATATCTCTGGGCAAACCTTCACGAAACTGGCAAACAAATCAACCAAACTGCAAAGCTGGACTGCCAATAAGGAAAGCCTGTCTAGATAAAATCATATTCCATTTTAAGAGGATCACCCCTGTTGGCAGCACCCTCCACCAAAAGATCAAACAGTCATTTTTCTTGCCTTAAGATGTGGAGAGGTACCCGCCATGGACCTTAAGCCAAAATGGAGGATGCGTGCCAACGCAATCATTTCCCTACTTTCTCCACATCATGTTAAAAAACAGAATCTTGTATGGATTGGAGATTTATTTGTATAGGGATTGGTATCATTTGACTAACCATTTTATATATGTACAGCACTATAAATTTGCAGTTCACCTCTTACACTTTGTCAATTCTAGATCACCTTATCACACATTAACTTACCTCGTGTTGTATTGTAATGCCATGTTTCTCACTGTGACAGCCGGATCATGTAATTTCTAAAGTCTATTGTATGGAATAAGAATTAATTGTGTTAATACAATTTCTTTTGCTTACAACAATCCAGGTGTGTTTCCATTTGTTTCTTGTGCGTCCATTTCTGACAAAGTTAAAGTAATTATTTCTTCCCCTGAAAGAACCTACTTCACTTTAGATTTCAGATACCCAGGTTCTGAGGGTCACTGGGTAACCGCATTATACTTGATGCAAGATTGCTCTTTAGTCACAGCATTTCAAGTGGTGCTCAACAATTGCTTGACAATAATTGGGTGAAATAAGGTGCATGGTATGGATAGAATTACAGAAGTAACATTGCAAAGGGATAGGTAAGGCATTAACACAATGTGAGGGAGCAGAGGACCTATCTAAGCTCTAGCTTCACTGGGAATGCTGGGATGCTGCACGACCTGAAAAATAAGGCAACAAATGTCTGAAAAAAGCAATGAAATAGAAAAAGTGAGAAATAGAACATGAAAAAAAGAAAAAGAAAGAAATCCTGCATTGCACGAAGAAGATGAGTCCAGAAGGAAGCAAATGTTTGCAGCTTAGTGTCTCACAGTCCATAAGCTGATGGGACCTGAACTTGGCTCCCACTAGGTTCCTGCAGGAACGTGGCCTACGCAGGTGGGTGACCTAGTACTGGGTTGGTAATGGATAATGACAGAAGTCAACAGGGAGGAATAGAATGAAAGAACAGAAGGAGGAAGAAAAGGGAAAGGAAACCAACTTACCTTGCATATTTTCCCCCTCTTTTCATCCAAGCATTGGAGTGGTCAGAGTTCGGTCTGCCAGGCAAAACAGTAAGACCAGAAGAGAAAAGAACCTGGATTACATCTTAACCAATTATTTGGAGAAGATTTCACAAATTCAGGTTGGGTGAATTAGAGAAGTAACACAAAAAAATGGCTGTGGTGATTCTAGACCTTTAAAAAAACCTATGAAATCAGAATGGTGAAGAAACAAGCATTTGCAATGCAAATTGGTCTCGCATTTGTAAGAGTGAGGGTTAGAGATATTGGTGTTGTAAATGACAATGGGGTATATTCACAAGAACGTGTGCTAAACATCGCAGCCTATTGCGGGAAAATAACCCTGTGTCAATGTGGAATTCACAACAAGGCGGTACCATGCGATAGTCTTGCCAAAATCACAGCCAATGTCCGCGATACAACTACCTCGACGGAGATAAAAACACAAACAATAACACAAAAAGTGTGATGAGCCCATTCGCGATGAGGAAAGCAGGGATAAGCACAGCCAGGCCCGCTACACACAATGACCACACAGACACACTTGCTCAAATGGTGGAATGGCTACGGGCATGTGCGCACGGCCACATTTATTAGCAGGCACACACACCGGGTGAAACCTGTGTGGGATGTGTGTAGGGTGTGTGCACACCAGCCGGCAAGGGATGACTGGTGCAGTCAGAAATCAACAACAGTGTACATCGTAAAGGACACAACCATTCAACCATAAAGGCCCATTGACTTGTGCTGCACAGAGTTAGTGGCCCGGATGCACAGCGTCCTGCAGGGGCCTACCGCCAGGGGCAGCTGACTTGCTGGGCACTGGGGCAGGGTCACGAGTGCAGAGCAGGTTTCCGAAGATGACAAAGGGGCTTGTCACAGAGTGTCTCAGTGGACAATGGGAGGTGTACCCCAGGGCATGATGCAGAGGGCAGGACCACGCTGAAACAGTCACTATGGTGGAGATGAATGGAACAGAAACATGTCGGACACCAAGTCCGGTCCAGCCAGATGAAGATGCAGAAAACCACCAGGCAATGGGCACAGACGCCACCAAGGTCCAACCAGATAGTGCCCATGAGTCATTGCGCACAGAGTTAGTGGCACCAATGCTGTTAGAGGAGGCCGCCTGCGATGAGGCATGTCCAATGGTGTGGACTCCTCCACTTCTTACCCAAGACATAGTTCCACATGGCGGACCTACTGGACCAAAGAGGAGGCCGGTGGAGTATGTCAATGAGAAAGGAGTAATATGGGCCAGCGATGGTCTGTGGAGGCTGCAGAGGTCACGGGACTGGTGCTTGGAGCTTGCACCACCAAGTGGTGGGCTCTCTTTGACACACGCATGTGTATGCAGGTGAGCACAGCCTCGTTGGTGCACTGGGGCACGCATTACTGGTCTGGGGACCAGTAGCCCGGGGTGCAGCAGGCACACAGGGACGCATGCCCCGCCGTGCTCGGCACAGGACTCGTGGCGGGCTGAGAGGTGCTGCCCTGGCAGACACATTGTCCATTCCGAATGAGAACCACGACCAGTGCGATAGGCTTTTTGAACACACCCACTACGCACATGCATGCAGGGGGGACATAACGTGTGACATTTCCGCGTTCTGCCCCACAGCCTGTGGGGACATGGTAGCGTCCACTGGCCACTACACTCCATGCCAGGATGAAAACAAGGGTCCGTGACCAACACTTCAAGAAATATTTGCGAATTTACGTTGTATATATCATTACAACACGGTTAATCAATAACCTGAAACAAGGGGAGAAATTTCTACATGCACAATAACCATATTTATGCACATGATTTCAATAAAAATTCAATAAACCACACATCAACACAAGCGCAAAAAATGATCAGGATTATTTATAACCATCAACATTGGTTGCGCGCAAAAAAGCAGTTGATTTCCACTTGGCCATTTCCGTGGTTTGCAATCTGTGTCCGGCACCTCCACACCACACATGGCATTGGGTAGGTTCACATTCCTTAATCACTTGCCACTCTCGCACATGCCTGCTCCATGCCTCTCCTCACATCCTGCTAACGTGTGTCGGTGGTACCATGCCGTGGCTGGGTTTTGTAGATGGCAAGGCCGGATTCCCAATGGAGTGGTGTTGTCAGAGATGTGAGTAATATTGCACTCTGCCTGGGGAGTTGGCCACAACATTGTTGAGGAGTCCTGGGAGGTCCACTATTGCCTACACATTCATGGTATACGTGTGCTTTCTGTTGTGGTAGTTGTGTGCAGTGTGGGCAGGAGGCACGAGGGGTACATGTGTGCAGTTGATTGTCCCTGACACGTGAGGGAATCCAGTTATGGCATAGGGGCCTTGCTTGGTCTCCAGCTGATCCTGCGCAATGTGGGTGACGTGGGGCTGCTGGGGTACCAGGCTGATGTTTGCATCCAGGACAGGTGTGATGACCTTGGATGGGTCTGGCTGTGTGACTCCTTCGACTCTGGCAGTTGTGGGTTGGATGGTACCATAGGCTGGCATGTGATGCGCAGCCGGCAGCTTTGTCTGCAGAGGGATGTTGGTTGTCCACTGGGTTGGGACTGTCAGCAGGTGGGGGATGTGGGTCAGGATGCGGGGGATGGTTGTCCTTTTGGGGCTGTAGTGGGCAATGTCTTCCTCTGGCGTTGGGTCTGGGAGGCAGATGCATTTCAGGTGGGTCCGCTGTCTTTGTGTACAGCCTCTGTGGTATACCGGGGGGTGGGATGGGTCCTGGGGTGGTGGTGGGCTGTGGCAGATGGGGTGGGTGTTGTGGCCCTCATGGGTACATTGCATGATCATTGTCTCCATTGCATCTGTGGGTCTTCAGGTGTGTCTCTTGGCTGGGCTCCCTTTTATGCTGCAGGTAGTCGTCCTGCTTAACGCCAGCAAAAGGCAGGTGTAATTCCCTGCTGCTACTGCGGCTTATTGCCTGTTTTTGGTTCACATCGCACACCTGGTAGTTCGTTGTGAAAGTGGTGTTGTGGTTTTTTTGTGTCTTTTTGCATGGGAACGCCTATTCTGCATCTCATTAGGGTTAGTTGGTGGTGGTGTCCACTGTGGAGATACATTTTGGGGCAGTTATTATGGGAATACTGGCGATGTCTGCAGTTTGCACCAGCTTGTGAATGGGGTGTTAAATCTATCTCCACTTTTGATGCGTTAAGGTGGAGATAAATCGGAGATAAGTTCTTGTGAATACCCCCACTTGTGTTTTACCCATGTGTTGTGGTTTGGAGTGGATGTAAGTGGTGTGGAGTGGGATTATGTTGGTTGGATTGGAGTTGTTAGTTGTGGAATTGTGTGTGATGGAATTGTGTGGTGTGGAGTGAATTTGTGCAGTGAAATTACGTGGCATGGTGTGCAGTGGAAATATGTGGATAGTAATTATGTGGAGTAGGATTTAGCAGAAAAGAGCTGAGAGAAGAAAACGAGAGACAGACATAGATGTAGTACATGTGTGTGAGAGGGACAAAGTGAATAGAATGCGATGGGGACGGAGAGGGTTTTGGTGACTCAAGACCTTAATTGGAATGAAAAAGTTGGGAGATTTTTAAAAGTGAAAAGTGGGCAAAGAAGGGCGACATACAGCCTGATTCATGAAAACCGGAATCTGCGATTCTCAAATAGCCATTAACTGCGAATCGCAATTGAGAAATCGCAGAACGGTATTCATGATGTTTTGCGAGAAAAAAATGCGATTCGCACGCGGCCGCAAAAACCGTTTGCGATTATCGAAAATCGCAGAAAAATCGCTATTTTCGGCAACATCCGTGTAGGATTTGCGATATCGCAAATAGCGATATTGCTAATTGCGAGATCGCACAAAGCGAGATCGCAAAATCGCGAGATCGGGAAAACGGGAAGTCGCATTTCGAGCACAGTGATGACATCACAACCAGGAAGCAGCCAGTTCCCACCCCCATTCACCACAGTGAGGCAGACCTCGAGGCAGCAACAGAGACAGCTCCTGCAAGGACACCTGCAAACTTGGACTACCACTTCCAATTCCACTGCAGCAATGGCTGAGGAGGCAGTACCTGGGCCCAGCAACACCGGGCGCAAGAGAAAACTTAAGTTCTCCGAACAGGAGTTGGAGCACCTAATCGAAGGGGTGGTGGAGAACCACTCCAAACTGTTCGGGAGAGAGTCAAGGAGGGTGCCCGAGCAGGAGAAGCGCAGGATCTGGGTCGGGATAGCGGCCGCAGTGAACTCTGTGGGTGTGGCCGACAGGTCACTTGATGAACTAAAGAAAAGGTGGTACGACCTCCGAGGTTGTGCCAAGGAGAAGGTTGCCGAGAGGCTGTGAGAGTCCATGGCCACTGGAGGGGGAGGACCTACAGTCCCTCCAAACAACCCCATGGAGGATCGCGTCGAAGACACGCTGGAGGCCGAGGCGTGCATTGGAGTCACCCGATTGGACTCATCCCGCCCCACCCAAGAGAGCCAAGGTAAGTGGCATGCGACTGCGACCCTGTCCCCTATGAATGGCCATGACCCTATAGCCTCCATAATGTTCCAAAGTCATGCCATCAGTGCACATTAGGTAATGCCCTAAAGCATTGTGGGACATGTAGTGTGGCCACAATGTACAAGTACCCCAATGCAGCCAGACAGGTTCAAAAGTACGCAATGCCATAGCCAGTCAGGGAATGTCACCCAGCATGCATGTAGCAACTGCACGTGTGACAGATACATGCAACTAATGAACGTCCACTTCCCCTCACAGGTGGCGCAGACAGCAGCGACAGTGAGAGGCTGCTCATCGATGAGCAAACACTGGATGACGAGGAGGTGCCGTTACCAACACAGCCTCCACCGTCTGCCGCAGCACCAACCCCTGCAGCCCGGCCCACTACAATTGTGCCTCCACCGTCTGCCGCAGCACCAACCCCTGCAGCCAGGCCCACTACAACTGTGCCTCCACCGTCTGCCGCAGCACCAACCCCTGCAGCCAGGCCCACTACAACTGTGCCTCCACCGTCTGCCGCAGCACCAACCCCTGCAGCCAGGCCCACTACATCTGTGCCTCCACCGTCTGGCGCACCATCTACGCCTAGCTCAACTCCACCAGCAGCTGGCGCATCCACATCAGGTACAGCGACAGCGGTGACACAGCGGCCACCCACTGTGGCCAGCCAGCAGAGCAGGCATGGCAGGGTTCGCCTGCAGACCAATGCTCCCAGCGCCAGGAGGGGGATGAAACAGCGCTTGCCGAGCATGAGTATCGAACGTAGAATGCTACGCATTCACCAGCTGCAGGCACGCCGGCAAGGGGCCATACAGTTGCAGCTGTATAACATTGGCCGCAATGTGGCAGGTGTGGGGGAGCGGATGGACCGCATGACGGCAGCCATGGCAGGTGTGGGGGAGGGGATGGCCCGCATGACGGCCGCCATGGAGGCCAACACAGCTGCTGTGATATCCCAGCGCAACACGGCCCGCCGGCGCCACCGGCAGCTACTGACGCGGCTGACGGCTTACACTCGGTCGAACTACGTGATCGGGAATGCCACGTCGCAGCTATCGCGCCGGTCCCTGGCGCAGCAGCAGCAGCTCATTCAATGCTGCGAGGATGTGGCCAGGGTATTAGAGCACCTCACCACTGCGGTAATGGCACTTCATCCCGCTCTACCTGCCACTCTGGGGGGGGATGATGCCAGCGAGGGCACCTCAAGTGTGAGCAGCCACTCTGCCTCACACGTAGGGGCGTTGAGACGTAGCACCAGGCCCACTGCAGGGTCACGTGCGGTGGCTGAGGAGGAGCCGGAGAGGCGCTCGGGTGCTTCGCGCCGGAGGCGCACCTGACTTATATGTACTTGTACAGGCACAGGCTGAACATAAGCCTGCCCTGTGTATTGGACGCAGCAGTATGGGGAAATACTGTTTGCAATGGAAGGATGGCAACTTGCACTATTATTGTGAATCAAACAATAATATTTAATATAGCATCACACATTGGCGTTCTGTCATTATTTCATTTTGCATGCAATTGTGATTTGTTGGGTGAGGGGAGAGGGTGCACTAGAAACTGTTCATTGTGATGTGGTTGCGGCGTCTGTGGCCTTCAGCTGGGTTCTCCCTGCATGCATGGCGCGCATGTGCAGGTGGCCGGTCGTCCCCTTCCGATTCACTGCCAGAGATGTCGACAGGTATCCGGCGCTTGGTAGCAATGTTGTGTAGTATTGCACACACAGCCACAAAACCAGCACACATCAGGACTGTAGTACATGGCCCCACCTGTCTTGTGAAGTATGCGGAATCTGCTCTTCAGTAGCCCAAAAGTTCTCTCAATGCAATTCCTTGTGCGTATGTGTGATACGTTGTAACGCCGTTGCTGTGATGTAGCAGGGTTGAGGTATGGGGTGAGGAGGTATTCACGCAGGGCGTAGCCACTGTCACCTGAATGAGAGGAGCAGAGGGTGAGTGCCTGTGCAGCGCAGCTACTTCATCGCAGTGTGACATTGTGGGCAAAGTGTACTTACCAAGTAGGTGTCCTTCCCCGAAGTCTCCCCTGGCCAGTCGTGTGTGGAGGCCGCTGTGCCGGAATATGAATGAGTCATGTGTACTACCCGGGTACTGTGCCACTATGTCCGTGATGTATGTCTTAGCATTGCAGACCATCTGGATGTTGAGGGAGTGGTAGGACTTGCGATTGCGGTACATGTACTCCGTTGCAGCTGGTGGGCAGATGTGGATGTGGGTACAGTCAATGCATCCTATCACATGTGGGAAATGCGCAACATTGTAGAATTGAAGCTTGGTCTCATCAAATTCCTGTTGGCTTGTTGGAAATTTGATGTGGTGGTGTAGCTGGGTCAGCATTGCGTCAAGGAAACTCCCTAAGCAGTGGGACATGGTGGGCTGGGATATCCCCCCAGCAGCCGCAACTATCCCCTGGAAGCTCCCGGAGGCCAGGAGGGGCAGGCTACACAATACCTGGACATGTGTTGGCACGGCATTGGTCCGCCTTGTTGGGTGCTGCATCAGGGGGTCAAGGTCCTGAATTAGCTTGATGATCATTGCCCCATTCAGGCGCTACTTTGCGTAAATTTGCTCTCTGGTTTGGCCCAGCAGGGTGACCCGCTGGCGGAATATCCTGGCCTGGATTCTGCGTCTCCTCCGTGCTGCTCGCTGTAGCCTTCGCCGCCTGACCACCATGTACATTCCTGGCATTGTGACACTCCTTATGCTGATGCTGCTTCTCCTTAAGTGTGTTTGGTCAGGCCAGCACCAGTTGCTGATTGGCCAACGGTTTTTCAATTTTTTTTTTACTATGGGTTTGATGGTTACCACCTGCTTTGGGTTGTCCTTAAATTGCGCCTCGCAAAATGCGATTTTGGGTTTTTTCGCTGATTGCGATTTGTCATGAATCCCGATTGCGAGGAAATTGCGATTTTGCTATTATTTTCGCAGAATCCGTGATTTCTCGCTATTTCCGATTCACAACTGGTCTACTGCCGGCAATCTGCGAATATTTTAGCGATTTCGCAATTCTGTGTTAGCGAATTCGCAATTTTCGTGGTGAATACCGATTATGGGAATTGCGCCCGCGATAGCATTTTCGCAGCTATTGCGAGCGCAATTTAGCTTCATGAATCAGGCTGTACATTATTTCCAAGAGTGTTGGCCTATATAGTTAAAGGTATGGCTTAAAGAATGCATATTAAAATCCTGTACTTTACACACTTAAATCTCTGGGGGAACCTACAACGTCACAACACAAGATGGAGATAAGTCATGCATGTGTTTACTTTTATTTGACCCAGTGTGAGACTGAGGACTCGCTTCCCATTTAATTCTTTGAAACCACAGCACAGTGAGATATGCTGCAAGGCCGTATTGACAAAGGGAAGAATTTGGTGTTCAATTGTATTTATGGATAGTTTAACAGCTCTTTGAGAGGTAGAAGTGTGAATTTAGCAGAAATGTGACATTGCTTTTAGCGCAGATAAATTAATTCACACAAGCTCGCTTCTCTGCTGGAAGGCCAGTAAAAAGAAGTGCAGACATTACAAAGATGTTTTTTTTCTCTGGTTATATGCCTGTGCAGCCACATTCTCCAGACTAGACATTCTTTCCCGTCTTTCTTTCCCACAGAACCAACAACGGATATAGATTTACTCTAATGCACCCACTGCTATATTAATTGTGGGTATTTATACAGCGCAAACCTAGGCCCAACGGAGAAACGGAGGAATATGTGCAAAAATGTTGGACTATAGAAGCATGTTGGGGACACATATAAGCAGATTCATGAAAATGATGCGGAAAAGACGTGAGGGATGTGGTGGACAAGGAACGCTTAATTTACAGGTAAGTGGAGATGGTGAAGCAGTACCTAGTTTGGTCCCTCCTGAACGTCTGTAAGCAAGTTGTAAGTCTTTGTTTCAGGCAAAGGTTATTTCATCACCTGGCATCGTATGAAGAGAATTTCTGTTTACAGATGGGTTCTTGTTGAGTTTTTTTGATTTGAAGTCTGACCATCGGGGAGGTACGTGTTATAGTCGCTTTTGATTTTGTAAATTTCTTTTGCATCAGGTTCCCTAATTTATCTGAGCAGACAGCTTGAAAATGATACAGTCGTATGTAACGGGAGGCATGTTGAAAGTGGAAGTAGCGCAATTGTTTTAAAACTGAGATGATATGATGAAATGCTTCAATTACTTACCGGTAATTGCATTACTCTGAGTCCTACTCCCTCGCTTCCCTTACTTACGAAATTGAGGCATCCCTGCCTCACCAGACACCCGTACCCACGTGATTTGTCACGTGGGGACTATATATAGCCCCCAGCCCCCTCATACCTCCTGTAATACCACACAGATCGAAACCATACCAAAAGGTTGGCCTGGACCATCAGGGAGGGAGGGAGGGATGTAAGTAAGGGAAGCGAGGGAGTAGGACTCAGAGTAATGCAATTACCGGTAAGTAATTGAAGCATTACCTCATCGTCCCTCCCTCGCTTCCCTTCCTTACGAAATTGAGATGTACAAAGCCAAACAGGACAACCAAAGAAGGTATGCAAAAAACAGGTTTATTAAAAAACACAGAAGACCAGGGGAAAAATCACTATTCAGGAATCATAGTGGAAAGAACCCTGTGTCCAAACACATCAGTACAGTCAATCTCCTGGCCAATCCTGTAATGAGAGGCAAAGGTCAGCGGGGAAGCCCAGGTGGCAGCCCGGCAGATCTCTGAAATGGAAGCCCCTTGGACCTCCGCACAGGAAGCAGCCATGGAGCGAGTGGAACAACCCTGAACCCCCAAAGGAGAAAGGTGCCCCCCCTCTTTGTACGCCAAAGAAATCAGAGAACGAACCCAACGACTCAAGGAAGGAGTAGAAGGACGCAAACCCCTATTCACAGGACCAAAATTAACAAAAAGGGAATCTGAGAGACGGAAAGGAGCGACCCGCTCCAAATAGACCAGGAGAGCCCTCCTAACATCCAAAGAGTGAAGCCGCACCTCAGACTCCGAGGACGGGGAACCAAAAAAGGAAGGAAGAACCAACTCCTGATCCCTGTGGAATTGAGAGTCCACCTTAGGACGAAAGGAAAAAATAGGTCGCAACACGATCCTGTCATCAAAAACCCGACAAAAAGGGTGTTTGGAAGAAAGAGCCCCCAGTTCACTCAGGCGGCGAGCAGATGAAATGGCCACCAAAAAGAAAGTCTTGAAGGACAACAGGCGCAGATCCACAGAAACCAACGGCTCAAAGGGAGATGACATCAAGGCGTCCAAGACCAGAGAAAGATCCCAGGTCGGAAAATGCCGCCGAGGGGCAGGAAGAACGTTACTCAAACCCTTAAAAAGGCGACTGACCAACCCCTCAGAATCCGAGAGATTACCCCAAGAGCTCCTAAACGCCCGAATCGCAGCCCACTGCAAACGAAGGGAAGACACCTTCAAGCCCAAGGAAGCACCCTCCTGAAGAAACAGCATCACCTCAAACAAAGAAGAGGAAGAGGGGTCCAAACCTTTGACAAGACACCACCGACTGAAAGAACGCCAGTGCCGTAGGTAAGACTTGTTGGTCGAAGCGCGTCTAGCCGCCTGCAGAGTAGAGGTCAAACCAGCCGGAACCCCACGTCGCAGAAGACCTAGGCGTTCAACCTCCAAGCCGCCAAGCGCATCCGGCCCAGAACATCCTGTTGAAACTCCGGGAAGACCAAAGGGGGAGGAGACAGAGGCAGCAACCACTCCACCTCCGACCTCAACTCCACCAGGAGAGGAAACCAGGAGGCACGAGGCCACGCCGGAGCCACCAGAATCACAGAAGCCCCCGAGGACCGGACCCTCAGCAGGAAGCGGAGAAGAAGGGGGAAAGGAGGAAACGCATACAGAAGCCCGCGGGGCCAAGGGCAAGAGAGAGCATCCACCGCCCAGGCCGACCCCTCCCGACAGCGGGAGACAAACCGGGACACCAAGGCATTTCCCACATCCGCAAAGAGGTCCACCACCGGAACCCCCCAACGCAACGTCAGAGCCACAAACAACTCCCGACGAAGGCAGAAATCCACAGACGACGGAATGGCCCTGCTGAGGGCATCCGCCCGGGAATTGGACACCCCCCGAATATGGATCGCCGAGAGAGCCAACAGATGAGACTCCGCCCAAACAAACAACCGCCTCGCCACAAGGGACAGAGAAGAGGACCTCGTCCCCCCCTGCCTGTTGACGTAAGCCATGGCCGTGACGTTGTCCGTCCTGACCAGGACCACGGAACCCAGCAGAAACTGGGAGAAGGCCAACAGAGCCAGACGGACAGCCTCCAACTCCCTCCAGTTCGATGACATCCTGCTCTGAGCGGGAGACCAGAAGCCCCTGGACTGATGAACCCCCAGCCAGGCCCCCCAACCCGAGAGGCTGGCATCGGTCGTCACCACAACCGGAGCCGGAGGAGAGAGAGAGACACCCTTCAGCAAATGATCCCGAACCAGCCACCAACCCAGAGAAGACCTGATCTGAGGGGAAACCGGGATCGGAGAAGAGAGGGGAAGGCAATGGGGAGACCAATGCGCCAGAACATGAGCCAACAGAGTGTGTAAATGAAATCTGGCCCAAGGAACCAGAAACACCGTGGCAGCCATATCCCCCTGGACCTGCAGCCAACGTGCCGCCACCTGCACCGGACCGGACAGCAGAGACAGGATGTGAGACTGAATCTTGACCACCCGAGCCTCGGGCAGAGTGACCACTCCCAAATCTGTCCGAAACCTGGCCCCAATGAAGAGACGATCCTGGGAAGGAACAAGAAACGACTTGCCCAGATTGACAAGAAAGCCGTGCCCCCTCAAAACGGCCAGCACCAAGTCTGTGTGAGCGACAGTCAACTGGAAAGAGGGAGCATGAACCAGCCAGTCGTCCAGATAAGGATGTAAAAATATCCCCTGACAGTGGACCAGGGCCACCAAGGGGGCCAAGAGCTTGGTGAAGACCCGAGGGGCGGACTTCAGCCCGAATGGCAAAACCGCAAACTGGAAGTGGAAGCCGCCAACTGCAAAGCGAAGAAACTGCTGATGAGTCCGAGCCACAGGAACGTGAAGGTAGGCGTCCTGTAAATCGATAGACGTCATGAAGTCCCGGACCCCCACCAACGGAATGATGGACTGCAAAGTCACCATCTTGAAGTGAACGGTCCGAACCCAACCATTCACCCTCTTCAGGTCCAGAACCGGCCGGAATCCCCCTGACACCTTCTGGACCAGAAACAAAATGGAATAACATCCCAGACCTCGCTGCGCCAGCGGGACCGGAACAATCGCCTTCTTTGACAGAAGATCCCGAACCCCTTCCAGTAGAGCCTCCCTCTTGGATGGAGACCTGGGGATAGGAGTAAGGATGGTGCCCCAGCCGGGCGGAACGGCGACAAAGTCGATAATATAGCCTCTCCTGACAATAGTCAATGCCCAGCGATCCCTTACATCCAGCTGCCAAGCGTCCAGGAAAGACATCAGCCTTCCGCCCACAGGACCCGAGGGCGAAACACAGTCGACGTCAGGACTTCCTCTTGAAGGTATCCGCCGGAAGCTTGGGACCAGGCAAGGCCGAAGATTTCCTGGGCCTGAAATGGCGTTGACGAGCAGAAAAGTTCCTGGAGGACTGGCGGGAAGACTGAAAAGACGCAGAGGAGGAAGGAGCAGGATTCCAAAAACGGCGAGAACCAGAGGAAGACGCCTTGCCCTTGTAAGGCAGAGCATGCTTACGGTCCTTGAACGCCTTAGTGACCATACTATCCAGCTGGTCACCAAAGAGCAACTTGCCATCAAAGGGAATCTTAAGGAGTGAGGACTTCTCCGAAGAATCAGCCTTCCAGTCACGCATCCACAAGTTCCGACGAGCCAAAACCAAGGAGCCAGAGGTCATGGCCGCAGAGCGAAGAACATCTGAAGAGACGTCAGCCAAGAGCTTAGCCTGCTGCTCCATGTGGACAAGCAAGCCAGAGCAGTCCGACTCCTCCTGAACAGCCGTGGCCAGCTTGCCAAAGTCAGACACCAAAGATTGCGCCGCATACGCTGAGTAGATACCAGCACGTAAAGACAAATTCCCAGCGGAAAAGGCCTTCTTCAGCGCACCATCCACCTTTTTATCCGTGGCATCCGAAGGCGAACAATCCTCAGGATTAATAGAAGTGCGCCCAATAAGAGTGGCCAACATGGCATCCACCTTCACAGAGTGAGGAAGAGAGACCTCCCCTTCCTCCAGGGAATAAAGCTTCTGCAAAAAGCGAGGAACAGAGGAGCGCTCAAGGTCTCGCCATTCCCCCGAAATCAAGTCTTTGATGCGACCATGAAAGGGCATAGAGAGTACAGGAGGCTTAACATATTGGGGAAAAATGTCCTCGGACCCCATGGGAGCAGCAAAAGGAGAAAACCCCAAGTTCTCCCTGATGTGCTGGAGAATAGCAGGCACCTCCTCCCTACGCACAAACTCTCCCGAAGACGTAGAAGGCATGGCAGAGTCCGAAGAAGAAGAAGACGAGTCCTCAGAGGGAGAGTCCACCGGACCCCCCGCAACACGAGAAGACCTGCGTCGTGGCTTAGCACCCCTCGCCTCCAAAGCACGAGACACAGCAGCCTCAATCATGGACTGCACCTCAGAAGCAGACAGGAGGGCAGAAGAATCCACCGGACCCTGGGACCTGGTCCTACGAGCCGGGACAGGCACCTCACCATCCTCATCAGAGGAGGACAAAACCCTCAAGCGCTTCGAAGTCCGTTTAGCCATAGTGAAACTGACAGGGTAGAAAGCCGAGGCAAGCCCTTAAATAATGTGAAACACAGCCCCAGCCGGGAGAAACCCAATAGAATAAAAGGACACACGAGGCAACCAATAAAGAAGCCTCGCAGACAATGAAATCCAATCACCCAAAAACATAAAAATGTATAAAAAACGACCTCAAACGAGGCCCCTACCGCATAGGAGCATCGGAAACAGCCAGCCGAGAAGCCACAGCATATCCGCCAGCCGCCGCCACCATTCCGGCCATCTGAACCGGAACCACAGCCCCAGCCACTCAGGGCCGGTGACTCCGTCACCCGGAACCCGACCGTCCAGCCGCCGAGAAGTGCACCGCAAAACACCTAATGCGGTGGGGAAGGCTCGCATACACCAGGACGGCGCCGCCAGACCCAGGATGGCGATAGCAAGTGAGGGAGAAGCCCTCAAGAAAGAGAAAATGACCGCAGCTCCGCAGAACGGCCAGCGCGTGGGACGCGCGTCTCACAGTGGTGAGACAGAAAAAAACAGGAGGTATGAGGGGGCTGGGGGCTATATATAGTCCCCACGTGACAAATCACGTGGGTACGGGTGTCTGGTGAGGCAGGGATGCCTCAATTTCGTAAGTAAGGGAAGCGAGGGAGGGACGATGAGGTAATGGTCTTTGGTGTGCTGCTGAATCAAAACCTCAAAATGCACACAGATTTCGAGGAGCCCTTAAGTTCATGGAGTACCCTTGATAAAACAAGGCACCAACTTATGTTGCCAGTTTGGAAATCCTAAATGAATGGGATTACAGAGGCTTTTGTAATACTGCGATGCCCACCACGAGGTGTCACAAGACTTGACCAGGAGTTTCGACGAGGGAGGTCGTGTGTATGAAGGTCAACTAGGAGCAGAAGAAGGGGTCTGGTCTGTGATGCCCCCTGTTTAGCATTTGAAAAGCCCAGGTACAGCCTTCGCTATTGCTGCATCATAAAGGAAGCTTCAGGAACAGATGCAATTTTATACCACATCAAATAAAAATATAGACCTGGCAGTAGAAAAAAAACAAATTTTTTCCAGACAGTCTGCACGACCAGCAGGGGCGGCCCCTCCGCAATGGCGGAGGAGCATCGCCACACTAGTCAGAGCCAGCAGCTAAAAAATAAAACAATATTTTATTATTGTTTTATTTTTAAGCAGCTAGCACAGCAAGGGTGTGCGAGGAGGGGCAGGGCCAGGGCATGAGAGGGGAGAGGAGAAGTGCTATGTGCACTCTAAGTGAGCATATGTGTTTGGCCAGCCATCTCTGGGTGACCAAAACACGCATGCGCAGTTAGGTTTCTCTAACCTGGATGCATTGAACAGCTGGGCTGGAGAAACCTCACAGACTCCCTGAGCGGACCTTCTTTCTAGTCCGCTGACTTCAATCCCTGGTGATGCTTTCCTAGCAGGAGAGTAGTGCGGGGATTGGATAGGAAGTCTGTGACGTGGTACCAGTGTCTGCCGGGACCAACAAGAACCAACACGGAGGCGCGACGTGGGAGACGGATGGCAGCAGGTACGTTTAACTTTTTATTATTATTAAACTTCCTCTCCCCTAGCGCCCACTCCCCACCTCCTGCGCTCATCCCGCACCCCCCCCCGCCCCCCCACTTTATTTATGTGGCAACCAGGCATCTTTTTAAACTACCCACAGTAATGGCTAGGCTTCACCTGAGTGAGCCTGTTTGTTTACATCTGCTGCGGCCAGTCGCTCTCTATCCCTACCAATGCACACTTCACATGTATACTCTAGCTCGAGCCATGAATGCCAGGTGAAGGACTGATACCAAGCATGTGGGATTACAGACGCACTTGGAATACTGCGATGCCCCCCACAAGGTGTCACAAGACTTGAGCAGCAGGCGTTTGGGATGATGCAGGTAGTGTGTATGGAGGTCAACTAGGGTCAGAAGAATGGGTCTGCCCAGTGGTACCCCCTGTAATATGTTTCAAACGCCCAGGCATATGCTTCACTATTGCTGCATCATGAGGGAAGCTGCAGGAGCAGATACGATCTCATACCACATCCAACAAAAATATAGAACCAACGGTAGAAAAAAACACTTTCCACCCAGACAGTCCACATAGCCAGGCATCTTTTTAAACTACCCACAACAATGGCACGGCTGCACCTGAGTAAGCCTGTCTGTTTACATCCACTTAGACCAGTCTCTCCCTGTACCTCACATGTGTATTCCCGCTGAGCCATGCGTGCCAGGCGAAAGACTGGCACCAATCTTGTTGGTGGCTTCATAGCGCGAAAGTGCTGAGTGAGTTAAACCGTCGTCATCCCTTCAGGGGATTTCTACGTACCTGTCTTTGGTAATGCAGAAAGTGGTTCGACTCTTTTTTTCAGAATAAAACATAAACAAGTGTGATTTAAGCAAAGGTTCTGACAGAGCAAGCGTTCAAAATTACATTCTGCCCCTAAACGCACAGTAATATAAACTAGCTCGGTGGGTGAGACGTGGCGTGATTACAGAACAATGACACTGGAAATTAACAACTTGGAGGAAGGCATGGCTAGTTTAAGGGAACTGCAAGCAACACCCTGTGTCAGTGAGCAGATAGCAAGGAGAGGGATAAAAGGGAAAGTAGTGCACCCAACAAAAACATATAGCCAATATCGAAAGGATCCATGTAGCAGGGCCAGTAGTCAGGATGGGAACAAAACAGCCACGAGGCAGGACAAATGTACTCTATTCACAAATGAAAACTATGGAATTTGTAAAGGCGGACCAAGCAACCAATGAAAAGAGGTGGGCATGTGGTGGGTGCATTAAAACCCCGCAGAGAGATTACAGCATGCCTCGCAGAGCAGCGCATGTGTGTTGCCTCTAAGTTCAAAGTTCAAAGTTCAAAGTTTATTATGTTTTGGCTCTCGTCGAGGGCCACATAAAAGTCATACAATAGATTCAAAGCAAATACAAATAAAATCATAATGTTCCATATACATATGTTATTCAAATCCATGAATCGTCCATTACCGGGAATACAACAAAAAGCTGGCGCAAATCAGTCAGATGACGTATTAATAAATAGCTAAAAATCCTTTAAAAAATTTAAAAATGTAGAAGCAGAACATTTCATTTGGAGGCCAATATAAGGATTGTACAAAGATATTTACATTAGATATACCTAAACGGAGGCAAATTGGTTTTAGCCATTTCAGGTGCAAAGTGCGAAGTGCAGGACAAATCAGCAGAACATGCATACGATCCTGTGTACTCAAATTGCAAAAATTACACATTTTAGATGATCCATACCATTTGGATAGGAGTACATTTAAAGGCAATAGATCATAGCGGAGAAGGAACCATAGTCTTCTAATGCCATGGGGTATATTCCATAAAACATAGGGTTGGGCTTTCTTGGCAACATATGAGTTAAGGAGAAGATCACAACCCTCTTTACCTTGTATTACATTTTTATCTGTTAGAAAGCATAGTTCCCACGATGCCTGTTTTAACAGGGTTTTTAGTTGCGATTGAGAATGCAGGAACAAAACACTTTCATCTAACTTCAGAAGAGTCACAGCTCTTCTAAAATTCTTTACAAGTTGTGAAAACTCTTTAAAGTTGCCTAATAATTCACTTTTGAGTAGGGCTCTCATCGTCCCCGGTTCTGCTCTGGCAAGAGAGGCCACCAATCGTACCAGGGCACATAATCCCTGCACCCAACTGCTCCTTAGCCCAAACTCAAGTCTGCAAGCAGCCAAAGAGCAATTAGTGTTTAGGGAGGACAAGGATCTTAAAAGTTTCCCTTCAATTTTATGGCAGAAATCCCAGAGTTTTAACTCTACAAGTTCAATACCATAAAGAAGGGTAGCGGGGATCTTAGCCCTATATACCTCAAGCATACAGGCAAAATGTCTTTTACCGGTCGCTGAGTATAGTGAATTTAAGCCTTTACCATGTGCGAGGGCTTTTCGAGAGCAATGTTCAATATGGGGCCTCTCGCTCAGATTAGCCGCGATGATTTTTCCCAAAAAGGTGTAAGTTTTAACTACCTCCAGCTTTTGGCCGCCAATGTTCCACCCAAAATTTTCCGAGCGGCACTTCTTTTTCCCCCCTATGCACATGATTTTACTTTTAGATATGTTAATCTTCATAGAGTGGGAAACTGTAAAAGCATGAAGTGCTTGCAACCTATTTGCCAGACCTTTAGGTGTTAAATCTAAAATAAGAATATCGTCGGCATACATCAGACAGGAGATAGAGGCCCCCCCTATCACTGGAGCGATACCCTCGCAGACAGACACAGCTGCTGGTAAATCCTGCGTATATAGGGAGAACAAAAGAGGCGCCAAAAGACAGCCCTGTTTTAGGCCGTTTAGGGAGGGAATACGATCGGAAAGACCCCTTTCACCCCCCTGCAGCACCCTACACCAGGTTTCCGTATGTAATGTACGAACGAGATCTAGCAAGTACGGGGGTACTCCAAGGGATGTTAATTTTCTCCACAGCGTTCTACGATCCACTTTATCGAACGCTGTGGAGAAATCAATGAAGGCTGCATAAACAAACCCCCCTCTCACTTGCGTATACTTGTCCGATATCACGTGAAGTGTGGTTTAATTATCTAAAGTGCCATGCTCCCTACGAAATCCCGTTTGTTCGAGTGGCAAAGTATTGCTCTCATCAACCCAGTCGGAAAGTAGACTTAAAAGACATTTCGCAAAAATCTTACCGACTGAGTCGAGGAGAGCAATCAAACGATAGTTACTAGGGATATCCCTTGCTCCCTTCTTAAAGATGGGGACCAAGATACTACCCCTCCAAGATGCTGGTACCTTTTTCGAATCAAAACAGGATTTAAACAGTGGATAAAGAATTTTACTCCAAAGGAGGGGCTCCTGTTTCAGAACCGTCATGGGAAGTTCGTCAGGGCCCATTGCGCCAGACGAGCGCATATTCTTTATGGTCGCTGCTATTGTTTCCTCCGATGGATACTTAATTTCTCCTTCAGAAGTTAAATCAGGGAGACTAATATCCACTATAGTATCGTTCCCTCCATAAAGCTCCCAAATGTAGGCAGACCAAACCTCTTCGGCAATGGGAATTGGACAAGAGGTTAATCTATTGCCACAACCCTTCCCGATTATGGACCAAAATTCACGGGACTTACCATGCGCTACTGCTTCCCTTAGGTTAATCCATACTAGGTCTTCCTTTTCCTTTTTTAATTTCGCTTTTAATCTAACTCTCTTTCTTTTTAACCTCGATATTTCTTTTTCCCGTTCCCCAGATCTACTTAAAAATTGGGCTCGGACTAGTTTATTTATTTCTTTGTTCAGTGTGCACAAGGCACTGGGCATGAATACCCGCTTCGGGGGACAGCTAGCCTTTTTTTTTACATCCAGGATAATGTTCCGCATAAAGTTTTCAAAACTAACAATTTCCGAACCATACCAAGCATTCAGATCTAATATAGTTTTACATAAGATAGTATGCACCCCAGCAATTGCAGATGGGTTCCAAAAACATCTACCAGAGGCTGCGTGGAAAGCTGTATCTTTACTATTAATAGACCATGATGCCGTACTAGGAGGTTTTAAGGAAATAGTCAGGAGAATTATATTGTGGTCACTCAATGTCGTGGGAACTATCATAAGGTCCAGGATGCGCGGGAACGTGTCATAGTCCGAGATCGCATAATCAATAATAGAGGGCTTACAATGGGATTTATGCGTGAATTTCGCAGGTACGTCAGAGGGGAATCTCCCATTTAAGATAAGCCCCTCGACTGCCGATAATTCTTCAAGAAGCATCTTCCCTCTTTTACTAGTTACTATTTTATCGGGAAAGAGGGATTGTGGTACAAAGTGCGCCTCTTCTTTGGCTTTATTTCTAAAAAGGTTCATACTGGAGTTAGATATTTTGCAGTTTAAATCACCCACTAGTATGACTTCTGGAGAAGGTGATATATTTTTAATCTGGCCAATATATTGGAAAACCTGCTTCAATACACCATTAAAACACTCTTCTGGAGGAATATAAGCATTGATGATTACAACAGACGACTTCTTTGGGAGTGAGGGAAGATTTGCTATGGTTATGGCTTGGAAAAGGTTACTAGGGTCAGTATACTGAGAAAATTTCCAGTGCAATTTATTCGATAACAGGCACGCGATTCCCCCTTTAGCATGCCCTTTCTTGGATGTAACAGCCGGAACTTCCAACACAAAGTAGTCATTTCTAACGTCAATATTATTAGTACACCAAGTTTCTTGAATACAAATCACGTTTGCTCCCAACGTGAATAGGAACTCGAATTTCTCTGGACTACTGTGTATCCCGGCTGCATTCCATGAGATGATTTTCAGTTGGTTGTTAAAGGTGCTGAAACAATTTGGGATTATCTGTGGGTTTGGATGATAGGGCGTTATGCAGCCAATTCCACCGATTAGAATCCTCTATTTGAGAGGAATTCTGAATCAGTGGAGGTGGTTTTACCTGGGAAACTAAACGTTTCCCTTTTGCAACCCAAATTTTTAGATCTTTAAGTGGTGAAATAACCCCAGTTTGTCTATCATCCTTTTGGGACATCCTATGAGAAGCGTCTTTATATCCAAAATTCAATATAGGTAATACATCAATACCTGTACATTGGAAACTCTCTGCCTGTTGCAGAACCAAATTTACAATTATTTTAGAATGAAACTTGACCCTTATACGCGAAACACTACTTCCCCCTAACAAAGAGACTAGCTCAATATCGCTGGATTGAATAAGATGTAGCCTATCCATCTCACTAAAGCGTTTGAGTAACCATGCTCTATTTAGTGGTAAGTCAACATCAAATAGCGGAAAAAAATCCAACACATAAGTGTCCACATAAGATGTAACCTCTTTTCGCTCTAAAATGGGAAGTGGCGGCTCCCCTGCCCCAGCTGTAAGAGTAAAAGGAGAGGCGAGTGGGTTGAGTAACTCAAATTTAACTGGGTTTGCATTCCTTGTGTCCGATCGTGGGGAAGATTTTGAGCCCAAACCGTCCTTTTGAGTAAGATCTTCCCTAATCGTGGGTAGGGAATTTCCAGAAGTCTCTGGGGCACGATAGGGAAGACTGGATTCCAAAATCACCATTGCGGTTGTTGGGATTGGTTCAATGGCTTTGTCTTCCTTATCACTTAGGAATAAAGAGTTTTGAAAAATTATCCGCCTCTGTCTTTTCTTCTTATGTTTACGCACCGGTTTCCTTTTATTTCCTTTATATTTTTTGTGTTTTCCATTTTTTTCCTTTACTTCTAGGTTGACCTCAGGAAGTGATTTTTTATTTTCCGAGCAGAAAATAGGAAAAAGTTCTTGTGGGGCTTGGCAGTCAGGGCTAGGCATAATTTCTTCCACTACCTCCAGATCCACATTCATGATACAATTGGATGCAGCAGTTGCAGTCGAACCCTTGACAATGTTGTCGTGTACTGGTACTAGTACTGGATCAGGGACCTTTATCTTGGAGTTTTCTGTGCACACCTCAGTTTCCCCCTTGTTCAGATTAGTAACATGCGTGAAGAGGGGGGTATTCCTCATTTCAGGTGCTTTTTGCACTAGAGTTTCCAAGATTTGTGTAACCGAGTCCAAGATGCAGTCCGAACTGCCTACAAATTTCCCCAGTAGAAATAATATAGAAGCTAACAGATGTTCCAATGCAATCAGGGATTCCGATAGGGGTTTATCTCCTGCCCCGACTGCAGGACAACTGCCGGAGAGATTGAGGATCGGACTCCTGGAAGTACTTAATAAGTCCGACATACCTTGCCTATTCACTGAGGGGGTACTACTATAAAGTAGAAGCCCGGATGGAGTCGCCCCCCCCAAAAGGTTTATTAATTTCAGGGGCAACCGGGCTGACAGCCTTCACATAGCGGCCACAGAGTTCGAGGTCAATGGAAAGCGGTGGTGAGGCTTGCCCGTCCATACTGTTTACGGGTGACTCCAAAAGTGGGCCAGGATTATTGACTTGAATGTCATTGATAGAAAGTGCAAGAGAATTAATAACCCCACCGTCCTCAGGATGCACAAGGCAGGGAGTGTCAATGATTATCACTTGGGCTGGCTCAGGAATCACAGGAAGAGTGTTGGTATCTACAACTTGAGTATAGTTCTCTTGGATGTCAGGGGCTATAACATCCTTTCCAGCAGCCATTAGGGGTTTATCCACCGGTTTTTCCCATAGTTCAAAGAGCTGACATTGACCCTTTAGCAGCTGGTTATTCATGGATTTATTTCGCAAGGGATTTGATTTTGTTTTGGCACAAGTTCTTCCTCCTACCATTCTCCCAGAGCGAAGTTTTTTAGTCATCTTCTACAACGAGCTTCCCACACTGCGTCGTTTGTGAAATGGTAATATTCCAGTATAGGGAAAGTTTAAAATATTTATAAACACCGTAAAAAGTTATATAACGGCCAGCTTACTGTAATAAGTGGGAAGGCTCAATCCCTCTCAACTCAGGTATTTAAATCATCCGGACCAAGTAGAATAACACAAGAAGAATAAAATATAAATAGCAGGGCCCAGCCCAGCCTACCTCGGCCACTGAGGGCCACAGAGGGCCCGCCCTTTGCCCGGGCTTCGCCCGGCTCGCTCCGCGCTTGCTCACGCGAGGCGGGTGTCTCACTGCCTTTGTAGCGCCTCCAGGCGCATGAATGACGATCTCCTGGCTGCGCCGCCGCTGGGGGTGGTGGGAATGCGAGTCCTCAGCTCGGCAACCGCAAGAGAAGCAGAAGCGGCAGAAGCGGCAGCGGGAGGACTCGAGGAGCACAGCAGCAGGTCAGCACACAGGGGCAGGACAACACGGCCTCGGGCGAAAATCAATTAATGTTTTGTGTTGCCTCTAGGCTCGACCTAAAAACACTGCGGCACTTAGAATGTTAACCTTTGCTTAACTGGTGTACTTGGCAGAACACACCACACCCAAGTACCACACAGGGCCAGGTTTGTGCTCCCAAGCGCAACTGCTGGTTGCTAATCAAAGATTTTGTGGGCCTCACTATTGAGCTATTGATCATCACTATGCAGTCCCTAGACCAGGAGCTAACTCCAAAGGCATTTATTCATCTAGAAAATACTTTTCATACAGAGGATTATTTTGCATGTGCAATGTACATTGCCTATAGTTACACCTATGCATGGAAATACATGCACACACCTGGATAGTTTTCCAATAGCCCCCACCCCAAAAAAAGGTCCGAAATTTATGCAAACCGTGGGGCGAAACGTACTATCCATAGATTTCCAACTTTTAAAAGACTTTGTGTGATTGGCTCCATAATAAGTCTACCTGGTTTAATAATCAACAAGCCTCAAATCCATACTAAGGGACTTCCATTTTTCGAGTCCAGGGATTTCTTAAATTGGTATGTGTTACAAAACATACATGGTGCAGCATCTCATGTTCAGAACTCTTACCGTATGTAGACTCAAAGTCTATCCAGTACACTGTAGGTCTTCAGTAGACTGTTCCTAGTCTTCTATTTAAGGTTTATGCTGTTTGCATACATAGGTGGGTGTGAAAATATTTTTGTTTTACATACCGATGCATGCATATATTACTGCAACATAAAGGGTCATGCCATGCACAACACTTACTAGTCAGAGCTTTGCTCGCAGTTCTTAGACCATTCCTCAAAATAACAGAAGTTTAAAACACTGCCTTTAGGTTTATACCATGTACAAGATTTTTCTATCCTTACCTCCAGCATTGACGGTGAACAGTAATATTTCGATTGCAGACGTTGCCTTCGCTAACTATACTGAAAGACGCCCTAAGAACTTTGCAGTATTACAGACATTTGAAAAGCAAATGAGAATATTACTAGTGGATTAACAGAAATGCCATTTGTTTTGCATAATTTAACTTATAAGAACCGGACCTTTTAATGGCCCAGTGGCGCAGGGCACGCCTGAAATCTTCGAGTTCACCTGTCCAGGTACACAGAGACACAGAACACTCTACTCGTGAGGAAGAGCAAGTATTTATTTGGCTGCAGCCATGAACAGTGGTCCCAGAAGTAAAATACAAATAAGTTCTCGGGAGACTGCTGCTTGAATCAACAGCGTACAATCTTTTAAAGCAATAGACACACCCATATCCAACCCACATTTAAACAAACCGAACCAATCAGTCAGTGAATTCCTTGTTTGCTAAAGTGTGGCGTGATCATCACGTGCTTCAGTTCTTCACTCGTGCAACATCTTTTGCAACATAGTTAATCATGTACATGTCTAGTGACTTAGACCACCCACCACAAGGACAGACATGCTTAACCACAAACATGAGTCACAATGCACAAGGATAAACAAACTCTACTGGGCCATAATGCAGGTCAAGAGTTCACACAATCCCCTTGGTATAAGGATTGTTCCTATCGAGCAGAGTCAACAATGAATGGTTTATTTGTTAGGCAAGCATTGCATGTGTTTTCGGGGACAGGGAGTGCTGAGTGATGACTCGAGAAATTAGGCCTGGGTGATGGCAATACAAAAATGGAGGCTAAATACAAAATGGATGCGGTATTTAGAGATTTCATATTTCCACAACTTATCAATCTAAATTTCTAAATAATTTGTACGCCATGTCAAATGGTGGGCTTCAAACTGGAAATCACAAGAGTTCACATGTATTATGTAATTTTCCGTTAACCTATATAAGTCGAGATGGGCTCCATTTTCTCAGTTTGGGATATGGTGAACAAAATGCCATTTCTGCTCATTTTCCTTTTTATAAGTTCTGTATTTGAATTTTTACTATCCATTTTAAATTGTCCAGTTTTATTATCCCTGTGTGTTCACAGGGTTTTGCCGGTTTATGTCAGACCAAATTACTAAATCAATTTGCATTTAAGAGACTGAAATAATCTTCCGATTGCCTGCGTACCTAATATCTAGACACATAATAGTTATCTAGTTCCAGGAAGCTAGAAGGACACACTTCATCACCAACCTAAGTGGCCCAGCATCCAAATGTTTTTGTAGTAAGCCATGAGAAAAAGAATGCAGGTACTTTCACTAGAATATGTTTTAAGGTTTCTTTTGTAAATTAGATCACATTTTATAACTTAATGATGCATTCTGCATGATGTTTCAGCCCATCAGTTTCGACTAAGGTGTACATAAAGGACGGAGCACAGTGAAGACTCCTTTTTCCTCTCAGCAGCTGACATTTTGCAAAGTTGGTGTTCCAAATGTAGGGTGCCATTAGCAGAAGAAACGATTGGCCTTTGCCATCAGCTGTCTGTCTGCAAGTGAAAAAGTGGCCCATTGCTCGAGGCCAAAGGAGATACATTCCATTCCGAAGCTGCATTGAAATGTTTCCATATATCTGTAGGGGAAATGTGGACCTGGGATTGAAACTTAAAATAAGGGTGCATTAATTTATCACCACCAGATGTCAAAAATTCAGCTTTTTTAATATTAACATATTTATTGTCCAGAACAGTAAATATAAGCTAATTTAAACAGCAATATTGGCCACGAGAAGAGTACATGGTCCAATATCCACTCACCTGAAAACCAGGTACTGCGGGAATGGAGAATGTCCTGCCACACACCCTTTGCCTTTACCCTCCATGCTAATATTTTACCAGACATGACCAGAAAACACACTGGGGGAACGAAGGTAAACAAGGGAACAAGGAAAATGTGCCTAGATCGCTGTAGACCAATTCTTGCTGGTTCGAGTGAAACAGAATGTCCAGGAGTATCTTGGGAGGCAGGGAATTCCACAAATGTCTTTAAGAGAAAGAAAAGAAGAAAATAAAATACAGGTTAGAAAACAGACAGAAAAATATAACTCAAGAATGAACTGCAGACTGTTGTATTGTATATAACAAAACTACGACCACTGCTCACCCTGGAATAAGAGTCCAATTAGATGTCCAACATGAACATCACAACAGTTAAAGGAGTAGTCAATATCCCATTTCTTAGTTGAAGTAGTTCTTAGGGAGGAATCCTTCCAAAGGCCAAAAATGGGATAATATAAAGAAAGTGAATACGGCAAAATCCATGATTAGGGGAAAAACCTGCAAGTTATTAACCAAATATGAGAAGGGAATCCTTCCAAATGTGTTGTGAACTAAGGGAAAACAGTGCACTGACCCATTCCAGAACGCAAAAAACAACCCCCCCCCACCCCAAAAAAATAAGAATGCTTGTTCTGGTGTACTTTCTGACACTCGCTTACATGCCCTTGCTGTCGGAGATGAAGAAACAGAGGGGCATATTATCAAGAAAAGGCATTAAAATTATCGCTGCTTTAGCAGCAGGAAACTTCCGCCAAAGTGGCGATAATGGGCTTCATAATATACCCTTGTCAATTCTCATAAAAGCCCATGTTCTGGTGTGTGAACATGGGCTTTTATGGGAATTCTCAAGGGCATATTATCGAGCCCATTATCGCCGCTTTAGCGGCATTTCCTGCCGCTAAAGTGGCGATACTTTTAAAGCCCTTCTTGATAATATGCCCAGAATTAGCTAAAAAGAGTCATTGAAGAAGGAAGGGATTCAGAAAGCGCTGTTCAAGAGTGCAGCGTCCGATGGGGCTCGAGGGGAAATAGAGGTCAAAGAGAAATTTGCCAAAAGAGTTATGAAATCCAAGGCAATGCTGGCACGAAAACTAGTAAACCAGCGAGAGAGCTGAAAGCGAGAATTTCTTCTGGGGGCAAGAACCGGAAACGAAACCAAGCACAAAGGTTCGGGAGGGCGGATCCTAAGTACTCTCTGCCCTTGCAACACAAGCGCCTCAGCGGCTGCACAGACAACGATTTCACACAGCTGAGTCAGAAAATGAAAAATAAAAATAAAGAGATAGACACAAGAAGGTAGAAATATGTGTATCCATTAGAGAAATAGAATGTAATGTTGAAAGGACTAAAGCCGGTGTGAGCTAAAGGACGTAACAGTACACACCCAGGTAACAATTTTATTGGGGCAGGGTTGTTCCCTTAGATTTACAATGGAATCCTCTTCCTACAAAGCTGGTCAATATTTAACAGGTAGTGCCCTTTCGGTTGGCAAATTATTTTTAAATAACCTTTAGGACCTAATATAGAATTTACTAAAGTATACAAAAAAGTGGTGGATGAAATGCTTCAACTAATCTTATCTTCTGGCAAACACTCGAAAAGCATCCCACTCCATTGTTTTTTTGCACACCAATTCCACCTCAGTTTGGACCCAGTTATATACAAATATGTCTTGACTCTCTTCAAATGGGAACAGTCCAGCCCGAACTGCCAAGCCAGGTCCTCCCTGAACCCGAACAGAAGCAACAGAGAACCGATTTTGCTGTACTTAGGGCGTATCAGCCTGGTGTAGCTTGGTTCCAGTGACACAGTGTGCATTGGACTCACATCTGGGCATACCCATCCCACTTGGGGCAAGACACTAAAGTATACAAAAAAGTGATGGATGGAATGCTTGGTTTAATCTCAGCCACTGGTAATTACTCAGGGCCCCCTTCCAATTCATCGTTTTTCAGTCTTGACCCTGTTACAATGGGAACAGTCCAGACCGAACTGCCAAGCCAGAACTTGGCGGATGGGATACTCCATTACAGACATGGTGGATGTTCCATCTGCTCCATAGTGAGTGCATTATAGACTATGCCACTTGTCATACTGCAGAAGGGCCATCCTTCACTCTTTCATGGAGTATCCCATCTCCCAAACTCTAAATAATGCCAGTAGTGTCAGAACTCAGATTCAGTCCATTATTGAAATACGTATCTTTTTTGAAGATTGAAAACCTTCACAAGAGGTTCATTCATTCTCAACTCTGTAATTCTCCTGCAATTGACAGCAACAAAATTGAACATTGGGACATTAGATTGTCCGTTGTCAGAAGGGGAGCAGTAGCTTCTGGTACAGCTTGCTTTCTATCTCTGAATATCTTTCTTCATAAGGAAATTGTGCCTAATGAACATCCTAAGACCTCTAAGTACCTCAGTCCTGTTTTTTACCTTTGGTCATGCAATTCTCCCAGCCCTTAGCGCTGATCGCGATCCCCGACCTTCTCCTGTCTTTCTATCCTTTGTGGTAAATAAAATTACCCGGGCATAATTTCTATACATTAATAAAGAATAAGGATAGCTCATAAAAAATGAGAGGCAGAGTCCGTGGTATCTGAGTCAAAAAGGGCTTTAATTCGAATGACTCGAGTCAATGAGAATCGGGTTCCATCACCACTAAGGTTCAGGAAGGGATATCTAACGTTTTATTAACATCACACATTATATATAGTAAAACCATACAATTGTAATGAATAGGGTAGGCGGAACACTCCAGGCGGAGTAAGTGAAAAGAGAGAGATAAGAACACATGGGCGTAAAAGAAGGCGTGTAAAGAGGTGTGTACATAGGCGTCCACTTGGTGAGTCATAGATGTGTCATAGGTGGGTGGATGCATAGAGGAGGTCTGCAGGGTCAGCAGAAACCTTTAACCTACATATGCGCGCAACTGGTCATGACGTGACATTGACGTGTCTGACATAAAGGTCTCTCGAGTAAAGGCCGTTCATCACTAAATGCTAGTGTGTGCATATATTTCTTCGTGCATTGCGTGGGGCCATGGGCCTACTATGGCAACGGGTTCAGTAAATCACTTGCATGGAGACAGGAAGGCTAGGCCCTATGCTCTGCAGGCGGGATATGTTTACCTCTTTCACTAGACTGGAATGTGTTTTTGCGGAGGCTGAGCAGATAACTGTAGGCAAAATACCGTCTTGGCAGGCAGGCCAGGCTGGGCACCTCTCGGCTGAGCAGGAAGTGAGGGAGAGGTCAGGTATGCATACCTAAACTGCAGCTTTCAGAGACAGAAAAGGCTCGGATCCATAATTCAGGGCCTGGCTCGGCTGGGCCACAAAAACGTGTGGTTCTCGATATTTAAACGTGTACCATGTAAATGCATTGGCAACGTAGGCCTCAGTGCAGAATTAACATTTCATTCATGGAAGGCCTAATAACTGACATGTTAACATTAGACGGAAATGCAGAGGCATTATTGTGACAGGCACGGAAAAGAATTACATGATAACATGTACATACATGGAGCATAGGTACGTGGATAGGGTGCGAGGGGGGGACACACTGGCCACATAAAATTTCTGTTTCCTCATTCCCTCCTTGTCCCCTACTGCGCCCTTTAGGATACATCTATTTTCATGAGACCATCTATTTGTTCATACAGCATCATTTGCTCGTCTTTTTTCATTCGTGCACGGGAACGTGAACGTGGACGGGGAATACAAGCAGTGGCACACAAGCCGCAAATCGCTGGGCCACATTGCAGACAGAGACAGCAACTGAATACTATGAGCAGTATTATTCCTAGGAATGACAATACTTTCCATCCCCAGGCTGATATCACATTCCAGATCCAACCGGACCAAGTCCAGGTGCCTGGGTTCTGGTGCATCTCGTGAGCTATCTTATGGAGTCTTGTTATTGCTGCATACACTGATGGTGCGTTATTAGGAATAAACACACAACAACTCGAGCCGATCACTCTACAAGCTCCGCCCCTATCGGCCAGGATGACGTCAAGAACAAGGCGGTTCTGAAGAACAACAAGTCTCATAGCAGACTGCTCCTCGGTCAAGTTTCCTAAAGCAGAAGTAGTCTCATTCACTACTGCTTCCAATGTTCTGGTTAATCTACGTATTAATTTACTGTTTTGGATAGGACCTATGAAGAAAAAGAATCCTTTATTGAAATCTGTATATTGCTCCAATGCTGTCTCAGTCTGATCGACAATTGGGGACTCGATCTCCCTCTTGTGTCTTACATGTATAAGCTGGGAATCTCGATGATAATGGGATGGAGCTAGAAAAACAGGTGGCAGTAGGAACGCAATATAACACGTTCCACCCCAGTCTAAGGGCAGACGTACATAGGCTGTCTGACCACAAATAAAATAGGAATGACGGGAAGCTTTGAAAGTAGGCTTTCCTTTATCATTGAATTCGACCACAGTATTACAATCACTGTGTCCTAGGTGCACTGAACCATTTTTCCTAACGCATAATTCACCTTTCACTGGTAGGACTGTTATAAACGGTGAACCTGTATTGGTCTCGGACTGGATGTTCAGAATCATGAGGTTAAGGGAAACATTCCCTAATTCGTACACTTCATTTTCTAGATCTGTTCCTTTCCTTTGGGGAAGACCATCTCTATCGGGAAAACATGCCTTATTCATGACTGTATTCAGGTCTCCCCATATCCAATTGCTCTGGGAAACTGTGGACTTACTGTCTAGTGATGACATTAAAGCCAACCATGCCTCGCATGAACCATTGTGTGAAAACGGATAAGGACAGAGGGGCAGAGCTCCCTTCATTTTCTGATAAGGTGGGAGTCGGCCACATACCCAGCAATTCGTTACATTGCTGGTCTGGTGAGAATGGTGTAACATACGGATAAAAGTGTTGTTGCGCAGTGCTAGTCGATAGGATAGTTCATGGGGTGGCAGGTCACTGAAAGTGTGCTCTACAGTGTCATTGAAGGAAGAATGTATATGTGAACCAAGAGGAGGAAAGAAAACATCTAGCGTCAAGCTTATACATATAATCGATATACTCAGGAAAAACATAATGATCAAAGTTACTATGCATCTACTACGTAGGTTCTTGCAGTATCTCTCTCTCATTTTCTTCTGCCTATCTCTCTGACTATTTGGGTCTACGATCTTATACATGTCAGGAACCTGTCTAACCGCTTCACCCGAGGGGGACTTAAACAATTAAACGCTGTCTGACTTACTAGACCGTAGCTTCTGCCTATACTCCTGTTGCGGAGTCTTTTCTAGCAAAGGGGGTTTAATGTCAATGTTCTCGGGGCAGTTCTCAGAGTTTTTCACTGAACCAAGTCCATGGAAACGCTTCACATGATGGGCGTGGAGCCAGCCTTTGCAGCCCTCGACCTTGACGGCGGTCCTCGTCGTCAACAAGACTAATTTGGGTGCTTTCCAGCGGGGCTCCAGAGGGCTTGAGCGGTCGAAGTTGCGGACGAACACCAGGTCTCCTGGAACAATTTCGTGCGTTTTCACCTGGGTGTTGTCCGGGAAGGCAGCTGCAACCTGTGAACGACAAGAGAGTAGTGCAGACATCAAGGAAGCCAGGTAATCTGTCAGCATAGTACTGTCAACATCAGTTATTTTTCTCGGCATAGGCGTACCCCACATATTCGGCGGTCTACCAAAAACCACCTCGTACGGGGATAGTCCGGTTCTGGAATGAGCTACCATACGCATGTAAAAGAGGGCAACCGGCAAGGCTACCATCCAATCCACACCTTTTTCTGCACAGACCTTCGCTAACCTTGTTTTTAGAGTCTGATTGTGTCTCTCTACGAGGCCTGCTGCCTCTGGGTGTCGTACGCAATGGAATTTCCACTGGTACCCTAACAGAAGAGATACTTGTTTCATCAATTCGGAAGAAAATGGCTGTCCATTATCTGAATACACGACACGGGGCAAGCCGTATCGCGGGAAGAATTCACGGACCAACTGCTTGGCAGTGGTCACAGCAGTGTAATCTGGAACTGGGTACGCTTCTGTCCATCTAGATAGTGCACATACGACTACGAGGACATACTTGAATCCTCGACATCTATCCATCTGAATATAATCCATCTGGAGGACTTCAAAAGGGTGGTCAGGAGGATGAAATCCACCTTGTTCCACGGGAATGCCTTTGCCTGGATTGAACTGACAACAGATCATGCAGGTACGCACTTTCTGTTTCGCTGCTGCACGTAAATGCTTGTTGAACCAGATGTTCTGTAAACTGTCTAACATGGCTTTCTCTCCTAAGTGTGCTGGACTATGTGCGGTATTAATGATAACTTGAACCATGGAGTCAGGGAGGAACCACGTGGCCTTGCCTTTTGTCATCCATCCCTGATCTGTCTGGACCCCTCCTTGTTCAGTCCATTTTTTGATTTCGTCTGGAGTAGCATGTGTCTGTATGTCGAGTACATCTTGTGAGGGATCCCTGACTGTCATGCAATTTGTCAGTGATGGCACTTCAGTCTTCGTCGTGTCAGTTGGAATATCTGTTTGAGTCTGTGCTGTAAGTTTAGCTGTTCGATCTGCCAGGTCGTTACCCTGGGAAATAGTGTCAGTGACTTTAGTATGTGCTTTGCATTTCATGACGGCTATGGCCGTAGGCAAGTGTATTGCATCTAACAGAGCTTGAATGAGGGGACCATGCTGTATCTTGGCCCCATGAGAGGTCAGAAAACTTCTCTCTTGCCAGAGGACACCGAAATCGTGAACGACTCCGAATGCGTACTGTGAATCTGTGTATATGTTTACTTTCAGGTTCTTGGCTCGTATGCAGGCTTGGGTCAGAGCGATGAGCTCTGCTGCTTGAGCAGACAGGGTGTCAATTCGTTGTGTTTCTATGACTTCGGTATCGGTGGTCACTGCATATGCGGCCACTAACTCTCCTGTGCTTGTTCTCATACATGAACCATCCACATAAAGTGTCAGGTCTGGGTCGGGTAATGCAATGTCTGTCAAGTCTTGTCTTGGCTTTGTCACTGTGTTAATTACTTCCACGCAGTCATGTGGTGCAGGGTCTGTTGTGCTCGAGGGCAAAAGTGTAGCAGGGTTTAGGATATTGCAACGTCTGATCTCTATGTGTGGCTGGAACAATGTCAGTTCATATCCTGTCAGTCTTGCTATAGTCAGGTGCTGTGTCTGTGTCCTGTTCAAGAGAACTTCCACTGAGTGTGGTACTTGTACTGTCAGAGGATGTCCTAACACTATGGAATCGCTTTGTCTGATTGCTAGAGCTGTTTCTGCAACTGATTTGAGGCACGCAGGCAGAGCCTGGGCCACTGGATCCAATGTACTAGAAAAGTAAGCACAAGGCTTGTGTTTTCCTGCCTGATCTTGTGTGAGAACAGATAATGCTGTGCCATCGCGTTCAGTGACAAAAAGTGTAAAAGGTTTGCTGTAACATGGTGTCGCTAAAACTGGTGCTTCACATAGGGCTTTCTTCAGTTCATCAAAAGCAAGTGTATGTTCTTGAGTCCAAGGGAGGACAGTCGAAGTCGCTGCCTCCTGTGTTGTCAACTGTATGAGTGGTTTGGCTAGATATGCGTACTGGGGAATCCATTGTCTGCAGTAAGAAGTGAGGCCAATGAAGGCCCGTACTTCCTTTTGTGTCTTGGGCTGTGGAAGATGTGCAATTAACTGAATACGGTCAGGTGTCAACTGTCTACCCCTCTTGGACAGCAAGTGACCAAGGTACACAACTTGCCGGACACAGAATTGTAGCTTCGAAGGGGACACTTTGTGCCCCTTTTCTGCCAGGAAGTATAAGACTGTCAGAGATGCACGTTCACAGTCTCGTTCTGTCCGTGCTGTGATCAAAAGATCATCAACGTATTGGAGCAATGCAGTGTCAGTAGGCATGTGAATACTGTCTAGTTGTCTTTTCAATGCTTGGCTGTAAATACTAGGGCTTTCTGTGAACCCTTGAGGAGCCCTTGCAAATTTGAAGCTTCGGCCATTTAAACAGAATCCGAAAAGGTACTGGCTTTCCGGATGGATTGGGACACTGAAGAAGGCATTCTTGAGATCAATTACAGTAAAGAACGCCGCTTCAGAATCAATGGTAGTCAATAGTGAAGAAATGTCTGGGACCACTGGGTACTGGGGTATTATGCATTTGTTCAATTCTCGGAGGTCAATCACTAATCTGTAAACCGGTGGTGCATTTGGATCAGTTTGTTTAAGAATCGGAATGATAGGAGAATTACATACATTGGAGTCAGTTTCTACAACCACTCCTTGTGCAATGAGTTCGTCAACAATTTTCAGCAATGCAACTACAGCATCAGGTGGCAATTTGTATTGTCGGATTCGTGGCAGTACAACTCCTTGCTTGAGTGTGACACGGTATGGTGTAATGTGCATATAACCTACATCAGTCGGACCTTGTGCCCATAAATGCTGTGGTACATTCTGGAGTCTTGGGTCAAAATCTCTCAACACATAATGTCCTTTAAAATCACGTAAAAACAATCTCACTCCTTCCGGAGAACAACAAATCACTGCTCCTAGTTCTTTCAGTGTTTTTATACCATGCAAGTTTTCTGGACATGATTTAGTAAGCAACAAGTCTGTAGTACGGGACAATGGACCAACTTCCAGGGAAACTGGCTTTGACACTTCGTTAACAATAGGCTTTCCTGAAAATCCCAGGGAAATATTCTGTGAGCCGGAGAGGGGTGCCCCTGGAACCTCGTCATGACTGATGGTAGTTCTGCTCGCCCCTGTGTCAATCAGATATTTTCTGTCTTTCCCCAATACATGACTATGTACATAGGGACCCTCTTGATCTACAGGAACCTCGATAAGGGGCAAGCCAACCTCCCTCTCTAGGCTGTTTTATGAATACTGTTGATAATCTGGGTAGTCTGACTGCGCGTACTGGTACATTTGTTGTGTGACATGTTGTGTGGCAGCAACGGGTTGGGGTACAGCTACTGTCTGTTGCGCGTTCTGTGGAGTTTGGGTGTTCTGCGGGATGTGTTCCTGTCTAGGAGGACGCAGTCTTTCTTTCGTCTTGCCTGTAGCTATTTTATGTTTCAGGACAGCGCATTCATTTATATAGTGACCTGGCTGTTTGCAGTAGTTACAGTTCCCTTTGACAGGTGCTGTGCCCTTTTTCTGGCCATCGGCTGGAAATGATTGAGCAACTAGTACTTTCATTTTCGTGTCTTTCATGCGTCTCTTTTCATGTTCCTGTTCTTCTCTAATTCGGTTCTGATGGTACTGTAACATTTGTAACATTTGAGAAGGGCTATTTGCTTGCCAGGTACTTTCAACCTTCAGTACTCTATTTTTAATCTGGGGTAAGGAATTCTCTACTAATTTGGTCACAAACAGATGTGGGTACGATTCACTACTTGTCTTCAGGCCACTATTAATAATAAAACATTTTTCGAATCTAGACAAAAAATCACTAGTATCTTCATCTTGTTTCAGTTTACAGGCTGAAATAGCATCCCAATCTTCCTTTTTAGAAGTCAATAATCTCGGCAAAACCTGTATCAATAGCTCGGGTAACTCTTTAGCTTTTTCCCCGAGACCAGTACCAGGGGTTCGTGTATTATCTTCATCCTCTAATTCTGTCCAGTTAATCTTTTTCTCTCCCACCTCCCACTCCTTTTCTTTAAGTTTTTCATAAATGCCTGCTGGTAACAGTACTTTCAACATTTTAATCGTATCAGCGTACGTATATTCCCCCATGCGGAGCATGTCTTTTAATTCACGGTGGAACCCTGCTGGGTCTTTATCGTGACAGGACAGTAATTTTTTCATTTCCAATAATTCCATTTTCGTCAAGGGTGTGTAAACATATACTCGTTGAAGCTCACCCCCTGTAGTTCTAACGGGATGAACCTCTCGTAGGGGATTCTGTCTGTCTATGTAAAAGGTCTTTCTTTCTCGGTGTGGAACAGTAATCAAGTGTGGGGTCAGGAAAGTCATGTATTTATGTCGTTGGTCTAGAATATCATTAATTAATTCGGTGCCTAGACCTCTCCATCTGGCTAGGAGTAAATCGTCCAATAATTTATACAGGGGACCTGGATCAGAATGTCGACTCTCGTACAATGTGATGAGATGTTGAATCATGTAAATACCAGCTAAACGCTGTTCTTCCGGAGGAAGACTCAAAAATGTTTGTGCTACTACGTCATCCTTATACATGTTAGAATTTCCAGCCCATTGGACTGCTGACCGGGCTAGTTCCTGTTCATGCATAGTACTAAGCTCGCTACTCCCTACTCGTTTTTTCAGTGCTTGATCCGTGGCTTGGAATATATGTTCAAGGGAATATCGTTCTGGTATGGGAGAGAGAGAACATTTCATGTATTCTAGGCGTATGGGTCTATCAAATGGTCTTGCCCTACCCACATAATGTATTTTATTCGCTCCCTCTGTTACTATATCATCGTCCTCTGAGACTTCATCGTCCTCTTTCTCGGCTTCCTTCTCGGCCTGTTCTTTCTTGTGTATCTCAAGTATTTCTTTACGAATTTTCCTGTACATTGCTTCTACACAACTCTGTTTATCATGTTTACCAGCAGCTATGTTGTCACTCCAGTTTGTCATGACTTTAGTTACTTCTTTATTTAGCTGATCTTGTTCCCTGATCAAACAATTAACAAGAAACTGCAAGAGCATACGTTGAAGCTCCACTTTTCTATGTGCCATGGCCTCGTGAATACTTTCTGGTCCCTCCCCCGTTCTGATGAAGTGGTATATTTTATTTAAGTGGTCTTTCATGTCTGGTAAAGTAATCAAATAGTCTGCAACGCGTCTTAAACGTATTGAGTATATGAGCATTGGACCCTCACCTGGTACTGGATCATATATACAATCCGTAAGAAACTGTCTAAGGGATTGGTATGTTGCTGGTTTTGGCGTGGATTGTAGTGCTAAATCTCGTAGTGATGATCGTTTTAATAGTGGTGGGGTGGAGGGGCCCCCTCCCGATGCTCCTAGACTGGAATTGCCTTGGCTTGAATCGGCTTTTACTGTCAGCGCTGTCGCTGGTAATGCGGGTTGATCTTGTACTACGGATGCTGTGCGAAAAGGATTAGTAGGGAGGGTGGCAGGAGGAATAGTAGGGGGATTAGTATTATTAGTATTATTGATAGGGTTGGGAGGAGGTATATTTGCATTTACATATTCTGGAGCAGCGTCATCCAAATAGGAGGAAAGAAAAATGTCCGCTGCGGTCTGTTTATGACTACGGAGTTTAGTCGGGATCAATGGTGGCGGCAAGTTACTGGGTACTTCCGGGGTCACTTTAGGTAGGCCCTCGGTGAGAAGGGGGTACATGCCTTTAATAAGGGCATTTCTTTGTCTATCTAACTGTTTTGCCTTAACCCGTTCACCTTCTTCTTGTAACTCTTTTTCCTTGGCTTTTTCTGATGCTTCTCTACTTCTCTCTGCTTTCTGAATTTCTTTCTCTGTTCTTCTATGTGCTTCTTTACGCCACAACTCTATGGCATCTTTCTGGGATTGTCTAGCTTTCTTTTTCCACAGTGCTTCCTCTACTCTCATGATGCAATCGGCATCCCATGTCCCTGAGACAGGCCATCTATATTTCTCTTCCAGATCCTTCGTGTAATCTACCCATAAATCTAAGTACAGTATGGCATCTAGGCCATGCTTGTGATACATAAAATGTCCAGGAGTGTCCCTAGGCGGGACGGGAACTGCCTCTTCGAGTATCCCTTTCCTGGTTCGTATCTGACGTAATTTCGAAAACAATGGCATGTTTGAACTAGCTTGAACGAAAACACAATAAGCATAATAATAGACTGTAAACAATCATTCATACCACAACATTAAAACATTAGAAACAGATACTAACTAGTACATAGAATAACACAATTCCTAGAAATCCTAAAATAAACCCTGTTTACTGGATGCACTGCTAGAACAGTACAGTCATACCGGTCTCATAAAGAGACACGTCTATACCGCATCCACCGAAATGGACACGTCTATACCGGATCTGTGTACCCAGACCCGTCTTGACCGGGCACAAATAAATGAACCCGTCTATATGCGTTCCCAACAACGGTACTCACCGGGAAGCAAAACTGAAGGCCTCGGAAACTCGATACTGGACTGGACTGCTACGGCTTCTTGCTGCGCATGCGCCTCGGAACAGGTGGGCCTCAGGATACCTCGGACCTTGCTCTCTCGGCTTGGGCTCTGGTCGGGACAGTCCGCAATCCTCACCGCCTCGTGTGGATGCCTGGTCGCAGTCTCCGTCTCCTCCGTGGGCCTGAGGGAGTTAGCAGGAAAACCCGCGAATGTGCACAGAAAAGGTCCGTCACAGCTATAGAAGGGGTCAGTGGGCTGCGGTTACATCACTGGCGCGTGGGGAAGGGGACTCGTCCCTATTCGGGCGCCAGATTTATGTGGTAAATAAAATTACCCGGGGATAATTTCTATACATTAATAAAGAATAAGGATAGCTCATAAAAAATGAGAGGCAGAGTCCGTGGTATCTGAGTCAAAAAGGGCTTTAATTCGAATGACTCGAGTCAATGAGAATCGGGTTCCATCACCACTAAGGTTCAGGAAGGGATATCTAACGTTTTATTAACATCACACATTATATATAGTAAAACCATACAATTGTAATGAATAGGGTAGGCGGAACACTCCAGGCGGAGTAAGTGAAAAGAGAGAGATAAGAACACATGGGCGTAAAAGAATGCGTGTAAAGAGGTGTGTAAATAGGCGTCCACTTGGTGAGTCATAGATGTGTCATAGGTGGGTGGATGCATAGAGGAGGTCTGCAGGGTCAGCAGAAACCTTTAACCTACATATGCGCGCAACTGGTCATGACGTGACATTGACGTGTAACTGGGGAGAGCTGGGGGTTGACTTTAGCACTAGTAGAGGAGTCTGGAGTCTGGGGTGTCAGAGCGACCTGTACCTTTGGCATATCTGATATCTTGTGTTTGGAGGATGTATTGTCTGACATAAAGGTCTCTCGAGTAAAGGCCGTTCATCACTAAATGCTAGTGTGTGCATATATTTCTTCGTGCATTGCGTGGGGCCATGGGCCTACTATGGCAACGGGTTCAGTAAATCACTTGCATGGAGACAGGAAGGCTAGGCCCTATGCTCTGCAGGCGGGATATGTTTACCTCTTTCACTAGACTGGAATGTGTTTTGGCGGAGGCTGAGCAGATAACTGTAGGCAAAATACCGTCTTGGCAGGCAGGCCAGGCTGGGCACCTCTCGGCTGAGCAGGAAGTGAGGGAGAGGTCAGGGATGCATACCTAAACTGCAGCTTTCAGAGACAGAAAAGGCTCGGATCCATAATTCAGGGCCTGGCTCGGCTGGGCCACAAAAACGTGTGGTTCTCGATATTTAAACGTGTACCATGTAAATGCATTGGCAACGTAGGCCTCAGTGCAGAATTAACGTTTCATTCATGGAAGGCCTAATAACTGACATGTTAACATTAGACGGAAATGCAGAGGCATTATTGTGACAGGCACGGAAAAAGAATTACATGATAACATGTACATACATGGAGCATAGGTACGTGGATAGGGTGCGAGGGGGGGACACACTGGCCACATAAAATTTCTGTTTCCTCACCTTGCCATTCTAGCCAGCTGTTGCAGTATGGCAGAGCGCTCTCAAACCATGTAGCATACTGCTATCCCAGCAGCTGTCACTGACAAAGGTGATGGTGGAGGCGGGATGCATACAGGCAGGGTGGTCATCTAAAAGAATGGCCAGTGAGTTTGTGAACTTGTATAGTATAAATTAGCTTGAGGTATAGCTGTAAGCTTTGCTAAATTGTTAAAATGTGTTAAAAGTGAGCAAGGAGTGGGTGGCACAAGGGTATATGGGACAGTACCTAGAGAGTGAGGGAAGCAATATTGTAATATTACAATGTAATGATCCCATTCTCCTTCTCCTTGCTCTTCTCGTTACTGGCCTCTTTGGCCATGTTCATCTGCACAACAAAGCTTGTACCTGCATGGTGAGAACCAGATATGTGCTGCAGGGGATATTCCTGTGTTTCAGTTATCCTGGAGGCTGGATGCAGAAGATGATGGAGAGCCGAGAGCTAGCTGTTGCCTTCATTGATGCCCATCTGGCTGCCCACCTGCCCAGCTCCTCTGTCAATGTAGCAACAGGAATGGGTGATTGCTTGCAAGCCTCTTAGACTTTCAAGTTTAGAGCACAGATTCACAAAGATTTATACTGAGCTAAATAAAACTGTATAGAGAATGAAATATCAAAACAGGTGCATATAAATCTGTTCAGACTCTCAACTGGGCATAAATACAAAGTTCACTACATTAAAATTTCAGCCACAGCCTCAAAAATTGATTTGCAACCAACTACAATTTTCAACAAATGAATCTGTCTACTGAGAGGAGAAGCAGGCACAAGCTAAATCTAGGATTCTCTGGCTTATGTTGTCCCCTGAAGATGTCAATCCATACACTCAAAAGCACTATCAGAAATCTGCAAACCACCAGCACACCATTTCCCTTCAAAGGAGAACTTTTGGGAAATCCAATTAACACTCCAGTGTCTATCACATCCACTACATCTTTAACACAACCTCTCATGATGTGCTTGGTGCTCCCATCACACCAATCACAGCCTCAATCATAACCTCTATGGCACCCACAACAGCATCCAAACGAACTACAGTAATCACAGAAACTATAGTAACTATAGTAACTACAGTAATATCAGCCACTATGTTATCATTGATTACTGTTTGACCTCAAAACCAACAAGGCTATCAATTGAAGCGAACATTGTAAAATTAGGAAAAAGTGGAATACACATGCCGTTCATATGTCCTGGTAGTACATAACCCCTATATATGTTTTTTCACTACTATGAGGCTTGCCTCTCCCATAGGATGAAATGGGGTTACCTTATTACAATTAATAAGTGATAACTTTTGTTTGATAACAGGTATAAAAATCATGTTTGCTCTCTAAAGAATTGTAAATGAAAACCCTCTTTAACCCCTTGCGTGCGGCACAAATTTTCGCTGAGTGGGCAGGATTCGGATGTCCGGGGACCATCCTGCGCGCACGCCCACCGTGATTTGTGACGGCTCCTGGCCGTCATGAGCATGCAAGGGGTTAATGGTAGAGTCGGGTTTTGAGTCACAACTCTGAAAATGCCACTTTTACAAAGTTATTCAGAAAAGGGGGTGGTGATGGACAGAGTTTCTGAATTAAGCAGAATACTCCTACCCAGTCAACAGATCAGGGCTTGATCCATCACCGTTTTTTAGCTCACTGCACCATCCCAGCTCAGAACCTGGCTACATGCAAATTAGTCTGTCCCTGTCCCAGGGCATCATGGGAACAGGGCAAACCAAACTACCAAGCCAATTCTTATACTGGGAAGGAAGCAAGCTTCCGGGGACCGGTTTCTGGCATTACAGCCGTCATCGGCCCGGCTTGCTTGAATCCTGATGGTGCAATGAGCAAGGGACTCACATCTGAGTATACCTTTCCACACTTATGGTGGACAAAACGATTCAGAAAAGGGGGTGGTGATGGACAGAGTTTCTGAATTAAGCAGAATACTCCTACCCAGTCAACAGATCAGGGCTTGATCCATCACCGTTTTTTAGCTCACTGCACCATCCCAGCTCAAAACCTGGCTACATGCAAATTAGCCTGTCCCTGTCCCAGGGCATCATGGGAACAGGGCAAACCAAACTACTAAGCCAATTCTTATACTGGGAAGGAAACAAGCTTCCGGGGACCGGTTTCTGGCATTACAGCCGTCATCGGCCCGGCTTGCTTGAATCCTGATGGTGCAATGAGCAAGGGACTCACATCTGAGTATACCCTTCCACACTTATGGTGGACAAAACGATTCAAAAGGGGGTGTTGATGGACAGACTTTCTGAATTAATCAGAATACTCCTACCCAGTCAACAGATCAGGGCTTGATCCATCACCGTTTTTAGCTCACTGCACCATCCCAGCTCAGAACCTGGCTACATGCAAATTAGTCTGTCCCTGCACCATCAGGATTCAAGCAAGCCGGGCCGAAGACGACTGAAATGCCAGAAACCGGTCCCCGGTAGCTTGTCTCCTTTCTGGTGAAGAATTGGCTTGGTAGTTTAGTCTGCCCTGTTCCCATGATGCACTGGGCCAGGGACAGACTGATTTGCATATAGCCAGGTTCTGAGCTGGGATGGTGCAGTGAGATAAATAACGGTGATGGATCAAGCCCTGATCTTTGGACTGGGTAAGAGTGGTCTGCTTAATTCAGACACTCCGTTCATCACCACCCCCTTTTTTGAATCGTTTTTGGCCACTATAGGTGTGGCAGGGTATACTCAGACATGAGTCCTTTTCTCACTGCACCATCAGGATTCAAGCAAGCCGGGCCGAAGACGGCTGAAATGCCAGAAACCGGTCCCCGGTAGCTTGTCTCCTTTCTGGTGAAGAATTGGCTTGGTAGTTTAGTCTGCCCTGTTCCCATGATGCACTGGGCCAGGGACAGACTGATTTGCATATAGCCAGGTTCTGAGCTGGGATGGTGCAGTGAGATAAATAACGGTGATGGATCAAGCCCTGATCTTTGGACTGGGTAAGAGTGGTCTGCTTAATTCAGACACTCTGTTCATCACCACCCCCTTTTTTGAATCACTTTTACAAAGTTGGCATTTTCTAGTCCTACTCCTTTGGCACCTGCAGCCTATGTCCTGGTTCACACGACTGAGTGGAGTCGGCAGTCGGGCTTTGTGTATTCCTCTCAGACAGTGAGACAAAGGAGGACTAGGTGTTGGCAGGTTGGGCCATCCTGCCAGATTGGGAGCAGCTGAGCTGTTCTCTGACCCACTTATAATTCAAAGGGGCTGCCCAAGCACAGTAACAAATAACTTGACACCAGTCTATTGTCACTCTAGAGCCCTTGGAGCCTTAGGAAGGGGAGGAAGGAAAATTCCAGAACCTGATTGGAGGAGGGGGAGTCTAGATGTTTCTCCCACTTCAAAGGCTGGCACCAGTTATAAATATTGGACCCTGATGCCAACTCTTCAGTTCAATCCCGGACCTGCGGAGGACCCCTAGTATGATTGCCTTGTACTTCAGAGGACTACCCTGCTGCTTGATGCCTCCTTTGTACCTTAGAGGGTTGCCCTGCTACTAGGTTTACCTTGCTGCCTGATCCCAGGACTGCCAGAGTGACTCCAGGGTTTGGCTCCTGACCTTCTGTTCTGAGCTACATGGGCAAAACAAGCTCCTGAGGCCTTCCCACAACTTTGCAGCTGACCTGCTGCACTGGACCTACAATGTAACCTGCCTTAGCCCTGCTGGCCTCTGCTGGAGTGAGTTTCTGATCCCAAAGAGGTACATTCACAAGATATGGAGTCTTGGTTGGCATCAGTTGAGCTCCACCGGTGAATAAAGGAACACATCCTAAAGTTTTGGCCTCTTTGCAGCCAAAGCATGCCAGTTTGTGCAAAGATCTTGCCGCCCGCAAAAGCCGTAAATGCTATGCTCTGGTGGACCTAAATTTGCACTACAGCAACCAGCAACTTGAAATCTCCACTTCGCACTACAGCCCACAGTGAACGCTTATGTGAAGCTTCTGCAGTGAGCGTAGGTGATGCCCAGCAGGATCTAAGTAATACAGCAAAGACCGACGGGGGTGCCCCATCCTTCTCTTAGCACTATGCATGAGTCTGATTCTGCATGCCGATCATGGCTACTTTCCCCAAGAGGATACTGCTCGGACCTTCACAAGCTCCTGTTGCTTTCAACCCTTACAAGTCCTTCATCAACCCAGGTATATTCTGGATATACATATTAAGATCCTGACTCTCGTCAGATATAGAAATAGGTACATTATTGTTGGATTTTGAGCATCCGACAGACTCCGACATCTTTTGCCAGTAGAAGGCATAACCCAAGTCAAGTCTGTAAAACCATCAATCAAGTCGATACCATTTACTTATTTATAAGCAGTAGAGAATTTGCAGTACTAGTGGCTAATTTATCCACTTTAGACAGGAACATCCTAATCACCAGATCATTCAAAATCACACCTCCAAATGAAATGATGGCATCAAATATGTCACCTACTACTGCAGCTGCACTAGCACCAGGTTTTGTTGTGTGTTTCTTATCCCATGCTGGATGATCAAAATGCTCAATATGGTAAATTTATGGGAACAATACATCAAGATAGCCTGTCATGCTATTCAAAAGGAAATTTGAAATATGCATTTTGCCCACAAATAAAATATACTCCAAGAATCACAGGATCCTGTCCTTCCAAGTAACGAGAATTCCTTCCTCTTGCTTCAAACACATGTTCACAATCACCCTCCCCTAAGAACAATGGATCAAAATAACTCTGATCAAACATGTATGCACAATTTTCCCTTATGCTCCCAATATAAAGCAAGAGCAGGTAGAGTTCCTTTTTCTTGCTGTTTGAGTTCTTCACTACCCCAATTTGTGATTGTCTTCACTCTTACCAGTTTCAGCTTGAGTCTACATGCCTCTCCATCTATCCTCCACTAAATTTAGAAATGTATTTTCCACATTAGACATTGAACATTTCAGATTGTGTCTGTGAGTGTAAGCCGTATCTAGAATTTTAGGAGATGCAAAATATGTACCTACAAATTCCGAACCCTTGATGTAAGGATTCTTATTCAAATTCAGGAAAATTGGAATTTCTGACTGTGCTAAATCAAAATTCGAAAAATACTATTGAAAACTACAGTGTCCATAGAAAAATCTCATCAAAATACTACATGTAATCTCAAATGTCAAATGTATGTGATAGTAGGTATTGCTCTCAACTACTGAGGCAGGCAACTGCGTACACACATAACAATCTCTCGCACTCATTGTATCAACATACTCATACAGCATCCGAACATACTCATTTGAATCATAATCTCCTCTTGGCATTTCTGTATGTAGCATTTTAGTTCCCTATATTTGTACTTTATTTTGAGCAGAATGTGATGTAGTTGGTGCATCTGTTGAAATCAGTCCTCCTGGCCTATATGTAGTTGGGGAGGACCCCATAAGTATCTTTATGAGTACTACTAATACTGCAACTGTTATTATGCCTGTTATGATGCATTTATGTCTATTAGAGTTAGTACTATGTGTAACATCAGCTATAGAACTTGTTTTGGTATTGGCTTCCATTTCTTGGCTAAAATCTAAACCTTTGGGTGGAATGTAGCAGCTAAAGAATCTTTTCTGTCAATTTCCACATGTGCAAACAGCAAAAGCAAGTTAAGTCAATAAGCAACAGATTTATGAGCCTTTCTTTCTTGCTTGCACTGTATTCAGTGTCTCTCTTGATAAAAGGCTTGAATTCACTAACAATCAGTTCCAAAAGAAAGAGTTTCAGTTCATCGACTGACACAAGATACACTTTGGTATCCAGTTGATCACGTTAAAAATTAAATACCTCAAAGCACTCAGTCTTATTAGCGAAGGAAGTTCAAACGTGAACTCAAACTATAGATCAGGTTCCCCCAGACTCTTTCCACTACTATTCCAGGATTCAGACCGTTTGAACTTTCGTTCATTTGCAAACAAACATGTCCACTCAGGAGAAGAGTACCTTCGACAAGGCACCCTCGCTCTCTTTGACCTTCTGAGTGTGTTGTCTACTTCTTTTCCAGCGTCATTCAGATCAGAGTTCTCTATGTCTTCCCGAATTATAGCAAGATCATCTTCTCCTTGCTAGATCCGTCCGCCCCTCTCTTGTCTTGGCCAACGTTCGGCAGCTGTCACTCATGCCTGAACAGCACTAAGTCCTTCATCTGGTTCTGACTCGTTTTCTGTCATTGTCACAGAACCAATTTAGTTTTTGACCTCAGCAACTAACCCTTTAAGACCCTCCTCAGGCTGAACGAGTGCTGTTTCACGCAACTCCACAAATGCATTGAAAGTCATTATCTCAAGGTATCAGATCCAACACATCCTTGTGTGTCAGCCTCTGTAAAGGCTTAGTCACTTTGGAAAAGTTGGGTATCCACTGGTGACAGTAACCCACGACTCCCATAAACATTCTAACCTCTTTCTGAGACGTTGGCAGCCTAATTTGCAAAATTGCTGGGATTCTCTCCTGTGACAGCTTACCACTCCTTCCTCGATATGATAACCAAGGTACTGAACCTCTTTCACTTAGAACTGCAACTTTCCAGTGGACGCTTTATGTCCATTCTCAGCCAAGTGGTTCAGCAATGCCATGGTATCAACCTTGCACACTTCACGAGCATTTGGCGCAACCGACAAGGCATCAATATACTGGACAAGGATAGAATTGCAAAGCATGACCACAGACTACAGACTATTCTGTAGAATCTGCTTGAAGATAGACGGACCCAATGTAGCACAATCTTGTGGAACTCCAAGACACGATTACCTATTCAGAACGCAAAGAGGAACTGATTTTCCTCATGCAAAGGTATGGAGAAAAATGCCGGGCACAAATAGATAACAGAAAACCACTCAGCCTAGCATAGAATCTAGAACAATATTACAACAGGATTCGGTACCATAGGACAACAGGTGACAACAATGATATTTATTTTAAAAAGGTCCTGCACTATGCTGTACTTACTGCTAGGCTTCTGCAAGCCCGAAATGGGTGAATTACCTGGATTCCCCATAATTTCTTTTAAATATTCCCTGCTGAATCATGAACTCAATCACTGGTGTTATTCCACCAATTGTTTCAGGAGACACATTTTGCTGTGGATTACTGGGAAATACTGCATTTGACTTTATCTTTATGCAACAGGATCAACTCCTTTAGAGAGTCCAATTAGAGAGTCCAATATCTTTTCCTGACAAATCCCACACTTCAACTTTCACTGAGCCTCTAAGGTCTAAAGGCACATCATCACATCATCATGGGATACATGGCAACAACTGGAGTGTGATTGACTATTTTAAAAGCCACATCCTCATTGTGTGTCTGAAACTCCACACCTTTCGGTGTACAGTGAAAAATGCAATTCAACTTGGACAGCAGATCATGTCCTAACAGATTTATTGGACTTGAATCACAAACAACAAACTGGTTATTGTCCTCAAACTTACCTATTCTAACAGGTACTTCCTCTGTAATGGGATGTCTTATCTGTTGATTAGCAACTCCAACAACCTCGATCATTCTTCTTCAGAGGGGTAGGTTCGGAACTTCCACTGATTTTACAGTGGAACATGTAGTAGCAGTATCAACCAAGAAAGATATATTGGGGCCATATACCGCACAATTTACATAAGGGCCACTCTGGTCTACTTCTAGGACTGCACCAAGTACACAATACTCCTCCCCCCTCAGGCACCGTCAAATGGACTGGTCAGCACCAAAGTTGTCAACTGTCTCAAACACAGGATTTTGCTGATATAGGTCAGTTCCTTGAAATGAGTTCTGGATTACATTTGGAACCTGATTCAAAACAAATCTGGGACCAGCTGAATTTGGCATCAGGGTTGTGGAAACTGCATCAATGGGGCTTGACGTACATTGAAATTTTGAACTCTTGGTCTAGGCACATTCTGCATCTGCATAGGACTGTTACCTTGTTGAGGTACAAAGCCTGCATTTTGCCCCTGATTTACTGGATTAGACTTTTTCAATGCTGTCACATCAATTCCATAACTAGGGACAATAGAATCTCTTTTACCTCTACCTTGAGACAGAAATCCACCTCCACCATAGGTGGCAGAGACTCCCTGCTGATACACTCCCTGCATATCAAGTGTATTCACAACTAATGGTGGACCTTGATTTCCTCTATGTGCTGCTTTCATTTATGCCACCATGAGCTTCCCTTTCAACATTTTTTGCTTCATAACAATCTTGTCATTGTAGTATTTTGCATACCGCTAAATTTCATTGATGGGTTAATTCTGCCAGCATATCAAATGCTGCTGCATCATCATGCTAATTTCAGGTCTCAATCCTGTCACAAATCTGGACACAAAATTTCCCATATCCTTGAGTTCCAATGTATACATCCCACTATACTGCTTGAATGCCTGCAACAATCTCTCATAGTAAGCATAACTAGTTTCCTTGTGTTCCTGAGTCGTACAATCAATTTTAACCCAATCAACATCCTTAGGTGACACCATAGATTTTAACCATGTCATCACTTAACTATACTTTCTCATAAGAATACCTGACAGACTATTAGTCGCTGGATCTCTCTCTGACCCTCCATTAGGCCATTGTTGGCTATTTTGTAATCCAACCACAAATCATCCAAACCACAATTTCAAACAAAGTATTCAAATCTACCCACAAAACCTTTGAAATCTTCACAAACTGCTCAACTTGTTTGTATCAAACTACAGGTTTCTCTTTCAACTTCAAGTTACTTATCGTAGAGGTCAAATCCTGATACCTGTTCCTACTTCTTGGGGGCGGCGGCTCTCCAAACTGTCTTCTTGGGCTTTTCTTCTTTGACCGTCTAACTTCCCACTTCTCCAATATTTTCCAAAATGGAAAAACTTAGGACTAGTTCTCTAATTTGCATTTTTAACCTACCAAACTCATGTTTCCCAAGTCCTGATCGGGAAAGTTAGTTTGATGACTTTTCTGTAAATCTTTAGTTTGCTCTAAATCTACCTCCTATTTCTAATCCAATTCAGATAACTTCTCATGAACCTGTCTCGCCTTTTGAGTAACATCCTTGCTCATAAACAAAAGCTAATTTGGTTAATAAGTATCAATTCAATTTAACTCCAAACTTCCATTGATCATTTCATCAAATTCAAGTTTTATTTTGCATACATCCACCAAATTTACATTTACAGCTGACTGACTTATTTCTGTACTCTGTGTCTCATTCAACAAAACTTTGTATTCACTTAAAGCAGGGCTCTCCAAAGTCGGTCCTGGAGGGCCAGATCCATGAAAGATTTTTAGCATATCCCCATTTAGATAAATCTAGTTATTTTAATAATCTGGCAGGGATCCAGCCCTTCAAGAGTGCCTTCGGAGAACCCTGCCTTAAGGGAATGTTGCATTCCCTTAACCACTCATCTATATTCTCATCTGTCAGTATGCATGTTTTCTCAGGTGGCTTGGACACTACCTTAAACTTAGGCGTGCTTTTGGGTACATTCAAAGGTGTTTCCCATACAAGGTAACCCAGTTCTGGCAATCTCACAAATTAGCTTAAAGGTCAAAATCCTCCTTGACTCATAGATGGATCTGCACTCCCAGCAGTAGGAGAATCCTCATTTATGGGAACTAAGGGAACAAACTTCACACTAGAACTAGTCGAAGACTTTTTTGGGGTCCTGTCGCACTTAGAACAGAAACATCAAATAGAACACTCTCTGTAGTACGAGGGTTATATATCGCGACTACGGGTCCAATCATGATTAGAACCGTAAGGGCATCCAGTATATTTGGGGCTGTAGAATTATTTGGGTCCATAGGGTGATTAAGTACACAAGTTCCTGGATTAAGTTGTGCCATATTCTTGTTCCAATTTGTAAAAGTATTTCCCACTGTGTTAGTGTTTGTATTTATCAATGCAGTAGCACCCTCTGAATTTCTGTTAATCATTAATCTTCGACCTTCCCCCACTTTTATTGTACTGAGGTGGATGCTCAGACAGCAAAACCTTTAAACGATCATCACTGGAATCCATTTCTTCAGTTTCAGCTCCCTCATTTTCTTTCTTCAACCCATCTCCTCTCACTTTCTTTTTCCTTTCCTTCCGAAACTCTTCACCTGTTAATGCTGGATATAATTTAGCTCCTTCTATCATATCCGTCCTCTACCTTTTCTTGTTCTGCATCCAATCTTGAATGTGCAAACATACATACTGTCCTTCTAGCCCTTCCTTGAAAGCTCTCTTTCTCTCTAGCGTGTGCAGCACGTTCCCACGTATTGAGTGCTTCGAACTGTGCAGGTCTTGGTGTGGCTTCATTTGATTCAAAATGTGTCTCAAATTTTCTATGATTTGTATATTACATGTACCATAGCGAGGAAACGCTAATACATTGTGGAGCCCTATATTTATCATAATGACCTGCCATATCCACATGTGGCACTTCCTCTCCCTTTCTTATGGTAATAGACACATCTCCTCTAATCAGGTCCTGTATCACTTTAAAACATTTAATTCTTAAAACAATATATAAAAATCACAATCAATATTATCCAATTCAAACAGAAAAACAATGATTTTCACACAATTTATTTTCAGAGTCAGTAACCAATAGCACTGCAGCGCGACTTAGTCAACCAATAACAGCGCAACTTCATACCATCCTATCGCAGCGCAGCACAGAGTGACACCCCATATATTTTTGCAACAGTTCCCCCTCCTTTACAATTTTTCATGAATGCATGCTTTGAACTCCACACATACAACCAAATACAATATAACAAGTTTCTGCTTTACTAAAGAGATAAACAGAATTCTTTCACACAAGAAATTCTCATCAAGCACACATTCGAGCGAAACCTCACCCGTGAAGAATCACCTTGATCAATACAGAATTCCCCTGGGTCCACTGTACTCCTCAATACCACAAAAGAAAAGTTCCTATCTTAATTGGGCTGCCGACAACGTCTCATGACAAATACCACAAAATTCTACAAGACAATGCAATATGGTATCTTTTACATCTTTTAATACTATCCTGGGATCTTAGGCCACGTCGGGCCCATTAACAACATTACCACATTCACACAAAATACACAACACCTCCGCCAGACATCGCACAACCATTACAACACCGCAAGCTAAGAGTAAGCCATATGCACACAACCCTATTTATACTCAATCCTTCAGATGCTAATACGCCACCACAGAACACTGAAACTGCGCTGATCCACCAAATGGAATCATGAACTTCAGGGCTGGAACCATCCTAACCTGGGATGTTAACTATCGTCACCAAAACCCATTAACTCCTTATTTCAGGACCCTGACCATCCTTTTCTACCATCTGCTCCAGCACAAGGGATTTGGGCCCACTTTGGCCCCTCCAAATCTTAACTTTTTAGGGAGCTTGAGGAATAAAGGAGTTAGATTTCAATTCAAATTCACAAATACAGTGCAACCCATTTGACTACACAGTATCGGGAAGTCAGGTTAAACATAGATTCATTGCAAATTCAAAGCCAAAGTGATATAAATCAGTCTCAAAAACATCACATAGCAACAGAAAATTATCGAAGGACTTCCAATTGTGTGAACAAAATTAATTCTTAATAGTAAATAACCAATGAGAACCTTCGTAGCGATGGTACAAAGTGAAAGAAACACAGTAGAATGAGAAGATGTAAAAGTCTGATCTTTCTGTATATGATGCATGAATATTTCTAATCCCTCAATTAAACTACACTAAAAATGCTAAACTAAGCTAAACTAAACTTCAGTTAGATTCCTAAAATAAAGAGAAAAGTGTCAGCGTGAAACTTCAATTGACATTTCTAAAATAAAGTATTTTTATAGCAAGAAGCTATGTGAGGAGAACAAGGCACAGAGGTCTAAACTGCTACTATCCTAAAGAAGTCTTCACGTAGTCTGTTCAAAGCCACAGAACATTGTCTAGTCATACCCTCAAAGACCTAAATTATTTTCATGGATGCAATTAAAGACTACTTTCAAACAATACTCTCTTTGGCAAGACACACTGATAATTCATTTTTCTCTGATGGTAATTTTGAAAACACATTATTTCCACATATTTTGATATGACCTTGAATGTATGCCTTCATTCCACACAGACAGTAAGCGTCCCATCTGGCCATAATTTCTTTCGCCCTTGACTCCCTTCTCACTTCCTTATCTGTTTCACATAAAGAGTATTTTTCCATTTATTGGGTCATCGTACCATGTGTGTAATGTAATGTATGTATACTTGTAAAGCGCACTGTTACCTCGTTACGTGGTGTCCTGGCGCTGTATACCGCTGGGGAACCCGTCCTGGCTTTCCCTGTGAGAGGGCACCCCCAAGGTGAAGCCAGGCATCCCCGGCGCTGCTGTACCATGTACCTGGAGAGGAGAAAAAAACACTCTATTTGAGAAAACATTCACATTGAAAGTTAGACTTTGCGAAACCCAAATGCTTAAGGCCTTTGGTCTAGTTAACAACTTCAATACATATTATACTACATAAATGCTAATACATGAACAGTCACATTAGGAAAATAAATGCATTTCTCATGAATACTGTTGGACTTGGCCCTTTTTGCAGGGTCATCCCTGAACATTTTGCCTTCATCCTAGCCTTTTTTCTGACATGGTGTTGGTGGTTCTAAGACTCTGGACACTTTAGCACTGTTGTTCAGTGTAAAGTGTGTGTGCTCTCTGTGGTAAACATGGTAAAGATTGGTTTACACCTGTTTGGCATATTTAATGTACCTGTCAGTCCCTTGTAATGTGGTATCTCAGATACCCGGGCCCGGTAAATTAAATGCTGCTGGTGGACTTGCAGCACTGATTGCGCCACCCTCCAAAGTAGCCTTTCAAACGTGGCTCAGGCCTCTGCCATTGCAGGGCCTGTACGATTAGTGTTACTGCCGCTGTGACGTGACACCTAAAGTGTGTGACATGTCCTGGAAGTGACAAACCTCCATTTTGGTTTCTCACTGCTGTGAGGCTGTCCACTTATATGAATGCATTGGGGATTCCCTGATAAGTGTTTCAGTGCTAATTCCTGATACAAAAGTAGCAGAGTGGTAAAGTTTGATATGTCTGAAATAGTAATAATACATTTTGCACAATGGTGTGCGCAGATTTAATATCACTAGTTTAGAAATGCCACTTTTAGAAGTTCTGTGTGGTATGTGTCTGCCTGCCTGTTGTGGATTGCATTGCTGGCTTTGGAGTGACAGAGGCTGGTGAGGTGTGTGTCGCTCCAGGGAGGGCAGGGTGAGTCGGCACTAGGCTGAATAGGGGATCTGAATTTGGAGTAGAGGGAGGAGTAGTCCCCTGGCCCTGAATAGGTCTGTGCCTGCCGAGGTGAATTCTGGCTCCGCCCCCTGTGGAGTGTCTGATGACTGAGCCCCCACCTAACAAAGGGGAAGAGGAGCCCTGTAACCAGAGTGCTCCAATACCCCCCAGAGTCAGTTGAGACCGGTTCCCCCATCCCTGTGCCAAGGGCAGAACAAAGGAAAATCATGTATATATACTGGGGCTGTGACCCCATGCGTTGTGCTTTTTGTGCTTCCTTGTGCTGTTGGGGGACTTGCTGCTGCTGGGCCCCAGGAGGAACCACCATGAGGGCCCTGTGAGCTGGCCTGCCTGTGCCCAGTCTTGTGCCCCTGAAACATTGGGGATTCAAGCACCTTGTGAGCGCTGCACCGTTTTGCTGCTGTGCCAGGGAAGAGGAGCTTGTGGGCCCTGCAGCCATGAGCTTCACATAGACCAAGGGAATCCCAGCGTGAGGATTCCCCCACCCTGCTGTGAAACCAAGTGGGAGCTCACTCTGCGTCTTTGCCTTTCGGAGAAGGGCAGCCGCACTATGAGCGGCAACCCAGAAGTCAGGCATCCTGCCTGCTTGTGGGCGGGACCGAAGAAGAGGACAACGGGAGCCTTCCCCACATTGGGATAGAAGCGGGAGCCCAACCCACAATTATGCCCGTTGAAGTGGGAGCCCACCCTACATTCGCGTTTATTTAGAGGTGTGAGCCCACCCCGCACTGGAGGAGCCGCTGTGAGCGGCATAAATGGATGTCAGGCACCCCTGCCTGACTGTGGGCGGGCCTGAGCAATTGACAAAGGCCGGAATTCAGCGCACTCTGGAGCGGGGCTCCCGTGAAGAGAGGGAGAGCCCGCATGTCGCATGGTGACTGGCGAGAGGAGGAGAGCTCAGCGTGCAGTCCACGCGGCTGAGGAGGCCCAGAGATTGCCACAGCGGGAGTCTGTCACGGTGGTCTGGAAGGGAAGGGAAGCAGCACTCTCCTCCTTTCATCAGGGAGAAGCTAAGGTGAGTGGGGCACCCTAAAGCGATGTTTGTGCCTTTTCCCCTTCCCAGAAGGGACCAGGGAAGTGAGGGGAGTCCCTGGGAGCAGGGGCCCACCTAGGCACATTGTCGGTGCCTGGAGCCAACCGCGATCTATCCCGGTGAGTGGGGGCACAGCGGAGCCAGAGTGGCGCTCCCTGTGGCACTGTTGTGCCATGGCTGAGTTCCTTTTTGGGGACAATTTGTTTGTAGCAGTACCAGAATGGGGATCCAGCAGACCATAGGGGCAAGTGCTCATTAATGCCTGTGGTGCCAATTGCTACAGCTGCACTGGGAGAGAGAGAGCGGGCAGCTGCAACGTGGAACATTTTTCATTTCTGAAGATGGAGTGAAATACACTCTTCTGCCCCAGTGCATTGTGCAGTTTGCTTTTGCTGCAGTGGAAGTCAATGGAGCCAGTGGAAGCCCCAGTTACAAGCCCTGACATTTCGGACAGAGAGCATTTGATCCCCACAGAAAGGCCAGTTGGCCAGGGGGTCAGTTGTATGTTGGTAGGGCGCAAGGCCCTAAATGTAATTTTTGCATCATAACTATTGCCTAATGTGTTTATGCTAAAGTGATGCAGACATGATGCATTTATGTTGCTAATGTGAAGATGTTATGCTTAGGATGTTTATGCAAAAGGTGCTTTATGCCTATGGTGATGCAGACATATTGCGTTTATGTAGCTAGATATAATGCTGAGGTCATTATTGTACCAGTAGTAACTGGATGTGTTTTATGCGTGCTACTAGTGCTTTCTAAAGGTTCTGAACGTGGCCCGATTGGCCCTGTCCTGTATATACTCCCCTGGGAATATTGCCCAGTGCCAGTTGGCACAGTGTATACTGTGTGATTATGAGTCTAATGTGTTTTGGATAATACAAAGGCTTTTTTTATATAACCTTGCGTGGAGTTCCTTTGGTAGTGTGCCTAGTGTGTTGCTGGTTTGTGTGTGTTGCGCAAATGCTTTACACATTACCTCTCGGATAAGTCTGAGTGCTCGTGCCAAGCTACCAAGGGGGTGGGCAGGGGTTATCTTCAGCGTGTACCTCCCTTGCCCTGACTAGAGTGGTGGTTTCTGACTAGCTTAGGCGCAAGCCCTAGCCAACCAGAAATCCCATTTCTAACAAATACATATTCCATTATATAGTAAAAAGTAAAGCATCTTCTTATAAATCCCTATAAAATATAACTTGTTATTACTGAAAATAAAGCACTTTCAAACACATTCAGTTATAAAAGTTGTAATTACATAGCAGATTCACTCTGTATGTGATCAAGACACAAGGAGTGTCGAAACGCGTAGCGTGTAAACTGAAAATAAACCTGTTTTGCTGAACATGGATTCCCGAGTGCGCAATTTATTGCTTTGAAGCAAACTTGGAGTTATAAAAAAAAAAATATATATATATATATATATATATATATATATATATATATATATATATATATATATATATATATATATATATATATATATGTATATCTTCTCCACTCCTTGCCTCGGAAGTAGTCACCGCCTCCAAACCAACGGGTGTCTCGTCTGTCAAAAGACCTCCGCTGCCAGGTCTTTACAAATGAGCCTCAACGAGTAGAAAACCACACGCTGACGAGACCGTGTACCAGACAAATAAAGTTTATTTTGTCAAAACCCTGGACGCGTTTCGCCTGACCAGCAGGCTTGATCACCTAAGGTACAATGTAAACAGAAAACCTTTTAAAGTGCAAAACAGGTTGCGAGGTCACGTGACAGAAACAGGAAGTTACGGATGGAAATGGAAAAAAGACTTGTAGTTCGTCCCATTTCATAAATAAATCCTGGACAATCAGAGCGGAGCTTAGCTTAATCACTAAATTAATAAATTCATCGGCAATAATGACAATAATGCAAACAATAATATGCAAAATCACAATTAAACTGCTTTAACCATAGTACCATAAAAATTACAATACAATTAATTGAGCCCAAGTGGGCTTGTTGTCATTATCTAATTGGTGGGCCGTTTTTATGTGTGTCATAACGTTAAGCAGACCGCAAGGGATACTGCCCATGTGGGCAAATACAGTAAACAAGTTTCACATGTGACCCCCACTAACATTTGTGACACCCTTGAAATTGTGCAAGTTAAAATAAAACCTCTTTCATTTGTGGGAGTGGGGATCCTAGGCCGGCCACCCGCTCTGATGGACAAATAAATATATACAGCAGCCTTTAAGCCTGACTCAAAGTCCGAACTAACAAATAACTAGAAAGCTAGACTACAGATGTGTTTTTAAATCTTCTTCTAGGTTGAGACCTCCAGGGGCCTTGGCATTGAGTTCAAGTATATACCTAGACTTAAGCCGTCTCAACTTCTGCAAGCGATCCCCGCCCCTACTGCTGACAGGGACAGAATCAACAACAAAGTAACAGAGCCCTGTTACGTCTTGATTATGAGCTGTCTCAAAATGCCGGGCTACCGGGTAGGCAGGGTCGGCATGTTTGATGGCTCTCATGTGTTGCAGGATGCGCACATAAACTGGGTGAATTGTACTACCCACGTACCTCAGGCCGCATGGGCACTTAAGCACGTAGACAGCATAATCCGTCTTACAACTAAAAAAACCCCTGATGGTTTTCTGTCTTTTGGAGATTCCAGTTTGGTATGTGCGGGTATTAACTCCTGCCGTGCAGGCTTTGCATTTAGGTATATATATATACGGCAAATCTCTTTCGCAAGTTTTTCTCTGCGACTTATGACAGCGGGCTTCCGGCCAGGTTGCGAGCCTAAATATTCCAGCACTGTGTCCTTACGGTTTAAGTAAGAAAAACGCTGAGCCCCAATTCTTCGATGAAGCAATTTATTTCTTATACAGCAGTGGCAAAAATTACCCTATGCTGTATAAGAAATAAATTGCTTCATCGAAGAATTGGGGCTCGGCGTTTTTCTTACTTAAACCGTAAGGACACTGTGCTGGAATATATATATATATATATATATATATATATTAAACACACATCCCTCCTTCACGCTGGAAAAAGGTTCACTGACTCTGGCTGTATTGCTTTCAAAAACCGTTTATTCATGGAAAATAAACAGAGGCAGCAGGCTCACAGTCCCAACGTTTCTGCTCCGTAGAGCCTTGATCACGGGAGAGTCTTTGCATTTTGAATTGCCCACGTGCTTCCTTTTAAAGCGCAGGCCGTATTCTTTTGCAAGTTGCGCAATGGAAACAGTAATTCATTTTTAAAGGAACGTGAACAGCGCGATTTCAATCCATAACATTCAATATTCTAGCGCTGAAAACCTTCTTCTTGATAATATGGTTTCCCTTGCACATTGAAATAAGTAAGTTTTAGTTGCACAGTCTGTTTTTTCATTGTCCACTTACTTATTGAAAGCAACAGCAGCCCGCAAACCGGAATTTCATCCCAATGCTTCCCTTGCTCGCCTAACTCAGGGAATCCTTTCTGTTCTCCGAGGGCAAGCAGGTCAGGCTCCAAAAATCAATGAGTCACCACTTTGCCACGCAGGGAGCCCACGACCTTTGCAGTGCGGCCAGTGCTGCTGGTGCGAGGCTTCCAGCAATCAATTAAACACACATCCCTCCTTCACGCTGGAAAAAGGTGCACTGACTCTGGCTGTATTGCTTTCAAAAACCGTTTATTCATGGAAAATAAACGTAGTAGTATGTCACATGTGTGACACTAATGGTTCGAGTGAAAGCGCTCTTGCTACGCTCTTAATACGCCATTCGAAACCTGATACATGCGGTTATGAAACTGGGACATATTGTGCTGTGTGCGTTAGTACACTTAAGCCGACAGTCATTCGGTACATTCATTTGGTACAGACACACATAGACGCAGGATAGTATGGGCTTACCTGCCCATCGGTACACTCAAGTCAAGTCAAGTCAATGGATTTATATAGCGCGCTACATACCCATAGGGTCTCAAGGCGCTTGAGGAAGGGTGGGGAGTTACTTGTCGAATATCCAAGTTTTAAGTTGCTTTCTGAATGATAGGTGGTTCTGAGTAAGACGAAGGTAAGTGGGAAGTGAGTTCCAGGTTTTAGCTGCCAGGTAGGAGAAGGATCTACCTCCCATGGTGGTTTTGTTGATGCGAGGTATAGTGGCCAGGGCTTGGTTGGAGGATCGTAGCTGACGGGAGGGGGTGTAGAAGGACAGTCGTGTGTTGAGGCATTCGGGTCCAAGTTCGCAAAGTGCTTTGTGTGCGTCGGTAAGGAGGCGGAAAGTAATCCTCTTATTTACGGGGAGCCAGTGGAGGTTTTTCAGGTGACCAGAGATGTGTTCTTTACGCGGGATGTCTAGTATGAGCCTGGTTGAAGCGTTCTGGATGCGTTGGAGTTTTTTCTGGAGTTTTGCGGTGGTACCGGCGTATAAGGTGTTTCCGTAGTCCAGGCGGCTCGTGACCAGTGCGTGGGTGACCGTTTTTCTAGTTTCGGTGGGGATCCAGCGAAATGTTTTTTTGAGCATGCGAAGAATGTTGAAGCAAGAGCCCGTCTGGGCTGTCTGGGGAGGTGCCGGGGCTGGGTACGTTACCGCCATTAGTGTGTTTGTGCTCGTAGCGCGATTGGTTAGCAATGACATCACTCATACGCGACAAAGTATGCCGGGAGATGTAGTACGGGTCACGTTTGTGTACCGGTACTGTTTATGCTCGTTGTGCCGACATTCCTTAAAGGTGGACCACGAACATTGCACATAAAAAAACAGATAGATTACCATTACCTATTCTCAAGACAACAAAACATGTTGCCAAAGCATTGAATGTGGAATTAATATACGTGCCCCCAAATTGCTCACGAATGAAAGCGCTCTTAGTGCGCCCTACGTGACAAAGTCTGCGTGGTTATTTACCACTACCTCATGAAGTTGCGTGTGTTGGAGTTCTTAGGACGACCTCCATTCATAGGGTACACGCACACCTTGAGGCGGGACGTATTGTGTGCCAGTATTGTGTACACTCGTTATATGGAAATTACTTAGAGCATAGATGTCGGCCGAGGATGTGCTAAACATGCCCCAATATGTTCTAGATAGTTCTATAAAAGTTCTTAGGATAATATGGGAATATGAGCAGATGTATAATAGCTAAGAAACTTCTGGAGAAACATAAGGAATAAGGGAGACTTAATATGGACAATGGTATCTCTTTCAGAATTTAGGGAGCGCTTGAACAACTGGCACTCGCGTGGTTTTAATTGACTTTCACATATTACTTTCTCTATATTATAGAGCGGTGCACTGTCTTCCTGAGCTGTGGCCAGGTGAGGAGTGGCACGTTCCTCTAGGTGAGCGAGGGGACTTGAGTGACCTAGCGACTGTAAGCTGGTCATATAGGATTTCCAGATAATCAGTTGGTAATATGAGATGACTTACACTAATCATGGTAATGTCGTTTTTATCTTTGTACGTGTCTTTTATCTATGTTGTCTGTGCCTTGATGACGTCTTTCCTGGGACATCCCCTGCACAATTAAGCGGACTACCAGGTTTGAACAGGTGATATCTGTATCAGAAATCCTTTTTATATCGCACCTTTGAGCAGTAGCAAATGTTATAGGTCCTGAAGAAGCGGGAGATACTTAGTGATCTTTAAACTACCGCAGAAACATGTCGACCATCACATTGGGCTAGTGACGAATAGGGTTAATCACTGGCAATTTTGCACTGAATTGTTTTTAAGTTTGGAAATGAACGGCACCAGAATAAAGTCTTTTTGCGTTCATTATTCAATTTTATCTTAGAGCACATTCTTTCCTATCTTGGTTTTCACAAACTCATTTTTGCACTGCTCCTCAGTTACTACACAGCACTTCCTTTAGCGCTTAATTGCATAATACTAGCCTTTCCCTGACAAGGTGGCAACAACTTGGACTCTCCACTTTGGGAAGTGGTTCAAAGGATGAAAGGGCAGCAAAGGACAAGTAACTGATGGATTTTCTTCCCATACAGTGCGATATCTGGTTGTGTGCTTTTCTAACAACTTTTAGCACACACTCATTCATTTAGACACATTTCATTTGACACATCTTTCGACCCACAGTTATTTTGTTTTGTATTTATAGTTTTGAGAAGGGGGCTGTAACTGTGTGGTCGCTAAATATTCCCTGGGACCCTTCGTCTATCCTTTTGTAGTTTCCTTTCTATCGAGTGAAGATGCCTACAAAGGCTTTATTTAGCTAACAATATCATTCTTTTAAACATTGTTCTGTTTGTGAATGCTCTAGTACTAGCATCAAAAATATAAAATTTTAACATAAATTAAAAAATCTATGGTGAATAAATCTCATAAAGCAAAAGAAGCATAACCGGGTGTATTTCTTTTTGTATGAATGTATACTTAATTTCCTGCAACTTCAGGTGTACGGAGTAAGTCCACCGCTAAAAAGGAGCCCTGGGTTTCCAACGAACTGAGAACAAAGAAAAGGAGGGTAGCAAATGTTGTCCGTCACCTTGCGTGGAATAAAAAGCTGGGGTTACCAACAAACAAAGGGGTTCTGACAGAAGCCAGAAGTACCTACAGGAAGGCTTTATACATTGCAAAATCAGCCTACAAGGAGAAGTTATGGAATAGATTGTTAAGTGCCGGAAAACAACCCAATAGTCGTGAATTTTGGGGCATCATCAACGACCTAAATAAAGGACAAAAACTCTTTCAGGAAGCGGGAGTAGGAGCCGACACGTGGTCTCAACATGTGCAATCCCTTTACTGCACAAGAACAGTTGGTCTTCCAAATAATATGCAGGTAACAAATACAGCAGAGAATGGACAGTTGGAAACCTACAACACAGGCTCAGAAGGACCAGGGATAAAGGTCCGCGTGAAAGAGGAAATGATAGTCCCAGAATTGACGACCAGAGTGGAACTGTGTAAAATCATTATTAGGCTAAAGGCTGAAGGAGCACCAGGTCCGAATGGTCTGCCCAATGCCATTTTTAAACATGACCCGGTATTCTGGGCAGAAATCCTGACACCATTGTTTAACCAAATCTATCGTGACATACAGGTTCCTGCATCATGGAAGGGGAACGTGATTCACCCAATATTTAAACAAGGTGACCATGGCAACCCAACAAATTACCGACTTATATCATTGATAGATGTGGAAGCCAAGCTCTATGCCTCTTGTATCCTCCTTAAGCTGCAAGATTGGATAGAAGAATCTCAGAGAATCCCCTGGTTCCAGACGGGATTTAGGAGGGACATGGGGACAATCACCAACTTAACTTGCCTGTCAGTATTAATGGACAGAATAGCAGTAAAGGGTGCACGATTATACGCCTGTTTTGTTGACATCAAATCTGCATTTGACAGAGTAAATCGAGAGCGCCTATGGGAAAAATTGCAGCTTTGGGGGACGCCTTTAAAATTAATACAGGCAATAAAAGCTTTGCACGAAGATACATGGGCAAAGGTTAAATTGGGAGACGGAGCGTATACAACGAGGAACATACCAACATTCCAGGGCCTAAAACAAGGCTGTGTTCTAGCGCCTACCCTTTTTAATCTATTCCTTTCTGATCTCGCAACAGTGTTGGACACAGATGAGGTGCATCCACCTTTATTGGCAAACCGGCGAATTCCCTGTCTGCAATATGCAGATGACATTGTCCTGCTGAGTAAAACTCCAGTGGGTTTACAAAGAGCTTTAAACATCTTAGCAGAGTACCTAAGACAAGAAGGACTGGACTTAAACAAAGAAAAAACAAAAGTAGTACGTTTAGTGGACCCAAAAAAACTTAGTTACACATGGTCATTTAACGGGACAAAGGTGAACGAACAAGGCTCGTATAAATATCTTGGAGTAACAATATCCCAGGGAGCAAAACTAACGGAGCACAAAACTGCAATTCGAGCAAAAGCACAAAAACTAATTTTTGCGTACCGATTGCTAAAAGCAAAAATGAATTGCCCAAATTACAGTCACCTCCTGAAGGTCATGTCAGCACAAATATTACCATCATTATCTTACGGTCTCGTCACCTGGTGTGGCAAGGAAGTAGACTTGCTCAACGAGCTCCAAACAAAAATTTATAAAGCAGTTTTTAACCTCCCTAAGAGTGCTTCAGCTCCGCAAGTAAGGCTGGAATTCGGTCTGCAAAACCAGAAATATAGGAGCATGAGCGGCTTCATAAAACTGTGTCACAAATTAAGATCTGCAGATCCGGATTCGATGGATTGGTTAAACTGGGAAGCCATAAAAAATCAAGGAGCAACTGGAACCCCTTGTCCTTGGGGAAAATACCTGAAAACCTGCATGAAAGAGCTGGGGCTGGAAGGAATTTGGGAATCTGTGACGGACAAAGCAACAATAAGTAAACTAGCCAATAAGGCAGCAAGGTCGAAATCTTTTCAAGAGGACAAAGCGTTACTGCTCAAGCGGCGGCATGGTTGGACCATAATCAACTCCTTCACAGCTGGTCGACCACACGCATATTTAACCTCGCATTTTAATGTGCACATAAAAAGAGCCTTTACAGCCTACAGGATGGGTATGCACAGTTCGAAAGACTTAGCACCTTCTTGGAAAGAGAAACACCAGACCGAGAGCTGTAGACTTTGTGGCTACAAAACGGAATCATTAGCCCATCTTTTGTGCGTTTGTCCGGCTCTCCTGGTGCAACGTAGAAGATTATTGAAACAGATCTGTAACGAGTTAAAAATCCGCACCTGTAGGCAAGCGGTAACTTGCTGGCTAGGAGGGAGTTCAATCATTTTAGCATGCCGGGGAACAAAATTCCTGGCAGAAGTGAATAAATGCCTGAGTCTTGTGGAACAAGGACATGATGAAATAAGCGGTGTAATAACTCTTCCCTGATCCCTAAGACCGGTAAACCCTGCATTAATATGTATCAAACATTCTGACCTCTTAATGCCGGTGGGAGCTTACCTGAGGAACTTTGTTTTAAAATTGTGTAATCATTTTAAACAATGGAAGAGTTCAATCTTCTTTTTAGTAGCATTTATTTTTCGTATCATAATATTGACATGTGGAAATTGTAATGATTTTAATTAATTATGCAATAAACCTCTTTGACTTTGACTTTGTATACTTAAGAATAGAGATTCCAGGCTACATGCATATCTCATGTATACAGGGGTGACAGAAGCCAAAATCACTCAAAATAATTTCTCATTGTCACCAATGTATTTAAACCCATTTCAAAATATAATTCTGATGGAAATAGCCTATGTATACAACATGAATTTACTGAATAGATTCTCTTTAGTGGGTTGTAAAATGGGTTGATGCGTTAATGTTTCTGTCTTTTATGTTGTCCACCTGTAAAGATCATCTTCAGGCCACAGAATTCATATGTAGAACAAAGACCCTTTGATGAGTGGTTCAGTCAGAAAACTTGTTGATTGTTGTTATATGGAGATGTTGGGCTTTACAACTCCGTTCATTGTGCTCGATGAAGTTCCCTATTAAAGTGACACGATATGAACATTCTATCTGTGCCGAGATGCGTAAATTGCATTGAACTATTCCATCTCGCTGTCAAGTATCGGCGTGTCTCTACTCCCACCTTTATCATTCATTCAACATTGTACCGCTTCAAATTTGTAACAAATTTATTTAAAATGTCAGCCAAGGACATCCCTAACTGATTTAAGTGTTATAAATCTTTCTTTTAAATGACTCTCTTGTTGACAGTTTATCTTATCTGATAACTGTTAGAAAGTTGTCATTTTCCTGTCCCAACCATTTGAAGCCTGCAACCTGTATCCTGGGTCACACGACTAGCTGTAGCTGGCAGTTGGTCTTTGAGTCTTGCTCCCAGACACTGAAACATAGGGTAAATAGGTGTTGGTAGGTCAGGCCATCTCTGACCTGATGAGGTGGAGCAGCTGTCACCTACCACACTTGCACATCACAAAGGCTCTGACCAGACACTCACAATGGGTTTTGACACTAATATTTGAAGTTCCTAGACAAACTGGAGTCAGGGCAGTGAGGCAGTAAATTCCAAACATCTCTGCGGGTAGAAACCTCCAGAACCTGAGCCTACTTCAAAGTGGGTACCAGGTATAAACAGTGGACCCTCAGACCCAACTCAGAAGGCCTGCTGTGATGCTCTGCAATAAGGCCTAATACTCTGCTGCCCTGCAGCCTAAGTGAAAGGACTGAGTCTTGAATCCAGGACCACCAAAGTGATTCTAAGGCCTTGTTTGCTGTCCTCCTGATCAGAGTCTCAGGGACAGAAAGGGCTCCAACCACATTGATCCCAGCACCTGAACCCAGTCTGCTGTGAGCCTTGCCCCTCAAGTGGTGCCATCACAGTCTTGGGCCCTTGGAAGAGGGCCTGAAGGGGGGCTTCTAGCCAGCTGTGGTCCTGTGGGCAGAACTGATGCAGCATGACGCATCTTTTCACAGCTGCCTTGGAACTACCTTTCCACAATGCATCCCTGACACAGGAACTTGCAATGAAGCCTGTAGCCTCCTCAGAACCGCCACTACACAACGTATCCTCAACTCAGGCCTTCACATCCCATGCTCATCATTGACTACACTCTCAAAGATGACACAGGACTTAGCATTGCAGCCCCACTGTTTCTTTAGAGCAGCAGCTGCGTGACGTGACATTGTTGCCTTACTTCGCATCACAAGCCCCTCATCAACAGCATCCTCGACGATGATGCAGGACTCTGCATCACAGTCCCGCAGCTTCACGAAACCACCGCTGCGTGATACATCTTCAAAAGGATGATCCCTTCTAGTATTAACTTCAAATAGGAAGTTACAGGTCTTCTGATGAACACATTTTTGCCTAAAAATTCCTTTGCCTTATAACCACTTCAAAGACTTCGTCCCTCCCCGGTTTTTACCTGTCTTTACTTTTATTGTACTTGTATTGTTTTGATGCACTTTTGTACTCTTTTTATGCTCAGTTTTCCCACTGCTAATCCTTCAGGCCCTTGTAAAATGCTTTATTTATTTCTTGTTCTTTTATTCTCCATACCCTAGACTGTTTATATTTATGTATTCCATGCCGATATAGTGGTTCCCTGACCTTGCACTCCTTACCACCCTGTTGTTTGATTGTAGGTCTCCTTTCTCTTTTTTGCTCACCTGTAAAGCGCTCTGATACCCTCATGTGTCTTGTTCGCGCTATATAAAACCTTTAAAATAAATAAAATAAATAAACATGGGATTTCGCAAAGCATCAGGGATTGTGGAAACGGTGCAGTATTTTTCACTCAGTTACACGTGCTCACTTTGTCTCAGAGAGATACACAGAATAAACTGTGGAGACGTTTCCAATAAGTGTTTATTGAACCAGTGTCATTCTAGTATAAAATACGTGTGCTGCAACAACCATGAGACAGAAACAGATATAGACGATTGCAAGATCCCATAGAGTAAATAAAAGGTAGAACTCTACCATAGTGCTAAAACAGGTAATATATTTTGTCATATAAATACATGACAGTAATAATATTTACTCCTACGATTCAAACCCTAACTAGCTGTACCTAAGTGTATCTAGCATGTATGTAGGTGTATAGCCAAGAATCCCCTAGGAAAGAGCCGACCCCATTACCTGATGTGAGAAAGTGAAGGACCCCATCTTGGTCACGAGTTGTAAACACTGCGAGGAATGTCAGACCACTGCATGCTGGAGTATCTGAGTTCAGGGACTTCAGCGTCTCGTGTCAGCATGTCAACTTGGAAGTTTCTTTCTCCTCTGGTTTGCCCAGAAAAGATGTGGTACTTATATACCCGAAAGGTATCCTCAGGGGTTCTACCTAGATGTGTCATGGTACTGTGGCATGTCGGCCAAGATGACGATAGTGGTAACCCTTATATTGACTTATTATGCTGAAGATGGTAATACTGCTCTGATACTATGAATCCTCTTGCATAATGAATTAGGCTAGTTTTCAGAGCAAACCACACAACATTTATGTAGAACCTAACTAGGTAAAAGATCAGCACCAGAACTGTTATGTAGAGTAAGGTAGGACAAATGTAGGTAAAAGGTCCTGTAACTACCTAGGCCTATATTGGGGTACATTGGGGTTCATAACAATACTGATTGAACATTTGTCATTTTGGTCTCAAATAACTTTACTCTATTTTTCTAAATTGTTGTGGGATTTTTCCAGTGTTGAGTTTTAACTATATTACTGCTTGAAAAGCTGCATAAAATACTTTACATTTTGCCTCGAAGTTAAGCCTGACTGATTTTGCCAACCTACCAGAGGTTTTGGCAAACGTTAAATTGGGGTTTGATTGTGACTTCACCCTGAGAGAAATGGTGGCTGCTGCTTGAGTAGAGGTTTAGCCCCTCTCAACCAGTAACCCAATTTCCAAAACCTTTTTAGACCCCCCTCTCAATTCCCACCACAGCCTATACAAATGTTTGGAAGCAGTCGCCGCCTGGATGTCGGCCTCCTGCTTAAAACTAAACGGGGAGAAAACAGAGATTATGCTCTTGGGAAACAACATCACCAAATCCATCGACTCCATCTGGCCCCTCTGCCTAGGCTGTCCCCCGGAACCCAAGGAACAAATCAAAAGTCTCAGCATCTGGCTGGACAGAACACTCAATTTTAACTACCAGGCAACCACGCTTGCTGCCACGTGCTTTGGGCTCCTGAGGCTACTTCGCAAAATCCTCCCTGTTCTCCCGTTCCACTCAAGATGGATCATGGTCCAAGGACTGATTCTATCTCGCCTTGACTGCGGAAACGCCCTATACCTTGGGGCCCCATAGTCCACGCTCAATAGACTTCAAATTGTCCAAAACTGTGCCGCCAGGACCCTCCTCAATATCCCACGACAAGTCTCAGTTAAAGCCCGACTGAAAGATCTCCACTGGCTCCCTGTGAAATCGAGGATCGAATTCAAGGCCATGTGTATTGCTCACCGCTCTTACTGGGGAACAGGTCCTGCTATTAACCGCCCCTGGTAAATGCCTACCATCCCAATCGTCTCCTCAGATCTGGGACCTCTTGTCTCACCACAGTGCCGCGAATCAAAAGAGCCAGGTGTGGAGGCCGGTCACTCTCCTACAACCTAGCCAAAATCTGGAACACTCTCCCCCTCTCAATCAGATCAGACCCTAAACTACTTACCTTCCGAAAGCTCCTTAAAACCTGGCTTTTTAATAAATCACCTGTTCAATAAATCATCTTAAAAATCAGTTTAAGTCTAGCGTACTCCGCTTAGCCCAACCTCCGCAGCGCTGGGACGCCCCTGGGTAGCCATCGCGCTTTATACATTTTCTTTTCATTTCATTTCATTTCATTCATTCATTAATTATACACATGATGTGGAAGTATGAAACATCATTGGGACCAGTTAGGTAGCAAGTACTGTAGCAAAAGAGTGGGCAATGTGTTTGCGACAGCACAAAAAGTAACGTGTGGGTGAGAGCAAAGGGACTTCCATTGTTTGTGAAGCTGGGAGCAAAGTCAGGGAACTTTGAAAAGAAGTGCTAAGTTCTGCAACGGTGGCTGAGGCCAGCATAATTTCCCTTTCCCGCCCAGTTCTTTGCAGTGACTGTCCTGCCCAGCATTGCAGTTAATCTGTTTCCACACATTTACCGAAGTGGTAGTGACGAAAACAATAGCCACTGCTCAGCTGTGTCATCCAGTCTTTTTCTCATTACTAGAAGTTCTACTTGCTGGTATCTCTAGGAGTGGGGAATGGAGACAGACTAGGGATGGCTGAAAGAAAACGTAAGGCTGTTGAGGGTGGACTCCTGATAACATTACTGCTGCAGCGCAAGGCCCCTTTTTTGCAGCTTGTCAGCTTCATTCTTTGTGTAGCTAACCTTGTTCAAAAAAATGATAAAGCTGCAAGTTAAATGACTTTGCCACTTCCTCCACCCTTGCAAATATGACTGTGTGCTCTGGATCTGCACTGTTAGACCCGGTCTTCCATTGAGTCAGACAACCCATTGTTCAATGGAATACAAGCTTCCTAGCCTTACACTTTTTGCTCATCAAAGCATACCTTGTGAAATAGGATGGATAGGCAACGGGCTGGCAAAGAAGAGTAATTCATTTTCATAACTAGAGCTCTGCAAACTTTCTGTGATTTGCTTTTGCTTAATTATGTGAAATTTGAAAACAATTATGCAATATTATGCATAATTTCGTGCAATGCAATACTATTATTTCTTGCTCTATTATAGATCGAAATGCGTCCTTGTGTCCACTTTAGAGACAAGCTTTGACCAATCCATATTGAGGGAAAGAATGCTGTTGGATAATGCAACACATTTTCCCTGGCTTGCATATGTAAAGAAAGCCTTCCACTTGCTCGGTGTCACAGAGTTATTTATATGCCCATCAGGCTTTGAAGCAGAAAAAAGATTAAACATCTTTTTAAATCTTATTGTGATAATAGATTAAGCCGTGAATTGTATAAACCCTCCGTGAAATCCCATTGAACTTTTAATAGTGGAACGACCTGAGCCGTATCTTCTGTCTGGATTAAATTCTCAGCTTGGATTTTATACGATAGTTTTAAATTATGTGCACCTTTTGATTTACTTTTAAAACTGTGACCACGGGTCTGTTGATCTCCCCGTATGCCTATGAGAGAATCGCACAAAGCCCTATGCACTTAATTTTCTTTTTTGAAAATTTCTTTGATGCAAAGAAACGTTATAGAATACCACTATGCTTATTTTATGTACTAAGCAGCCCAAACTTGCTCTGATTGCATTACAACTACTTTGGTCAGAAATACATAGTAGGACTGTAATTAATTTTATTCAAAGCTCCCTGACAACAAGGAAATTGCATTGCACAGGAGAAGGATAGTAAAATGTATTGAGCTGTTTTAGATTGATCGTTTTAATAACTGTTTTTAATTATATGCATGTTTTTCTCTTCTAATAAATGTTTTTAATGTTTGATTTATGAAATCGTATGTACTTTTATGGGTGTTTTTAAGCCGAATAAAGATATTTGACTAATTGACTGTCACAAAGGTGCCTTTCGCAAGAAAAAACATTGCAAATAAAGAAAAGCACTATGAACACAGCCACTCTGCTTTGCCGGTCACATTGTGTCTGTATGTTCACTGTACATTTTTACCGTGAACTGCACTTAATTACGCGATGTGGCATGATAACGTAATTTCGGATATTTCACAAAACATAAAAAATGCAAAATTACCACAATCATGGTGATTATACAGCGTTGCACAAATTACGCCTAGGCCTACTAATTACTGAAGGATCATAAGTTAACTTGCATAGTTACCATGGCATCACTAACAGCATGGAGAAGTATGAGGCATTGTTCCCCTTGTTGAAACTGTGCGATATTCAGGCTTCCTTGTCACAAAGCTACAGAACAATCTGTGGCCATCTCTTCTAAGAAATAGAATATTTAGTTAAGTGCAGAAATGATTGTTTTGGTGCTCTTTAAAGTCACCCCTCTCAGAAATACGATCCTGCCCAGGGAATCCGAATTTATGATCAGAATGTTCTTAACTCTTACCCCTTAAGAGTTATGAGAGAGATTAGATTCACCTTACTTTCCTGCCCAAGGTTGATTGATGTGAATTCATACCACTGTCTGCAAGAGAGAGTGACTAATTACAAAGTACAAATTCTATCAGTTTTCAATTTGGCCTTCCACTTGAATGATCCATGGCAGTTCATGACTTCAAAGGTAGTAAGAACTATCGGCCAGATGCGTCAATGTTCCCGTTTGCGAATTCTTAATTGCGAAAATTAAGGAATCGCAATTAATAATTCGCAAACGGCTATGCATTAAGAAATTGCAATTTATTTTGCGATTTCTTAATTTTCCTTAATTGCGATTCACAATTTGCGAATCGCAATTAAGGAATCCCTTTTCATTTATTCCTATGGGCCTAGAGGCCCATAGGAATGAATGTGAAGGCATTCTCATTTTGCGATTCGCAATTAAGGAATCGCAAAATGAGAATGCAATTTCAAGGGTGCAGGGGGGGTCCAAAAGACCCCCCCCTGCACCCCTGAAATTTACCTTTAAGTACTTTTTACACACACACATGCCCCAAGGGCATGTGTGTGTAAAATGAAACTTTCAAAAATGCACTTTTGTGCATTTTTGAAAGTTATCGCAAATTACCATGAAGTTTAATTTCATGTTAATTAACCACTTCCTATTTGCAATTTAGCAATTAAAAAAAATCATGCATTGCATTTTAGAAATCGCAAAATTGTGATTTCTTAAATGCAATCGCTATTTAAGAAATCGCAAATAAATTGCGATTTCTTAAATTGCGAAAAAAGCAAAAAAGCTTAATGCATCCCAAAGCAATGAATTGCATTCGCAAACAGCCGTATTTTGCGATTCGCACCGTTTACGAATGCAATTCAGTTTGATGCATGTGGGCATTCATACATACAATACAATTGCACAGCATCAGGGAGTAGGCCTGTACGATATATGTTTACAGTATTGGTGCTATTTTATCTGTCTATTTTACTTATGCTGGTGGTCAAAAGTAAACCTTTCTTCTCTACCTGTGAAGCATTTCTGAACTCTTTTTGTTCTGCAGAGGGCTCCAAGAAGTATTTCTAGTGAGGGCAAGGGGCCTGGAAAATGAGTTCATCTGTCCCTGTAAGCCATGTTTGAATTTATAGTTCAAGGCCTATGAGTTTTTCGGCCCCAAGACACACTGCAAGGTCAGGACATTCACCACTTTAAAATAAAAGACAGCATGAGGTGGAGTAGAACATTTGAGGTGGTTGAGAAGCATGGTATATGTGTGCATCTGTCAAGTTCCTCTGCCACACCTCTGCTCTTCAGAATCCCTTGACAACTATGAATAGAGAAGAACCACTGTTTTAATTAACCAGTGTACTGGAAGTTGTATCTACTGCCTGCAAGATGCATGCTTGGCTTTACAGTGGACTTTCCCTTCTGACCAGTCTATCCTGAAGAGGGCCATTCTTGCTGGATGCATCAGACGGAGCCTAGCTGACTGTATTTTTTGGGAAGGCTCCTTCAAATTTCAAGTGCCCACTGCCTGTAAGCAGTGCTTAATTTGTAAAAGCATAAGTGCCGGGCCCTGGTCAGCTGGCCACAGAAGCTTGGCAACATGCAGCGCTCATTGCCCCTGTTTGTGCTGCTAATGACAAGTGACAGTGACAGTTCAGACTTTTCCAGGCCCCCCGGACTATAAGAATGGCTTTGACAGCAGGAATTTGTCATTTTGTAAGTATATTGAATTACTAAACAACTTTTGTTTTGCTTATCTTAAAACTAGACATGCAGCGTCACCATGTGGCAGACTGTCACGAGTGCTTGTGTTGACAATTAAGTGCTGGTCCTAGCACCGGAGACCACCAGCTCAAATTAAGCACTGCCTGTAAGACTTACCATTCAATTTTGCAAAAACATACAGAAACACTTTTCAAATTACTCTTCAATCTCATATTTTCCACATCACACAAAAGTCCCTAATGCTCAAACGGATTAAAGCTGAATTCAGCTGCTTCACGGCAGCTACTGAGGAAGATTTAACTCTTCAATCTTAATTCAACTTCATGGGGAATTCCACACTTCAAACCGTTTTGAAAACGTCTGCAAGAGATTCAACCTGACAGTTCGTATGAGTTGCCCACATTCTTTCTCATGAATGACTCTGCTCGTCAACAACCAGCTCAAGCGTGGCCTATCAGCTATGTCTAACCATTCAAATGTAAGTACTACAATGTTTTAAGGTATCTCTTTTTCCTTTTAGTCAGCTTTTGCTTCTTCATTAACTCTTGATCTTTTAATCCATTTGTTTCCTCAGAATTACTATTCAATATTTGTATTATTAATATCTAATTGTGTTTTGGGTCTTGTCTAAGCCCAGGTAAAATATCATTTATGCTGGCGTCATCTAGCACATTTCATTGTGATTGGTACGCAAAATGCCTGACTTTAGACCAAGTTGCATAATTCACCTTCATTCAGTTGCTGGACCATGGGAAGGTCGCAAACAAAGTGAATGCGAGCAACTGTTGTTCATGAAATGTGTCCTCATGCCAAAAATTGACAAAAAGGACTCATTTGTGCTACAAAATGGTGCAAAATGCTGAAGCATTAATACTTTATAACAGGCAATTTTTAATATTTTTGGGCCACATTGCATAATTTCCGCAAAGGAAAATACATTCATTTTTCCCAGGCCTTGAATTTTATTATGTTCTTCAAATCCGTCTTTGTGTAAATTTTGGCACAATTTTCCATTTGTAATATAAATCAATCTTTTCATGCTAACTAGACATTCTATTGCCTATTCTTTGTTTATAATGCTTTCTTATAAGATAATTTTCAGGCCAACATTAAGTTGTAGAAGCATAAGTGAAATTGTTCCCTAGTGCAATCATAGGTATATATCTGTATGGCCATCAGTGCTTTCTTGACATATTTTATATTGGTGTGCTATCATTTAATCTACTCAGTACTGTATGGCATGATGTCTTTCCTCAAACATATCAATCAGTACAGCACAACTTGAATAACTATATTTAAAGAGTTTTGGAGAGAACACGGAAGGTAATTTGAAGACATGGTTTCTACCTTTTCGACTCTGAACATTATAAGCAAAGCATTCTCCTTTATTGATGAGGTGAAGCACTCTATGCCACATTTTGTGTATTTAAGAACTCCATATGAACTTGCCTCATTTCCTGTGTCGTTCATCATTGTGTATGCCATTTCAAATAATAAACTGAAACCTTCCTTCCAAACTATTTCATCCATTTCTACTGCTACTTGATTATTATAACACAATGGTTCTAATTATATACATTGCAATCAATGACTTCAGTTTTTGTAATTGAACATGCTTGCATTCTTTTGGTTCTGCCATATTTCAGCAGCCTGTTTGGTCATCCACTCTGCAATCCTCAACCACTGGGTCTTGTTTGCTCCCAACCATGTGCCATAAAGTGTTCAATTTCACTGTCTCAGAGATCTCAACAGACCATCCCTCAGATGTCCTTTGCGAAGTCTTTTGATCATATCACTACCTTTAATTTTACAATTATTTTCAGATTTTAGATTTTACTCTACTCACTCCTGGGATCAATCAAGATCACTATAGTGTAGTTCCTTCATCCCTGATAGGCTCTGCGCATTGGAATAATATACAGTATAGATTTGACATAGGACTGAGGTCAGTATGTCTTTATCGAGTATATTAAACTTAATTACTTGTGTGTTCCAGCTAACTCAGAGGTTACTAGAAACGTCTTGAATGAACAAGAAGGGATTAGTTTCTGAAAACCGCATAAACATGACACCTTTGTTTCCCTTAGAGTCGGAACAATATCTTCAAAGTCTTGGAAATAATAGATTACAGTTTCACTCAGTCAATCATTCATTTTTCAATTCTACAGAGTTGCACAGAAATAGAGAGACAGGAGTTTCAATAAAAAGGGTTCATTGAACAGTCTTATTTCTCATACAAGAGTTATGAACTGCTATAATCGTAAGACAGAATACGAAGTATAATACCTACAGCGTTAGCAGTAAGATAAAATAATACTGCAATAGCATGGTCTGTAGCTATGACCTATATAAAAATACATACATAAATAACACAGGATAAATAACTCAATTGGTGCTTCTAAAATAATCCTACCCCAGTGTACCTGACCTAAGTGTAGTACGAGGGAAGACGTACGTGCTGGTTTAGCTACAGTTTAGTTTAGTTTAGTTGTGCCAAGAATTGCCAAAAGTTTCTCTAGGTTCTAATCAGCTCCATACCTTAGAATGAAAAAGGTTGGTATCTCTTTCCCGGGACTCGATCTCTAACAGTCAGAAACACTGGAGCTGGAATCTTTGGCGAGGAGGATGACATGTCTGGTTAGTGCGTCAGTTGGGGAGTTGACTTCCCTAGGGACTTGCTGTGGCGAGCCGCGTCATGCAAGTAGGTAGCCGAACCGCACCATGCCTTGCCATAGCAAGTGAAGGTATATTTATACCTTGAAGGTGTTGAGCAATGCCAGTATTGACGAACAAGTCGAGGATATGAACGTCATGAATGAACCCCTAAGGAATAGATGCTCAAGCATAATAAATGAATTCTTAGAGAAATCACTATCCAGGCAAGGGGAAGTCCTAAAGGCTTGAGAGTCTGGTTTTCCAAGAACTCGTTGTGACGAAGAGGATCGGATGTAGTTCACCATGCATGTATTTCGTTAGCATGAGCAATGCTTAAATAAGGGCTGGATTTCTATGCCCAAAAAAGGGCAATGTGAATTGTACCTATATAAGGGCATGAATCAGGAAATCTATATACAATATCTAAATCGACACACAACATCACAAGCTCATTTTTAAAGGCTTAACTGACAGTCATCTTTAATGATCTTGCCAGCCCATTCTCCACAACCACTCCTGCACATCCTCTTTCATTTCTCCTTCCCGTTCCATATGATTGATCAAGAAAGGCAGAATGCTCCTTATATAGCATCCCTAATTATCTCTTGTGCCTTTCATTCTTTTTTTATTTCCCATCCTTTATTATCTATACAGCTATTTGAACTGTTCTGCCTATTCTTATATCTCTTCTACTCATTTCATGTGTCTCCTTGGGCGCATCATTTATGATCTGTTCTGCTCATCTGCTTTGATGTTACCACTTATCCTCTGGTTTCTCTCATGTTCTCCATTTCCTCTCAGGAATTTGCCATGATTTCTTCTCCTATTTCATACATGATTTGTAGCATATCATCTGCAGCCTCTCATGTTCAGTTATGCTATTTGTCCCTGATTTGTTTTCATGATTTTACCTAACAATCTCATTGGCCACTTTTACTCAAGGTTCATAATCCTCTGTGTCAATCAGCATGAAGGGCAATAGGTTTTGGCAGATGGGCCATGCCTGGTCTTATGAGGTGGAGGAGCTGTCCCTTACCACACTTGCACATCATAAAGCCTCTCTCTGGGCACACTCACAAAGTGTTTGACAGTAGTCTTTTGTGCCCCCAAACAAGCAGAGGACAGGGATGCAGAAAACTACAAACCCTTATAATAGTGGAAACCTCCAAAACCTTTACCTACTTCAAAGCTGGCACCAAATATAAAGATTGGACCCTCAGACTCAGCTCTTCAGTACACCACTGGACCTTTGAAAGACTGCTGTAGTACTTTGCTGCAAGAAGGACTGCTAGTCTGTAACCCTTCTATCTGACTGAAAAGGAATCGACCTGAATCTTGATCACATGACCACCAGAAGTGACCCCAAAGGTTGGCTGGCTAGTCACCTGATTAGAGCCTCAGGGACAGAAACATTTCCAACCACCTTTAACCCAGCACCTGGATTCTGTCTGCTGTGAGTCCTACCCACCAAGTAGTGCCAACCCATTCCTGGACCCTTGGGTTTTAGCCTGAAGATGCTCTGACAGCCCAGCTGTGCCCCAAGCAGGACCAATGCAGCGCAACACTTCACCTTGCAGGTCCACATTGGAACTACCCCAGCGTCAAGCATCTCTGACGCATGACTCTTTGGAATCAGTGTTGTGGGACTCCTCTTTGAAACAGGACCTCACATCACAGCCCGCAACTCATTAAACCAGCAGATGCAGGACGTATCCTAGACTTTGCATTCTAGCCTGCATCCCATCTGAACTGCCACTGCGCAATGCATCCTCCACTCTAGATCTTGCAATGCTCTGCAACCTACATTTAAAGTGCTTTGTTCAGCAGGCCTAACTTGGCCCTTCTATCCGGCTCACACTCCATCGCAATCAGCCTGAATTTCTGACACAGTTGGCACTTTGTCCTTTTAGGCACCATTTGCAATTAAATATTTAAAATTGCATATCTTCTGTTCTATGGATTGGATTTTTGTATTTTTGGTCTCTAATCATTTTTTAATTGTACTTAATTTTTCTTTATTGGTCTGTCATTTTTCTTGTCTTGGGTTTTCACTTTATTACTGTTTGAAGTGCTGCATAAATACTTTATACACATTTCCACTAAGTTAAGCCTGTCTACTTTTGTGGGAAGCTACCAGGGGGCTCAGCAAAGGTTACTTTGGGGCTGCTTGTGACTTCACCCTGAGAGGAATTGAGGTTTCTGCTTAAGTAGGGTTTCACCCCCTCAACCAGTAACCCAATTCCCTACACATAATATCTTGAGTAGTAACATATACTATTCACACTTTTCTCTAAGAAACAGTAGGGAAAAGTGATAGATGTCAGATGGGTTACATTTACTATTCTCACTCCAGCCTAAGCAACAGTAGAGAAAGAGTTCGACTTTAGAAGGGTTAGGTTTACTGTTTCTACTCAAGTCTCTGCAACAGTAGTAAAGGCGTTGGACTTTGGAGGGGTTATATTTACTATTCCCACTCCAGTCTACATATTAGTAGTGAAATTATTAGATTTCAAATGTGTTATATTTGCAATTCCCACTCCAATGTACACAAGTGCCATCCGACCAGCAAGGGAGAGAGGGAGTTTCAGCCAGCGCTCAACCTGCTGCTCAAATTATGCACCACCGGGCAATAATTTAGTCTTATAATTTGCTCAATGTCTCGGTGGACCCGAATGCCTAAATATTTGGCGACTCCTCACACCACGCAAATGGGAACGTATCTCTCAATGTGCTGTGCACTGGGTCAAAGGAAAAGTCTCACATTTACCCAAATTTATATCCAACCCTGAGAAAACGCCAAATCGAAATATTTTCACAGATGAACGGTTCCAGATTCTCCCTAGGGTTACGGACGTAAAGGATAATGTCATCCGCATATAGGTGTTAGACATCAAGCTTTGTGCTTAATCCCTTGGAGACAGAGAAGGGACTGAGTGTTTGTTTTGTGGCGAATCCACACTTTTGAAACGATCCCTAGTCGCGCTGAGAGAGGTGGGGTTAGTTGATACTCTCTGCCTTTAAATGCCTTGTTTTGGCAAGAACCCGGTGCTTGGCGTTCGCTCTCCTGAATCCTCGCTCCTTCCTCCGGTTCCAGAAATTCCTCCTTAGCTTCCTGCGCCTTTCCCGTTTGCCTTTGTCTCCTTTTACCCTCCCTTGTTCCAATCAACACGGTATCGTGGGTCCGACCGTTGTTGGTTTAGTCAGGCTTCCAGAGTCCTTGAGTGCCGGTTGGTTTAAGAAGCCCGCAGTGTGGTTTGTTTAATTAACGCGACCGCAAGCATTTCTCCAACAGTTATCGCGGTCGCTCCTATCAGACTCGCAGTGTTGTTTATTTGGTTACAGAGGCAGCGAGCATTTCCCCTATCATGCCTGCAGGGTTGTTTAGTTAGCTCACAGTGTGGTTTATTTGGTCTTCGCAACTACAGTTATCGCAGCCGCTCCTACCAAGCTAGTGTGACAGATTTGATACATTGTTGCGCTTTGTTGACAGAGCAATTAATCAATTTTTTTTTACACACGCGGTGCGCGTTTGAGGTTTCTTTCCTACCTGAGCAGCATAGAAATGTTATAGTCACACGCGCTGTGTGTGAGAGTGTTGTCTGACTCTAGTCAGAACTAAAGGAATTGTTATAGGTTTTGAAATAATTGGCTTCTTTACTCTGTGAGGGTTAGAAACAGAGTTAATCTTCAGTAAAGTTTAGTGTCATTTACCTTTTCCTTTTTGATGGCGAACTGATGGTGTTTTTCCACGTTCTACCTGCCTTAAATTCTGCTTCGGTACTGCTGCTCATTCACTTATTTTTAGCGTCTGGAGACGTCCAGCTGGTAAGAAAGTGTGTGTTTTCCATAAAGCTTGCCACTCAGTAGTTTAGGACTAGTAGTAATTTACAGGAGGGTGGGTTTCATACTAATTTTATCTTTATTGTTTCCTCTGTAGGTACCGCTCTTCTTTTGTCATTCCGAGGGAGCCAGCTGGGGGATTTGAGGTCTATGCCTTTGGCTTCTTATCCCCACATCTCCGGGAGTCAGTCTGGGGGTGTAAGTGCTTCTCCTCCTTGCACCCATAGATAGATTCTAGGAGTGTGGGGAATTCTCGTTGCTCCTGTGGTTTGGGTCTGGAGATATATCGCAGGTTGTGGTATCGGCAACAATAGGGAGATTAAAAGCGGCCCCGTTTTGAACAGAAGGCCTCTGTGCAGATGTCTTTCCTGGAAGTGGCAAACCAGAGGGTCTAGTGCCTGTATGAAGAGCAATGGGGAGAGTAGACAACTTTGTCTGGTGCCACAAGTAAGGGGGAACGAGGAGGAAAGTGTGCCGTTAAGGCAGAGTTTGGCTGTGGGCAGGGTGTATAGCAGCACAGTGAGGTCGATGAGGGATACCCAACTTCCCCATCACAGCCAAGAAAAAAGGCCACTCCAGGGAGTCGAATGCCTTTTCAGTGTCAAGTAGGACCGCAGCAGATCCTTCCCCGCTTTTGGGGGGAAGAATTATTATGGCCTCACGCAAAGTAGGGGTTAGTAGGGGAAGCTCCCCGCGTTAAAGTGCCTCGTTATACACATGGGGCAACAGAAGTATAAGAAGGGTGACAGAAGATCTTTATAGGTTTTATAAAATATCCTAGTAAAACCATCAAGACCAGGAGCTGTCGAGCCATTTATGGCATCTATGGCACTACTGATTTCTTCGACAGAGAATGGCTATGCAGGGAATTGCTGCATAAACTTCTTGAGCCATACCATGGCGATCTCTGTGAGATAGTTGTTGCGGTCTTCCTCGCTGTGCAACACACGAGTGGCGTACAACGTGAAATAATATGCTAAGAATTCATCTCAGAGGTGTCAGTTAGGGTCTTACCAGATGAGGAGCGTATGCAAGCAATATATGAGCGCCCAGATGCGGGTCTCAGCAGCAGCGCTTTAGAAAGAGAGGGTTTTGTGCCTGTTATACAAAAGTGAGGAAGAACATTGTGCTAATGAATCAACTGACACTATGTGTGTTCCTGATATATTCTGATATTTTATTTATTATTGTTTCATCTTTTTTGTAGGAAATTTTTTAGTTACTAAAGAGTTTGTACAGATAAAGTTCTAATACATGTGACATAAAATATTGTGAATAAAAAATACAGAAGTGATAGCAAACACTCAAAATAATTCATAAAATATAGAAGTACATTCCCATTCAACGCGTTTCAGCGTGAGCCTTTTTCAGGAAGTCTGTATTCTTACACAAAAACGTTTACTGAAATAGGATTCAATGGAGATGACCTTATTCTGTAGATATGTCAAATATAAATATCACCACGACTCTTGTGTGTGTTGCATCGTGACTTGTCGGGAAGAATTCCTCGTTGTGTGTAGATAATGAACACGAAAAATACGAGGATTAATGGGTGGGGAAGAAGATCATCGTCCGCTCATAGAAGGATCGCTTAGCTTGATAAATAGTCCCGACTAGGCGTGGGGTTCTGATTCTACTAGAGCTGTATGAATTCCCTCATCAGTCCTATGTTTGGATAATTTGAAGAGGTAAGATCGGGTACGTGGAGCGGACGTCTTCCATCGGAACCCCTCGTACTCAGCAGCAGCGCCAATGTGCGGCCAGGTCTGTCATCCTTCTCATAATGCCTCGCAATGGCATACTTACTTAAGTACCTACTCTCACGCTCCTCTGCCTCTCTGAACTCCGTCAAGAGCGTTAGTCGCCGGCTCTGATGTAAGGGGTCGGGTTTTATAATCTGCTCACTTTCCAGTGCATCAGGCTGCTTCTCGGTTTACGCAATCATATTCTGCAAACCTTTGAGTGCTTAGAGATGCATACCTCATTCATATAGGCTTTAAATGCCTCCCAGAGTGTGGCCCATGAGTCTACTGAACCTTTATTCAGTTCAAAATATTCAACTATAGCCTTCAAAAGCTCAGAAAGAAACACTGCATCGGACAATACCGATCCAAGGAAACTCCACACCCTCTCACATCCCTCAGGTCTAGCAACACGTACCTGCAACACTACCGGAGAGTGGTCAGACTATGTACTTGGGAGATGCTGGGATGCACTGGAGTGCCATTGTACGGGAGCTGTAACCCCGCACTAACAAACAGGAATTGACCACAGCAGGATTTCACTCCGCTATGCTCAGCAGAGCTCAGCAGGAGCAGCTATCATAGCGGGCTTGACAATCCCACAGTCCCCCGGCCGGCCCAAACAGCCAGATGACTGGCCCCCAGGCTCACCCTCGGTCCCCCTCACGAAGGGGCTTCCGGGGGCGAATCAGGCCAATTTGTAGCCACCGATGTAGGTCTGAGTCCATATGCATCACGGGGCAGCAAGTAGAGCGTGCTCACCTTGTGCAAGTGGGGCCCATCAGCTCCTCTCTTCAACAGGCGTGATCTCGGCCGCGCCTTGCTCACTGTGCCAGCGCCGTCCCCGCGTACCTGGAGGCCTTAGCTTGTGGCGATTTTAGGCGGCCAGGTGCTCCAGGCAGCTCCAATTCATGCAGATACTTCAATGCAGCCAGGCCGATCGTCCTGGGTTTAATGCGGCCAGGATGGAAGGCAGGATGGGCGAAGCTGTCAGGATTACTGACGGAGCCTCAACGCTGCGCGGCCATCTTGGTCAGCAGCTTGGCCATGCTCCCTCTTAATATTATCATTAACCAAGTTGAACGTGTCCCAGAATTTATTTCCAATCTATCACTAGATGCTTCAATTGCTGTACGAAAATATGATCATGCCTGAGGCGAAAAACAGCTTTTTCTGCACATAAAATGAAAATAAAGAATGTATTCAGGCAAATTCAAACTTTGGAACAAGTTTCATCTTGCATACTCCATTAGGTGCAATAGATTATGAACACATCAAATAATCCTTCATCAATTTTTCAATCAATTATTTGTGAACAGTCAAATAACTTAATCACTTACTCTCTATACCATTCTCCAAAAACTATCCCAGAGTATTGTTGTCTACTTCTCTGGACGAGAAAGTTAAACAGCATGAGTAACTGTCCTAATATTATATTATTGCTATGACTGCTATCTTCCTCATGTGCCGAAATTAAATTGTCTTAACAAAAACAGACTGTAAAAAATTTTGCATTTCTTAAACATGTATAAACAAATGTGCAGTTTATTGGTCAGCAGAGTGCTCCCTTTTTAGGTCTCGCCTAGACGAAAGCAAAAGCGAAGCTTTTGCTGTCTATGCGAGACAACTTATGTTGCCGCTTTTCTGGGAATATTGTGGACATCAGACTGTTACGAGCGTCTCCTGCCGGAGATTTGTGCTCGTGGGCGCGCTTTGGCGCCTTGGCTGCTTGTTGCGCTTTCATTCAGGTCTAACGTGCGCGTGTCAGTTTCGCTTTCATTTATGTGAAAACGTGCTCGCACTCTACAGCCCCCGAAGCCACACCGCATGTGAGGATTCCACAACGCGGAAAAGGCTTGAAGGAAACGTGCTGGCACTCACCAGAGAGGTCGGCTCGGGCCCCGCCGAGCAGCAGGAGGCAGGCGGTGATCAGAAGCGGCGGCTCTATGGCGTCTGTCTGACTGCCGGCACGTGCCCCCTTTCAGCCTCCTATACAAAGCGAACGCGGAAAAGGCTTGAAGAAAACGTGCTGGCACTCACCGGAGGGGTCGGCGCGGGCCCCGCCGAGCAGCAGGAGGCAGGCGGTGATCAGAAGCGGCGGCTCCATGGCGTCTGTCTGACTGCCGGCGCGTGCCCCCTTTCAGCCTCCTATACAAAGCGAACGCGGAAAAGGCTTGAAGGAAACGTGCTGGCACTCACCGGAGGGGTCGGCGCGGGCCCCGCCGAGCAGCAGGAGGCAGGCGGTGATCAGAAGCGGCGGCTCCATGGCGTCTGTCTGACTGCCGGCGCGTGCCCCCATTCAGCCTCCTATACAAGCGAACGCGGAAAAGGCTTGAAGGAAACGTGCTGGCACTCACCGGAGGGGTCGGCGCGGGCCCCGCCGAGCAGCAGGAGGCAGGCGGTGATCAGAAGCGGCGGCTCCATGGCATCTGTCTAACTGCCGGCGCGTGCCCCCATTCGGCCTCCTATACAGATGCGTAACATAACAAGGACCAGTGCGTCCCTCCTACGAACTGAGCGAGCGCGTGCATGCCCGCCCCCCGCAGAAAGAGAGTACGGACAAGGACCCGGATCTAATATCAGCTGCGCACGACCCCAGCCTGAGAACAGCGAGCAGACCAGGGCCTTGGAAGTAGAAGGACAAGGGCCGCGGGGCCGCCTTCGCTCGTGTATCGTGTGAGCACATAGGCAGTCTACGCTGCAAGGTAACAGTGAGTATTCCCAATATTCGGCGTTGCTTTGGGGGTGCCCAGACACTCGTCTCCCAAGCTCGGGTGTCTTTTCGCCGCAGCTCAGGGCACTGCTTACACTTTTTATTTTCAGTGCGCACTTTGATTTTTTTCAGCAGCCCTGCATCCCTGTGCTATGGCAGTAGCCGCCGCATACACCGTGACATGTGCAGAGACGGCGCCACACCGTGACATGTGCAGAGACGGCGCCAGGTCCACACTCACAATCTCCTCACTGCAAAGGGTATCATTTTTTATTTAGTTATTTCTTTAATGCGTTTTTATATAGCGCGGACTTTACCCGAAGGCGTCAGAATGCTTCACAATAGGAACAGAACTGATACTTGTATTACTACTCGCTACTACTTTTCCTTGGTGAACACGTCGCCAAAAGCGCATGCCTTTGAAAAGAATCCCACACTTCCCAGTCCCTCCACTGTGCTCTGACAGTGATCGTAAGATAGCTCAGCGGGCTGTGCGCCTGCCAGGGTAATCCAAGTCAGAGATTGTTGGATTTCCAGCTGGCTCTGCTCAGCAGCTCAGACTTCCAGTCTTCACAGGTACCTGAAATGGTAATGCATTATTAGCAAGCACTTGAGCCCACTTTAGTTTGTTGTGATTTAGCCGTGCATGAATAGTGATGGCGTGCAGAATGTGCGTGTTGGTGCTACGAACAGTGCACGGCCCCTGCCTGCTTGGAGTATCACAGCGCCTCCTCTTGGCCATAGGCAGGCTCTTGTGTCGTGATGTTTGTTACATTTCCGTTGGGCAAGCGAGGTGAACATGAAGGACAGGCTGTTCGCTCACGGGGCACTCCCCACCAACTGCTTAGAACTCTACAGAGGAGCTGTGCAAGTGGAAAGCAGTTCGAACGGTGTGCTCTTGTGCAAAGGAAGAAATGCTCCGACAGCCCGTGTCTGGAAGGCCATTAGGACAGGGGCGGAGTCAGACACTTGTCAGGCGAATCCCTGGTGCCTTGTATCAGAACTCCCACGCAGATGCCAACAGTTATTGCCGAAGCCTTGGTGAAGAAAGGGTGTGCCCCAGTGGCAGACTAAGTTCAAGTCTGCGATCGCTCTCCTTTTCTCTCTCTGTGTTTCTCTCTCTCTCTGACTGTCACTCTCTTTTTCTTTTCTATCTCCACTTTTGTTTCTCTTTTTGTCCCTCTATAGTTTCTCTATCTCTTTAGCCCCTCCACTGTCCCCTCGCTTTCTTTCTCTCTCTCTTGCCCCTTCTCACCATTTTATCTAACTCTCTCTCTTGATCTTTCTATTACTCACAACCTCTCTTTCTTGCTAGCTCTTCTCCATTCCTCTTTCTAAATCTCTGCCCTCTCCTTTCTCCCATCCGCACAAACAAACCGATGCGCTAAAGGCCAATAAATTAGATTTATTAAGATGTACTTGCATTTTCTTTAATTCGACAGAATCTAGCCTATGAGCTCCTCATTTACATAAAGTACAAGCGCCGGATTTTATTCGACTGGAAAACTGTTATGGCAGCGGGTTTCAGTGGACATAAATCAAATGCAATAATGTTGTTGCAGTTTTGTCCTGCTTGAGCGGACTTTGAAGCAGAGTTAAAAGTATTATGCCTCACAAACTGCACTGCCTAGCAGTGGCTGCGCCTCCTACATTTGAATGACAGGTTTGCGAAATTACGTGATATTCCCCTTGATAAGGAGGAGTCAGGTTGGGCAAAGTACTGTGAATGAAAGAAATCGACTCATGAGTGAGGCTTTGTTATTATTTATTGCTACCATAAACTTTTGAAAAATGTCAAAAACATATTCTGTGACGAACGCTGGACCGGTATTAGCTACAATAGAATTTAACACAAGTTAGTGCACCCGGAACCAATCCAGTGTGACACGCCAGTTACCAGGACGTGCTGGAGGTCTTATGAACCTTGTAGATGGATCTGGAAGTCTGCACAGAGATGGACCATTGACAAGGGTAAGTGTTGGTTGCATTAGCATAACTCCAATTCTCTCTCTTCCCCTCTCTCTCTCTCGCTCTTCCCCTCCCTCTCTCTCTCTCTCTTCCCCTCCCCCCCCCTCTCTCTCTCTCTCTCTCTCTCTCTCTCTCTCTCTCTCTCTCTCTCTCTCTCCCCCCCTCCCTCCCTCTCTCTCTCTCTCTCTCTCTCTCTCTCTTTCTCCTCCCCCCCCTCTCTCTCTCTCTCTCTCCTCCCCTCCCCCCCAGCACGGAATACAGTACAACTGTGATCACAAAATTCTTATGCACCCTGCAACGCAGGGGATTTACAGGAATCCAAACATCAGCGTAAAGTACTCGAACAACGATGACGTCTGTCTTATAAATGTCACAAAAAGATGTTAATATTTCAATTCTGTTCTTGGATTTTCGTGAAAATACAACACATATTGCATTACAAAAGCTATAGGTGTCACATTTGTGAAAGTTAAAACTATTGGCATTGTAAATGACAAAGCTATTAATTTCGGTATTTTTAAAACCAACGCATAAATAAAAAATGTCATTTACAATACCATTAGCTCAAACTTTCCTAATGCGAGACCTATTGCATTGCAAATGCTTGTTCATTATGCTGACATAACTAGGCCTCTGTAGTGGCCTGTATGGCTCGTGGGTGTAGGGTGTGGGGGGTCGCATGGGGAGGGGGATCATAGTTAAAAAAATATAATAATAAGAACCTACCTTTCCGCCGAGTCCCGCGTCTTTACTGCTCATGCTTCGGACAGGAACAGGAAGCAGAAAGCAAGGCTCCCTCCCCTAAGCAGCATTGTGATTGGTCAGGACGGTGCCCAGCCAGGGGCTAATGGGGTGGCCATGTTCTCCATGCAGGGTGCAAGGTGCATGACTGGTTTGGGCGGCCCAAGAGGGATAACCAAACAGTCCTTGCATTATCAGGAGTGGGAAAACCCCTCCTCCCCTGCCCTGCTCAAAGAGCAGAGCAGCCCCAGCCACCTGCCTGCCCATAATACGCAAAGCAAACATGAATTTGTAATAACTAAACGTTATTATCATTTTATGTTTCGGCTTTCTTGCACTGCGAGAAAGGAGTGGGGCGACGCTCCTCCACCCTGGTGGAGGAGCTGCCACTGCTAGGCCTTAAAGTTTTTCTTTCTCTCCTTTCTCTTTCCCTTTAATAAAATGATGCCTTATAGAACTGTTGATGTATTCTAATATTTAACTGTAATATGTGTCATTGTCAGAAAATGTGCTGTTTCAAGGAAATGTATTTCTTTTTTTCCTCACACCATATGATTTCATTGTATTAGTTCAAGTCTCCTGCTATATGTCATAATAAAAAGAATGTTTAAGTAGAATTAAGGCCTGTTGTAGAACATTTTTCTCATGATCTAACCAGGACATTGCAAATAGAAAATGTTTCATTTATTAGACTAGTTCATTGAACAACGGGACGTTGAACAACTAGCAGAATAGGCTTATTGAGGGTTCTTGTGACAACCTTCTTCAATTGTGTCTATTGTTTATAGCTTTAGCAGTCTTCAGATAACTTAAGGTCAACTCTCATGCTTTCCATGGGAACCAAGAGAAGAGGCGATGGACAATTGGAAGATCTTTTTTTATTTGCTGGAAATGACTTAAGCACATGTTTTGCAACATATGTTTTGTGCCTTTCTGTATAGTACATGTTCTTAGCTAGAGATTTAAGGCATGCATTCTATGCACACTTATCCTGCCTTGCCCCTTAGCTGCCTGAAGTGCTGGAAGATACTGCTAATTCGGATTTTCTTGTTTTCCTTACCACTCATGAGGAGACTTTCTGTCTTTATGCTAAATCATAGCTCTTACTGTGACTACTTTTCTTTTAACTTGGATTGCCGGTGGTTACTGCAACTGTCGAGGAACTCGGCTTAGTTAGAACTGCTCAATGAGGAGTTCTCAGTTTTGAAACAAGAACATGGAGGGGGTTGAAAGCTTATTGCAAGGGACTGGCTGATGTGCTTCGTTCTGTCTCTCATCAGGTCTCAGCTGCCACACCATACCAACATCAAGAACAGTGATTGGGTCATGATCAAGAAACCTGCTTGGAAGACTTGTTTCAAGCCCAAATGGGAGGCCACTTCCAGGTGATCCTGACTTTGCATACCAAAAGACTGAGCAATCCAGAAGAAGTGCTTTTGGTCTATGATCCTGACCAAAGAGCCTTGGAGGTTGCACCACCAGTCGAGAGATCACCCATACCAGCAGTCCCGTTGCCAATCTAGCAGCAGGAGGAAAAGAGGGGTGAAGATCAGCAAGGAGAGAGACAAGCGCAAGTACCTGAAATGACTCAGATTGGCATTGAGATCTCTAACAACAAAGAAGCATAGATCGAATCACGGAGGGGAAATACCGCCAAAGTGGTGCAAGAAGGAGAAGAAGACCTAAGCATTGGAACAAGGAGAACAAATCAACAAGTGAAAGGGCCACAAAGCTATGAAAACAAAAATCTGAGGTGAAGTTCTTCAATAGCTTGACTTCCAGAATTAATACCCAAATAAGCTGAGTCTAGCGATGAAAGTGGCCTAGATCCAAGTCATTAAAACCTAAGAAGATCAAAAATAGCATGAATGCCCTGTTGAAGATACTCAGCACCTGAATAGTTACACTACATGAACATTGCTTTTATTATCACATTGGAAGATTTTGCAACGTGAATCCTGATATATTTGAACCTCACTGAAAGTAAAGTGAGCGAGATTCTTGCTAAAAACACTGGAAAAAAATACTTAAAGCCAGATGAATTTGAAGAAAGAATATCTCTGAACAGTGCCTGCTAGACATTTATTATTTTGTTTCTTTTTTTTACATAAGATCAGCCTAGGCCATAATAAAAGCTAAAGAAGAGATAGAGACAACATTTTAGCAGAATATGGAGTAGGGCTAGGGATTGTCTTTTAGAAATGTATCTGCTGAAAATAAGAACTAACTATACTAATTGAAACTGCGTATTTAATCTTATTACAAGTTACTAAACGTAAGTGTTTGGGTCTGGCTCAAAGAGAATGTGTTGCCTTAGAAATAAGTGTATATGCATCATGGGTTCAACTTTCGTGAAGGGCGGGCCCGTCCAAGCCCGTCAGAGCCAAGGATGAGACAGGGCAGGGCCTGGTCCCTTTGATTTTGCCCAGGACTCCAAGAGAGAGGTACTGTTTCCGTGACAAACTTGCTTCGTTTCGTGATCATACCTAGGTTGTTCATTCCTACGGTCCTGAGTTGCTGACCGGGAGTAAAATTGTGGACTTTTAAATTTCCACTTGAAGTATACTTGTTTCTGTTGTCTCACCTTAAGAGTACTCTTACTGTACAATGGGGAAAAGGAAAGTGATGAAGTGAGTGGGGAGTAACAATGGGCAGATAATAGAGCAAAGGAAAAGGAAAAGGCAGAGGAAAATTGGAAAGCATGCTGCTGTTAACTGTGTAATGGTTAGGATAGATATTTTGATTGGATCACTGAAATAATATCAAGAGACAGAATATCGACCATCAAGAATATCGTTGACAAAATATAGACTGACAAAATATCGAGTTTCTATCTACAAACAGGTAAGTACAAAAATATCGAGTTAAAAATATCGTTTACAAAAATATACTTATAAAAAATATCGACTTTACTAAAAACAATGTTAAATTAAATTAATATCAAAAATTAATTACTAAAATATACTTAAAAATACTTAAATTAACTTATAATAATTAAATAATTAATGAAAGTAAAAAAATAAAAATTAATTCATATTTCTTAAAACATATATATATAGTAACAAAATATAATTAAATAATAGCCAATATTATTAACGTACAATAACAAAAGTGTAAAAATTACTATTCCCACTCCAAAGAGTGCAATCATAGGGTAAGCGTTGGATAGCGTAGGGGTTAAAATTACTATTCCCACTCCAGTGGGTGCAACAGTAGGGAAAGCGTTGGATAGCGTAGGGGTAAAAATTACTATTCCCACTCCAAAGAGTGCAACAGTAGGGAAAGCGTTGGATAGCGTAGGGGTTAAAATTACTATTCCCACTCCAGTGAGTGCAACAGTAGGGAAAGGGTTGGATAGTGTAGGGGTAAAACTTACTATTCCCACTCCAGTGGGTGCAACAATAGGGAAAGCATTGGATAGCGTAGGGGTTAAAATTACTATTCCCACTCCAAAGAGTGCAACAGTAGGGAAAGCGTTGGATAGCGTAGGGGTTAAAATTACTATTCCCACTCCAGTGGGTGCAACAGTAGGGAAAGTGTTGGATAGCGTAGGGGTTAAAATTACTATTCCCACTCCAGTGGGTGCAACAGTAGGGAAAGTGTTGGATAGCGTAGGGGTTAAAATTACTATTCCCACTCCAGTGGGTGCAACAGTAGGGAAAGCGTTGGATAGCGTAGGGGTTAAAATTACTATTCCCACTCCAGTGGGTGCAACAGTAGGGAAAGTGTTGGATAGCGTAGGGGTTAAAATTACTATTCCCACTCCAAAGAGTGCAACAGTAGGGAAAGCGTTGGATAGCGTAGGGGTAAAAATTACTATTCCCACTCCAGTGGATGCAACAGTAGGGAAAGCGTTTAATAGCGTAGGGGTTAAAAATTACTATTCCCACTCCAGAGAATACAACATTAGGGAAAGTAAATATTCCATATATTATTCAAAAATCTAAAAATTAATATCTATTAATAATTAATTACAAATAAATAAAACTTGTATCTAATATAATATTTAATATTTAAAAATTACTAATTAACAATAAATATTTCAATTAATCACCTATTAATCCAAATTAATTAAACATTAACAATTAATTATTTAATAATTAAAAATGATTTTACAATTATTTCCCAAAAAATAAATTTTAATTAATTTAATTATTTAATTACTTATTAATACATTACTTCCCACCCTATTTCCCTATAAACCCACAACCCGCTACAGAAATTAAATTAGTAAAATTTACATAATTACTAATTAATCAATTAATACAAATTATTTAACACTTATAATTAAATGAATTAACAAATATTAATTAATTAACAATTAATTACTAATTACTATCAATAAATAAATTTACATATTTTATTAATTATAATTAAATTACTTCCCACCATATTCCCCTATAAACCCACAACCCGCTACAGAATTAAATTAGTAACATTTACATAATTACCAAATAATCAATTAATAATAATTATTTTCCAATTACAATTAAATTAATTAACACATATAAATTAATTAACAATTAATTACAAATTACTATCAATAAATACATTTACATATTTAAATAATTATAATTAAATTCCCCTATAAACCCACAACCCGCTACAGAATTAAATTACTCAATAATTATAAAAACTAAATTCATTAAATAAAATTATTTATAACATAAATACACACTTTTCACACATAATATAACATAAAAATACACTATCAAAAATTATATATTATTAAAAAATCGATATTTTTAACTATCTATATTATATACTTCGATATTTTAACTATCTATATTTTTAACAGTCGATATTACTTCACTTACCTTAAAAACAATATTTTTGTTATCTATATTCTGTCCTGTCGATATTTTGTCCAGTCTATATTAAAAACTCAATATTATGTCCAATCGATATTTTGGACTCCATATTATGTCTGTGCACCATTTTAAATGAAGAATGCGAGGATGTGTTAGCAGGGGATTCTACCGCCCCCGCAGATAAAGTTTTACTTACCTTACCTAGGAGTCCAGTACCACCTTCGAAAAAGACAGTAATTCCTTCTATCTTCCAAAAAACTACTTGTGCAAAAAAAAGGGGTCTGTGAGCCCGCCCTGCCTAGAAGTGATTCCGATTAGCGACCCTACAGCCCCGCATAACGTTTCCCATAATAATTGCGAAGCGACACCTCGGGTGATCCCTTCTGTTCCATGCTCTAATAGATTTGCCCTGCTTGCCTCTCGTAGCGAATCCACTGATTCAATCACACCCTCCTCTAATCCTGACACACTTAGGATACCACTTAGTTGCCCTTGCAGCCACACGAATGAGGATCTGTTGTAGGTAATAAGGGCACTTAGATGAAATTGACCAGATGAAAGGTATGATATCTGAGCTTCGCCTAACAGTCACCTCCGCACTAAATACTAATAACTGTTCTACGCCAGCGATTTCTCATCCTGTTAAGGATTATAGACCAAATAGGGGGGAGGTAATTACGAACACCCTAGATAGCAAAAGAGCCACGCCTGGTTCAATCCAGGCGACAAGATGTCTCAGCGAGCCAATACATAATACTCCCCCCAATCTTGTACGAGCGTTGTCAGATCGAGCTCCCCAGTATTAAATCCTGGTCCATTGCCAAAAATGTGTGCAAGTAGAGATTTGGCTCCCGTTACATCTATGGACCTAAGAAAATCCAGGAATGAAGACGTACCCCTAAATGTAGTCTATATGGTTAATGTCCCCAAAATTATCGACGCTAGAAATTTCGAATCAAAGGAGTCTCTGATCAATAAATTGATTCATTGGCTCCGCCATGTACGGGGAAGTCGTTCTATCATTTGGGAAGACATAGTTAATGCCAGAAGATGCATATCCCTTAACTCTGCTTTAGATAGTATTGAATTAACCTTAGCAGATACCAGTCTGGCCGAAAATTTAGTGGCGCTAGAGTATCGTATGTCTTCCCCAGATTCCTCGCGCATCCAAATTAGTTGTTTCCCTATTGTACTAGCAAGAAGAGGGGGGAATGATTCTGCCCAGAGAACTAATGGGGCCACTTCAACTCTGGATGCAAATGATTGACTGCACCAGAAACCATTAGTAGAGGGTGCAAGGAGCGGTAATTTACCTAGTCTCAGCCCCCTCGAATTATCCACCCAGTTGCTCCCCTTGGTCCCTTTTATGCCCAACTTCCCAGAAAATGTAGCCTATACAAATACAGATAATTTCATCCCCATTTCAAAAGGTCTGGTCCCACTAAAAATCCTCAAATGGAACATAGCTGGGTTAAAGAAAAATGTGTCTGTACCCGCCTGGAACAGGCTTGTGGAGGCTTACGACATATGCTTGTTCCAGGAGACTTGGAGTTTAACCATGTTGTGTAAATCCGGATACAATACTTTTTATATTCCAGCAGTTCATAAGGGTAAGGGCAGACCGTCAGGAGGTATAACCACATGAATTAGATTATATCTGGGCTGGTCAGCCATTCAACATGATACAGATAGTCCCGATATCATGTGGCTGTCAGTAAAAGGCCCGAAGGGGGTAGATTCACTGGAGCTCTTTAATGTCTACATTAGAGGGACTGCAAATGGCAAGTCCTCATCCATCGTCAGTCAGTTGGAAGAATTTTTATCCAAGTGCCATCCCTCCACAAAGGTCATTGTTGCTGGTGACTTTAATTGCACGTTTGAGCCGTTAGGCTGTGAAGACCCGCAGCGACCTTGGGAGAGGATTCCTCTTGGAAAGTGACCCCTTTGTTACTCCCCCCAGTAAAAAGATGGTCCGAGATTATAATATAGATCAATGCTCTGGTTTTAGAATATGGCCTTAGAGCCGTAAATGGCAGAACTATCTCTGACACACAGGGGGCTAATACTTATAACAAACTTGCTTGCCCATCCCGAATAGATTATCTATTGGTGGACCTACGCCTTTGGTCGGCGGTTATAGATATAGAAGTGGGAAAGACCATTGATAGCGACCACACTCCTCTATTGTTAAAAATAGAGAACTGGTGGGCCCCACCTGATAACCACACAACTAATGCCCCCCTTGTTACCAATGAGTGGATCCTTTCTAATTGTGGTAGGCGCTTAAGGTGGTCCAAGGTGGTAGTGGAGAATTCTAAACTCTCACATATTGCTGCAATCTTGGAGGCCAAGACACTAGAATTAGAGGAAGTCTCCGCAGCAATGTTGGGGCGGGAGAAGATTCTTTCAATCCACCAAGACACAATTGGGCTGATTGGTTCTCATTTTATCTCCAAACCTTACAGTGCACACAGAAAAGGCCAAACGAGAAGTACAAATGTATGGTTTACGGAGACTTGCAGGGAGAAAAGGCATGCATTAATTCTAGCAGTAAAGGGAAAAAATCCCATAATGGTTAAAACTTCTAGAAAGGAATATAATTCTTCCTTGAAGCAAGCTAAGCGTGACAGGGATGAGGCACACTGGGAGGAACTAAAGGAGGCTAGCTCAAAGAGAGACTCTACCGACTTTTGGGCCCTACTAAAGAATAGAGAAAGGCACCATAATATTCCTATTCCGAATCACATTGATAATAGAGTCTGGTGGAAACATTTTTCCAAACTATACATGGAGGAAGCAGTAGGGTCCAATCTAATGCAGCCCCATGAAATCCAGGACATAGCGGTACCTGAAGTCACATATCCCTTTGAGCCGGATGAGATTGTGAGTGCAATCAAGTTTATTATACCTGCAAAAGCGGCAGGACCAGATGGTATTCCGGGCAATTTGTTTTTAAAGGAACCCCAGAAGTGGGCCTATTATATATTGTTTTCAATTAAAAACATATTGAAAGGAATGGATGTCCCAAAGTCATGGAAAGAAGCAGAGGTCATACCTATATACAAAAAGGGAGACCGGCAGGACCCTGCTAATTACAGGCCTATTAGTTTACTAGATTCCATGCAGAAAGTGGTTGGTAGATCTATTTTAAATAGGATTCAAACTTGGATGGAAGAAGAAGGCATCCTTTCCAATTACCAGGCAGGCATTAGGAAAGCCACTAGCACAATAGATCAAGTGTTTAGGCTACTCCTCCTCTCCTGGAAAGTTGTCACTCTAGGGAAGGGAAGCCTCTACTTAGCATTTATAGATCTTAAGAACGCTTTTGATCTAGTTCCCCGAGAAAAGTTATGGTCAGTATTACACGAAATGGGCCTACTCTCCTATATTTTATATTTCCTAATACGACTCCATGAGGACACTTTTGCACAAGTTAGATGGGGGCCTTGAGAAGATAAGAGTTAACAGGGGGGTCCGTCAGGGATGTGTAATGGCTCCTACCCTCTTTTCACTTTTTGTGAACGGAGTGGTTAGTTTTCTGAGCCAAGATCCAGCTGACGCCCCATCCCTGGCTGGCGAAAAAATTGTAACCCTCCTATTTGCAGACGACACCCTCCTAATCTCAAAAACCCCCATGGGATTGCAAAAACTCCTCACCCGCTTTCAAGCGTTCTGTACATTAAGGTGTCTAGTAATAAACATTTCAAAAACCAAGTTTATGGCTTTTAACCCCGGGAAACATTTTAGAAATAATCTAACTCTCAACAGCTCTCCACTAGAGAGAGTCCATTCTTTCGACTACTTGGGCATTAGATTAACGGACAAAATGCACTGGGGGGCCCATCTGAATAAGATGCTATTGAACCATAAGCGGGTGGCGGGAGCTATTGCTAGAGATCAGCGCTCTTCATTTTCAAGATTGATAGGCCCGGCATTGGCAGTTTATGAAGGAAAAGCATTGAGCTCCGCAATGTATGGAGCAGAACTATGGGGCTTCGAAAAGACAACAGAGATAGGAAGATTTGAGAACAAATTCTTAAGGGAATTTGCATCCGTCTCTATCAATACACCACTCAAGCCTTTGTTCTGTGATATGGGTAGACGCACATTTAGTGACGTGGCTAGACTTCGTCCTCTCTTGTATTGGGCAAGATTAATACGCACACCAGAACTTCAAGACTACGCGACTGGCCTGGCTGAACTGATTGTCCTGGATACCAACAAAAGGATCAAATGGATCAAGGCTACAAAAGGTCTGTTGACCGAATTGGGTTTGGCCGAATCTTGGCCAACTCAGATCCCCCCGCCCAAGAACGAGTTAAAAAAGATCTATTGGAATTGGGTCTCCCTTCAGTCCCTAGTTAATATCAGACAAGGGAGACTAACAGAGGAATTCCTTCAACATAAGCCAGCTTGTTCTCTGGAACCCTATTTGGATTTCATTAGGAAACCCAGAGATAGGGCATTATATATGCAGTTTAAATTTGGTTCCCTTATGGTAAACGAGACCAGGGCAAAATGGGACCCTACAAATTCTCTCCCATCCAACTGTCCTTGCTGTGATTCTGAGCAGGAAACTTTACTCCATCTAGTGTTTGTCTGCTCAGCATACAGACAGGCCAGGCTTCAATGGCTCAAGCCAATATGTACACAATTGGGCACAAGAAGCCACCTAGAGGCTTTACGTATTTTGAAAACAGATTCCTCTAGCCCTTTGTTCGTTTGTGGTGTTGCCAAGTTTTTGGGTTGCGCATGGACTATCCACACCAAAGCAATAAATAAGGAAGTAGTGCAAAATTAGCTATTGAGGCTCCAGAGCGCATATATAGATATGGGAATGTTTTTAGAAAAAGAAAAACTAAATTATTGTTGTAAATTGCCATCTTGGAGACATTTGTAATAACAAAACAATAATTTTTACACCTGATAGTGTAGTGTCGTCCAGGATGTACTGCTTATACCTTTTTATATTTTAACCATGTCATTATCGATAGCAAGGTTTTTATCTCTTTTTGTAGTATTCCTCTTAACTGTAATATTATGATGAACTGGTCATTTTTTGCTTGCTGTGAATTGCTTTTATGATACTTGCTATCGAATAAAGCTTATTTTAATCAGATAACAGTAATAATGATCCCTATAGTACTAATAGGATTTTACCTAGCGAGTCGGAGTCTAAAGCAAATAACATGACTAATACACCAATTTACAGTACTAGGGAAGACCCCTTTAGTTTCACCTTTGGAAGTTATAAGACAAATTATTATTCTACTAAAGTTTATTTTAGGTTAGGCCAAGAATAAACTAAAACGATGGATGCAAAGGATTGTTACATATTCACACATTTACCTACTTCGGTTTCAGAAGAAGTTATTTATTGCCATATGCCTTTCTCTTATGCTATTTCTTGCAGCATCCTATCGTCATTAGTTTGAAGGTGAGGACATTTTGAATAATCTATTCTAATCATGAGCTAATACTTTCCAGTGTATCGTTAATAGAGAACATTAATTTACAGTTACAAGCAAAGGTAATGGACACAGCTTGTTATTATTTTTTCCCCATAGACCTACAGATAGTGTGAAGCCGTACAAAAACAATATAACCTGTTTAATACAACCAATAGAGAAGGGTTATATAATGGCTTTAAAAGAGGGATAATCTAACATGACACAAACTACTCACAAAAAGAAGGATGTTTTATAAAATGCTTGGAAGAAGGAAGAAAACAATTTTAGAAAGAAGATTGTATACCATAAACCGCGACTTGACCGTCAACACAAAGGGAACATTAACCCATTTACCGTGGTGGCAATTCCGCCGCGGTGCGGCGTTCGATGGAAAGGGAAGGGCTGCGTCGGCCAAAGGTCGTGCTCAGCACCTAGCAGGTAGTGCTTGCGTCGGCCATTCGGCCGACGTGAGCACAGAAGGGGTTAATGTGTACAGAAGACGGACACCCAAAATAACTAGACATGTAGAACACACATTTAAACTAACAGGGGGATCTTGGCAAATTTTACAGATAGACGTAAATGCTTTAGTTAGTTGGGTTAGTTAAATTAGTAGACAGAATGCCTACTTCTTACTGCCTGCCGACTGGGAGGGAATATGGTATTTGGGCATACTAATTCCAAAGACGTACCATGTAAAGAGTTTAGCTGCATTAACATTAACACCCTCACACAGATAGAAACGTAGTACAGAAACAGGAGCCACATTGGTAGGAGATATATTATATATTAGGAGTAGTCATTCCACCTAAAATGACAAAAAGATTAAAAAGCTAGACACAGTTGTCGAGAAAATGACAGCAACTGCATCTAGAGCTTTTCTTGTTAAATACAGAATTGGTGGCTGTATCTTATGGTTATACAGGACCGACTTGCATTAGACATCTTACTTGTAGAGTCTGCAAGATGATCAAATTAGCTCACTACTGCACATACATACTGGACGAGAGTAATGAAATAGAAAGCTTTGCAAAGAACCTTTCAGGCTTAGAACCTGAGTTACATGAATTGGAAACACCAAGACCGTTAGAAAATGTTTGGAACTGGTTTTCCACAGCATCAAAAGGAATATTGAAGGCTATTCTAATGCCAATAATATTAGTGGGGCTTTATCTAATATTTCTTTATGTCCTGTTCTTGAGCTGTAAATATGCACTATGTAAAAGAAGGGAAAATTACAGAAAATTACATGAAAAGGATTTGGGACTAAGGGGTAATATGAATGACGATTATATGAAATCATTGAAATTTAGAGGTCAGAAAAGGAAAAGACAAGACACAACTGATGACGAAAGTGCCCTCTAAGACAAACTCACATGTGAAACATAGTTGATTTAGAAAATCATCATAGGGAGAGATTAAATACAGCAGAAAAGTTTGGAGAATATTAACTTTACATGAATGATAAAATGTACTTTGACAATAACGTAGTGAATGCTTAACAAACACAAACCATGGGAAAATGTGCATTTCTTAAACATATAAAAACAAATGTGCAGCTTATTAGTCAGCAGAGAGCTCCTATTTTCATCATGAAGACATACCTAGACTCTTATATTGTTTCTTATTCTAGTTTCTCTTTAATTAAACTATGCCTTTTAGAACTGTTGATTCATTGTAAGATTTAACTGTAATATGTGTTATTGTCAGAAAATGCACTGCTTCAAGAAAATGTGTTTCTTTCTTTCCTCACACCATGTTTTCATCGTATTAGATTAAGTAACATGCTCTATGTTATAATTAAACGAATGTTTAAGTAGAATTAAGGCTGGTGAAAAAAAATGTTACTCATCATCTAACCAGGACATTGCAAATAAAAAATGTTGTATTTATTAGACCATTTGATTGAACAATGGGACGTTGAACAACTAACAGATTAGGCTTATTGAGGGTTCTTGTGATAATCATCTTCAAATGTATCTACTGTGAAAAGCTTTAGCAGTCTTCAGATACCTTTAAGTTAATTTACAAGCTTTCCAAGGGAATACAGAGGAGAGGCGACGGACCATTGGAAGATCCTTTTTTTAAGTTTAGAAAGCTTTATTGAAAATAGTTAACATAGTAAAAGATCATTACAAAAGCAAATGACTGAAAATGAAAAATGGAATGATATTAGAATAGAATAAATGCAAATTAGTCCCATAAATGGGAACTAAAACTGTACAAAGGAAACAAGCCTTTCAAGTTGTTTTTTTTTAAGGAGAAGGGAGAAAAAAAAGAAAGATAGAGGGAGAAGAGGGAGGGAAGGGTTAGCATAAAAAAATGCATATTCAAAACCTACAACATCAGTAAACTGTTAAAAGTAAACAAGTGATAAAGAGAGAAGAGGGTACTTTAAATGGAAACAAGAATATTTCAGGGAGCATATTTGGAGACAAAATCTGTGAGAGGTGATCATAACAAGTCTTTTTTAATTAATAAAGGCACTGAAGTGGCGAATGCACGATCAAGCCTGTGGTGAGGGCATAACAAGTTCCACCATGCATGATATGACATTTTTGAGGTATATTTCCAATTGGTTGTTATGATTTGGAGGGAGATGGCTATAAATAAGTCTATAACTCTTCGCACATTACAGTGAGCATTCCATATTGGTGAGGAGCCTCCCAAAAATATATGTATAATCTCAAAAGGGAAATTTGTGGATAGAATATCATTTAATTTGGACCAGATGCGAAACCATAGAGATTTAAGTCAAAGAAGTCTTTATTCGATATTTCATCATAAAAGACATGCTACACAACATACAACATGACCAGTAATATATCAAAGTTACAGATAGAATATACAGATAAAAGTTGTGAAGTATGTTAAGACAATAAATTAATATGCAATTTAAGAACAAGCTAAGAATAGTATTAAATCACTGACGTCAGACTTCATGTAGACGATAAAAATCCAGATAAAAAACAATTTAAAATGGCAGTAACATTCAATGGTACAAAAGACTGCTGTTCCAATTTACAGTTTACGCAGCAGTAGAAAGAGACTTGATCAGCCTAGCCCGTAAAATCCATGCCCAGCCCAGGAATTTCGCCACTCCAATTACAACCAGTGATGATGTATCTGTTTTTAAAATTCTACTGGCTGTTTTTGCTGAGCGTGTACCCAGAATTCTATATACTGGGCGTAACCACTTTTGTCTTGGTGCTTTATACAAAGGGCAGACAATTAGGAGATGGTCGACTGATTCACCCAACCCTAGACACAGTGGGCAGTCAGCTGAACCACCAAGGCTCTATGACTTGGTTAGGCCCCTAAGCGGAAGAGACCCTACTCTAAATTGATGAAATAGTTTACGGTCCATAGGCCTAGTAATGACATCCCAATAATTTTCCAGCTGGCTGGCATCCTTCACTAACACAAAGGATGCCGTAAGAGAACCATCTACCATTATAGAATGCCTTTTGCAAACAGTCCACTCCCAATACATGCTTCTTAACACCTTTTTCGTAGGAAAGGTAGCTGTATCCGGATTTGACCACAAGTCCCCCAACCCCATCTCATATAGGGAAGATCTTAGGTCTCTCAACCAGCCTATCTTGTGGGAACCCTGAAGGTCCTTGACTTCAAGACACGCTTTCGCATAAAGCGAAAGTTCTGGCGTAATCCACAGGCGCCGCCAGAATGCAATGGGTCTGTATCTTGCTATGTCCTCCACTGGTTGCCACCCTAGATCGTAAAGGAGGGGTATACGTGGTGTAGATTGCGGAAGTCCTACTGCCGCCCTGAGAAATTTGTTTTGAGCCACTTTTAAGGCATCTAATTTACTGAAACCCCATAGCTCTGCAGCGTACAGTACTGAGGGTAAGATTTTTGAACCATAAATTTTCATAGGAGGAGACATAGGCCTTGTATAGGAGCTTTTATGTTCTTTAATTAAAGCTCCACCAATTTGAGCATGTTTTAAGGCTAAAAGCTCAAGCTGCGGGCCCAACTAAGATTCTCACTGAAGGTTACGCCGAGGTAGGTAAATAGAGAGGTCTGTTCAAGAGTGGTTCCGCCCATTGTTACCCTGGCTGTAACAGGTTTCTTCCCACTTAAAACCATGAACTTAGTTTTGGACACATTTACCTCTAACTCATGCTCGCGACAAAACAATTCAAACCTGGACAGGGCTGACTGGAGACCCTGTCGCGTTTTCGATATTAACAGCCTATCGTCCGGGAACATGAGGAGTGGTATCTTTATCCCTGCCAGGTTTGGGGCGTCTGTGGGGTAATTAGAAAAGTAATTTATGACCCCGTTAATAAATAACGAAAAGAGGGTAGGGGCCAATACACACCCTTGTCTAACACCTTTTGCCACTGCAAATCTTTCAGTGACCTCTCCAGGTTTGCCCCAGCGTACTTGTGCGAATGTTTGGGTATGAAGATTCACCAGGAGACTCACCAATTCAGTTGGCATGCCCAAATTCAATAAGCATTCCCACAGCTTTGCCCTCGGAACAAGGTCAAAAGCGGACCTAAGATCAACAAAGGCCGCATATAGTTTGCCCCCTCCAAGAAAAACTGACTTCCAGTAGAGCAACACAAACCGGAAAGCTTGACTGCGAAATCCCGCCTGTAATGGTGTCAAAATGTCAAATTCAGTGATCCATGACTGGATGCGTCCCAAAACTAGACGGGCAGTTATTTTTTGTACCGCGTCTATTAGGCTGATCGGCCGATAATTGGATGGGACAGTACGATCACCCTTCTTATAAATCGGTAAGATTTCTGCCCCGTACCAAAAATCAGGGACCTGTGCACCAGATGCTAGGGTGTTAGCCAGAATAGTGATATAAAGCACCCAGAGGTCCTGCTCCTGCAAAAATAGGTCAGCAGGAACACAGTCAGGACCTGGAGCTTTCCCACTTGGTATTGATTTCAAAATATACTTAACCTCAGAGTGGGTAAAAATAAGCGGCTCATCAGAATTTGGGGGGGGCAACATTACCACAGCGTCATTATTCACCCTGAACTGATTTTCAAAAAAGTGTACCCATTGCTGTTGGTCCACAAAAGAGGAGCTTGGTCGTTCATCTTGGCATTTACACCATTTAAGAAGGTGCCAGAACTGTTGCATATTTCTACCACCACATGCCTCAGTCAGCGCCTTCCAGCGTTCCTCATCCCATTTTATTTTAGCATTCTTTTGTGCTTCTTTATAAGCTGCTCTACAAATACGGATTCGACCATGAGCTTTAGATTTAATTGCTAAATGCAATTCTCCTTGGGACTGCCTACACTTATTATCATACCAAGTAACCAGTCTTGGTTTACGTTTGTTGCCCCGTTTGGATATGCTTTTAGTAAATATCTTTTTAAACCCCTGGAATAATTCGCTGTGGACAGTTGGGATTTTAGCGTTTATCATATCCTGTGAACCACAATTGTGTAATACTTCCAGTGTTTGAGAAACTAGGAGTCTTATCTCTTTTCTGGCTGCTTCATCAACAGCAACCTTGGGCCACCTAACCCTTCTCATGTCATTTTTTAAGCATACCTGGGCTTGGACGGCATTCAGGTCATCACACAGGACCCCCTGGAAACTATAATCCAGTAGGGACAACACTAGTGGGTCGTGATCACTTTCAGGTCTGGCCACCACTTCCATATCAACAACGACAGACCACAGCTTCACGTCAATCAAGATGTAATCAATACGGCTACTGTGTCTGCCGTTGTTGAAGGTATGCCTACCCATCCTGTCAGATTTCCCCCTACCATTTGCAGCCCTTAATCCTAGGTTTAAGCACATTCCTTTAATGTACATAGCCGATTGTGACCACTTTTTTATGGGTACCAGTTCCAACTGGGGAATTCCCCACGACAAATCTTCAACCTCGGTAAGTAAGCTGTCCTCATAACCCAATGGCTCAAAACAGGTGTTGAAGTCTCCCACCACAATCTTGTGCCCCACGTCTGGTACTTTAGAAAGAAAGTCATCCAAGAGTGTACAAGTTGGGGAGACTTTCCCACCCTGGACACCCCTGGCATAAATGTTAACGAGCAGGATGTTAAGACCCTTGGAAGACCGGATCCTAATAATTAGTACATCTGGGCTGTCTATTGTAACTTCCTCGACCGTTACGCCTTGAAATTGGCGAACCCATGTTGTTAGGCCGCCTACAGGCGCCCTCAATGGCCTTTTGATACTGGTTTGTAGAAGTTTTGGAAGCCAACACGAAATACAGGTGCTTCTGCACAGGTTTCCTGAAAGGACCAAACATTACCTTTGTCTATAAATCCTACCCACTCTGGTAAACACAACCTAGGCTCAAGCCCCGCTATGTTCCAGCCTGCAACCTTGGTATATAACAAAGCCGGAGACTGTTCACTTGTAATTAAATTCGGGCTCGATAAGGTAGCCAATGGAACCGGGCATTTGATAGCTACCGGGGAACACAGATTGGATTCGACACTAGACCCCATACTAGATACGGGTGATAAAGTCACTAGAGCTTTCACATCTAATGTATTACCCCTAACAGCCCTTGGGATAAATGAATCACTAACAACAGTATGTCAATCGTTTTCATCAAGTGGGGACAGTGGAGCATATCTGCCATGAGAAATTAACGATTGTATATTAAGCAAACTTGCAGGACCCGGGGTGGTGGTAATCTATTGACCCTAGTACTCACATGTGATGTGGATCGTGCTTTTGGGTAACAATCAACAAGTTCCCATGTTACAATGCAACCATCACCCATTTGTGGTTGCCAGCTTCTCCGGAATGGGATCACCCTAGTACTCTTAAAATTAACAATGATCAAGTCTCCCGGTATGTCTTTAATCGTGTGTCCAAGCCACCCAACCCTTCTAACATTTAAAATACGCCCATCAATATTGGGGGGGAGAGGTCTGTTTTTACTAAGCCAAAAGGCAACTTTGTTCTTTAGATCTTGTGGCCTCTCTATTTTTCCATGGGTTAGCTCAGGAACGCCCGAAAGGATGCATACATAGGGGGCTGCCTCAGGCGGCAAGTCAATTTTGGTATTAAGTCTGTTACTTTGCCCATTATCACGAGTTTCTAACTTATTAGGGATATTGGGCGCAGTCTTTACGAGAGTGGTATTTGGTAAAGGACTTACCCCCTTATGATTGTTTGGATTATGCACCTTTGGGCATGAGGATCTAGTGGCCATGGATTGGCTTAAATTAGGTTGTTTAACAATATTAGTTGTAGGCAAACTAGATGATATGTGGACATCAATACAGCTATTTTGAACCAGTTGCTTGATTTCCGCATTGTTGGCGTCAGTTAAGTCCCTGATTAGACCCACCATATCATTTAGATTCTTAAGTCTTTCAACCAACGGCAATATGAAGGACCTAACTATATTTTCAATCTGAGCCAGAAGAGGGGATTGTAAAATAGATTGGGACACATGCAGGCTTTGGATAGTCCTCTCTGTTATCAGTGGCTTAGTATGAGCCTTGGGGGGTTATGGTGCAATTTGGCTTGCTTAGCCAGCCTTCCCCTATGCTTGACACCCCTTCGCTTCCTTTTTATTGTTGGTAACTGTTCTGTTACTTTAGTATTAATATGACCATCATTAGGGGGGGCGCCTGGTGTACTATGAGGACCTTCCTCAGTAGATTTTGGACCATCTAGAATAACAATTGAATCCCCCTTGGAAGGATTTGGACTATTGGTAATTATAGTAGAGGTCAGTCCTATATCACCTACTTCCCCAATATTCCTAGTGACAGTAGTAGATCCATTAAGCTCAATAACCCCCTGTGTTGGTGGATTTTGTGTTGAATCAGGAGGGCCAGCTGTTGTACACACTGTGTGTAGATTTTCAAAAGATAACCCCTGTTCTGCACGCGCTATTTCCCGTTCTAAGGCAGAGGAAGCCCGGGTTAAATAGTGATCAATTGTCCCCTTAAGAGTCATAGATTTAGAAATAACATTTTTGAGGGACCTCCTTTGCTGGCATGTTAACAACAGTGGTGGACAATGAACTGGGATAGTTAAATCAAATGATAACAAGTAACAAGCACCCTTCAGCAGTGAAATGGCAATGACTGTTCGAAAGTCCCTCATAATAAAGATTAAATCAATGGGCAGGACAACTATGACTACTCACAATGAGGCCCCAGTCTTTATTGGCAGTTGACAGAGAGGTTGTCCGGTCCGGTCTCCTCAGGCCTCTGAGGGCCACAGAGGGCCCACTCTTTGCCCGAGCTTAGCCCCGGGCACTCCCGCGCGCTTCCGCGATGCGGGGGTGGAAGACTTTTGAAGGCGCCTCCGTGCGCTCTACTGACGGCATCTGAGTGCGCCGCCGCAGGTGAACCTGGGGTAGCGAGTTCTCCGCTCCGCGGCCGCTAAGGTCTCAAAACCGGCGGCGGGAGGACTCATAATGCAGGGCGCTTCCCGGTCCCGTTAGGGTCAATGCTGCAAGTGTAGTCTCTGTCCCAAAGTGCAATTTCAGCTAAGGAGCCCGCTTCCGCCGGGGATGATAGACTTTTGAAGGCGCCTCCGTGCGCTCTACTGACGGCGTCTGAGTGCGACGCCGCAGGTGAACCCGGGATAGCGAGTCCTCCGCTCCGCGGCCGCTAAGGTGTCAAAAGCGGCGGCGGGAGGACTCGTGATGCAGGGCGCTTCCCGGTCCCGTTAGGGTCAATGCTGCAAGTGTAGTCTCTGTCCCAAAGTGCGATTTCAGCTAAGATGCCCGCTTCCGCCGGGGGTGATAGACTTTTGAAAGCGCCTCCGTGCGCTCTACTGACGGCGTCTGAGTGCGCCGCCGCAGGTGAACCCGGGATAGCGAGTCCTCCGCTCCGCGGCCACTAAGGTGTCAAAAGCGGCGGCGGGAGGACTCGTGATGCAGGGCGCTTCCCGGTCCCGTTAGGGTCAATGCTGCAAGTGTAGTCTCTGTCCCAAAGTGCGATTTCAGATAAGGAGATTTAACCAACGGACAGTGGAAAAACATGTAGAGAAAATCACTGTCCTCACATGAGCATGACCAACTTTTTTTAGATTCTAGTAGTTTAAATTTGTACAAATCAGAAGGGGTAAAATAGAGACTGTTATAAAAGAAAAATAAAGTCTGTGTAGTGCTTGCAGAATGGGTAGAGGTATGTATTTTGGACCAAACAGATTCCCAAATCTGAAGTGAAAATTCCAGGGTTAAATCTTTCTCCCATAATAGTTCTATTGGCGACTTAGATCTATCTGCTAATGGACGGGAGAGTAGTTTATAGATGGCAGCAGCTCTAAGTGGGGTTGAAAAATACAGTGTGAAGGAGGGGGCCTGAACAGGAATGGCTGAAGGGCAATCCTAAGAAAAAATTAGAGTGAGAGAGGCCTTCAGGAGGGGGTATTGAAGAGAGTGAGTGTTAGAGATGCCAAACGATTCGCGGATATCTGAAAATTCCCTCGGCAAATTGTCCTTCAGTAAATGATCAATAATAATGATACCTTTATCAATCCATTCCTTCCAAAAGAGCGCTCTATAATTGATCTTTAAAAATGTATTGTACCATATTAGAGTTTGGAAGAGAAAGTCCTCAGGAGAGAGATGGGAACAAAACAGGGAAAGAACAAGGGCTTGGGAGTGGTTAAGAATGGGAGTAGAGAGGGTTGAGATAAGCGAGTAGCAGTAAGAAATGAAAAAGGTAAGAGTTGACCGAGTTCAATTGAACTCCAAGCTGTTGATGGAGGACAGGAGGAGTTGGTTAAGAAAGGCCAAATTTGCTTTAATGTGACGACAGAATGATATTGGTTGATGTTAGGAAAATGTACTCCATCTAAGCCTTTGGGTTGTTGGAGACGGGAGAGAGAAATCCTGACTTTGCGATTATTCCATAAAAATTTCATTAAGGAACGGTTTATGGTACTAAAGAAATTAAGCAGAAGGGAAACTGGGAGCATAGAGAAGTAAAAATTAATAAGGGGAGAAGCATCATTTTAATAGTGGCTAGTCTACCCCACCAGGATAAAAAAAGAGGGAACCAGCTCTCAATTAGAGCAGTACGTTTTTTTAAGTATATCAGTGTGATTGAGCTTAATGGTTTCCCTAATAGTATTATCATAAGGGACGCCTAAACATTTGATGTTCTTGGGAGTCCATTCGAAGCCAAAGCCATGGAACATGTGAGATAGACAAAATTTGTTTAAAGGTAAAACCTCAGATTTATCAATATTCAGTTTATAGCCAGAGACTAAGGAATATTTTTGTAGTAAAGAGAAAAGAGCCGGCAGAGAAGTGAAAGGGTGAGAGATGTAAAGCAGAATATCGTCTGCATGAGCAGTACACTTAATATCAATGTCCTGAAATTGGAAGCCTGTGTAGAAAGGTGAGTGCCTGATTTTTTCAAGAAAAGGTTCTAAAGCAAGAATAAAAAGAAGTGGGGAAAGGGGACATCCTTATCTGGTTCCTCTACGAAGACAGAAATATTTAGATTGACAGCTGTTAACCCATATAGAGGTAGAGGAGTCAAAATAAAGCAATTAAATATATTGAATAAAAGGGAAACTGAAACCATGCCATCTCAACACTCAAAACATAAAGTCCCAGCTCATTCTATCAAATGCTTTCTCAGCATCCAGAGTGATGGCAGGTGAATCCATTTTAGAGGCGAGGTGGATGATGTTGAGGAGAGTTCTCGAATTGTCGGTTATTGACCTCCCGTTGACAAACATGGATTGATAGATATTAATAAGGGCAGGAATAACCTTGTTGATACGGATGGCCAGTATTTTAGAGAAGATTTTACAGTCTGTGTTAATTAAAGAAATGGGCCCGTAATTTTTGGAAAGGGAAGGGACTTTGTCCTTTTTAGGGATTAGATATAGCATTGCCTGGGTGAAGAATCCCTTTGACTCCCCTTGGCCAAGGAAGCAATTTATCAATAAAAATAGATGAGGTATTAGAGATTTTTTAAATTGGAGATAGAACCGAACAGTGAAGCCATCTGGACCAGGTGTTTTATCTTTGGGTAGAAGATCGATAGCATTAATAATTTCTTTTTCTGAAATAGGAGTATCTAGTGATGGTAGATCTGTTAATATGTCAGGAGAATTAGGGATAGAATGAAAGAAAGAGTCAATTTGAGCGGAGGAAGGAGTAGATTCTAAAGTGTAAAGAGAAGTGTAATATTGGACAAAGCAATCAAGTATTTTGTCATCAATGGGGTGATGAACACCAGAGTTGTCGTAATAGCAATGATTTTAGATTTCTGCTTCTTAATCTTAAGGTAGTTGGCCAGAGATTTGCCAGTTTTATTCCGTCCAGCATACATTTTTGCATTACATTTGAGGAGATTGTTACAGGCGGAATCCCAAGAATGTTTATTAAATTGCATTTTAGCTTTGCTAAGAGAAGAGAGCGTATCAGTGGAATTAGTGGTGAAATATTGATGTTCAAGAACTTTGATTTGTTTAAGGATGAGAGAAGAATCCGAAAGGGCTTTTTCTTCTTCCGAGATACAAAATCAATAATAAAGCCTCTGGCAGTGGCTTTAAAGGCATCCCAAATAGAATGAAATTGAGAAGTAGAAGAAATATTATTGAGGAAGAACTCTTCCATAAAAAGTTTAAATTGCTCAACAAACTGGGTATCTAAGAGAAGAGCGGTATTGATGCGCCATCTACGAGAAGTAGGGGAAGGTGACGGAAAATCTATATCTAAAATGATAGGGGCATGATCTGAAATAAGGATAGAGTCAATTTCTGAGTTGGTCATAAACTGTAGGGCATGCTGAGTGAGAAAAATGTAGTCAATACGGAAATGAGATTTGTGGACGGGGAAAAAAAGGAAAAATCCAATGTATCAGGGGTTCTCCATGTGTCAATTAGGCCTCTAGAAGAGAAAAGTTTTCTGCATTTTCTTGGGAACATATTTGGTTTGTGATTTCCGATCCAGGAAGGGATCCATAAGTTGATCACAGTCTCCACCTAAAATCAAATCATCCACAGCATGTGAAGAGAGAAAGGTAGAAAAATCATTCCAAAAGTTAAAATCAATGCCATTCGAACCATAAATGTTACAAAAAGAAACTTGAGTGTTGTTCACAGTGGCATTTAAAAACAACCATCTACCGTTATCATCAGGAAACTCATTTTGCAGCTGAAAACTTAAAGATTTGTGAAATAATATGACGACACCATTTTTGTTATTCACTGTTGGGGAGCAAAAAACTTCTCCTACCCATTGTTTATGTAATGAGGACAAATCTTGCCGCTTAAGGTGTGTTTCTTTTAACAGGGCAACATGACATTTTAGCCTTGCTAAGTGAGATAAGACACATTGCTTCCTACCAGGGTTGCAAATACCGTTAACATTCCAGGAGATAACATGGAAACCTTTCATCCATAGGGTTCAACTCTTGATAAGCTTGAAACTGAAGACAGGCCAAAGAAAGGGAGAAGAAAAGGATAAGAAGACAGGAGTAGGTTAAAGAGTAAGAAGACACAAGAAGCATAGAAGAAAGAATAACTTGTGTAGACTGGCCGCAAAGAGATAAAGAATGGAAAACAATAAAGGACCGTTAATTGAATATAAAAGGAAGAAGATAGAGAAAGACATAGAACGGGAAAATGGTACAAGAGAAAAGGGAAATATAGAGAAGGGAAGAGATAGAAGAACAGTAGAAGAGGGGAACACAGTCGCCCAAAAAGAGTTAGGAAAGAAAAGATGACGGAAAGCCGAAAGGCTTTAGCCATGACGATAAAAAAAATAACCAGAAACATTAATGGGGAAGGGGGGACGGCAAGAACCAAACGGCCACACCACTGGGGGAGCACCGAGAATACAAGTCGACTATACAACAGCAAATGAAAAGGAAGGAAAAAAATACTCCAAAAAGGAAATAATAGACAATTGAGAGAAGGAGAAAGGGAGCTTACCAGACATTATGGAACAAAGCAACTGGATATGTCAAACAAAATAGACAAACGGATGGTGTAAGCAGGAGTCTTCAACCATAACACAGGAAGGACCTGAAAACGGACAAAAGAACAATTAACATTGGTATACAACATACGCGAAACATAAAAAAATAAATAAGAAAACAGTAACAAGACAATCAATGTTTGCCAAGTTCCATAGTTCTTCTCCACGAGTATGAATAAACTTCCAGAGATCAGCTGGGTCATCGAAGGAAAATGTTCTATCTTTGTAAGTCACTTTGAAAAAACAGGGGTGTATAAGGCCATAGCGGGCGTTCATGAATTTTAAGGCTGGTCTGAGATCTAGGAATTGCTTGCATCTACTGGAAGTTGGTTTAGATACATCCTGACTAAATAAAACGTTGTGACCAGGCCAGAATATCTGTTTGTGGATTGCCATAAGGTCGGAGTATACCAGAAAATAGACGATGATTGTGAGAAGTTGGCCTGATATGTGATGTCCACTTTTCTAGTGAGCACCCTGTATCAGTCCAAACAACCCTTATGGTGATGGTTGTAAAGTCAACCCTATAGACCAGCTATCCTAGTGGTAGCATGGACAAAGCAGTCTTAGGCTAAACTCAAGAGGGCATGTGAAGCCAGCTGTTTTACCATATGTAACCCCCTTTAATACCAAATGAAAGGACACCACACAGGTTATATATAAAATAAAAATATATGTATTTATTTCTAACACAACCCCTCTGAACTCTTTATGAGGTGAGAGGCACAGGCACATAACAAGATACTTAATTATCATACAATAAGTTGCACAATATACAGTAGCACACTAAGGGCACGTCAAACCATATACTAAAATAGTGGTATAAGAACAACGTCACGAACAAAGGATAGTCCTAGGGCCTAGGGAATCACTGGGGCTACACGGTACTACCAAAGGATGGGAAGTAGGAGGCCTACAGGAGGCGTGTGCAGTGTCTTTACACACACGCAAGTTACCATAGAGTTAGAAAGGGAACGAAAGAAATGAAAACTAGTTCTTTTAGGTCACTTTTAGGTCACTTCCGAATGGACTAGGAGAAAGCTGCTGAAAACTGGGAAACTAGGATAGTTCAGTTCAGTTTCAGTTTCAAAATGCTTTATTCGGTTTGTACAAGTACAACCATATAGCAACATACATAAGTACAGTTTCAAATCATATTTATGTAAGTTAGATAATGAAACAATTAAAATTACATCAATGTCCATGCCAATCTTGTTTTAGTTCAATAAAATATGTCTCATTTGAGTACAAAGTTAGATTTAGTCACTATATACGTTTTAGCAGCAGTTGTTATAGAAAAAGTTAGTGCAAAACGCCAATCTAAAGTGCAAAATCGGAAAGACCTATTATATGCATAAAATGCTATTGACATGTGCAAATATGCAGTATTAAAGATAAAGTGCAACGTCTCTTTGATCACTTTAAACATTTAGCAGCAGTTTGATTACAATAAAGGTTTATGCAAAACGCCAGTGCAAAAAATGCAAAAACCGGAAGACAGTCATTACCATAAGGTACTTTCGGCAGGTGCAAATATGCAGAATAAATATAAAGGGCATATAAATAGATACACGTACAAACAATGTAACTCAAACAATAAGTCATTAAATAGAATCGGACACGTTCGTGACATGAAATGTAACAGCCAGGGGGTAAACAGGGGGAAGGAGTCATATAATAATTGATTTCCTATGCCAGATACATTTTAAGATATAAGTGGCCACGCGATAACACACATCCGGGGAAGCCAAGTTAAACAACAATTGCATTGCGGCTCTTGTATTGCACATGTTATGTTCTAAAAATAATTGCTTCAGATAAAACTTTCTAAAACCAGTATAAAAATTACAAAAAAGTAAAAAGTGGCAGATGCTCTGTTTAGATTTCCCATCACATGGACACAGACATATCCCGGGTTTTTTTACTGTGGGGAAAGCCACTAAATGGTGAACTATTCCCAGCCTCAGGCGAGCTAGAACAAAGCGATGGGGATTAATGCTGACAAATGTAAGATAGGAGGGGAGACCTGTACTAAGGTTGTACTCCATGTATAATTTGAACGTACTTTGCAATGCATACTCCTTCATTCTGGTCCCTTTTACATGGGCCAAGTAGGTGGATTTGAGGTCACGCTTTGTTAAAGCTGATTCTGTTAATGTATCTTTAAAAATGTCCTGACCAAAGAGGGTCTTATACCAGGATTGAATATGTTTTAGCCAGGGGATTTTCGTGTGACGGTCAAGTTTAATGCAATCCATAATCACTTCCTGGGTGAACCTGGTTTCTTCTTTGGCCCATATGGACCGCCATAGGGACAGGGGACGCAATGCAATCAAGTCTGTAACATAATGTATGCCTAACTCTCTGTGGGTAATCTCGTTTGAGGCAGAAACAGGGAGGCATAATAGTCGTTTTAGGTACTTGTTTTCCTCCTGCTGGATGGACAGGGCAATCTGAGGATTATATCCCCATATCCCTGCTCCATACAGGGCGGAGGACGTACACCTTGAATTGTAGATGGAGATCATCTCCCGGATTCTACGGCCCCCCAGTTTGGAGGCAAATCTGAAGATGCAATTTACATTTCTAGTCATCTTCAGACCAACACAGGATTGCTCGTTTACCCATCTCCCATCTCCTGAAAAGGTAATACCTAAATAACAGAAATATTGGACAGCCTCGAGTTTATCCCCATCTAAAAAGAATGTCTTATTTTTCTTCATTTTCTTTCCACAGGTCATAGTCATTGTCTTGCCCTTGTTAATTTTGAGCTTTCTGCCCTGAATAAAAATATGGAACTTCTCAATTAACTTTTGCAGCCCGTTCGCGGTCCTGGAAATCAGGACCGCGTCGTCCGCGTATAAAAGGATGGGTATTTGCTTTCCATTGATGGTAGGGGCATCGGCATGAGATTCTTGTAAAAATTGGTCAACCTGGTTGATAAAAAGGGAGAATAAAAGAGGGGCAACCACGCACCCTTGTCGGATCCCTCTGCCGATTTTAAAAAAGGGGGTACATTCACCGTCTGTTCCGAATCTAACCTTACTTGAGAGACTACTGTACATTCTAGCCAGGAGGTGGATGATTTCGGGCGGTGCGCCCATGGCAAGTAGTGTTGGCCAGAGCAGTGCGTGTTCCACCAAATCAAATGCGGAACTTAGATCGGCAAAGCACATAAACAAATTCCCTTCCTTGGCTTTTGTGTACTTGCCGATAATAAGTTCCAGGTTCACGCTCTGCTCCATAGTTCCTAAACCCCTTCGGAACCCGTACTGGATAGGCGAAAGAATATTATTGTCTTCTGCCCAGGACTCTAATCTCACCAAGAGTACTCGACTCAGAATCTTTAACGACGAGTCCAAAAGTGAAATTGGGCGATAATTTCGTGCTTCTGCCCTAGAGCCCTTTTTGAAGACTGGAACTATAATAGATTGACCCCATGAAGTTGGTAACTTATCTTCAATTGCAGCGTTAAAGTAGCGGGTCAAAATGGGGGCCCATAGGGTAATCTCATATTTGTAAAAGCCCACAGGGACCCCATCCGGTCCCGGGGCTTTCCCCCCCTTACTCTTCTCAATTGCCTCAATCACCTCACTTAATGTCACAGAAAACAATAATTTCTTCCATTTAAAACAGGTTGATGTATCAGTTAAAACATTGGAATTAGAAACAAAAGTAAAACCAGATATAAAATCAGAGTTAAAAATCCCTGTGAAGTGTGCTATCCAAGCCCGGCAACTAACATGCGAGGTTAGTTCGGGAATATTGTCGTTCTTCAAGAACGGACTGTTAACAGTGTCCCAAAAAAGTTTATGATCTTTGGTATCTGCGGCCAGATCTAATTTCGCCCATGCCTCATCCTGCAATTCCTTCTTCCTGGTGGAGAGTGCAGTTTTGTAGTTGTGGCGCTCTTCCCTGATCTTACTAGCGTCTCTTGGAGTAGCATCAAGTGAAGTTTTCAGCCTTTTTAGTGACTGAGCACAATGGTCATCAAACCACACCGCCTTGACCTTCCTTAATTTCCGAGCTTTGTGTGTCAAGGATTTCTCAATCGTTTTTGTTATGGTTAGGAAGTTAGATAACAAGGTTCATGGGCATGGTTTAGAAGATAAGCAGTACTCGACCTCTCTGCAACAATTTGTGATCACGTTGGCAACAAATTGAGTGGGGTCAACTTTTATCCATTTCACCCTCATCCCATTTGGTCTTTCTGCTGCGATGTCCTGGATTGGTTGACCATAGGTGTTCCTTTTGGTTCCCCAACCCAATAGTTCAACGGTTACACTGTTATGGTCGCTGACCGTTTGTTCAATCACCCAGACATTGATATAAGCTACGGAGCAAGATATCATAATGTGATCAATGAATGATTGGCTGTTTCTCCCATGAAATGTCGGACACCTGACGTTGTTTATGCCCTTGTTGCATTCTAGGAGGTCCAGGTCATATTTAGCAAGTAGATTATTTAAAGCACTGCCATAGTTATTGTGCGGGAAATGATTATATGCACTTGTTTCCCTTCCCGAGTACTCCTCCCTGTGGCCACATGCCCCCTTGAGTGCATAGTTACATGTTTTGTTGTTGAAGTCTCCTACCCATAGGATTGCAGCTGGTTTGGATGTACTTGATAAAATCGCATCAATGGCCCGCTCTATGTCAGAAATGAACATTCCCCGTTTGTGGCCCGCAATATTATTGTAGAAATTCACTACTATTAGATCTCTACATCTGCTATGGGCCATGCGCAGAACGGAAGCGTGTTCTCCTAAGACAACATGATCACTAACACAAAACTCAGTTAGTGCGGTGGATATCAGGGTCACAAGTCCGCCCTTGGCTCTACCAGCCTGGGATGCCACAGCCTGCACACTAAAGGAAGTGTAACCCTCGACTTGTACTTCTTCCCTGTCCCAAGTTTCTTGCAGGCAGATTATGTCGTAACCCTGTTTAATAAAGTCAGCCCATATAGGGGTATTTACCTTATAGGCAATCCCAGCTATATTCCACGTAATAGCCCTCAGGTTCTCTTCAAAAGCTACTTGGGGTGGGTCGGTAACTGTTATGACTGATGGTGTTATCGGGTTCTCCAGATGATTTTCACCGGTACATATGGTAGCGTCTATCAGGGTTGGATCATTAGAATTTGCTACAGTGGTGTCTGTTGGAAGTTCCCCAACTGTATTAACGGCCATCGACCTGGGTTCCTCAGTTACAGATGACTCAACAGATGACTCAACAGCGAGAGTATCCCCGAGTCAGTCATTTTCATCTAGGGAGTTGAATATCTGGAATCTGTTAGATGTTGGAACTGCATATTGACCATAAATACTCGTTCCCAGCCCGGGGACATTAAGGTTATTGAAGTGGTTGGGGTTTGGTGTTCTAATTAAGTTTAGTGGTTGCTGTGGTGCATATTGGTTGTTTGGGTCATAAGGAATCATAGGGTGCCCGACTGGTTGCGCTGGTGCCTGCTGTACAGGTGGATGAGGCATATTTATTACTCTAGGGTGTTTAAAATTCTGCACGGGAATTTTAAATCCCACCTGGTTCCTGTAAAAGTAGTCCAGTGGGAACAAGGTAGTGTTGTAATCATTATCTGATGGAATCGGCGCATTTAAGATGGAATCTCGTGCCCATTCGGTAGTTTTATAATTTATGATTACGCAATCCCCACATATTTCCTTTTTACTGAGGCCCACCCACCCTACCCTTTGGGTTGAGAGGATCTGACTTGCCCCTCTTAGCTTAGGGGGAATCCACAATTGTGGACAAGCCAGTGCAAAATTTTGTTTTTGAGTGTTTCGCTATTTTCGAATTGGGAGGGTTTAAGTTTCGGGACATTAGCAAGAATTGCCACATATGGTCTACTTTCTGGCGGGAGATTAATCACTGCAGGAATGATGTTATTATAGTAGCTGCGTGCTGGTAGATTCCCGTTTACTAAGGTATGAACCATTGGCTCTCCACCTCTTACCCCAGAGGGCCCACTTGTGGTGTTCCCTGGGGTATAGGTGTGTAAGTTAGTGGGCTTGCCGGGGGCTACCGTGGGGGCCACATTTCTGTCGGGAGGAACCTGTGAGTTGGTTGTATTAATGGCAGTCATATTGTCCTTATTCCCGGGAGGTACATGCATGGGGGTTGGAGTGACTTGTGGACCCAGATGTTCAAGAATGTCTAATTTAGCTAGACCTAATTTCTCCAAATTTTCCACCTTTTTACAGATCTGCTCGAGTTTGTCATTTAGGGGGGCAATGAGGAGCTTCATAGCATCCACAATGTGACACATTATAGACTCCCCATTAAGTGTGGTAGGGTTAGTATTGCCTCTTGGTCCCAGGTTTGAGCTTGACTGTGGTGGGGGTGGCTCTCTTCCATTGGCCTGTTCTGATAATGACAGAGTCACCTTCTTTCTCCTGCCCCTTTGTTTCACACACCCTCTACTTGGGGCCAATACTTTTCTATTGCGTGTGCGTCTGGATCTGCGGTGGACAGAGCCATGATCAGTCGTACTATCTACACAGCTATTATTAGGTGAGTCAATTGTGGGGATGGGATCATCATTATCGCAGGAAATCTGGATTGCGCTGGTCTCAGGAGCATTACTGGGCCCCGGTGCCTCAGTTGGTGTAACATTAATCTGTAAATTGGGAGTTAGGGACAGCCGACTATCCCTATCTTGAAACACTGCAGGAAGTATGGGGTGATCTTCCACATGGGTTGGCTCGGCCCCGGGGAGGCCCGAGTAGGATTGCATTAGTATAGAGTTGTTTGATAATGATGTCACATTTATATTATTGACATTGCAATCATTGGGTTGTGATATCTGCTGGATTAAACAGGCACTAGGTGGTAACGACAATCGTCTCTCAGTGTTTTCAATAGCGTTCGCTACCACCACAATTGTCTGTTGAAGCATGCGGTCAATTGCAGTTAAGGTTGGTAGCGGTGTTTTAGTTGAGGCAGTATTCCTTGTGACAGAGCGTGTATGGATAGGCGTTTTTTTGACCGTGGTCTTGACGTTTGACTTGGGCTCCATAGGTGCCATTTACAATATGCTTATAGGTCAAGTGTGTAAATACCTTTAGAATGGCGGCGAATCGGCCAGGGGGTAATGCCCAGCCCAGACTCTTCAGGCCTCTGAGGGCCACAGAGGGCCCGCCCTTTGCCCGGGCACAGCCCTGCGCGCGGTCCCGCGATGCGGGAAGGCCAGCCCCTTTAACGGCGCCTCCGGGCGCTAAGCCTCGACGCGACTTCCGGTCCAGTCGCGGAGGCTTCTGGGGATTGTAGTCTCTACTCCCCTGCTCTGCGGCAGTCCCGGTGTTGGAGGGCTGCGGCGGGGGGAGGAGACAGGAGGTGCGGTGATGGTCGCTCGAGTCCCCAGGCAGAATGCAGGTCAGGATCCCCAGACGGCAAGCAGCGTGCAGGTAGGCACACGCACAGAACGCACAGGACGCCACAGGCTTTGGTGCTATCACGCCCGCTCCGCCCAAAGGCCAGCCCCTTTAACGGCGCCTCCGGGCGCTAAGCCTCGACGCGACTTCCGGTCCAGTCGCGGAGGCTTCTGGGGACTGTAGTCTCTACTCCCCCGCTCTGCGGCAGTCCCGGTGTTGGAGGGCTGCGGCGGGGGGAGGAGACAGCAGGTGCGGTAATGGTCGCTCGAGTCCCCAGGCAGAATGCAGGTCAGGATCCCCAGACGGCAAGCAGCGTGCAGGTAGGCACACGAACAGAACGCACAGGACGCCACAGGCTTTGGTGCTATCACTAGGATAGTTAATACCCACAGGAGCATTGAAGTACTCGCGTTACCTCACCCACAGGAAGCGGGTGCATAGGTGTCAAAGTGTATCGGGTTTCGTCGCTGAATCCTATGGAGCCTTGAAGAAAGATGCTGCAGGCGGCCAGGAGAGAAGTGTCCGGTTGGATCCAAGGGCGGATCAAGGATGAAGAGTACCTGAAAGTAGAGGGGACAGAGTCTGGGTCACTAGCCAGTGACCAGGAAGGAACCAGGAAGGAACCAGGCGATGTTGCGAAGCAATCAGGTGATGTCCTGAAGCTTGTCTCTGCAGCCACATGGACCAGGAGGTGTCGACAACAAGCAGGAGCTAGGCACAGACTGTCCCACAAAGGATCTCACTGTCGGCGGTGTCGGCTTCCGGATTGGAGTCAAAAAGCCTTGGCTAAGGCAACCCATGCAGGTATCGAAGATGGATTATGGATCAGACCAGCAAGGTCTGATGGGCTTCTCCTTTTCAGGGAAGCAAGGGCCAGCCTGGAGCAACCTGGCCAGTGGTGGAAATCTGTAGGTTCTTTGTCACAGAGGCCACTAGCCAATGGGCAAGTGACTGGACAGACGCATGAAGCAGGAAAATGCAAAAGGGCCCCACGCGGCACTCCTGGAGGGTGGAGGACTGGTCTTTGGTGCAGATGATGCTCAGGGCTGGGGATTCTCAGTCCCCAATGCATAGCTTCGAGGGTGCCTCAGAAGTTGCACGGAAAGCAATTTGCTGGCTTTCCAAGATGGCCGGTCCCACGTCTTGCGTCGCCTCCATGGGTCTCAGCTTTGTTGTGGCTGTGGATCGGGCTGAAGGAAGTCTGGAAGTCTGGGTCTTGTCAGGCTCTGTGTTCGGGCTCCAGCGGGAGCAACAACAAAGCAAACCGTTGATCGCTTGATGGTGCCTGCTTGTGCAGGGTGGTCACTCCTTGACCACAAGTAAGATTCTTCAGTCTTCTATCTTCAAGTGGAACATCGACGGTCCAGAGTTTTGTTTCAAGTTTCAGTCAGGATAAATCTAAAGTCTCTAGACTCAGCTCCTACCTATATACTAATCTAAGGGGCTGGATTCCCTGCTAGGTCCCTCCTATGGGTGGGACCAGGGAAGGGGGTGGTTACACTCCTTTCCCTTTGTCCAGTTTTGCACCAGAGCTGGGGCTGGAGTGCCCCAGCAACTGGTTTGAACCGAGCTATGCATGGGACACCTTGTGTGCCCCAGGCAGTGTCTCATTTAATTCAGCCCTCCCTGCCCCAATACACTATGGCCTGTCTGGGGTGGTGCTAGCACCTCCAAAGACAGGAAACCTATTGTCCAAGCCTCCCTCGTTGGAAGGACTCCCAGCAGCAGGAGGTCAGACTTGTGTCTGTGGTAGCAGCATCCATTTTGTGATGCTGAGGCTCTGGTTAACTTTAACCGGGTTTAGTGGGAACAACATGTCTTCTCCCTCTAGAAGGGTAGAATGCTACCCCCGTCACCAGAACTGGCGAGGGGGTAGTATTGTAAAGCATATGACACCTTACACAACATGTTTTGATAAAGCCAAACCAAAGTTAGCTTTCAGCCGCGAGGATTATATTGCACTTAAGAGTATATGGTATGGCTATATCATAGAACAGCTATAAGGACATGGTTCCGAAAGCTGCAGACAGGCTCAGCTCATGCTAGAGCCTCATTTCACATAAAACCAATCACTCAGCCTCCAGGATTGTTAAGGCCTGCCATAGGAGTGACTTATAGGTATATATGTGTCTATATGTAAAGGTAGGTATAGGGATACTACACCTAAGCAAGGGGGATTACACGACCTTGCCCCAGCTGAGTGATCAGCCTGTTGTGTCAATGTCAGTGGCCAGCCAGGGATGGCATAATACATGCTGCAGCCCCTGGTAGGCCTTGGATGCACCTATGCCCTGGGTACCTAAGGTACACTATACAGGGGCTCATAAGGTGACCCAATATCCAATTGGAGACGTACCTAAAGTACATGGAGTCTATTTTACAGTGAGAGCAGATAGCCTGGGACCCTGATTAGCAGGTTACCAGGCCAACTAAGTCAAAAACCAGCTAAACACTAGGCAAAAAATCTGGGGTAACCATAGTCAGGTATCCACCTTCCTACAATGATGCCTCTTGGTTTGGTGGCAGAGGATGCGTTTTGAGGCCCTAATATGTGTGCTCTTTCACTATTAAAGTCCGTTGATTTTAGGAGACCAACAATCTGCAAGACCTGAGATTTCAAGAAGGAGATCATTTCAGAACTTTCAGAACCTTCTGGAATTCCATAAATGCGTACGTTTTCATGCCGATTGCGATTTTCTAAATCCTCTGTGGCTTTTTTAAGTTGGTTGACTTCTTTGGTAGGGCTTTCAACTTTGACAATGACATCCTGTGTGTCGCTTACCTTCTGTTCAACATCAGAGAGTCTCATATCAAGGTCGGACCATTTCTCCTCAATTCTTTGGAGGGTGGTGGTAGTGTCCAACATAAAGGGACGAAAGAGACACAATTCATCCATAATATCCTCTAACATGATGGGAATAGGAGACTTGGATGGAAAGGAAGGGTCCTTCTTAAGATGTTTGCTGTTGTTGTCTGTTGAGTCTTTACGACCTCCAGAAGAAGTCCCTGCAGCCCCCTGAAAATTGTTAGACTGCGTATGATCCATGTTGAGACGATAAATAAGATAAAGTCAGAAGCACAACTTGTGAAAGGCAGAATAAGACTACGAAATCACAAAGAGTAAAGTCGTTAAGAAGCAAAATCAGGAGAGCACAGAGCCAGTAACCCAAGTAGACGCAATATAGTCAAAAAACAGAAAAATGCAGCCAATTATTGGTAGGTAAAACTGTAGATAGTTATAGAATAAAGTAGGTAGCAAAATGAATCTGCTCAGGAGCAAATGGCCTAGCTATAACGAGAACAAAAATGTTCCAACTGCCAACAAGAAAAGGAATGGTGAAAACAAAACTGCATCCTTCATAGCGAGGAGACAAGTTCCAAGTGAAGAACAAAGTATCAAATTAGTATGCACCTAAAAGCTGCTCCTTATCCAAACATAATGAGCACAGGAGAGGAGCTAATTTGGAAGGCTCAGCGCATAGGCATTTCAGCAGTATGCCGGCGTTACGAGTGCAAACACAATGGCGGCCGCAATGCAGGGTGAGCTGAAGCAGATTCAATTGCACTGTTACGAGCGCACACACAATGGCAACCGCAATGCAGGGTGAGCTGAGGCAGATTCAATTGCGCCATTACAAGCGCACACACAATGGCAGCCACAATTCAGGGTGAGCTGCGGCAGATTCAATTGCGCCGTTACGAGCGCACACAAAATGGAGGCCGCAATGTCGGGTGAGCTGAGGCAGATTGAATTGCACGGAGAAAAGAGGGTCTACATATGCATAACGTTGGTCGGAAACTTGCCTCGGTGGTCCTGGCAGTTTCTGACGTACTCACATCCTTTTGTGAGCCGGAGCATTGCAGGCAAAAGGTCCCTTCAGGCTGAAGCGTAGCTCGGCGCTGGGGAGATTCCTCAGGATGCGGCCATCTTGCCGCCGCGTGCTTCCCTCGGAAGATCCTTTTTACATTGACTGGAAATTATTTAAGCACATGTTTTTGCAACACACTGTTATTTTTTCATGCTGCCTCCGACCAAATTTCCTCTATATTTATGTAAATGGATATATCTGATTTATCTGAATAAAAGACAAATGTTATTACTAATCTCCTAATGAGACTTAAAACTTTTAAATCTCTACCCAACTTCTTGTCATTGACTGAACTGCTCTAAGTTGATGAATTTAGATTTGTGCTCCATTTGAACATGGTGGCAAAGATCTGTCATCCTAGAGACGGAGTTGGTGAGGAGTTGGGAATCTCTGTCGTAAGTTAAAGGGTTAAACTGTTTTTATATTTTCGCGCTATCAGTATGTTGCTTGTCTAGTGTCATGCTCATGTAAGTGCAGCTAACATCTCACTCGACAATGAAATTTGATAATATTTATTTTGTTCTTGCAGTGGCTTGGGTTGGGGATTAATGTCTATCAAAGAAATATATATCCCTGTTTACTTAATACCATCTTGGCCACTCCCTATTGTAGTAAATCAGAGGATATCTGGCCATGAGTGTCACAACCTCTGCCCTTTTTCATTATTTAATGTTTATTAGTTGTTAAAATGAATACATTTCATTGAAAATAAAAGCACACAAAAACATACAACTTCAGCGATGTAAATGTATATAATTCAGATTGGAGTTGAAGAAAGAAAAGACTAATGAATGAATGTTAATATTGTACGAACCAGTAGCAGTGTTTAAAATATTATGCCTTAATACAAATTATGAATCTTCCCATAGGTCCTACAAAACATTGCTGCATTGACCTAGACAGAAGTATCCAAATACCTTGACCACAGAGATTTAAATGCGTGTTCATCAACCCTGAGCCTGCAACTAATTTGTAGTAAATGCGCCTGCCCTGTGTGGCCCGTAGTCCATTCAGTTACGCAGAGCATCTTGGATGATTTCCAGGAAGGAGAATAACTCATTCAGCTATTAATAGAATATTTGCTATCCAGAGAGTGCAATATCTTTTCTGAGATCAAAATGAAGAGATGGTGATTAGATTCTCATTTAAAGCGGGTTCACTCAGTGGCTCTCAGTGACCTTTGAAAGTGGTGGAGCATAATCCTTGACCCCAAATAGCATGAACGAGTGAAGCTCCATGCTTGCTATGAGCTAACCCTTTTTTTATAATGGGTGCCCATGGCATGAATCAGTAATTACCACCATTGTGCCAGCACTAGTATTTTGTCAAAGTTGCCCTCATTTCCCATGAGTCATTCAAGCTCTCTCTTACTCACTCACATTCAGTCTCTCTCGGTTACACTTACTCTGACTCATTCATTCTCACTCATTATCCATAATATTCCACACTTACACTCAATTCTTCTCATTTTCACTCATTCATTATCAGTTACTCTCAAACACTCTTACTGTAAATAACTCATCCCGAATCACTCATTCTCACTTCCACTATTACTTTCGATCATTTAATCTTTCTCACTCATTTACATCAGTCTTACTCTCACAAACTCATTCTCGGTCTCGCTTAGCCTGACTCACTCTGACTCACTCGTTCTCACTCATCAGATTTGCATTCCCTGTGCCACTGTCTCATTCTCACACTCATTTACTCACACTCCCTTATTTTCACTCATTTTCAATATTTAACACTTCCTCGTGTTCATTCTTCCTCAGTATTTATCCCTCATCTTATTAGTACTCACTCTTGCTTTTATTCACTCTCAATATCTCATTATCAGTCTCAACCACTCTAACTCAATCATACTTCCTCTCATTCACTAACTTTGTTACTCACTCTCACTTACTTTCACTCTCACACACACATAATCACACATATACAGAAAAACATGCTCGCACATACACTCACTATCACACTCACACAGACACCTGCATCAACACACAAAATGTAAAAGCATTTTTCATTTACCCCGTCTGCCCGAACAGGTCCATTTTCACTTCCTGGTGCTCCATTCACCCTCGAGGAAGGAATATAGCTCCTTACCCCCTTCCCCAATCAGCGCCAAAGCAGGAAACTAAACGTTTTAACGTATACAGGGCCTGTCTGCTGAAGCTTTCAACCTCCTATTTTCTTCACCCACCCTTTCCTACCTCTCTGACAAGATGGGAAAGAGTTGGGTGACCAGCCGATTGCTGTTTAGCCGTGGACATGGCAGGGCTTAAGCTTAAATAACCCAGGGCTACCTTCACCAGTGACACTGCATTGCATCACAAATAGAGAGCCACTGAGGCATGGCAGGTCACCAAGGTCAGGGATAGGACTTTGCACCTGTGGACAATCTGTAAGATGGCTGGTGCAGGCTACTTCATGTCACAGCCTTCCTCAGACTACTGTTTGACCCTCACCCTCATCCATTTGGGTAAGATTTTTTCTAAATTGTATTGATAATGAATAAAGGCTTATTTTCCCTATTAATATCATAAAAGGGAAAGAAAATAAGTGTGTAGCCCGATGTACTTAAGTGCAAGACATCCCTGGGACCACTGCTCAAAAGAATTGGATCATTAATGGTTTGGACACTGCCAAGTATCTACAAACCGGATGAATGTCCTTGCCAGCACAAGACATATGTTGTGAAAACAACATGAAACAGAGGCAATGTAGTGTAGTTCCTATTTTCCCAATAGGCTCTGCGCATTGGAATAACATAAACGATAGTTTAGATGTAGGACTGAGGTCGACTAGGTCTCTATTGAATATGTTAGACTTAATTTAGGTTTGCCAGCTAGCTCAGAGGTCACTAGAAACTTTCTCGAATGAACAGGGAGGAGTGAACTTCCCTGATTAGACAAGAAGGGATTCAGTTTCTGACAACCGCATAAACATGACAACTTTGCTCCCCCAGAATAAGGAGTATATCTCCAGAGTCGTGTGAAAACAATAGATAGCTATTTCACTCAGTCAGTTGTGCATACTTAGTTTCACTAGAGTGCAGAGAAATAGAGAGACAGGTGTTTTCAATAAAAAGGTGTTATTTATTGAACAGTCTTCTTTCTCATGCAAGAGAAATGAAGTGCTATGATTGCAATACTTGTTATAAAGTAAAGTGCGTACAGTAAAAGGAGTATTACGAAATAATACTGTAAAAGCATTGATATGGTCTCTGAGCCATTTGATACTTAAAAGGTATACAATATATACAGTTACAAACAAAGATAAAAGCTTGACTAAACATACTCAACTGGTGTTTCTAAATACGCCTACCCCGGTGTACCTAACCTAAGCCTAGTACGGTGGAAGGAGTAGATGGGCTGCAGTTGATGTTAAGTTAGTTTTTGCCAAGTATCGGACCCAAGAATTCTCTAAGGATCTAATCAGCTCCTTACCTTGGTTTTAGAATGGAGGAGGTCTTGTATCTCGCTCTCAGGACTCGATCTCCCAGTAACCCGCGAGGGTGACTGGAAAGACCGGAGCTGGATTTTCTCGGCGGGAAAAAAAGACAGCGTCTTTCTCAGTGTGTCAAATGGGAGGGACGGCTTTCTTCGGCACTCACATCAGCTGGGCTTCGGATAAGTGGATAGCCGCTCTGCTCCACACCACCGTGTGTTGCTTAAGGCAAACGCTGGTATATTTATACCTGGAAGGTGCCGTGTTTGACGTAAGGTTGGACATAAGACGTCAATTAAAGATGTCACTAAGAACTGACCGTTCTTTCAGTGCTTGCAGGAGTTCTAAGACAAATCAAAACAAAAGCACGGGGAATTCCCAGGTTGCTGGAGGTTTGGTATGTTGTAAGAACTTGTTGTGCTTTCTAGGAGTCTAAGGAAGTAGCCTTGCCGCATTTGGTTTGCATTGTCTATTACTAAATATGAAATATTTAATTAGGGTCCTAGATAAAACACAACACTCACTACACGTAGAATGTCCATCATTACTAAATACTAAGCAATCTCTCTGCTCGAAAGCTAACAACTTGCTAGAAACGATGCAGAGCCTGAACTTGCTTCAGTTAGTCAAGGGCCCTACACACACAGCTGGGCATACACTTGACCTAATCTTTGCTCATTTCTCAAATATCACAGTCTCTCCTTCCCTCCCTCTTACCTGGTCTGATCATCATCTTGTCCCTTTTGACCTAGAGCTAAGTTCGAGACCCACCCCTACTGTCCTCAGGAAAGAGCTGGGAAGAAAGTGGCATAAAGTTACCTGTGCTACCTTAAACCCCTTATTCAACTATCAGCCGGACCCTCTGTCTAGTGACATTGATGAAAATGTGTCTAGACTCAATTCCGCATTGCTCCTTGCCATCGATTCCATCGCCCCTCTCAAACCCATTACCTCTGCTAGAACACGCCCCTCTGCCCCTTGGTTCTCTCCAACCCTCCGAGAGGAAAAAAGCCGCTGCAAACGACTTGAACGCAAGTGGCGGCAGAACTATGACCCTGAATCTAAAGCAATTTACAAAACCGCTCTGAAAAAATTTCTTAAACAAAAAAAAGCTACCATGAGAGACTACTTCTCATTACAACTCTCCAACGCTAAGAACTCCTCTAAAACCCTTTTTAATATTGTCAAAGAATTTGTAAATCCCCCCGCCAGGGCCGCGCAGAACCCCTCTAGCCAGACACTATGCGACGGACTGTCGGACTATTTCCTTGAAAAAATTGATAAAATTAGAACCTCATTTCCTACTGAGGTATCTCCCCTGGTCCCCCCTGTGATGGCCCCGGAATCTACCTCCTTGCAGTCTTATAACGAGCTGACTCTTGAGACCGCACTCAGATTATTCACCCAGTGCAGATCTGATTCTCCTTCCGACTCAATCCCCGCCAAGACCATGGGTGACTTAGCCCCCTCACTGGCTAGCCCTTTTCTTTCTATCTGGAATGCCTCCCTCCATCATGGCATCTTTCCAACTACGTGGAAGGAAGCTCTGCTGGTCCCCATTCTGAAAAAGCCTGATGCCGATCCTACAAAATTTTCCAATTATCGCCCCATCTCCCTCCTCCCCAAACCCGCAAAAATTCTGGAAAAGGCCGTGCAGCTGCAACTAACAGAATATCTAGAAAATAATTCTTTACTACACGACTCCCAATCCGGCTTCAGAGCAGGTTTCAGCACTGAGACTGCTCTCTTGGAGGTGGCTGAGACTATCCGTAAGTGTGTGGATAGGGGCGAGGAGGCCATGCTGGTCCTCCTCGACCTATCCGCCGCTTTTGATACGGTTTCACATAAAATCCTACTAAACCGTCTAAAGCAGGTCGGAATAGGTGGCTCCGCTCTCGCCTGGATTGAGTCCTTCCTCACTGGCAGAACTCAGAAGGTGGCGCTCAAGCCTTTCAAATCAGAGGGTAAACTTCTGCTGTGTGGTGTCCCGCAGGGCTCTGCCCTGAGCCCTCTGTTTTTTAACGTTTATCTCGCACCCTTGGCCGCCGTGGTGGAGTCTTGTGGAGTCAGAGTGGTCTCTTACGCTGATGATACTCAGCTGATATTCTCTTTTAGAGACCACTCAGACTCCACCTTTGCCAACTTCCACCAATGTCTGGACAACATCTGTGCCCGGATGACCAACAACCACCTTAGACTTAATGCTGACAAGACATAAGACCTGTTTTTTAACAAGAAAACTCCAATATCCCCCAGCCTGTGGTGGCCCACAGTACTTAACCCTTCGCCCACCCCTGTCCAATCAGCACGTAACCTGGGCTTTCAATTCGATGACTCACTCTCTTGCAAAGTGCAAATCAACAAGGTCACCTCTGCCTGCTTCGCGAAGCTGCACATGATTAAAAAGATCTTTCCTTACCTTCCCTTGGACGCCCGCAGAACGGTCACTCAGGCCCTCATCACATCTCACCTAGACTACGCCAACAGCTTATATGCCGGTGCCCCTCAATATCTGATCGATCGTCTTCAGATCGTTCAGAATGCGGCAGCCAGACTGATCGGAAATATCCCCTACCGTCAGTCGGTTGCCTCCTATTGCAAAGAGCTCCACTGGCTCCCCATTGCAAGCCGCATTCAATTTAAGATCCTCACCCTCGCCTTTCGAGCTATCAACGGCCTTGGGCCTGGATACCTGAAAAAGCGAGTGGCAATATCTCAATCTGTCAGATCACTGAGATCTAACAACTTACGCCTCTTGATTGCACCTCGGTTTCGACGTTCCAGAATGGGCGGCAGAGGGTTCAGTGTAATTACTGCTAAACTATGGAACTGCCTCCCACTCGACCTCAGGTTCTGCCCGTCTGAATCCATCTTCCGTAGTAAATTAAAAACCTGGCTGTTTCCAGATTATGACTCCAGTCTTGTAATCAACTTGATCCTCTCCTTCTTTCCTGAGTTTCTGTTTTAGCGCCGGGACACCCCTCCGGGGGTAGCTGCGCGCTGTACAAGCTACTTAAATAAATAAATAAATAAATGCATATTTTTTTTCCACCCCACCCCAAAATACTTTAAAAGCATTTGAAACGGTATAGATACACGAAAATGAGTATATACTGTATGCATTCAAGCAGTGGTATCATTCAGATAATTCAAACATAAATATCAGCTGAATGAATTGGGAAAATTACATTTATGAAATGGCTCTTAATACAGAAGAGAAGGCCGAGACCATTTCATCACATATTCATACAAGATTGTAAGTGTGCTGAGGTTGATTCAAAATATTGTCTCTAGGGTCTCTAGAAATAGAGGCTCTGTTCTCTAAGAATAGTTCTACACTAAGCAGAGTACCTTCTGCCAAAAAAAAAAAGGTGAATATTTTGGAAGTTGGGAAAAATAATTTTTCTTTCAAGGGAAAAAATAGTTCCAAGTGTTTTCAGCAGTGTTGTTTAAAAAAAAAAAACTGAAGGCCGAATTCAAAGTTCAGGGAACGCTGTGTGCTCGCTATTTCAATTGTTATTCTCATTGTTAGGAGAGAACATTACCTCAGATATACCAGCAAAAAACGCGTCTACCACGTAGGCGTGGGCGGAAAATCCGTTCCGCTCGCGGATTTTGCGGATTTTCGGGAAATCCGCAATCCGCGAGATTTGCGAATTTCCCGCAAAATCCGCAAATCCGCGAGCAGCGGATTTTGCTCGCACTGCTCGCACTGTTAGCGTGAGTTCGCGCCCCGCGAATAAGTGCGAAATTGCAGAAATACGATCTTGGCAAAACTGAAAGTAACTACTTACCAGGTTCAAAAGTTCAGGCACATCATTAGTAGCCATTTCCTGCAGTGCTTCCTGAGGGGCCCCTCCAGAGTTCAGTTGCCAGTTGAAACTATTATGTGACCCTGCTCTGAACCTCAGAATAGTTACACATATGCCACAAAGGTCCTGAATTACAGCTAAGGGAGACAAGCAGGAGCCAGGCTGGAAGTTAAAATCCATTAATCAGCCCCTAATTCATTATTGTCAGTTGGGGCAGGGCAGGTGTTGTAACTAATTTTGCAACAATGAAAGCACTTAGCAAGTGCAAAAGATCACTAATCAGGGCGCACTAAGGAAGCAGGTGCCAGCTAAAAAAATATTCTGTGACACATTAATCAGCCCCAAATTAATTCAGGTCACTTGAGGCAGGGAAGGTGTGCTTTGCTTTGCCGAAAATAATGTACACTGGACAACCAGAGGGTGTAGTGATGAAACAGAGGGTGGCATGGGTGGGCCAGAGGGTGGCATGAGTAGTCAGAGAGTGGCAGTGGTGACAGAGAGTGGCAGTGATGAAGAAGAGTGTCCCAAACAGGCTGGACACGTAGAAACAACAAGTTCGCAAAACTTGCGACCCGACAGGTAAGTTCGCAAATTGCGAAATTGTAAAAACCCTCGCGAACTGGCAGAAACACGGGCGAACACAAAAAAAAAAAAAATCCGCAAATTCGCGGGAATTCGCGGATTTTGCGGATTGCGAATCCGCAAATCCGCAAAATTCGCGGATTGCCAATCCGCAAAATCCGCTCATGCTTACTACCACGGTAGGTTAGAGTTTGGCCAACTCCGAAATAGTGCATATATGAGATGCAATGCCATCATCAGTGTCTAGATCAGCAATGTTCACAGAAGGTTGTACCTGTGTGCTGCCGCTTTCATCTCGTACTTCACCGCCACTTACTCATAATGGCGAAGTCTCAACGAAGGCCGTCATCAGAATCGGTAGCCGCTGGGGACAACATGTTGCATGAGTCGTTACTGGACAAAGCAAAGCATCGATATCCATTGATACTATTGATGGTAGTGTAAGACAAACGTCCAACATGCATTCTTCTCTGCATAGCAGGCATCGAAGCACAGGTAAGATGCAATTTTGCCAGATCGGTCTGAATGAAAAAAAACAGGTTGTATCAGATCTCTTAGCCGGGCCAATCCGAGGACCTTAGTGATACGGTCTCGGTATCGTATTGCCAGGATCGTTTCTTCCATCGAAGCCTGAGTTTTGTTTGTGACTTGGCTTGCCATATCGGAGCAGAAGGAGCAAAAATAAAATTCCTGCTACGAGTCTCAAAATGAGTGGCAGGCCAACAAAAAGAGAGTGCACAAAATTCGGGAAGATACCCAGGACTGTCTCAAAGGGTGTTAAAAGTCCCGAAAAAATTGTCTTAAATACATGTGTGATGCCACTGGTATCTGACATGTTTAAAATTTGGCTTAACATTTCTACGAAATGCACGGGGCAGTTTGTTGATAAAAGGGTATGTATCTCTGCCGGTGTCCTTGCAGCTTGCAGGTCATACGTCTCTTTGGACGAGGTTAAAGGCACAGTTGTCTGTAAAAGAATAGACTTCATTCTGCTTAAAGTATCAATTCGAATAGAAGAGATATTCACAGAAGGCCAAATTTCCGCCTCCCTGTCTGGATTGCTTTTTGGATACAATACTTGCATACAACAAATGACCCTGGAAGTGATGCTCACGAGATAGGGTTTTCCTGGCACCATGCCACAACAGCTGCAGTCACTTAATATAACGTAGCTACCATTGACAAGATGTCTGAAAAATGGCTCTATCTGTGTAGCCGGGGTTCCGTGCAGGTAACATGAAAGGTTATTTGATGAACCCTTGCAAGGTCCATGCAGGTTTATACCTTCGCATAGGAGTGTACCGCTCAGTGATGTTTTACAGTTACTACCACTAAGAAATACCTCTTTCTTTCCCCCACTCCAACATCTGTGTGTAAATGGTAAATTCCAGGTCAATTTGATGTACCCTTTACCCAACCTTTCATACAGGCCGGCTGGTATATACTCTTGGCAGTATTGAAACTGAAAAGTCGTTATCGGGATTGTAATCGTGCCATGTATTATCCATTCTATGACAGGTCTTTCTGACATTGTCAATGGTAATCTCTCAAGTTTTTCAATGCTTAGCACCGTATAGTCTGCTCCTTTCTGTGCCAATGAGATTTGTCTATAAGTAAGGTTAAAGATAGAAAATAATGACGTTATGTTGATTAGACGCCATGGCACGTGACCTGAACGCAGGTTTTGTAACGTCCAGCCTAGCTGTACAATAAAAGGCAATTGGGACTGACCATGTTGTAACATTATCATATCCTGTTCTAGTATATCAATAGCAGATGATACAATGCTATCTAGTGAATAGATTCTGGAGGACAGAGTCGTTAACCCATTGTCCACTACAGAAAGTGCTTTTTCCAAATTAAAACGATCAATTTCTCGTATTTTTTCAGCAGTTTCAATTTGATTTAATTTCCAAGCTTCATTGTATGCTGCGTATATACCGGCGTATATGAAAAGTTTTTGACGCTGTTTGCGAAGTCCCAAAATGAAATCTCGCAAGTCAGCACCTTCTTTAAGTAAAGTTAAGTGTTGCTTAATTCCTGGAAGTGTGGATTTCTGTAGCCATTCGAGGCATAGTTTTCCTACACTGTATGTTGTAACTATCTCTGGATGTTGTCTTTGGGAATATCTCGGGTCTGGCCTGTTCTGTTTGAACCCCTGCTAATGTTAATGTTAATGGGTGTCTTATATAGCGCTCGGCTACTCCAAGGAGTGTCCCGGCGTTTTCTGACCCATAACTGAAAAGAGAGAAAAAAGAAGCGAGAAACAGACCAATTATTGACTATACAGCCAGGTTTTCAGGCCCTTTCTAAAGTCCAACAGATTAGAAGTGCAGCGGAGATCCAAGGGGAGGGAGTTCCACAACTTGGGGGCAAGATATTTGAAAGAACGACCACCTATCCTAGCTTTTCTAATGATAGGGACAGTTGCCAGCCCGAGAGATTCAGATCTAAGGGATCTAGTGGGCTTATAAAAAGTAAGCCGTTTCTGGATATAGTAGGCCCCAACCGTATGGAGTGCTTTATGGGCCAATGTAAGTGCCTTGAAGAAAATCCGCTTCCTAACAGGAAGCCAGTGAAGGGAGAGTAGCAGCTCCGATGTCCTAACATGGCGGGGGAGGCCAAAAATGGCCCTCGCCGCAGAGTTTTGGACCACTTGAAGTTTTTGCAGAAGGTAGTCCGGAAGGCCCAAGTAAAGGACATCAGAATAGTCGAGCCTGGAACAGATTAAGGCCTGTACCGTCAACTTCCTATGGACCAGAGGAAGCAGAGGGAGGAATTTGCGCAGCATTTTTAGGAGACCGAAGCATGTACCGGTGAGGCCTGTTATTTGGGATTTCAATGAAAGATTGTTATCAATTTTAACCCCGAGATTTTTGGCCACCGAGGAGGAAGATGACGGAGGAGACATACTCACCGGCCACCAGTCCTGCCAAGGTGGGTCTACCTGACAGCCAAAGAAGAGCACCTCCGATTTATCAGGGTTGCACTTGAGGCTGCTTCGCTGAAACCAGTCGAAGACAGCCCCAAGGCAACCACGGATGCTCTCGCCGTCAAACTCCGCACCCTTTTTACAGGTGAAGAGAAGCTGGGTGTCGTCAGCGTATGATATGATCTGGGCACCCAGAGACTCCGCCAGTACCGCCAATGGAGGTCATAAAGATGTTAAAAAGGGTCGGGCTAAGCACCGACCCTTGCGGGACTCCGACCTCCAACGGCGGCACTTCGGCAGAGTACGGGGGGGCCCAGACAACCTGTCGACGACCCGCCAGATAGGATCTAAGCCAGTTCAACACCGTCCCCCTGAGACCGATCTCATAGAGTCTACTTAAGAGACCCTCATGGGGGACGGTGTCGAAGGCCGCCGACAGATCTAACAAAACCAGCATAGCTCTTCCACCTGAGTTAAGAACCTCTTGATGGCTTCATTTACTTCCAAGAGAGCGGTCTCGGTGCTCAGATTGGAGCGGAAGCCTGACTGGGTGGGGTGGAGTAGACAGTGATCTTCCAGGAAAGTGGAAAGCACAGAGTGGACATGCTTTTCCACAATCTTTGCTAAACTAGGTAGAAATGATATTGGCCTATAATTAACATGCTTTTCAGGATCAAGGCCAGGCTTTTTCAGAAGTGGGACAACCATTGCCTCTTTCCAGGCCGGGGGGACAGTGCCACTTGTCAGGGATAGATTGAGAACAGGATTTATTAAAGGGTTCAGAATCTTGGCAGTACTGGCTAGAAAGGTCGCAGGACACGGGTCCAATGGAGAGCCTGACTTGATCCTGAGAAGGAAATCCAGAGATGCGGATGTAGACAAGACTGGAAACTCCGATAAAACCGGACTGGATTCGGAGGATGAGGATGAAGGATTACAATCTATACAATCTGAGCAAAGGCCAGAAGGGGGAAAAGAGTCTTGGATCTGTTTGATTTTTAAAGTAAAAAAGTTCGCCAACTCAATGACCCAAGTTTCAGAGAACTTGTGCTGAACTGCACTGGCTTTGGGAGAGACAAACTCTTTGACAATAGAAAAGATTTCTTTACAGGATTTGGATGCTGACTCAATTCTGGTGGAAAAGTAGTTCTTTTTTGCCTCCAGAATATCGGCGTGATAGGACTTAATAGAAGATTTATAAGCGGACTTGGCTTCCGCATCATATTGCTTACGCCATAGTCTTTCGGCTAACTTACAGTTACGCCGGGTAAGAGCCAGAGACTCAGGAAACCATGGCGCCGAGCTACGCTTGATGGATGAACGGGGCGTAGAGAGTGGAGCAAGGTCATCTAGCCGCTCAGTCAGCCATCTCTGTAATGTATCAAGGTCACTCTCCAGATTACCTGATAAAATACAGGGGTGTTCCTGATAGGCTTGGGCCAGACTTTCAGGAGTGACTTTATGGTATGGCCTACTGGGGTGCCTAAGATGGTTAGAATTTGTACAGGAAGGTTTACTTATGCCCTGAATTAGAAAACAGATCAAAAAATGGTCAGACCAGAGAACAGGGATGGGACATGTCATGACAAGGGGGACAGTGGAAAACACTTGATCCAAAGTGTGGCCCTTATCATGAGTCGCACCCGACAGGTAAGGAGTTAGACCTAAAGGGGCAGTGATGTCATTGATTTTGATAGCATCACCATCTGACTCGACATCCATGTGAATGTTAAAATCTCCTAGTACTATGCAGTGTTCAACCTTCAAGCAAAGAGTGGTAATTGCTGATTGTAACTCATCAAAGAAGGGACCCCGCAAGCCGGGAGGTCGATAAATCAGGAGCCCAGAGAAAGATTGATGGGGGGACAGAGTGATGAAAAAGACCCGGGATTCACAGCCAGAGATAGACAAAGATGGCACGACTACACAGGTGACAGATCTTTGGACTACAAGTGCAACCCCTCCACCCTTACCCAGTGATCTATCCTGTCTATAGAGTATATAGTCCGGTGGGATGGCTAAAGCGATATCCGGATTGGAAGACTCACTGAGCCAGGTTTCAGTAAGCATTAGACATAATGGTTTTTCGGTTGTCAACAACTCAAAGATGTCCAAAGCATGCCTGTGCAGAGAGCGGGTGTTAAGTAATAGGCACTTGAAGTTGTTAACAGGGGAAGTATGAGGACCCTTAGCTGCCCGATAAATATTAGGGGGCCACCCACAGCCGGGACAGCAGCATTTACCGTTGTAACGACCAGGAAAGACACGCCGACAGGTGTCAAAATTAGTCCTAGGAGACAATAGATCAGCTGCGGTATAAGTAAACTTAGAGCCAGAGCCCCCCGCTGCGCCGTCCGCTGCCGTGACGCGGACGGGCGCAGACGGGCAGGACTCTGGCACGACTCCGGCGCAGGTCCGGCGCGTCCGCTGTACGCGTCCGCTGCGCGGTCATCACTATCCGTTTTTAAAGCGCTGCTAGAGCGCATCACCAGCCCGACCCACACCCAATATGGGTCCAAAAAACGAAGGACACAGCCCTCGGCGTCAACACTCTGTATTTTGTTCAGGAATCTATCATGACAGTTGTTAGTGTCTGTGGGCCAGATTAACCATTTTTTCCAATCAGGAAGTGTTCTGTTTTGTTTTAAAATATAGGCCACGTTTAACCCCTCATCTGTAGTGGTTTTTCTGTCAGGTGTTGGCTTTGGTATAGACAGGTTGTTTAAATCTTTTATCTTGGCTAAACCAAGACAGGTTGTTTGCTGAACTGTGTCATTCTGGAACATCATTTGTTCTGGGATCATTCAGGCTCTGAACAATGCTTCTAAACCTTGTACCTGCCATTCTTTAGTACCCCAGATGGTTTTTGTCTCAATGTTGTTTTTCAAATATTCAAAACCAAATGTAGACATTTTTTCAAAACATTTTTCTGAATAAATCAGTTTAGTATTAGTCAACATATTTTTCACCCCTGTCTTATTTAACATTTTAAAATAGAATGTTTCCGGATCAGTGACATTAAACCCTGAGAAGTATGGGAATTTTTTTCAAAAAATGTCTTTGAGCTGCCTTTTGGCGGGGTCTGACAATGTTCCCATTGATTATAAATGAAAGTATTTCTAGGATTTGCGGATTTATGCAGATAATGATGCCCGTAATGGTTAAAACAGTACATTTCCTCATAATTCGACGAACCCTGCAAATAATCATGTGCAATAGATTTTGCTGACATTTCTAAATCTGACATCATATTATTAATATTTTCAAAGTCCCAATCATCAGAGAATCTACTAGGTGAAACAAAGTCACTCAATGAAATCTTAAATTGGTGTGGTAATTTCAAAACCTCAACCGGGCCATAAATTTCATAGTCAGTTTTGTCCCATGCTATACCACCAGGTATAGGGATGGCTGTGATGTTCACTGATGACAGTTCTCTTTTTTCGATGTGTGATGATCTGTGTGGTTTCAGGACCAAGTTGATGTTCTGACTTGCTGTGTCCGAAGAGTACCGCAATGCAATGCCCATGCTGGCCATGGCCTCCTTGTAAGCCCGAGAGCGAAACGCAGGACCCTGGTCAGAATGTAGCGTGCCAATTGCGTATGTGCCGAAAAAGACTCGCAAATCTTTTATAACAGTTCTGGCATCAGCCGAGCGCTGGGGCCACATCCAAATGAATACTGTCTTATTTTTGGGACCGCATTTGTCAGTTTGGACGTCTGCGCACAGTTAGCCTGATGCTTTCCAATAGTGGTGCCTGGGCTGGTGTCTGGTCCGGTTCACAACTGCGATCTCTGTTGCAGTCCTCACAATTCATTGCAAATTTATAAAGTTCTACACTCATCCCCGGCCACCAGTACTGAGATTGTAGTTCTAGAGATTTCATTATCTAAAATAAATTAATAAATACATTTATAAACAATATTTATTTAAAAGAAGCAAATATTAACAAACAAAAATGATATTTAAGACATAAATGTATTTGTTTTATTTCCTTCCCTAGTACACAACCCCAATATAAAAAAGTCAACATTTTTATTTAAATGTATTTCCATAAATTAATAATGAATTTAAAGAACATTATTAATAAAAAAACATTCATTGAATACACATTCTTTAACACTATAATATGCACAACACAAACCTAAAATGAATTACACAATTACCATAATGAATTCCTAATTAATTAATTTAAATTAATTAACAACACTTTGATAATTCATCAATGAAAAATAAATTACTTCCCACCCTTCCCACCATTTTCACCTATAATCACCACGACATACACCTAAAATTAATTACACAAATAACATAATTAATTGTTGATTATTGAATTCAAATTAATTAACAACTAATTACTAAATAAATAATAATAAATTAATTTACCCATTTATTACTACAACATATCAATTCAACAAATATTTATAAATACTAATTTTTCGATAAATGTAATAAAATTAAATTACTTCCCACCCAATTTCCCTATAAACCCACAACCCGCTACGGAACTAAAAACGCAAAATTTAAAAAAAAAAGGTAAAAACTACTACAATTTTAACTCATATAATAAAAATACAAACAATATTTTTACAAAAAATACATACATCACACATATAAAATATATACTAAAATACATAACATTAGTAAAAAATCGACATTTTTAACATCTATATTTTTGCAAACAATATTACACACTTCGATATTATTTAATTCGATGTTACTTACCTAAAATCTATATTCTTGACCACGAGAATTTGTCTGTCGATATTCTTGACCTACAATATTTTTGCCACAATATTTGTGCAATTCGATATTTGTGACTCAATATTTTGTCTCTGCACCCCTCTGGGACATTGGGTTACTGATGACTCTTTACAAAAATTAGAAACTGTAAAGATTAAACACCTACTCATAGCTAACTGAACTGGAACATGAGCATTAGCTAATGGCAGCGAAAGCAAGAATGTGAGTAGGCACCAGCTGAATTTCGAAAAGATGACAGATCTCTGGGTTCCTTTTTTTAAGTTTTTCATGGTGTATTTGATGGTGTGGTGCAGACAACGACAGCATCCAACTACAACTGCAATCTGCCAAAGTCAAGATCGACTATAGTACTTAGCTAATAGTTGCTCCAATGTAGTAGAAATTGCTGCAAAGACAGGTGCCACTTTAGTATTAAATGCAAAGTAGTAGCCAATAGCTATATAACACCTAGGGGCCGATTCCGATGTCGGACGGACCTGAGTCCGTCCGTCATCCGTCAGGAACCGTGATCGACCGACCCACTGTTGTACGTTTTGGCCCTGCAAGTACGATGCGACCGAACCCTGTTCGGTCGCAATCGTATGTCACACAATGGGAGCATGCATTCCGGGCGGAATGTATGCCAGCATTGTGAAATGGAGGGGTGCAGTTCATCCCTGCACCCTGTGGCCGGCACCCCAAGGTGCCTGCCACCGGGTGCAGGGATCTACAGAGGGGCACCATAGGTCCTCGCACCTGCGGGAGCCCTACTGGGGGCCCCCCGAAGACAGTTTCCGACTGCCTTTTTGTACCGGAAATACCAGCACAAAAAAGCAGTCAGAAAACTGCCATCGTACTCCCTCGGTCATGAAGAGGCAGCCCGGGGAGTACTGAAGGATTTCCGAGCCTGTCGTAAGCCATCTGGAAATCTGAGTTGGATTTCTTTCCGACCGAGCCCATTGGAATGGCTCAGTGGGAAAGGAATCTGTCCGGCACATTCCGATGCTGGCTGAAGGGCTCCGAACGTCGTTCGGAGCCCATCCGTCGGAAATCGGAATCGGCCCCCTAGTGCTCAATCACCTTCTGTTGGATGAAGTGGTCAACTCATTCTTCTAAAAATTACACCCAAAATGCTTTAACAGCCAAACGGTTGCTTGAATGAGCAAGAAATGGGGGAGTGATCCTAGAACAGGGAATCAGTTTGCATCTCTGCTGATTGCCGGTGGTCCTCGATTCCTGAATGGTTATACTAAATCTGATCTGCCAGAGAAGAACATCTTTAGAGCTGGTATAAGGGCTGGTCTTATCAACTATGATGTTAACACTGTAGCATGGTGCCTAGTTTCAGATGTTCCTGTGGAAATGTGCTTAGGAAAGGATCACGACGATCTGATGACCCAACTTTGCCTTTTTTTCATTTAAACCAGATTCTGCTACAACTTGTGGTATAAAGTGGCATATCCAGCAAAGGAGGGTGGCTAGGTAGAAGGGAGAAAGCTTTGTAGATCTCTACAGTGGAGAAGTGTGGCTCAATGGTTAGAGCGGCAGACCCTGATGCAGAGGTCTGGCCCGGGACCAGTGTTCAATTCCCCGCCTCGGCGGGTCTTGGGCTAAACAATTCCACTGACCTGATAATTCTCGCCTCGGTGCCTATACCAATCATGGAGTCCCACTCCGCAACTCTGGGCAATAGCTTGCTTAATCTCCACAACGGCCCCCACAACGCTAAGGATGCCTGGCCTCCACCTTGGGGGTGCCCAGGAGTGGACGCCTCATAGGGAAAGCCAGGATGGGTTCCACAGCGGTATTCGTACAAGCGCCTTGAGACCCTTGCGGGTGAGTAGTGCGCTATACAAGTATCAATTTACCCATGTTTAATGGAACTGGTAGCAATTGATTTATAAGACATCTGTTACTCCGGTAGACTATGTGGGGAGTAAGGGGGTAAAGTTTTTTGAGAACTCAATGAGAGAGAGATTTCCCTTCTTTATGGCAACTTAACAGCAAAAGCACAACCATAACACCAACCAGCTTGAATAGATCAATAATGAATGCATTGAGAAGACTCTAGAGCTAAATAGAACCCCGAAAGCACAACATTTTCTTCCAGATAGAGAACATGTTTTAGGATTTCTATGAAAAGATTATCGTAGGCTCACAGGGCTCAAAAAGAAGCACGCATAACAAGTGTGGGATTTATTACAAATGGCCTCCCAAGGAAAAAACTGCTATAGTTTTGGGGAATTTATTTCACTGGGTTATCTGAGGAGAAGCAATCACTTAGGTTTGGGGGAGGTGGCACAATAATCATTAAAGCACCGCTGCCAGTTACATCCTGCTGACAAGGACGAAGATTCAAAATCAATGACTGCTGCATTGTTATCATTATCTATACTTTACTGTCAGACTGGACAATAAACTCTCTCAATACATACAACTATTGAAAAAGGAAATACAAAGTCTTAAAATATTAGAATCATCAACATTTTAAAATCATCAAATTAAAACTGTTATACAAAGAACAGAATTATAATGCAGATGATATATCTCCTACAGTCCCAGATTTAAGTCTTATAAGCCTTGTAGCGTGTAAAAACTCGGAAAAAGCAAAAACTATAGTCATGCAAGTTGCAGTTTTAGATATACTTAATGTATTAGTGCGATTAGATATCCCTGTGGAACAAAATAAAGGCATGATCCATTTAGCTCTGGGTTTTTCATAAGCAACACAAAAGAACAAAAAAATGTTCCTCCGATTCTTCAGTGCAGCAGCATAGAGGGTTCAGTTTTCACTTATTAGCAGGTAGCGACCAATAAAATGCAAAGGAGGTGATAGGAAAAACTTCACACTTCAGGTAAAGCAGGGGTTGAATCAAATCTAAGAATGCCTCAAGATAAATACACCTTTATAGAGCAACAAAGCTTGTGATTGGCTACCAATGGAGACAGATAATTCATTGTATTCCCTAAATCGACCCCAAAATCACTCCTTTACACAAAGTGACGTCAGCTGTACGAATGGAGGAAGGATTCTGCTAATGATCTCTCAAACCTAGGGCCACCAGACACTTCTTAACATGGTTTATCTAGGGAATCCTGTGGGCCTTAAATCGGCTTAAAACATCATCACTAAGTGGATATCCATAGGGCATCAGCACTTTGGTATTCCAAATGCAAAGCTAATACAAATAGGTCTTAGATTTACACTTTGTACAATAGGCTTCAGACCAGGATCTAATAGAGTCGGTATCTTTCCCTAGATTCAACAATAATCAAATAAAGTTATTCACCTCAACCACTAACTTTGCCATGTCACAGTAACCATATATGATATATTACAACACTTACAGCTTGTGCTTTGTAAATTTCTAAAGCTTGAGAACAAAGACGGGTTTGACTTGAGCGCAGTAAGGCTACGCCACATCTATATGAAACAAAACAGTTGCCAGTACTGCTCTAACACTTTTATCATAGATTCAAGAGGCTGAGTTAATGATTCTCAACTTTGAATGACCACTCTTTCAGTCAAATGTATCACAAAAGGAATTTTTTGTATAAATTTATTTTCATTTCTACTCGCAATTTTTAAAATTTTTAAATTGTTTTTTATGTGTCAACAAAAGACATTCACAATTAAGGTTTAAAGTTGCATTGAAAAAGAGGGAATGAAACTTAAGAAAAGATTGTAAGTATGTGCAATTAGATGTGACAGGGGGTGGTGTAGGCAAAACAGGGAAGGCCAACTACATATAATTCAAACGTTCTCTCATCAAACGCACTGCACTTTACTCATCACACAAGCATTCTACACAGTACCAAATATGTACAAGTGGTGGGGGGAGGGGTTGGAAAAGTGTATGGAGGAATGTGTAAGAAGGAAAGAAAGGAACTGAATAAATTACTATCATTAATAAGGCCCCTGTTAGAATATATACAATTTGAGTGGGCCTAGAGAAACTGAAATCTCAAATCAGATACTTGTCTAATTAAACACTAATTCTATGAATCAAATGCACTACATGCAAATGTCTAGTTGCAGATCAATGAATCTAGTGGCAAATAGTAATTAATAAAGTCATTACAATTCGAACAAGTGAAACATGTACAAGTAATTCGATGTGAAAAGGTCGACGCGTTTCGAATCCCATTAATCTGTGGGATTCTCCTCAGGACCGAAACAGAACTAATCTGAAAAACATAAAATTAACAAAAAAAGAGTTCAGTCGGGTCTCAACTCGCAAAAGTGACTCTCAACTTAGCATTCGGCACAACACTCACTCACGTAGTACCTGTCGGGGTTTCTAGTAGGTTTCTTTAGTGGAAACTGTGGACGAAAGAAATGAATCTGTAAGTTGCTGATCCCAAGTATATATGGTGTAACTGTCCGAAAGATGTCAGGTCAACTTACTAGGGTCTGTTCATGTATGCTCCTAGAACAATGGCGTCCATATGCCGGTCTCAGTGAATGAGGAACAAAGCATCCAGTCTTGTTTTTCTGGAAAAACAGAACGAGAAAGGGAGAGCTCAGTAAAAGATTTTGCTCTCTTGTGGACGCTTAGTACAATCTCCGAGGTTTTTAAATCATTAAATAGTACAAACGGAGGTTGGGCATCTCCGTGTATGTCACTGAGTAATTTGCCGGAGATATGGTTACGAATTGTCAATCTCGACGAACTCGGGCTTTTTAGAAAGTAAATCCGCCACATCGGGTGATCTAGTGCGCGGAGTTAGTTGTAAACGCCTCTACGGGGGACCGAGTTCTCTCTGAGCACTTACCGTTGTTTTAGTCTTGATCCCACGAAACACTTCTGGCAGTCTCCTTAGGCGCCGTGCTACTTTGAATTTTCTCCTTGCTTGTTACTATGTTATTTAGTCTTCCATTGATACATATACTCTTTGACAAATTTCCAAGCGACACCACATTATTTGCTTTTGTCAAATTAAGTTTTCATTTAATTGAGCACTCATCGACAAAGAAAAACCCACGAACACTCTTATCGACTCTCTCGGTTTAAACTTAAACTCAATGGAAACATCCGAGCAAGATTCAACAATGTTTAAAAACTACGAATCCTATCATCCGACGGGACTTCGACAACTGTGCTACTAATTCCCGAGTGACACCGCAATTTTTCCTTTTGTCAAATTAAACACTCATTGAGTTGAGCAGCACGAGGCTCCACCCATCATTAAAGAATAATCCACGAATCCTTTTTTGATGTGCTCGGTTCAAACATAACCTTAATGTAAATATCCGAGCAAGCTTCAACAATTCAAAACTACGAATCCCATCATTCCACGGGATATCGACCGCGGCGCTATTAAGCACCGGTTCTATGACGCATTAGCACGGCGCCTAAGGAGACTGCCAGAAGTGTTTCACGGGATCAAGACTAAAACAACGGTAAGAGCTCAGAGAGAACTCGGTCCCCCGTAGAGGCGTTTACAACTAACTCCGCGCACTAGATCACCCGATGTGGCGGATTTACTTTCTAAAAAGCCCGAGTTCGTCGAGATTGACAATTCGTAACCATATCTCCGGCAAATTACTCAGTGACATACACGGAGATGCCCAACCTCCGTTTGTACTATTTAATGATTTAAAAACCTCGGAGATTGTACTAAGCGTCCACAAGAGAGCAAAATCTTTTACTGAGCTCTCCCTTTCTCGTTCTGTTTTTCCAGAAAAACAAGACTGGATGCTTTGTTCCTCATTCACTGAGACCGGCATATGGACGCCATTGTTCTAGGAGCATACATGAACAGACCCTAGTAAGTTGACCTGACATCTTTCGGACAGTTACACCATATATACTTGGGAACAGCAACTTACAGTTTCATTTCTTTCGTCCACAGTTTCCACTAAAGAAACCTACTAGAAACCCCAACAGGTACTACGTGAGTGAGTGTTGTGCCGAATGCTAAGTTGAGAGTCACTTTTGCGAGTTGAGACCTGACTGAGCTCTTTTTTTTGTTAATTTTATGTTTTTCAGATTAGTTCTGTTTCGGTCCTGAGGAGAATCCCACAGATTAATGGGATTCGAAACGCGTCGACCTTTTCACATCGAATTACTTGTACATGTTTCACTTGTTCGAATTGTAATGACTTTATTAATTACTATTTGCCACTAGATTCATTGATCTGCAACTAGACAATTGCATGTAGTGCATTTGATTCATAGAATTAGTGTTTAATTAGACAAGTATCTGATTTGAGATTTCAGTTTCTCTAGGCCCACTCAAATTGTATATATTCTAACAGGGGCCTTATTAATGATCGTAATTTATTCAGTTCCTTTCTTTCCTTCTTACACATTCCTCCATACACTTTTCCAACCCCTCCCCCCACCACTTGTACGTATTTGGTACTGTGTAGAATGCTTGTGTGATGAGTAAAGTGCAGTGCGTTTGATGAGAGAACGTTTGAATTATATGTAGTTGGCCTTCCCTGTTTTGCCTACACCACCCCCTGTCACATCTAATTGCACATACTCACAATGTTTTCTTAAGTTTCATTCCTTCTTTTTCAATGCAACTTTAAACCTTAATTGTGAATGTCTTTTGTTGACACATAAAAAACAATTTCAAAATTGAAAAAATTGCGAGTAGAAATTAAAATAAATTTATACAAAAAATTCCTTTTGTGATACATTTGACTGAAAGAGTGGTCATTCAAAGTTGAGAATCATTAACTCAGCCTCTTGAATCTATGATAAAAGTGTTGGAGCAGTACTGGCAACTGTTTTGTTTCATATAGATGTGGCGTAGCCTTACTGCGCTCAAGTCAAACCTGTCTTTGTTCTCAAGCTTTAGATAGCGGACAGCGGTTCGCGAGGTTTTGTTCCACACGCTTAAGTGCGTGGATTCACCGGGCAGTGGGTAGACCAATACTTTGGTTGCTCACGGTATTGAATACATTGCCTTTGAGTCTTTCTCTTTAATAATCTTCTTTTTCTACATCTTTTGTACTTGTCACGTGTGTTTATTTTCAGTTTGTATGAATGGGAGCAATTACCTGTTGACCTAGATATTGGATGAGTAATTACGGGGTGTATAATAGTCTTACATATTCACTGTGTGTAGGATGAGTGAAGAACAAACCTTCGCATACAGCGAAGATCATATAAAGAAATTATTAAGTGACCATCCTTTGTTTGGCTCAGCCACACTCAGTAGTACCGCACAAACCAACAACGAAGCAGACAAATTAACTCGTCTAAAGAAAAAACAAATACGGACTGATCTTAATGGCCATTATTTGATTCAGCACCGAAGGGCAGGCACCATCCCAAATGGTTTAATAGTAAAAAACATACCAGTTATTTTTACAGAGGACGCAATTTACAAAAAGGGCTACAGCTTTATAGAAACCAAATGTAGCCGCGGTCTCATGGTTTTAACGATTGAAACTGCCCAACGACTTTCCAAAGACCAACTGAAAGAGATTGAACTATTGGAAGCAGCTATAAGTAACAACCAACTAATCACTGATTCAAAATCCTTGCTAGAAAAAATAGATAAGGAAATATTGGAATTCAAAGATTACACTGTGACTCAAAAAGAAAACAACTTTGAGAGAGAGACAATAGAAATTTTGCAATAGATAAAGCATATCCATACCTCCAACCAGACTTCTATTCGCGACCGGAAGCCAAAAGATTTCTTTCGGATAACCAAGGCAGATCGCGGAACAAATACTTAACTTTCTCAGATACATCTTCTTCAGGGGGCAGTGAATCTGATAGTGGCAATTATCGACAACCTTTTTCACGACGTGGTGGTTATCAATCAAATTACCCACAGAACTTTCAACCAAATTATCAACAGAACATTCCCCAACAGCAACATCAACAGCAACAGCCTTTTTTATCACGGGACCAAACAAAGCCCAGAGGCAAAACAAGATATCAACAGCCATGGGAAATGTCGACGAGGAGACAAAACTACAAACACTAAAAGAATCCTCAATTTACAACCTTTCTTCTAGGTCTCTTACCGACACTGAAAAAAGCGTACTGGAAAAAGGATTAACATTCGTGCCCACCAAAACTATGGACTTTGTCAGATTAAAAACAGAATTCATCGAATTCTGTAGGAAAATTAGACTAACCACCTTCTTCTCTGGAAAGGACTCAACTCCAAGCTCAGAAACAACAGGATTAAGGAAAAAATCTAATTTCTGTCCACCTGCATACAAGGTTCCAAAGGAAGTAACTATCTTTGAGAAAACAATACTCTCTGCCATTTCATCCGAAGAAATAAAGAGGTGGAATTACATCAAACCAAACCTCTCAAAAGCTCAAAAAGAGGCGCTATGCAACTTAAAAAACGACGACAATATTATAATAAAACAAGCCGATAAAAGCGGATCTATTGTCTTTTGGGGGACGAATGAATACATAGCGGAGGCAACCCGCCAATTGACAGATCAGGAATGTTATCGCAAAATCGACTATGATCCAACCCAAGAACTTCAAAAAGAACTATTCTCTATTTTAAATAAAGGGTTTGCAGAGGAGTTTCTTGGCAAAAATGAATTTGAGTATCTACAAAATAGACACCCTCGCATACCATTGTTCTATGTACTACCCAAAGTACATTAAGATGAAAGATTGCCACCAGGGAGACCGATCATTTCCGGCTGTGAGTCACTCTTCGAACCAGTCTCTAAATTTATAGATTTTTTCTTAAAACCATTCATGCCACAAGTCAAATCATATTTACGAGACACAACAGACTTCATTAACAAATTGAGTAGCTTACCATTCACAGAAAATCATGATCTATTTGTCAGCATGGACATTGTGTCGCTATACACACAAATCCCCCAGGATCAGGCCTTAGAGGTCTTGGAAGTATACCTAGATCAGAGGGACAGACCAACTAAGATCCCCACCCAATTCATCTTAGAGCTTGCAAAAATGGCACTCACTAGGAATTACTTCAAGTTCAAAGAGGATTTCTTCTTCCAAATCAAGGGAGTGGCGATGGGCTGCCCCTTCGCTCCTGAGTTAGCCGTACTATTTATGAGCCAGTACGAAGAGACTTTCGTATACAATAACAACCCTTACAAAGAATGGATCGGAGGTGGATCCGGTTCATAGATGACATCTTTTTGACCTGGACAGGAAATGAAGAGCAACTTGGCAACTTCCACGGATGGTTAAATAATAGAACCAGAGACATTCAATTTAGCATTCAGTCCTCAAAAACCAGACTTACCTTCTTGGATGTAGAAGTGTACTGTACAAATGGCCAATTGGTGACAACTTTATACCGGAAAAAATCTGATAGAAATAAAGCGCTCCACTTCTCAAGTAACCACCCGAGAAGCCTTAAACAGAATCTACCGGTGGGTCAATTCCTCCGAATCAGGAGAAATTGTACATTCAAAGAAGAATATACAGATCACGCCAACGTACTGAGAGAAAGACTACTGCAAAGAGGATATCCTTCTAAAGTTTTGAAACAAGCACAGAAAAGGGCCTGGTGGACTCCACGGGAAGAATTGCTAAGAAAGAGAGAACGTGAAAAACAGTCATGAATTGTCTGTGTCTCCACCTACTGTCCCTCATCAAACTGGCTAAAAAAGACCATCCATCAAAATTGGCATTTACTGAAGGAACTGGACCCTCAATTCAGCAAAGAACCGCTTTTTGCTTTTAAAAAAGATAAGAGCATTGCCAATCAGATAGTTCGGGCTACAGTACCAAAAGCACAAAATCCAACATTGAGAGATTATGTAGGTTTACCACCTATAAAAGGACACCATAAATGTGGGACATGTGTCAACTGTCCATCAACAATGGAAGGATCATTATTTAAACATGACGGAATCTTTTGGAAACATGACAGTTTCACTAACTGTAAAACCCGCAATGTGGTTTACGGGATAATGTGTCCGTGCAACCAACTATACATCGGAAAGACAAATCAAGAGGTACGACAAAGGATCTCACAACATAAATCAAGAATAAAAAAGAAGGTACTCACAGCACCATTAGTACAACATTGGTTAGACAAAGGACATAAAGACACCGACTTGAAATGGACGGTCATCTCTAAAATTGACCCTGACAAAAGAGGTGGCAACCTGGAAGCAAAACTAAAACAGAGAGAAGCTATGTTGATACTCAAATTTAATTCTGCAACTAATGGACTTGATGAAATGTCAGAACTCTACAATCTGTAGGCCTGAATGCCATACCTGCATGCTCCATTGTAAATAAGGCGACGCCATTGTAAATAAGGCGACTTTACTGTTCCAACCATAAAAGCCACTTTGAATTTTCTCCTTGCTTGTTACTATGTTATTTAGTCTTCCATTTTGATACATATACTCTTTGACAAATTTCCAAGCGACACCACATTATTTGCTTTCGTCAAATTAAGTTTTCATTTAGTTGAGCACTCATCGACAAAGAAAAACCCACGAACACTCTTATCGACTCTCTCGGTTTAAACTTAAACTCAATGGAAACATCCGAGCAAGATTCAACAATGTTTAAAAACTACGAATCCTATCATCCGACGGGACTTCGACAACTGTGCTACTAATTCCCGAGTGACACCGCAATTTTTGCTTTTGTCAAATTAAACACTCATTGAGTTGAGCAGCACGAGGCTCCACCCATCATTAAAGAATAATCCACGAATCCTTTTTTGATGTACTCGGTTCAAACATAACCTTAATGTAAATATCCGAGCAAGCTTCAACAATTCAAAACTACGAATCCCATCATTCCACGGGATATCGACCGCGGCGCTATTAAGCACCGGTTCTATGACGCATAAGCACGGCGCCTAAGGAGACTGCCAGAAGTGTTTCGTGGGATCAAGACTAAAACAACGGTAAGAGCTCAGAGAGAACTCGGTCCCCCGTAGAGGCGTTTACAACTAACTCCGCGCACTAGATCACCCGATGTGGCGGATTTACTTTCTAAAAAGCCCGAGTTCGTCGAGATTGACAATTCGTAACCATATCTCCGGCAAATTACTCAGTGACATACACGGAGATGCCCAACCTCCGTTTGTACTATTTAATGATTTAAAAACCTCGGAGATTGTACTAAGCGTCCACAAGAGAGCAAAATCTTTTACTGAGCTCTCCCTTTCTCGTTCTGTTTTTCCAGAAAAACAAGACTGGATGCTTTGTTCCTCATTCACTGAGACCGGCATATGGACGCCATTTTTCTAGGAGCATACATGAACAGACCCTAGTAAGTTGACCTGACTTCTTTCGGACAGTTACACCATATATACTTGGGATCAGCAACTTACAGATTCATTTCTTTCATCCACAGTTTCCACTAAAGAAACCTACTAGAAACCCCGACAGGTACTACGTGAGTGAGTGTTGTGCCGAATGCTAAGTTGAGAGTCACTTTTGCGAGTTGAGACCTGACTGAGCTCTTTTTTTGGTTAATTTTATGTTTTTCAGATTAGTTCTGTTTCGGTCCTGAGGAGAATCCCACAGATTAATGGGATTCAAAACGCGTCGACCTTTTCACATCGAATTACTTGTACATGTTTCACTTGTTCAAATTGTAATGACTTTATTAATTACTATTTGCCACTAGATTCATTGATCTGCAACTAGACGTTTGCATGTAGTGCATTTGATTAATAGAATTAGTGTTTAATTAGACAAGTATCTGATTTGAGATTTCAGTTTCTCTAGGCCCACTCAAATTGTATATATTCTAACAGGGGCCTTATTAATGATAGTAATTTCTTCAGTTCCTTTCTTTCCTTCTTACACATTCCTCCATACACTTTTCCAACCCCTCCCCCCACCACTTGTACGTATTTGGTACTGTGTAGAATGCTTGTGTGATGAGTAAAGTGCAGTGCGTTTGATGAGAGAACGTTTGAATTATATGTAGTTGGCCTTCCCTGTTTTGCCTACACCACCCCCTGTCACATCTAATTGCACATACTTACAATCTTTTCTTAAGTTTCATTCCTTCTTTTTCAATGCAACTTTAAACCTTAATTGTGAATGTCTTTTGTTGACACATAAAAAACAATTTCAAAATTTAAAAAATTGCGAGTAGAAATGAAAATAAATTTATACAAAAAATTCCTTTTATGATACATTTGACTGAAAGAGTGGTCATTCAAAGTTGAGAATTATTAACTCAGCCTCTTAAATCTATGATAAAAGTGTTAGAGCAGTACTGGCAACTGTTTTGTTTCATATTGTAAATTTCTAAGGCAGTAGAGCAGTAGAAATTGTATAAGAAGATGTCCCTCAGCAAACTTAAATAAAAGTGAGACTCTGTGCTTGATCAGGAGCGAGTTTTTGGTAATTAGTAACCCTCACGAGTTGAAATCAGATAGCCCAATTCCAAGGTAATCAGATTCTTTTACCTTCTCAAGGATGTTCTTTTCCAAAATAATAATCTCTCTGAAGTTCTTCCACCGGGTAAAGGTCATAAAATAGTTTTTCTAGGCATTTGTCTCCAACCCATTGCTTAAACAAAATAGAGAAACCCTTTATATAAGAGTTTGCGGACACCTGGAAGTTTTTGAAATAAGGAGTGTGTTAGCAGCAAAACGTAACGCTGGAAACATTTGGTCAACTAAAGTTGCAGAATCATTCTCTGTAGCAGTCTTATCAAATTATCACTTTGGAGACTATCTAACTATTTTAAAGGAAACATTCAACAGCTAAAAAGGCCTAATACATTTCTAGGCTCAGATAATGTCCCTGTAGAATTATACAGTGCAGACCCACGAATATGGGCCCTAGTTCTAACCACAGTTTTTACTCCTTTATCAAAAACAGTTCTTGGTATATTCCAACAATTGTACCCCTACATAAAATGGTAGCCCCCTAACTTTATGTAGAGGTATAATTGTCGACCCTCTTGTCAAATGTAAGTCACTTTCCTTGCTTGATGATTTGCTGTTGTAAGTGCCTCTACTCTGGGGTGTGTCTCCTCTCCCAGCACCATGATGAGATTCCGGGTTCCGTGCTGGGGGAAGAGATATGCACACGGGTTAGGCAGGCAGATGACACGTGGCAGTGTAACAAGGTTGATCAACCATACCACGCTGGTGCTTCCAATCTCCTGTTTCCCTTGAAATGGGCCTTTGAGGAAGTTGGTCCCTTGCACTTTGCTAAACATTTTGAGTGAGGATTTGTGAAGTTCCAGGCCGGTGTTTGGCATGAATGTGACAACTGAGAATAAAGGATCATGCAAATTCGAATTTCCTGATTCCTGCTATTGGTTGATGAGGTGGTACCAAGTAAAATCAGATGGAGCAAGCAAACTTTATGGTAAAGCTCTATTAAACTAGGTACAGGATAGGGCTGATACCAATAATAAACAGCAGCCACAGTCTGATACAGAATGTTGGTTGAATGCATGGAAGAATTTCCAATATGCACTGGGATTAAGCCAGAGTTTGCACTTACCCCCATCATATGCAGTTTGTTTATGAATAATGTTGGAGTCTTCCTTGTAAACTTATATTTAGATACCCCAAAGCTGTGTGGCAGAAAAATGGCCCAAAGTTGTATTGATCATGTTGACTGAGTTGTTAATGCACTGCTCATTAGAGTGATATTAACATCAGTGGTCGAAAAAGGATTTGGTTATTAAATGTTAGAAGAACTAAATTTAACATCACGAAATCAAGAATGCAGCTAAAATGGTATGTTGTCATCAACTCACCTCTCTTAGGAGTGAGTCTTATGTGTGGTGTTTAGGGTGTAAGGTTTGACAAGAATTCAGCATGGGTCCAACAAAGACAAAAGTGTCTACCATGAGAAGCAGAACATTGGTGCAGTTTTACACTGTAAGAACACAATTGGTTGTAATTCACTCAGTGCAATTCTGCGAGTGACGTGGATAGTTAATGCCATCAACATTTGAAGGCAAGACAACTGCTGAACCTGAAAGCCTTTGTGTTTAGTTTCATGTTTACCGTTATCCTCCTTAAGGGCTGTTGTTGGGTGAGGCTGCGAACAAACCCCTGTCATAACTTTATGTTAGCTCACTTTTGGACATTCTAAATGCAAGAGCTGTAGCAAGAGTTAATGACCAGATCATATCAAAACAACTCTAAACATGGAAGTTGGGGGCGCTAGAGGGTGCCAAGCAAGATGGCCGCACTTGCTTGAGGCTCTTGCTGCTTGGGGCACAATCCTTCCAGCATCCTATTCATCAAATGCCCCTGGCAGTTGGAAACACCACCATCTGGACAGCAGACTTTGCCCGCTCCCCGCCGATGCCACTGGAATCGCCAAAAAACACCTGCATGGCCATAACATCGCCCATGCAACCTCTGGACCGGTGAGCCTAAAATGGCGGCCGCTACCACAGCCTAACTCTACTGCCACCAACGTGGGCCCAGATAACCTCGCTGATGCGGTACTGCGGCCGCATCTTTGCCCACAACTGCGGGTGTCTCCTTGACCCAATCCCGCTATCGCAGAACTCACGCCTGGACCAGTACCTATGGAACCGGCATGGCGGGCCTGAGCTGGGGGAGTGTACCCTCTCCTACCGCAGCATGGAGGCCTGCCCCTCATCTACCTTCCGCACATAGCCACCAGTCGCTCCCACCCTGAGACCGGAGGGCCCACGTCCTACTTGCCTGGCGAGCGCTTTGTCTCCTGAAGTCACGATCCTGCCGTGCCAGTCCTTCTCCCACCGGACGCCACTGCCGACCGGCCAGCTGGGGCTGTCCACCCTCCTGGGCCTTCACCTAGAAGCTCCAGACCTGCTGGGGGCCCGACGCGGCGGCTTCCCTGCCCGCCCCCACAGTTGGGAGCTGCCCCTCTACACCTGAACTGCCAGGCCCCCACTCATTCTCCTACACACTCAGGCCTGGGCTGGAGCCTGGGGGGCCAAGGCGCCCTGCACTGACAGAACACACACCTGCCTGCCGCAGCCCTGCGGGTCTGCCCCTCGACCGGCGGTTGTGCACCGTGGCCTGCTGTTTCCAACGTATGCTGGAGGACGACTCGCAATGATCTCAGTGAGTGAGATACCCCTGGAGGCTTCTCCCCGTGTCACCAAGCGCTCACCAACTGGCCACGTCCACTCACCCTCTGCCTGGCACCGCTTGCCTTTCCAGGTTTGTGAGGGACCGGTGAGGCTGCTGTGCTGTCCGCCACTGCTGCCAGGAGACGGCATCGCTGCTGCATCACCACCCGGCTCCCACCTGCTCACAGTGCTGCACTCCTGCCGGACCTGGGGCGCCCCGGCCACCTGTGAGACTCACCTGCCTCCACTGCCTGGACCCCCTGCCTACTCCGGGCAGCGATTCTCTCTCCTGCCACCAAGCCACTACCAAGACTTGCTTAGCCGCTACCTGACAGCCCCTTGTAAATGATACTCTCCTGGCCCTTCGTGTTCCCCGGACTGGGAGCCCATCAGGCACCACCTGCTTCCTCCGGCTTAGCTGCCCAGCCTCCCGCCTTCCTCCCCTACGCGACCTCCCACTGAACAGCAGACGAGGGCCTGCCATCAGCCATCGAGCTCACTGCTGCACCCAGCGGCACCAGGGCCTCTCTTGGCCCTTCATGGCCCCAGCTACACCGCATCTCCAATCCTACAGTAGATTCTGTGGCTGCCGTGAACAAGTTTTGGGCCCTTGAGGCATGGGACCCTCATTTCACTGTGCTGCCCCCCGTGCCCACAGATGGGGCCCTCTAGAACTCTGACTCATCATCATCACACACTCGGAGGCTTCCCTGCAGCGCTACTGCTTTACCTCTCTCTCTCTCTGGAAGCCAGAAGAATCCAGACACCGTGAGGGAAACGGCTTGAAAGTCAACAGCACCGCCATAGCCGATCGCGGCGCCGTGAGGGGAATGGCCGAAACAGAGCAAAAGGGGACTCCAAGTCCCAGGCACCCCTGCGACCACTTCCGGCGCCCGGACGCGTGATAAGAACACCGGCGGCTTTCCGCTGCGCAGGAAGCCCAACGAATCCAGACATCGTGGGGGAAACGGCTTGAAAGTCACCCGCACCGCCATAGCCGATCGCAGCGCCTGCAAAGGCCGGAGGAGGCCCGTCAGAGGCCTTCAGGGGCTGTGCTGGGCCACCCCCCTCAGTGGTGCTGCCGAAGTTGCCGTGTTGCTGGAGTGAGGTGAGTGCTAATCAGATACTGTGATATGGGGAAACGCACCACCATACCAGGCACCGGCCCCACCACTACCACCACCATAGATAGCATGTTGGAAAGAGCAGTCAGCATTGTCTCAACAGAGATTGAGTTAACAGAAAGGCGACTATCTCTGGGACTGTTGACACACCAACCGACCTTAACGGAAGAAGAAGAGCAGGAGGTTTGCACTGGCCCCCCTCTGGTAACTAATGTAATTGTTAACACCATCAGACACTCACCAACTTAGAAAGGCGGTTACAAGTTGGCAAATAATGAGGGTAACAAGGTCACTGTAGGCCTTATGGATAGTGAAGCTTCGACCCATGCAAAAGACATTGTTCCAAATAAAGACGTCTCCCAAGACCCCAAAACCACAGGGGCTAAAAGAAAAAGAACTCTGGCAAAACCTATCAGTACTGAGAGGAAACAACCCCCTCGTTTAAAACTACAACGCACAGCCCTGAGCTCATGGATACAAGGCACGGCCGCTGCGGCGATCACAGTAAACATGGAGCATTCTAACACTGCAATTGGTACCACCATCGATCTGACCTCATCAGAAGCTGTAACCCACTCTATTGATACGTAAACTGAGCATACAATAGCCCCGATGACTCGCATTAGACCCGGTGACATCTCAATTGACACTATAGTGGAATTTTAATTCCCTTTTGAAACGCTTAGATTGTGTGCAGGCTTTGATAAATAAATCAAATACTCATACAAGTATACCCAAAGTCTCAAGCAAAACCGGGGGGTGGGGGGGTTCAGAATACAAAGCCCTCTAGCGCAGTGAACACAAATACGCAACAGCAAACTGCAAATCCCATACCCTCTCTTTCAAATAATGCTAGTGTAATGTGCAGCAAAGAAAAAGATAGTTTACTCACCAAATCTATCCCCAGCAAGAATCTTTTAACACGCACAGTGTTTCACTAATAACAGCAATAGTTTGCATTGTAACACCTCTTCAGTTAACCTTTTGTTACCCACAACCCCACAACTCTGGCCCCCTCACAGTGCAACACCTGAGTGCCACCTTCATCTCAGACAACCATGACATGGGGCTATCCTTAGAGACAAGGAATGATGTTCTCAATTTACCACCTGCAGCATGTCCCTATGTCCTAGTCCTGGCAGCCGTTCCCCCTTTAAGGAAAAACCAAACCGAGACTTGGGACCAGCTCCGGAATAAAAGAGCTGGCTGGATAGTTAAACATAAAGGCCTAATGGTGGCAAATATCAGTGAGATATTAATGATGCGCATGGTGGGCTGGGTAGGACCTTCACAAAAGAATATCAAAGGGGACTGCATTGTTATTAACTGTAGACGACCCCCACTGGTAAAATCATTACTGTCAGTACAGGAATTCATAACAATTTCCCAACCCTTATTTTGTCGTTGCCCTTAGGATTTTTCTATAAACCCAACCCGAACCCACATACTTTTATTATCCCCCCACACACCATGCATAATAGGTTCTCTGCTCTGTCTAGCTTAGAAAGCCTGGATTGACTGTCTTCCCGTTCACCACCTGCTGCATCTGTTATCAATGGACTCTCCGCAGACCCTCCTGTCATTGTTACCCCTGAACCAGCTGATTCAAATCTACATGTGCTTAGTTGGAACGTCGTAGGGCTAGCCTCTAAGCTACACTCTGCAGACTGGGTCAATATAGTCCAAACATACGACATCCTAATGTTCCAAGAAACATGGTGTACAAAGGAAATAATCTTAGAAGGCTTTGTATGCCTTAATAGTATTGTACCCAGCCCTGAAGCAGGCAGCCCATCAGGTGGACTCTCAATCTGGATCAATATCCTAGCAGGTGGGAGCATAAAGTCTCTTGTGACAAATAACGATAACTTCCAAGCAATGTTTTACACACGAAGGGCGTCAATTTGCTTTTATAATAAAGCTTTTATAACATTACCAAATATGAATTTTACTAATTTGTTTGAGTTTATTGGTAATTTACAAAATCAGAATGTGTATGACAAATTGGCTGGATTTTGTCTGGCTGGTGTTTTAACGCTAGACTGCCTAAGGATAACAGCCCAACTTTTATTTCCTTGTCCTCTGAGCCTTTATGTAAAAGAGGGATGGAACTACTAGGTCACACGTCTATTTGCAATTTAATTAACGTGATGCAAATAGCCGACATACACCAAATAAAAAGGGGTTGTGGCTGTCTCTCTACAATCGATTACGTTTTCATGTCAGCCTCATTGGTGGACTTTTTAGTAAAGGCAGAGGTTTTGTGTACCATGCAGGGCGACCATAATCCAATTTTAACAACAATCAGATTCTCTCCCAGTCCCAGACCCAGTCACGTTAAAGAGGCAGGGGCAAATAACTTAGTGGTCTCAACCGACAAACTAAGAGTAATTTGGAAGGGCATTGATAATAAAGCTCTATTTGCCAATAAGATAAAATTACACCAACTGCTCATCAAAACTTGCCTGACAATTAGTGATCCTAACCTAGAGATTATTGAGGCATTTAGTAGCCTATGCGCTGGCATCAAACAAATGATTTCTAGACCAACGTTAAACACCAGTGAGAAACTTAGATGGTTCAATAGTACCTGCTCGAGAGCAAACAGAGAATTGCGTGTAGCATTAGCAGCTACACCCAGGGATGTAACTCTGGTTAGATTATTACGTTCTCGTTATAAAGAAGAAGCAAGGGTATGGAAAGACAAGCTTTTAAAAGAACGTTGGGTCAACCAAGCCTGTGCCGCTACACTTAATGACGGAAACGCTTTCTGGGCAGCAGTTAAAACTATGAGATCGTTGGGCCTCACCCTTAGCCCCCTAAGCTGCAACATAACCAGTGAATCATGGGAAGCACATTTTGCTAGGATTTATACAGCCACACCCAAGACTATGAACACGTCAATTAGTACTTCTGTCACTAGGGTTTTTATATCGATGTCAGAAATTGAGGATGCCATGCACCAAATCATAGGCAACAAAGCCCCAGGGCTGGACGGGCTTTCTATCAATCTTATTAAATAAGAACCGGTTTTCTGGGCACCCCTTTTATGTAATGTTTTTAACAACTTAACAAACACCTTTATTCCAAGCACCTGGTCTATCAGCATCATCGTGCCTATTTTTAAAAAAGGAGATCGATCTAACCCTAGCTGTTATAGACCGATCTCTCTCTGATTGATAGGGAGGGTCGTGTTTAACAAAATTAGGACATGGGCCAAAAAGGAACAAATTTTAAATCGGTGCCAGCTGGGTTTTAGAAGCAAACTGGGAACAATCGAACAGTGTCTTAATTTGAATCTTATTATTGGCAAGTATACGACAGCACAGAAGTCACCTATTTATTTGGCCTTCATTGACCTTACCTCAGGGTTCGATTTTGTTAACAGGTCACGTTTGTGGTCGGTCCTTTTAAACTATGGGTTGGACGAGGCTCTGGTTCACTTTTTGGCACATTTGCACAGGGATTTGAAGGTGCGGGTAAGGATCAGTAATGATGGGGAGGTCTCAGGGGACATCGTTATTGGTAGAGGGGTCAGACAGGGATGTGTACTGGCCCCTCTCCTATTCATTCTTTACATAAACAAATTACATAATGCCCTGTCAGAATTCACTAACGACGTACCAAAAATTATTGGAAATGTACTTCCCAGGCTCTTATAAGCGGATGATGCGGTCCTTATGGGCTTAGTTGGGGGTTTCGTGTCCTTTATGGCAGACCTAGACCTCTTCACCAATTTTAAGAAATCCTTTATAATGACTTGTGGCCCAAAAAAACACTGTATCAATTCAATAACCTCAGGTCATGAGCGCCTACTACGCACCAGCACTTTTCCCTATTTGGGTTTAGTATTTTCTGACACTGGATCTTGGGCCGCCCATGCTGCCCATAGTAGAAGCAAGTTTTTAAAAGCAACTAATTCTATTCTAAGTCTTCCTCAACCAAAACAGGCAGAGGTAGTTTTACGCTTAGTGAAGATCTATAAATCGCAATGTATCCCAACCGCCACATATGGTGCTGAAGTCTGGGGCTTTATAAATTGCAGTGGGATCCAAAGAGAGGCAAATAGATTGTGCAGGAAACTTCAAGGGGCGCACATATCCTTCCCGAATGATGTATGTCATAAGGGACTAAAATTGTATTATATAGAAGATATATTTTGGCAAAAAATCTGGCTAAACCCAGCAGCAAATTTAACACCTTGGCTGCAGCTGGAATTCCACGCCAGTGCTGACATTCCTATCGCGGGCATGGACTTGACGGCTCCCAGCCGTCATCAGCACATGGCCACCGTGGCTCATGACGGCTGGGAGCCGTCATCAGCACCTAAAGGGTTAACAAGGGAGATCATTGTAGACTACCTTAACTGTGACAAGGGAGGATCCATACCCTAGCTTTTCGCTGTTAGAAAAAGCCTAACCAGCGTGAACCTTGAACATATCTTCTTAAACCCATTAGCATTAGCAGGTATGCATGAAAGAGCCCTCATGGGTGCATTGTATGAATATTATAACATCGAAAGATACGCCACAAAGCATCTAAAACCTTCAGTCGCTAGGTATGTGTCCCTACTGGAGTTCAATAGCCCTCAAACGCACATGCCGTTTAAATACCTTCTGAAGAGTATTTGACATTGGGAGAGGAGCCTGCTTTTTCGCCTTAGGGATGGCACTTAATTTAATATTAATCTTGAGCAAATGCCCTGCCCATGTGGCCCCAGCAGCAACCAAACGGTAGTACAATTTTTATTCTTCCGTATCTTTTATGGAAAATACACAAAACAATACTTGATTCCATATTTTAAGGCATTTGCTAATATTGATTACAGAACAGCACGCCTTGAGTTTCTTAGACTTGAAAGTGACGATCTGATTTTCCGTATTAGTCCGTTTTTTAGAGTGGCAGTCCGCTCACGTATTTCTTTGAGCAATCTTTAATGTGTTAAGGGCACTCGTACACATAATATTGTTCTTTTGTATGCAGTTAGTTCTATTTTCTTAGCTGAACACCAATCAAAGCGTTATTTGTAGGCAGGAAAATCTTAAAAGCCCAAAATTTAATTACACTTATACTATGCGGCTAATATTGTTAATAACAAATCGCACTTTATTTCAACATGATGTTGCTGCTATATGTCTGTCCAACCCTTTTAATATGTTAACATTTTCATGCCTTTATCTGCTTTTCAACTTGAACATTTTTAATTAAGATATTGTTGTCGGATATTATGCCCTTGAAGTAATTCGGGGTTCCCAAGGCCTACACGCTTCGGAGATAACCCACTTACACTCAAGAACTGTTGGCACGGAAACTGTAAAAGGCAAAGAACAAGTTTATTAAGACCCCATGGGGTGGTGGTACACTCAAACAGCACCCTTCGGTAATGCAAGAGGTATCACACCGAACACCGGTGTGACCCCAATTTATATACAGTTAGGGGCAATAAAAGATAGGCGGCACAGGTTAGGATACATTTATGTACATATATGGTCATGTTTTGGAACACTGCCAGCTCATTGGAGGGGGCACAACTCCGCTGGTCAGTTTGGCGCACATTCCTAAAGGCTTACTGGTCAGTTGGAACTGCGCATGTGCAAGCTTGACCAGTGCTAAGAATAGCCTGTTGCTGGGCAGACTGAAGTGGTCATTGGAACGGACAACGGACTAAAGGGCACGCCGGCCACGAGGCCGCTTATGATCTAAGATGGCCGCCACAATATTCAAGATGGCGTTTTCGTATATAGCCAAGTTAAGGAGGACAACGTGTAGGTTCAGCTAATCGCTAACGCGGCCAGGCCAATTACGACAGACGACCCTTTTAGCGTTTAGCTGAATCTACCTCATAATGAACATAATCAGGGTGTTCGTCCTCGATGTCTATTAACATTATTTGTGTTACTTCTTTATGAAGCATCATTTTGTCCTGAGCAAGAGCTCGTCTCGATGGTATGCAAGCTGATAGGCACATAGAACATAGGGCTGGGCCACATTGAATACACAGACATATGAAAAACATTGCTCCCACAAGTATACACAGAATCGTCAACAGTTTCCAGCCCCAAGTAGCAAGCATGGACCAGAACCATCCCGAAAGTGTCCAAGTTCCATTGTCCGGGTGTAGTTCAGCTGCTATTTTATGAAGCTTGGCGATAGCATCGTACACAGATGGAGAATTGTCCGGAATGTATACGCAACAGCTGCTTCCGATAATTCTACATGCCCCCCCACGGTCAGCCAAAACAACATCCTATACCATTCGATTCTGGAGTGTGACAATCCTAGAAATCTGTAGTTCCTCGGTAATATTCCCCAGGGCAATAGCAGTGTCATTCGCAACAGCCTCAACAACACGTGTCAGTCGTCTGATTTTCCGGCTGTTCAGTGCAGCCCCCACAAAGGAGAATAGTCCCAAATTAAAGTCCACATACTGTTGTAATGCAGTGTCTGTTTGGTCAATGTCTTCCAGAACAACAGTTCGTTTGACCCTATTCAAAACGAAGTCATGATACAAGGTATAATCATTGTGATACATTGGAGGGGCAATGAATACAGGAGGTAACACAAACGATACGTAGCATGTGCCCAACCACCCCAATGGAAGCTGATGGTAGCCCTTCGTTCCACAGATAAAATATGTATTTCGTGATGCAACAAATGAAATGCCATTCGGGCTATCAAACGTGAGAGTAGTATTACATTCGCTTTTCCCCACTACAATCGAGCCCTTGTTCCTAATACATAAATCGGCTTTTGTAGCAATAACATTTATAACATGGGCACTAGAGACATTGATGTTCCGCTGATTGCTGTATACACGTGGGGCAGACACATTATCAGGCCTATACTCTTCCCATTCAAAACGAGTGCCCTCAGCCCGGGGAAACCCATCCTTGTCATGGGAACATACTTTATTCAAGCGGAAAAGCACCCCCCCTTTTGTTGGCCATCTCAGAGTAAAGAGGAGGGTGTACCAAGCGTTGCATGACCCATTATGCGAAAACGGGAGTGGAATAAGTGGGGTGCCCTCTCTCTTCTGGTGCCCTGGCAACATCCCACACACCCAGCAATTTGAGGTATTGGTCATGTTATGTGTGTGGTGAAGAATCTGAATGAAGCTGTTGTTTAAATATGTTTGGCGGTGGCGCTCTTCATGAAAAGGCAGTGTAAAATGAAAATGTTCAGACGGAGCCGGGGTAGTCGGCAGCAAATGTTCACGTACAGGAACCACAAGTTCGACTACCCAGGCTGTAACAGCTATCACCACAATAGTCAAAACGAAGAGAAAGGCACCCAATATTTTCTTATCACGAGATGCCATTGATGTCATAGTTCAAAACTGTTCGTGCAAAGTCTCAAATAGCACAAATTGTTCACGAATTGTTCACAAAGTCTCAGATACACGTACGTGTATACCTAAAAAAGAAAAATACGGTGCTGAACTCCGAGGTAGCCATTGTTTTCTTCTCCGGGCCAAGACGGGTGTCGCTACTCTGGCAGAACTGATCCCCCCCCCTTGGAATTCCCGGTTTCCGTTTCACAAACCTGGAGCGGTAACCAACCAGTCATAAAAGGCAAAAAATCTTCTTATCGTGGACGCAAGTTGTAACGCTCTCTTCCGGCAGTAGCTTGGTCCGGGAAGGCTCCCTCAACTTCGGTCGACGTCACAGCTGGGCTCTTTTCTTTCTCTAAGATCTCCTTGTAATCAGTCAGTACAGCAGGAGTCACCAGATCCGGTGAGACACGGCGACAATGTGTCGAATGCACCCACCGCTTCCTGTTTGTCACTCGTACTGCGGTGCGGGTTGCAAGAAGGACCTGCTCGGGGCCCTTCCACCTGGGCTCCAGACTGCTTGCTCTCTCAAACGAATGAACCATCACATGGTCACCAGGGCGGAGATCATGGCCCTCTCCAGTAGAGTTGTCAGGGAGCGCTTCTCGAACCTGTTGATGAATAGAGAGCAAATCATTTGTTAATCGTGCCAAATAATCGTTCATCATAACACAAGGCACATCATGTATTAATCGCGGCTTGGGCACCCCCCAGATATTCATCGGGCGGCCAAACACCACCTCATAAGACGTAAGGCCAGTTCGTGAGTGGGGTACTGATCTAAGAGAGAGCAGTGCTAGCGGCAAAGCGTCTGGCCACTTCAACGATGTAGACGCCACAATTTTGGCCAGCTTAAGCTTCAACGTAGCATTGTACCGCTCGACCAAACCTGCTGACTGAGGGTGGAATACAGCGTGGAACTTCTGCTGAATCCCTAACCCCTTCAGTACATATTCCACGATCTTTCCAACAAAATGGGGCCCATTATCGCTCCACAAAAATTTACAAACTCCAAAGCGAGGAAAGAATTCCTTAAGCAACACCTTAGCTGTTGTCAAAGCCGTGTTGTCTTTCGTGGGGTAGGCCTCAACCCATTTATAAAAGCACATACCACCACTAGGACGTACTTCAGGTTATTGCAACGCTCGAGTTGGATGTAATCCATTTGAAGCACCTCAAATGGTGCAGAAGGTGGAACAAACCCTCCTTTCGGAGTATGGGTCCCCTTTCCGGGATTGTGTTGCAAACATACCAGGCAGGTCTGCACTACTCTCTTTGCAGTATTAGCAATCTCGGGATGTTCCCAAACTCGTGTTAAAAGCCGAGTGATTGCAAGAGCCCCGACATGAGCCAGTCCATGTGTCATCTGGACCATCGCCTGTAAGTAAGCCGCCGGCAATTTCCACTTCTCCATGTCTTTGCTTCTCCAACAACCCTCGTCATCTAGTACCCCATCTGCTGCCCAAGCCGCGAGCTCAGATTCAGTGGCTGATTTTTGAATATCCCGTATTTCTGCTCTAGCATCACTCCATCGCTCAGCCTGTGATTGTACCACATACATGGGGGAGCTAGTTCGGGACATAGCCGTTTGTCTTGCTATGCTGTCTGCAAAGGCATTTCCTTGGCCCACTTTGTCTGTGATCTTTTTATGGGCACTGCACTTCACTATCGCTACCTTCTTAGGGCCAAGCAACGCATTTAAGAGATCACGCACTAGCTCTCCGTGCATAATGTGCTCTCCGTGTGATGTCAGAAACCCACGTTCCCTCCAAAGTAGCCCGAAGTCATGAGCCACTCCAAAGGCATACCGGCTGTCCGTGTATATGTTCACACATAATCCGGCACTTAATTCACAGGCTCTTGTTAAAGCTATCAGCTCTGCTGCCTGAGCCGACTTTTGTGGTATCCTAGCTGTTTCTACCACTGTTTTAAGCGTCGTAATCGCATATGCTGCAGAAGTCGTACCATCTGGCAGCCTTAGACACGATCCATCAACCCACAGTTCCCCATCCACATCTGGAAGTGGCACATCCTGTAAGTCGACACGACCCTTTGTCTGCTCCTCGGTCAGGAAAACACAGTTGTGATGTTTTTCTTCCTGACCCTCCTCGGCCGGATAGGGCAATAAAGTGGCAGGGTTCAAAGTAGCGCATCTTTTCAATGTAATATGTGGCGCCAAGAGTGTCAGCTCATATCCTGTTAGCCGTGCACTCGTGAGATATTGGGTCTTCGTTTGGTTTAACAAGGCATCTACTGCGTGAGGAACTAACACCAACAATTTGTGTGATAACACTATTCCCTCACTCTGTCGTATGGCTACTGCTGTTGCTGCTACCGCTCGAAAACACCCAGGCAACCCTCGTGCTACAGGATCCAAAATGGCAGAGAAGTATGCACATGGTCTCTGCTTATCCCCATGCAATTGCACTAACACTGACAACGCACACCCATCATTCTCGTGCACGTACAATGTGAAAAGTTTCGTGTAATCTGGTGTACCTAACACGGGTGCGGAACAAAGGGCCTGCCTCAACTGCTCAAAAGCTTTCTGACATTCATCTGTCCACTCAAGAGGCATTGGTGTAGCTTTGGATAGTAATGCTAGCAAAGGTTTTATAATATGCAAAAAACCCATGATCCATTGCCTACAAAAGGACGTCAACCCTATGAAGGCACGTACATCTCTCTGCGTGCGGGGGACTGGTGTGTCTAAAATTGCTTGAATTCGATCAGATGTTAATGCACGCCCCTCCTTAGACAACAGATGACCGAGGTAGGTCACCTGGGGTCTACAGTATTGAAGCTTTTTCTTGGAAACCTTGTGATTGTGTTGTGCCAAAAAGGAAAGCAACGCAAGTGTACTCTGTTCACATTGTGCATAGGAGTCAGCGGCAAGCAGAAGGTCATCCACGTACTGGATGAGCGCAACGCCAGACTGCAATTTAAAAGAATCTAGCTGCCTTTTCAAAGCCTGGCTGTATATGCTAGGACTTTCAGTATATCCTTGGGGAACACGACAAAATCTATACGATTTATTATTGAGTGTAAAACCGAACAGATATCTGCTATCAGGATGAACAGGGATGGAAAAGAACGCATTCTTTAAGTCAATAACGCTAAAGGTGGTGGCTGTCGGTGGAACCAAGGTAAGCAAAGTCGTAATGTCAGACACCACCGGGTATTGGGGGATGACAATTTTGTTGATCTCACGCAAATCAATAATAAATCGATAGATCTTGCCATCAGTGTCTCTCTTAAGAATCGGTAGAATAGGGCTGTTACAAACATTATAAGGGACCTCCTCCACAACCCCTGCAGAAATCAAATCCTGAACAATATGTGTCAATGCAATTTCACCTTCTCTCGAGATCTTATACTGTGGCACTCGTGGTAAAGGGGCCCCCTCCTTAACAGTAATGTGTATTGGTGGAATACGCATCTCTCCCACATCCGTATCTGAGGTCGCCCACAACGTGTGCGGCAGAGAGGCCAAAGCAGGGATGTCTAAAATAGCATAAAATCTGTCAGGGTCAGGATAATTGTCATTCAGAATAACCCGCACTCCCTCTGGAGCGCAACGTATTGTCGCTCGAAAATATTTAAGCAAATCAATGCCCAGGATATTGTCTGGGGTATGGGGTGATAATAAAAATTGGCCAAAACTAAAGTATTTGTCTATGCATAGTGCAAGGGGCTTGGACAATGGGCTGGGGGAGGGTGTGCCATCAAACCCTACACACGTAATCATTTCGCCAGACAGGGGAGCCCTCGGAACCAAATTTTTCGACAAAGCGCTACGAGTAGCTCCTGTGTCGACTAGAAATTGATCAGTAGAACCCAAAATGCCCGCTGTTACATATGGACCTTGCTGATCTACCGACACTTCAACTGATTCCTTACCCCATCCTACGCAATCCTATGCATGCACATAATCCTGGTGTTCCACATTCTCTCCTTCCAAAATCTGATATTGATTCCGTCTATCAAACATATTTCGTTCGTCCTGACCACGGCCCCTCTCCTCAACCTGTCTACGATCACCTCCGCCGCCTCTCACTCCAGTATAACCTCCTCTTAACCTTCCACTTCCTCGAACACGCTGACTACGCTGTTCACGAAGTACCGGACAATCTTCAGCCCAATGCCCAAACTCCTTACAATATGCACACTGATCCTCCGCAATGTCCGTACGACCATACGATGCGTTTCCTCCACCTTGTCTACCTCTATCATTCCCTCTACCCTGTGTTCCCCGAACCTGCGCCAACATCACCTTCGTTTTCAATTCCTTCGCCTTTTTCTCTACACTTTCTTTGGCCTCCACTTCCTGCCGCTCATAATACTGAGCCATAGTTAACAAGGACGCAGGGGTCGCCGTGGCCCAGGAACTTTCACTCGACTTCAATCGCTTTGCAATCTCTGGTAGGAGATTAGCTACGTACTTATCTACAAACAAATGCCGGCCCGTATCGTCAGTCAAAGATTGACCACTGTAATCATGAAATACTTCCTCGAAGCGTGTAAAGAAATCTGAGACCGTTTCATCGGGTTTCTGCTTGCACGACGTTAGCATGGTCCAATCCATCTTTTTAGAGGGAACAAGCGTTTTTAATTTAGTCAAGATAGCTGCCGGAAGGTCTAAAATTAGCTGGCAAGGCTTACAGGCTGGTTCTCTATCTAAATCTGCAGCATTTATTTCTTTCCATGTCCCCCCCAATATCGTTTCATCATTATTTTTACGAATTTGCCTCCACATATCAGGTGGTAAAATTAGCCCAAAAACCAAATCTATATCTACAAGAGTCATCACACAAGACGATATAGCCCCCTCCACCCCTTCATAAAATGCCGCCGGATTCTTCCGAAGATCAGGTAGAGAATTTTTCAATGCCATGACATCTGCTCTATTCCATGGCGTGTATACCCAATTATACACAAAATACCCTTTCGCATCCTTCGACAATTTATCATCATCCGTACCTTCCCCTTTTGGTGGAACATACAAAGGCGCGGCTTCACGCATAGGCATAACATGCAACGCAGAACTCTTATCTGAACCACGGAGAGAACACTCTTTGGCCTGCCCGTCATTCTCCAATTCGGACTCCTTTCGCCTCTTTTTCCGTTCCTCCCTCAAACGGGTTGTCTCATCCCGCAGCTTGATCAATTGATCAAACAAGTCGTCAACATCTGAAAGATCAAAATCACCTTTAGTCAAATTTTCACGATACACTGACAACGCTTTGGGCTCAAACATCTCAGAAAGGTCACGATATGCACCTACAACTTCATCCGCCAAACTAGACAAAAAATACATCAATTCAAGATCCGACCACCCTTTCTTTTCTGTTAACAATTGCTCCTGAGTAACACTGCGCTTATTCACTTTACGAGCCCAACTGCGTAGATGAGCGGACCTCTCTGTAGTGAACCTGAGAGCGGATATACCCTTCTTGTCCGACTTATCCCGTTCATCGTCCTCTGAATCCGCAGCCGGAGCCGTCGGCGAAACATACGGAGGCGGTGACCGTTCTAACAAAGAAAAATCATCAATTTCATTATTAAGGACAGGATAAAGTGGTCGGCGAATAGGAAATTGACCAGTCGTTCGCAATTTACGTTCCCGTTCCTCCCTTTCTTTCTTCTCCTGAGCCTCCTTTTCCTCAAGCTGTAAAGCCTTATCCCGAGCAGCCTTGCACTGCTCTTTGTCCGCCAAGGCAACCTCACGCTTCATTCGCTCACGCGCCGCTTTCTCCCACATTCGCACACAATCAAACATATTTTGTCTAGACCTGCGTTGAAACAAACATTGCTCTACAAATTGTATTTTACTTAAATCAAACGACCCGTGTAGAGGCCATTGCAATTCAGGATCGGCCTTGGTGTACTTATGCCATAATTTACTGTACATAATAGGGGGAAGGCCAAGTTTTATATACATGTCCCTATTTGGTGTTCCCTCTGGGGGAGCCGGCTGTGCTTCTGCTAACCTAATTGAGGTACCTTCTCCAAAACAACACATTCCTCGAAGTGTGCTGAAAACAGGCATGTTCGAAAAGTATCACGAAAGCGTGACACCGGACAAAATGGCACTTACAGTTCTTCACACTGTTGTGCCGCTCAAATGAAAAAAACAAAGTTAGAGAAACATCTCTACATGCCTGCCTATGTGAAGTGCACTACACATATAAGTTCAAAAGATCACAAAATTCACAATGTTAGCTAACTCAAATCAAAAGACATAGATCGTAGGACTTCGGCAAGCGTCCGAGGACTACCTTACCGATCACAAAGCACAGATTTTCAGTAAGCGTCCGAAGACTACCTTACCGAACACAAATCATAGAACCTCAGTAAGCGTCCGAAGACTACCTCATTGATCACAAAACTTACCCAAATTCCCAAATGTCCAGATTCCAACTGCCAAGGTCTTGTAAGCCAAATCAGCCAAACGGCACTTTCTCAGCGATGCAGACACTTCGAAAACTCAGTCGGAGACCGGCGCCACCTGGAAGGTCAGATCGGAAGGGAAGGAAAAGACACCGTGGCAGCCAAGACTCGGGTCACTCGTGGCAGCGCGCGCCCATGGTGGGTTTCCAAGCCTTCGTCACGACCTCTCCTTCGGGCATCCGAGTCGCCGATGAGTCCCTTCGTGGTCGCCAATTGAAGTAATTCGGGGTTCCCAAGGCCTACACGCTTCGGAGATAACCCACTTACACTCAAGAACTGTTGGCACGGAAACTGTAAAAGGCAAAGAACAAGTTTATTAAGACCCCATGGGGTGGTGGTACACTCAAACAGCACCCTTCGGTAATGCAAGAGGTATCACACCGAACACCGGTGTGACCCCAATTTATATACAGTTAGGGGCAATAAAAGATAGGCGGCACAGGTTAGGATACATTTATGTACATATATGGTCATGTTTTGAAACACTGCCAGCTCATTGGAGGGGGCACAACTCCGCTGGTCAGTTTGGCGCACATTCCTAAAGGCTTACTGGTCAGTTGGAACTGCGCATGTGCAAGCTTGACCAGTGCTAAGAATAGCCTGTTGCTGGGCAGACTGAAGTGGTCATTGGAACGGACAACGGACTAAAGGGCACGCCGGCCACGAGGCCGCTTATGATCTAAGATGGCCGCCACAATATTCAAGATGGCGTTTTCGTATATAGCCAAGTTAAGGAGGACAACGTGTAGGTTCAGCTAATCGCTAACGCGGCCAGGCCAATTATGACACCCTTTTTAATGTTGTACACAATTGTAGTCTTTTTATATTGAAGTTCCTTTTAACCAAAGGTTCTATGCTCTGTGCTTTTTAACAAGAATTGTATTACTGTTGATGGTGTTTGAACTGTGCTTTTATGGATACTTGTATCCGAATAAAGAATATTGAATTGAAATTCCTCTCTCTTAAATTGCGTCCACAAGTCTCCTTCCACGACGCTACATCACCTGCTATGTTTACTGTGCCCTCTCTCTCACTCTGTGCCCGCGGCAGAGTGCCCTCCTGCTTGGAACCGGGCCCGTGACCTCTCACAGATGCCTGGAGGGAGACCACGATGGGCAGAACTGATGGCAAGCAGCCGAAACGCACCATTGAGGCTTGCCAAGTCTGCAAGAAAGCAGGCTGAGATGGACGATAAACACGCACGTGCTCCTCCGTCTGGCACGTCCACCTCAACAGAGGACCTGAAGGAGCTTCTTCTAGCTGTACAATCCAGCTTGACCTCAATAGAAACCAAAAAGGACACTATGAACACCAGGATAGACAACTTAACACACAAAATCAATCAGCACGAAGAAAGAATCACAGAAAGGGAACGGCTCATCTCAGATATAGATGACACATCCACCCCAACTACAAAAAAACACTCAATATGGAGAAATTCCGCAAGGTCATAGCCGCAAAGAACGAGAACTTAGAATCTTGCTCAAGGAGTAACAACCTGCGGATCCAAGAAGTGCCGAAGTCAACAGCTACTGTCAAAATGGAGGTCTACGTGGAACAGACGCTTACCACGCTATTTGGTAAAGAAGCTTTCTCTGTGGTTCTCATCTTTGAGAGAGCGCACCGCTCGCTGGCCTCCCACCCTCTACCTGGTGCTCCTCCTCGACCAATAATAGCAAGGTTACTTAATTACAGAGACCGCAATGTCGCCCAGTAACTGGCCAGGGAGAAAAAGCCATTGCTTTTTGAGGGTACAGAACTCTCACTATACCCTGACTACACTTTGGCAGTGCAGGAGGCCTCCAAGCAATTTCTCCCAGCAAAGAAAAAGCTCCAGCAAGCACTAATCCCATATGCCATGCTCTTCCCGGCATGCCTCAAAGTCACGCACCAAGGGAAGCACCACTTTTTTACCAACCCCAGCATGTTTATGACTTTTTAAAGTCCCTTCCTAAATGACCTGCAGATCATTCCTCTCCTTCTCACCAAACCGCTGGGGCTGATGAACTATCAGATGTCGAAGGATAACAGCAATGCCCCTGGCTTTGCTTGTATGTCATTCACTTGACACGCCGCTTTTCGGTATGCCACCTCAGGACATCTCCTGATATGAGTCAAGCCTGCCACATGGACTCAGCCACATCACCCATGTGGGGGCCACCTCCATCTCCATTATCTGGCCCACAGCCACTGAACATTTGGCATGATGAGACCCTACCCTCTTCTACTCGACGATACCCTGAGAAGCATGCACCTTGCACATGCACCTGACAAATACTCTACACCCATCACAACACCACAAACATGCCACTATGACAGACTGCCGTAATCCCCGCAAGTACAACCTCTTAATGTTGAATGTACGGTGGTTAGGGGATCCCTGCAAGCGCAGCCATATCCTGGCTTATTTAGACAGGCACAACTTGCATTACACCATGGGCTGTTGGGCAGCTTACCGTTGCTTCTGCTCGTACTCCACATATGCCCGGAGCACCACTATCCTAATCAAGGGCACTCTTCCTTATACTTCCATTGGCACCTAGTCTGACCTGTCAGGCTGCTACAGCATCTTGTGAGGCAGGCTGGCATCCCAATCATTCACCTTAGTCACTTGCTATGGCCCGAATACAGATGAACCTGAGTTCTTCCGAGTTCTCTCGGTTAAGATACTGGACAATGGCTCGATACATGTAGTGTGGGGCGGCAATTTTAATGTTACCCTTGATCCATCTCTGTACCGCTCGCACCCCATAACACTTGTCCCCTTCATGAAGAATCACCATACTTGTCCTGGCGGCTCCCGATGCATGTGTTACTGGACCCAGTGTTCAAATCGGAACTCGAGCAAGAAATCATTGACTTTTTTCCTCGCAACGACCACTCTGTCACACAATACTCCACCGTCTGGGAGGCTTTCAAAGTCACCATTAGAGGGGTTTGCATCGCCAAGGGGGTAGGATTCTGAGGGACATACGCTCCATGCTCCACAAGTTGGAGACTGACCTCAAACACACACGAACACAGATACAAGACACACCTACCCCAGAGCTCCAATCACGTCTGAGAAACCTACTCAATAAGTAGCAAGAAACAGCAGACAGGGAATGTAAATTTAGAGGGAAATATCACCAGGCCCGCCGATACGGGGAAGGAGAGAGGCCAGGCAGGGTGCTTGCTGCTCAAATCCACTCACCCAGGTTCTCCAACACCATTCTCGAAATCACTGATGAACACAACCACACACTCCGGAAATAGCTGCCACCTTCAAATGGTTTTACAACACATTGTACACATTGCGAAGGACACAGCCTGTTGATTTTACCCCCTTCTTTTGAGACATGCGTTCGCATGTCTTGGGGACACCCAAAGGAAATTCCTCCTCGCGGATTTTGAAGATGAGGAAATCACCGCTGCAATCATGCAGCTGCAGTTTGGCCTGCCCCCTGCCCTGACGGCCTTACGGCTGAATTTTGTAAGATCTTCCGCTCCTTACTCCTCCCCATACTCCGGCAGGTATATGAGGAGGCTATAGAGACGGGCCTCCTCCCCCATACAATGCTCGAGGCACTCATAATATCCTTGCTAAAACGGGGCAAACTGGCTGCAAAATGTGAATCATATAGGCCGCTGTCCCTTATTAATGTGGACGCTAAAATTTTAGCAAAACTAATCGCTAACCGCATCAGACCCCTTATGACCGCTCTTGTGCTCCCTGACCAATCGGGGTTAGTGCTCGGCAGGGGTGCCTCCCACAATCTCTGCACCCTGTTTGCTGTTCTCAAAGATATTGAGCCGGACACAAACGGGGTGGCCGTCTTACTTGACGCCACTAAAGCGTTCGACTTCCTGGAGTGGGACTACCTGGCGTTCATGCTAAGCCCCATGGGCTTCCCCGCCCCATTCTTGGAGTGGATTCAATTACTCTATAGAGGATTGCAGGCCAGCATATTGATTAATGCCACTAGATCCTCTGCCTACACGATCGCCAGAGGCACTAGACAGGCGTGTCCTCTATCCCCCCTCCTTTTTGCCCTGGCGATCAAGCCCCTTGCGGCTAAAATCCGCCAACACTACCGTGACCACACCCTCATCTACCCCGAGAGACAAATCCTGAGCTCTCTACATGCTGACGACCTCACCCTCTACCCTCGAAACCGTGGGACAGCCTTAACCCAATCATCTGTCTACTCATTCTCTTTGGAAGCCTCTCCGGGGTAAAAATAAACTGGGGGAAATCCCAGATTTTTCTCCTCACAGATGCCACTATACAGATCACCCCGGACTACCCCCTTGTGTGGTGCGAGGACACAGTTACCTATTTAGGTATAGTACTCACCCGTAACCAGACGCCGTGATGGCAGCCAACTGTGGACGCTCGCTCAGCCTCCTGACGGATAAGATTACCAGATGGATCGCCATGCCAATCTCTCAGGTGGGGAGAGCCTCTCTAATCAAAATGGTTATCCTGCCTAAATTGCTTTATCTATTCATTAACATCCTCTATGGCCCGATAGCTCTAAAAACTCCAAAGCTCTAAAAACTCAACTCATTCACCTTACCTTGGGAGGGAAACAACTTAGGTTGCAATGGGATACCCTCACTAGACCCTTCAGTGGGGCGGGTTTGAAATCCCGGACCTGGAGTTATATTTCAGCTGTGCGTGGGCCCACTATGCGGCGTATTGGTTGAAACCCCCTACATGCCCCACTTGGCGATCCGAAGATGGCTATATAGCCCGACCCCTAGCTCTGCCTAGTTTAGCTCCCCGCTACCCCGCAGCACCTCGCCTCAACCACGGTGTACTGCACCACCAGCACTTGGCGTGATCTCGCCCACCGTCTCCACATAGAGATAATGTATTCTACTCTGTTACCCCTCCAGGGTAGACTAGACCTTCCAGTCACATGAGAGGGGTCTGCCGCCACCTCCTCCGGAAACTGTCCATCCAGACCTGGGGAGAGCTATACGCAAACGGCACATTCCATACCAGTGGGGAATTCTTCGGTAACACTAGGTCCACCCCTCTGGAAAGGTTTGTCTATGTCAGACTGCGCCAGCACATCCGGGCCCTAACCCTGTGCTTCCGGCAGGAGCCCCCATTCATACCTCCACTACACGCCCTGCCTTAGTGAGACACCCCCACACATATAGTATCACTGCTGTACCGCAACAGCCAAGCAGAATGCCCCCGTAAACCCCCCTCGGCCAGAACGTGCTGGGATGCGAGCTTAACTCCCCCCTCACTGATGAGCAATGGTTATTTTGCTGCCACCAGACCGGTAAAATATCTGCTAGCAGTAGAGTGTGCATCATTCACTAAAAATACCTACACCGCCTTTACTACACACCTGCATGGCTGATGCACCTTTATCTGCGAGACACTGATCGCTGTGGCCACTGTGGGAGAGCAGGGGTGGATGTTTGACCTGTTGCCTGGGACTGCTCCCCTATCCGATGATATTGGACGGAGGTACTGGAGGCGCTTGACTGAGCAGCACATCATGAAGACTCACTTGTCATGCTCCTCGGTTTTACTGGGGTACTGGCCGCTGTGACACGGAAATATATCTCCCTGGCACTTCTGCTTGCTAAACGAAGGGTAGCCTGAAGATGGGGAAGAGAGAGGGCACCCAAATTCAAAGATTGACTGAATGATCTAATATTTTGCCAAGACCAATTGCACTTTTACGCTGAGCTCCAACCACCCTCCTCTCACCCCCATGACATTTGGTCTACCCTCCAGACGTACCTCCTAACCCAAGCTGTACCCAACGACACTGACGCGGAAATCCCGCCTGAGGAGTGACAATGCTCTCATAAGACACCTGGCCTAACCCCATACTGAGCCTGTTTATGTCTGAAATGTGGCCCTTATACTGTTGGTATTCAAAAGAATGATAATGTCAGTCAATGCATTATGTTGATGCTCCATCATTACTGCATGTTTGGATAAGAACATTTGCCGGGATTGTTGAGTGATAATGTTTGCTCGTTAAGCTTTCTTTGTTCTATGTGAAAATTTACCAGTAGGTGATATACATATGACCTACTGGCAGTCGCCAGTAGGTAGTTTTGGTTAGGACCATGTTTCCATAGGAAAAGGGTTTTTTGACTTGCCTATATCTTTAGCGTCATTTGACAAATCTTCATGAAATTTTCCTAAAACAGCGCGACAGTGAATCTTGTTGTGCATGGAAAGTTTCAGGGTGCTCTGTCGCCAAGAAAGGGGGGTTAAAACAAAGTGCACTCCCCATGTTAATTCCATAGAGTCTTTAGACACGCCTTCAAACCAAACCACTTGACAGAATTGCACCAAAGTTGGGAAGAAGGTAGGTTTTGGTTAGCAGATTACGCTTTCAGTTATTTGGTGTAAATCCGTTAATAGTTGTTGAGAAATTTATGGAAATCAAAATCTGTATATCTATGATCATGGGTAATTTGCAAATAATAAAGAGCTGTAATGTAATTGGAGAGGCAATCAGTGATGTCATCAGCAATATAACTGGACATGTCATGATAGATGTAAGAGGTGAGGTCATAAGCAGTGCATTGCAGAGTCCTAGTAAGCTCAGTTAAATATAACTTCTGAATATCACTGGTTTTGTACAAGCAAAATCTGAGCCTAACTATAAACCTTTGGTTCTTTCCAGTCAATGTGTATATATATAATATATGATATATGTGATCTTGATATCCAGCATTACGCTTTGCATTGACCACCGCAGTAAAAGAGGAACACAGGAAGGCAGCACCACACAGACAGAGAGAACTCGAGGTTGTAGCTTCTTTAGATTTTTATTCTTTTTTCATTCATTTTCTTCCCAGTTTTAACAAAGTGCATCAGGAAAAAAGACCAAAATAATCCAATATTCCACTTCGACTTAAAGTGCTGGTGTCAAGTACGAATTATATAATACATGATTTTAAAACATGCTGTAGAGTAGATAAATTATCTAAGACAATCAAATGCCGTGCTCTTACAATTGCATGTCTATGACTAATAAAAGCAGGAAGTCTTAGATAGCTTCCTTGCTGATGTTTCGGGATCATGAAAATGCAATTGAATAACCAGTATATTCATATGGAAAGAGAACCCAGCTTAAAAATGATTGTACAAAGGTTATTGTAAATAATTTTGAGTTTTTTGTTTTGCTTATAACTTTGGCATCCTTTGATGAATCTTCATGAAATTTTCCAAACTAATTCTTTGTTCATATCAGCTCCTATGTTGAAGATTTGGGGGTGATTTGTCAGGGGGGGGGGGCAAGAAAAAAAGGGGTTCCCAAAACATGTTTTCTCCGTGTTACTTTCTCTGAAACTTTAGAGAAGGCTACAGGTCGAACGGATGAACGGAATTAACCCCAAATTTGGCAGGGAGAGGGGTCTTGGTCTAGAAAGCACACCTTTGTTTATTTGGTGTAAATCCGTCCAGTAGTTTTTGAGAAATATCAAAATTTACAGATATCAATATTTGGGGATTCTGCCATCTGATTGGCTGAGGCGTTACAAGCACAAGCTTGCTACTTATTGGCTGCGAGCGGTGCGAGCAGTTGCAACTAGGAAGTGTTGGCCGCCATTTTGTACTTCTGTTGAAGCGAGTAAGGGGAAAAAAGAGCAAAAAGAGTCGGAAAGAAAGGAGAAGGGTAGGAGCCCTGATACCTGCTGCCTGCTCACATAACGGAAGGCTTCTCCTCGCTGCCTGACGAACCTGCCCTGATACCTGCTGCCTGCCGCCCTGCTACAGCGCACAGCGCACTTCACAGCGCTTGGTATCGTTATTGCCTGCATTACTTTAATACTGCCATTTAGTGCATAGAGGCTGATTAGATTATTGCGAAGCGTTTCTCTGCCTACTTAATATCTATTATAATCTGACTCAAGCTCCGGCTGAGCCCCAGTTTCGATTTCTTACCGGGCGGCCATTTCAGTTGTTTTTACTTTTTACTGTGTCCCCCCCTAGACCCCGCCTCCCAGCTGACCCTCCCACACACTGTTTCACTTCACTCGGCCCGTCCTCTCTTTCCCTGTGACCGTCTGGATTACCTCCATTACGGTCGCTCCCCCAGCACTCTGCTCACATAACGGAAGGCTTCTCCTCGCTGCCTGACGAACCTGCCCTGATACCTGCTGCCTGCTCACATAACGGAAGGCTTCTCCTCGCTGCCTGACGAACCTGCCCTGATACCTGCTGCCTGCTCACATAACGGAAGGCTTCACCTCGCTGCCTGACGAACCTGCCCTGATACCTGCTGCCTGCCGCCCTGCTACAGCGCACAGCGCACTTCACAGCGCTTGGTATCGTTATTGCCTGCATTACTTTAATACTGCCATTTAGTGCATAGAGGCTGATTAGATTATTGCAAAGCGTTTCTCTGCCTACTTAATATCTATTATAATCTGACTCAAGCTCCGGCTGTGCCCCAGTTTCGATTTCTTTTGTTTCAGTTGTTTTTACTTTTTGCTGTGTCCCCTCCTAGACCCCGCCTCCCAGCTGACCCTCCCACGCTCCGCCCCCCTCCACTCTCCATTTATGTCAGATGTCCCAACTTGCAGCGTCCACGCGCTGCGGCCGCGCCGAAAGTGCGCAAAAGGTAAGCCCGTCTACGCCCGTCCGCGCCTGGACCGCGCCCAGCGCCAGACCCCCTGGCCCTTGTACCCCCCACCCCACCCGCATTTCATACGACGCCTCCACCCTCTCAGCCCTAAACCCCGGCCGACTCCCCACCTGCGTCCAAGCCGCTCCCGGACACATCCATGGACCCTTCTCTTGCCACTCCTGCAAGTTCGACGGCACCAATAACGACTTCTCATCCACGAACACAAAACAGATACCCGACACCAACCTCCTACAATGCATCCTGCTCAACACCCGCTCGGTCCACAAACACGCCATCGACCTCTGGAATCTACTAGACACCATCTCTCCAGATGTCGCCTTCCTAACAGAAACATGGATGAACTCCACATCAGCCCCAGACATCACCATTGCCATCCCGGAAGGTTATAAGATCATCCGTAAGGACCAGACCGACCAAACAGGAGGAGGCATCGCCATCGTCCATAAGAAAACCATCCGCATCTCAACCAGCTCAGACGTCAATCTCGCCAACACTGAACACCTTCACTTCCAGATCCACATCGACCCCAAGACCACACTCAGAGGCACCCTCCTCTACAGGCCACCAGGACCCCGTGCACAATTCAGTGAGGACATCACGGACTTCATCACCCCACACGCCCTCCCCTCCGAGGATTACATTCTTTTGGGAGACCTCAATTTTCACCTTGAAAAGAACAACGACCGCAACGCCACCACCCTTCTGGACAATCTCGCCAACCTCGGACTTAAACAACTTGTCACTACCCCCACCCACATCGCAGGTCACACACTCAACCCTATCTTCACCTCCAGCAAACATGTCTCCTTCAGCCACACCACAGCTCTCCTTTGGACGGACCACAGCTGCGTTCACTTTACCTACAACAAGACCACAACCAACAACCATCCTCAACCCACTCTGCGAAGAAACTGGAACAAAATCACCATCGACCAGATCTCCTCATCGCTTCTTCAAAACCCCCCTGCCCACTCCTCAAACCCCGACCAAGCAGCCATTAACCTCACCCAATGGCTATCCAACAGCGCCGACATCCTAGCACCGCTGAAAAAACGTCAAATCAAACTAGGCAGCAAGAAGGCCTCCTGGTTCAACGATGATCTTAAGAAATCTAAGAAACTCTGTCGCTCCCTTGAGAAGGCCTGGAAAAAAGACCCAAACACCAGCACCAAGGACGCCTTTAAAAACGCCACCCGCATACACCACCAACTGATCAGGAATGCCAAGAAAGCCGCTTTCAAGGACCGTCTAGATAGCAACGCCCACAACAGCAAGGAATTATTCAACATTGTCAAGGAATTTACCAACCCCTCAGCCAACTCCAACGACATCACCCCCTCTCAAGCTCTCTGCGACTCCCTAGCCTCATTCTTCCACAACAAGATTGCAGACATCCACAACAGCTTCGACAACCGACCCGAAGACCAACCCACACAACCCTCTGCAGGACCCCCACCCCCCTTGAACATCCTCAATGACTGGAACCCAATCTCCACTGAGGACACCATCCGCCTGATGAACTCTATCCACTCAGGATCCCCCACAGACCCATGCCCTCACCACATCTTTAACAAAGCAGACTCCATTATAGCACCGCACCTCCGAGACGTCATCAACTGCTCCCTCAACTCCGCCACCTTCCCGGAAAGTTGGAAACATGCCGAACTCAGCGCCCTTCTGAAGAAACCCACAGCAGACCCCACCGAACTCAAAAACTACCGCCCTATCTCGCTCCTTCCATTCCCGGCCAAAGTCATCGAGAAAGCTGTCAACAACCAGCTCGCCGCCTTCCTCGAAACCAACAAATCCCTCGACTCCTCACAGTCCGGCTTCCGAGCCAAACACAGCACTGAGACCGCACTCATCGCAGCAACAGACGACATTCGAACTCTGCTAGACAACGGAGACACAGTCGCCCTCATCCTCCTCGACCTCTCCGCAGCCTTTGACACAGTTTATCATAGCACCCTAATACAACGCCTCAGAAACATTGGAATCCAAGGAAAAGCACTGGAATGGATCGCCTCGTTCCTTGCAGGAAGAACTCAGAGAGTCCGCCTTCCACCATTCAAATCAGAAGCTACCAAAGTCATCTGCGGCGTGCCACAAGGATCTTCACTCAGTCCCACCCTCTTCAACGTATACATGAGCCCCCTCGCGGCCATCGCACGCCAACACAACCTCAACATCATCTCCTACGCTGATGACACTCAACTGATACTATCACTCACCAAAGACCCCAACACCGCCAAAACCAACCTACATGAAGGAATGAAAGAAGTAGCCGAGTGGATGAAGTACAGCCGTCTAAAACTGAACTCTGACAAAACTGAAGTCCTTATCCTTGGTACCTCACCCTCCGCCTGGGATGACTCTTGGTGGCCAGAGGCCCTTGGAAAAGCACCCATCCCGACGAACCACGCACGGAACCTGGGCGTCATCCTGAACTCCTCACTCTCGATGAACAGACAAGTCAACGCCGTCTCATCTTCTTGCTTCAATATTCTTCGCATGCTCAAAAAAACATTTCGCTGGATCCCCACCGAAACTAGAAAAACGGTCACCCACGCACTGGTCACGAGCCGCCTGGACTACGGAAACACCCTATACGCCGGTACCACCGCAAAACTCCAGAAAAAACTCCAACGCATCCAGAACGCCTCAGCCAGACTCATACTAGACATCCCGCGTAAAGACCACATCTCTGGACACCTGAAAAACCTCCACTGGCTCCCCGTTAACAAGAGGATTACTTTCCGCCTCCTAACCCACGCACACAAAGCACTCTACAAACTTGGACCCGAATGCCTCAACTCACGACTTTCCTTCTACACCCCCTCCCGCCACCTACGATCCTCCAACCAAGCCCTTGCAACTGTACCTCGCATCAACAAAACCACCATGGGAGGCAGATCCTTCTCCTACCTGGCAGCTAAAACCTGGAACTCACTTCCCACTCACCTTCGCCTCACTCTGAACCACCTTACATTCAGAAAGCAACTTAAAACCTGGATATTCGACAAGTAATTACCCACCCTTCCTCAAGCGCCTTGAGACCCTCTGGGTATGTAGCGCGCTATATAAATCACTTGACTTGACTTGACTTGACCCCTACCAGTGTGAAAGTGCAATTTTGCTCAGAGTGAGATGGTGGTGAGTTGAGGTGCTGGTAAACTCTGGGATGAAAGCGTGCACCTAAACCGTGAGCTGAGTGCTGTAAACTGATGTGCTGTGGGAGCATACTGGCCGAAGCAAATTATTTACCCTTTCCGGTGTGAAAGTGCTGTTTTGCCTAGAGTGAGATGGTGCTGAGGTGAGGTACCGGTAAACTCAGGGATGAAACCGGGAGCCTAAACTGTGAGCTGAGTGCTCTAAACTGATGTGCTCTGGGCACTGTAGCATACTGGCCGCTGTAGCATAGCTGTGCAGGTGATGTTAGTATGCATTTAAACTATAGCAGGAGTGGGAAGCAAACTACTCACTGGTACTGGCCTGAAGACTCGGGGATGAAACTGTGAGCCTAAGACGTGAGTTGATTGCTGTAAAGTGATGTGCTGTGGGTGCTGTAGGATACTGGCCGCTGTAGCATACCTGTGTAAGTAGTGTTAGTATGCGTTTATACTATACAGGGATGGGAAGCGAACTACTCACCCCTACCGGTCTGAAGACTCAAATGCAGTGTTTTAGCAAGCAGGAATAAATAAATAATCGTGAAGAATATAATGCAGAATGTTGCAATGCCACAGAAGACAAATGGTGAAATAAGGTGCGTCTCAGAAAGTGGCTGTGTGTAATAAAGCGATGGAGTTTAAAAGTTATATAAAAATTGTCTTTATTTAAGTGCCATAAATGGACCCTCTGGTGCAATAGCTAAGGCATCCAGATGAGGCAAACTCTAAGCTGTTCTGCTGGATTCAAACGTAAGCACCTGTATCAGTGAATTCCACATTACATGTTACAGTTCCAAGTGACATCAACAATACCTATTAGACTTATTTATTTATTTTTACAATTTGTTAAGCGCGAACGAATACCTGTAGGCGTCTCGGCGCTGAATAATTTCCTAGTTTTCCCTGGAGGCTCATAATGAAATTGTCTTAAGTTACTGATCAAAAAGCCAAGTCTTTAATTCTTTCCGAAACTGCAGAAGTGAAGAGGACATCTTGATGTACTGTGGCAAAGTGTTCCATAATTTAGATGCCGCGACTGAGAAGCGACGATCTCCCCACGAAACTGTTTTAGATCGAGGGACCACTAGTTGGTTCAGAGTGGCCGATCGAAGCTGTCTGGCCGGTTTGTAACGTATCAGCTGATCCTTAAAAAAGTATGGGCCTTGGTCATGCAGTGCTTCGTATACTATGCAAAGCGATTTAAATTTGATCCGATTACGGATCGTTAGCCAATGGTATTTCTTGATGGTATCTGATATCGGCGAAAACCTGGGTGTTCCAGAAAGCAGCCGTGCTGCTGCATTCTGTACTGACTGAAGCTTGTTTGCTATCCTGACTTGGGCATTTAAAAACAGACCATTGCAATAATCAAGAGATAATAACACTAAGGAGCTAATCAGTGTTTTGGCGGCGGTGTCAGGCAAAAACGGAATGATTTTCCTGATCAGCCTTAGTTTGTGATGGGCTGTTGCCGCTACCTTATTCGCATGTGCCACAAAATTTAAATCCACATCGAAAGTTACTCCCAAGTTCCTAACCTTGAGAGCTGGCCTGGGGGATCTCCCATGGCTGATGGCCACCAGGTTGTTGACCACTCTGGTCGAAGGGGTCCAAAGATAAGCACCTCCATCATATCGGAGTTAAGCTTAAGGCAATTAGATGTTAATGTTAATGTTAATGTTATCGGGATTTGTATAGCGCAAAGGGGCATCCCGGCGCTGCGAGCAAAGCTAAAGGCAGAAAAAGAAGAGAGCACCAGAGGAGAAGAGGTGCGGTTACTGAAAGAGGTGGGTTTTGATGGCTTTCCTGAAAGCCAAAAGGTCCTGCATGCCACGGATAGTTTCCATCCACTGCCATCCACTCTCCGATTGCAATCATTCCGTGTTGAAAACGGTCTGCCACCTCAAGTCCATTGTCTTTAATGGCCAAAACCATTTGGATGTCATCAGCGTAAGAGGTTACGCTCATCCCATATGCTTTGATGACATAGCAAGGTCCGACACATAGATATAAAATAGTGTCGGACTTAGGGATGAGCCTTGAGGAACCCAACACGGTAATGACAGCTTGGCGGATTGATATGGGCCCAGGGTGACTGCCTGTGATCTATCGGCCAGGAAAGATGCAATCAGGTTTCTCGCTGAATGGTGAATGCCCATCTTTTCGACACGGTCGACCAAGATCTTATGGTCGACCGTGTCGAAGGCCGCCGATAGGTCTAACAGTACAAGTACTGCTGTCCCTGCTTGGTCTCAAATTGCCCTGATGTCATCTGCAGCCTTGATTAAGGCGGTTTCAGTGCCATGATATCTTCGAAAGCCAAATTGTGATTCATCCAGTAGATGATGTTTCTCTACGAACTCGACCAACTGTTGATTCATGGCCTTTTCGATCACCTTGGCTAAAAATGGTAGGCTCGCGATAGGCCTATAGTTCTTTAATTCGGCCTTATCTAAACTTGATTTCTTCAACAAGGGCTTCACCAGTGTGTTCTTTAAGGAATCAGGAAAGATTCCAGAGCCTAATATAGAATTACAGACTAAGGTAATAACCGGGATGAGTGTATCCATCACTGGTGGGAGGACTGAAAATGGGCAGGGGTCTAATGTTGATACAGTTTTAATAGAGGATACGATAACTTTAGTCTGATCTACAGTAATCGCCTTGAAACTAGTCAAGGCCTTGTCGAAGGCCAGATTAGGAGGAGCTGATATTGTAGGATTCGGAGAAAAGGCCTGATAGATATCATTAACTTTGGAAAAAAAGAATTTGGTCAATGCATCACAAAAAGATTGAGAAGCTGGCGGGGTAAGATCAGGAGCATTACCTGATAGTGTTCTAGTGATATCATATAATTGTCTGCTTGAATTTTTGGCTTTATCTATTTTATCCGAGAAGAATGTTTTTTTAGCTTCTGTAATCATCGCTTTATAAACAGTCAGTGACTCTTTATATTTGGCCTTATCCTCAGGAGCATAATTTTTTCGCCACTGCCTTTCCCTGTTTCTATTCAACTGTTTTTGCCTCCTTAATTCCTCTGTATACCATGGGGCAGAAGGTGTGATTCTGTTCCTAGATAAGGTTTTAGTTGGTACTAATGTGTTAGTGGCGTGGCCTAGCCAATCATGAAATTGTTGGGTAGCAGTGTTAGGATCAGAGGACAGCAAAGGACAAGTACTGTCCAGTAAGTTAGTAAATTCAGTCTGGTTTACATTTTTCCAAACTTTGATTGATGCTAGGGTCGGAGTATTAACCTTTTTCTTCGAGGTTTCCCTTATTTTCAGTTTGCTGAATATGGCATAGTGGTCAGTCCAGGGCATAGGTAAGATGTTTAGTATCTGTAAGCCCTCCACATTTGAAAAGATACCATCTAAAATGTGTCCGGCTTGATGGGTCGGGGAGGTAATCATTTGTCTAAGGCCCAACGTATCCAGGTCCGTGATAAGGGCCTGTGTATCCTTATCATCTTCTTGATCCAGGTGAAAGTTCATGTCACCCAAAACTGAAAAGGATTCCTCCATAACTAGCGATTCCATTATTGTACTTAGATTATTTAAGAACGCAGTCATTGTGCCTGGAGGTCGGTATAAAAGTAATCCCATAAAATTATAAAGGGCGCTAAACTTAATGCTAAACTGCAATGCTTCGCATGCAGTAGCTGGGATGGATGTCGTTTTAATAGGAAACCCTTCTCTGGCTATGACTGCCAATCCCCCTCCTCATTTGCGTACCCTATCCTGTCGATAAACTTTATAACCTTGAGGTACAGCAATTACCAAATCCGGATCTGATGCATCATCCAGCCATGTCTCAGTAATAAACAGGACATCTAAGTTGTTATCAATGATGAGGTCCGCTATTTCCTGTCTATGTTTGATACTTGAATGACTCTAAATTCTATGAGGAAAATAAAGGTAGGAAATGATTACCACATGTATCCTTTATCATCACACTTTTTAGGGGCCCTGGTACTGCTTTTTTGTAACACAAATTTATCAACAGTAGAACAGTCAGTAATATGTTGTACAGTAGATTCAATCTGGTGCGTGTCAGAATTGGTAATAGTTCTATCCACATTGGAACTTTGAGGAGGCATACAAACATTGCACTTCTGAGAAGCACATTCAGAACCCTTCTGGTCAAACCTTACATTATTGTTTTCAGCTGTTTCAAAAAAACATTCTTGTGCAGAGAGCTAAGACATCGAGCTCAGGCAAACTCCAACCACTTCTGCTGTATTCAAACCGAAGCTCCTGCATCAGTGAATTTCACATTACATGTTACAGTTCCATGTGACATGAACAATAGCTATTAGACATGAATGACTAAATTGTATAATGAAAGTAAATGTAGGATACGATTACCACACTGTGCCAACCAGTTCCTAAACAATATGTTTTTTGTTCTTGATCACCAGCTTGTGAGCACAGGCTGAGGAAGAGTACATTTGTGTGAAAGGGCTTTGTGGCTAACAGGCACGCAGAGAGACGTGTGCACAAAGAATAGACATAGTTTCAAAATGGATGTCGGGTTTAGGCTAATTTAGCAAGTAAATAGTGTATTTGCATAGGCCATACATCACCGATCCCTGGTTAGAGGGGAGACGTAAGGTGCAATAATGAAAACAGAGTTCAAATGCGTGAGCATACTTAGAAAGTTATATAAAAATAATTCAATTTAAGTGTATTTCAAAAGATTGCAGTCCGGAAGTTCTTCAGCAGCTTGAGATGCGTAATGAGGTCATTGTTTCTATCGTGTGAGAAAAGCGAAGCGATCCAATTATTATCCTCGAAGAGACAGTAATGTTCCTAGATTGTTGGAGCGGCAATTTGCAATTGGCAGGCAAACTGCAATGTTGTCGATCGCACGTTGCAGGAGATCTTTCGTGGCAGGGCAGAAATCCCATTCCACCATGATACCTTTTTGCGTTGCATCTGCCATTACTCCACTGCCTGAACAATCAAGTTCATGGTTTTCAAGATACTCCATTATCTGCTGGATATCGGGAGCAATTGTTGGGATGTTGGCAAGGCATTGATCCATTTGCCAGTCGAATGGGCAAGTTTTGCAATAAAAAGATGGTTGTACGCAGATTGCATATGTGTAAATAAATGTCATGTTGTAGCTGGCTCCGATAATAGATAGAGGCAGGCACCTGAAAAGTTTTTCAATTTTTTGATAGTATTGATTTAGCTTCGCGTAAAGGCGTATTCTGTCGGACATGGTTGTTAGCACAGGGAGCACAGCCATTTTTTACAAGCAAAAATAGTAGTAGGAGGGCCGCAAAGAGAGCGAGAATTAAGGGCACTGTTCCTGTTATTCCATAGATGATCGAATAAATGAAGTCTGGTATTATACCAAACACAGTTTGAAAGAGTGTGACAAGGCTGGAGGAGACCGTATTAAAAAAGTGTGCCAGACCTTGAGTGTGAGATGTGTTGAAAATTGTGTAACAATTCACAAACTGTAATGGGAGATTTGTATTAAAACTGGACTGTATTTTACTTGAAGTTCGTGTTATCTGCAGTCAATAAGTTTCTTTTGCAGAAGTGAGGGACACTTCTGTTCTGAACAAAAGCTGTTGCAGTTTGGTTAGTTTAATTAAATCTGTTTTCACAGTAGTTTTGAAGGTCAAGTTGAAGTTTGGGAGTTGTTTTGTGTGGGTGGGAATAGACATTGCCACAGGAAGTAACTCAGTTTGAAACAGTAAGGACAGACGGTATGCTAGCTCATATTCCGTAGGAGTGCATGTTATTGAGAAGCAGATAACTGCTGTTAGAAAGCTGTGTGAATGTTGGACTGAATGTGGGAGTTGGTGTGGTATTAAGAAAGCACACAAGATTGGGGACTGTAAACTCAGAAGCGTCGTGCAGTTGGACATTCATGGATAGTAATGAATGAGTGCCAATGTGGTCGCACTTTTCACCTGTGAGAAAAAGTTCTGTATCCTCTGTAGGACTGCGAAATGTAAATGGGAGAAACCACTGCTCGTGAATAAACGTGCTACCTTATATAATCACATGCAACATGACAAACAACATGTACACCTAGCAGAAACAACAACACTACGTACTGTGGGAACCATGGCTAGCCATGTATACAAACCAAACACGGCATGGCACCTCTGCCACACAATGCAGAATGCGGGGAGAGATGGGAGAAAAGTATGTGCCAAAGTGGCAAGTGAGTCTCCATTATATAGTATACCATGCAAAGTGTTGAGGGGATGTGCCGGACAGACTTGAGTATGCAGAGCACAAACATGTACATGTGAACATACACTGATGGTCTATTGAGTGTAGTAGACATTGGATGCAACCATGATAGTACAGTCAGTAGGGAAGATTACGAAAACATAGAGCGTACGTGCCCTCTCCCGCCCCAAATCTTTAGCGTAGTGGGCTGGCTCGGCGTACGCAAGTATGAATAAAAGGCACGTTTCTGTGGGTGTGGTTTTGCTCAGGAATGGCGACGGTGTCTGCTAGGTCTGCGCAGTTTACACCGCCATGAGGTTGACCCCGTGAGCGAAGGTGGCTGCGTGAATAATGCTCTCAGCCTGCTGGTACTAAGAAACTGTCATGGCGGCTGCGACGCACATATACCCCAAAGTTCACCTTTCGCTACCGCATCATGTGAAAGAGGGTCCACCACCTGCCGGCAGAAGCTCCTGGGCTGAGGTCTACGAGGTCGGAAGGTTCCTGAGATGAACTCTGGCTACCGCGACACAGGCACACAGCGCCCAGCCTAAGGCCCAATACTGTGGAGTGCTCTGTATACTACTAACACAGTAGTCCAACAGGTACCAACAGTGGAAAGGTGCCTTGATCACACAATGGACGATGTTAGAACTGCATCTCAGAGTGGAGATGAAGGTACTCCTTTCAACCAGGTGCAACCAACTCTAGGTCCCAACAGTGGAACGGTGTCTTGATCCCTGATGCTTGGTTTTCATAGAACTCCCTCCGTTGAGGTGCATCAGACTCTGTGCTTCCGTAGCTAACTGCTGCACATGATTTTTGGGCTTAGTTGACTCTAGTCGCTGGACTACACCGCGGTACAGCAGGTCCGAACAGAGAAACGGGGTCTTGATTCTATGATTCAGGATGTCAGAAGTTAAAGCTTGTGATAATTTCTGTGTACCTCTTCTGACCAGGTGCAACCAACTGTAGGTCCCAACGGTGGAACTGTGTCTTGATCACACAATGACGATGTTAGAACTGCATGTAAGAGTGGAGATGAAGGTACTCCCTTCGACCAGGTGCAACCAACTCTAGGTTCCAACAGTGGAACGGTCTCTTGATCCCACAATGGGCGATGTCCAAAATTACCTGCTGCGTGCTTTGCATAGAACTCCCTCCGTTGCGGCGCATCAGACTCTGTGCTTCCGTAGCTTACTGCTGCACATGATTTTTGGGCTTGATTGGCTTTTTTTGCTGGACTACACTGCAGTGCACAAGGTCCGAACTGTGAAACGGGGTCTTGATTCCATGGTTGAGGATGTCAGAGTTTAAAGTCTGTGATAATTTCTGTGTTCCCCCTCTGACTAGGCGCAAACAACTGTAGGTCCCAACAGTGGAACAGTGTCTTGATCCAACAATGGACGATGTTAGAACTGCATCTGAGAGCGGGGATGAAGGTACTACCTTCGACCAGGTGCAACCTACTGTAGGTCCCAACAGTGGAACGGTGTCTTAATCCCACAATGGAAGATGTCCGATATTACTTGTTGCTTGGTTTTCATAGAACTCCCTCCGTTGAGGTGAATCAGACTCTGTGCTTGCGTAGCTAACTGTTGCACATGATTATTGTGATTGGTTAACACCAGTCAGTGGAGTACACCCTGGTATAGCAGGTCCGAACAGTGAAACAGGGTCTTGATTCTATGATTGAGGATGTCAGAAGTTCAAGTCTGTGAATATTTCTGTGTACCCCCTCCGATCTGGTGCAAACAACTCCATGCTTTCGAATTCAACAGTACGTGGCTGTGAGGCATTAATGAATAGTGCCTCTGGCCTACACTGCGGTCATCAGGGCCCACAATTCAGATCGAGTGGTGATTGTTTAATTACAGAATCCAGTAGTCAAGTAACTAAAACGTCTTTTGAAATATACACAATATCCTTTTAGTATACCTGTAGTTGCTGGACTACACCTCGGGAAACAAGGTCCGAACAGTGAAACAGGGTCTTGATTCTATGGTTGAGGTTGTCAGAAGTAAAAGTTTGTGATCATTTCTATGTACCCCCTCTGACCAGGTGCAACCAACTGTAGGTCCCAACAGTGGAACGGTGTCTTGATCCCAAAATGGACGATGTTAGAACTGCATCTGAGAGTGGAGATGAAGGTCCTCCCTTCGACCAGGTGCAACCTAGTGTAGGTCCCAACAGTGGAACGGTGTCTTGATCCCACAATGGACGATGTCCAATATTACCTGATGCTTGGCTTTCATAGAACTCCTTCCGTTGAAGTGCATCAGACTCTGTGCTTGCGTAGCTAACTGTTGCACAGGATTATTGTGCTTGGTTGACACCAGTCAGTGGAGTACACCACGGTATAGCAGGTCTGAACAGTGAAATAGGGTCTTGAGTCTATGACTGAGGATGTCAGAAGTTAAAGTTTGTGATTATTTCTGTGTACCCCCTCCGATCATGTGGAACCAACTCTAGGTCCCAACAGTGGAACAGTGTCTAGATTCCACAATGGAAGATATCCAATATTACTTGTTGCTTAGTTTTCATAGAACTTTCTCAGTTGAGGTGCATCAGACTCTGTGCTTGCATAGCTAAATGTTGCACATGATTATTGTGCTTGGTGACACCAGTCGGTGGAGTATACCGCGGTACAGCAGGTCCAAAGAGTGAAACAGGTTCTTGATTCTATGATTGAGGATGTCAGAAGTTCAAGTCTTTGAATATTTCTGTGTACCCCCTCCGATCTGGTGCAACCAACTCCATGCTTTCGAATTCAACAGTACATGGCTGTGAGGCGTTAATGAATAGTGCCTCTGGCCTACACTGCAGTCAGCAGGGCTCACAATTCAGATCGAGTGGTGATTGTTTAATTACAGAATCCAGTAGTTAAGTAACTAGAAAGTCTATTGAAATATACACAATATCCTTTTAGTACACTTGCTTGAAGAATTGTTTTTAGATGATTTATAGGTTTACTATAATGACCCAATTCACCTTGCAAGTCCAAAGGGAACCCTGAATAGTCTACTCTGTGGACAGCAGAAATTGCAATTCGAATTGTTTTGATTTATTTATTGCAGAGTTTTCTGTAATTTATGGCGTTGTATTTTGTGAAGAGGAAGTGTGAAAAAGTATTTATGGTTGTCTGTGTGAGTACTGCCTTCAATTAACACTGCAGATAGCAATGTTCACAATTCAGATCAAGTCGGTTGCGTAGATGACGCAGTCCTGTAGGAAAAGACATTGCTCCAGTGCGCTCTGTCTGCACCATGCATACGTATCATTACAGGCTGCGTATATGCTTTTTTTTGCTTCCCTTACGACAAATTGAGCAGGTCAAGTCCATGTTACGTAGCTGTGGGCCCTTGCTACCGCTCTCTCTGGCCTACACTGCAGACAGAAATATTCACAATTCAGATCGAGGGGTGATTGTTTAATTACAGAATCCAGTAGTCAAGTAACTACAACGTCTATCGAAATATATACATTATTCTTTTAGTATACTTGCTTGAAGACATTTTTTTATGACTTATAGGTTTACTACAATGACCAAATTTATCTTCCAAGTGCAAAGGAACACTGAATAGTCTACACTGTGGACAGCAGAAACCGGAATTCTAATTGTTTTGATTTATTTATTGTAGAGTTTTCTGTAATTTATGTTGTTGTATTTTATGAAGAGGAAGTGAGAAAAAGTCTTCATGGATATCTGTGTGAGTACTGCCTTCAATTAACACTGCAGACAGTAGTGTTTACAATTCAGATCGAGTCGATATTTTAGATGAGGTAGTCCTGTAGGAAAAGACATTGCTGCAGTGCGCTCTGTCCACACCACGCATACGCATCATTGCAGGCTAAGCACCTGCTTTTTCTTGCTTCTCGTATGAGAAATTGGGCAGCTTAAGTCCACATTACATGGCTCTGGGCCCTTGCTGACCGCTTTCTCTGGCCTACACTGCAGACAGCAGTGTTCACAATTAAGATCGAGTCGCTATTGCAGATGATGCTGTGTTGATGGCAACAGATATTACTCCTAGTATGGCCCACCCGCAGCACGTATCATTGCTGGCTGTGCACATGCTGAATCCTTTTGATGTGGCTATCTGAGTGCACCAGAACTGATGGACCCTTTATGATACAATCTTTTTGTTAATTATTTCAGATCTATTGATTGTGTCTCAGCATACCACAAGTTGTGGTTCTTTTACAATAGAATATTTTTCTGTATTATTTCACATCTAATAATCCCTACCTTACAGCTGCACAAACTATTTATTCTTTTATTATTGAATGTCTGTGTGTGATCCAATGATTACTGTTGTAGTTGATGGTAGCAGCAACCATTCCCTGAGGGCTGCTTTACACTCACTCCACAAGCATCCACCACAGACGTCACTGGATATGTGACCCTGCTAACAAAAAGGTTCCGAGCCCACGTGCCCGTACCCACTTCCACTATCTAACTGTGTCCGTGTGTTCATTATCTATGCATGATACTGCCCCTGGACCGTACTAAATTACATTGTGCTGTGGACAGCGTATGCAACCATGTTACCTCTGGTATTGGGGAAAGCTTTGGTTATGTAACTTTTAGGTATATGGCTATCACAGGTGGAAGGCTACTTTACAGATGATGAATATTGATGAGGATGGTGGTTGCATGTTGTGTGTAGTGTAAGATATGTGTACATAGCAAAAAGTTTCAAAAAATCTCTCTAAGCAGAAGAGGTGTGTCTCATCAAATGCTGTAGAGAGAATGACTAAAATGGGTGGCGTTTTGCAACGGCTACAATAGGAAATGTTATGAACTAATGAAATGCATTTTTTTAAGGTCACATGACAATCGCGCACTCAGTGCGCAAGGAGACCGCACCCGACCCGATTTTGAGACAATATATTTACTATAATATAAGTTTATTGCAGTTAGAAATATATAAATGTTTAAAATATTTTAGATTATCGCTTGGTCGCATATACACTTTAAAGTTATTTACATATACTTTTGAGACATGAAAAAAATGAGGGAATGGCGTACCCGGCGCGACACCAAGTAAGACAGAGCCTGGCAGCGTGCACTCGTCGCATACGCAACGTGCAGCAGGCGCGACCCCATATGTACATGACATGATGTGTGGCTTGGTACTGCGTACCCATTGCATACCAAACTAGCAGCTGGCCCGACCTTATACGTATATGTTGTTACGCGGTACCACAAACCCATCGGATACGAAATGCGCATCATTTCAATATGGTGGATTGGATTAGCGTGCTGGTGGAGCTTGGTTGACTACCGGTATGGGACTTTAGTTTTCTCCAAAAAAAAGAAAAAATGATATACATATTTTTTGGGGAAGATATAACATATTACATTATTTTAAAAGGATAATAGAGTTGCAAAATATTGTAAAAAGAAATCGAAAAATTAGAAAAATTATAGGTTTTATAAATATTAAAACATATAATTAACATTTAAAAAACCTTAGAAATTCACTGAAAAAAACATAGGTTTCAGGGACATTATGTTTAGTTGGACATTTCACTCATACAAAGTGATTAATATTCCCATGTTATAGTTAGTGCAGCTAACTATAACTTGTGCCCCCGCAATGCACTGCTGATGCCGTCACATATTACATATATTACATCATTCATGACATGGTCAGTGACATTACTGATGACATCACTGATGACATCTCAAATGACATCACTGATAACATCACTGATGACATCATCCACGTGACAATCTGATGCACCTCATCAGATTCCTATGTAAGACTTGATACACCCACTGTAAAATACAGACTATAATTTTCAGAACCATGAACATACCAATACCAGTTAGTACATATCCATTGACTAATTCCTATGTCTACACACACATCAATTCATTCACCCATACAGTCACTCATACATGCAGTCAGCTATCAATACAACATTATCATATCCACTCATGCATCTGTACAGACACTCATACACCAATTCTCATTCATACTGTAATTTACACACCTAGTCAGTAATGGAAATAATTAATCAAACTTTTATTTACTTACCTGTAGAGGTATACACATACCACCTCACTCATTTAAACATATACTAACACATACTTTCACTCTAATACAATAACTAGTACAAGCAGACAATGGTCCATACAGTCACTCTCACAATCACTCACTCTCACATATAGTCATTTATACAGTCCAACACTCACATATACTGCCTTTGACATATGCAGTTACTCACACATGTACCACTGAGGCATCCATTCACTCACCAAGACATCCATATACAAACTCACCCAGCCATACAGCTGTTCACAGATACAGACTTGAACACATATACGCAGTGAATTATCCACTCACACATTTATGCACAGTCACAGCCCCCACCTATGCACACAGACACTCAGGCACCCATACAGATACTCAGACAAGCAATCAATAGCTCATATAGATCCTCATTTAGCTCTAACCAAACCATGGAACCACTTACATACCATTTGACAACCTAAACTGTGTGAATGTCTGTATCAAGCGCTAACACATGATTTAAGTGAGACTCAATTAATCACTCACTTATACAGTCAGTCACACACATAGTTAATCATGCATCCTGACTCCTATACACTCCTTCATTCTTCAATACACCTTGGCATAAATATATAAAACATATTTACATTTTAAAGAAACAAATAGTCACTGGATGATGTCATCAGTGATGTCATTTGAGATGTCATCAGTGATGTCACTGACCATGTCATGAATGATGTATTATGTGATGTCATCAGCAGTGCATTGCGGGGCGCGAGTTATAGTTAGCTGAACTAACTATAACATGGGAATTTCTATCTTTTTGAAGGAGTGAAATGTCCAACTAACTATAACGTCCCTGAAACCTATGGTTCAGTGAATTTCTAAGGTTTTTTAAATGCTAATTCCTAACTATAATGTCGATAAAACCTATGTTTTTTTCAGTGAATATATATATGTATATATATATATATTCACTGAAAAAACCATAGGTTATAGACCATATATAGTTAGGAATTCGCATTTACAAAACCTTATTTTACTCACACAAAACCATTGAAATTTCATATATAGTTAGTTGCACTAACTATATATCGCACACCCGCAATCCACTGCTGATGATGTCACATATTACATCATTCATGACATGGTCAGTGACATCACTGATGACATCACTGATGACATCTCAAATGACATCACTGATGACATCTCAAATGAAATCACTGATGACATCACTGATGACATCTCATTTGACATTACTGATCACATCACTGATGATATCATTCATGTGATAATACGATGAACCTCTTCAGACTCTAATATAACCTTAGATACAATCAGTGTAAACAGACACTCACAGACTGTCACTCATCCATGGAGTTACTCACACACCTAGTCAGTCATGCAAAGAATCAATCACACCTCCATTTCCTCAACTATACAGTTATACAAACTTTACTTATTCAAACATATACTAACACATATTTACTCTCTTATACAATCCCTGATACAAGTTCACAATGATCCATAAAGCCACTCACACATTCACTGGCTCTTATGCACAGTTATTTATATATGTCAACTCTCACATGTACTGTGTTTTACATATGTACTTACTTTGACATGTAGCACTGAGATATCCATTCACTCACCAATACACTCATGCACACAGTCAACCGCCCATACAGCTGTTTCCACATGCACTTTTGAAACCATACATCTAGTGAATCAACTGCTCACACATCTATGCACAGAGTCATACACCTCCCAGCCACCCACACACACACTCAGTCTCCCATACAAATACTTGGGCAACCAATCAATAACCCATATATTTACTCATATAGCTACTTATCAACACATGCAACAGTTTACAGAACAACAGACATAATGATGCACAAATTAAGACAGTTTAGTCACTAACCCATGCACTCAGTGAGACACATTTAATCACTCACTCATACAGTCAGTCATGCACCTACTAAATCCTTCATCCAGACACTTATACATCCACTCATTCTTCAATATGTAAGACATATTTTAACTTTACAGAAACATACAGTCACTGGATGTTGTCATCAGTGATGTCATCAGTGATGTCATTTGAGATGTCATCAGTGATGTCACTGACCATGTCATGAATGATGTAATATGTGACATCATCAGCAGTGGATTGCGGGTGCGCGATATATAGTTAGTGCAACTAACTATATATGAAATTTCAATGGTTTTGTGTGAGTAAAATAAGGTTTTGTAAATGCGAATTCCTAACTATATATGGTCTATAACCTATGGTTTTTTCAGTGAATTTTCAAGGTTTTGTAAATGCTAATTCCTAACTATATATGGTCTATAGCCTATGGTTTTTTCAGTGAATATATATATATATATATACATACATATATAAACATATATCATCTGTATATCTATATAAATACAAACATAAATGCATGCATACATATACTTATATGCATACAGATGCATGTTATTCACATGAAAGTTGAAAAAGCACTAATAAAAGCAAAGCTAAAAAGCCACCTCATTACAAACAGAATGGCTTTAACTTAAACGAGGGCGAGATCTATTGCATTTTCAATGCTTGTTTACTTTGGTTCCATCAAGAAGGCATTCAGATGTGTCACACATTTGCCATAAATTCTGAATGTTAGCACTCTAGTTGCACATTAGATCACTGTAGTAAAGCTACTGCTCACAAGGGACGTCTGCTGCTGGTATTCAAAGTGCATGTTTCAGTCTGCATGTCAGAATTTTTTTAATGAAATAGAAGAGGATTTGAGAAGTCACTCAAAATGATCCCTAATTTTTCTTTCTGAAGCACTAATCATACTTTCTATGGCAAAATTAACCCCCTCATGTTGTTCCTTTTTAAATTGAGTGTTTTCAGACTTACCACTTCATTCCAATCAAGATGGCTTCTGGTGTGCCATACTTTTGTCATAAGTAAGACTGTTAGCGCTCTAGTTGTTCTTTAGAACACTCTGGGACATTCTGTCATTGGGCTATACTTGGGGTACATCTGGGTGATATTTGGGCTACATTTAGGCTCTTTTGTCTCTGGTGGCCATCTTGGGAGACTGTATGTCAGAATTTTTTAATGAAATTGAAGAGGGTTTGAGAAGTCACTCAAAATGTGCCCTAATTTTTCTTTCTGCAGCACTAATCATAATTCATATGGCAAAATATACCCCCTCATTTTGTTCCTTTTTAAATTAAATGTTTTAAGAGTTACCCCTTTATTCCAATCAAGATGGCTTCAGGTGTGCCATACCTTTGTAATAAGTAGGACTGTTAGCGCTCTAGTTGTTCTTTAGAACACTCTGGGACATTCTGTCATTGGGCTATACTTGGGCTACATCTGGGTGATATTTGGGCTACATTTGGGCTCTTTTGTCTCTGGTGGCCATTTTGGGAGACTGCATGTCAGAATTTTTTAATGAAATAGAAGAGGATTTGAAAAGTCACTCAAAATGTGCCCTAATTATTCTTTCTGCAGCACTAATAATACCTTCTATTGCATAATATACCCCTCATTTTGTTCCTTTTTAAATTAAATGTTTTAAGAGTTACCACTTTATTCCCATCACGATGGCTCCAGGTGTGCTATACCTTTGTAATAAGTAGGACTGTTAGCGCTCTAGTTGTTCTTTAGAACACTCTGGGACATTCTGTCATTGGGCTATACTTGGGCTACATCTGGGTGATATTTGGGCTACATTTGGGCTCTTTTGTCTCTGGTGGCCATTTTGGGAGACTGCATGTCAGAATGTTTTAATGAAATAGAAAAGGATTTGAGAAGTCACTCAAAATGTGCCCTAATTTTTCATTCTGCAGCACTAATCATACTTTCTATGGCAAAATATACCCCCTCATGTTGTTTCTTTTTAAATTAAATGTTTTAAGAGTTACCACTTTATTCCAATCAAGATGGCTTCAGGTGTGCCATACCTTTGTAATAAGTAGGACTGTTAGCGCTCTAGTTGTTCTTTAGAACACTCTGGGACATTCTGTCATTGGGCTATACTTGGGCTACATCTGGGTGATATTTGGGCTACATTTGGGCTCTTTTGTCTCTGGTGGCCATTTTGGGAGACTACATGTCAGAATGTTTTAATGAAATAGAAAAGGATTTGGGAAGTCACTCAAAATGTGCCCTAATTTTTCATTCTGCAGCACTAATCATACTTTCTATGGCAAAATATACCCCCTCATGTTGTTTCTTTTTAAATTAAATGTTTTAAGAGTTACCACTTTATTCCAATCAAGATGGCTTCAGGTGTGCCATACCTTTGTAATAAGTAGGACTGTTAGCGCTCTAGTTGTTCTTTAGAACACTCTAGGAGGCTGCAGTAGAACACAAAGGAATCAACTGACAGTCTCTGTCCTTGTTGGATGTACATGTTTTACTGAGAATGTCAGACTTCATTTTCACATGACTGAGAAAGATAATGTGAATTTACAGAAAATATGCTTTCAGTTTAGCTTATAGATCCCCTTCCAAACCACTGTGGGAAAATCATGAGATATTAGTTTTCTTTCAAACAATATTCATGATATCACAGCAGAAGGTTTTTTCACATGGTAAAATCACCTTAGAACCCACCACAATTCCTAAAACGAGTATGGTACCATCAACAAATGATTTATAATGTAACTAAAGTCCTAAAACCCTCTATTAACTACAATGCTTTTTAATGAGGTGCTATCATGTATATTGGTCCCAAGATGGCTGCCAACACTTCTTGGATGAAGTGCTGACAGCCAATCAGATCAGATGTGTGGTTAGGCTCCGCCCAGATATATATCTTTTTTTGAACCTAAATTACTCAAAATCCACTGGAGCACATATATTGAGACCTAGCAAAGGTACATCGGGCTAACAGTCCCTACAATTTTGCCAAGTTTTGTGCAAATCCATTCAGCCGTTCGAGCTAAAAGTGAGGCCAACCGCCCTATGGAAATTAACATGGGAAAAACGCGTTTTGGGACCCCCCTTTTTTCTCGGCCCCCCCTTGATGAAACACCCCCCAAATTGTCAGGGGCTGCTCAGAAGCAAAATGTTCCATTTTCCTGAAAATTTCAGCCAATTCCGTCCGCAAACGCCAAAGTTATTAGACATAGAATTTTCAAAAATCCCATAGAGAAAAAATCCTAACTATATATACCTACTGGCTATCGCCAGTAGGTAATATATATATATATATATATATATACACACATAAAAGAGAGAGAGCGAGAGAGAGAGTTTTGATATAACCCAGTGAGTGCTCTAAATTTTAAGTTGAGTTGCTGTGCAGCAAGTGAGGTCCTACCCTCACACTATGGATTAAGCACCCATCCCATACTCAGAGATCCAGACGGGAGTTGCAAATTGTGATAAACATTGAGCTCCTGAACAGCCATTGACAAGAATTTCCCAATGACCTCAGAGAAGTTGTGAGTTATACAAAATAAGGTATGTTTGGTTATTGAACTGACGTTTGCAGGGTCATCATTGTATACAATCGATCGGCTGTAGCGAGAGGTGTGTTGGTGCACAGTTGTTTGGTTGCCGCTATAAGGAATAGAGTGGCAGCCCATGCAGGGCATTGGATACAAAGGGGCTGTTTGACAATGGCCAGTTAAGGTTGTGAGGCATCATAACCCCCATTGCTATCCATCCAGGGCACAAACATTATGTGGGGCATTTAGTCCAATAACAAGACTGAAAAAATCAGTATGGGGGATACGATATCAAAACGGCAAGATGGTCATAAAGACCATTGTATTTGCATAAGATCATGAGTATTTGCATCCCTCTCATTGGCCAGAAATACTACAATGGTGAAGGTGGATACAGTGTATATATTCTACCAATCACTTTGGGCCATGTGATGAGCATTTCCAGCATTGTGTATATATATATATATATATTTATTCATGTCCGAAACGCATCTGATTGCTTGGACCACAATGGATTAAATTATCTTTAAGAATCAAAGACTGGCTTTTGGCGTTATTTTGAAGTCTGCAAACCTGTCAGTGCATCGAAGCACTATCAGGGACAAGTTGGAGCGTCATATACATATATATATATATATCCAAAACCAAAGTATACGCCGCGTGTAGCAATCACAGCAGGCACAGATACACCAAGCACGGACCAAATTTGCGGCATTCAAATCTTTATTCGCCTGTCGGTGACAACATCCTTGTGACAAAGTGGCAGACCTCCTATCAGCATAAAATAACCTTTGACACACACATTCAAAAATAGAAACTAGCATATTCTTAAAAAAGGAGAAACCAATACCAATTACAACAACTTATTAGGTAATTCCAACATCTACATACACATCCACTCATTCACCAACAGTTCTATATAGTCACTCATGCATGTACTTACTAATCATATGTACTCATACACCTATACATCCTGTTACACACTAATACTCATCCATATAGTTACTCACACACAAATTCACACATGCAAATAACCATTTACTTGATTATACTGCTATATACACACCACTACACATACTTCTACAGAAACGGAAACATATTTACTCTCTTAAACAATCAATTATAAAAACACATACTCACTAACCCACCCATACACACAATCATCCACCCATACAGTCTTACACACATGCTGTCTTCAAAATACATACAAATAGTGAGTCACTCATTCATGCATCTGTGCTTTAAGTAATATCCCCCACCGAACCATACAGACACTGATATTGATACTCAAAAAAACAACTAATAACCCATATACACACTCATGTAGCTACTCACCAACCCATGCAGCCACTTATACACAAAGTCAGACACAGATACTGATATTTAAATATTTAAACATTACTCGCTAATATATGTATTCACTAAGATACATTTAATAAGTCAGTTCACCTATCAATTTTACACAAAAAAACATCTATTTAGACATTTATTTACCCATTTATTCTTCCATCAACCTTTAGATATACATATATAAAAATATTTATTTTTCAGAAAGATACACATTCACTGGATGATGTCATCAGTGATGTCATTTGAGATGTCATCAGTGATGTCATGAGTGATGTAATATGTGACGTCATCAGCAGTGCATTGCACGCGCAAGTTATAGTGAGTCCAACTAACTATAACGTGGGAATTTCAATGGTTTTATGCGAGTAAAATTTGCACCTAACTATAACTGGTGTGAAACCTATGGTTTTTTCAGTGAATTTAATAGGTTTTTTAAATTCTAATTCCTAACTATAACTGGTGTGAAACCTATGTTTTTTTCAGAGAATATATATATATATATATATATATATATATATATATATATTCACTGAAAAAAACATAGGTTATAGACCATATATAGTTAGGAATTAGCATTTACAAAACCATAAAAATTCACAGAAAAAACCATAGGTTATAGACCATATATAGTTAGGGATTAGCATTTACAAAACCTTATTTTACTCGCACAAAACCATTGAAATTCGCATATATAGTTAGTTGCACTAACTATATATCGCGCACCCGCAATCCACTGCTGATGATGTCACATATTACATCATTCATGACATGGTCAGTGACATCACTGATGACATCACTGATGACAACTCAAATGACATCACTGACAACATCACTGATGACAAATAAAATGACATCACTGATGACATCATCCAGTGACTTTATGTTTCTGTAAAGTTAAAATATGTCTTACATATTGAAGAATGAGTGGATGTATACGTGTCTGGATGAAGGATTTAGTAGATGCATGACAGACTGTATGAGAGAGTGATTAAATGTGTCTCACTGAGTGCATGGGTTAGTGACTAAACTGTCTTAATTTGTGCATCATTATGTCTGTTGTTCTGTAAACTTCTGCATGTGTTGATCAGTAGCTATATGAGTAACTATATGGGTTATTGATTGGTTGCCCAAGTATTTGTATGGGAGAGTGAGTGTGTGTGTGTGGGTGGCTGGGAGGTGTGTGACTCTGTGCATAGATGTGTGAACAGTTGATTCACTAAATGTATGGGTTCAAAACTGCATGTGGAAACAGCTGTATGGGTGGTTGACTGTTTGCATGAGTGTATTGGTGAGTGAATGGATATCCCAGTGCTATATGTCAAAGTAAGTACATATGTAAAACACAGTACATGTGAGAGTTGACATATATAATTTACTGTGTATAAGAGCTAGTGAATGTGTGAGTGGCTGCATGGATCATTGAAAACTTGTATCAGTGATTGTATAAGAGAGTAAATATGTGTTAGAATAAGTTTCAATAAGTAAGGTGTGTATAACTGTATAGTTGAGGAAATGGAGGTGTGATTGATTCTTTGCATGACTGACTAGGTGTATGAGTAACTCTATGGATGAGTGACAATCTGTGAGTGTCTGTTTACACTGAGTGTATCTAAGGTTATATTAGAGTCTGAACAGATTCATCGTATTATCACATGAATGACGTCATCAGTGATGTTGTCAGTGATGTCATTTGAGTTGTCATCAGTGATGTCATCAGTGATGTCACTGACCATGTCATGAATGATGTAATATGTGACATCATCAGCAGTGGATTGCGGGTGCGCGATATATAGTTAGTGCAACTAACTATATATGCGAATTTCAATGGTTTTGTGCGAGTAAAATAAGGTTTTGTAAATGCTAATCCCTAACTATATATGGTCTATAACCTATGGTTTTTTCAGTGAATTTTTATGGTTTTGTAAATGCTAATTCTTAACTATATATGGTCTATACCCTACGGTTTTTTCAGTGAATTTCAATGGTTTTTTAATAGTAAATATTATTGCGTTACAACATTGAAGACATTTACAGAAGAGATGGTGTGCACTTCCCCGATGAAGGGAATAGAATTTTCGTCCTTTATTTAAAAGTGTGCATTGGAACATACTTGTAGGTACCTAAATTAGCGACAGCCTGGTAAGTTGGTGCATGCACCAATTACTAAAGATTTAGGTTTACTATATCTAAGGGTCACTGCACTTAAAACCTTTAAGTCACTCCTATAGCGGCGTTGTTAAATAGACTATCAGCCCGCTCAAACTGGTTACCACGGCAGGCATCACTTCGGATTGCCGCCTGTGGATGTTATCCGGTTATCTGCTTTCCCAGTCAAAAAGATAAGAGGCAATGTAGAATAGAAGAGAAAAGAAAAATTGGGATAAAAGATCCCTATAGAATGTAGCAATGGCGCAAAAGTTGTTTTAAAAACCCACATCAGATGCAGTCTGCAGGCAATGAAATAGCAGGTTGGGGTTACAGTTTGTTTAACAATATTATACAAAGAGCATGACCATGACCATTGCGGAATTGGACCCATGTGAATGGGTATCTCTGCCAAAACGTACTCTTTAAGGTAAAGGCACATTTCAATAACAGACACCATATTTGCCATGTGTACTGTGTGATCTGCCATTTTATATCGTCATGCGTGTGGTTAGCTTCAGAGAAATGTGATACCATAGGGGCATTCAAAACAGACCAATTTATGCGGCTTCTGTGTTGTCCAATACATGCTTTGATTGGTTGTTGTGTCTGTCCTTTATATGGCAAACCACAGGGGCACCATATACAATACACCACCTTTCATGTATTACAATTGGAAAAGAAGTGTAGGGTATGCTTTACATTATTGTGTACAAAGGTGTTGGTGTTTGATGTAAAAGGGCATGCCACATCTAGAATGGCCTTTTATCTCTGGTAGGTTCCAGGTGGATTGCATGTGTTGGTTTTACGTCCAGTGCTCTCCGTGAAGGAGTGAATAAGGTGATCTTTAATATTTTTGCTTTTTTTAAAAGCAAACATTGATGTCTCAATTGAGGGGGTCAATACTTCTAATTATGTGCCAATTTTTTATGATCATACTGCGGATCTTGTTGGAATGTACTCCAAATGTCATCACACTTGTAAGTTTGTCAATGGATGTTTTTTCTTTGGTATTCAACAATTTCTCTCTGGGACAAAACCAAGCCAGTTTTAGCGATGTTCTGACTATCCTGTTAGGGTACCCTCTTGCCACTAACTTAGATTTCCGTATTTCTGCCTCTGCCATATATTCTTTCTTGTGCGTACAGATTCTGCGCAAGCGCAGAAACTGGCCAAACGGTAAACCATCTTGCAATGCTCTCGGATGTTGGCTTTCGTAAGATAGAAGGGTATTCCTCTCAGTGGGTTTCCTATGTAGGGATGTATGAAGGGACCCATTCTCATGTTGTATATTAGGATACAAGAAGGCAATGGATGACTTGTGGATGGTCGAACTGAATGTCAGGTGTGTCTGGATAGTGTTAAAAAACACAACAAACTCATTAAAATCAGTTGGGTTCCCTGACCAGATTAAAAAGATATCATTGGTTTGTTGAAATGCTAAAGCTAACATGATATCAAACATCCATCTTTCACAGGGGGATAAAATGATGCATTCTGATAGACTTCCGATAAAGAGAAGGAGATTTGACATGGGAGTATGGAACTTAAAAAAGGTGGATAAACGAGCCCATATTTGTGTCCAAAAAGAAACTACATCGGGGCATGAAAAAAGGATATGTGAAAGGTCTGATCATCTGTGTGTGTGAAATTAGCAATAGAAGTAGGAGTGAAGTGTAGTCTATGATACAGAAAAAAGAGATTGAGTAGTTGATGCAGACCTCGAAATCCTCAGTGACTAAGCCCAAATCCTATTCCATATTTCAGTAGTACACTGAAAAACTAAATCCGATTCCCAAGCCAGTTCTATTTGAGTTTTAACGTGTTCTGAAGTTGTGGAATAGAAGGATTTATAAATTAAGAAAGCTTTTGGACATAATGCCAAAATTATGAGTAGTGAGTCCTGTGTAGATGAAGACACATCAGAAGGAAGGGAATAAAAAATATTAAGAATTATTTCCATACGAATTGAGAACCTAAATAAATAAGAACGAGGACACTTGAATGTATTTTGAAAATTAGGAAATGTACAGGGAGAATTACCATCAAACAAATCCTTGACCCAGATAATTCCCTTAGCCCTCCAAGAAGACCAATATATAGGCCTATTGTTAATGGTAATAAGTCATTTATGCTAGAGAGGGGAATGTCAAAACTTTCAACTAAGTCCTGGTGGAATACTGTATGCCAATATCATAGGTTAGATGTTGCTTATGCCTCCCAATGTAATCCACATGTTAATAGAGATGTATTTTGGTTGCCATTATCTACTCATTTAAATAAGGTTTCAATCATGCGGTTTCTCATCACCGTTCTGAAATCTTACAACCCCCTTGAATTCCTTTCTCTTCATTCTATCCTTCTTCTTTTGATTCTGACGGATTTTATTTAAAACAGTAAACTTTTTTTACTATTTCTTATGTTTTATGAAGCATACATTTACTTCTTATTTATAGTTTATAAATATGTTTTCTTCCCCTTCTTTCCCCTCCTTTCTCTCCCGCCCCTGTTTCTGCTCTTATTTTCTTTTTCCCATAATATCCCTAAAATGTAAACAGCTTTCTACTATGTTTAGTTGCCTACTATATTTTACTCACCAATTATTTTGTATATTATTATGCTTTTGGCCTATGCTATATTGTATCAATTTTTGTTTCAATAAAGCTTATTAAACCCAAAAACAAAAGATATCATCAATGTATCTCTTCCAACATTTAATGTTGGAACAGTATGTGTTATTGGTATTCAAGACAACCCTATGTTCAACGTTGTCCACATAGATATTTGCCAACTTTGGCGCAAAAACAGCCCCCACGCTAGTTCCAGGGCATTGCTGATAGTACACACCTTTAGATACAAAGTAGTTGGATTACAGTGTCTCTCTTCTATGGTAATGATATATGGTATGAAGGATCTGCCTGTCTTGAGGCTATCCAGTCCTCCTAATAGGATTTTTTCAAAAGTCAACAACTCAGGTGGCATCTTGTCGTTGGTGGAATAAAAAGTGTACGGGGTCTAAGGCCTGTTACTGAGTCATGTACCATGGGCTCTTTCTCCATAAAGAATAGTTTCAAGCAAGTTTTCTGAAAATACTGGAAAAGGTCTGTTTTAAGATCAAAGAAGTTTGTACCTTCCGTAATGACAAAGGATAAACCCTTACTCAATAACGATATTTCAGCTGAGGATAGCATATGCTGGGACAAGTTGAAAATAGGGATTACAGTTGATGTATCTGTTTCCTGCCTTAGTATGGTTGAGGACCCCACTGATAATGCTTCCTCCTCGTTTGGCGCTAGCCTCGAAATTCATACCATGTTTTCCCTTTCGCTTTTCCACCTCGCTCTAAAAAAGGCTGTCCTGAGTGACCTTCTGAATGGCTGGGACCGGGCTGGGTGTCTGAATCGTCTGCGCCCCCTGATGATTCAGAAAACGTGATGGGCTGATTTCTCATAAATCTTCCCAAGGTATTCTGTCTATTTTGGGACCCTACGGTAGTGTAGTAGTCTTCCCTCAGGTAGGGGTAAGCCTTCTCCTTGGTAAAGCTCTTAATATCCTTAGTAACCTTGTCTGCTTTCTTTTTCAGTTTGAATGTGTTGAATTCCTCTTATGTCTTTTTAAGTTTATCCAATAATGTTTTGGCCTCTGCTACTCCATCACCACCTAGTAGCTCTTTCTCCAATTCCTCAATTTCCTTTAATTCAGCCTTAGCGTGCTCTACCACTGTTTCTACCCCTAACACCATCCAGCGGTGTGAACAGGTGGTGGAAATATGACTGAAATTGTTTAATTTAATGAATTGACATTTGCAGATTCAAACCTGCACCGATGGCACGATTGGGACCTCGGTTAAAATACACATACTACACTGGCTAGAGCTGCCGCACCACCTGCAATACTGATCCTGGTAAGCCTTCTTAGATTACTAATATCAACCTCTGTAGTCAAGACGCCTTAGTTGGGCATTTTGAGTACTCATGAGAGCCAACCTTCTTAATTACAGGAATCCACCCACAACTGTAACTGGCCAATTCTACCTACTTTTGATCTTCCAACACACTGCTATTCAGCACATTGTGTATATTCGTGTTTGCCAGTCAATCAGTCCGCTCCTCACACTGGGGTAAGGAATTGACTATACAGTGGCTCATGTTATGTATCTCTAAGAAATACAGCTTCCCTATGTAATCTTTGCCTTCTTATTTACTTCTCACTCATGTAGCACCCGGCTGCGTCCTGTGTGAGTATTCCCTCTACCTTATTTCACATGACCGGTGTCTCACATAATTCACATTTCTCATGTGGCTGCGCAACCCCCTTCAGGTACTACAGAGTCCATTGCATACCTTTTCAAGTACTGTAGTGGATATTCTATATTTTTAGTGATTTCTTTCTTTTTCTTGAATCTTAGATGTCCCTATGTGCCTTGGTCCTGAAGAGACCCTTTAATGCACACAGGGTCGAAACGTCATTGACAGCTATTTCAAGCGAAAAACTTGAACAGCTCTTAATATTGCATAAGTAACTGTGATCATTGAAAATCTATAGATGGTTGCGTTTAAAAATTGTGGAAACCTAGTTGTACATGTAACAAATGTTGCCACTTTGTGTTTTATGGTTCCATTTCACACTGGAGACACAAAGCACTACTGTTTTGTTTCTTTTCATACATACCTGTATATTCTTTGAATTATATAAAATAACTAGCAGCCCGTCCCGACGTTGTGCGGGTATGAATTGCTGACGGCCAGTAGTATATTGTTTCCTAGGATTTCATTTTGATAGCATTTCTTATCTGTGACAGGCCTGTGAAACGCTCCAATTCACAGTGCACTGCTGATGCACTTAAGAGTGCGCGTTCACTAGTGTGTGAACTCGAGTTTCCCTACTTTATTTTTCCTTGCAATATATTATATAGCGGGAACTCGACAACATGGCATGAGCACAATTTACATTGCAGAAGAACACATTCATTTGTGGTAGGCACGGGGAGACAAAGCGATTGGCCTGGAATCACAGGATGTTGGGCTGATGCCGAGATTCAAACATAGCTCCCCAGCTCTAAAGTTTGCAATTCTAGAACTTGTGGCGGGAGGTGAGTCTAAAAGTGTATGTCAGTGCTGGCCATCAATGAGAGAGACCTGTGCATTTTTCAATTGGGTGGCTAAAAAATATGAGTATGTTGCTGGAGATGTGGGCCGCCATGCCACCAATGTACTTACCGGGGGAGGGTAAACACCCATTATTCCGCAACTTTCTTTCCGCATACCATCACTCCGCATACTTTCAGTACGAAAGTACCATGACTCCACAATGCCATTATAATGCATGGCATTACATTTTATAGGCTTTTACCATGCATACATTTACAACAAAATTCGTTGTAAATGCATGAATGGTAAAAGCATGTTTTTTTTTAATGTTTGGATAAGGTAAGTATGGGTATAGGGGTATATGTTTTGGGGTACTGAGGTATATGTTTGGGGTGTTTGGGTATTTTAAGGGTTCAGATATAGTTTTGGGTTATGGGGTACAGGGGTAGTTTTAAGGTTTAGGGATAGGTATGGGTTTTGGGGTACAGGGGTATTTTTAAGGTATAGGGGTATTTTTAGGGTTCAGGGGTTGGTTTGGGTTTTGGGGTACAGGGGTATTTCAAGGGTTCAGGGCTAGGTTTGGGTTTTGGAGTACAGCGGTATTTTTAGGGTTCAGGGCTAGGTTTGGGTTTTGGGGTACAAGGGAATTTTAGGGTTCAGGGGTAGGTTTGGGTTTTGGGGTACAGGGTTATTTTTAGGGTTCAGGGCTAGGTTTAGGTTTTGGGGTGCAGGGGTATTTTTAGGGTTCAGGGGTAGGTTTGGGTTTTGGGGTACAGGGGTATTTTAGGGGTTCAGGGCTAGGTTCGGGTTTTGGGGTACAGGGGTATTTTAGGGTTCGGGGGTAGGTTTGGGTTTTGGGGTAGAGTGGTGTTTTTAGGGTCCAGGGCTATGTTTGGGTTTTGGGGTACAGGGGTATTTTGAGGGTTCAGGGGTAGGTTTGGGTTTTGAGGTACAGGGGTGTTTATAGGGTTCAGGGCTAGGTTTGGGTTTTGGGGTACAGGGGTATTTTTAGGGTTTAGGGATAGGTTTGGGTTTTGGGGTACAGGGTATATTTATAGGGTTAAGATGGGTTAGTGTTTAAGGGTGTTGGGGTATTTTAAGGAGTAAGGTTGGGTTATGATTATGGGATGCAGGGGTATTTAAAGGGAGCAGGATGGGATTAGCTCACAATATGAGACATGGCATGAAGGGGGGAACGTACCACACGCCTCTAGCGTTTGTCACGCCCCCAGCACACGCCCACAGCACAACACAGACACGCCCACAAGGGACTACTTATCTGGCATGGTTCTTTTACCGTTTAAATGTATATGGTGGGCGTATGCATAGCCTATGTCCTTCTGCTGCAACTGCCCTTTCCAACGCTGTATTGGGTGTTGTGATTGGTGCTGTGGTTCCTGAGATTACCCGCCTCAAAGGTTTGGGCTCTCTCTTTATTATATTAGTATGGACTATTGTAAATACAAACAGAGGTCTACATGTCTCCTTTCCTTTTGACATCAGTATAACCTTTTATAATTGCGATTGTGCATACCATTATCAGTATAGATTAGCATATTTTTCTTCAAGAACCACTGTTTCTGTTATATATGAATTACCCTGGTTCCTGGTGAGTAGGATGTCCCTTGTTCTTGTTTTCATCTAGAAAGTTGAAGACAGGGAAAGGAGCCACTACTCAATGCCTCTTAGAGATGTTACTGTTAGATGAACTCAAGAATGCCTCAGGGTCAGATGAACAGGAGAGAGTAGGTGGGGTAGGCCCAGAAGATATGTCAGGAGGGAGACCCCTCTTTGACCTAGAATCTAACCCTTACCAGGTGGAGCCTGATGACTCCCACCTGGACAATTCAGACCTCCCGGAGGAGAACACAGAGAGCTTAGTGGAAGCCCCATTTGATCCTCCTGGTAAGGTGCAGAGTAGACCAAGGAGGTCTAGACCCTCATCTGCAGGCTCTAATGGCTAAGGACAGTCAGCAGGGACTGCCACTTTTCAGAGAAGGGGGAACACTTTGGATAGGGAGTACCAACTTCTGGAGATTGAGAAAGCAAGGCTTAAGCTTAGGCAAGTGTCGTTGGCCTTTGGCAGAGAGTTCCCTGGAATTCCAGAGAGCTAGGAAAAAGTTGGTACTAGAGCCCCATGTTGGCAGCAACAGTGTCCCTAGAGTTGAGGAATATTCCTTTGAACATAGGAACCTAAACAAGATTGCCCTCCCTACCATGTTGGGGATGACATCCATAAATGGATAACTGTTTTAGAGAGGGCCTGTAAAGTTCAGAGGGTCCCTCAAGAGCACTGGGCAACTATCTTATGGCTCTCCTTTGCTGACAAAGGCAGAAATAAGTTCCTCGCTGTTAGAGAAGAGGATGCTGACAGTTACTCAGTTTTGAAAAGTGCTTTCATTGATGGGGTTGGCTTAACCACTGAACAGTACAGGATTAGGTTCAGAGACACCCATAAAGAACAGACCCAGGACTAGGTAGACTTTATGGATAGTGCTATTAAGGCTCTGGAAGGTTGATTGCTTGGAAGCAAAGTGCATAACTACCAAGGATTGTGTAATGTGATTACAGGGAGCAGATCCTTAATAACTGCCAAAGACTGCCTTTACATCAGTACCTGGTGAACTCAGGTCTGACTTCTCCCCAAGAATTGAGAAAGGAGGCATATAAGTGGGTCAGAACCAGGGAGAAGCAGAAAACCAGAACAGTAGTGGTGATTAGAAGAAGCAAGATACTTCAAAAAATGAAGATAAGGCTGGAGACAAGGGCAAAGACAAGGAAGAGTCTTCTCAGTGGACCCAAACACCTGCATCTGGGGGGAGTCACAATCCAACAAGAAAGGCAAAAAGAAACCTTTGTATTATCTCTGCAAACAGAAGACCCATTGGAAAAGGGATTCTGGTTGTCCAAAGGCCATGGAAACTACAACTACTACCACTGGCCCTAAGGCAACTCCGCCCCTAGCTCCAGTACAAGTGGTGGTGCAGCATACAAGGGAAGAGTAGAGTTAACCTTGGGATCTGAGTTGGGTTCTGGCTTAGTCAAAATTCCAGCTCAGGCTGTTCTAGTTTGTGATGGTGGCATAGATCTTCCCACCTTATTTGTCAGTCCCAGTAACCTGGGCAAGTACGGCAACAGCATTTGATCAATAGAACAGAGGCCCATGACCTACAGGGACACAGGGGCCGGTGTCACAATGGTGACAGAGAAACTTGTGTCTCCTGACCAAATCATACTTGGAGAAATGTTCCAAGTGACCAATGCTAATAATGTAAGGACTGACTATTCCTTTGCAGTTGCTAATTTCAGCTGGGGAGGGGTAACTGGGCTTAAGAAGGTTGGGGTATCTTCAGACCTACCAGTAGATTGTTTGTTGGGCAATGATTTGGAAACTTAAGCCCGGGCTGAGGTTGAGTTCAGGACTCATGCAGAAATGTTGGGCATCTCTGCAAGTGTGTTTGTTGTGACCAGGTCACAAGTCAAACTGTCCTCCACTAAACAGGCCCTGGATCCCGGAAAAATGGACAAGGTGCCTTCCAAGAGAAGGAGCAGGAGGGTTAAGGCTGTTTCTGCCCCTCAGATTCAGTGTGAGGTTCAGTATCCTGAGGAGGATAATCTTAGTCCCTGTAAAGGACCTGCCCCAGGAGAACTTGATCCTGATCAGGTTGATTTTTTGGGGGCAAGGGGACCTTCCAGGGCAGACCTGAGTTTGGAGTAGCAAACATGCCCCTCTCTTGAACCCCTCAGACAGCAAGTTGCTACTGAGGCTGCTGGAACTGTCAGTGGGTCCCATAGGATCTACTGGGATGATGGACATCTGTACTCAGAGGGTAAAGACTTCAAGCCTGGTGCCACCAGGAGGTTGGGTATACCCTTGAAGTTCATTGGCTTCCTACTCAGCCTGGCACATGACATTGCCCTGGCAGGACATTTAGGGCAGAGTAAGACTTGGGACAGGCATGTCCCTCACTTTCACTGGCCCCACATGTCCCAGGACACAAAGGAGTTTTGTGGAGAAGTGTGGCTCAATGGTTAGAGCAGGCAGACCTCGATGCAGAGCTCTGGCCAGGGACCAGGGTTCAATTCCTGCCCCGGCGGGTCTTGGGCTCATTAATTCCCCTGACTGGATATTCTCGCCTCAGTGCCTATTCTGATCATGGGTCCCACGCTGCAACTCTGGGCAATAGCTTGCTTAGTCTCCACAACGGCCCCCACAACGTGAGGGATGCCTGGTCTGCACCATGGGGCTGCCCAGGAGTGGACACTTCACAGGGAAAGCCAGGAAGGGTTCCCTTGCGGTATTCGTACAAGCGCCGGGAAACCCACTGCGGGTAGCTGTGTGCTACACAAGTACAAAAACATTTACAAAAACATTTTGCTCCTTTGCCACCAGCCAAGCCAGTGGCAAGTCAGGTGGCATCACAAAGGCCCCCTTAATTCCACTTCCAGTGGTTAGGGTTCCCTTTGAGAGGGTTGGGATTGATAGCATTGGTCCCATGAACCCTCCAAGAGCATCTGGGCACAGTTATATTCTAGTGGTGGTGGACAATGTCACCATATACCCAGAAGCTATTCCACTTAGGACCACTACAGCTCATTAGTGCCAATGCCCCTCTTGGGATTTTTTTCCAGAGTGGGCTTCCCTAAGGAGGTCTGAACTGACAGAGGTACAAACTTGGTGTCAAGTTATATTACTGCAATTTGGAGTGAATTACACATTTACCACACCCTAACATCTTCAATGCAATGGGTTAGTTGAAAGATTCAACAAAACACTAAAGGGTATGATCATGGACCTCCCAGAAAAGCTTAGGCGAAAATGGAATTTTCTTCTGCCCTGCCTTCTCTTTGCCTATAGAAAGGTCCCTCGGAAGTGGGTTGGATACAGCCATTTTGAACTTCTGTTTGGGCATCCGGTTAGGGGTCCCTTGTGTTTGGTGAAGGAGGGATGGGAGTTACCTCTCAAACCTCCCAAACAGGACATAGTGGACTATGTACTTGGTCTCTGCTCCAGGATGGCCGAGTAAATGAAAAAATCAAGTAAAAACCTGGAGGCCAGCCAAGAATTGTTAAAAGCTTGGCATGACCAAAAGGCTGCCCTGGCTGTTTACCGTCTAGGCCAGAAAGTGTGGGTGTTGAAACCTGTGGCTCTAGCAGCTCCCTAGGACAAGTGAAGTGGACCCAACACTATCATTGAGCAAAAGGGTGAGGTCGCCTACCTGCTGGACCTTGGCACTCCCAGAAGCCTCCATAGGGTGCTCCATGTGAACAGGCTAAATCCTTGTATGGCCAGGACTGACATGGGCTTGCTCATGGCAGGAGGAAGAGAGTGATCCTCTACCTGATCTCCTCTCACAAAACCCTGATGATGGATCAGTAGATGGTGTAGCCTTGGCAGGCAGCTTCACTGGTCAACAGCAGATTGATTGCAGGAATGTCCTCATTCAATTTAGGCATATGTTCTCTCTGACTCTAAGTCAAACCACCTGGTGTACACATGAAGTAGAAACAGGTGAGAGTTTAACTGTAAAGAATAAAATCTACAGGCAGCCTGACCATGTCAGAGATTGTATCAGGACAGAGGTCCAAAAGATGGTGGAGTTGGGAGTGATTGAGCCCTCAGATAGCACTTGGGCTAGCCCAGTATTCCTGGTACCTAAACCTCACACCAAGGGTGGAAATAGAGAGATGAGTTTGTTGTGGACTACAGGGAACCCAATGCAGTCACTAGGACTGATGCCCATCCAATTCCGAGGACAGATGAGCTTACGGACACTTTTGCCTCAGCCAAGTTCTTAAGCACATTTGACCTTACTGCTGGCTATTGGCAAATCATCAGACTAGCTGAGGATGCCAAACCAAAAACAGCATTTTCAACCCCTAGTGGGCATTATCAATTTATTGTGATGCCTTTGCCTTGAAGAATGCACCTGCCATATTCCAATGATTGGTGAACAAAGTTCTCACAGGGCTGAAAGCCTATAGTGCAGTATATCTTGATAGCTGTTGTTCGCTCCACCAGGGAGGATCACCTGACCCACCTGAAGAATGTTTTAGAGGCTCTGCAAAAGGCAGGCCTCACCATCAAGGCTTTTAAGTGACAGAAAGGGCAGAGTAAGATTTTGTACCTGGGCCACCTTGTGGGTGGAGGCCAGGTTCAACCACTTCAGAGCAAAATCCAGACCATAATGGAATAGGTTGCTCAGACTACCCAGACTCAGGTCAGAGCTATCTTGGGCCTAACTGGGCATTACAGAAGATATGTCAAAAGATATGGGTCCATAGTGACTCGCTTGAATGATCGTAAATCAAAGAAAATGCCCAAGAAAGATCAGTGGACAGTTAGTTGTCAGAAGGCATTTAATGACCTCAAGCAGACCATGTGCACTGCTCCCATTCTGTAGAGTCCTGACTACTCTAAAACATTCATGGTCCAAACAAATGCATCTGAGTTTGAGGTTGGTGCTTTGTTGTCACAACTTAATGCAGAGGGTCAGGATCAACCAGTAGCTTTTATCAGCAGAAGGTTAACCCCCAGAGAGAAACATTGGTCAGCTATAGAGAGGGCGGCCTTTGCTGTCATCTGGGCCCTGAAGATGTTGAGGCCATACCTGTTTAGCATTCATTTCATTGTTCAGACAGACCATAAGCCCCTCTTATGGCTTAAACAGATGAAGGGAAACCCCAAACGTTTGAGGTGGTCCATTTCCCTACAGGGGAGGGACAGTAAGTAACCATGCCAATGCAGATGGACTTTCCAGATATTTCCACTTTGAAAATGAAGACTCGAATGGGCAAGATTAGTCTCATCTCATTACATTTGGGGTGGTGGTTGTGTAGTAACGTAGGATCTACTTCTAAGGTTACCCCCGCTTTTTGCCTGGTACTAAGCCGTTTTATGACAAGTCTGACTGTGATCCTACTAATCAGGACCCCATTCTATCTGATTTCTCCTTAAATAGCTGTATTGAGTACATAGGTACACTCCAGATTGGCCACTGGGGTACCCTTATTATTCCCTACTATATGGTACCAAGGTAGCCATGGCATTGGTACCCCATAGGTCTCCCATGGGCTGAAACATGCATTATGCCACCCATGGGAGACCATGCAAAATAGAACAACAGGACTGCCATTGCAGCCTGTGTAACTTGGTGCATGCACCACTTACTAAAGATATAGGCTTATTATATCTAAGGGTCACTGCACTTATAACCTATAAGTCACCCCTATAGCGGGATACTCCTACAGCCTACAGAGTCCATTCTCCTGGGTTGTCAGTGAAGCAGCCATATACCATATATACCATATAGAGGGGCACTCCATAATTATGCGATGGCTATCTCGAAAACGGCTGCAATCAATCCTCTCATGTTTGGTATCAAACATGTTGGAATCATACCCCCACACTGTAAACAGGGTGGGAGGTAAGATTCCAAGCACCGGAAGAGCCCTCCATTAGGCTCTCAGTGTTCCCGGCACCAGTCTTCCAGACCCAGACAGCACAAAATGGTTGCTTCTGACCAGAGACAAATTTCTGCCCTCCTGCAGCTGAGCTAAGCGCGAGCAGAGGAAGGTGGAACAATAGGCATTCTGTCACAGGGAGGTGTGACCACCTTCTAGACAAGATTTAGTGTATTGGGACAGGGTGGGTGCACTTGCTAGTGCTAGAAAGTCTGCATGAGGGGCACACTTGTACCCATGCATAGTCCAGTCAAACCAGTACTGGGAGCCATTTGCTCCCGCTCTGGAGTGGGACTGGACAAAGGACATGGGAGTTACCTACCCCCTGACCAGACTGTCCCCTGGGAGGGTTCCCTGAATATTCCCAACCTTTTCCCTAGAGTACTTACGGGCTTACCTAGGTGTAAGTCCCTAGATTCATGGTGGGATAAGATTCAGATCAGACACCACTGCACTTCTACCGCCTGGGCACTCTGGACTTCGCTGGACTTCATTTGGGCCTGACCTTGTCTCTCTTCTGGTCTGCTGCATCGTCTGTGCCTGTGCATCATACAGGAACCTTCCAAGGCCTGTGACACATCAAAGACAACCAAAGTAATCTTACTTGGAGTGGAGTCGCTCCCCTGCATTTGCAGGCACCACAACTAAGTCAACCGATCTGCAGATCCTGAGCTCCTTCGGACTCCGTGGGCTCTGCAACACAGGTCATGGTTTTCCACAGCTCCTGAGGCTTGCTCTACCCTCTCACCAAGTTTGAGGACTCGTGGGGTTGCAATAACCGAACCGCTGTGCACTGTGTCCCACTTGCAGTTGCAAAGGCTTGTTGGCTTCTTTGCAAAAAGATCTTCGGGCTCCATGTAGCCCTAACCTCAAGCACCTCCAGTGACCAGAATCTTCAGCCACTCTGCATCATGTGCATTGTGGTCTGCATCTTTTGGTGAACTGCTTGAGGTCCTCTTGCGACTCCAGTGCCTCCGGCCTGTGGGGCCGCTTGAGGGTCACACTTGTTTCTTTTGGGCTCCTTTGATTTCCTGGGGCGTGTCCTGACTCCCCTGCTTTTGGCGATTCCCCTGGACCTTGCTAACTCGACTTTGCTCCTTCTTTGATTCCTGCATGGCTTGCCTTTACCAAGGCTTTTTGGTGCTCCCGCCGGACACCGACCACTCAGCACTCAACATCCTTCGTGGGACAGCATGTGCATGGCTCCTGGTCTTCCTCAGCATCACCCGGTCCTCACAGCTGCAGAGTCAAGGTCATCATCATCTTCCCTGAAGCACCCGAAATCCGAGGGCATTCGTCTTCCAAGTCTCTTGGTCACTCCTGAGTGGCATTGACTCTGTCCCCTCTGCTTTCAGATACTCCTCTTTAATAACTCATGTTTGTGATTCCCACAGACACTTTCTCCTCTTTCAGCAACTGCACTTTCCTGAACTCCTCCATTGTGTTCAACACGGTTTCCGACACCACTTCACACGTATGCTCCCGGTTTCCCTGGTGTCGGTAACATGGGAACTAGGGTATCCACAGGTGGGGTGGCTCTCCAACTTTCTATCTTGCCCAGGGTTTCTTCAGGGTCCACTTTGAAGAGTCCTTAATCTCTAAAAATCCAACGCCGACTTGCACATAGAGTTTCGCGGTATCGTGTTGTTCCTAGAAACCTATATAGGATCTGCGCGTTTAGACAACATACACTGTGGGCTTGGTGTCCAAACTGATTCCGGACACCCCCACCAAGTATATAAGCCTGTATACCAGCTAGCTCACAGTGTCGATGGAAACCCCTCTTAACAAGGAGATAATAGTTCTTGGCAACTATCAAACATGACAACTCTGTACCATCAGGGATCATGGAAACAATGTTACTTTTCTCTCAGTCACTAATGCTCACTTTGTCTCGGAGAGAGATACACAGAATAAATGGTGGGGACATTTCTCAATAAGTATTTATTGAACCAGTGTCATTCTAGTGTAAAATAGGTGTGCTGAAACAACCATTAGTAAGTAACAGAAACAAATGATTATAAGCACTTACCGAGTAAAAGGATGGTAGAATTCTACCATAGTGCTAAAACAATAAATACAGGCAAGTATAAAAAGACATGACAGTAATAAAAGCGTACTCCTACGATGCGTCCCTTACTAGATGTACCTGAATGTACCTAGCATGGATGTGGGTGTAAAACCAAGAATCCCTCTAGGATAAAGTCAACCCCATTACCTGAAGTGAGAGACTGTGGGCCCCCATTCTGGTTTTAAGGTAGACACCTCACAAGGGATGTCAGACCATTACGAGCTGGAGTGTCTGCGTGCATGAGCCTCAGCGTCTCGCGTTAGTGCGTCAGCATGGACGTCCTTTTTTCCTCTCTCTACCTCAGCAAGAGATGGGGTATATACACCCAAAGTGATACCCCCTTGGGATATACCTCGCTGTGTCATGTCAAACTAGGACGATGGAAGGAATGACCCTTGTACATAGTTTTTATGTAGGAGATGTTCGGCCTGATCTCCAGCTGTGATTCCAAGAAACCTTATGCATAATGAATGAGGCTATGGCCTTTCGGAGAAATCCCCTGGTCCTTTAGTCATCACCTCAACTAGGTAAAAGGTCAGTCCTAAAACCGTTATGTAGTTCAATATGAGGGCAATGTAGGTTAAAGGTGCATGTAGTACCTGAGCCGATATTGGGGTACCTATATGGAATATAATAACAGAACACGTGGTCTTATTTCCACATTTCAAATGCTCTCCGTGGGGTCCCTATCTACTCACCTTAGGTGGTTCCTTATGGTCTGAGCATTTCTACATCCTCTCTGCACTGTCTTGACTCGAGTCGTGGTTCTTATACCCTTTCTTAGCATATGGTTTGACCCCCCCCCCCCCCCCCCCCCCCCGGCCACTGTGTATTTCGTGCCATTACTATGTTTCTTTGCTAAAGTATTCTGTGCAGTGTGTTTATCTCTGTGTTGGAGATATTGGAACACACTTGAGATTCTTATATAATAAATACACAATTTCTATAAATACTTGGTGTGGTTCTTTTTCACTTCATCTATACTAGAATATTGCATCTGGTAAAACAAGGTGCTTGACACTCCTTCTGGACTAAGCCTGAAGGCTGCTCTCCATAGCTACCACTTAGAGAGCTTTCTAAGGTTGTATAAGACCTCTTAAATCTGAGCTGGTGCAAGGTGCCCACTTACATTAGTGGCCATCATATACCAGGCCAGCTCCTCAAAGTGTCAACATTAAGGTGACCACCTCCCTCCAGGTCACAATAGCCACTGCTTTCAGACTTGGACTTTCATATGACATCCTTATACATTAAGGGTGTTGTGGTCCAATTTGACCAATACACCTGAAAATAATGATTTGTCAGTGAAAAGTTTGAGACTGGTGAGAGTGTGGTGGTCACCCTAGTCAACATGCGCAAAGAATCAGTTGGTGGTCCAAGAGTCACAATTAGTCTCACTGGGGCAGAAGAAGGAAGTGATTTAGCAGAGTGGGAGACAGAGAAAGGAAAGTAGGAATGCAATGAATGGACTCTCAGGAGCGCACAAAAGTTACCCTTTTGAAGGGAGATTTTGGAGTAGAAATGCTAGGAAAGTTGCTTATTGGCAAATTAGATTGAACTATTGAGAGGGTAACCGAAGAGGGTTTACCACTCTATAAACGTTTTGCTTTGACTGGAGGGAGGTGATGTGATCTTTCTACTGGGCTGACTTAATAATGCCACAGAGCAGAGATTGTGGCTTTGAATGTTTTGAGAAACCTATCTTTATAGGACATCCTTAACTTCTAGAAGAGGGTGCACACCTGGATTTTGAGAGAGATAATGGTAAGATGATCTAGAGCGAATGAAGTTGTGAGCGGATAGTGAGTTGAATATCCACTCAAATGCGCTATCAAAGTTGTCCACAGAATAGTTGTAAAGAAGATGCATGACACTAGGGATGTTTTCAAGGTAGTGGGAGATATCATCAGCTGTTTAAAATGTAGCATTTTGTGGGTCAGGCAAGAGTTCTTTGTCATTTTTTCGTTTAAAAAACATACATTGTTGACAAAAAGTTCAGACATTTTTCAAGGTAGGAAGGAAATGTTTTCGAATTTGCTTTATATTCATTTAGATGCTCTGAAAGCATATTTTAAAAAACGGAAAGCTTGAAGAATTGCTTGTGTTGCCAAGGAATGGGTCATAGTAGCCCCAATGAAAAGATTTCCTATATTTCTTTTTTAGTTTTGCAGAAATATTTTCCCTTTTGAAACAGATAATAGTTACATATTATTGACATCTGCTGTTATTCCCTGCTAATGGGTAGATGGTGCATAATGAGGCAGGTGGGCAATTAACTGGACAATGAATAACTGTTAATGCCCTCAGCTGAGAGCACTATATTCTAAATAACAACCCCCCTCCTCCCCCCACACACACACACACACACACAAACAGACCTCCCGTAAATGTCTGCGATGGTCAAGAAACAAGCATGAGCTGAGACTGCAAATATTAACAGAGTTTTATTTTAATCCAGGATTAGTTAATTTTAGAGCCTCATTTCCCTCGAGGAATTGCTTGTTGTCAAATTACTGCCGCTTTACACTAAAAACACAATGCAATTAGATCACACAAAGAGCAAACCCAGGCTTTTAATAAAAAGACACGATGTAGAAAAGGAATGCACAATCAACGTAGACAAATAGCATCGAGTGAGGTCAAGATAACGACATAAATTACACACATGAAAACAAGCCAGATAGCTGAGCGAGTTAATCGCTCACTCCTGAAAATCGCAGCAGGGATGATTCAACCTTGCATCCTTACAAGAATAATTATAAGAATACCATTATGTTGGGTGATTTTAACGTGTTACTTAAAGAGATACGAAGCAGAATAATTATGGTGTCAATGGTTACATGAAAACAGTTTATTACGCAACACAAAAATATATTTACAAATGTAATTTCACTCATTGGAGGGCAGAATCGATGGACAAAAGTAAATGAATAAAAATACAGGGAAGTGAGCCATGGTTATATCAGAGTGAAGAAAACAGGGATACAACCTGACCTCATGTTACACCTAGTGTATATTACACTTTTCTTTCTATCCTTCCATATCTCCTTCTCCACTTTTTCAGTTTTTTTCATTTCTGTCTCCCCTTTCTCTTGCCTCTTTTTTCCTCCCTCTCTCTTCAGTTGCTCAATCTGTACTTGTTCCCACTCCCTGCCCGTGTCTCTCTGTCAATCTCTCCAGCAGTCAGGACTTCCTCTCTCTGTTTCTATCTTCAGACACTTAGGGGCCGATTATGATGTCGTTTGGAAACTATCCCAAACCAATTGGTTTCGGAATAGTTTCCAAATGAATTGGGTTCTGTGAGTCCACATGACCAATTATGATGCCTACCAACATTGTTTGGTCAGGCTCGCATTGAAATGAAAGCCTTTGTTCCGTACGCATACAGAGGCATCCATTGAGAAAAGGGGTGGTTGGGGTAAACCTTAAACCCTGTGGCGGGCATCTCATGGTGCTTGCCACATTGTGCATGGTTTGGAAGAGGGGTCCATTGGGTACTCCACGGGCTACATTCGGGGGCCTCTGGGTGGAGGAGACCCGCAATGGGCCTCCAAAGACCGATTCGAAAAGCTGTTTAGTCTCAGGCAAACCAAATCAGAACAGCTATCCGAATTTGTCCTCGTGATTGCTTGTCTAGAACCCGGGTCAATAGAGCTTTACGAATCCGCTCTGAAAGACTATGGCTGCGTGGATGCCTTGGCAAACTGATTCAGGCTATTCAACCGGGTTCTGGGCATCATGTTTGGGCATTGGGAAAAATGTACGATTCGGTAGGAAACAAGGGTTCCGAATCAGATCCCAACTGGAGTCCTTCCTAATGACATTGTAATTGGCCCCTTTCTCTCAATGACATCACTAAGAGTGAATTTTAGGGGGGATATTGCTTTACAGCTAAAAGATGATTGTCACCTACAAAGGTTAATTATATGTTATGTTCAATGAAAAAACAAAGGTTAAATGTTTGTTATGGTTTACTTATTCTTTCCATACAAGCCAGACTTAAAATACTCAAATATTAGAAATTCTTCAGTTGCAGCTATACCTTACATGTATCATTTATCCTCCACCTTTAAACATATATGTACATTTATTTTTTAGTTACAAACAAAACTTAAAGTATACAAAAACCTTTTAACTTATACTTATACCTTTAAATTATAAAGGAGCACAAACTCCACAGCAAAGCAAGAGTAAATTCAAATAAACACCAGGAAAGTCTCTTGAGATGTAAAATCCAGTGCTTCACACTTGCTTTGCAAAGTGGTGAAAGAACAGTCTAGTCATTTTTCCTGCTCCAGCCAGGAACAGCAACTGCAGGCCATCTCACCCCATGCATGTCAGAAGCAGCGCTCCTCACACAGTTCCCAGCCCTTCTTCCAGGCAGGTTACTTTGGAATCTAGCAAGGATCTTTCCATGAAGTCTTTGATTTCCCTTAGACTTCCAACAGGAGGCAATAGCACACAAGTCCTTGAAGATTATTCACAAGCAGGATACCACAGCAGGGCAAAAAAGAGTCAGTCCTTTTCCCCCACCCCAGAAAGAAGCAGCAACTGCAGAGTAACCCACCCATCATGCACAAAAGGCAGCACTCCTCACACAGTCCTTCCACTCTTCTTCTTGGTAGGGTCCTCTTGTTTCTTGAAATAATCTAAAGTCCTGGGGTTTAAAGTCTGATACTTATACCCCACTTTGTCATTGTTCTCTTTGTGGCAAGGGTCTCTGAAACAAGTCCAAACCAGTCTAGAACTCCCTGGTGCAACATGACCACAGGGGGTGGAGACAGCATTGTGCAAAGTAGACACAGCCTATTCAGGTTCAAGTGAAATTCCTCCCACCACTCTAAATGCAGACCAGGTCTATTCAGCCCAGCGAGGAGTCACCCAAGCAAGACAGGGCACACCTCAACCCCCTTTGTGACTGTCTAGAGTGAATGCACATCCCCAGCTCTTGTCACTCCAACACCAGATGCTGAATACAAAAACAGTTTGAGGCACACAGAATGGTCAAGTAAGAAAATGCCCACTTTCCCAAAAATTCTATTTTAAAAACACTCAATTTAAAAACCACCTTTACCTAAAGAGAGCCTGAACTCAATTTTCTATCTTGTCCCTATTGAAAGTTATACATGTAAAATATTACAGCACAGCTCCAATGATGAGGCAGACAGCCTTTCAACAGTAAAAAACAAAATATACAGTATTTCACCATCAGGACATTTCACAAACACCAGTATATGTCCTACCTTTCACATATACTGCACCCTGCCCATGGGGGTACCTTTAGGCCTACCTTAGGGGTTTCTTAAATATAAGGAAAGGGAAAATCTGGGCCTGGCAAGTGGGTGCACTTGCCAGGGCCACATGACAGTTTGCAACTGCACATGCAGGCACTAGATTGGCAGGTCTGTAATACATTTACAAGGCTACTCATGTAGGTGACAAATGTAAAAACAACAGTTGATGGACAGAATGCAGAGCAAGGTCATACATTCACCCCAGTACAGAGATCTGGGCCTAAATCCATCGTTTTTTTTGCTCACCAAGCATTCCAGTTTGAACCCAGCCATATGCAAATCGGTCTTGACCCTGTGCCCCATGGGAACAGTCAGCCCGAAATGCCAAGCCCGCTCCTCCCTGGACTGGAAACAAACATCATAGGACCGGTTCTGGGCTTTCAGCCCTCATCAGCCAGGATAGCTTGATTCCAAGGGCATTGAGAGCATGGGACTCAAGTCTGAGCATACCCGTCCCACTCGGGATGACAAAAGCAAAAACAACAGTTGATGGACAGAATGCAGAACAATGTCATACATTAACCCCAGTACAGAGATCTGGGCCTAAATCCATCTTTTCTTTGCTCACAATGCCATTCCAGTTTGAACCCAGCCATATGCAAATCAGTCTTGACCCTGTGCCCCATGGGAACAGTCCAGCCCGAACTGCCAAGCCAGGTCCTCCATGGACTGGATACAAGCATCCTAGGACCAGTTCCGGGGCTTTCAGCCCTCATCAGCCAGGATAGCTTGATTCCAGTGGCATGGAGAGCACAGGACTCACGTCTGAGCATACCCGTCTCACTCGGGGTGACAAATGCAAAAACAACAGCTGATGGACAGAATGCAGAACAATGTCATACATTCACCCCAGTACAGAGATCTGGGCATAAATCCATCATTTTTTTGCTCAACATGCCATTCCAGTTGGAACCCAGCCATATGCAAATAAGTCTTGACCCTGTGTCCTATGGGAACAGTCCAGCCCGAACTGCCAAGCCAGGTCCTCCCGGGACTGGAAACAAGCATCCTAGAACCGGTTTCGGGCTTTCAGCCCTCATCAGCCAGGATAGCTTGATTCCAGTGGCATAGAGAGCACGGGACTTACGACTGAGCATACCCGTCCCACTCGCGGTGACATATGCAAAAACAACAGTTGACGGACAGAATGCAGAACAATGTCATACATTCACCCCAGTGCAGAGATCTGGGCCTAAATCATCATGTGGGTGGCACAACCAGCGCTGCAGGGCCACTGGATGCTTCTTCATGTTACTCCGAGCGCAAGACGCTGGAGAAGTCAAGGTAGCAGGCTTGCGCCTGACATTTGAATTTCACGCATACAGAAGCATTCGGCTACGTGCAAATACATTGTATCCCAGAGTCGACAAGAGGCATTGGGCTAAATTGATTTTTCTTTTGTACTCCGATCTTAACACGCCGGAGTGCTTAGAAATTTGGATCTTTCCTGATTGGTGCAAACGGAGGTGGAGGCACCGTTTTTATCTTAAGAAGTTGCATGTTTTTCTTTCTCTCACCCACTGGAATCCCAGCGATTGACGCCGGAGATCTCTAGGGAGCACACTGTGCCCCTCAACTTCCTACTTCTACAGGGAGAAAATTGATCACTGCCGGCGAGGTTTGCACACTTGGACTTATCACTGGGACAACCTATATCCAGCATCACACAATTTTGTTTTTAGTCCCGATGAAGACCCCGTGGTGATGTTTATGATGTTTCTAGGGGTTGAAACATCGATGTACACTAAAATCAAGCGTTATTGCCCAACTAAACCCTATAATTGTATTTATTGAATAAGTGTCAGGCTTAGCTAGAGGTTATTTACTGAGAATATAACGCTGATATGATTGATTATGTTATATGTGTAATTTTTTATGATTTAACACTTTGGGTGCTCATGATGAGGCACAGTGGCGCTGTGCTCATGACGAGCTTAGCTCGTCATGACTGCTGCGGAACGCCCACGCGGGGATAATTCCTCTCCTGTGCGGGGCATTCCATTAAGTGGGCGGAGTCAGCGCCACCATGCTGCATGATGAGCCGAGCTCGTCACAAGCACCGCGGCGATGCGCGCGGCCCCCCTACCCCTGAGTCGTGGCGGAAATAGCCCCACGGCGAAAGGGTTAATTGTACTGAGATTTATGTGCAAAAATTGTTTGTACTTAACCACCTTGTTTTTTCATTGTGTAAAACCCTGATTGTTCTTTTGTATGTATATGTCCTGGGTCGCTTTATTTAATTTTGATAATTATGATTTTTCTTATATAAATCCTAGCCACATTTCATTTATTGCCAGTGATTTATTTTACTTACTTGAGTTGACTGAAGAATCAATGTTGTGCCTTTTTTTATATATCATTAATTGGAGGTCTCACATTTGTGGGCAACACCATTGTTTGTTTAATGCAGACCCACTAGTGGCATTTGATTTACAGGCCCTGGCACACTTAGTGCATTTTACTAGGGACTTACCAGTAAATCGAATATGCCAATCTTGGATAACCAATCATATTCACAATTTACACAGAAAGCATATGCACTTTAGCACTGATCAGAAGTAGTGTAGTGCCCAGAATATTATAGCCAATAAAAACAGGGTCAGAAATATAGGAGGAAGGAGGCAGAAGGCAAAAAGTTGGGAGATAACATTGCAAAGAGGGCCAGGTCTAACAATGGTGGTCTGATTACCCCAGCAGGCCACTATCTCTGTGATCGCTACGATTTATAATGGATTGCAAATTGTGACCTACCTCATTTATATGTGTGAGGTAGATCTATGTGCCATCCACTAGGAATCCCTAATGAAACTCAAAAGAGTTTAATTCATTACGAATACCGATTTCCTAATCCCAATTCGGAGAGAATTTCAATTAATAAATTGCTATTCCTAATGTAAGTACATATAGCCATTCCTTATATGCTTTGCAGGGTATATTGTGGTAATTTGAAGGCTGTATGTGATTGACTATTGTTTATTTTCACCAAAGATAAAAGGCAGCCATGTCGTTTTTAGCCCTTTATTTCTCCGTTCTCTGTTTCACTGCTTGTGGGGTAGGGTTTTAGATCTAGGTAAGTAGTAGTTTATTGTTGTTCCACACCTATTCCCGCTTTTATTAAAGTTTTCGGAGGTAGGAAATGTATTTATGTTTTTTGTATATTTGTACAGCAGTTTAGGGAGAACTGCACATTGTTTTATTTTTCAAAGTAGTGTGGTATTACCTCAGTACAGCATCAACTTTTTAATAAAGTTTTAAAAATGTAAAAAATGGAAAATACATTGTACTAGATTATATTTGTAAAATATTGAGTACTACAGTGGATTTAAAAATGTTTTATATGTTTGTTTTGGTACTGCAGTACTCCGGTGGCAGTACTGCAGCAATCAGTAATTTGCTTTACACTATATAGAACTGTCTAAATAATTTTCCCAACCAATAAACACTATAAAAAAGTAGTAATAGGTAAGAAAAATATCAAACTTAATACTTACCAACATCTAAGGGTGAAACACAGAATACAGAAAAGATAACCTATAGACAAGATGGCTGCCTTGAACTTTTGTAAAGGCAGTCAGTAGCCAATCGCATAATGACATGTAATTGCTAAATACTATGGTAATTCCATGAAATTCCATGACATTTTGCAGAAATAGTGTCTAATCCTGCCAAATTTCATGTAAAATCATTCAGCTGTTTTTGCACAGCATTCAATACAAAAGTCTATGGAAAATATATTGATGGGAAAACGGGATTTGGGGCACCACTTTGATGTTTGCATCCCCTTATCCAATCACCCTGAAACTTTGTATCACCCACCAATGTAGAAGGAAAATAGGTTTGTAAAGTTTTGTGGCAATTCATCAAATGGGTACATCGTTATTAATGGTTTAAAATCTGAAGTATTCCTATATTTGGTACCCCTAACTATAACTACAGTGTGGATACAACCACTCTGAAATATACAAATATATATATTTTACACATATATACACACATGCACACAATGTCAGATGCAAATATTATAAACAAAACAGAACTGCTTTGTAGTGAAAGGCATTGGACAAAATTCAATTGTCTCATAAGGTGCAGCTCTGTATTGCTTACTTCCTCTCTCGCCCTCTCCCTATATCTCTTCAGATATTCACTCGTCTCCTTGCTCTGGCTAGGTGTGTTCAACTCAATTAATTGATTTCACCATGTTTCCAACTTGAGTTCCTTTTCTTACATCTCTTGGAGACCAATTAAGCATTTTACCTACCTCTCACCTGTGAATATTCAGTCCTTTCTTCTCTTAAAGTCTGCACCCCACTCATGTGTTACCCTCCTCATGCCACATCTCCTTATTTCATTACTTTAGGTCTCGTCTCCCTCTGTTTCTCAAGCTCAATCTCTGAGCTTCAACTTTCCTTTTTTTGGCCCAATGCCTGTGAAACATATTTTATATCTTTTGATAGCCAGCCAGGCTTCCTACAATTCTCTGCAATGAGGAATAAGAGCAGCCCTGAAATCAATACAATGCAGCAGAGGATTAATTTCCTGTTTCACAGATTAGATACAGTGCCTGCCAACAAAAGCTTTTCCCTTCAAATCAATCCTGTTCGTCTCTCTTTCTTTCCAGCAGCATATGCTTCATTTTCTTCACAGTCACAATTCAGACATTTGGAGTTAAACAAAATTCTCTCCTTGCACAAAAGGTGATGGGAGGATACTTGCAATAAGTCTAACCATTGGCAGCAGCCCAGCCCGAACTGCAAATGTGGGCAAAAGGAGGATGGGTTGGAATGTTACCCGGAATGATTGCCAGTGGTTAGACTTATTGCAAGCTTCCTCCTATCACTTTTTGTGAGTTTAACGCTACTGCCCTAAGTGGCCACTGGTATGCCTGAATGTGGGTCCTTTCCCATGCTCACTGTGGGCCCGATTCACAGAACTAACTTAAAACAAAATACCAAAATGACTACCATTTTGGAGTAAGTGCACTTACTCATTTTGGAACTCACAGAAGGCACTTACTCATCGACGAGTAAGTGCCTTCTGTGAATGTCAAAATGAGTAAGTGCTTTCTGTGAATACCAAAATGAGTTAGTGCCTTTTGTGAATACCAAAATGGTAGTAAGTTTAGGATTTTGTCTTAAGTTAGTTCTGTGAATCGGGCGCTGTGTCACTGGAAGCAAGCTACACCTGGCTTAAGAGCCCCATTAAGTCTTGGGTTGTGTGTGTTCCAGTTCAGAGCGAGTCTGGTTTGGCAGTTTCGCGCTAGCCTGTTCCTAATGGAACAGGGAGAAGGCTCATTTTCATATGAGTGGGTCTAATATGAGTTAGCATGGTGGCCAAAGGAATGATGGTTTGGAATGCTCCCCCAAGTGATTGCCTTGCCAGTGGTTAGACTTATTGCAAGCATCCTCTCATCACATTTAGGGTGTTTAATGTACTGCCCTGAAAGGCCAAGTATATGCCCAGACGTGGGCCCCTTGCTCACAGTGCTTCTGGACCCAAGCTGCATCAGACTGAAGAGCCCCAATCTGGGCCAAAATTGGTCTTGGGTTGCTTGGGTTCCATGGTTTCCAGTTCAGGGAGGATTTGGCTTTGCATTTTCTGCTGGACTGTCCCTACTGGAGTGATGTCATGACTGGTTTACATATGGCTTGCTTTAAATCTGAGGTGGCCCGGTGGACAAAAGAATGATGGGTTTGAATGCTACCTCTAACAATTGCCAGTGATTAGACTTAATGCAAGCTTCCTCCCATCACTGTATTTGTGTTTGATGTAGCACCCTACATGGCCACGGGTATGCCCAGGTGAGGGTCCCTTGCTCACTGTGTCACTGAAACCAAGCAGGAAATTGACTAAAGGCATCCAATTCTGGGTGAAACCGGTCTTGGGTTGCTTGTGTTCCAGTACAAAAAAGACATGGCCTGGCAGTTTTGGCTGGACTGTTCCTATTGGAGCAGGGTCAAGACTTATTTTCATTTGGCTGGGTCTATATGAGGTAGCATGGTGGGAAAAAGAATAATTAGATGGAATGCTACCCTGAGTGATTGTCAGTGGTTAGACGAATTGCAGGCATGCTCCCATCACCTTTTCTGTGTTTGATATAACCAGGGATAGTCTGAAGCACGATGTTGGTCATAGAGTGGGCGAACTCTAATGAAAGTTTCGGAATGACCAATATACACCCTCATCCAGTTCAGAAATATAGATAATGCTGATTCCCAAAACGCCCTATAACAACTGCAGGATGCCCTGTTTCCATTAAGAAAGTACTTCGGACCATTGGCTTGAAGCCAAGCCACTATTAATGTCAGCAGCAGCCAGTGCAGGTAGGAGCGCTGGGGCCGGGTGAGGGGGGATTTTGACAGACAATGAGGAGGGGAAATGTAATTATTTATTTAATTTTCCCTTGTCTGTCGAAATACACCCTCCCACTGCTCTTACCTGCACGGGCCGCGGCTGATTAATGGTCTTTCACTCCCTGCAGATCTATTTAATATCAAGTAACATTCCCCTAGTATAGGTCAAAATCCCATTAAATTCAAAGAAGACCTGCAGACTCTGAGTGTTGTAAACCTAATTCGGTGGATGTAAATAGATCACTTACTGCACTTATGCCAATTGCAGTTAGTGATCTATTGGTGGGGAAGAGTAACTGGTAGTCCCCGGTAAAAATAAATTATGTTGGAGGAATTTGCATAATTATGGAAAGTTCACATTAGCTTCTTATGCAAATACTAGAAATTACACCTCTACACAAATTTTCATAATTACGCCACTGTTTATAGCGAAATTATAGGTGGGGTCCACAATAACAATGGGAACAACCAGGCAGTTGCATTTTTCATTAGCGCAGATTGAGTCCTCATGTTAAAAATTGAAGCGAGGAAGCATTTTATTTTTAAAATATAACTCAAAAAGACAAATTTGTATTTCGCAAACGCAAAGTATGCAAATTGTGCGCACCCCTACTCCCTGGTGGAGCAGATGCCCCTGCAGCTGTAAAGGAAGCTTTGTTAAATACTATCATACTGGCATGTTCGGTCAAGATTGACAGGACAAACATCTCTAAATGTAAACAAACTGATGCTGAATCTCCCTGTCTGATTTTCGTGACAATTTCTGGTATTGTCCAACGAGCGGAGAATAATCAGGAAGTCGTAGCTGATGCTTATGTTCAAGACCTGTTGCCCATTTGTACCATTATTTTAGGGTGATAGGCCAAGGGTTTAGCTGAATTGGTGCCAGTTGGGAATCAATGCTTAGCAGTGCAAGAAAGGAAAAAGAAATTGAATGAGTCCAATCTGATATCCTTGTAAATGGAAAGGTTTCTACAAACGGTAGAAGGGAGGGGTTAGGAAATTAGGTAAAGGGGACCAAAGGGACGTGAGAGTGCGATGATGTTTAGCTGCGGTAAGCAGGAATGGGATTGTCCCAAATTTACCTCCAATGCACCCTTTCAACCACAACAACCTAAGTTTACCCAACTCCCTTTGAGCCAATTTTACCCCTTCTAGGACAGCCTGAAAGATGCTGACTGCCCTGAAAATATCCCAATTTCAGTGGACCAAAACAGACCTCATGTAGAATGTGTTATCAACGGGAAACCCTTGCCATGCATTTTAGATACATGTGAAATATGATCTGCCCTGAAAAACTCAAATTTCATCTTCATTACGTCTCTCAGGCATGTCCATCAATGCAGTTGGCATTTCAAACACTTGTGATCCCCACCATATTCCTGTTACCGTTTCCCTAACCCTGGGTCCCATTTCAGATCAACATGCCTTTCTACTGAGCTCAATCTCTACTACAGTCCTATTGGGAGGAGGTATTTTTTGTAAAATCAATTGCACTGTGTATTGTACCAATGATGGTGTCTAGTTGAATGTGACAACAATTAATGGAAATTAAGTTTTGGATATTTTATGTGAAACTACTAAAGGTACTAACTGTACTGATGATATGAAATGTAAGTGGAAACAAAAATACACCGCTGGTACACTGAATGGAATGCTTTCTGCATTGTGGTCTGAACAGGCTAATGATGTAGTTTGTCTTTTGTCAGTAGAGCCCGCAAAGATTAAGGTGAACACTGTGAAAAATTTGCATCGCATTCCCCAATATTTGTTGTATATTGAGGCAGAAGCAGAACTTTGACTTGTCCTTTCAGCCTTACTGAAAGAAGAGGTCCCACTTTAAGCAGGGCCAGACTGGCCCTAGTGGACACCGGGCATTTTCCTGGTGGGTCAGAAGGGTTGGGGCCGGTTTTGGACTGGTGGGGGCAGTTTTTGGTCCGGGGGCTTGCTTTGCAGCAGTGCTGCAATATCAGTCCCCTGTACCAAAAGCAATAGCAGTGTTTCCCACAACACCACATCCCCCCACACACACCCCACGGCTGGTCAGACCTAATTGCCAGGGCCGGTTTGTGTTCCCAGTCCAGCCATGACTGTGTGTGCAGTACACACATGTTGCTAATCAAAAACCCTGGTAAAGATATATTTAGACTTGTTCAATAATTAGGAGGTCGTATTGTGATATATAGTTCACCTGTTGAGTCTAATCGTGTGGCTATATTGTCCTGTATTTCAGCAACTGCTAAATGGTTCACTGCTATAGATCTTTCTTCAGCTTTCTTCTCAATTCACATGCATGCTGACCCCAGTATGTATTACCCTTCTTATTTTCATGGAACCAATTAACATGGATTCAACTCTCATGATGGTTTATTAAATCACGGTCTATCTTACCTCAAGATCTCATGGACTTGGACATGCTTGTCTTCCTTGGAGGATCCACTCTGGTTCAATATGTAGATTATTTATTAATTGCTTCTGAATTGTTTAACCAAATCAAGGCTTATTCTCTGCATTTCTTTCTTATATTAGCTAAGAAGGGGACCAAACCTTCAAAGAAAAATTAGAATTCTGTCCTGCCAGTGTTTAATATTTAGATCTCAACATCTCAGCCATGGACTGCACTGAATGTATCTGTAGGTTACAGAGACCTGTTACTGTGTCTTTGGTTCGCACTTTGCTGGGGATGGCTTGTTATTGCAAGCAATGGATGTTGGGCTTTGCGACTTTTCTTTAACTTCTCCTAGATTATGTAAAGAAAGGCACCCCTGCATTGGAATATGGAGATAAAACCAGTTTTTGTGAGTTGAAAACACTTTTTTTCTGCTGCTTCAGCACTAGGAGGAACACGTTATACCAAGCTTTTAACTTTGTACTGTCATAAAAAGACATGTTTGTATCAGGGGTGTTGGTGCAAGATCACTGTGATCTTGCACCAACAGCCCTGATGTAAATGGGGGTAGAAAAGGACAATGCCTTCAGAAGCTTCTACAAGATGGGCATCAGCCGCTACTGCTCTTAAGCAAGGCAAACGCCCTACCCTTGGAGTGTCTTTACATCAAGGCGTAGCGGCTCTATTGCTCATCACAAAATCCCAGTATTTATCCATTGTAATGTTATCACAATATGATTTGTTTCACCTGCCACACATTAATCTCATCCCTTGACCTGTTTTGAACCCAACATCTTTACTACTCATGGCCCAAGACAGCAAACTCCCCAGCTAACTGCTACTGCCAACAAGGCGAAGCCCTGTACTGGTCTCACTGATGCACCAATACTGACTTGCAAACATGTACACTAGATTGATGGATCCTGTTCAGAAACGAGTGTAGCTCCTTGGTGTCTAATTATGCCTTATGTGCCCTGTTTGAAGTAGCTGAAAGTTAGTGTTTACCTCAAGTATTCTCTGCTCGTTGCTTGTTGGATTGCCCTCACTTGTGCTTACATACTCACAGTCTGAAAAATGTTTACTTTCTTCACGAATTCAAACTATGTCTTTGGAGTAGCCCATGATTCTAGACTCCTCTGACTGGACCATGGGTTCCTCACCTCAGTGGGAAGTTGGGAACCCCTTCAAAAAAGGTGATCATGTCCAAGGTGTACATGACGCCCTTATGTTTCCTCATATATGTCACTGCTCAACATCAATTGTCCTAAGATGAAATGCCCAGGGCAGTGGTACTCAACCTGTGGTCTGTGAATTCATGAGGGTCTGCTACAACTATTCAGGGAGTTAGAAAATTAGTTCGAAAATTAAATAACATTAGCTGATTAATAAAGTACATCTACATATATAACAAAATTGAAAATGTTAAAATGCTCAGTAAATTGAAATGAATTTGAAATTGAAATGTAATATTAAGTTGTTATTCCTATCTTGATTTGTGGGAGCAGCCCACGTACAGCGAACAGATTCTAATATGGACAATTGGTGGCTTCAATTGAATTACACTGATATCACAAACAAAAAGAGAGTATGCACCGTAGCAAAAAATACAAAGTGATATGCTAGAGTCTAGCAAATTGCTTTCAGAAATAAAACCACATTTTTGGTGTTTTTGCACATTTTTTATGACTGAAAATAAATATTCTATAATGCTTTGAATTGTTTGATGTATATTGTTTCTGAATTTTGTGTATTGTTCTGAGGTTCAAATTCTAGATGTTTAGAAAGTTCCTAGCTCACAGTAGTGATAGCCTGGGTTCACCGAAATGAAAAGGTTAAGAACAGCTGGTCTACGGGAAATACGTTTGTTGACCAAACCCATAAGAAGGCTGCTCTGCCCTCCAATTTTGAGGTACATTAGACATCTCTTGAACCACTGACTCTCCTGTACCTAATAAAACATTATTTTGAATTGGAGGTTTGAGCATTAAATGCTTGCGAACAGCTTTGTGTGGAGCAGTATGTAAAAGAGACTCCAATAGAGTATCGATCTGAGCCACTCCTGCTCATGAGACAAGCAGAAAGAGCAACTGTCCAATGCCCCAGTGTCTCCAGCTTTACCTTACTTGTTCGTTAATGATGATGTGGCTCTTCAGTACTTCAAACAACTTGTTCACTGTCTCTACAGCTTCTGTTCCCAGGTAAGAGATGCCTTACCTGACTTAACAACAGGCACCTATTAAATGGGTTTATGTGAAAAAATCTGCCTTGTAGTCCCTTTGGTGTGTTCCCTTCTAAGTCCTGCTCACAATGAACACTGCTATAAGTGGCGTTCAAATCCAGCCAGGGTACAGGCCATCTACTGCAAAAGGGCCACCAAACCAAAAGACTCCAGCTCTGAAGCAACCCCAACATCCGTGATATAACCAAGGCCGGCTTGAGGGCAATGCGACCGGTGAGGCCGCAGTGGGCACCAACCTGTGGAGGGGGTGCTGACCTCAGGGGGAGCCTTGTTTAGCAATAACTTATGATTGGAGAGATGAGGGGCACTTTTGCCAGTGGTTGTGAGAGAATCCGAGGAGGAGGTCATAGGGAGTGGGGGCACCAAAAATGACAGTCACACTGGGGGCACCAGCGCTAACGCCGGCCCTGGATACAACCTTTTCCTACGCATACTCCTCCTGCACCATAGTGCAGCTGTACTTCAACAGAGCAGGAAGGAACCAAGGCTCCACATTTACCAGCCACTACTCAAGAACAACTTACACCCAGGGTAGAGGTGAGCTTCCCAGCTTTTTGACTCACAGATTGATCTGGCCTGTCCTCTTCGCTGCAAGTCTTGTTGTTTGGCTCGATGTGTGATGGTGTATTTAACATTTAAACTAATGAGCTAGTGAACCCTCTTGTCTTTTTTTCTGTGATTGAAAGTTGTTTGTATTTTTGTTAATAAACATTTTCAGACTTAATATAGGCCTCTGAACAGATTTCTCTAACTACTTTGCCTTCTTGCCCCAGAACTAGAAATGCAATCTCACCCATTGATGTGAACACAGCCACCATTTACACTACTTGCCTAATACAAATGGCATCACAATTTGCACTAGGAACTCTTCCTCCTTACTACCACCTGTGCTAACTGAACCAGATGCACACCTTCAAGAACTTGATACAGAATCATTGTTATGAATATCACTGTAAACCTTTACTATCACAAACCCTCTCACTGAATCCAAATTCACAAGTAGTATTTGATATTGCATGACTTACTGATCATCCAAGAGACAAAATAAACATACAAACATGATGGTGGTCCTATATTATTGCCCAACTTTTTTTTCACACAAACCCAAAATGTTTGTACAATGAGGTACTCCAAAGCCGGTGTAAAAGTGTGCCCCTCAGGCCCTGTCACTATCAGGACATAACAATTGATAGAACTATACATTAGTTTAATACAATCTATGTAACACAAGTTAAACTAATCGAAAAATAAAAATGTCGTTGATACGTCTTACATGCATATTTGCTGAGACATACAGCAATTAATTAAAGTTGAAAGTAGTAAATTTGAACGGCATTGAAAAGCTCTACCTCCTAAAAGAAACGGTTGTAAAAACACAAAAAATGCTCAACTGAAGGAAGAGAGCACACACAATCGATGCATTTGAAATGGTAAAGACAAGTAGAGATGACTCTTAGACAAGCATAAGTATATTTACGTACAGACTAGAAGAGTTGGTCCCCTAGGTAATGCGATGAGTTATGTGATGTTATGTTATGCTATGCTATGCTATGTTATGTTTTGTTTTGCTATTCTATGTTATTTGATGGTATTTTATGTAGATTAGTATGGGGGATCCAGGCACTGGACCACTGGACCAGGAGCTTAAGTCCGGCAGTGGTCCTAGTTAAAAAACCAGGTCTTCAGCTTCTTATGGAAATTGAGGAGTAAAGTGGCAGTTCTGGTGTTTAGAGGGAGTTCATCCCAGATTTTGGCAGCAATGAAGGATAAAGCGCATCCCCCTATTTTGCTTCTCTGACTGCAGGGGATTTATGCAAGGGAGAGAGTGGTTGAGCATAGCTATCTGTAGGGTTTGGAGAGTTGGAGTCAGTCGTAGAGCTAGGCTAGTACTGCATTGAAGTGGGCTTTGTAGACATGGATGAGAAGCATTAACTAGTGGCGTTTCAGGATGGGGAGCCAGTGCCGTTCTGTGAGGGTGAGTGTAGGACCCAGGTCAGGTAGCCACCAGGTGACATCCGAGGCGGAGTTTCTGAAAATAAGCATATCCATTTTGTCTGTGTTGAGTTTGAGACAGTTTTATAGCATTCTGGTGGCCACATCAGACATGCAGGTGGTTAAGTTGTTCCAGTTGGTGTTGTTCATGTTGGTGAGGGAGAGCATGAGCTGAGTGTAATCAGCATAGGAGACAATGTTGATGTTGTGGGTTCTTATGATACCGGCAAGAGGTGCCATGAAAACCTTGAACAGGGTTGGACTGGGAGATGAGCGCTGGGGGAGTGCGCACACAAGCTTCTTATGTGCAAGGTGAAAGTGTAGAGTCTGATTCGTTGAGTCTTGTTGGAGAGGAAGGAGGTAATCCTACTTAGAAGGGGTCCTGGATTCCTGAATCCTGAAGTTTGACGATGAGGGTTTGGTGGGAGTTAGTGTCGAACACCGCCGAGAGGTCAAGCAGAATAACTGCAGCAGTTTCCTCTTATCCATGATTGAGCAGATGTTGTCTGTTGCTGCCAAGAGGGCCGTCTCCCTGCTGTGGTTGCTGCGAAGCCAGCACTGGGTGGAGTCCAGGAAGTGGTGCTGTTCTTCTCAGTCATGTCTAGAACAAATCAAGGAAAAATGTCTAACTATAATCCTTACTTACAGAACACGTGCATTTCTGTGTATTATATTTTTAGTGGTCTAAATCCAGTTTCACATATAAACATCCATTTCTTTACCAAATGAAATTGCTTAAGGGGGTTAGAATCCACAATTTATTATCATTCTCAACGACAAATGATTAAACCTTCAACAACCATAAGTGCTTCTCAAATAACCAGGCTAATTTTAAATAACTGCTTCCAGTCTCTTGGTATACTCATTCTGTGCAGTATTTTCATGTTGCAATTAGCATTACATTCACATTTATTTTTATCTTTTTTAAATCTGTTTTGATCAGTTTCATGTCAGTGACAAGAGAGTACCGCCTGAGACTGTCTCCTCCCCAGTACTCAATCTTGATTAAAAATAAATATAACCACATGCTGTTGTAATTAAGATCATGCTTAAAAAGCAATGCCAGATCTCCATTCATTGATGAAGCTTATGCTCATTTGGTATAGGGATACTGTTCGAAAGTAAAAAGTATATACACACAGAAAGTTAATATATATATATACATGTGATCAAGGGCCGTTAGGCTTGAAATGCGTTATGGCGGAGGTACGGGGAAAAGCACAATAAAATTCTAAGCACTTCTAACCTCTGGGTGCGCTGTCGTCCTTTGGAGTTGGTGATTTGGCGCGACTGTTGCTGTATATATATATATATATATATATATATATATATATATTACCTACTGGCGGTCGCCAGTAGGTAGTTATAGTTAGGATAATTTTCAATGTTAAATCTCAACATTCTATTTTGAATAACTTTGGCGCCGGTTGACGAATCTGCCTGAAATTTTCAGGAAAATGGTCTCATGGCGGTCCGGTCCTTCCCTGAAAGTTTGGGGGGGATTCGTCAAGCGGGGGCCGAGATAAAAGGGGGGTCCCAAAACGCGTTTTCCCCATGTTAATTTCCATAGGGCGGTCGATTTCACTTTTAGCTCGAACGGCTGAATGGATTTCCACCAAACTTGGCAAAATTGTAGGGACTGGTAGCCCGATGTGCCTTTGCTATGTCTCAAGATATGTGCTTCAGTGGATTTTGAGAAATTAACGTTCAAAAAAATATATATATCTATAGGCGCTCTCCGGTGCGCGCACCGGTGAGCGCTCCCGGCGCGACACGCGACTTGCGCGCAGAAAGCTGATTGGCTCTCAGTTGTCTGTAAACATTCTAAACAGTCCGGAGCGGCCGCCATCTTGTCTATCGGTAAAATCTAGTCATAAGAGGTGGCAAAAACAAAGGGTGGAATTGACCATAAGGGGGCAGGGTAGACCCCCCCTGACCCCCTAGGTTTGATATGGGGGCCATTAAAGGGCCCCGCGGGGCCTCAAATTTTTTTTTTTTTTTTTCGATTTTCGCGGGGGAAGCGCCTGGTGCGCGCACCGGGGAGCGTATCGAGGAGGGTACTATGGAAAAATAATCACTTCAAAAATTGTATGTTTATGAATTGTTTTTTTTTTTATTTTTTTATTTTATGTAAGTACCTACATGTAGGTACTAATGAAGAGACTTAAATTTAATGTTCACCATCTTCTTTGTAGACATCTTGCATGTTGTTATTGTATTTTTTGTGGTATATGGAATTCATAATATAGTCTGTCTGGAAAGGAGAAACAGATCTTTTAAGCACTCCCTGAGAATTTCTAGGGGATCATGAGTAGTCTATCCTGTTCACTTATGAAAATGAGGTGTAAAATATTCATATGAGATAATATAGTGGGAGAAAGGTAGTAACTATGAGTAAACTTACTATGTAACAGAAAAATAGTTGAACAGTATACTATAAGTCTCACTTTATATTTTAAACATTTTTGGTAATACTTCATGAATTACATATAAAAAAGAATATTGTCTGAAACAATTGAAATTATTAAAGATAAATTTATTCCTCTGATTCTTTTTCATAATTTAATAAAATTTCTAACATAATATTGTCCGGAATTTCCTCATAATTATATGTACATGATTCAATTTCTTCCAAACATTCTATAAACTGTTCATCCAAAGAGTCATCCATGAAATCAACTTCTTTTTTTTCATCTTCTGGTTTTTCCACCTTTACTTTGATAGAAGTATCATTTGCCTTATTTTCTCCTTCCATTTTCTTTCTGAAAATTGCATATAAATTAACTATATTAGTAGAGCTAGTATACCAGAGAAGCCTAACTCAATCCATAACTATTACAGAGAAGTCTATCTCTATCTCTAACTATTAAAGAGGGATAGCATATCACTAACAGAATATTTTTTAAGAAATAAACTTAACGTGTACAATATACTTCCATAATTAGAAGTTACCTTAGAGAAATTAGTTGAAGTTGTCAGTGAAATTTGTTTTCAAGTGTACTTCAGGAAGCAGTAGTCAAAATGGCTGTGTTTCCCTCTCTTCTTTTATATATATTGTTGTACTTAACCAATCAAACGTCAGGAAATAATCGTAGAAAATGAGAGATACTTTTTAATTGGTTGTAAATTCTAACATTACAAGTGTGTTTTTGTCATGTAATTTACCTCAGGATATTTAGACAGGCCTGTAGCCTAAATGTCTCAATGGAATTTCACCAAATTTGGGCAAATGGTAGGGACTGCTATGTAGTAGGGCGTATTCTATATTTGATGAAAGTGTCTCCATTGGGTTTTCCGTAAATTACTTTCCCACCTTTTTTTAACGAGCGCTTAGGGGTGCGCGCTCCTTTACGCGCACTGGCAGCGTTACGGGAGTCCTCCATTTTGTGTTTCGGAACAATCGAGACACAAGATGGAGGGTAAACAATGTTCGGAATGGATAGAAGGGGGAACTGTAGAGACTTCTTGACCCTGTAGGTTTTCTGAGGGGGGCTTAGGAGGCTCATAAACGTAAAAAAAAAAAAAAAAATTCTTTAATTTTTCGCGGGGGTAGCGCCTGGTGCGCGCACCTTTAAGCGTACCCGAAAGCGTACTTTGGTGAAAAATAGTGAAAAAAGTTAGAAAAAAATAAACGCTTTGAATGATCAGAGTTAGGGTAGCTCTGAAAAGAGCTTTTGGGTTCTGTGGTTGATTTAGGTACCTACAAGTAGGTTCCAATACACATTCTTAAATTCAGGAGGAATATTCTATTCCCCTCATCTGAGAAGTGCACTCCATCTCCTCTGTAGATGTCTTGCATGTTGTAACGCAAGTTATTATTGTATAATGAACCCATTCCATAGTCTCTCATGTAAGCAGAAACAGATTTATTTACATGTTTCCGTGCTTTCTCAAATTGTGGACCAAATTGGTTGGACCAGTTCCATTTCTGTCTTTGGCATATATTGGAATATACCAAGGCAGTGTGGGGAAAAAGTATCATCAATTGATGAAAGGTGTCCTTTAATAGCATTTCCAGACCTACCCCAGTTAATGTGCCTAGATCGTTTCCACCACAGTGCACAATTATAAGGTCAGGTTCTGGCAGATGCAAAAAGGTTTTCACCAATGGTATCAATTGGTGACATTTTAATCCTCTGTGGCCAATCCACTTGATTTCCACATTTGATAAATCAAGGTTATGAAAATTTCTGCTAGCTGCATACCTTTGAGCCCAGTGGATGTAGCTATGTCCAATAACCCAAACAGAGTACATGATGTGAGAAGGTTCTGGTCCAGTCAGATGAAGTGTGGGAATGAAATGGCAGTTGGAACAGTAGGAGTTCACAAAAAAATAATTGTGGAGTTTCTGTGCTCTTGAATCACTAGCAATGATTGGTGGATTCAGATAGTTGAAAACTGAAAGTTAGGGTGTATGGTTATGTTGTGTGAAAGAAGCAATTTGAATGGTTTAAAAAAAGTCACCAAAAGCAAAAATACCCTGTATAGGCTGCTGTATTGACAGGTCAAACATCCTTGCTGAGTTAATTTGCAACATTGTAAGATAAACTTTTGAACCTTACAGTTCAGTTAGGAGGGAGTTGCTATGGTAACAGATAGAAAGGTTTGAGAGGGGGATGGGTGTTGGTTTGAAAATAGTGAGGGAAGAGTTTTCATTGGTTGAATTAAGGCATATGTGTACAAAGATAGAGATTTTCTATGCCAGTCTTGGTTTCAGTGTATTGAGAGCACACCTTCTCCTCTGCTAAAGAAAAATTGGTGTGTGTGTCTGACACTGTTTTCAATCTCCAAAAGCATTTCTAAAGGTAAGTAATGATTCATTTAATTTAGATAGAGATTTATTTTCTCTATGGAGAATATTTGGAAGCAGATAGTTATGTTTTAGAAGTGAAATTGTATGTTAGTATATAAGTCCTGCGCAGTGTTTTTTACATGTTATTTAAAAATCGATTTTGGGTGCAAATGAATGGTATTTTTATTTGGCCTTTTTTATGATTGCCATGTGCAGTTGATGCATGACTTTAAACATGGGTAATAAGTGATGCACTGGTGGCGCCAGGCTTTTATAAATGAGGCCCTGACTTTGTTTGATGATATTGAGTGGTTGTAGTTAGGTTCTGTGCAGTGTTTCTTACATGTTATTGAAAAATCGATTTTTGGGTGCAATTGATTGGTATATGTATTTGGCCCTTATTTATGAATGCCATGTGCAGCTGATGCATGACTTTAAACATGGGTAATAAGTGACGCACTGGTGGCGCAAGGCTTTCATAAATAAGGCCCTGACTTTGTTTGATGATATTGAGTGGTTGTACTTAGGTTCTGTGCAGTGTTCCTTACATGTTATTCAAAAATCGATTTTTGGGTGCAATTGATTGGTATATGTATTTGGCCCTTATTTATGATTGCCATGTGAAACTGATGCATGATTTTAAACATGGGTAATAAGTGACGCACTGGTGGCGCAAGGCTTTCATAAATAAGGCCCTGACTTTGTTTGATGATATTGATTGGTTGTACTTAGGTTCTGCGCCGTGTTTCTTACATGTTATTGAAAAATCGATTTTTGGGTGCAATTGATTAGTATATGTATTTTGCCCTAATTTATGATTGCCATGTGCAACTGATGCATGACTTTAAACATGGGTAATAAGTGACGCACTGGTGGCGCAAGGCTTTCATAAATAAGGCCTGACTTTGTTTGATGATATTGAGTGGTTGTACTTAGGTTCTGTGCAGTGTTCCTTACATGTTATTCAAAAATCGATTTTTGGGTGCAATTGATTGGTATATGTATTTGGCCCTTATTTATGATTGCCATGTGCAGCTGATGCATGACTTTAAACATGGGTAATAAGTGACGCACTGGTGGCGCAAGGCTTTCATAAATAAGGCTCTGACTTTGTTTGATGATATTGATTGGTTGTACATAGGTTCTGTGCAGTGTTCCTTACATGTTATTCAAAAATCGATTTTTGGGTGCAATTGATTGGTATATGTATTTGGCCCTTATTTATGATTGCCATGTGCAACTGATGCATGACTTTAAACATGGGTAATAAGTGACGCACTGGTGGCGCAAGGCTTTCATAAATAAGGCCTGACTTTGTTTGATGATATTGAGTGGTTGTACTTAGGTTCTGTGCAGTGTTCCTTACATGTTATTCAAAAATCGATTTTTGGGTGCAATTGATTGGTATATGTATTTGGCCCTTATTTATGATTGCCATGTGAAACTGATGCATGATTTTAAACATGGGTAATAAGTGACGCACTGGTGGCGCAAGGCTTTCATAAATAAGGCCCTGACTTTGTTTGATGATATTGAGTGGTTGTACTTAGGTTTTGCGCAGTGTTTCTTACATGTTATTCAAAAATCGATTTTTGGGTGCAATTGATTGGTATATGTATTTGGCCCTTATTTATGATTGCCATGTGCAACTGATGCATGACTTTAAACATGGGTAATAAGTGACGCACTGGTGGCGCAAGGCTTTCATAAATAAGGCCTGACTTTGTTTGATGATATTGAGTGGTTGTACTTAGGTTCTGTGCAGTGTTCCTTACATGTTATTCAAAAATCGATTTTTGGGTGCAATTGATTGGTATATGTATTTTGCCCTAATTTATGATTGCCATGTGCAGCTGATGCATGACTTTAAACATGGGTAATACGTGACGCACTGGTGGCGCAAGGCTTTCATAAATAAGGCCTGACTTTGTTTGATGATATTGAGTGGTTGTACTTAGGTTCTGTGCAGTGTTCCTTACATGTTATTCAAAAATCGATTTTTGGGTGCAATTGATTGGTATATGTATTTGGCCCTTATTTATGATTGCCATGTGCAACTGATGCATGACTTTAAACATGGGTAATAAGTGACGCACTGGTGGCGCAAGGCTTTCATAAATAAGGCCTGACTTTGTTTGATGATATTGAGTGGTTGTACTTAGGTTCTGTGCAGTGTTCCTTACATGTTATTCAAAAATCGATTTTTGGGTGCAATTGATTGGTATATGTATTTGGCCCTTATTTATGATTGCCATGTGCAGCTGATGCATGACTTTAAACATGGGTAATAAGTGACGCACTGGTGGCGCAAGGCTTTCATAAATAAGGCTCTGACTTTGTTTGATGATATTGATTGGTTGTACATAGGTTCTGCACAGTGTTTCTTACATGTTATTCAAAAATCGATTTTTGGGTGCAATTGATTGGTATATGTATTTGGCCCTTATTTATGATTGCCATGTGCAGCTGATGCATGACTTTAAACATGGGTAATAAGTGACGCACTGGTGGCGCAAGGCTTTCATAAATAAGGCCTGACTTTGTTTGATGATATTGAGTGGTTGTACTTAGGTTCTGTGCAGTGTTCCTTACATGTTATTCAAAAATCGATTTTTGGGTGCAATTGATTGGTATATGTATTTGGCCCTTATTTATGATTGCCATGTGAAACTGATGCATGATTTTAAACATGGGTAATAAGTGACGCACTGGTGGCGCAAGGCTTTCATAAATAAGGCCCTGACTTTGTTTGATGATATTGATTGGTTGTACTTAGGTTCTGCGCCGTGTTTCTTACATGTTATTGAAAAATCGATTTTTGGGTGCAATTGATTGGTATATGTATTTTGCCCTAATTTATGATTGCCATGTGCAACTGATGCATGACTTTAAACATGGGTAATAAGTGACGCACTGGTGGCGCAAGGCTTTCATAAATAAGGCCCTGACTTTGTTTGATGATATTGAGTGGTTGTACTTAGGTTCAGCGCCGTGTTTCTTACATGTTATTGAAAAATCGATTTTTGGGTGCAATTGATTGGTATATGTATTTGGCCCTTATTTATGATTGCCATGTGCAACTGATGCATGATTTTAAACATGGGTAATAAGTGACCCACTGGTGGCGCAAGGCTTTCATAAATAAGGCCCTGACTTTGTTTGATGATATTGAGTGGTTGTACTTAGGTTCTGCGCCGTGTTTCTTACATGTTATTGAAAAATCGATTTTTGGGTGCAATTGATTGGTATATGTATTTGGCCCTTATTTATGATTGCCATGTGCAGCTGATGCATGACTTTAAACATGGGTAATAAGTGACGCACTGGTGGCGCAAGGCTTTCATAAATAAGGCCCTGACTTTGTTTGATGATATTGATTGGTTGTACATAGGTTCTGCGCCGTGTTTCTTACATGTTATTGAAAAATCGATTTTTGGGTGCAATTGATTGGTATATGTATTTGGCCCTTATTTATGATTGCCATGTGCAACTGATGCATGACTTTAAACATGGGTAATAAGTGACACACTGGTGGCGCAAGGCTTTCATAAATAAGGCCCTGACTTTGTTTGATGATATTGATTGGTTGTACATAGGTTCTGCACAGTGTTTCTTACATGTTATTCAAAAATCGATTTTTGGGTGCAATTGATTGGTATATGTATTTGGCCCTTATTTATGATTGCCATGTGCAGCCGATGCAAAACTTTAAACATGGGTAATAAGTGACGCACTGGTGGCGCAAGGCCTTTATAAATCAGACCCTGACTTTGTTTGATGATATTGAGTGGTTGTACTTAGGTTTTGCGCAGTGTTTCTTACATGTTATTGAAAAATCGATTTTTGGGTGCAATTGATTGGTATTTGCATTTGGCCCTTATTTATGAATGCCATGTGCAGCTGATGCTTGACTTTAAACATGGGTAATAAGTGACGCACTGGTGGCGCAAGGCCTTTAAAAATAAAGCCATGTGTTGCTATTGTATAAACTTAAATATGTTGCAATTTATTGTTTATATTGTTTGCTTTTTAACATTACTTTGTTGTTTGCTAATAGTGGTCTTTCATGTGTTTTTTTAACAGAACAACAGATTCAAATCAACTTCTGAAAAGGAAGCAAAAATGCCTTCAAGGCAAAGAAATATCAAAAATACCATACGGAAAAGGAGAACATCAACAACAGAGTTTATGGAATCCTCTTCAACAACTACTTCAAAAAACACCAGAAAAGCTTCTGGTAAGCCAATTAAGTCTTTTCTTCGCAACATATGTCGTAGGAAAAAAAATGAAATTGCTAATGTGAATATACAGAAAAAGTCAACAAATCTAAAAAGGAAAGAGAAGCCCACAAAAAATGTTTCCATTGGACCAGGAGAGAAGAGAATGGTTAGCAATAGAAGGGTAAATGTTTTTAGGGACATTCGTAGGCGAATGTTTCGCAATAGGGTAGTTTTAAATTTGCTAAAAAATGAAAAGAAAAGTAAACTAAAAGCTGCTTTTTACAAGAAAAAGAAAAGTGTAGAAAAGATTGTTGATCAGGCTTTTGAAGTTAAGAAAAAATTATTTATTTTAATAATCAATAGAATTAGGATACTTAATAAGGCAATGGATGTTTTCAAATCGAACAGTAGATGGAAAAGAATTATTAATCGGAGTAATTTTTGTGAAGTATTTTCTGGTGAATGGATGCATAGTTCAAGTTCTGAGCCTTTTTTTAATGAGGAGAGTTACTTTCAGGAAAATGATTTGGTGCATGCAGTTGACACCAGTGGTCGTGCATATGAGGTGAAAGATAGTTGTGTGATGGAAAAAGAGAAACTTGTATCTAGAGATGCAGAAGAGGTCTTAGCTGATGAAGTTTTAGGGAGACGTACTAAGGGTCCAGTGTACACATGGAAATGCAGTAGTATTTGTAGTGTGCGACAGGAATCAATTGATTTGCTTCGAAATTTCTTACGTACATATAGTAAAAAAAGTCTCAAACAAAAAATGAAGATCCTGCAAGAGTTAGATCCTTGCAGAGTGAGAGAAAGCACAGGTTTGCAAGGGCATTCACTAGCATGTCTTTCTAGAAAAGTTTGTCGGAGTGTTTTTCATCATTTTAGGATGTTAGCAGTGCATCATAATAACGTAAGGAAATTAGTGAGGAAGTTGTATTATGCAAAAAGTCCTGCACTTAAGCTTAAACAGTTAAATAGTGCTCTTTTGCATGGATCTGAAGTGGATGTGAAGACTATTTGTGAAGAAATTGAGTTTTGTTATTTTGGGAACAAAGAGGACAGTGTAGAAATAGATATAGTAATGGATGGTAATGCAGAAGATAATGGACAAATTTCAAGTATTGAAAAGTTTGATGAGGAAATTATCAAGTTTAAGGTGAAATCAAGTGAGAGGCCTAATGTAACTTGTGTGTGTTGTCGACGGACTCATTATAAAATTCAGACTAGGTTAGTTGATTTATATGCAAAAAGTGAATTGGAAAATAATAGTGAATGGGAGGATTTTGTAAGTTATTTGTTGGTGGAGAATTCTTTTGATTTGAGTTTGGATCAGCGTATTTGCACTTATTGTTTGAAAAAATTAAATGAAAATAGAATGCCTGCAAGAGCAGTTTATAATAATCTTCAGTTGATAGATATTCCTTCTGAATTGATGGATCTAAATACTTATGAATCTATTTTGATTCAATGTGTCCATCCTTTTCAGGCTATTGTTCGCATGGAGCCTAAGACAGGGAAATTGCCTCCATCAGATTTACTGAGAGGATTAAAGGGAAGAGTTGTTTATTTGCCTCTAGATGTAAAGAAAAATATTAATACAATTGGTGTAGAAAGAGTAGAAGAAGATCCTTTAGTTATTCTAGTTAATGGGGTTCCAACAAAGAGTAAGAAAATTTGGCAAGATTTAGTGGATGTTAAAAAAGTCAAGAAGGCAACGTTGTATTTAGTTAAAAACAATGAGTACTACAAACATGTAAGTGTTGGAGTAGAGGAAACAGCTACAGAAGAAGATAGTGATTCTTCAGTTGGTCAAATTGAAAAAGTTGATGTGTCTAGAACTGAAGAAATATATGAACATTATACTGTTCATCCTTTGCATTCCAAAGAAGTAATGGGAAATGCAATTGACTTGTTTCAAATGAAGGCAGCAAAAGGAAGTCCCATTAGTGTATGGGAAGAAAGTTTGGAAGCTCGTTGTTTTCCACAATTATTTCCAACAGGTTGTGGTGGACGATATGATGATCGACCAGTTCAAATTCCTGCAGCTGAATACCGGACTCTAAGATTATATGCAGAAGATCCAAGGTTTCGTCAATGCATTCCATATTTATTTCATCTACTGTTTGAAAGTGATTTGTCTGGGCTTTCTTATGCAGTTAATCATATATTAAAAAGTGGACCTCATTTGCAAAATGTATGTGCAAGGGACTTTATGGAGAAAGTTAATCTGCAAGACAGTATTTTGGAATCTCAGCTAATCAATCTCATGGCATGTCAACGTGGAACCAACGAGTATTGGTTTCGTCGTCATGGAGAATTGAAATGTATGCTAAGAAACTTAGGAACTCCTACATGGTTCCTCACTCTTAGCTGTGCTGAGTATGCCTGGGACGATTTACTTCAATTTCTACGAGAGGCAAATGAAAACATACCAAATATAGAATTGAAAACACCAGGAGAACTGTGTTCTTTAGATCCAGTGAATGTTTGCAGATATTTTAATCATAGATTTGAAGCTATGATGTCTTTTATTACCAACAAAAAAAATCCTCCCCTTGGAGAGGTTTTGGATTTCTTTTGGAGGAAGGAATATCAAGCGAGAGGTGCTCCTCATATACATATGTTGTTGTGGATTAAAGATGCACCCAAATTTGGATCAGATTCAGATGAAACAGTGATGAGTTTCATTGAAGAGTATTCAACATGTGCTGTTCCAAAATCTACTGAAGAAAACAATTTAAGGCAACAAGTTTTACGTTTTCAATCTCATCGTTGTGGAAAGTACTGTCGTCGAAAATTTAAAAACAAGGAAAAGTACTACACGAAATGTCGTTTTGCATTTCCTCGACCAGTGATTTCTAAAGGAAGAGTAAATAATTTGATGTCATCTCTACGACATACTGTGACGAGAAAATCTCCCAAAAACACATATAATTTGAAAAGAAATGAAGAATCTAAGTACATCAACGATTACAACCCAGTGATTTTGTCCATGTGGAATGCTAACATGGATATTCAGTTCGTTGCTGACAACTCTATTGCTGTGGCTCGATATGTGACATCTTACATCACCAAAAAAGAAAAGACAGAACTGAAGGAAATGTGGGAGGACATTTCACATGAAAAGAGTCTAAGCAAGAAATTATACAGTTTCAGTCTGAAGATGTTGTCGCATCGAGAAATTGGAGCATATGAATGTTCTGATCGGTTATCATCAGCAAGTCTCTATGCCAAATCAAGAACAATCATTTGGGTGAGTCTTGGTCTTGCTGCAACACGAAACCGAGTTTTGAAATCTGTACAAGAAATTGAATATTTGGCGGAAAAAGAACCAAACAGTACAGATATTTTGAAGACAAATATGTTGGATACATACTATCCAAATAGAAGTACTCACCTTGAGAACACATGTTTGTATGAAGTTCTTCAAAACTACAGTTATAAGAGGAACATCACAGAAGATATCAATAATGGAAAATATGCACTCATTGGCTATGAAGGATGTCTAGTGAAGCAGAAAAAAGGCCATTTGATTAATCATCGAAAATTGAGTTGTGAAGTTCCAGACAAAAGAGAATTTTACTATTTAGCTCTTTTGCAACTCTTTAAGCCATGGCGTACAGAAGAGGAACTACTTGGAGATTTTCTCTGTTATGAAGACTCTTTTAATGCAACTAAGGATACCATAGAATGTCCTATTTTTCTAAATTATCTGCAAATGTTGAATGAAGAAATGGAGCAAGAAACCACAATTGCTGAAGAGATAGCTAGAAACAGTTCTCAAGATAGTCAGAGTTCTACTTCATTGAGCCAGGATCCACTAGGAGGACCAATTATCCAAAATGAAGCTGCCACTGCCATGGATGAGGTGGAAAGAGCTATGGAACAAGCTCAAGAGGATGGAGTTAACTTAGAAGATTTGGTAACGCAACTAAACATTGAGCAGAAAAAGATATATGATGAAGTCACAGAGCAGATTGAACATGGATTCAGACATGAGAAAAAAGAGTGCTCATGTATATTATTTGACCCTGTCCGACTGTATGTAAGTGGAGAAGCGGGGACAGGAAAAAGTTTTCTAATTAAAGCCGTTGCAAGTTATCTGCAGAAAAGGACTGATTCACCACTGTCTTGTGTTGTAACTGCTCCAACTGGTCTGGCAGCACATAACATTAAAGGGATTACTCTACATCGTTTATTGATGCTGCCAGTTGAACATGATAATAAATTGCATTACAACAAGCTATCTGGAGATGCGTGTTCTGAAGTTTCAAGAGTCTTGAAGAAAATGAAACTTCTTATCATAGATGAAGTAAGCATGGTCTCAAATCTAATGCTTGCTTTTGTGCATTTGAGAATGCAAGAAATTCTTAAAACAGACTATGATGTGTTATTTGGAGGAAAACACATTATTGTTTTTGGAGATCTATTGCAGTTGACTCCAGTAAAAGGACAACCAGTGTTTAAAATGCTCACGCATGAAGATACCAGGAAGTCCCTTGGAAGCATTGGAAATGTTAATATATGGCTAAATTTTAAATATGCTGAACTGCTTCAAAATATGCGACAGGCCAAGGATGAAGATTATAAAAATATTCTACAAGATGTAAGAATTGGAAAAATGACTGAGAAAGGGAAAAAAGCTTTGCATAGTCGATTAATTTCAAATTTGTATGCAAATGAAAACATTCTTCCAGAGAATATTTTTAAAAAAATGACTGAGAAGAAATCTGGGATATGTTTGATGCCAACTCTGCAAGAATGTTCCATCTTCAATCAAAAAATGTTAGACTTAGAAAATGAAGAGATTGTGAAACTGGAAGCAATAGATAAAATAGAGCATATGGGTGCAACAATTGTTTTGTCAGAAAATTTGAAAACTAAATTGCATTCATTGGAGAAAAGTATTTCAAAAACAGCTGGTTTTGAAAAGACTCTGAATGTGTGTTTAAATTGTCGTATCATTTTGAGAAGGAATTTAAATGTTGAAAGCGGTCTGGTAAATGGAGCAATGGGTTATGTTGTTGATTTTGTGAATTACAGAAATAGAGATGGAATTGAATTTTTAAAAATAAAATTTGATGGCATTGAACAAGTACAACAAATAAGTCGTTGTTCTGCTAGATTTTTACTTGTAAAAGACTTATATGTTCGCCGAAAACAGTTTCCTGTTTGTTTGGCGTATGCAGTGACAATTCATAAATCTCAAGGTTTAAGTGTAGATAGTGCATTGGTGAACATTGGAAGATCTGTGTTTAAAGAGGGTATGGCATATGTGGCATTATCTCGAGTCAGAACTTTATCAGGATTGTACTTGATTGCGTGTGATGAGACAAAGATTTCTGCCGATCTAGATTGTGTTAAAGAATACAATAGGTTAAGAAGAGAGTATGCTCCACATTTGCCTCAATATCCTCTGTTTGAAAAACGTGTGGTAGGCCGAAAAAGAAGAAATGAGGATAATTGTAGTGAGGTAGTTGCAAAAAGACAAAAAGTAGAGAAAACTGTAATTGAAAACAGGAAGAAAAAGAATTGTGGAGAAAATGTTGTTGGATTTCAGTTTGAAAACAGTTCTGGTGTCAACTGCTATGCTAATGTAGTGGTTAATGTTGTTTTTTTTCTTAAAAGTTTACAAGAACAGATTGTTGAAAATCGGGATCAAAGATTGTGTGGTTTATTGAATTCTGTGTTTCAGAAATGTAGCAGTGTTACAGCACAAATAGAAAGTGTAACAGAAATTCGAAATATTTTAGATTTGTGTTCTGGTCAAGATAAATTTTCACAGAACATTCAGCAGGATTGTCAGGAATTTTTAATGTATATGTTTGGTGTTTTGGAAGATGAAGGTGTAGATGTAGATAATCTTTTCAGTCTTTCTTATCAATGGCAGCATGACTGCCACAATTGTAGTTTATCAAGTACTACTACAATAGACACTGAAAGATTTATATATTTGACTTTACCAGACTGTAAATCAGTGTCTTTTAAAAATCTAGTTAAAGCAGCAGATCATAATATGGTGTGTACCCAATGTAACTGTACAATGCTGTCCACATTATTTATACAAAGGTATGGGCAGTATATTATTTTAGTTTTCCAACGATGTAGACCTGATGGAACTAAATTGACAACTTCTATCAAAAATTTTGTGGCTTCTCAGTTATCAATTTCTGGAAGGACCTTTACAACTGAAGCTATTATTTATCATGATGGATCTTCGACCACCTCAGGACATTATACATGCTACTTAAAATCTGAAAATGGATGGAGTTACTGCAATGATTCTCATTTAACTTATAAACAACGTTTGCCTTATGACTCTACAAATTCTTATCTAGTGTTTTTAAAACCAAAGTTTTAGTAAAGGGAATTGGCCTTTGAAGACGGGAATAGTTAATAAAAGTTAGTTAGTTAGTTAGTTAATCTAATATTTGAAATTATTTATCTCATGTAGATACTTTAAGTGGATCTCAAAGTAAAAAATACTGATATATCTGACACAAATTGGCCGTGAGGAAAATGTAAGATATGATGTTGTTAGAAGTTGATGAAATCGAAGTTATAGAGCACAGCAGACTTTTTTTCACCAAAAGGACCTTCACTATCTGCAATCTCATGTAGATACTTTAAGTGGATCTCAAAGTAAAAAATACTGATATATCTGACACAAATTGGCCGTGAGGAAAGTGTAACATATGATGTTGTTAGATCTTTTTTCATAGGAAGTCGATGAAATGGAAGTTATAGAGCACAGCAGACTTTTTTCCACCAAAAGGACCTTCACTATCTGCAATTTGGTCTCACGGAAAAGTAAGTGAATCAAAGATTAGTGTACTTATATGAGATGTATGTTTGAATGGGTTTTTTTAAACACAATCTTTTAGATTGTGTTTTTTTTTTCCCGCTGTTATATGATGAAGACTTTGATCTCACTAATTTAAGTGAAATTCAATATATTCTGAGAACAGCAAAAATAAATAATGTAACATATTGTAGAAGTTATTGTGTAGTTTGCATTGTGTAATTTATATTGTGTTCACATTGTCTTATACTCATTTTCTTTTTCACCCTTATTTACCTCTCTTTACTAATTTACACTCTTTTTTCATCGCTGTTTCTTTAGTGCACTTCATTCACAACTTCTTAATCTAATAGGAACTGTCTGCATTTCCTCTGTTCCTTCCACCACTTTTTATCTTTTTCATATTCTCACAGTACCACTGCTTTAGTTTCCTAACCCTCTCTTTCTTTTTCTCCTTTTTTTTTCTTTCGCATCCATTGTACTGTAGTTCACTTAGTTCTTCCTTTTGTCTTTCTGTGTACTTACTCTCTCACTCCTGTTTTATCCATCGTTCTATACTAACTTCATTCCTTTCATCCCTTCACTCTGTTACTTTACTTCACTCACTCTCAATCATCTTCTATTCCTCTTTTTTATTTATAGTTTCTCAATCAGACTTCTCTCCTTTTCACTCATTTTTCTTTTATTTTCTTATCTTTACTGATTTTGATTTGATATCTTACATTCTTTTAGTATCTTATTTACCTTTAGGAATTTGTTCTCTTTCTATTTCTTTTTCCTTTTTTTTTCTCTTTCTACATTACTTTCTTTCTGTTTTTGTATCCTTCACTATTGCATCATTTCTTAGTAAACTTTTGTAGATTTTTAAACCTCATGAACTGTTGTTTCTATTTTATTATATATTTTTAAGAAATTATAACGTGTTTTTTCTTTTATCTTTCATAGATACAAGTTTGCATTGATTATATGGTAAGTGTGTTTACAAAATCTTTTTTGTTATCACCTTTTGTTTTATTTTCACTATTTTTCTGTCACCCTACCGCACCCCTATTTCCTTACTTTGCTTCCCTCACTTATTCTTTTGTTCCATGTTTACTTCCGACCACATTCAATTTCTTTCAGTACTTCTGCCTATGCACACTCCTTCACTTACCTTTTTTACTGGTTCACTTAGTCCCTTTGTGACAGTCCTTCTTTTACTCTCTCTCTTGTTTGTCTCTATTACTCCCCATGTGTTACCCTTATTCACTTACATGTACCCTCTTTCACCCCTTTTTACTTATATTCACTGATATTTACTTTCCCTCAATCACTGCTATTCTTTTCCTCTGATTCCGTCACTACCTGACATTCCCATACTTAACTGTCCTTCTTTTTACTTTCAACATCCATTTACAATCTCCCTTAACCTCTGCTTTAGTCTTCTTCCTATTTCTTCTTTCTTTTGCTCCCTTATTCATTTTTCTTTTCTCAGTTACTTCCTTTTACACTTTTTATCTGTCTTACTATCTATTACACAGTCCCTCCTTCATTTTTTTTTCTTTTTTTTTGTTAGTGCGCTGACGGTACGCGCACCGGTGCGCGCACCGAAAGCGAAATATAAAAAAAAATATTTTAAATTAAAAATATTATCTCAATATACATTATAGTGTTCATTTTTACAAAAACATACTTTAGCAATTCACTAAAAAACACATAGGTATGAGTCTGTATAAAAAGTTAGGAATTAGCATTAAAAAAACCTATGAAATTCACTGAAAAAACCAAAGGTTTCACACCAGTTATAGTTAGGAATTAGCATTTAAAAAACCTATGAAATTCACTGAAAAAACCATAGGTTTCACACCAGTTATAGTTAGGAATTAGCATTTAAAAAACCTATTAAATTCACTGAAAAAACCATAGGTTTCACACCAGTTATAGTTAGCTGGAAATTTTACTGATATAAAACCATTGAAATTCCCACGTTATAGTTAGTCGGACTCACTATAACTTGCGCGTGCAATGCACTGCTGATGACATCACATATTACATCACTCATGACATGGTCAGTGACATCACTCATGACACCATCCTTGTGACATAGTGACAGACCTCCTTTCACTATAATGTAACCCTTGAGACACATATTCAAAAATAGAAACTGAAATTTTTAATAAAATGGAGATACCTATATCAGTTACAACAAGCAATTCAGTAATTCCACTATCTATATACACATCCACTCATTCACCAACAGTTCTATATAGTCACTCATACATATACTCACTCATCATATGAAGTGATACACCTATACATCCTGTTACACACCGACATTCATCCAAAAGTTACTCACACACATATTCACACGTGCAAATAAACTATTGAACATCCATTTATTTGAATATAGAGTTATACACACACTTCCACCTTACTTCTATTTAAAATTACACATATTTATTCTCTTAAACAATCACTTATAGAAACACATACTTATTTAAACAGGAACTCTTACAATCTCTTACTCTCACATATACTCACTTATATACATCAATATTCATATATACTAGATTAAAACATATGTAGTTACTGATAAAGACACTAGTGAGACAGTCATTCACTCACTAACAAACACATATAGACACTCATCCACCCATACAGTCCTGTACATATGCTGTCTTCAAAACACATACAAACAAAGAGTCAGTCACTCATGCATCTATGTGCTAAGTAATACCCCCACCAAACCATATAGACACTCATACTGATACTAATAAAAATATCTAATAACCCATATACATACACATGAGTGGATGTGTATTAGATGGTGGTATTACTGAATTGGTTGTTGTAACTGGTATGGGTATATCCACTTTTTTGAAAATATTAGTTTCTATTTTTGAATATGTGTTTCAAGGGTTACATTACACTGAAAGGAGGTCTGTCACTGTGTCACAAGGATGGTGTCATCAGTGATGTCATGAGTGATGTCACTGACCATGTCATGAGTGATGTAATATGTGATGTCATCAGCAGTGCATTGCACGCGCAAGTTATAGTGAGTCCGACTAACTATAACGTGGGAATTTCAATGGTTTTATATCAGTAAAATTTCCAGCTAACTATAACTGGTGTGAAACCTATGGTTTTTTCAGTGAATTTAATAGGTTTTTTAAATGCTAATTCCTAACTATAACTGGTGTGAAACCTATGGTTTTTTCAGTGAATATATATATATATGTATGTATATATATATCTGGTACGTTGTCGTCTCAGCAGCGAATGATTCGATAAAAAGACGAGGCAAACCCAGTATCTGGTGCGTGTTATTTATTTTGAACCCAACACCACTCTGCCATGACGCGTTTCGGCCTGGCGAGGCCTTGATCCTTACTCCAACACCGCGTCTCAGCAGCAGAGAGCAGCTCCCGCCCTGTCGCAAAAAACTCCTCGGACACGGACCATAAAGTTAATGCTATTTATTATTTAAAGCAGATATATGCCGCATGACGTTTCGGCTTCGTGGAGCCTTGCTCACATGACAACGTCTATCATACAAATGCTCCTCTTTAAAGTGACAGTGACAGTTTTCAAATACACCACGTTACAGTGACTCAAAATAGATATAAAAGAAAGAATGACCTGAAGATATACACTTGTATGGTTAGGTATATATCACTCATAAGAAGGCGGAGCATATCTCATTTTAAATAATAACAATTTGTGTCTGATGTTAATATTCAGCATTCTAATAGTAAAATACATGTTATTAAGGCAGCACTTCATTTGGTACGATAAAAACCACTTGCATCACATTGATTAAAACCATTGATAATAAATAAAAAATCAATGTCAACCAAACTAATCAATGTAAAAACCCAAAAAATACATGTAAAATACTGCTCGTCCCTGTAGGTCATATCATCATAGTTCGTTAAAAAAACCAATGGTTGATCACAAAATGGTTTTATATCAATCAGATTCTGTCTGTCTAATAAAGTGCAAGTTCTTGCTTAGTTGTGCAAATTTGCAACGTAAACATTATAAATCATCATAGATCAAAATCTGAATATCTGATAAAGTGCAAGTGCGTACTCCATTGTGCAATTCCGCAATGAAAATAACATCTCTCAATATGTCACAATATTTGAAAGTGCATAGAATACAGACATAATACTTGGTTCCAATAATCTACTAACCATAATCTGTTTTCCAACTGCACTTTGCTATATGCTTATAATAAATGACTTCTCCAATGTATCCATTCATATGTGCAAAAAATGCAAATTTGTGCAAAGTAGCAAATGGTATACTGATGTATCTCATATGTTCAAATAACAGACAGGATCAATGTTTCATACGGTAGCAAATGGTACCACTAGTGATGCCGAATGGCCAATTATATCATAACATTGTATAAAGTGCGACGTGCCTACATTTGTATAGCTCCTGTATGAGTAGTTGCTATTATGAGTCTACAACCGATATCACATATTAGCTGTATAAGGTCAATGCTTCTAAAATTGAAAAATCACTGTGCTGATCACCAGGTAAAATTGTGTAACAGAAGTTCTAAATGTGGTTCTTCTAATGTACGTAACCCACATTACAACTCCCAAAAGGAAAATAAAACCTGTGTGATTAAAAATATTAATCATTCCCATCTTCTAGCAGCAACTGTGTTTAATTCCTTCAATTAGTGGCATTGGATAGATTGCCAATATTATACATTTAATACACTGTGCAACAGGTATCTGGTGATCATTCATATCCTATTAGTAAACCTTTAGTAAAACATGTGGAAAGGGGCGACCACTCGGTCCCCCCGAACGTATGGTTGGGTGCCCCGATCCTCCCGGGAAACCATTTTGGGCGGGGGGCGTGTCTCGGCTGGTATGCCCGAAGCGGCGTAGCCGGGGCGCGCCTTTTCCCGCCCAGGAGGGGTTGTCCTAGACACCTACACCGATGACCACGCCCAGTAGGCGTACCAGATGAGGGTACACGCCCTCCCGCAGAAGAATAAATAGAGCGGGAATCCGAAGAAGCGTTCTCTTGTTCCTGTGCTCTGAAGGCTGCACCCACTCGTTGTTCGTGAGCCCTCGACGGAACAAGCAGCAATTTTGAGAACTTGTAATTCTTGTGTTTCTCTTTCAGTTGCTCGAAGGTGAAGAATCCAGGACCTCGTTGATCGTCTAGGAGCGGATAATCGAAGCCATGCCTGGCAAGAAAGCAGGAAAGGGTTCTGAGACGGATAAAGTGCTACGCATGTTGGTGAACCGGATGGCTGGCATGGAGCGGAAACTCGGTCAAGTCCCATCGATCGGTCGAGGTTTGGCGGAGGTCAAGCAACAACTGGCTGCACTGAGCAATCCTGGTAACCCTAAGAAGGTAATAGGCCCGGCCTTGCCGGGAATCGTCCCCGAGGGTAGAGGGAAGTGGGTCAAGAGGAGGGCGGTTTCAGGGGAGGCTCCGGTCCCAGAGGTTCCGGTCCCAGAGGTACCCCCGGCCACCCCTGTCACACCGGCAGACAACCCGGTACCAATCCCAGACGCGGGTCAACCGATCCCGGTAGTAATTACCCCCGCTAACGCTGAAGATATGCCTCCTGAATTGGCCACCCAGTTGGCCGCATGGCTCAATACAAAGGCAGGGGGTGCCAAGGCGCCCGGAGACACGGCCGAAGAGGCCAAGCTAATAATCCAGCAATTGCGGCAGTCGCGAGATGCCGCAAAGGCGAATCTTCCTCTTGTTCCCCCACAGGTGACACCGGTAGGACCTGCAGTTGGCCTCGAGAAAACGGCGGGAACAACGAGCGAACCGGGTAAGCTCGCTTTCCCAGTGGCGGGGGAGGGCTCATTACCCTCAAGGCGGGAGAGGGTGGCACAGCACATCCCTATGGCCACAAAAGAGTTAATATGGGGAGACAAGTATATCAATATGTTTTCGCTATTAACTGACCATCGCGAGATGGAGTATGCTAAAACCCAGAAAGATTTGTGGCACCCGAGCATGTGGCGCGCCAAGATGGCGGAATTCAGGGTTGATGAAACGATAACGAATTGGGCGAAGGCCTTTGCAATCTATACTGCAGTTATGGGGGAACGTAAACCCGAGGTGTTAACTGAACTGTCTTGCTATCAAACTCGTATTATGGATTTTTATGCAATGTATGAAGGGGAGGAATGGAAAGGTTATGACATGAAATTCTGAAAAGCGAAAGAATATGATGCCTCTCTGTCATGGGACTGCCTCGACTCGGTCTCATGGCATAAGCAGCTCCAGCCGGGGGCGGCAGGAACATCCTCGCCGGGCGGGAGTGGGTCAGGGGCCTTCCGCCAAAAGCCAGTGGGCAGGCGCCGGTATCGATCACCAGCCGAAAACCGGCGGGAATGGCGGCAAGCGGGGGGTCTGTTGGGGCTTCAATCGAGGCAACTGTAACAGACCGCAAGGAACATGTAGATTCAAGCATGTGTGTGCGGGCTGTGGGAATTCCTCACACCCAGAGAGTTCATGTAGATCAAAAAATAACGGGGCGGGAGGAAAGGGAGGGTCCAAGCAGGAGTGAGGTAGTACCTTGTGACCAATTGCCTACACCCGTTGATCTCATGGCTATGACTCCTTGGTTGAACAAATACCCCGATCATGTCTCCGCTGGGGTGTTGAGGAAGAGATTCTTGCACGGCTTCCACATCCCGGCGGGGGATTTTTGAGGGAACTCCTTTTGTAAAAACCAGTTATCGGCGCAGCATAATCCAAGTGTGGTAGAGAGGAAAATTGCAAAGGAAGTCAGCTTAGGGCGAGTGGCAGGGCCTTTTCATCGCCCACCGGTGGCGGATTTCATCTGTTCCCCGTTAGGGGTTGTCCCGAAGAAAGACCCAGGGGAGTTTAGACTTATCCATAACCTATCTGCTCCAAGGGGTTCCTCGGTGAATGAGGCCATTACCCCAGAAGTTTGTTCAGGTACGGTACGCATCGTTCGATGAGGCCGTGGCCATGTTGAATCGCCTGGGCCCCGGGGCGCTGATGGCGAAATCAGATATCGAATCGGCGTTCCGGTTGCTCCCGGTACACCCACAGGATCAGCGCTTGCTAGGTTTTGCATTTCAAGGAAGTTATTACATAGATAAATGCATGCCTATGGGTTGCTCCATTTCTTGTGCCTATTTTGAAATGTTCAGTTGTTTTTTAGAGTGGGCATTCACCGAGGCCACAGGGCATAGGCATGTTATGCACTATCTCGATGACTTCCTGTTCTTGGGAGCAGCCGGCGACACAAGATGTGCGCAGGCGCTGCACAACTTCTGCATCCTCATGAGGGAGTTTGGAGTCCCACTGGACCAGGTAAGACGGTTGGACCATCTACTTCACTGGAGTTTCTGGGAATTGAGCTTGATTCTGTGGAGGGATGTTTCCGTTTACCGATGGAAAAGGTGGCCAAGTTTAGGGATTCCTTGATGCAATGCCTGGGTAAAGAGAAAGTGACCCTGCACCAGTTACAGCAAACAGTGGGTCAGCTTAACTTTGCTTTGAGGGTAATACCTATGGCCCGCCCCTTCTCACGCTCTATTGCACAAGCTATGGTCGGTCTCAAAGAGGGGCACCACCGTACGAGACTGTCGGCAGAGGTTCACCAGGATATGCGCATTTGGTTGGCATTTCTGGCAGACTTCAACGGTCGAGTCGTGTGGAACAAACCGCCAGTATCATCAGATGAACTAGGTCTGTGGACTGACTTGGCGGGGAGCGTGGGATTTGGCGCCATCTTAGGTAGTCGATGGTCGGCACAAACATGGCCGTCCTGGTGGCACTCCAGCGGGCTCACAGGTAACATTGGGTTCTTGGAGTTGTTCCCCATTTGGGTTGCTCTGATGGAATGGCCTGACAACTTCAGGGACCGCGCAGTGGTGTTTTGGTCCGATAATATGACTGTGGTCGAATGCATTAACCAACAGGCAGCACGCTGCAAATGGATCTTGAGATTGTTGATGGAAGTTGTGCTGCTCTGCATGAGACTGAATGTACAGTTTAGGGCGAAACATGTGCCAGGCGTACTGAATCATGCAGCTGATGCACTCTCTCATTCACATATGCAGGCGTTTAGGGGTTATCTGCCTACAGCGGACCTAGTGGCGGCACCATTCCCCGAAGCACTATGGCTAATCGGTGCCCCGGACTACAAGACCTTGTGGCAGCAAGCTTAGCCCCCAGGACAAGGATGGCATACGAAGGAGCGTTTCGTTCCTATTGCACATTTTTGGGTCCAACAGGGAGTCAGAGCTGGGGTCAGGAGGAAGCCTTCCTGGGGTTCCTGGTAGCGCTGCACAGAGAAGGCCGATCAGCGGCAACGGCCAGTAGGCATAGGGCGGCCATTTCATTTATGGCCCAGGTACATGGCATAAGAGACCCAACGGATTCCTTTTTGGTTAAGAAGGCCCTTCGCGGCTGGCAGCGCCTCGAGGGTCGCAAGCAAGATGCGAGACGCCCTATTGGCTTACACAGATTGTCTCTGCTTTCAGCAAAGCTGGATGAGACGTGCTTCTCCCATTTCGAAGCAGTTCTGTTCCGGGCAGCTTTCGCATTAGCATTCCATGGGGCTATGCGGGTGAGCGAAATGGTCGCAAGAAATAAGAAATACGTTGAGGGAGGCTTGTGCAGGGATCACGTCCAAATTAGGGGTGATTCGATGGTGGTCTCGATAGCCAGGTCCAAGACCGACCAGGGGGCTATGGGAGATAGTGTTGTCGTGCAGCGCACGCGAGGGTCCCCCACGTGCTCAATAAGTGTATAGAGGAATACTTGGCACTAAGCGTGGCTACATGGGGGGGGAGTTTGCTTAGGCACAAGGATGGCACCCCACTGACTAGGTTTCAGTTCCAGAGGGTGCTAGCACTGACAATCGCTGCTGCGGGCATGGACCCGTGCGATTTTGGAACCCACTCCTTTAGGATAGGGGCTGCTACTGAGGCTACAGCCAGGGGCGGAGGAAGTGAAACAGTTGGGACGATGGTCCTCGAATTGCTTCAAAAGGTATGTGCGATTGCACATGTTGTAATGATCAATTGACATGCACTCATGCTTCTTGTCTTTTGTTTGGATTACAGTTTCGCGAGCCTGTCACGCGGGGCGGAATTTGCAGTCGACCCAGCACCAGGAGACCAGCGGTCAAGGATCACCGACTGGAGAAAGAGTGGTATGGGTCGTGGGCCACTCATATGTGAGGCGTGCCGGGGACGTATTCAAAGCAGGTGACGCGACTCACGCAGCTGGGGAATACGGGTACAGAGTGGCCTTCCATGGGAAGGGCGGGCTCTGTTTTGACCAATTCGAGTCATTTGTTGACGGTCTCTTAGGGCGGCAAAGGTCACCGCCATCTGTAGTCATAGTACACCTGGGGGGCAATGACTTGGTGGCACTGGGTAGACGAGTGTTGTTTGAACAAGTTTTGTCTGATGTTAGCTGGTTGGCGAAAAGAATCCCGGGGTGCACGATTGCCTGGTCCCACATGATTCCCAGGAAGGTATGGCGGGGGGGCCTTTCGGTGTCAGCACTGAACCATTCAGTGAAGAAGGTGAACTATAAAATTGGTAGATTGTTTCGCTCTGCGCAGTTGCATAGCATTCCTCATGGGCTTATTCGGGGTGATCACATGTATCTGAATGATGGGGTTCACCTGTCCCGGGAGGGGAATGATTTACTCATAGGAGACTTCATAGCATGGCTAAGGGGTTTGAGGAAGCATGACCTTTAGGAGGAGTTGGGGGGGCGGATAGTCGGTCAACTATCCGGCCTGTGGCGGTAAGGTCATGATCGGTGAGCAGTAATTTTAAGGTCCCTAGAGGGGGGCGCCACCCAGAATGGATGGGAGCACCCGGGGGGAGGCGGCACCCACTAAGGATGGGTCGCCTAAGGGGAGACGGCCATAGGCCCCTCCCAGGGGAGGAGGCGGCTATATGCCTCTCCTATTAATTTCCCGGGGCCGGATATCCGCGACGGGGGATAGAGAGTGTGGGGATGGGGGGGAGTCCACACTGTCCTTCCTACAGATACCTCACACGGGAACTCGGACGACCTTTAAGAAGGCGTCGAGTGGAAAGGGGGCCCCCACCATGACAAGGGAAATTACAGTTGGCGATGAGGGTAGAGTCCTCTGCGCATGCGCCACTCACACCGTGAGGGCGAGAGTTTTGGTAGTAGGGATCTGACACCGGTTAAGACCTTGCCGTTGGCCCTTAATGCTAGGATCTACAATTTTAATTTAGAATGTATGCATTTGCAGGATGTTAGACTCGGCTAGGAAACCTTTGTATTAGAGATCTGTTAAGGTTAGCCAAAGAACATGTCTTCATCGAAATGTAATAACTGTAAAATTGTACATGATTATGAAACTTTTATTTAACGTTTTAAATTTTGTTTCATATTTTAATAAATACGGCCGGGAGGGTGATTCCCTCCCGCCTTCCAAAAGTTCAAGCTGCGTCCGACTTCCCATCCTTGGGTATTGTGTTGGGAGGGGGTGACGGGCATCCCGGCCATATGGAAAGGGGCGACCACTCGGTCCCCCCGAACGTATGGTTGGGTGCCCCGATCCTCCCAGGAAACCATTTTGGGCGGGGGGCGTGTCTCGGCTGGTATGCCCGAAGCGGCGTAGCCGGGGCGCGCCTTTTCCCGCCCAGGAGGGGTTGTCCTAGACACCTACACCGATGACCACGCCCAGTAGGCGTACCAGAGGAGGGTACACGCCCTCCCGCAGAAGAATAAATAGAGCGGGAATCCGAAGAAGCGTCCTCTTGTTCCTGTGCTCTGAAGGCTGCACCCACTCGTTGCTCGTGAGCCCTCGACGGAACAAGCAGCAATTTTGACCCACCCACCAGCCCCTTATGGCAATGTTTGTTTGTTAATAAAGTTTTGCTGAAGATAGGCCTTTTTTCCTTTGTAGAAAGTAAAGGAATGTTTAAGTTAAGGATGTGACTTCTGCCGGTAGGATAATGTTTTTTCCTTTGTAGGATTGAGCAGTCGATGACACGTCAAGGCAATGTCAGAATGTTTTCTTCTTTAGTAGGTAAACAACTGTCGTATTTATTTTTTTGGTCGGGCGGTAAGGTCATGATCGGTGAGCAGTAATTTCAAGGTCCCTAGAGGGGGGCGCCACCCAGAATGGATGGGAGCGCCCGGGGGAGGCGGCCATTGGCCCCTCCCACGGGGAGGCGGCACCCACTAAGGATGGGTCGCCTAAGGGGAGACGGCCATAGGCCCCTCCCAGGGGAGGAGGCGGCTATATGCCCCTCCTATTAATTTCCCGGGGGCCGGATATCCGCGACGGCGGATAGAGAGTGTGGGGATGGGGGGAGTCCACGCTGTCCTTCCTACAGATACCTCACACGGGAACTCGGACGACCTTTAAGAAGGCGTCGAGTGGAAAGGGGGCCCCCACCACGACAAGGGAAATTACAGTTGGCGATGAGGGTAGAGTCCTCTGCGCATGCGCCACTCACACCGTGAGGGCGAGAGTTTTGGTAGTAGGGATCTGACACCGGTTAAGACCTTGCCGTTGGCCCTTAATGCTAGGATGTACAATTTTAATTTAGAATGTATGCATTTGCAGGATGTTAGACTCGGCTAGGAAACCTTTGTATTAGAGATCTGTTAAGGTTAGCCAAAGAACATGTCTTCATCGAAATGTAATAAATGTAAAATTGTACATGATTATGAAACTTTTATTTAACGTTTTAAATTTTGTTTCATATTTTAATAAATACGGCTGGGAGGGTGACTCTCTCCCTCCTTCCAAAAGTTCAAGCTGCGTCCGACTTCCCATCCTTGGGTATTGTGTTGGGAGGGGGTGACGGGCATCCCGGCCATATAGCAATTCGTTTAATTTGTTCATGTCCCCAGCCGGGGACATTGTATATCAACACAAGGGGGTATAGCAGAGATTAACCGATAGGTGGCATAAGTTGATGAATGTAATGCTATGGCATCAACTGTCTGAGGATACGCCAGCCGGGTTCCTAATTCTGTCTGAGACTTAGTTAGTGCCCACCTATGCCCTAGAGGTACTGGAGAGTAGGGTAGACACATGTACATGTCTTCAGTGATGTTAAGACCTCCTGGAGGCTTGGTATCCAGCTGTAATATATATTGAGTCTCCAATCTCTGAAGTTTGGCCTCCCTGTCAGCTCCTTGCCTACTGGCTTTAATTGAGTCAATAACAAAATATTTGAGGCTGGTGTTATCACCCTGATGTACATCGCGAAAATGCCTAGCCACCGGATATGTGTTGTCCTGGTTGGCTATTGCTCTTAAATGCTGAAGTATGCGTTTGTGCACCGCTAGCTTCGTGCTACCGACATACTTTAGCAGACATGGGCATTGTAATACGTAGATGGCATATTCTGTTTTGCAAGTTAAAACCTGGGTGATTGGATGTTCCTGATTGCTAAATCCGTCAGTGTAAGTTTTTTTGTTAATCTCATGTATACAGGATTTACAGGTTTTGCATCTGTAAAAGCCGCTGTTATTTTGTAGCCATGTCGTTTTCTCAATGGTCTCAGGGCAGGTGTCTACCAATTGATCTTTTAAAGAGGGGGCTCTGCTGAAGGTGAGTGAAGCTCTGCATGGTAATGTTGGTCCGATAACAGGGTCATTCAATACAATTGGCCAATTTCAATTGATGATATTGTAAATAGCCTTGTGTTGTTTACTGTACCCTGTAATAATTCTGAACGTGTTGTTACTACTGCTTCCCAATTCCACAATATTCGGATTTAACTCCCCTTCTAGGATTCTTTCCTTCCTATACTTATCAAGCAGATCCTGTCTGCTGTGTCCCATAGATTTAATACGGGCACTTTCAATCAACTGATCAGAATAGCCTCTCTCTAAAAATCTGCACCTGCTTGCAAGTTGGGCTGCTTCTAGATCAGTTGGGTTACTGCAAACCCTCCTAATGCGCAGCATTTCCCCATAGGGAATGCTGGCAATAAAGTGGGCTGGATGCGCACTTCCCGCATGCAGGATGGTATTCCCTGCTGTGCTTTTGCGGAATAGTTTAGTTTCCAACTTGCCATTCTTGACGTAGACCTCTATGTCAAGGAAAGTGATTGAGGTTTGGCTCAGTGTTGCTGTAAATGCTAGATTTAGATCATTAGCATTGATACCCTTGATAAATTTGTATGCCTGCTGTTCACTACCTCTCCAGATCACAAACAAATCATCGATGAACCGATAGCATCCAATTATGTTAACATCAAAGACTTCCTGATGTTTGATTTTGAGAACCAGCTCCTCCCAAGCTCCCATGTGCAAACACGCGAAGCTTGGGGAGAAGCTGGCCCACTTTGCCACACCCTGTAACTGTCGGTAGAGGAGATTATTATACATGAATACATTGTTAGATAAACAGTACTCAAGCATTTGCAGAAGCATAGCATTGTGATCACTGAAATGGTTGGATCGTCATGATAAATAATGCTCTACTGCAGCCAATCCATCAGTGTGCACTATACTGGTGTATAGGGCGGTGACGTTGAGTGCCATCAGCTAATCACCCTCAACCCACTTGATGTGCTGTACTTTCTGCTAAAAATCACCCGTGTCTTGTACATAGGATTCAAGTGAATGCACATATCCCTGAAGAAAATAATCAATGTAGATGGATGTGCGTTCCAAAAATCCTCCCCTGGCTGAGATGATAGGCCTGCCAGGGGGGTTATTAACATCCTTATGTACCTTGGCAATAACGTATATTAAAGGATTCACAGGGTTTTCAACCTTCAAATACTTAAATTCTGCATCTGAGATCATTTTTTTAGTCTTCCATTTCAATAATTTGTGATGGTATTCTGTTTTGATGGTTTTTAATGTCATGATGTTAATTCTCTCATAACAACGACGATCATTGAGTTGGAGGTAGGCCTCCTTGTCATAATTACTTCTGGTCATAAGGACAATGTTGTCTCCTTTGTCACTTCCGCGTATGACAACATTCTTCTCCTTAGTCAGGCGAGAGACAAGCGCTTCGTATTGCTGTGTTTGTTTGTCATATTTTTTCTTTTGCATACATGTTTTTCTCTGTAGGTCTTTGAGTTGTTTTACCGTGTTTTCATGTAAGATGTCAATCACATCGCGTGGTAAAACTGGATTGAAAACTGCTGGAGGTGTGAACTGAGTCATGAGAGCTGTCTGGTTGCCCAGGCTGTCCACCGCTCCTGACTGGCAGGTGTTAGTCTTATACTAGTCATATCCTGCCCCTTCAGTGTCCCATAATTCCACAATTTCCTCTAAAATGGGGGTCCCAGGTATATCAATGGGGCTGGTTGTTACTATTTGCTGGACCATAGTGCTGTTCTTAGGTTTCAAGGCGTAATATTTGCTTAATTTCAGCTTCCTTATTGCTTTATAGAGATCACATCTAGTAGCAGCATAGTTGAAACAAGGAGGCGCAAAGGATAAACCTAGTTTCAGGATATTGTCTATGTTGTTTGTCAACTGTAGGGACGTTAAGTTGATTATAGTCCAATTAGATTCTTGATTTACTATTGATGATTCATTGTCCATTGGCCCCTGCCTGTCTTTTGTTTCTGAAAGATTCCACCTCTTCCTCGCCCTGTTCCTTTGTCGCCGCTTGTAGTTGGCCCGTTGTCTTTGTAATTTCTTTGAATTCGTGGCCTGAGCAAATTTAACCTTTCTTGGCATAAAAAACATATTTGCTGGCCAGGTGAGGGTTTAATCTGTGTGCCAGAAGTAACGTTGTTGCGACGTTCCGACTCAGATTCAGTATCCACTTCTGAACTGAGTCCTGAAGCTGAGGAATCTGTTTGGTGTTAGTTCTTTCTGTTGATTTTTGGTTTAGGGGGGTGTTTGGGGGCAGGCCCTCGCAATGCATCATACTTCCTCGAAAATGTAAATATCTGACCAAGTTCGTAGTCATTGCGGTCGCGCTGAAACTTATAAGTTTTCCTCTCCATAATTTTTGCCTCTTCCTTTTTAAGCCGCACGTTCATCTCATTAGTTAATTTAGTTTTTCCATCCTGCTCCTCCATAGACTCTAACTGTTCAATTCAATTCAATTCAATTCAATTCAAATGATCTTTATTCGGAATTTTGATACATCCATAAAAGTACATACAGAATGAAACACATTAAAACACATAAAAACCTATATAAAAGCTAAAAACAAAATTTCCAATTGGGTTTGGAGCAGCATAAATATCGTAAAGTGCATAATACATATGAGGAAAAACATTGGTCCATTAGTATAATTTTTACCATGAATTTCAATTTATCTACACCTAAAATAATCATACAGATCCGAACACACATAGTTGTTTCTTTGTGCAAATTGTATTAGAATGGTAAAGTGCAGTGTGCGTTCACCTGAAATAAACATACAGATCCAAACACGCATATAAATGTTTCCTAATGCAAATTGTATCAAAGTGATAAAGTGCAATGTGCGTTCAAGTACAATACCATCATCCATTATGCTTGTTCCATGCTTGCCCTTGATCTTACACAGGCTTTTATAAAACAGCTTACAGTGTAAATGATCTCGTCTGTTGACAACATTTGTAGGAACCTCAATGCCGGATTAAAATCCCTTAAGTTGTGTTTGCGGAGAATCGGCATTAAATAATGATGAGTATATAATTTGTAATGGCCACAGAAAAAGAAATAATGCAGCAAACTTTGTTTCCCACCTGCGGAGCAGGGGCAATCCAGCTCTTCTAAGCTTTTGTTATAGCCAAGGGGGAAGCTTAGCAAGTTGACAATGCTTCCGTCCCGGAACCTAAATAAAAGGCTCCGGTTCCATCTTCCTTTTGGGGTTGTCAAATATCTGCAGGGCCTATTTAAGTTGTAATTGCCGGATTCTGTAAGTGGCAAATATTTAATAACAACGGGTTTTACAAATTCGGATCTCATTCGTTCCTCCTTGTATAAATCAAGTAATGCCCGTTTTACGCTGTTCTTGTGAGTGGGGGCAATGGTATTAGGGGAACTGAACAAGGAGCCATGTCCCACACTCAACAGGCTATTCTTAACAGCATTTAACCATGGTATATGGTGAGATCTTTCGTGTAATAAACAATCAGATATTATGCTGCGTGTTAAGGATGCTGCTAGGTTTAACCATATTTTTATCCAAAAAAGCGCGGGCCTTGATCTGATAAAATCAACAATATATGGCAACCTCAGTTCGCTGTGACAGATAAATGTGGGAGCACAGGGAACTCCCCCCAGCACCTTTCTACAGAATCTATTTTCTTCCACTTGGAGAGACGTGATATTGCAGTATCCCCACACTTCTGCTCCATATGTCCCTGTAGGATGACATTGGGTACGATAAATATTGAGCAGGGGGGTAATAACGTCAGCCAATTTGGGTTGTCGGAGGGATAAAATTGAATTTATTGATTTGCCAATTTTATTCCTCGCATAGGCAGCGTGTGGCTGCCATGAGCCTGTATTAGAAAATAGTAGCCCTAAGTAAGGGAAAGTGCTAGTGCATTTTAATATATTATCACCTGACTTAATTGAAGTAATATTATATTTTTTTGGTCCACAGTTCATGATAAAAGATTTTTTTTAATTGGTGTTTAGGCCCAGATCGGACATAAAATCAACAAACCCAGTAATTAAAGTGCGTAAGGCGTAGGGTAGTAATGGGGAAACCGTTTATAATTGGTACATCCCTAGTAGTCTTGCTCAAGGTGTAGCTCAACCCATTAACATATAGAATAAAAAGCAGTGGGGCGAGTACGCAGCCCTGTCTGACTCCTCTGCTAATTAAAATATAATCAGATAATTCGCCATCATTATTAATACGTACTCTCGCCTTTAAATCTCTATGTAAATAAAAAAGGAAATATACCAGTGATTCGTCCAAACCATAATCAAGCAAAAGTGACCACAACCTAGAACGATTAACAAAATCAAAAGCGGAACTCAAATCCATAAAACCTAAATAAAGCAGGGACTTTTTAACAATTGTATATTTGGCCATGATCAAATTCAAATTAAGACATTGTTCGACAGTGCCCACATGGCTTCTAAATCCCAATTGACTGTAGTGTAAAACATTATTATCCGCAGCCCAATCCCTTATCCTTTTAAAAATTACTCTTCCAAGGACCTTTAGTGTATTATCGATCAGTGAGATCGGGCGGTAACAGGCAGGGTCCGCCCTGTCACCTTTTTTAAAAATCGGTACGATGACACTGTTCGACCAAGATTCAGGAATGGAGTTGTCAGTCAAATTGTTAAATAGGTTACATAATAAAGGGGCCCAGAAATTAATTTCGGATTTAATCTGATCAATAGAAAGGCCATCCGGGCCGGGAGCTTTATTACTAGCGCTCTCGAATATAGCATCCTCGACCTCAGGTAATGAAAAGTTCAGTCGTTCTGCTGTACTAGATAAGGAGACAGTATCTAAAGAAGTGGCTGATATAGCATAAATTTTAGAAAAATGCTCTGCCCACACCTCGCCAGTTATGTTACAATTGATTGGTTGGGTGTTAGAGCCAAAAGATCTGAGGGACTTAACTTCTCTCCAGAAACCTGTTGTGTCTTTTAATGAGGCAGTACGTGTGAGAGTTTCCCAGTGATTACTCACTAGGGCCTCAGATCTAGTGCGTAGCACGGATTTGTATTTTGATCTTAATTCTCTCACAAGCTGGGCGTCCCTAGGATTACTTTTTAAGGCCGCCCTCAGGTCCCTTTTAGCCTTGGAGCAGGAGGAGTCAAACCAGCATGGGCCATGATCTATATTGGGCCTAGCTGGTTTAGAAGACTCTCTTTTAATAGCCCCACAGAGATTACCAAAGGCAACAACCACATCATCGCTTGGGCTAGTGTACGACAGACAGGTCTCTACCGTCTTAGGGTGTTTTTTAATTACTCTAGCTAAAATATCTTTATTATCCACCCCTTTCCATATTAATCTTAGTCTATCAGTAGATAATGACAGATTTTGTGCCCCAGTCTCTACTCTCACAGCAGCCTTCGGGTTCTGTGGGTTGTCAATATATATTCTAAGAGGATAGTGGTCACTATATGCGGAACAGATGACTTCTGCTTTAAAAATTATGTCACTCAATATCGGACAAATAAAAATATAATCTATCGTGGAGGAGCAGCCCTGGCCTATATATGTAGGTGTTAGTATATTGTTTAGACTGGAACCAGCAATTTCCATTGCGTTTACTAGGTCACGGGAGGCTAGATGGTTTTTCAACTCTTCACCGTTTCTACATAAAGGGCTGTCACGATACATGTGAGCATTAAAATCCCCTCCAATGCAAATGCCATCAAAGGGCCCATACTTCTGCCCCTCCATAATTTCATCAATGAAGTTAAACAATAAAATAAAATTGTCATTAGGGCGAGTAACAAAATCATTATTGTAAAAGTTAATTATACATAGTTTCATCCTTTTAGTGTACTTCATAGCCATAAAACATTTACCCAGTGTAGGGATCAATTTTGTTTGTACCCCGGATTTTATTTTGGTCCAGATGGATAGACCCCCACTGGGTCGACCCATAGGTGAGGGGGAAGCCTGTAAATTATAGCAACAAAAACCCTCCATTGTGGGTGTAGTAGTGCACCAAGTCTCTTGTAACATCAGAATGTCACAGTTGTTATTAACCCAGTCTGACCATTCTTTAATTTTCAATTTAGAGTTAAGACCGGCTATGTTCCAGCTCACGAGAGATATATCAGAATCCTGGAGCATTAGTCTTTGGTTCAAGGGTTTTTCTCTAACTACAGTCCGTTGCATGGGTTGTGAGACTTCCAAAGTTTCAATGATAGGTGCCAGTGATGATTCAACTGAATTAGACATTGTGGGTCAGTCTAGCATATCCAAATCTGACAAGGGGGCAAATCTATTAAACATGTTGAGTGGGAATGGAGCTGGTTGAAATTGCATAGGAGGTGGCTGAAAGTGCATAGGTGGTGGTTGAAACTGCATTAGGGGTGGCCGAGATTGCATTAACGGTTGTCTGTAAAAATAGCTCAAAGGTAACATAGTTACAACAGTAGAGATAGCAGAGCAGTTACCATTTCTACTGAGTAGGTGTCCCAGTTCCGGGGTTCTTAAAATTGAGAACTATGCAGTCACCTTCCTTGTCTTTGAGTAAGGGCCCAACCCAAGACACCCTGCGAGCCGATAGGATCTCTCTTGAGATGTCATATCCGACACCTTTGTGTTTAGTTAGCCAGTCTATGCATTTGTTTTGCAGTTGCACCCATGATTCCCCCTGTTCCTCCCTCAACGATGGTACTCCTGCAAGGACCAGGACAAAAGGACAAGCGTCCGGTGGCAGATGTAATGCAGGCCCTTGATGTTTAAAAGGCCTGATTGTCCCTGCCTCCCCAGTACCTTTACTGCTAGCAGCAGTTGATCTTATTGCTGTGGTGGGTTGGGTCGGACCGTTGTGATTGGTAGTGTTTTTATTAGCAATAACAGGAGGGGCCGTTTTTCTAGGTGCAGGTGTTGGAACAGATTTTGGGGGTAAATTAGATTTTGCTGAGTTCTTCCCTTCATTGGCGGGTCGAGGTTGAGTTGTAGGTGGTACAGTAGACTGTAGTGATGTTCCAGGACTACTTATGCTCCCACCCGGTAAGGAGGAGGTTTCCTGTTTCTTTAGTGACAGTGTGTTGCTTACAGATTCAAGTTCTTTTAAGAGACGGACAGCTCTGATTTGATCCAAGATAACAGACCCCTTTCTTTTTGCTTCTTCGTTTTTAACCAGGTTATCTAGTCTATCAAGTCTTTTAAAAACATTATTAAACTGGTTGATCATTTGTTTCTCTAGTCGATTAAAAATAGTGTCAACTATGGTTTCTATCAAATTCCTATTCTGTTTCGTGAGATAATAATTGTCTCCCATTAATGTTGTTTGGGTCCAAATCGTGTTGGAAGTCCCATTTGAATTGGTAGTAGTTACGGTAGGGATATCATCTGCATCCACTAAATCTTTATCCACAGCAACAGTTTGTGCCCCAGTAGGTTTTTGTTTATTCCACAGACTCTGAGGCGTGGGCTGATTCTTGCTAATTAGTGGTTGCTTCCTTTTATTGGCACTTGGCTTAGCGATGCCTCTTTTGCGTTTTTCCCCTCCCTGTTTATTACCAGTTTCCATAGATCCCAGGATAGTAGCTTCATCCTGGGAGGCAATTGTAATAGTGGGAACAGTTCCAGGCAACAGGGGCAGGGGAGGTGTTAGTACCAATGCCGGTTTTGTAATGACAACAGCTGGAGGGTGGAATACCAGGACTATTTAACAGTGATATAGGCTGTGTAACATTATTGGTACAACTCATAGACATTCTTCTTTCGGTGTCAGCTATTTCATTTGAAACCAAGGTCAGTGCGTTTTCAAGTAGGGACTCAAATGTAGCGGGAGGAAAAGGGAAATCATCCTGTGTAACACCAATGTTAGCAGACTCCATACTAGGAGAGGAAAGTAGGAAAGGGAGGTAGACTCACCACGGGCGAGTTGAAAATGTTAGAGGGGTGGCCCGACCGACCACTGCAGACCACTGACGGCCACAGACGGCCCGCCCTCTGCCCGGCCTCCGCCCGGCGTCGCCCGCGCGCGTCCCGCGACGCGGAGGGATAGGCTGGGCTTTGTAGCGCCTCCGGGCACGAAGACAGCAGAACACAGGAAGTACACGCAAAGCCCGCTGGGAGCTGTAGTCTCCAGCCGCTCCTGGATGGATGATGGCGGCGAGACCTGCAGCGTTCCCAACCCAGGGGCAGGAGCTGCGTGCTGGCGTGCTGTCGGGTGAGTGAGCCTGCTGCCGTTTGACCCCCGCTCCACCGAGGGATAGGCTGGGCTTTGTAGCGCCTTCGGGCGCGAAGACAGCGGGACACAGGAAGTACACGCAAAGCCCGCTGGGAGCTGTAGTCTCCAGCCGCTCCTGGATGGATGATGGCGGCGAGACCTGCAGTGTTCCCAACCCAGGGGCAGGAGCTGCTTGCTGGCGTGCTGTCCGGTGAGTGAGCCTGCTGCCGTTTGACCCCCGCTCCACCGAGGGATAGGCTGGGCTTTGTAGCGCCTTCGGGCGCGAAGACAGCGGGACACAGGAAGTACACACAAAGCCCGCTGGGAGCTGTAGTCTCCAGCCGCTCCTGGATGGATGATGGCGGCGAGACCTGCAGCGTTCCCAACCCAGGGGCCGGAGCTGCGTGCTGGCGTGCTGTCCGGTGAGTGAGCCTGCTGCCGTTTGACCCCGTGATATATTCACTGAAAAAAACATAGGTTTCAGGTTTCAGGTCATATATAGTTAGGAATAAGCATTTAAAAAACCATTGAAATTGCTCCTATATAGTTAGTTGTACTAACTATATTTCGCGCACCCGCAACCCACTGCTGATGATGTCACATATTACATCATTCATGACATGGTCAGTGACATCACTGATGACATCACTGATGACATCTCAAATGACATCACTGATGACATCACTGATGACATCATCCAGCGACTGTGTGTTTCTGTAAAGTTTAAATATGTTTTACATATTGAAGAATGAGTGGACGCATAAGTGTCTGGATGAAAGATTTAGTTGGTACATGACTAAATGTATGAGTGAGTGATTAAATGTGTCTTACTGAATGCATGGGTTAGTGACTAAACTGTCTGAATGTGTGCATCAGTATGTCTGTTGTTGTGTAAGCTACTGCATGTGTTGATCAGTAGCTATATGAGTGGCTATATGTGTTATTGATTGGTTGCCCGAGTATTTGTATGGGAGACTGAGTGTGTGTGTGGGTAGCTGGCATATATAAATGACTATACATAAGAGCCACTGATTGTGCGAGTGGCTGTATGGATCATTGTGAACTTGTATCAGTAATTGTATATCAAAGTAAGTATGTGTTAGTATATGTTTGAATAAGTAAGGTGTTGTGTGTATAACTGTATAGTTGAGGAAATGAAAGTGTGATTGATTCTTTGCATGACTGACTAGATGTGTGAGTAACTCCATGGATGAGTGGCAGAGTGTGAGTGTCTGTATAGGTATTTCAGTGCAGATGATAGTGTTGTATTGATGAGTGACTGTATGTATGAGTGATTTTATGGGTAAATGATTGGATGTGTGTATAGACCTAGTAATCAGTGTGTGCGTATGTAGTAACTGGTATTGGTGTGTCAATGGTTTCAAGAATGGTAGTCTGTGTTTAACACTGGGTGTATCAAAGGTTATATTAGAGTGTGAAGAGGTGCATCGTATTATCACATGAATGATATCATCAGTGATGTGATCAGTGATGTCATTTGAGATGTCATCAGTGATGTCATCAGTGATGTCACTGACCATATCATGAATGATGTAATATGTGACATCATCAGCAGTGGATTGCGGGTGCGCGAAATATAGTTAGTACAACTAACTATATAGGAGCAATTTCAATGGTTTTTAAAATGCTAATTCCTAACTATATATGACCTGAAACCTATAGTTTTTTCAGTGAATTTGCAAGGTTTTTTAAATGCTAAATCCTAACTATATATGACCTGAAACCTATGTTTTTTTCAGTGAATTTGCAAGGTTTTTTAAATGCTAATACCTAACTATATATGACCTGAAACCTATGTTTTTTTTAGTGAATTCGCAAGGTTTTTTAAATGCTAATACCTAACTATGTAAGGCTTGAAACTTATGGTTTTTTCAGTGAATATATATATTTAATATAATATATATATCATTTTTATTTTCAAGTTTTTTTTATATGATTACAGGGTCCACGCACCGTAAACGCTCTGAGCTCTTACCCCGACAAATTTTTTATGTTTCTAAAAGATAAGATCTACGTTTTTAACATAGATTTTAAAGGTAGACAATATCTGCTTTAATGCAGAAAATGGTTTTTTTAAAACTTTTAACAACAGTATATTACTTTTTGAAGTAGTAACAAATCTCGCGAGGGTACGTCGCACGTGCACGCAACGTAAGAACTCCGTCCGCGCACCGTAAAAGCTTCGAGCTCTTACCCCCAAATGTTTTATAAACTTTAAATCGTTATATCTACGTATTCATTGCACAATGTAAAGGTACACATTATCTGGGATAATAAAGAACATGTTAATTTAAACTTTTAAAGACCATATATAACTTTATTTAAGCAATTATAAATCTCGCGAGGGTGCGTACTACGTAAACGCATCGTAAGATGACGTTAGCGCTCCGTAAATAGACGTAAACGCAACGTAAGCTTACGTAAGCGCTCCATAAACGGTCCGTAAGCTTCCGTCCAACTAAGTGACCTTAAAACAAAAGATTTATTTGGTTTATAATACTTCCTACTCCAATTGTTGAAAGACCCCCCACCATGTTCATCATTCTTCTTTGGCTTTCAGAGAAGCAACACCTTATTTCTACAGCTCCTAGCTACAGAAAAATACTTCAAAATGGCTGATTATCCAGAGTCTAACCATTCTTCTAATGAAGACTTTGTTCAAGAGGACCCTTGCCCAAGTAAGAAGAAGGAGTCCATAGTATGGAAGTTTTTCAGCTTTCCAGAACATCAGAAGAAAGTAAATGCACCACTGGTCACCTCCAAGATCTGTGACACAGTGTCATCTAGAGGAAATCCTAATAAGAAATATTCATTCGGAACCCACACAATGGAACGCCATGTAAAAAATATACACCCCAACAATTGGAGTAGAGCTGTGGTGCAAAGATCTCAGGAGCAGGACTCTTCTCCTAGTACATCTACAGCAAGAACCGGAGTACCACCAATGCCATCTTCAATGGTGGCGAACAATAAGCCAGAACTGAACATTTTTATGATGCAATGCATACATTGCAATAAATTAGTAGCCTTCGGACAGCAGTCCATTGTAATTTTGCAGAAGAACAGGAACCACAGATGCAACAATTGTTTTGTGTAAAAAGTTCATTCTTCTACTTCATCTTCAGAAGAGTTTGTTCCTAAAACCCCTAGAACACAGAGAGAGTCCATAGTACGGAAATTTAAAAAAAAACCAGAAAGAGAGACAAAGGTAAATGCGCCTTTTGTCACATGTAAAATCTGTCACACAGTACTTTCAAGAGGGAATCCACAGAAACAGTACATCTTTGGAACTTATAGCATGGAATGCCATGTCCGAAATATACACCCAAACAATTGGAGTAAAGCTGTAATAAAAAGATCACCAGAGGAGCAGGGCTCCGCTCCCAGCACTTCTTCTGATGCAACAGCACCACCAATGCAAGCATCAATGGTTGCAAATATCCAACCTGAACTTAAGAATTTGATGATGCAATGCATTCGTTGACAGAAACTAATAACCTTTGCACAAGAGTCCATTCAAGTTATCCTGCAAAAAAACAGGAAGCACAGGTGCATTACCAGGAGCATTTTTTCTTTTCTCTGAAGATTGTCTTCTGGATGAATCTTCTAATTCAGTCCTCTTGATTGATAACATTTGCCTATAAACTCTTTGTTTGCGGTTCTTGGGAAGGCATAACCTTTTATGAGTCTGTAGATATTTACAATCTGTTGAAAAGAAAAATATGACATATTATAGACCACTATTAACATAGCACATAGCAATTACATTAACTAAACAATATCAACACTAGTTCATATCTCTCTTTGTGTGTCTCATATCACTCTCTGCCTGCACCATCTCCCTCTTTGCATGCCTCATCTCACTCTCTCCTTCCACCATCTCTCTGTTTGTATGTGTGTGTCATCTCAATCTCTGCCTACACCATCTGTCTGTTTGTGTGTGTTTCTCATCTCACTCTCTGTGTCTAAAACGGTTTACCATTCTAAATGTTTTTTGGTTGAAATGTCTGGCTTTAAGTTTTTTGACAAGGAACACACTGAGTGTGTATGTGAATTAAGGAATTATATTTTAATCTTTTTTCATAATGTTAGCTGTGTGTGCTCACAGTTTGTATCTTTTAGCTTACAGGGTAGACTTCTTTTTAAAGTGTTTCTCATGCTTGGTTTCAAGGCTGGTACAGAGATGGTGCTAATAGTTTAATTTGGCTTGTAAATATGCTCCTTTTTTACAAGCGCCTTGCGCAACCTTTAACATGGGTGCAAGCAGTGAATATATGGAGAGGGATAGGAATAGCAGATAGAAAACAATATGAAATGGTGTGGGAGATGCATAAAGGATTTCACTAATGGCATAAATTGAGATGGAATATAAGATAAAGAGGGGCATATTTACAAAACCCCTTGCACAATGTTTAACATGGGTACAAGCTGTAAATGCATGCAGAGTGATAAAAATGGCACACAAACAAGAATATGAAATGCCTTGAGAGATGCATGAAGGATTTTACTAATGGCATAAATTGAGATAGAGTATACAAAAAAGAGAGGCATATTTACAAGCCCCTTGCGCAATGTTTGACATGGTTGCAAGCAGAAAATTCACGCAGAGTAATAAAATTGGCACACAGATAAGAATATGAAATGCCTTGAGAGATGCATAAAGGATTTCACTAATGGCATAAATTGAGATGGAATATAAGATAAAGAGGGGCATATTTACAAAACCCCTTGCACAATGATTAACATGGGTACAAGCTGTAAATGCATGTAGAGTGATAAAAATGGCACACAAACAAGAATATGAAATGCCTTGAGAGATGCATGAAGGATTTTACTAATGGCATAAATTGAGATAGAGTATACAAAAAAGAGAGGCATATTTACAAGCCCCTTGCGCAATGTTTGACATGGTTGCAAGCAGAAAATGCACGCAGAGTAATAAAATTGGCACACAGATAAGAATATGAAATGCCTTGAGAGATGCGTAAAGGATTTTACTAATGGCATAAATTGAGATAGAATATACAAAAAAGAGAGGCATATTTATATGCCCTTTGCACAATGTTTGACATGGGTGCAAGCAGAAAAGGCATGCAGAGTAATAAAATTGGCACACAGACAAGAATATGAAATGCTGTGAGAGATGCGTAAAGGATTTTACTAATGGCATAAATTGAGATAGAATATACAAAAAAGAGAGGCATATATATACAAGCCCCTTGCGCGATGTTTGACATGGGTGCAAGCAGAAAATGCATGCAGAGTAATAAAATTGGCACACAGACAAGAATATGAAATGCCTGTGAGAGATGCGTAAAGGATTTTACTAATGGCATAAATTGAGATACAATATACAAAAAAGAGAGGCATATTTACAAGCCCCTTGCACAATGTTTGACATGGTTGCAAGCCGAAAATGCATGCAGAGTAATAAAATTGGCACACAGACAAGAATATGAAATGCCTTGAAAGATGCATAAAGGATTTTACTAATGGCATAAATTGAGGTACAATATATAAAAAAGAGAGGCATATTTACAAGCCCCTTGCACAATGTTTGACATGGGTGCAAGCAGAAAATGCATGCAGAGTAATACAATTGGCACAGAGACAAGAATATGAAATGCTGCGAGAGATGCGCAAAGGATTTTACTAATGGCATAAATTGAGATAGAATATAAAAAAAGAGAGACATATTTACAAGCCCCTTGCACAATGTTTGACATGGGTGCAAGCAGAAAATGCAGGCAGAGTAATAAAATTGGCACACAGACAAGAATATGAAATGCTGTGAGAGATGCGTAAAGGATTTTACTAATGGCATGAATTGAGATAGAATATATAAAAAAGAGAGGCATATTTACAAGCCCCTTGCACAATGTTTGACATGGGTGCAAGCAGAAAATGCATGCAGAGTAATAAAATTGGCATACAGACAAGAATATGAAATGCTGTGAGAGATGCGTAAAGGATTTTACTAATGGCTTAAATTGAGATAGAATATACAAAAAGAGAGGTATATTTACAAGCCCCTTGCGCAATGTTGACATGGGTGCAAGCCGAAAATGCATGCAGAGTAATAAAATTGGCACACAGACAAGAATATGAAATGCTGTGAGAAATGCGTAAAGGATTTTGCTAATGACATAAATTGAGAAACCTGACTCATTTTCAAAATACAACAGTAATGACGCCCAATATGCTTGTTATGCTTCCCAATACTGCAAACAGCACTCTCTCTATATTAAATGAACGATTACACACCTGTAAAATCACTTTTGAAAATGTAGAATAGTGTGAAACACACACCAGATTTTCTTAAGCAGAATCCCTGAACTGCAGCTCTGACACTGGAAACAGAAATGGCACAGTTTCCCACTCATTCTTCTCACTTATTTCTGCTCATAACCAATGAAATGTCTTCCCACACTATTTCAAAACTAAACTAACATTTCAATGGGTTCTACATTTCCACACTTTCAAACTCACATAATATTCACCCATCCCCCTACTGCTCATTCAACCTGTTACCATGGTAACTCCCACCTAAGGAAGAACAGAGTTTAAAAGTTCATCATACTATGTTGCAACTGAATCCAGCAAGGTTGTTAGAGCTTTCAATATAACAGCTAATCTTGTGCAATGTTCCTTTCAATGATCTTTTCTGAACCATTAGAATTGCTTCTTTTAAAAAACAAAACAATGCGCCCTAATATGCTCTTTTGCATTTTCAGAAAGTACCAATCATTTCTTAAGCTTCAAGTGCAGTGAATGTCCTCCTCTTTTTTTTCTAAACTGCAAGCTTTCCAACTGCCATTTCATTTACAGCCCTCATCTGAGTACAACCATATCTGCCTTGAACATGCTTTCAGTATGGTTTGTAGGACACAGCTTTGTATTCTGGTCTAAAAGGTATGCAACAAACAGAGGAATTTTAAAACTTGATTTACCAAATGTGTATATCTTATGGATTGGCCAGAGAGGATTGAGATGTCACCAATTGATACCATTGGTGAAATCCTTCATGCATCTCCCACACCCGGACCTCATAATTGTGCACTGTGGTGGATATGACTTATGCACTTTGACTGGGGTTGGTCTGGAAATGCTATTGAAGGACATCTTTGGACAATTGATGTCACTTTTTCCTCAAACTGCCTTTGTCTATTCCAATATATGCCAAAGGCAAAAATGGAATTGGTCCAATCTATTTTGTCCGCAGATTGAGAAAGCAAGGAAACATGTAAATAAATCTGTTTCTGCATACATGAGAGACTATAGAATGGGTTGTATATACCACAACAACTTGCGTTACAACATGCAAGGCATCTATAGGACAGATGGTGTACATTTCACTGATGAAGGGAACAGAGTCTATCTCTAACATCAGACTCTGCATTGGTACTTACTTGTAGGTACCAAAAAAACACAATGAACACAACAGCTCTTTTTAGAGCCAACTAACATGTAAACACTCAAAAATGATTTTTAACTTTATTTTTGTAATCAATTTTTACCAAGGTCCGCGCACAGAGCACTCACCGAGCACTCCCCGTGCGCGGAACTATCGTGTTTTCTGGTATTTATTTAAAAATAAACATTATTTTTAACCTTAGGAGTCCTTGAAGGACCCCCTGAGAAGGCCTAAGGGGTCAGGGATCTTCTACCCAACCCCCTTCCCACGTTTTTAAGTTATATTTTTCACTCTCTTCTGAAACCACAAAAATGCGGCGATAGGATTCACGCACCGTGCATTTACCGAGCACTCACGGTGCGCGAACCTATTGGAATTAAAAAAAAAAAACGAAATGGAAATGGACATTGTCTCCTCTGTAGATACCTTGCATGTTGTAATGCAAGGTATTGTGGTATATTGAATCCATACTGTAGTCTTTCAGGAATGCAGAAACAGATTTGTTCACATGATTCCTTCCTTTCTCAATGGGTGGTCAGAATTGGCGTAGGGGGTCATGAGTTCCTACTCTTGTGAAACACACTTGCTGTTCTATATACTTACTTATGTTGTAAACTAGTGCATCAGAGACAGTCAGTGAGAGAAAGGATGCAGGACATGAAGAACACAAAATTGTATCACTTTTCTACTACCTCGTAAATTACATTTAAATGAGCATAATTTTCAAAAGAATTTTTCTTTACTAAATTAAAATGTATTTATCAGAATTTTCAAAATCTAAAAGAACTTGTAGCATTTCTTCATCAGGAATATCATCCATCAAAGTTTCTGAAAATGATTTGTCAAACTCAACAATATCTACACATTCCATGAATTCCATATCAAGTGCTTCATCAAAACAATCTGCCATGGTATCTCCTTCATGTTCTTCATGATTTGTTTCATCCATAGGATCAATATACACCACAGAATAAGTTGCCTCAATAAACGTTCCTGTTATTTCAAAGAAGATGTTGGTAGGCTCCTCATTTTCATTCATCATTTCATGTTAGTGTACTATTAAAAGAAAGAGAAACTATTAAATTCTATTAGAAGAGTCACTAGTGTGTAAATCTCACACCAGAAATTGAACACCAAAATTTCCTCACAAAACTACCTCAGACACTATAGTCACAAAATGGCCGTGTTTCCTGGATAGTGTATAGTATCAAGCAAGAATTAGAAAAATAAAGCATTGCATCTGATGTTGCCCTACTCAATCCAAAAGTATAACAGAAAAACATTAAATAACTAATAGAAAACATTTTTCCTATTAACTTAAAGTGAACAACAGAGTTCTCCTTACAAATTAACAACTCACCTTCTAGAAAACTGTTGAACAGTAAATTCTGTCTCAATCTCACACCTCAGAAGTATACCTCAAACACTAAAATCTCAAAATGGCTGTGTTTCCCTCTCATTTTTCATACATATTCAAATACCCAGCCAATCACATTTTATCATACACAAAATCAAAACCAAAGTAACATTTTAATTGGTTCAAATTATCAACACTTTCAAACTCACATAATCTTCAACCTACCCCCAATGCTCTCTACCAATTACCATACTAACTCTCCACAAAACACCTACCTAAACCCAAAGGTTAAAGAGTAATCACTCAATGTTGCACTCAACCAACATCTAAACACTGAAACTTGTTATTTTAATGTATTTCTTTTTTGTCTTTTTGAGCCGCAGTCGGCGCACAATGCGCGGACTCCGCGATTTTTCAAAACATTTTTTTTATTCTTTCCAACCTTCGGGGTCCTTTACAGACCCCATGAAAAAACCTAGGGGGCTCAGGAATCTCTACCCTGCCTCCTTGTCAACTATTACACTTCTGTTTACAACCACTATCATCTGCCACAAAAACAAGATGGCTGACAACACTTCCTCATTTCGACTGACTGGAATGTTGACAGACGTCCAACAGCCAATCAGAATTCCACGCGCGCACGCTTAGGTCCGCGCACGTGCAAGGAAAGTGCAAGGATGGTGCGCACCATGTCCCGCCTATAGATATATAGTTTGAAAAAAGTCGATTTTCTCAACAATTACTGAAGGGATTTTCACCAAATATACAAAAGGCACTTCTGCATACCAGACTCTACCATTTTGCCAAGTTTGCAGAAATTCCATTCAGCCATTCGGGCTGTAGCTGTGTCTAAACGTCGTATGGAAAATTGCATTGGACTCAATTTCACATTCAATTTTCTCAAAAACTACTAGAGGGATTTACACCAAACATACAAAAGGCACTGCTGTATACCAGTCCCTACCATGTTGCCAAATCTGGTGTAATTCCGTTCAGCCGTTCGAGCTGTAGCCTTGTCAGAATGTCCCTATGGAAATTAACATGGGGAAAACACTTTTTGGGACCCCCTTTTTTCTCGACTCCCGCTTGACAAATCACCCTGAAACTTTCAGGGAAGGAGCGGAGCGCAGCGAGGCAAATTTAAGGAAAATTACAGGCAGATCCCTCAATCAGCTCCAAAGTTATTCCCAATAGAATGTTCGGAATTTCCTATGGTAACTAGGTCCTAACTATATATACCCACTGGCTATCACCAGTAGGTTTTATATATATATATATATATATATATATATATATATATATATATATACACACACACACTCCTGGTTTACGTTCCTCTTTGGTGAAAAAACCAGAGTCGGAGCCCCAATGTAGCAAACAGTGCTTCAGATTTATTTGGCAAGAAAAAACAACCCAACGCGTTTCGAGATCAGCCGATCTCTTGCTCACGGGTGGAGCTTACCAGTACCTTCCTTCTTTTAAAGTTACATGCCATGTTTAGACTTTCACACGTGATCAATAGACATAAAGAAATTATACTGTTAATGCAATGTCCTTTACGATGTTAAATTCAATAGAATTTTCCTTTAAACATTAGTGTCATGTTAATTTACAGGAAAGGAAAAAATAGACTGGAAGTTACATTTCCAATGGCAACAGTTTTACAAAGCAACAATGAACTCAAGGCATATTTATGTTCAAAAAGTGCTCATTGCAACAATGTAAAGTTTCACGATGCCGTCCTAGTCGGACTGCTAATTCAATGGCAACGATGTTCATGAGGCCCCAGTGGGCTTGCATTGCTAATGAGTGTTAATGCACACGCACAGCAGTTCTGTATAGTCCTTGGTTTTAAATACCGCCCTAGTGGGCTTGTGTCACATAACTTAATTACGCCGTAGCAGTAACTCCAAAATTCGGCCACAGTGGGCGAGATCAAAACTTTCTTCCAATTCCTAAAAAAAAGGAGAGGACATTGCTACTTATAACAATTATTTCTTAACATATCCGTGTTTCCAATTAAAAACATCTTAAAATTCTAGAATTCAGTTATATAGCAAGCAGCAGCTACTCTACACACCATAAATGACTCATTTTAACTCTGGAGATGAATTGCTAACTCCTCTCCCAGATTGTGTCCCACGGGCTGCATTGTGTTAAACATTATAATGTATTTCGATTCTAGTTTCCTCAACTCCAACCACCTGTTCCCTCCTCTCTCATTGTTCTCAACACTGTCCAGTACATAGAATTTCATCAAATTCGGGTTCTTGTTATGTTCTTCGGCAAAATGCCTTTCTACGGGGTATTGCTGATTCACATTCCTGATGGCTCTTTGGTGTTCCAAAATTCTCAATTTTGCTTGCTTTGTGGTGCAGCCTATATAGAATGTATTGCATGGACATTGCAGTGCATAAATAACATATTCAGTATTACAGCTGAGATGTTTAGTTATCTTATGTGCACAGCGGTCTTTAGACAACTGTAATGTTTTGCAATTATTGCTGTATCTACAGGCCTTGCACCTGCGGCAGGGAAAAAATCCTTGTATTGTGTTGGACCTGTGACTCTCTTTTATCTGTGTAGTACTCAATACATCTTTTAGGGATTTAGCTTTCCTGAAGGTCAATGAAGGAGTGTCATGAATGAATTCTTTTAGATCCTTGTCTAACTTTAATGTATCCCAGTATTTGCCCAAACCTTTTCGCAACCTCCATGATTGGCAATCATAATTTGTAATGAATATTATTCTGTCATCTGTTTTATGTTGTTTAGGGATCAACAGATCATTTCTATCCATAGTATCTACTCTTGCTACTGCCTGCCGGATCACCTTCTGACTGTAGCCCCTCTCTGAGAATCGATCCACCATTATCTTACTCTCTCTGGAGAAACTTTCAACAGAACTGCAGTTCCTTTTGGCTCTAATCAACTCGCCTACTGGTATACTGCGTATTAGGCTGGGAGGGTGGCAACTACCCGCATGGAGGAGACTATTTCCTGCGGTGGATTTACGGAATAAGGAGCTATTCAAAGTTCCCTGAATGACCTCGAGTTTTATATCCAAAAACTCCAACTGTTCTTTATTGATGACACTGGTGAACTTCAAATTGAGGGAATTCTGGTTCAGGATGGATTCAAATTCATGTACTTGGTCAAGGGTGCCCTTCCAAATACAGAAGATGTCGTCAATATATCTTCTCCAGAGGATGACGTGGGTACTAAAGTGGGAGATCTTATTCACCACTAGCTCCTCCCACCAGCCCAGGTAGAGACATGCCAGGCTGGGGGCAAAGCAAGTACCCATCGCCACCCCCCTGGTTTGTTTGAACATTTGTTTGTCAAAGATGAAGAAGTTGTTGGTCAGACATTCCCACATCATATCTAGAAGCATGTTAGTATGTGATAAATGAGAGATAGATCTCTCCTTCAAGTAATGTTTACATGCCTCTACGCCTAGATCTTGGGGAATACTGGTATATAGGCTGGTGACGTCAAAGCTCACCAGCCAGTATTCTGGGCTCCATGTGATGTCTTTTATAATTCTCAGGAAATCTGATGAGTCCCTCACATATGAGGGCAAACTGGTGACAAAGGGTTGCAGTAAGTAGTCTATATATCTGGAGGTGTTCTCATAGAGACTCCCCACAGATGAGACAATCGGCCTGCCAGGAGGTGTCTGGAGGTCTTTGTGCAATTTTGGCAATAAATACAATGCAGATATTTTGGGATATTTTATATGGAGGTAATTATACTCATCATCCTCTATTAACCCCCTTGCCTTCCAATCAATCAATTTGTTCCAATATGCCTGTTTCATTACATTGTACTCTTCCCTGGTTGCTTTTACATAGTTATTATCATCAGCCAATTGCATCAAACCTTCCTTTAAATACATATCAAGCGGCCAGACCACTACATTCCCACCCTTGTCACTGTTCTTAATGACTACATCAACCCAACTCTCCATCTCCTTCAAAGCAAGAAACAGTTGTTTGTTTAAATTCCAGTTCAGTTTAGGTTTCATTCTGTCCATCCTTTTCATTTCGTCAATCATGCCCTGTTCAAAGCTATCAATATAGCTATTTGTGATTTGCGGTACAAAGACCGATTTGCGTTTAAAACCACTGTTGCTGCTCATTTCGATTGAATTCTCAGTGTCTACCATGTTAAGTAGTGGATTATCACTGACATTGTCACAACCTGCTAGTAATTGAACAGCTTGCAAAAGTTCAGCGTCATTAACATTTAGAGCACTGGGTTTGTCAACAGTTATGTCTTTTTTCAAGCGTGGTTTTGTTGCAAACCATTTCTTTAATTTAAGTTTGCGCGTAAAACAAAACAAATCAATACGGGCATTAGTAAAGTAAAATTTGGATGTTTGACAGAATGATAGCCCTCTGGATAACACTTCAAGTTGTAGTGGTGTTAAAATACGTTTTGATAGATTTACCACAGTCATGGTGTTTACTTCTTTGCCGCCTTGCCTCTTGTTACGACTCCCACCGGACTTGGTACTGCCTCGAACGATTTGTTTCCTCTTCCTCGTCCGCCTCTGCTGCCTCTTCCACGCCCTTTTGACGGGGGACCTGTTTGGCGTCCCTTGGCGATCAGGGCTATCTCCTTTAAAATTAAATCTTTTACCGGAATGGGTTCCGTTGGTTCTGAAATGTCACTTTCAACTGACTCGTTGTCTTCCTCCAGGGTTACTGATTCACCCTGAATTGTTTCATTTTGATTGGGCACATTTTTTTTTGTTCATGGTGTTATATGTGATTTGGTTTTCTTAGCTGCATCTCTAATGGCGTCGAATCTTTTGGCAAAGGTCAAGATTTGGCCTTTACTATAGTCGATTTCATCGCGATGAAATTTCCTTTGTTTTTTCACTTTTATTTCTTCCTCTATTTTATCTAGGCATTTATCAATCTTTCCCATCTCTGTGGCAAACTCGCTTTCAGTGTACTTCATTTTCATTTTCGTAATTATTGCTTCAACCTCTGTATTTAGTTGTGCACACTCTTTCTCAGCATTTTTGATAAGCATTCTCAGCATGTTAAGTGAACATGTATGGTTATTGTCCATCCAGTCACTAATAAGTTCAGGGTCAGGGTTTTGGAAAGTTGGTATGATAAAAATTCTTAAACCACGCGGTATTCTGTTACATTTCAAATATTTGGTGAGGGCAGCCGCCTCCCACCATCGCGATTGTTCCCGTTTAAGAATTTTCCACAATGCATCCCATAATTGTCTGAGTTCATCTACTTTCTTACCAGGTGGTCTTGTTTCCTCACCAACACTGGACTCTGTTGGCGTACAGAGTTTTGCTGCTGCTTCCAACCTCCTGTTATTTCTCGATTCTGCCATTGTTACTGACACAACCCACCAGCCGGTGTTTAGTTGTGTGCACTGTACTTCTCTGTATCGCTCTGTACTTAGCTGCCGCTGCTCTCCCTTCTGGAGACGGGTTGCCACCAATCTTTACACAAACGTTAGATTCCGGTCCGATTTCCAGTTGCCGGACAATGGTACGTTTCCAACGCGGCTTTCGTAAACTTCTAAGACACTCCCTTCTCTTTATGTGACAATTTCCAAAACACGGCACAGCAAAAGTCAGGCGGGCGGAAGCAATTCCATTCAATTAAACACACGCTGAGATGGTGTGCTTCTGCCTCTTGGAACGGCGGGCTCTCGACGGGGTTCGCCAGCCCGTAAATATAAACAAACCAGGGGGTGGCGATGGGTACTTGCTTTGCCCCTAGCCTGGCATGTCTCTACCTGGGCTGGTGGGAGGAGCTAGTGGTGAATAAGATCTCCCACTTTAGTACCCACGTCATCCTCTGGAGAAGATATATTGACGACATCTGCTGTATTTGGAAGGGCACCCTTGACCAAGTACATGAATTTGAATCCATCCTGAACCAGAATTCCCTCAATTTGAAGTTCACCAGTGTTATCAATAAAGAACAGTTGGAGATTTTGGATATAAAACTCGAGGTCATTCAAGGAACTTTGAATAGCTCCTTATTCCGTAAATCCACCGCAGGAAATAGTCTCCTCCATGCGGGTAGTTGCCACCCTCCCAGCCTAATACACAGTATACCAGGTGAGTTGATTAGAGCCAAAAGGAAATACAGTTCTGTTGAAAGTTTCTCCAGAGAGAGTAAGCTAATGGTGGATCGATTCTCAGAGAGGGGCTACAGTCAGAAGGTGATCCGGCAGGCAGTAGCAAGAGTAGATACTATGGATAGAAATGATCAGTTGATCCCTAAACAACATAAAAAGATGACAGAATAAGATTCATTACAAATTATGATTGCCAATCATGGAGATTGCGAAAAGGTTTGGGCAAATACTGGGATACATTAAAGTTAGACAAGGATCTAAAAGAATTCATTCATGACACTCCTTCATTGACCTTCAGGAAAGCTAAATCCCTAAAAGATGTATTGAGTACTACACTGATAAAAGAGAGTCACAGGTCCAACACAATACAAGGATTTTTTCCCTGCCGCAGGTGCAAGGCCTGTAGATACAGCAATAATTGCAAAACATTACAGTTGTCTAAAGACCGCTGTGCACATAAGATAACTAAACATCTCAGCTGTAATACTGAATATGTTATTTATGCACTGCAATGTCCATGCAATAAATTCTATATAGGCTGCACCACAAAGCAAGCAAAATTGAGAATTTTGGAACACCAAAGAGCCATCAGGAATGTGAATCAGCAATACCCCGTAGCCAGGCATTTTGCCGAAGAAAATAACAAGAACCCAAATTTGATGAAATTCTATGTACTGGACAGTGTTTAGAACAATGAGAGAGGAGGGAACAGGTGGTTGGAGTTGAGGAAACTAGAATCGAAATACATTATATTGTATAACAGAATGCAGCCCGTGGGACACAATCTGGGAGAGGAGTTAGTAATTCACCTCCAGAGTTAAAATGAGTCATGTATGGTGTGTAGAGTAGCTGCTGCTTGCTATGTAACTGAATGCTAGAATTTTAAGATGTTTTTAATTGGAAACAGGGATCTGTTAAGGAATAATTGTTATAAGTAGCAATGTCCTCTCCTTTTTTTCAGGAATTGGAAGAAAGTTTTGATCTCGCCCACTGGGGCCGAATTTTGGAGTTACCGCTACGGCGTAATTAAGTTATGTGACATAAGCCCACTAGGGCGGTATTTGAAACCAAGGACTTTACAGAACTGGTGTGTGTGTGCATTAACACTTATTAGCAGTGCAAGCCCACTGGAGCCTCATGAACATCGTTGCCATTGAATTAGCAGTCCGACTAGGACGGCATCGTGAAGCTTTACATTGTCGCAACAAGCACTTTTTGAACATAAATATGCCTTGAGTTCATTGTTGCTTTGTAAAACTTTTGCCATTGGAAATGTAACTTCCAGTCTATTTTTTCCTTTCCTGTAAATTAACATGGCACTAATGTTTAAAGGAAAATGCTATTGAATTTAACATCGTAAAGGACATTTCATTAACAGAATAATTTCTTTATGTCTATTGATCACGTGTGAAAGTCTAAACACGGCATGTAACTTTAAAAGAAGGTAGGTACTGGCAACCTCCACCCGTGAGCAAGAGATCAGCTGATCTCGAAATGCGTTGGGTTGTTTTTTCTTGCCAAATGAATCTGAAGCACCGTTTGCTACATTGGGGCTCCGACTCTGGGTTTTTCACCAAAGAGGAACGTAAACCAGGAGTGTGTTTATATTTAGGGGCTGGCGAACCCCGTTGAGAGCCCGCCGTTCCAAGAGGCAGAAGCATGCCATCTCAGCGTGTGTTTAATATATATATCTATATATATATATATATATATTACCTACTTGCAGTCGCCAAAGGTAGTTATAGTTAGGACCTAGATATCATTGGAAAATTGCAACATTCTATTCCCAATAACTTTGGCACCGATGGACGAATCTTCGCGAAATTTTTAAAACGTATGGCCCGCTTATGTCCACTCCTATCTTGTAAGTTTCAGCGTGATTCAGCAAGCATAGGCCAAGAAAAAAGGGGGGTCCCAAAACGTGTTTTAACCATGCAATTTTCCGTAGGAATCTTCAGACACGCCTGCAGCCTGAACTGCTGAACGGAATTACACCAAATTTGGCAAAAAGGTAGCCCTTGGTTCAGAGGAGAGAGCCCTTTTTGTTAAATGGTGTAAATTTGTTCAGTAGTTTTTGAGAATATTAATGGAAAAATAAATATATATATCTGGGCGGAGCCTAACCACACATCTCATAGTGAGATCTGATTGGCTGTCAGCACTTCATCCAAGAAGTGTTGGTAGCCATCATGGGACCAATATACATGATAGCAGCTACTTAAAAAGCATTGCAGTTAATAGAAGGATTTAAGACTTTAGTTACATTATAAATCATTTGTTGATGGTACCATACTCATTTTATGAATTGTGGTGTGTTCTAAGGTGATTTTACCATGTGAAAAAGCCTTCTGCTGTGATATCATCAATCATGTTTGAAGAAAACTATCTTCTCATGCTTTTCCCACAGAGGTTTGGAAGGTGATCTATAAGCTAAACTGAGAGCATATTTTCTGTAAATTCACATTATCTTTCTCAGTCATGTGAGAATGAAGTCTGACATTCTCAGTAAAATATGTACATCCAACAAGGGCGAAGACTATCAGTTGATTCCTTTGTGTTCTACTGCAGCTTCCCAGAGTGTTCTTAAGAACAACTAGAGCGCTAAAAGTCCTACTTATAACAAACGTATTGTACACCTGAAGCCATCTTGATTGGAATAAAGCTGTAACTCTTAAAACATGTAATTTAAAAAGGAACAAAATGAGGGGATTCATTTTGCCATATAAAGTATGATTAGTGCTGCATAAAGAAAAAGTAGGGCACATTTTGAGTGACTTCTCAAATCCTCTTCTATTTCATTAAAAAAATTCTGACATGCAGACTGAAACATGCACTTTCAATACCAACAGCAGACTTCGCTGGTGAGTAGTAGCTTTACTACCGTGATCTAATAAGCAACTAGAGTACTAACATTCTGAATTTATGGCAAATGTCTGACACATCTGAATGCCTTCTTGATGGAGTCAAAGTAAAAAACTGAAAGTATTTCCTACAGAGGAGACTGTAGTAAATGAGGAAATTAGGAAACTTCATAACAAATAACTCTCCCAAGATGGCCACCAGAGACAAAAGAGCCCAAATGTAGCACATATATCATCCAGATGTAGCCCAAGTATAGCCCAATGACAGAATGTCCCAGAGTGTTCTAAAGAACAACTAGAGCGCTAACAGTCTTACCCATGACAAAAGTATGGCACACCTAAAGTCATCTCGATTGGAATAAAGTGGTAGCACTTAAAACATTTAATTTGCAAAGGAACAAAATGAGGGGGTTCATTTTGCCATAAAAATTATGATTAGTGCTGCAAAAAGAAAAATTAGGGCACATTTTGACTTCTCAAATCCTCTTCTATTTCATAAAAAAATTCTGACATGCAGACTGAAATATGCACGTTGAATACCAGCAGCAGACTTCCCTGGAGAGCAATAGCTTTACTATAATGATCTAGGGCCGTATGTATCAAGATATCGTTTTGCGATTTCTAAATAGCGATTTTTTGCGAATCGCTATTTAGAAATCGCACAACGGAATGTATGTACAAAATCGCTATTTTTTAGCGATTCATTCTTTATTTGCGAATTCGCAATTTGCGAAATCGCAAATAAAGAATGATTTCCAATGCATTCCTATGGGCCAGGAGGCCCATAGGAATGATGGTGCAATAATTCTCAAATTGCAAATTCGCAATTTGCTAATCGCAATTTGAGAATTATTACAAGGGTGCAGGGGTGTCTCAAAAACACCCTGCTGCACCCCTCAAATCTACAAGTGTGTGCATGTGGCACACATACAAGCCCTATGGGCATGTATGTGTGTCACATACCACCCTCATGAATGCCAAAAAGGTCATTATTATGAGAAATCGCAAATTACCACCAACTACAAGTTGGTGGTAAATTACGATTCCTTAACACAAATTCGCACTTCAAAAATGTATCATACATATCATTTAAGGAATCACAAAATTTGCGATTCCTTAAATGCTATGGCAAAATAAGGAATCGCAAATTATTGCGATTCCTTAAATTGCGATTGTATGATACATTGGAATTAATGCAAAAAGGCCGTTTGCGAATCGCAAAGGCCGAAATTCTGCGAATTTCGCCCTTTGCGATTCAAAAACGGCTTCATACATATGGCCTCTAATGAGCAACGAGAGTGCTAACATTCAGAATGTCTGGCAAATGTGTGACACATCTGAATGCTTTCTAGATGGAACCAAAGTAAAAAACTGAAAGTATTTCCTACTGAGGAGACTGCAGTAAATGAGGAAATTAGGAAACTTCATAACAAATAAGTCTCCCAAGATGGCCACCGGAGACAAAAGAGCCCAAATGTAGCACAAATATCATCCAGATGTAGCCCACATATAGCCCAATGACAGAATGTCCCAGAGTGTTCTTAAGAACAACTAGAGCTCTTACTGTCTTACTTATGATAAAAGTATGGCACACCTGAAGCCATCTTGATTGGAATAAACTGGTAACACTTAACACATTTAATTTGCTTTCTTGATGGAATAAAAGTAAAAAACTGAAAGCATTTCCTACTGAGGAAACTGAGGTAAATGAGGAAATTAGGAAACTTCATAACAAATAAATCTCCCAAGTTGGCCACCAGAGACAAAAGAGCCCAAATGTAACACAAATATCACCCAGATGTATCCCAAATGTAGCCAAATGACAGAATTGTGCAAACTACTTTTTATTTTTTGTGTTTTTGCAGACTTGTCAGGTATTGGAGTGCTTTACATGAGCATTGGTTACATCACACAAGAACAAATTCATTTTGGTTTTAGACATGGGGAGATTAAGTGATTTGACCAGAATCACAGAATGTCGAGCTGAAGCAGAAACTCCAACCTGGTTCCCCAGTCGCAAAGTCTGCAGCTCTGGACATAACACCACATCCTCACCCCTAAATGCACCATTTAATCAAGTGGTCACCTGGATACAAAAACATAAAGATAACAAATAATTTAAAAGTGCTTTGTCACTATTTGAAAACTCAGAAAATATGTCCTCATTTTAGTTTTTTAGAGCGCTAACCATAATTTTGATGCAAGTAAGACCCTCACATATATGTAATTTCTAAAGGACATGCTCTAGTTATTACAATTTTGATTACATCAAGATGACGTCAGGCGTTCCACACTTTTGTAATAAATATAGAATGTTAGCAATCTAGTTGTTGATTAGGATACTGTTGAGAGGCAGAGTCTAGGGGCACAGACTCTGATCTTTGAAGGCAGGTAGGAAGGTGTAGAGGCAACAATTTGACCACACTGGGCAGGCAGGAAGGGCAGTGGCAGCACAACAGACTACGGAGGGCAGTGGAAAGGGGGACAGGGGCAACAAACCAACAATATAGGACTGGCAAGAGAGGCTGTGGCAATATAATAGACCATTGTGGGCAGAAGGAAGAGGCAGTAGTAGTACAACCATACATGCCAGCCAACAGACTCGATCGGCCAGGAATCTTCCAATGTTTTTAAGCCCAAATGCACTTTATTTGATCTGTCCCCTGTCTACAATCTCATCTTTTTTCAATGTAAGTCAAAGAGGAAAATCAATAACCCAGTTTTTTTTCAAAATCTCCCTCTCGCATTTACTTTCTTCTCTCCAGGTGGAAAAATGAAGAATTTCTGCTGTCCAGATGCCATTTTGTTAGCTATTTTTTGAAAAATACCAAAAAAACAAAAAGGGCTCTTGTAGGAAAAGATATGTCTCTCTAAAGATGTTCCAACAAGAATTATTAAAATTGGTGGGGTCCTTCAATAGTTACAGTGGGAAATGTTATGAACCAATGAAATCTTTTTTTTAGGTCACATGGGATCCGCCCACTCTGCGCTCACGAAGCATGCGCCCGACACGACTTATAATATAAGTTTATTATAAGTACAAATATATTATTTTTATGAATATCTTATATAATGTCTTGCCCTAATATGTATAATAAAGACACATACATATCACTTTAGAACATAACTTTTTTTGCGGGAGTCGTGCACCCAGCGCGCCCCAGCGCGTATATGACGTCACGCAGGAGACCCACCACCAAGTAAGCGTCACGTACCGTAATACGCATGTGTCGTGACCCCCCCAACCCTCTAGCCCTTCTCAGGGGGTCCCAAAAGGACCCCCAATGGCAAAAAAGAAAAATCGTGGGGTACGCGTACTGTGCGTGTACCCCGCGATTAAAAAAATAATAATAATAATTTTTTTGCACTTGGTGGTCCTTCTGGGACCTCCTGAGAAGGGCTAGGAGGTCAGTGGGTTTCAACCCTGCCCCCTTTTTGCGTTTTCCACCCTTGTTCTGTGCTCTCTTGTGCCTCACTTCTCCTGAGAAACAAGATGGCTGCTCAGGTGGTCCGAGAAGGATAATAACATATATAAACTTTATCCACTAATAGAATTAGCATTTACAAAACCTTTGAAATTTATTGATAAAAAATATAGGTTTCACGCCTGATATAGTTAGGAATTAGCATTTAAAAAACCTTGCAAATTCACTGAAAACAACAATAGGTTTCAAGCCTTATATAGTTAGGAATTAGCATTTAAAAAACCTTGCAAATTCACTTAAAAAAACCATAGGTTTCAGGACTTATATAGTTAGGAATTAGCATTTAAAATTGATTCACTTAAAAAACCATATATCAATCATACATTACAAAGGCATGTTTTATAAAACCCTGGGTGGTATTACAATGAGTTGCAAAGGTTAACATGCTGTATTAGCCACATGGTAACAACCTGCACTGTAAAGTCTGATATTCATGTGCTCTTTTTATGTTTCTGCTCTCTGCTTGTTCTTGTCTATTTGTGTTATGTTAACAACCATTTTATTGGAAGATATGGTTGGTCTATTAACTAACCAGCACAAGTGTTTTGAATCCATAAGGTCAGGTATTTTTAACATCACTTTGCCATCAACCCCTGACCCTACCTCACTCACTCAAATACACCTCACATAGCACTTACAAATTTAAGGTGCTCCAGCGTAGTCGCCAGTCACAGCACGCCCCGTCCCACAGCGGGCGGGAAGACCCCGATGATGAATCATGACACCAAGGGCCCTTTTGGTGTGTGATGGGTATTTTAACAAATACTGTGTATGTCTTACATCCCTAGACATACAAGAAACCTCCTGGAGGTGGATCTCTTTGTTTGCTCATATTACACCACTGGCATCTGCAGCTCCCCAGTGTCATAAATGACTATTCAGGGGAATGCTAGCATTCATATTGTGGGATGTCAGGTGACTAAGCTCCAACAGCTGAGTGTTACACAGAAAAGCTGCGGAAATGGAAAATAATAAGGGTGTTTACTTGCTGTACCACACATAGCTCAGAGGGTATATGACTATTATTGCTCATTCAATAGCCTATTGCATATACACATGTAATTATATCAGACATGTGTTGTGACAGCAATGTTACATGGGCTCTGATATCTTGTATCTCAGGATTCTCTATATAAGGAGGAGATGTGGTATAAAGGCCAGACGCTCCATGAAAAATAGACATACTGGTTAGATTCCTGATTTTAACACTTCACCAAATCATCCTCTGATTATTGTCAAATTTCCTACTCTCCCAGTCCTGAGAGCAGTAAACTTGTGATTGGCTTGACGCACTGCAAGATGGCCGCATAATATCGCTGCTTTGCCGGCCACCAACATAATCCTGCTTTGATCCTGTTCCCCTGTAGCCATCGTGCCTATCTACGCTAAGGTGTCTGCTGTCCAGACACTAAGGGCCAGATGTAGGTGGCCCAATACCCGTCGGTAACGGCCGAAATTACCAAATTTCGGCCGTTACCGACCTTTATTGGGCATTTGGAATGTAGGTGGCCTAAATTGCAAATTCGGTATTTTACTGATTTGGTATTTTAAGGGATCGGTAAATTACTGATTCCTTAAAATACCGAATCAGTAAATTCCTGAATTTGCATTGTAGGGAGCACTCAAGTGCTTTTCCCATTTTAGGATTCATTATTTAACACCAACTTTAAGTTGGTGGTAAATAAGGAACACCTTTGAAAATGCAAATCTGTGCATTTTGAACTATGCCATGTGGCAGACATACATGCCCTAAGGGAATGTATGTGTGCCACATCTGCACACAAGCACGATTCAGGGGTGCAACAGAGTGTCAAAGTGACACCCTGGCACCCTTGAATGTTTCTCCCATTTTACCGAATCGTATTTACCGATTCGGTAATTGACATTCATTCCTATGGGCCTGGGCAATTACCGAATTGGTAAATACCGATTCGGTAAATACCGAATCTTACCGATTTAGTAATTTTTACCGAAAATGTATCTACATCCCAATTACCTATTCTTAAACACCGAATCGGTAAAATTCGGTATTTAAGAATAGGTAAATTGGGATTACCTACATCTGGCCCTTGGTGATTAAACAGCGGCGATTTTGGAGCGGAAAAAAGGGGCTAAGGATGAGAGAAATCTTGACTGTGTCTGAAGCTGCATCCGTGACAACATGGTGGCCACCACCCTCATGGCGTACTGCGCTGGAGAAAGGCGGACGTGAAGCTGCTGTGACTGCCAGGCTCCCCTGGCTGTCTCCCCAGTCGACTCCTTCTTCATCGATCGGTTATCTAAAGTGGGGGCCCCAAGGCAGTAAACACTACCGTTCTGCCGTTTGGAAGGCCCGCAGGTGAACAACGAAGGTCTGTGTGCCGGGGATTTGGGACAATGAGGTGAGCTGCGTGATTTGAGAGCCACTCTACAGTGCTTGCTGAGGTCTCGGAGGCTCCTTCAATAGTGTGGTGAGTGCCAAGGGGGAGAGAACTGGAACTTGTTGCCGGCGGGGCCGATTGAAGACAATGGACCGCATGGTGGTGCTGCTTAACACTAGCAAGGGGAGCAGCCATAAAGTTGTGTGCACACGAGGAGTTGGGACAATACAGAGGTTCTTATCAGGACTGTATGTGCATTGTGGATCCCGAGGAGGTGCATGCTGGCATTCTGATGGCGCTGATTGAGATCCTCCTGCCTGATCAAGTGCTCTGTTTTAAGTACCGCGAAAGATGCAAATACTGCGCTGTGCTGCCCCAATTTACAGTGCTTGTACCTGACTGTATGATTCAGTGATATTGTGCCTCACATTGCTTGGTGTATGCTAATATTGAATCTGCTGGCCTGGGATGGACCTGCATTGCCGCATGGCGTGGTAGACTGTGATTCCTACAAGGAGGGCACCTGTTGTTCCTCTGCAGCTCGCAGCACACTGTCGGGCACGAGTGTACTAGAACTGTGCGTATCCAGCGGCGCACACCACCACCATGTAGGTCTTTGTTGGTTCCATTGGCATACTACTACCCTGATAGCTTGGGCAACATCGATGCAAGTGAAGCGCTTATCCTCCTCTGCTTCTACGGTTTCTCTTTTGTGCTGCTGCATACAGGTTTATTATTTGCATTGGGTAAACCTGACAAACATCAACCGTGACTCACGTTTGAGTTGTGCAAATCTGGCAAACTCAAGCATGCCTCAGACTCGGAATCAGATAGCGCCACTCCGGCCTGACTGCTTTGGAGAAATCCCTTACTTCTATACAAATGAGTCTACAATCTATAAACAACAATATGGAAGCTCTGAATGGTCGGATTGATAGCATCTCAATTAAACTCAATAAGCAAGGCGTACATATTGGTGAACCAGAGCAACGCATTTTCAAAGCACAGGATGGGCTACAGAAAGTCCAGATGAAAACATCCGCTATGAAGCAATTGCTGGCGGTCATCCAAGCCAAGAATGAAGACCTCTAAGCGCGATCACGGTGCAACAGCGTACGTATTTTAAGGCTTCCCGAATCAACCAATTTTGGGCGCCTGGAAATGTATGTCCAAAATCTGTTTTTGAGAGCTCTGTGGAGATGACACACTATCCAGTATGTTCATTGTGGAGAAGGATCATCGCTCGCTGGTGGCACGACCACTCCCAGGAGCGCCACCCAGGCCGATTTTTGCCTGATTGCTTCCAGACAAAAAGGCACTGTCAACTACCAGGGTAACACCCTATCTTTCTACCCTGACTTTACGGCAGCAGTGCAAGCAGCGTGAAAAGAATTTCAATCGGCCAAGAAAATCCTGCTTGCTGAGAAGATCCCTTTTGCTATGTTCTACCCAGCACGCTCCATATAGGGTCTGAAGATAAGACTAAGATCTTCGCTAATCCCAAACAGGCCCTGGACTTTGTTAAAACTTTGCTTTGCAAAAAGACACAATCTCCCATCACCTTGGACGTTGAAGACTGAAAGGCGCGCTATTACACTCCTAAGATAACGTTTTTTCGCGCCGGTGTTGGGAGGGCCGATCCGGCGTTCTCTCATGCGCCTTTGACTCTGGACTGCGCCCAGCTGGGCTCATCATCAGTGCCTTTGTTCTGTGAATGCAGCACAATGACAATTGGCAGTTCCTATATCTTTTTTGATTGTTGTCCTTGTATTCTATGCAAACATTTCTATGCACACAATAATGACTCAAATGCATGCCCTTCTCTTCATGACTGATGTGATGGCTCGGGTATTATACCTGGACACTTGATGGCCACCTTCCTTGTTTACTGGGAGGTTGGTTGTGTTATGATGCCCCCTAAATGGGTATCCCTCACATTACTGTACTACTGTTTTCCCTTTTATTAGGGTCTTCTGTGGGTATTGGGTGTGGCTTTGGCAATGTTAGGGTGCTGAAGTGATTGGGGGTGGGTGGGTTTTGTCTTGTTGTTCTAAATTTAGTTCGATGTGATCGTACAATTGCACGAGATGAGGTTGCACCTTTCATGATTCACACAGAGACGCCTTTATATTAGGTTCTGTTGTCTTTTTTTATAAGGTTTTGGTGCCCGGGACCAATTGCAGTGGATGGGGACGTGGGGTATCGCTGCTCTTCATGGGGATTTACTGCACAAGATTGTACCTATCTGCTGATTACGTTATACAACTGCTCTTATGGTCATGCATGCCTTAAGTCGACAATCGCTTCAGCATCATTTTGATGTTATATGTTATGGACGATAATTACACCTGTATGGGAACATATATGTACACTGACTGGTAAACTGACTCCAATGTTCACCACGGCTATAAAAGATGTAGCCAACCCAATGCCGTCTTTTGGCATTTAGCGTGGCATTGCGCACCTGTCACAAAGTTCTGGGTAGAAGTAATACGCTGTTTACAGGTTACGTCTGGTCAACGATTGCAATGTGTGCCTGCAGTCTGTTTATTAAGCTACCTGCCTCATGTAAAAGGCACCCTGGGAAAGTTTTTGTGGATTGCTCTATTACTAGCAAAAAGTCAAAGAGCCTTGACTGGGGAGAGTTCCTTTGCCCCCTTCACTGACAACTGGATGAAAGATATGGTTTATTGTAAGGAGTGCCTTGAGTTGTATGCAGAAGAACTTCCATCATCCTCTAAACCTCAGGACATATGGGAGCCATTGCAGCATTATTTGTTGACGAATAATCAGCACAAACCTAAACATGCTAAATAGGTGCCATTGCAAAGTAACTTGTACTCCTTGTTCTGTGACTTGTAGATAATGGGCGGTATCTTATCTTCTTTCTGTGAATGCACGGACAGTATCGATTACATTTGGTTGATTGTTTTGATTGTTGTGGTTGACTGTATAGCGCCCTGCGATGCGGCTTCACATGGTATCTTTTTCTTGAAAATCTATAAAAAGAATTTTAAAAAAACAAAACTTGTGATTGATACAAGAAATGTTAACACATATCTGGTTGGAGCAAGTGCCGGTGCGAGTCAAGATGGCCGCTCACGAGAACTCCGTGGGAGGAGCCGAGGAATACCATAATCTGTTTGAAGGCTTACCTTTCTGAATTAACACTCCGCCTGCCGCAAATTATGCTGGAAGTTTTTAGACTGGTATTAGTCTTTTGCTTTGATTATTTTGAGTTTGTACCTGCTGTTTCCTTCTGATCAGAGATACGGCCACTATATTGAGTTATCCTAGGACTGCTCCTCTATTTTTCGACAAACAATTGAACCGAGTAAGTTTGACCAAAGAATAAAGTGGCTTTATTTTATCCTAATGCTGCATTATTCTTTCTATGTCATCCCATATGACTACGTCCTCGGCTAAAAATTAGTTCAATTCTTTACAGCTTTGGATTTAAATGTTTTATTGAGCTCTCCGAATGTATTTACTTTTTGCAAGGGATATATATTCTGAGGTCTGTAGGCTCCTTTTTCATCACTTATGTTTAATCATATGCCTAATTGGTCAACAGATTGATTACCTCTCCTCAAGTGAGGCTTTGCTGTGCTGCAAATATTTACAATCAAAAGTAAACATTCTTTGAAGACTTTGGTCTCTTCTCTTCTGCCAATGCTTGTAAGGACTCTGGTGGTGGAGCCAATAAAAGAGCCCTCCTCCCCTACAAAATTATCACTCCCCTTAACACCGAAGGACGTTATAGAGGAGCTTAAGAATATGCGACCCCTTTATGCTGAAATGAGCGCACTTGCAAAGAATTGAAGAAAAATGGTCTCTTCTTGAATCAATTCTTACTGAGGTTGAGCAGTGGGTCAGTGATGCACAGGATGTTGCCAGATATGTTTCCTATTTGACTGAGGAAGTAACTCAATTGAAATAATTGACAGAAGATTTAGAAAACCACAATTGATGCAACAATTTGCACATTTATGGCATTCTGGAAGGCTCAGAGGGGTAGGACATGATTTATTTTCTGAAGCTTCACATCCCTAAAATTGTTGGTTTACAACCTTTGATCGAACTCAACAACTGGAGGGCTCAGCCCTCAAATTCATATAGACAAGAGGGATTATTGCTCTATTTTTACAATATTCAGATTCAATGCATGTCCTAACAATGGATAAACAACACAAACAAATGCTTTGGTCTGGTCATAAGATTTTATTCAGCCAAGATGTGTCTAAAGCCACTGCTAACTGTTGTTTTTCTAAGGTCACAAAACATTCACTTTCGACAACTCAAGGGACCTTGAAATGTTCATACATGCCCATAAATGAAAATAAATAGAACTTAATAAAACTTGACTTGCTACTCATACAATTTTCTTAATTTCTCTTTCACCGTTTTTTTACATGTCCTCAAATACTTCATCTCCATGCATATTGATGTAGCACTGGTCAGTGTTCATCTGTTTTCAATATTCTTGCTATGTCAGAGATATATAATTATTTTTCGTTGCTGATAAGACTGATTAGTGTTTATGTGTGTATTGGTTCAGATGCAGTATTTTATCCATGTCCATTTTACTCATTTTGTCAACCAATAACTGTTTCTACTTTTTTTAATCTTCAGATTTCCCTTTGTTTTTTTCAGGTTTGCCATCTATTTGCCTCATTTCCCCTCTCATCGTCAATAACCTTTTTTTCCTCTTTAAAGACAATCATGACTAAAGTCTATTGGTTTTTTGCCATCTTGTATTCCTTTTTATACTAGGGAGCTATTTATCTCCTGTCTTCATTTTCTCTCTTCTCTTTCCCTCTTTTCTTTCTCTTTTTTCCCCACTATTTCTATTCTTAGTTCTTAGTGATTTTGTTTTTACAGGCAGCCATGTTTACTTATTAATCTATCAATTTTCCTCCTACTCATTTTTTTCTGTTTTATGTCAATTGACCTTTAAGTTCAGATTTGTCATCTCATTTAATGGTTATTGTTGCATCTGTAATGGATACATTTTGCATTGTTACTTGGAACATAAAAGGTGTCCTTAACCCTATTAAAATCCAGAGGGTGCTAACTCATCTCTCAAAATTGAATTATCACATTGCTTTCCTATAGGAGATGCATCTTAAGGAACAGGATATTGCTTGCTTGCATAGACAATGGGTTGGGTCTGTTTTTAGTTCTCCTGCTGTTATCAATAGGAATAATGTTTCAATGCTAGTGAGTACATTTCTGCCTATTAAACAGTTGAATGAAATTAAAGATGATGCTGGGAGATGGGTATTGTTGAATATCAAGATTGATGGTACTTTATTCTCGCTTTGCTATGTTTATGGGCCTACTGGAATGGATCTACAATTTTGGGAATTATTTTTGTCCTTATTATCAATATGCCCATAGGATAAGGTCATGGGAGGGGCAATTTTAACCAACAAATGGATCCCTTCTTATACCACAGCTCTCAGGCTAGATTTATTCCTACAAAAATGCATATATTCTTTCTGAAGGCTATATCATCTCGAAGGTTAATAGATGCGTGGAGATCTTCTCATCCAGTTGTGATAGAATTTACCTTTTTTCAACTGTTCATCTTTCACATTCTAGAATACATTATTTCTTTGTCACACAGAATTTTCTCCAGTTCCTATCAACTACTGAGATAGGTTCAATTCTCAACTTGGATCATGTCCTTGTTATAGTAGATTTAGATACCACTACTGGCATTTCTCACCCCAAAACGTGCCGATTCAATAATGCCCTCTAACAGGGCAAACAATTGATTGAGAAATACACATAATGTTCCAATTAACTCTTTACAGATAATCTTATTTCAGATTCCCAGAACAATTTTATTTGGGATGTGTTTAAATCCACTGCAAGGGTATTCATTATAGATTATGCAGCTATCAAGAAAAGAAAATATCTTAAAGAGTTTTTGCAATTGTTACAACAATTTACATCTTTAGAACAAACACATGATTTCATCTAATAAAACATATACCCTGTATAAACAAATCCAAGCTAAATGAAAATATATTAAACAATCTTGGGACAATGTTTGTGGTTCCTTACTCAAAGTTAATTCACAAATGTTTGATGGAGGCAACAGAGCTGGAAAATTGTTGGCTAAATATCTAAAAATTCAAAAGCAAAAGTCTAAAATACACATTATTAATGATACTCAAGGGATTAGCCACACTAGTGACTCTAAAATATTATGCTGTTTCTCGCAATATTATACTTAATTATATACCCCCAAATCCTCTCCTACTGCTAAACAATTAGTCATTTTGTTCAAATTTATTTCTGAACCTTCTTATCATCTACCCGATCTTTCTTTATTGGGCACTGAAAGAACATAGTTGAAACTTAAAAATGCCATATTAAAACTCCCTAAGAACAAGGCACCAGGTCCAATTCTATTCTCAATTTACACATCCTCTAATCTCTAAATTATTATTTTAATTTACCACTTTGTAACTCAATAGCATACGCAAGGCACTTTCCCACATGCAATGCTATGGTTACTTCCCAAAAAAGGTAAGGATTTATCCAATTGTGAGAACTATAGACCCATTTCACTTATCAAAAATGATTGTAAGATATTTGCTAAAGTACTGACTTACATATTACTCAAGTTTTCCCGACCTATCATTATGATGTCAGTCGGAAAGCAAACCGACCGACTCCTTGTCGGAATCAGTTCTGACTGAATGGCGTTTGGTGAATGCGACTGACCAATTACACTGTTCGGAAAGTCTCCTATTTATTTCAATGGAAGCCTGTGTTCCTACTGACAACACCGGCTGCCATTGAAAAAAGGGGTTGTTGCGGAAAACCCTTCACCCTCATGGTGCCTGCCTCACTGTGCATGGTTTTAAAGAGAGGTCCGATAAGTACTCCCACGGCCCCCAACCGTAGGCCTCAGGATGAAAGGGGTGGTCCTGCTACGTGCCCCCAAAGTCAGTTTCTGAGGTCTAGTGAGTAGGAATGCTATAGAGGTCATCGATAATGGCAAACAACGTTCCCCTTTTAATGATTTTAAGAGTTTTGCTAGAAACGTAGTCCGATTTCTATATCCATGTCACAATGCTGTGGTGACGTGGGGCGTAACGTGCATAGCTCCATATAGAGCAAGTACTGGCGTGTGGTAGCCGAGTTGATTCCGACCATGATGGCGGCCCCGTGCGTGATTGTAAGATAGGACTTACATGCAGAGGAGGTAACTGAGCGCGGTGACGCTTGAGATTAGGATTAAACTTACATGTGCTTCTGTTGTTGTTCCCGATTTATAATTGAGACTCGCACTTATGGGGATGATTTTTGATTGTTTTGTTTGTAGTGACATTTGGAAAGTATATAATAGACCCAGATGCGATTGTTAATGCACCAAATCCAGGCGTTGATAAGGTAGGAGACTCTGAGCATGTACTATGTGTTTGTACATTAGGAACTGTAGCGTTTTGTCAATATAAGATGGTTAGGTGTAGTAGTGACCACTTAAGCGCTTATCGGCTTATAAATATTGTTTTACAGAAATAGTGGATGTACCTTTAGTGATTGGTTATCAGCTGCTGCCGGATTGAGTCTGCTTGTAAGTGATAAGAACCGTGCCACAGTGGTGCATATGATTTGGCATGCAATTGGTGTTGTAATGAATTGCACGAACTTTGATGATTGTTTTACTCACCTGGTGGAGGCTGATGGTGGTTTTCCACGAGCTTGCAGAAACGGCGATTGGGTGCCGTGGTTTGTTTATTCTGGTTTGTAAGCCACTTGGGATTTGGTGAGGATAATTCCACCCCACTATAAGTGGTTTTCTTTTTTTGTAGGGGTTCGGTTTTGAAGTGGACACTTTAATGTAATTTGTTTAATACTTGGAGCACGATGGGGGCTGGAGATAGATCGTGTAGGAGGGTCTGGAGGGCACAGAGTACATGAACAGATCTTGTAAATTAGACTTTTTATTGTGTTATATGTATTTCTAGGTTGTTTATCGCCCTGTCTTGAAGAGGCCAGACTTGTTGGAAGGCCGAAACGCGACCGCGTCAACACTTTCAAAAATGGAGGAGTCCATATATAAAAATTGATCTTGGAAATTAATGCCTTGTGACACACATGTTGATTTAGGTTCTGTAAGATTTATGCATTGAACCAGTGTTGTCTGACGACCTCCTAGTGCACCCCCTAGACCTAATATGAGGGCACTTAGCCTTTGCTACAATTTTCTTCTAAGGGTGAAAAATTATCTAGTTCTTTGGTTTTTGTTTCATTTTTGTCGAAAGTGTTTTTGTTGTTGGTTGTATATAGGTGTGTATATATGGATGTATATAGTGGTATATGGTGTATGAAGCATTGATACTAAAACATATATATTATTTCTTGTTGTTTGTTTGAAAGAAAAAAAGACTATACAAAATAAGATAAAAATAATTTATGTGCTGATTACAAAAAATAAAATGTGTAATCATGTCCCCTTGTGCGAGTGATGATGTACGAAATGCTTGATTAACTTCACAGTGAACATTTGGCATGAAAATAGGTGAATTGATTGTCCCCTATTTGGAGAATAGCGCAGAATTTGTTCCTCCTTTTTCCATCGTTGTGTTTTTTGAATTTAGACTTTTCATGTTAGACAGACTGATTCATAAAGAATGTCCGAATCTGACATGACAATCTGTCAATCAGAAATGCTGTCTGTAGATCTGTACGATTCAGCTTCGACCAACTCAGAGTTTCCAAATTCCGGTCGGAACCGATTCGGTCCGACAGAACGGTTTGCTTTCCGACCAAAAACATTGTAATCAGTTGATCGGAAATGTTTCCACCTTAGTAGGAAACATAGATTCCAACACGGTTCAGGGGAATCCGACTGCTGTTAGGAGCATTTCCGACCTACATCTTAATCAGCCCCCTAATAGGCAGGCACCA